>NC_136070.1:6435444-7647944 GCF_964261635.1 Lissotriton helveticus | reverse complement strand
ATTATACTGTGTGTAGCGTCGACGCGTTTCGGTGGTTTTCCAAATTATTGTCCACCTTTATCAAGACACCTTTTGGTTTCTGTCGTGGTGTAGGGGTCTATATAATTGCCCTAAAGGAGTGAACATACAGTAAGGTTTGGTGAGTGCATAATCATAAACATTTATCATGCATAATACAATTAAATGCTTTACATTTAACTACTGTTGCAGAGCTATACATAAGGATGATAAACTGTTGTAGTAGCTTCTATATGACCAGGTTTGCTACTCTCGATGGAACATTCTGAGCTGAAACATTTTAAGCTAAGAGAACAGGGTGCATACAATTTGAAAACTTTTAAAAAGGCAGGGCAATATATACAATGGGGATTAGGTACAGGGGAAAGGAAGAAAAGAAGGCAAGTCCATCCGTGTCAATAGGGCAATTAAAACGTAAGCATTAACCTTTGGCAGAACACATTTGGCCAGAAAGACAGTGCGCATAAAAATGGCATAAACACCTTGGCTGGAACCCCCTCCAATAGGCATAACACCTGCTTAGTCTCATGAGATAGACATCAGGGGCAGACCTGCACTTCCGCATTAACCTTAGGTGAAACATCAGATTAGGCATAGGAGCAACATGACCATGGGCCTACCCTAGGCATATAACATATCGGGGTATAAGGCATCAACCATGAGCCTAGCACATTAGGCCTAAAAGGTAACATGAGAACACTAGGCCCGGAACCTACATGAGCATGAACACAGTGGCGCAGGCCTGGGATGAAAACATCGCTATAGGACATTAGGCATAAAAGCACATCCTGTACAGAACCACCATTGTACGCATTAGAGTAGGCATAAACCCTTAGACCTAACCCTGAGCCAGGGGGCCAATACCCTAGGCCTACCTATTGGCAGTCCAACAGTCTCGGCATAAACATTACCAGCCAGGAAGACATTGAGGAAGAACTGCCCAAGTTAGCGGTCCTGCCAGCATGTAGGTTATTCTGTCAGTGCCACTTCGCCTAGGGAGCCCCCTCGTTGGGTCTCTCTAGGGAGAGGTGCTTTCGTTGCAGTGGCCCGCTACGGCGGAGCCGCTGGGTAGCTCCCGGGACCCTGTCCCCCAGTTCACACTGGGGCCCCCACGTGGACTTCCAACTACCAGTGGCTGCACGTTACAGCAGCACACTGCTGAGCGGGGCAGCTGGAAAGACCCCCCACGCTCACTCCGATCCTCTGTGGAGGTCACACCGGGCGGACAACGTCAATGTGCCCAGCTGCCCACTCCCTGCCACCGGTTCCCCAATGCCTCACTCACCTGCTCTCGGGGCTGCAGGCGGGGTGGTTCCCGCCGTCCTCGCAGGCAGGGAAGGCACCGACAATGTGCCTCGCAGTCCCTGCCCGCCTTTCTCCTTTCCGTTGTCAGCTGGCAGCAGGCGCGGGGCTTCCCTTTTCCCCACGAGAGCCCCGCTAGCGGCAGCACCTTCCTGGGGCTCTCCTCCGCTCACGGAGAGTGCCCACCATGGAGTGAAGTCTCCGTCGACTTCCGGGGCGACTTCACTTGCGGCCCCTCCTCACCGGGGGAGGCAGGGTAGGCTCCCGCTCTCCCAGGGCTCCTCCGGCCGGCTTCACTAGCCACGCCCACAAGCAGGCTTCGGCTTCCGGGTCACCACTGGCAGCGCGGCGGCCCTCAGGGCTCTCTCACAACACTCTGCCCGGGCCCGCGGCGGTGATTACCGACAATATTTAAGCGCGGGGTAGGATCCCACTTTTGACATGAGCCTGCGGGCGGCTCCACTCCCTCCTGGGCTGCAGTGTGGGGTGGGCACCCGCTGTGAAGATAAGGTATCCAGGAGGCACACGTGCGGGGTCGTCCCCCGCCTAATTTTACCAGTCACAAAGGGCACTGACACACGCGGTGGCGGCAGTAATGCGGGGTGAGCTCCTGCGCCAGATAGTAAATTGCAGGGTAGGCACCCACGGGCTTCCCAAAGCATTCAGAGGAGGCGCACACAAGGGGTAGGCACCTGCTTTTCTCCTGAACAGAGGGGGGGTCCCACACGCTGGGATGCCTTACCAGCACACACCAGCTCCTCTCTTCCGATGGGCAGTATTCCCCCAAAGCGCTCTCCCTGTGCAGGGGTGCAGGCTGGAAACACGTCTTACAGTATAGCGCCCACCAGATATAGCGCTCACGCTCCTCACCTCCTTCTTCTTCTTAGGGGGAGTAAGTTACAGCGCTCACCATGCGCTGGACGGCACAGTCCATGGGGGTATAGCGCTTTCTCAGCCCAGCGCTGCAGAGGGCATACACCCCTCCTCTCCTGGCACTTTTTAGGTGTAGCGCTCGCAAGGTCCCACTAGCAGCCTCAGGGACCTAAGATGGCGCTCCTTCTTCAGGGGCCAGGTAACAGAGCAGCAGGCAAAACTGGGCAAGGTCAGCAGTCAGTGGGTACTCATCAAGACAGGGCGGTAGGCTTTCACCATCCTCCACTGCAGCGTGGCCCTCCTCCTGCACAGCAGCCTGTACTCCTGCAGTGGGGCTTTCACTAGCCCTGGGGACAGCAGAGGGGTTTTAATTGGGTGCAGGGTCCAGCACACAGGCCCAAGTGGCGGTACCCCCTGGCAGCAGGTCCCCTCACGTGCATGTCCCTGCTCTGACTGAGCATATGGTGGCACAGCCCCCCTACTTATGTGCCCCTCACTCCACATACCAGGCAGTGCCAGAAGCTTCTAGAAGCCTCTGGGGAACTGGCTCTAACTGGCTCAGGGGGTGGAGTAGAGCACCCTGGGTGCCAGGCTTTCCCTTCAAAAGCAGGGATGGCTGGGAACCGAACATCTAGACTGCTAACCCACTGCAGTCAGGTGGCACAACACACAGATCATGGCATCCATTTTAAGAGCGTCATTTCAGTAAGGTGCATGTTTACAATAGGGGTATTACAGGTGTGCACACCATTGCGTCACATTTTACATGGCTTCTCACACCACACATGGCCTATACAGTGTTCTTTACCATGGGGGAGACATCCTAAACAGGGGGGTGAAAAGCGAATAATTTCGGATAAATGGGCCAAGTCCAACACATCCTATCATAGAAACATGGGTATGTGGTACATAACAAAACATTCCATGTATATCAAGCATAATATAGTTATATAATATAAAGGATACCTGGCTGGACAGTAGACATTATATATATTCTGGGCGCCATCCCTGAAAAGGTTCCAGTATATGTTTTCTTCTTGTTGAATCTTTGCAGTTTCAGTTGAAGGTTTTTAGCACTTCTTCAAGATCTGACCCCACATGAGGGTGCCATTTTCTGTGCCAGATAGCTAGGTACGTAGTGATGAATAGATGTATGTGTCATACATGCTATTTTCAGATGAATTCTGGCATCAAAAGGTAGCCAATTAATGGATTTTAGGTCCGGGGATATGTCGGAGCTTCTTTTTTTGAGCCAGTGATAAGTCTTGCTGCAGCGTTGACTGAGGCTCTTAGAGGGGCCATTGCAGTTCTGGGGCAGGCCACAGAGAGAGACACTCCCGTAATCCACTCTTGGGATTACTAGAGCCTGTACTGCCAGTTTGAAGTCCTTTTCCGGCAGGAAAGGTTTTCTTTTCTCAAAGAATTTGTCTGAAAGTTTGCTGCTTTTGTTGCGTTGCTGATGAGTTTTTCCAAATTGAGGTTTCTGTCCAGTGTTATTCCCAGCGATTTTGCTGAATCAACGATGAGAGGTTGGCCATTGAGTGCAGTAAGTTTTTTGATCCAGTCTTGTATTATGGGTACTTGGGCGGGAGGAGCGATTAGGAGGAATTCAGTTTTGAGGGCATTCAGTTTTAGATGGTTTTCTGCCATCCAGGTCTGAGTTTTCCCAGTGTTGTGTTGAGCACTTTGATGTCTTCTAGGGTATGGATCTTAAGGTATAATTGTGTGTCGTCAGCGTACATGTGATATTGCACGTTAGACGAGTATAGAATTTCAGTGAGTGGTTCCATGAATTGATTGAACAGTGTTGGAGATAGAGAAGATCCCTGTGGAACTCCTAACGTGACTGGGACGGGTTTGGACAAGGAGTGGTTGACCTTAAATCGTTACGATCTGTTTTGGAGGAACAAAGTAAACAAATTTATAACTTCTCCAGATACGCCCATTCTGTGTTTCAGAAGGTTTATCAGGTTATCGTGTTTGACGGTATCAAAGGCAAAGGAAAGGTCTAGCAGGATGAGTAAGCAGGTTCCGTTCTGATCTAGGATTCGTAGAGCATCATCAATTATATGGATCATGGCTGATTCAGTGCTGTGACCTGCACAGAAGCCTGATTGGTATTTGTTGAGTAGGTTAAAATGTTTAATATGTCTTACCAACTGGAGGTGTACACATTTTTCTAAGAGTTTGGCCAAGGTAGGGATGTTGGATATAGGGCGGTAATTGTTTAAGTCTGCAGGGTCAGCAATAGGTTTCTTTAAAATGGGGGATACCTGCCCGACTTTGAGGGTATCAGAGATGCAACCTTGGCATATAGAGTTATTTATGATCTTGGACCTGAGAGGCAGCAGCAGCGGGCGAAGTTTGCTGGGAGAGGGCAATAAGCATTTTGAGAATAGATTCTTCATTGTAGGAATTGAAAGAAGACCAAGATGCATTATTTTTTAGGGTGAACTTTGATAAGTTTCGATGTTTGGCATTTAGAAGGGATGGTGAGGGGTTCGTATGTGCGACAGTGTGTATGATTAGATCATTGAGAAGGTCCTTATTTATGCTATCGGTCACTGAGAGAAGAAGAAAGCAAATTCTTCACAGGTGGGCCAAATTTATCTTGGGGGTGGTGAGGTGCATCTTTAGATTGAGTTATTATTAACTCAAAAAGTTTTCTGGGACAGTTTTTTTGCCTGGTCTAGTTGGTGGCTGAAGAAGTCTGCTTTAGTGCACTTGATCTTTCTGTGGTATGCGTTTCTCTTTTTTCTTAGTATCTTGAGATGATTGGCAGATGGAGCTGATCTCCATCTGTGTTCAGTTATTCTTAGGGATCGTCTGTCATCGTTGAGTCTTCTATCGTACCAAGGCTTAGAGTCTTTTGTGGAGACTCTCCTTAGTTGCAGGGGGGCTACCTCATTTAGTATCATGTTCATGGCATTGAAGTAGTGGTTGGTGAGATCATGAACATAGGTTATCCCTTCCGGGGGAAGAAGTAAGTTGGAGCTGGAGGTTGTGCTTATGTTGGGGTCAATGTTTTTCAGATCCCTCTTCCATACTTTAGGTCTTGTGGGTTGAACCGAGTTAAATGTCACTGTTTCATTAATGAAGAAGGTGATAATATGTGGATCAGACCAATCACATGGATGGATCGTATCTAGCTGGATGGAATCAACTTTAGAGATTACTAAATCAAGGATTGATCCTATATCGTGTGTAGAGCTGTTGCAAATTTGGGTGAGGTCAAGGTCAGAGAGGAAGTTTTTGGGGTCATTCTAGTGGAGATTGAGGTCTCCACGAAATATTTGGGTATTTTGATATCTGGCATTAGTAGAGACTATGTCCATGAAATGTTCGGTAAAGGTGAGGTTATCACCTGGTGGATGATAAAGGGTGTGTAGAAAGCATATTGGTTTGCCATTGGCATTGATGTCAAGGCAAAACTATTCTCACGAAGGGAATACAGGGGGTAGGGATCTGTTTACTGAGATATTATTCTGGCGTATGCAAGCAATTCCATCCCCTGTCTTAGCAATTCCATCCAGCCTGATGATGGTATAGTTCGGGGGTACTAGCATGTCAATGATGGGTGTAGAGGATTCCTTTAATCAAGTTTCGGTTAAAATGAGCAAATCCAGTTCTTGTGTGAGAATGAGGTCAGCTATGTCGGCTGCGTGTCTTGAGGCTGACCTACAATTTAGTAGTATACACTTAAGACGGGCATGATGAGGGACGTATTGGGTTCCTGAATGAGGGGAACTTGTCTAAGGTTGTTTTTGACCATGCCTCTAGGGTTGTGTTTAATGGGTCTGTGAGTGTTGGGGGGAATAGTTGGGATTAGAGCCATTTTGGGCGGATTATCTGGAGGCATAGTGTTGTGATTTCGGTGTGAGGGCTTGTCAGAAATGGGGTTGCCAATTCTACAGGGGGTAGCATGGAGCAGAGCGGGCAGGCCAAACTTCAGAGGACATGTGTGAAGCATTCACGCAGTACCCACAGACGACACCCCAGGCACACCACAAAAGAGACACGACACTGCTTCTGGTTGGAAAAAAGAATACAATTTGTATTATCTCCAACCTGCAAAGGTAAAATACAATAGCAGTAGTAATCACAATGGGGCGCCAACTGGCGCCAGAGCCAAGTATATCAGGGGGATTATGTACAAGGAAAAAATGAGAATAGTCAGAAAAGGTAAGTAGTCCCTTAGTGTCCAGCTGAAAATAAAAAGAATGTTAACAATTGACATGAACCTTCAGCAATATCAAGATGAGGGAGATAAAACATTAGGCATAAACACATCAGGGTCAAAGCTGCAGGGAAAATGTAGGCCTTAATCCTCGGCAGTAGGCATTAGGGTAAAAGGAAACAATAGGCCTAAACACACAGCAGGATATTCAGCATACAATAAACATTAGGCATGAAGGCACCTCATGCATGGCAATGCATCCCCTGCAACAGAAGGAACATTGAGCGTACAACACTACATCAGGCCTAGGCCTGAATCCTGAGGCAGGGCCCGCGGCACATACAGTGGCATCAACAGCTTCAGCCACAGGCGGAACGCCTAAAATATACCAGGCCTGAATCACATTTAACATGGGGCATCCATAACTCTTTGGAGAACACTGGAGCAGGTAAGTGCACCATCAAATGAAACACTAGGTACAAACCATTGACATCAGACCACCTGTCATCATAAGGGGGCTATGGGCAGAACCATGTTGTTGGGCAGGAGGAAACCCACTAGTGCAGCAGAAACAGGAACATTCCATTAAGCATAAAAACCTTGTTTAGCAGGACACGTCAACATGGGGGCATAACAGGTGAACCCCGGGAAACTTCCTGGGACCGTATTTTACATGGGTCAACTGAGACTGGGCACAGCTCTGAAGTGCCAGGTTCCTTAAACGCCAGCCGCGCTGTCAAAGGGGCAACAGGGCAGGTGGGCTGTACTACTCCCCTAACCAGGGGTGATCTCTATGGCGGGGCAGTCATCAAAAGTGTAATTCAGGCTTCCGCCCAGTCCAGGGGGCTCCGGTGTACAATTAGGGCCAACGGGGCCCAACCATGGTCCTCCCGGGGGGGGGCGGCCGAATCTGGCACGGTAGCGCTTAGGAACACAAAAGCAGCCTCTTCCAGCTGCGCAGCGCTAGCCAGCACAGCTCCTTGGGGGCACAATCCTCCTCATACAGTGCTTCTACAGCACAGCGCTTCCAAGAGACACACAGCGCTTTACGATTGTGGCGCTTAGGGGGGCAGCCAACTTCTCAAGCCCCAGCGCCTGGCAGGTACAGCGCTCCCAGATTATAGTGCTTGGCAGGCAATCAGCAGGGCAGTCTTGGTCACAGCACTCTGGGGACACAAGCAGTCTTCTGCAGGCCAGCACTTCCAGGCACCCAGTGCAAGGGGGGCGGACAGTCCCAGCAGCAAGCCCCAGGGTAACACTCCTCACCTCCTGGGGGGTCCAGTCCACGATGCTCCTTCCCTTCTAGGCACTTCTTTGCGCAGCGCTTGCGTGGCGCAAGGTCCCGGCAGCTTCAGGGACCTAGTGGGGCCCTCCTTCAGGGGCCCGGGGGACAGAGCATTAGGCACTACTGGGCCAGGTCAGCAGTTAGTGGGGGCATCATCAAAACAGGGTGGTAGGCTTTCACCATCCCCACTGCAGCGTGCCCCTCCTCCTACACAGCAGCCTGAACTCCTGCAGTGGGGCTCCACTAGCCCTGGGGACAGTAGGGGGGTTCTGGATGGGTGCAGGGTCCAGCACACAGGCCCAAGTGGCGGTATCCCCTGGCAGCAGGTCCCCTCACATTCATGTCCCAGCTCTGTCTCTCCTCATCACATCTCTTCTGCTCTCCATATACCAGAAGGGCCGGAAGCTTCTAGAAGGTCCCTCCACATGCTGGGATTGCGGGGTACCAGACAACTAGACCGCTAACCCACCACAGACAGGCAAACTAGTTCTAACTGGCTCAGAGGGAGGAGTAGAGTACCCGCAGGGGTGGCTGGGTACCTAACAACTAGACTGCTAACCTCCTGCAGTCAGGTGGCACAACGCACAGCCATGGCAGCCATTTTAAAAACACAACATTTCACCAGGGTACATTTTACAATGGGGGAAATTGACAAGTGCTCACACCATTGCATGACATTACATATTAACAAGGTGTCTCACACCACACATGGCCTATACAGGTTTATTACCATGGGGGAGACATTTCAAATTGGGGGGGCAAAAAGCGAAAAAGTTTGGGGGAAAAGGGCCAAGTTCAACACAACTCCCCCCCCCAGCCAAAAGCCAGGGTAGACCAATACAATGCCTTGATGGGCTTCCCTGCTTGGGGCGGAAAAAGGTGGACGCAGGCCTGCAACTACAAGAGCACCTGCAGTTTCTTCTCCACTCCGGAACCTGATGGTTCCCTCTCGCAACCCTCCCTTCAACAACCAAACCACCCCACTGGTGTTCCCTAGTGGGATGTGGCCAGGTCTGGCCTCTAGGCCATCCAGAAATCTCTGGCCCATGTTCCTTTACAGAGTGGGAGGCTTTAGCCTCAGGCTGGTAATACCCTTGGACCACTCTCCTCCTTCCAAATTGCCAGTTGTCCACCCACCTGGGGTCTACACCCTCAGGCTGACCGCCACTCAGGGGCGAAGCTCTCCTCCCCCTACCTCTCCTCCTAGGGTTCCGCCATCTCCTATGCCTGGGGACACCCTCACACATCCACTCTCTCCCCAACCTGGAGTCGAAACCCTCAGGTTGAACCGGTGACAGGGGCGAGTCCTCCCTCCCCCTGCAACCCCTCCCAGAGTTCCGCACCCTCCTAACTGGAGTAGTACCCCTGAGAGTCAAATTTGGGGGGACTCTGAACACAGATGTCCCACCCGCCAGGTCCGACAAACCCTCAACCTGGCCACCCAACCCGGGATCTGCGCCCATTGGCTGAGCCGGTGACAGAGGAGAGACCTTCCTCCCTCTGCACCCCCTCCCAGAGTTCCGCACCCTCCCCCTGGGAGAAGTACCCCTGGGAGTCAAACTGGTAGGGACCTTAATTACAGGTACCCCACCCTCCAGATCAGGCAACCCCTGAACCTGGAACCCCAGTCCAGGATCTAAACCCTGTGACTGGTCAGACCCCCGAACCACTGGAGCTCCCATTACTGATGGTCCGGGTTCTCCTGACACGAGGGGATCCCCTTTTCTGGAAGGCACATCAGGACAGCCTAGGCTCCCAACCTGGGGTTCACTTCCGAAACTCTCAAGGCCCTGTGACTGTGGTTGGGGCACCTCGGGACACCTCCCCGTCTCACTCCCTCCTGTAGATGGGATGTGAGGCCCTACATTCCTCTCACTATACTGGGACCTAGCTGGGCTACTCCTCACTTCTCCCGCCTTGCTGGGTCGGAAGATCCCTGCACCACTCCCTTCTGGATCACTCCCCAATGTCCTCTCAGACTCTCTGGCACTTACCCAGAAGTCTGCCTCCCGTGCAAGTTCCCTGGGGTCTGAGAACCCGCGCTGCAACAGATGGTGACGCAAACTTGGGACACAACTCCTCAGCATGTGCTCTCTGATGACTGCATGGCACAGCCCTTCCCAATCCTCCACTGCTCTCCTCACCACCCAATCCTCCAATGTAGTCCAACACTCCTCCTCAAACTCTCCCCAGGACTGGTGGGACAGTTTTCCCCTGCCCCTAAACACTAACCCGTCCCCCTCTTCCTGGGAATCAGGCACCGTCTCCTGGGGTTTGGGAGTGGGACTCCCTGCACCGGAACCACTCTCGCTGCCACCACTGGATCCCACCCTCACCGGTGAATCCAGGCCAAAAAAACAACCACTCTCAGGGGACAACCTACCCACCTGAGCTACTCTCTCTCTGGCAAAGGCCCTCTCTGCCTCCGCCATCCTCTCTTGCGCTAGGACCATTTCCGTCTCTATGTAAATGTAAATGTTTTTGTACTTGTATAGCGCACAGCTACCCGCAGTGGGTTTCCCGGCGCTTGTACGAATACCGCAAGGGAACCCTTCCTGGCTTTCCCTGTGAAGTGTCCACTCCTGGGCACCCCCATGGTGCAGACCAGGCATCCCTCACGTTGTGGGGGCCGTTGTGGAGACTAAGCAAGCTATTGCCCAGAGTTGCAGCGAGGGACCCATGATCAGAACAGGCACTGAGGCGAGAATATCCGGTCAGGGGAATTAATGAGCCCGAGACCCGCCGAGGCGAGAATCGAACCCTGGTCCCTGGCCAGAGCTCTGCATCGAGGTCTGCCTGCTCTAACCATTGAGCCACACTTCAGCCTCTGCTCTTCCACCCTCAGCTGCGCTAACTCCTTGGCCTGTTCCAAACTGAGCTTCTCCAGCGCTAGCTGATGCTCCCTTTCTTCCCTCCTATCTATCCACTCTTCTGGGGACAGGGAAAGGGATGGGGCAGTGCCCCCGGGACAGGACCCAGTGCAAGACTCCCTATCTACGGTGTCCTCATAAGCTCCTGGTATCTCCGTCCTTAAAACTCTTCCTCCTCTTCATCGAGGTAATTACCCTCCAGGGTTATAGTTTGGGAGCCCTCCCACTGGCTTCTACCGAATCCGCCCTTCAAATACTCGGGGGGGTAATCAGACAGGTCCCCACCGATCTCTAAGGGCTTCCCCCTCTTGAGGGCCTCATAGAGAAACAACTTTTTTCTAATGTTGCCTACTGGGGATATCCCTCTCTCCTTGAGGAAGTCTATCACTTGCTGCTCGGTGTAATCCATCAGTTCCACCTCATCATAAACCAACCCCATCGTGGCGAGGTACACTCGGGGCACACCCACAGTGGAACAAGGGGACACAATTGAAAACACTTTTCAGGAGGAAGCAATACAGCAAACACAATATCCAGCCAAACAATAATCCCCACAAAAAGACTGTGATTACTCTCAAAGCTCTACTTGCGGTGTAACCCGTGGCCGCTGTGGTACTACGCAAACACAAGTCCTATCCCACCGCTGCCACCAATGTCAGAAATGGGGTTGCCAATTCTACAGGGGGTAGCATGGAGCAGAGCGGGCAGGCCAAACTTCAGAGGACATGTGTGAAGCATTCACGCAGTACCCACAGACGACACCCCAGGCACACCACAAAAGAGACACGACACTGCTTCTGGTTAGAAAAAAGAATAACATTTGTATTATCTCCAACCTGCAAAGGTAAAATACAATAACAGTAGTAATCACAATGGGGCGCCAACTGGCGCCAGAGCCAAGTATATCAGGGGGATTATGTACAAGGAAAAAATGAGAATAGTCAGAAAAGGTAAGTAGTCCCTTAGTGTCCAGCTGAAAATAAAAAGAATGTTAACAATTGACATGAACCTTCAGCAATATCAAGATGAGGGAGATAAAACATTAGGCATAAACACATCAGGGTCAAAGCTGCAGGGAAAATGTAGGCCTTAATCCTCGGCAGTAGGCATTAGGGTAAAAGGAAACAATAGGCCTAAACACACAGCAGGATATTCAGCATACAATAAACATTAGGCATGAAGGCACCTCATGCATGGCAATGCATCCCCTGCAACAGAAGGAACATTGAGCGTACAACACTACATCAGGCCTAGGCCTGAATCCTGAGGCAGGGCCCGCGGCACATACAGTGGCATCAACAGCTTCAGCCACAGGCGGAACGCCTAAAATATACCAGGCCTGAATCACATTTAACATGGGGCATCCATAACTCTTTGGAGAACACTGGAGCAGGTAAGTGCACAATCAAATGAAACACTAGGTACAAACCATTGACATCAGACCACCTGTCATCATAAGGGGGCTATGGGCAGAACCATGTTGTTGGGCAGGAGGAAACCCACTAGTGCAGCAGAAACAGGAACATTCCATTAAGCATAAAAACCTTGTTTAGCAGGACACGTCAACATGGGGGCATAACAGGTGAACCCCGGGAAACTTCCTGGGACCGTATTTTACATGGGTCAACTGAGACTGGGCACAGCTCTGAAGTGCCAGGTTCCTTAAACGCCAGCCCCGCTGTCAAAGGGGCAACAGGGCAGGTGGGCTGTACTACTCCCCTAACCAGGGGTGATCTCTATGGTGGAGCAGTCATCAAAAGTGTAATTCAGGCTCCCGCCCAGTCCAGGGGGCTCTGGTGTACAATTAGGGCCAACGGGGCCCAACCATGGTCCTCCCGGGGGGGGGCGGCCGAATCTGGCACGGTAGCGCTTAGGAACACAAAAGCAGCCTCTTCCAGCTGCGCAGCGCTAGCCAGCACAGCTCCTTGGGGGCACAATCCTCCTCATACAGTGCTTCTACAGCACAGCGCTTCCAAGAGACACACAGCGCTTTACGATTGTGGCGCTTAGGGGGGCAGCCAACTTCTCAAGCCCCAGCGCCTAGCAGGTACAGCGCTCCCAGATTATAGCGCTTGGCAGGCAATCAGCAGGGCAGTCTTGGTCACAGCACTCTGGGGACACAAGCAGTCTTCTGCAGGCCAGCACTTCCAGGCACCCAGTGCAAGGGGGGCGGACAGTCCCAGCAGCAAGCCCCAGGGTAACACTCCTCACCTCCTGGGGGGTCCAGTCCACGATGCTCCTTCCCTTCTAGGCACTTCTTTGCGCAGCGCTTGCGTGGCGCAAGGTCCCGGCAGCTTCAGGGACCTAGGGGGGCCCTCCTTCAGGGGCCCGGGGGACAGAGCATTAGGCACTACTGGGCCAGGTCAACAGTTAGTGGGGGCATCATCAAAGCAGGGTGGTAGGCTTTCACCATCCCCACTGCAGCGTGCCCCTCCTCCTACACAGCAGCCTGAACCCCTGCAGTGGGGCTCCACTAGCCCTGGGGACAGTAGGGGGGTTCTGGATGGGTGCAGGGTCCAGCACACAGGCCCAAGTGGCGGTATCCCCTGGCAGCAGGTCCCCTCACGTTCATGTCCCTGCGCTGTCTCTGCTCATCACATCTCTACTGCTCTCCCTATACCAGAAGGGCCGGAAGCTTCTAGAAGGTCCCTCCACATGCTGGGATTGCTGGGTACCAGACAACTAGACCGCTAACCCGCCTCAGACAGGCGAACTAGTTCTAACTGGCTCAGAGGGAGGAGTAGAGTACCCGCAGGGGTGGCTGGGTACCTAACAACTAGACTGCTAACCTCCTGCAGTCAGGTGGCACAACGCACAGCCATGGCAGCCATTTTAAAAACACAACATTTCACCAGGGTACATTTTACAATGGGGGAAATTGACAAGTGCTCACACCATTGCATGACATTACATATTAACAAGGTGTCTCACACCACACATGGCCTATACAGGTTTATTACCATGGGGGAGACATTTCGAATTGGGGGGGCAAAAAGCGAAAAAGTTTGGGGGAAAAGGGCCAAGTCCAACACAACTCCCCCCCAGCCAAAAGCCAGGGTAGACCAATTGTGAGAAGTTGGCCTGATAGGTGATGTTTCCAATTCTGGAACCACCTATTATCAGACCAAACAATCCCTTATGGTGTCAGGTTGTAAGTCAACCTTGTTAGACAAGCTATCCTAGGGGTAGCATGGACTAAGCAGCCTAAAGGCTTAACTTAAGAGGTCGTGTTAAGCGAGCTGTTTTACCACATACCATCCTGTAATATCAAATGAAAGGACACCACACAAGTATATATTATAAAAATATATGTGTTTATTACTAAAAACAATCCCCAGTATTCTTTATGAATAAAGGGGCACAAGCGTTAAATCAAAAGCACAGTTTAAACATACAAAGTTGCAGAATTATGGATGAGGGCGGGTGGCCACTCAACCCATATACTAAACAAGTGGTATAAGAGATACCAATCGAACAGTGGTTAGGCCTAGGGCCTAGGGAATCGCTGGGAGCAGTCAGGACAAGCAATGCTGAAGTCGGGAGAGGCCCACGGGATTCGGGAGCAGTGCGGAAAGCGCACGCATGCACCAATGTTAACCAATGGTGCGTAAAAGTTACAAAGTTAAAGTTTAAGGACACTTCCGCTGAACCTAGAGGAACAAAACTTAAGACACAGACCCTAGAGATGTGTACCAGTGTGGGAACACCAGCGGAGCAAAGTTACCTCACCCACAGGAAGCGGGTGCACAGGGTCGAAGTTGAGTCGGGTTTCGTCACGCAGGCTCTTGGTGCTTGAAGCTGAAAGGGCTGCAGGCGGGGTGAAAGAAAAGTGTCCGGTGGAGTCCAAGGGTGGACTCGAGTCGAAAAGTACCTGAAAGCAGAGGGGACAGAGTCTGGGTCACTCAGCAGTGACCAGGGTGGAACCAGGACGGAACCAGGCAATGTCGGGCGCAATCAGGTCGCTGTCAAGGTGCTTCTCTCCGCTGTCACGTGGGCTCTGGGGCATCTACGACGTCCAGGAGCAGGTCACGATCTGTCCCATGCAGGCTCTCGCCGTCGGCGCTGTCGGCTTCAAGATTGGAGCAAACAACACTTGGCAAAAGCAATCCACGCGGAACCTGGAGATTGCTTCTCACTCGAACCAGGAGGGTCAGAGTTGGGGCTCCTTTTCAGGGGAGCTGGTGCATATCTGGAGCAACCAGATTCACAAGTCGATTTCAAGTTTTCGTCGGCACAGGGGCCACTAGCCGGCTGGCAATTGACCGGGCCAACGCGTTGAGCCAAAAGTAGCAGAAGGGCCCCACGCAACACTCGATGAGTGTAGAGGGGTGAGCTTCGGTGCAAGAGTGGCTCAGGGTTGGGGCTTCTCAAACCCCGGTGTACAGCTTCGAGGGTCACTCGTGGGCTGCACAGTCAGCGTCTCGTGGTCAATTCAAGATGGCGTGCCCCACGCTTCCGGTCACCTCCACGAGTCTCAGCTCTGCAGGGACTGTGGATCGGGCTGTTGGAAAGCAGGCAGGCTTGATCTCGTTGATCTCTGTCGCTCGAGTTCCGGCGGGAACTGCAACAAAGTAGACGTCGATAGCTGGATGGTGCCTGTTTGCACAGGGTGGTCACTCCTTGACCACAAGGGAGATTCTTCGGGCTTCTACGGCGAGTAGGATGTCGAAGGGTCCAGAATTTTGTCTCTTATGTTTCTTCAGGATAATCTGAAGTGCATTGGCACTGCTCCCAGTCTTATACTAATTTTGGGGGCTGGATTACCTGCTAGGTCCCCTCCTATGGGTGGGACCCAGGAAGTGGGTGGATACACCCCCTTCCTTTGATCCAGGCCGCCCTGGCACGAGGGCTGGAGTGCCCCAGAACCGGTTTGGCCGGATTATGCAAGGGGCAGCCTTGTGCGCCCCAGGCAGTGTCTGGTTTCTTTCAGACCTCCCTGCTACAATCCACTATCTCCTGTCTGGAGGGTGGTAACACCCTCCTGCGACAGGAAACCCTTTGTCCAGGCCCCATTTGGCTGAGTTTCGGTCAGCTTCAGGGGGTCAGACTCTTGTCTGTGGCAGAGGCATCCATTTTGTGGATCTAAGGCCCTTTTTGAAATTAACCGCATTTAAGTAAAGTAACATGTCTTACCCCTCTAGAGGGGTGGAATGCTATCCCCGTCGCCAGAACTGGCGAGGGGATAGTATTCCAAATCGTATGACACCTTACACGACATGTTTTGATAAAGCCAAACCAAAGTTGCTATATAACCGCGAGGATTATAAGGCACTTAAGAGTATATGGTATGGCATTATCCTGAAACAGCTTAGGGAGTTGTTCCCGACAGCTGCAGACAGGCTCAGCTCATGCTAGAGCTCCATCTCACATGAAACCACGCACTCTGCCTCCAGGATTGATGAGGCCTTCCATAGGAGTGGCTCACAGGTTAATATGTGTCTAGATATAGGTTTAGATATAGGTATACTATATCTAAGCAAGGGGTGATTACACCACCTTACCCCAGCTGAGTGATCAGCCAGTTGTGTCAATTTAAGAACCAGCCAGGGGTGGCAAAAGATATGCTGCAGCCCCTGGTAGGCCTTGGTGGCCCCTATGCCCTGGGCACCTATAGTGCATTATACAGGGGCTGACAAGGAGTCCATTTCCAATTGTGGTATGTACCTAGGGTACATGGAATCCATTTTACAGAGAGAGCAGATGGCCTGGGGCCCTGATTAGCAGGGAACCAGGTCAACTAAGTCAAAAAACCAGCTAAACACAGGCAAAAAATCTGGGGTAACCATAGTCAGGTAGCCACCTTCCTACATAACCCCCCCCAAACGAAAGGAGATAAGGCTATCCTTGGCCAGGTAAGCCTATATTGCCTGAGTGGCCATATAAGGAAGTACCTGCACTAGCATGGGTACCCCCTGTCTCATGGTCCACTAAGCAGTCCCTCACCCTTTGGGTATTAGAGGGTCTCCACCATAGGGAATCACTACCTTGGGTGTGTTTATGCAAAGTTAAAGGCTGGTTTGGTTATGGAGTATTGAAGTGAGGCTCTACTAAGTTAGGGCTTGGCTTCCTCCAATTATCTTCCACCATGTGTGCCTTTCTTTCTTTAACTGAGTTGCACTGTGCTCTCAGGGTCAACCTCTGGCTACCTAAAGCTGGAGGCTGGGTCCCTCTGTTTGGCTTGCTGGAGGGACAGTTCAGGTTTGGGCCCTTTGGGTCCCAGGTTTGGCTGTGCCCAACAGAATCCATCTGTGGGAGGTCCCTAACTGTTTTTAAGGGGGCTCCCTCAGGAGTTTTTAAAGTTTTCACCTCACTAGGGCTACTAGTTTTGGTGCCCCTAATCGGTTGATGGGGGTGCTTTATTTGACAGGGGGCCCTCTGGGTCTCACTGTCCTTCTTGTCCTCTGCAGCCCTGGGCTGGCTAAGGCAAGGGAGAGAGGGGCAGGTTACCTGCTCCAGACTGGGTCCCACCTGAGAAGGGTCCACCGCCATCAGAGGCTCTGTCAGGCCAGGCCTAACAACCTCTGGGGCAGTTCCTTCATCAGGGGTAAGATCAGTTCCCTGAGGAGGCTGATCCTGTCCTAAAGTCTGGTGAGGGGGAGATTTCTCTTCCTCCTCCATGCTCTCAGTTTGTGTGGAGTTATCCATCATTTCAGGTTTCACAACACACATATCAGTTTGAGTTTGGGCTGTGGCCATCACAGCCCCACCAACCTTTTCAGGAGGAGACTCAGTTTGGGTTTCTGCTGTTATCATAACAGCTTTGCTATTCTGTTCAGGAAGAGCTTTTGCTAAAGATGGGGCAGAGAGTTTCTCAGCCCTACCAACCTTTTCAGGAAGGACATCTTGGATTGGGGCTGTAGCCATTACAGCCCCACTAACCTTTCCATTGGAATTTACCATTCTAGAATGGATTTCCTGTTCAACCTCAGCCCAGGCTGAGATTTCCAAATCATTACCAAGTAGGCAGTCTACAGGCAAGTTTGATGACACTGCCACTCTCTTTGGGCCAATGACACCTCCCCAGCTGAGACTTACTACTGCCATGGGATGATTTGTTTTGATGCCATCAATGTTTGTTACCTGGTATGTGGCACCAGGTAAAAGTTGCTTAGAGGGGACTATACCATCAGCCACCATGGTGATGCTAGCCCCTGTGTCTATAAAAGCTTCAACTTTCAAACCATTGATGATGGGCTCTTGTCTATACTTGCTCAAGGTATTTGGGCAATCAGAGAAGTTGGCAAACCCCATGCCAGTCTCATAAACAAGATCATTGGGTGATGGGGACCTGGATAGGCCAGGGTCCACCTGAGCTCCAAAAGTAAACCCACCCAGATTCCTGGGTGTGCTCCCACTTCCTGGGGGATTACTGCTGACAGTAACAGGAGGTGGTGGAGCTGGCTTTGGAGGTATATTCTCTTTATTGTTATTCTTGGGACAACAGTTGTCTGTTTTGTAATGCCCAACCTGTTTACAGGCATAACAATAAGGCTTTTTCTCAGTTGAAGAAGTGTCTTGGGACCCACCCCCATTCTTGGAGTTTTGGGGCCCAGGGGAAGTCTTTTCTTTATTTTTATCCCCACCCTTATCTTGAGGCTTGGTAGACTCCTTCTTCTGGTTACTGTCCTGATTCTTAGGCCTAATCCTGGTTCTGACCCACTTGTCTGCCTTCTTTCCCAATTCTTGGGGAGAGGTCAGATCAGAGTCCACCAGGTGCTGGTGTAAGAGCTGGTTCTGACAATTACTTAGGATCTGCTCCCTCATAATCAAATTATACAATCCTGTAAAGTCATGTACTTTGCTGCCATGTAGCCAACCCTCCAGAGCCTTAGTAGCACAATCTACAAAATCAGTCCAGTCCTGTGTCTGTGTCTTCTGGGTGTCTCTGAACTTCAACCTGTACTGTTCAGTGGTTAAGCCAAACCCATCTATTAGGACACTCTTCAGGACTTTGTAATTGTTTGCATCCTCATGTCTAACAGTGAGGAGCTTATCTCTCCCTTTCTCTGAAAAGGAGTACCATAAGATTGCTGCCCACTGTTCCTCAGGAACCTGCTGTACCATGCAGGCTCTCTCAAGAGCAGTTATCCACTTGTGGATGTCATCCCCTACCTTGTAGGGGGGCGCAATCTTTGTCAGGTTTCTACTATCATAGGACCTGGGTTTCTCTTTAGGAATATTGCTGCCACCAGTGGCATCTAAGCCACTCAATTTCTGCTCTCTTGCCAAGGTAAGTCTAGCTTGAGCCAAGGTAAGTTTAGCTTGAGCCAGGGCCACCTCCTCCCTCTCTATTTGGAGTTTGACAGCCCTCATTCTGGCCCTATGCTCAGTCTTCTGAGAGGCATTCATACCTCTCTCAGATTCTCTTGAGGCACTAGAAATATGAGAGTCCCCTGAGGGAGATCTCACTCTTCTGTTGCCTGGGAGAATGTTATAGGGTCTGGGGAGGTGCTGGCCCTCTCCATTCCCCAGTAGGTTTAAGTTGGCCTGGCTAAGCCTGGCAACTCCAACCTGGCTACCCTCCTGATCCTGATCTTCTGGGTCCTCTACATCTGAGTCCTCCTCCCCCTCTTCTCCTTCTTCTCCTTCTTCCTCCTGAGGGTGATCAGTTACAGTGGGGTTCACACCATCTCCTGACTCTAAGGTAACTTCATTCACCTTTGCTAAGTCATCCTGCTCTAGAATGGCTATCAGGATAGGACATGTGGGACTTCTGCCCCTTTTTAACCCTCTTGATTTGCACAAGGCAATCAAGTCCTTTCGGGTTAGTTTGTCATAGCTGGAAGTTGCCTTGGTAAGGTCAACTGTCACAGGAGCAGACCCTGAGGCTTTTCCTGTGTCAGACATGACTGCTAGTGAGGTGTAAGTGGTGCACTTACCTACACTAAGTGTTTTCCTACTGTACCTTGCTAGTGAGTTGTAGTCAGGGTGTGCTAATCCCTTTAATCTACAACTACTAAGTTCAGTAGAACTTAATATGCTAAGCTTTTGATTTATATGTACCTAGAGGTACTTGATGTGATCTTTCAATTTGATAAAAGATTGCAATGGTAAAACAACAGCAAGCTCAAATCCGCACCGCTGCTCACCAATGTGAGAAGTTGGCCTGATAGGTGATGTTTCCAATTCTGGAACCACCTACTACCTGACCAAACAATCCCTTATGGTGTCTGGTTGTAAGTCAACCTTATTAGACAAGCTATCCTAGGGGTAGCATGGACTAAGCAGCCTAAAGGCTTAACTTAAGAGGTCGTGTTAAGCGAGCTGTTTTACCACATACAATCCTGTAATATCAAATGAAAGGACACCACACAAGTATATATTATAAAAATATTTATTTATTTATTTATTTATAAATTTGTAAAGCGCCTGGTGACCCGGAGGCATCCCCGCGCTGTGGAAATGCGATATCCAAGAGGAGGGGGGGGGGGACCGGACGACTATTTGGGGAATAAGAAAGTCTTAAGTTTTTTTCGGAAGATGGCGTGGGAGGGTTCCAGTCGCAAGTGGCGAGGCAATGCGTTCCACCCTGACGAGGCTTTGACCGAGAAGCGGCGGCCGCCGGTACGAGCCTTCTTAAATTTAGGGACGATGGCTAGATGTTCGTCGTCCGAGCGCAGTGACCTTGGGGCTTTGTAGGGGGTGACAAGGTCTTTCAGGGCGGCCGGGCCGGCGCCATTAATGAGTTTATGACTGGTGCACATTGCTTTAAAATCAATTCGCTGGCGGACAGGGAGCCAGTGAAGGGCCTTGAGGGCTGGTTTAGCAGAGGCTCTAGGGGGGAGGTTCATTATGAGCCTAGCCGCAGCGTTTTGTGCCCGTTGGAGTTTGGCTAAGGTGAACTCTGGTGCACCAAGGTAGACGGCATTGCTATAATCAAGTCTGGCTAGGATGAGCCCTTGAACCAGCAGCTTCCTGGAGAGCGGGGGGAGGAGGGGGAGGATCTTGCGGGTAGACCGCAGGAGGCCAAAGCATGTTCCAGCGGTCTTGGTCGCCTGGGTTTTCATGGTAAGGCTTGGTTCGAGCCAGACGCCTAGCGTTTTGATTTCAGTCTTTGGAGTGGGAATCTCGCCAAAGGTATCCGGCCACACCGCGGCGGGGATTGAAGACCATTTATTACCCAGGAGCATAATTTCGGTCTTAGAACCGTTCAATTTTAGGGAGGATTCGCACATCCAGGAATAAATGTCCTGGAGACAGTTCCGCAGGCTGTCTGGATGTTTGTCCAGCTGGGAAAGGGAGACGACCAGTTGGGTGTCATCAGCGTAGTTGACAACCTTGATCCCATGGGGGGTCACAACATCATCCAGGGGGGCCATGTAAACATTAAACAGGGTGGGACTAAGCGAGGACCCCTGCGGGACTCCGCATGTGAGTGGAAGGGGGTCTGAGCGAGAGTTGCCGTCCCACACCTGAAAAGTACGGCCTGATAGAAAGGAGTTAATCCAGGCGTGTGCGGAACCCACGATTCCTGCCCTGGCCAGGCGATGTAGAAGGATATATGTGTTTATTACTAAAAACAATCCCCAGTATTCTTTATGAATAAAGGGGCACAAGCGTTCAATCAAAAGCACAGTTTAAACATACAAAGTTGCACAATTATGGATGAGGGCGGGTGGCCACTCAACCCATATACTAAACAAGTGGTATAAGAGATACCAATCGAACAGTGGTTAGGCCTAGGGCCTAGGGAATCGCTGGGAGCAGTCAGGACAAGCAATGCTGAAGTCGGGAGAGGCCCACGGGATTCGGGAGCAGTGCGGAAAGCGCACGCATGCACCAATGTTAACCAATGGTGCGTAAAAGTTACAAAGTTAAAGTTTAAGGACACTTCCGCTGAACCTAGAGGAACAAAACTTAAGACACAGACCCTAGAGATGTGTACCAGTGTGGGAACACCGGCGGAGCAAAGTTACCTCACCCACAGGAAGCGGGTGCACAGGGTCGAAGTTGAGTCGGGTTTCGTCACGCAGGCTCTTGGTGCTTGAAGCTGAAAGGGCTGCAGGCGGGGTGAAAGAAAAGTGTCCGGTGGAGTCCAAGGGTGGACTCGAGTCAAAAAGTACCTGAAAGCAGAGGGGACAGAGTCTGGGTCACTCAGCAGTGACCAGGGTGGAACCAGGACGGAACCAGGCAATGTCGGGCGCAATCAGGTCGCTGTCGAGGTGCTTCTCTCCGCTGTCACGTGGGCTCTGGGGCATCTACGACGTCCAGGAGCAGGTCACGATCTGTCCCACGCAGGCTCTCGCCGTCGGCGCTGTCGGCTTCAAGATTGGAGCAAACAACACTTGGCAAAAGCAATCCACGCGGAACCGGGAGATTGCTTCTCACTCGAACCAGGAGGGTCAGAGTGGGGGCTCCTTTTCAGGGGAGCTGGTGCAGATCTGGAGCAACCAGATTCACAAGTCGATTTCAAGTTTTCGTCGGCACAGGGGCCACTAGCCGGCTGGCAAGTGACCGGGCCAACGCGTTGAGCCAAAAGTAGCAGAAGGGCCCCACGCAGCACTCGATGAGTGTAGAGGGGTGAGCTTCGGTGCAAGAGTGGCTCAGGGTTGGGGCTTCTCAAACCCCGGTGTACAGCTTCAAGGGTCACTCGTGGGCTGCACAGTCAGCGTCTCGTGGTCAATTCAAGATGGCGTGCCCCACGCTTCCGGTCGCCTCCACGGGTCTCAGCTCTGCAGGGACTGTGGATCGGGCTGTTGGAAAGCAGGCAGGCTTGATCTTGTTGATCTCTGTCGCTCGAGTTCCGGCGGGAACTGCAACAAAGTAGACGTCGATAGCTGGATGGTGCCTGTTTGCACAGGGTGGTCACTCCTTGACCACAAGGGAGATTCTTCGGGCTTCTACGGCGAGTAGGATGTCGAAGGGTCCAGAATTTCGTCTCTTATGTTTCTTCAGGATAATCTGAAGTGCATTGGCACTGCTCCCAGTCTTATACTAATTTTGGGGGCTGGATTACCTGCTAGGTCCCCTCCTATGGGTGGGACCCAGGAAGTGGGTGGATACACCCCCTTCCTTTGATCCAGGCCGCCCTGGCACGAGGGCTGGAGTGCCCCAGAACCGGTTTGGCCGGATTATGCAAGGGGCAGCCTTGTGCGCCCCAGGCAGTGTCTGGTTTCTTTCAGACCTCCCTGCTACAATCCACTATCTCCTGTCTGGAGGGTGGTAACACCCTCCTGCGACAGGAAACCCTTTGTCCAGGCCCCATTTGGCTGAGTTTCGGTCAGCTTCAGGGGGTCAGACTCTTGTCTGTGGCAGAGGCATCCATTTTGTGGATCTAAGGCCCTTTTTGAAATTAACCGCATTTAAGTAAAGTAACATGTCTTACCCCTCTAGAGGGGTGGAATGCTATCCCCGTCACCAGAACTGGCGAGGGGATAGTATTCCAAATCGTATGACACCTTACACGACATGTTTTGATAAAGCCAAACCAAAGTTGCTATATAACCGCGAGGATTATAAGGCACTTAAGAGTATATGGTATGGCATTATCCTGAAACAGCTTAGGGAGTTGTTCCCGACAGCTGCAGACAGGCTCAGCTCATGCTAGAGCTCCATCTCACATGAAACCACGCACTCTGCCTCCAGGATTGATGAGGCCTTCCATAGGAGTGGCTCACAGGTTAATATGTGTCCAGATATAGGTTTAGATATAGGTATACTATATCTAAGCAAGGGGTGATTACACCACCTTACCCCAGCTGAGTGATCAGCCAGTTGTGTCAATTTAAGAACCAGCCAGGGGTGGCAAAAGATATGCTGCAGCCCCTGGTAGGCCTTGGTGGCCCCTATGCCCTGGGCACCTATAGTGCATTATACAGGGGCTGACAAGGAGTCCATTTCCAATTGTGGTATGTACCTAGGGTACATGGAATCCATTTTACAGAGAGAGCAGATGGCCTGGGGCCCTGATTAGCAGGGAACCAGGTCAACTAAGTCAAAAAACCAGCTAAACACAGGCAAAAAATCTGGGTAACCATAGTCAGGTAGCCACCTTCCTACACCAATCAATGCCTTGATGGGCTTCCCTGCTTGGGGCGGAAAAAGGTGGACGCAGGCCTGCAACTACAAGAGCACCTGCAGTTTCTTCTCCACTCCGGAACCTGATGGTTCCCTCTCGCAACCCTCCCTTCAACAACCAAACCACCCCACTGGTGTTCCCTAGTGGGATGTGGCCAGGTCTGGCCTCTAGGCCATCCAGAAATCTCTGGCCCGTGTTCCTTTACAGAGTGGGAGGCTTTAGCCTCAGGCTGGTAATACCCTTGGACCACTCTCCTCCTTCCAAATTGCCAGTTGTCCACCCACCTGGGGTCTACACCCTCAGGCTGACCGCCACTCAGGGGCGAAGCTCTCCTCCCCCTACCTCTCCTCCTAGGGTTCCGCCATCTCCTATGCCTGGGGACACCCTCACACATCCACTCTCTCCCCAACCTGGAGTCGAAACCCTCAGGTTGAACCGGTGACAGGGGCGAGTCCTCCCTCCCCCAGCAACCCCTCCCAGAGTTCCGCACCCTCCTAACTGGAGTAGTACCCCTGAGAGTCAAATTTGGGGGGACTCTGAACACAGATGTCCCACCCGCCAGGTCCGACAAACCCTCAACCTGGCCACCCAACCCGGGATCTGCGCCCATTGGCTGAGCCGGTGACAGAGGAGAGACCTTCCTCCCTCTGCACCCCCTCCCAGAGTTCCGCACCCTCCCCCTGGGAGAAGTACCCCTGGGAGTCAAACTGGTAGGGACCTTAATTACAGGTACCCCACCCTCCAGATCAGGCAACCCCTGAACCTGGAACCCCAGTCCAGGATCTAAACCCTGTGACTGGTCAGACCCCCGAACCACTGGAGCTCCCATTACTGATGGTCCGGGTTCTCCTGACACGAGGGGATCCCCTTTTCTGGAAGGCACATCAGGACAGCCTAGGCTCCCAACCTGGGGTTCACTTACGAAACTCTCAAGGCCCTGTGACTGTGGTTGGGGCACCTCGGGACACCTCCCCGTCTCACTCCCTCCTGTAGATGGGATGTGAGGCCCTACATCCCTCTCACTATACTGGGACCTAGCTGGGCTACTCCTCACTTCTCCCGCCTTGCTGGGTCGGAAGATCCCTGCACCACTCCCTTCTGGATCACTCCCCAATGTCCTCTCAGACTCTCTGGCACTTACCCAGAGGTCTGCCTCCCGTGCAAGTTCCCTGGGGTCTGAGAACCCGCGCTGCAACAGATGGTGACGCAAACTTGGGACACAACTCCTCAGCATGTGCTCTCTGATGACTGCATGGCACAGCCCTTCCCAATCCTCCACTGCTCTCCTCACCACCCAATCCTCCAATGTAGTCCAACACTCCTCCTCAAACTCTCCCCAGGACTGGTGGGACAGTTTTCCCCTGCCCCTAAACACTAACCCGTCCCCCTCTTCCTGGGAATCAGGCACCGTCTCCTGGGGTTTGGGAGTGGGACTCCCTGCACCGGAACCACTCTCGCTGCCACCACTGGATCCCACCCTCACCGGTGAATCCAGGCCAAAAAAACAACCACTCTCAGGGGACAACCTACCCACCTGAGCTACTCTCTCTCTGGCAAAGGCCCTCTCTGCCTCCGCCATCCTCTCTTGCGCTAGGACCATTTCCGTCTCTATGTAAATGTAAATGTTTTTGTACTTGTATAGCGCACAGCTACCCGCAGTGGGTTTCCCGGCGCTTGTACGAATACCGCAAGGGAACCCTTCCTGGCTTTCCCTGTGAAGTGTCCACTCCTGGGCACCCCCATGGTGCAGACCAGGCATCCCTCACGTTGTGGGGGCCGTTGTGGAGACTAAGCAAGCTATTGCCCAGAGTTGCAGCGAGGGACCCATGATCAGAACAGGCACTGAGGCGAGAATATCCGGTCAGGGGAATTAATGAGCCCGAGACCCGCCGAGGCGAGAATCGAACCCTGGTCCCTGGCCAGAGCTCTGCATCGAGGTCTGCCTGCTCTAACCATTGAGCCACACTTCAGCCTCTGCTCTTCCACCCTCAGCTGCGCTAACTCCTTGGCCTGTTCCAAACTGAGCTTCTCCAGCGCTAGCTGATGCTCCCTTTCTTCCCTCCTATCTATCCACTCTTCTGGGGACAGGGAAAGGGATGGGGCAGTGCCCCCGGGACAGGACCCAGTGCGAGACTCCCTATCTACGGTGTCCTCATAAGCTCCTGGTAACTCCGCCCTTAAAACTCTTCCTCCTCTTCATCGAGGTAATTACCCTCCAGGGTTATAGTTTGGGAGCCCTCCCACTGGCTTCTACCGAATCCGCCCTTCAAATACTCGGGGGGGGTAATCAGACAGGTCCCCACCGATCTCTAAGGGCTTCCTGGAGAAGTGTGGCTCAGGGGTTAGAGGCGGCAGACCCGGAAGCTGAGATCGGTCCTGGACCAGGGTTCAATTCCCCGCCTCGGCGGGTCTTGGGCTCAAAAATTCCACGGACTCGATAATTCTCGTTCCAGTGCCTACTCGACTCACGGGTTCACACTCTGCGACTCTGGGCAATAGCTTGCTTAATCTCCACTATGGCCCCTCGCGGCGGGATGCCTGGCTTTCACCTTGTGGATACCCTGCTGGGGTTATCTCACAGGGGAATACCAGGACGGGTTCCCAAGGCAAGCGCCTTGATGCCTTCGGGTGATACGTGCGCTATATAAATCGTAATACATTTAATACATTCCCCCTCTTGAGGACCTCATAGAGAAACAACTTTTTTCTAATGTTGCCTACTGGGGGTATCCCTCTCTCCTTGAGGAAGTCTATCACTTCCTGCTCGGTGTACTCCATCAGTTCCACCTCATCATAAACCAACCCCATCGTGACGAGGTACACTCGGGGCACACCCACAGTGGAACAAGGGGACACAATTGAAAACACTTTTCAGGAGGAAGCAATACAGCAAACACAATATCCAGCCAAACAATAATCCCCACAAAAAGACTGTGATTACTCTCAAAGCTCTACTTGCGGTGTAACCCGTGGCCGCTGTGGTACTACGTAAACACAAGTCCTATCCCACCGCTGCCACCAATGTCAGAAATGGGGTTGCCAATTCTACAGGGGGTAGCATGGAGCAGAGCGGGCAGGCCAAACTTCAGAGGACATGTGTGAAGCATTCACGCAGTACCCACAGACGACACCCCAGGCACACCACAAAAGAGACACAACACTGCTTCTGGTTAGAAAAAAGAATAACATTTGTATTATCTCCAACCTGCAAAGGTAAAATACAATAACAGTAGTAATCACAATGGGGCGCCAACTGGCGCCAGAGCCAAGTATATCAGGGGGATTATGTACAAGGAAAAAATGAGAATAGTCAGAAAAGGTAAGTAGTCCCTTAGTGTCTAGCTGAAAATAAAAAGAATGTTAACAATTGACATGAACCTTCAGCAATATCAAGATGAGGGAGATAAAACATTAGGCATAAACACATCAGGGTCAAAGCTGCAGGGAAAATGTAGGCCTTAATCCTCGGCAGTAGGCATTAGGGTAAAAGGAAACAATAGGCCTAAACACACAGCAGGATATTCAGCATACAATAAACATTAGGCATGAAGGCACCTCATGCATGGCAATGCATCCCCTGCAACAGAAGGAACATTGAGCGTACAACACTACATCAGGCCTAGGCCTGAATCCTGAGGCAGGGCCCGCGGCACATACAGTGGCATCAACAGCTTCAGCCACAGGCGGAACGCCTAAAATATACCAGGCCTGAATCACATTTAACATGGGGCATCCATAACTCTTTGGAGAACACTGGAGCAGGTAAGTGCACAATCAAATGAAACACTAGGTACAAACCATTGACATCAGACCACCTGTCATCATAAGGGGGCTATGGGCAGAACCATGTTGTTGGGCAGGAGGAAACCCACTAGTGCAGCAGAAACAGGAACATTCCATTAAGCATAAAAACCTTGTTTAGCAGGACACGTCAACATGGGGGCATAACAGGTGAACCCCGGGAAACTTCCTGGGACCGTATTTTACATGGGTCAACTGAGACTGGGCACAGCTCTGAAGTGCCAGGTTCCTTAAACGCCAGCCGCGCTGTCAAAGGGGCAACAGGGCAGGTGGGCTGTACTACTCCCCTAACCAGGGGTGATCTCTATGGTGGAGCAGTCATCAAAAGTGTAATTCAGGCTCCCGCCCAGTCCAGGGGGCTCTGGTGTACAATTAGGGCCAACGGGGCCCAACCATGGTCCTCCCGGGGGGGGGCGGCCGAATCTGGCACGGTAGCGCTTAGGAACACAAAAGCAGCCTCTTCCAGCTGCGCAGCGCTAGCCAGCACAGCTCCTTGGGGGCACAATCCTCCTCATACAGTGCTTCTACAGCACAGCGCTTCCAAGAGACACACAGCGCTTTACGATTGTGGCGCTTAGGGGGGCAGCCAACTTCTCAAGCCCCAGCGCCTGGCAGGTACAGCGCTCCCAGATTATAGCGCTTGGCAGGCAATCAGCAGGGCAGTCTTGGTCACAGCACTCTGGGGACACAAGCAGTCTTCTGCAGGCCAGCACTTCCAGGCACCCAGTGCAAGGGGGGCGGACAGTCCCAGCAGCAAGCCCCAGGGTAACACTCCTCACCTCCTGGGGGGTCCAGTCCACGATGCTCCTTCCCTTCTAGGCACTTCTATGCGCAGCGCTTGCGTGGCGCAAGGTCCCGGCAGCTTCAGGGACCTAGGGGGGCCCTCCTTCAGGGGCCCGGGGGACAGAGCATTAGGCACTACTGGGTCAGGTCAGCAGGTAGTGGGGGCATCATCAAAACAGGGTGGTAGGCTCTCACCATTCCCACTGCAGCGTGGCCCTCCTCCCACACGGCAGCCTTGAACTCCTGAAGTGGGGCTTCACTAGCCCTGGGGACAGTAGGGGGGTTCTGGATGGGTGCAGGGTCCAGCACACAGGCCCAAGTGGCGGTATCCCCTGGCAGCAGGTCCCCTCACATTCATGTCCCAGCTCTGTCTCTCCTCATCACATCTCTACTGCTCTCCCTATACCAGAAAGGCCGGAAGCTTCTAGAAGGTCCCTCCACATGCTGGGATTGCGGGGTACCAGACAACTAGACCGCTAACCCACCACAGACAGGCAAACTAGTTCTAACTGGCTCAGGAGGAGGAGTAGAGCACCCTGGGTGCCAGGCTTTCCCTCCAAATGCAGGGGTGGCTGGGTACCCAACAACTAGACTGCTAACCTCCTGCAGTCAGGTGGCACAACGCACAGCCATGGCAGCCATTTTAAAAACACAACATTTCACCAGGGTATATTTTACAATGGGGGAAATTGACAAGTGCTCACACCATTGCATGACATTACATATTAACAAGGTGTCTCACACCACACATGGCCTATACAGGTTTATTACCATGGGGGAGACATTTCAAATTGGGGGGGGCAAAAAGCGAAAAAGTTCGGGGGAAAAGGGCCAAGTCCAACAGGGCTCATAAGAATGGAGTAAAGCGAGTAAATCTTTCTCCAATAACAGATTAGTCCTACGGATTGGGCGGGTTGATTTATTGTGAAAAGGAACTGATTTCCATCTGGGGGTTGAACATTTCGGAGTGAATACTGAGTGAGTCAAGTGAAAGTTTGATTTAGTCTGTCGTGCAAATCTAGTGTTCCAGGGTTGGCTCAGAAGAACCTCAGATAAAGCTTGTAGTTCTTCTTTGATTTGCCATAATGAGAGTATGATCTCGTCAAGTCTAGGGTTTGGTGAGGGTGGGAGCAAGATTGGTGGCTGTATTATGGGTGTGGGAGGTGTGCTTACAACCCGTGGGAGATAAGAGGGTAGCACATCTTCTAGGTTGTTGTGGGGCAACCTATCTGGTTCCCTCTCCAGATCGGGGAGGGGTGGGCTGGAATGGGGAGTGCGTGTAGGAAGCGTAGAGGTTTGTGGTGAGGATGTGGTCATGGGAGTGATCATTTTGCAAGGGGTAGTGGTGACAGTGGGGGGATGGGGAGTGGATGTAGGAGGCGTAGAGGTGTGTGGTGGGTCTGTGGTTGTGATGGTTTTGCAAAGGATAGTGATGACGATGGGGGGAGATATGTTCATTCCAGGGGAAGATGCTGAGTCTGTTAATGGTGTAAATGCTGGTGCAGCCGTAAGGGGGGAGTGTCTTATGGAGGAATCTAGTGGGGAGGGGAGCTTAATTGTCGCTAATGGTCAAAATGTCAGTGTGGTGGTGTGTGAGTCTGTGATGGGTGTAAATACTGGTGCAGGTGGAAGGGGGGAGTGTCTTATGGGTGAGTCGAGCGGGGAGGGGTAGCATAGATTTCGGGTGTACATATTGGCCTGGATCATAGTGGAGCATGGCTAAAGGTAGAATTTGGCGGTGTGCTAGGTTGTGTGCTGGTGGTGGGAGTTGCCTGGGGAGGAGTTTGGGGTTTTATCACTTGTTCTTTGATATTGGGGAATATGTTATCCAACAGGTTTAAGCTGCGGTCTGTTGATTGGATGAGAATGGTTCTGTTATTATAGATGGTGATGGTTGCTGCCGCTTTGAAAATTTGGGAGGGGGAGATAGAAATAATAAGACCAAGTGCAGTTTTCCTAGTGGAGGAGATCGAAAATATAGCTAGGAACGCTTTCCTCCATTGTGCTCTTCATTTAGTGTAGAAGATGATATCCGTGGTTATATACCCTTTGTTTGTTGAGAAGTAGGGATCAGATATGGGTGTTTCAAGGTGTAGTTTTTATCAAATTGTGTTTAAAGCATGTGGATGCTTTTTTTGAGAGGTTAGGGGTAGTTGATGGTGTAGGTGTGTGCGCCTGTTAGCTCCATGATGGAGCTCTGTTAGTATGGGATAGGGTGTTATAAGGAGATATGTGTGCATGTGGTCTGTAAATGGGCCAGTGCTGTGAGGGGGTGATGGGCTTGAGAAGGAGGGGGGACGCGAAGGAGGGTGATGGAGCAACTGAGGGGTGGCTTGGGTTTGGGCAGAGGGAAAGAAGGCAGAGGGAGGAGTAGGGGTTGTTTCAAGTAACGTAGTATGTGCAACCGTGTCAGGTGAATGAAGGGTTGGGGGTGAAGCAGGAGCAGTAAAGAATGGGACAGAGAAAAATAAAGATACATTAAATAAAGTTGAAATTGAAGTTCTGACTTGTTTAAGTAGATAGGGAGATCAATGGGTGGATGAGTGGATGAGTGAAAGGGTGGACAGAGGGATGGATGAGTAAAATGATAGATATAAGGAGAGATGATGGATAGGTTTGGATATGGATGGGTACACAAACAGAAGAACAGAATGAATGGTGAAAGACTGATTGACGAATGAAAGAAGGGATGGACGCCAGACCCCAGTGACTCAACCAGCCATCTCAAACCGACACATGACATCAGGCCGTGAGCTCGTGACTCAGGCTTGAAATGCTCCTGCTGCCTGCCAAAAAGCAGAAAGTCATTCCTTGTACAGTGCAGTGATACTCCAAGAGACATTCCACTGATGTGCCGCTGCTTCCATGCCACCGGGGCGGCGCGAGCAGCCCTCTACCTGCCCCCCAGGCCAGGAGAGATGCATGAGGGCATGGCTCTGTGCAACCCTTCTGCGGGGAAAGGCAGGCAAGACAGCATAACCTGCACTTGCAGACAACAACACCGACATGACGAGTCCCTTTAACCACAAATACATTTTATTTTAAAATGTTGCACCTTTAAGAATAGTGTTCCCGGGGCCACCACCCCTTTGGCCCCACACATGCTACGCCACTGCCTACCAGTATGGATGACAACGGACTCTTACACCTGGTACATACACATGAGAGAGGGCCTATGTGAAGATGAGGGGCACCATTGGAGGGTGGTAGCAAGGCCGGACTGGCCGGACCCGCATCAGGCGTTTCCCAGGGTGGAGGGGGGCAGTTGGGTTACTGGGGGCTGGCACTGCAGAGTACCTTCTATAACCAGCACTTTTCAGGCAACAATAAAAGTGTCACAATAACTCTGGTGACTAATGTACCTGCTGGAGAGAGATAGGAGTGTTGTTTAGTGGCAGTTTTGAATCATCTAAGGCCACACAGTGGGTTTATACGCCTGCTGCACAGAATGTGTACCATGCAACAACAGTATTTGTATGTAAAGAGCTCAGGGGGTAACTGAGATTCTTGTGTTACTGTGCAGTTCATAAGTTACAAATGTAATCTAGCACAGTGAGCCGTGACCTGCCATCAAAGAGTACATCCAAGCTGCATGGTACAGGTTCCAAAGGTATGTTTTCTTCCTAGTTTTCCATTATCCTGATGTTGCTAAAAAGGTTTGTTTTGGGTAGAAATACATTCTTATCATGAAAGTCAATGCTAACTACTGTGTTATGTTCTGAATCCTGAGTTTGAGCGTCCTCAGACCAAGCGCTCTTACAAAATGCCTGCCAGTGTGGGTGACGTGAATCCTACACCTTGGAGTCCCCGTTGCCTTATTCAACATTTTCTATACACGCATATAGACATATATGATTCATTGTCCCTGTATGTGTGTGTGATTTAAAGTGCTCTGGAACCCTACACTGGTATGAGAGGTGCTTTAAAACAAATGAAATGCATGAGTGAGAGAGGCAAGGAATTATTGAAGACCCCTTCAAAGACTGTCGTATCCTGGTGCACAGTAAAGTCATCATTTACTGTGCTTTAGGAGCGAATGCAATCAATATATAATGACAAATGTGTTGTGGAATGCACCATGTGTTCCTAAATTTTCTTGCGGGTGGGAAAACAAAGGCAGTACGCTGTGAGTTTGTTTGTTACACACAACTTCTAAATATCTGCAAATGTACTATGCAAATGTTTAAAAACATATCAGCATTTAGGAAACCACAAATGGACCACTTGTTTGTAATTCAGAAGTGTGCTGGAAACAGAGTTTTGATAGGATCAAAATAATCAACACACCTTACTTGGTGATGGTCAAATGGTAGATACATATTTGCCGAAATCACGTTTCCACACATTAGTATTTGTGCGCTCTGCGGCCACATGCATCATTGTAGGATTTTGCGATTCCTAAATTGCGAAAATTAAGGAATCGCAATTTAGGAATTGCAAAATCCGATGCATCAAGAAATCCTAAAAGTTTTTAGGATTTCTTAATTTTCTGTATTTGCGATTCCTTAATTGCGAATCGCAATTAAGGAATGGCATTACATTGATTCCTATGGGCCTAGAGGCCCATAGGAATCAATGGAAAGGCATTAGCTTTTTGCGAATTAGATTTTGCGAATGACATTTTGTTGATGCATTGCAAGGGTGCTGAGGGGGGTCCAAAGGACCCCCACCTGCACCCTTGAAATGTTTTTTTTAGTGCAAGTTTCACACACACATGTCCAAAGGACATGTGTGTGTGTAACATGACACTTTCCAAAATGCATTTTTGAGCTTTTTTGCACAATTTCGCAAATTAGCACGAGGGTCAACCTCGTGTTAATTTGCACTTCCTATTTCCAAATTCGCATTTTTTTTAAAATTCATGTATTGCATTTTATGGAATCGCATAAATGCGATTCCTTAAGTGCAATCGCATTTTTAGGAAATGCAAAAAATAGCGAGTTTTCTAAAATTGTTTCATGCATCCCAAAAAGTGATTTTGGAATCGAAACGGCCGATTTTTCCGATTCGCACCGTTTGCGACTCCAAAACCACTTGATGCATGTGGGGGATAGAGTTTTATCAGTTAAACCGCGTTTTGGCATTTTTCTTCCATCCACTAGAAAATGTTCTGTATGTGAAAGACAGCGCCTCCTTCTGCCCTACAATTACGCCTTAACAGTGTAGACAGTTTCTAGTCTGTAGCACACTTCTGTGCACCAATGAGATTCTGCAGTTTACAGCTCCCAGAAACGAAGCATCCCAAGAAGGATACTAGTTCCCAAATGCAGGTAAAATAAGGAGGGCGGAAGATGGCTAGCCAGGTCATTATATAGTAATGTCAACTCCTATCTAACCAGTCTAACCCACAATAACGCCATAACGCTCAGCAGTTTGCAGCCAATGATAGCTCATGCAGGCGGGTTGATAACTCCCTTTTCCTGCTTCATGCTCTGACCCTCACCCAAAAACAAAAACAACAGTAGATGGACAGAATGCATAAAAATGTCCTACATTCACCCCAGTACAGATATCTGGGACTAAATCCATCGTTTTTTTGCTCACCATGCCAACCCAGTTCAGACATGGCCAAGACAAGGAGAAGCGTGGCTCAATGGTTAGAGCGGCAGACCCTGATGCAGAGGTCTGGCCCGGGACCAGGGTTCAATTCCCGCCTCGGCGGGTCTTGGGCTCAATTTCCCCAGACCTGATAATTCTCGCCTTGGTGCCTATTCTAATCATGGGTCCCACTCTGTGACTCTGGGCAATAGCTTGCTTAGTCTCCACAACGGCCCCAAAAGCGCTGGGATGCCTGGCTTCACCTTGGGGGTGCCAAGGAGTGGACATTTCACAGGGAAAAGCCAGGAAGGGTTCCACAGCGGTATTCGTACAAGCGCCAGGACGCCCCGTTGCTGGGGCAGCAGTGCGCTTTACAAGTACAAATTCATTTCATTTCATTTCATTTCATATGCAAATCAGCCTTGACCCTGTCCCTCATACAAGGCCTCTCCGCGATGGGTCTTATCCATCACTCAGTATTGTACCAGTTCCTAAACCACTCATCACCAGCTGAACAGACATGGAATGCTTGACGCGCTAAGACACAAAAAGTTGGCACTCGGAGGACTGCACTCCAGTCCAGCACCGCAGGTCCCGATGAGCAGCATCCTATGCGTGCCGCTTTGCATCTCATAAGGGCCCTGGTGTGCCTGTAAAACTGACCTTTATTCCTGAAGTTTTTTCCTGAATTTCTGCCCTGAATTTGACCCTTTGTCCTGAACTTTTACACTCACTGTCCTGAATTTGCACCCATGCCAGTCGGTCATCCTACAGAGAGGGCCGACCAAACAGTCATTGCGCACATGAGTGTCTTCCTCTCCTCCCTTGCAGCTCCGCCCGCCCCTCATGCACTGCCGCAGCAGCAGGAAAAAGAAAGGATAAGAACACTCCGGTATTATCATTTTATTTTTTCATTTCTTTGCTGCTTCTGGGGTGATGCTCCTCCGCCTCGGCGGAGGAGCTGCGACCGTCTTACCCTCAGATGACCAGCTGTCTGCCACACAGATCTCAGCTCCCTCTGCCGATCGAGCCCCAAACACACTCACTGTTATCACCCCGAGCTCTCCCAGCCTAGTGTGTCCGCACTCGACAATATCGAGCCAACAGCTTCTGTCTCCAACTCTCACTGACACCATGCTAGCTCTTTTAGGCTCTCTTATCCACCTCTCACTGAGTCCAGGCTGAGCTGTCTCAGGCTTTCAAATTCCAGACTCACTGAGACCAAGATGAGCCTTGCAACCTCTTGTGTTCATTACTCACTGACACCACAAATAACTTTATACCTACCCAGGCACACACTCAGGGACATCCGGCTTAGCTTTGCAGCCTCCTGTGACCACCACTCACTGGCGACAAGGCAAGCTTTGCAAGCTTTTGTGTCCAACACTCACTGACACCAAGGCGAGCTCTGCAGCCTCTCATGTCCAACACTCACTGGCACCAAGCGAGCTCTGCAGCCTCACTTATTCAACACTCACTGACACCAAGGTAAGCTCTGCAGCCGCTCGTGGCCAACACTCACTGACACCAAGGCGAGCTCCGCGTCCTCTTGTGTCCAACACTCACTGACACCAAAGTGAGCTCTGCGGTCTCTCGTGTCCAATACTCACTGACACCAAAGCGAGCTCTGCAGCCTCTTGTGTCCAACACTCACTGACACCAAAGTGAGCTCTGCGGTCTCTCGTGTCCAACACTTACTGACACCAAGGCGAGCTCTGCAGCCTCTTGTGTCCAACACTTACTGACACCAAGGCGAGCTCTGCAGCCTCTCATGTCCAACACTCACTGACACCAAGGTGAGCTCTGCAGCTTCATTTATCCAACACTCACTGACACCAAGGCAAGCTCTGCAGCCTCTCATGTCCAACACTCACTGACACCTAAGCGAGCTCTGCAACATCCCGTGTCCAACACTCACTGACACCAAGGCGAGCTCTGCAGCCTCTCGTGTCCAACACTCACTGACACCAAGGAGAGCTCTTCAGCCTCTCATGTCCAAAACTCACTGACACCAAGGCGAGCTCTGCAGCCTCTCGTATCCAACACTCACTGACACCAAGGAGAGCTCTTCAGCCTCACTTACCCAACACTCACTGACACAAAGGTGAGCTCTGCAGCCTCACTTATCCAACACTCACTGACACAAAGGAGAGCTCTGCAGCTTCTCATGTCCAACACTCACTGACACCAAGGAGAGCTCTTCAGCCTCACTTATCCAACACTCACTGACACCAAGGCGAGCTCTACAGCCTCTCATGTCCAACACTCACTGACACCAAGGTGAGATCTGGAGCCTCACTTATCCAACACTCACTGACACCAAGGTAAGTTCTGGAGCCTCCCGTGACCAACACTCACTGACACCAAGGCGAGCTCTGCAGTCTCACTTATCCAACACTCACTGACACCAAGGCAAGCTCTGCAGCCTCACTTATCCAACACTCACTGACACCAAGGCGAGCTCTGCAGCTTCATTTATCCAACACTCACTGACACCAATGCGAGCTCTGCAGCCTCTCGTGTCCAACACTCACTGACACCTAAGCGAGCTCTGCAACATCCCGTGTCCAACACCCACTGACACCAAGTCGAGCTCTGCAGCCTCTCGTGTCCAACACTCACTGACACCAAGGAGAGCTCTGCAGCCTCACTTATCCAACACTCACTGACACCAAGGCGAGCTCTGCAGCCTCTCATGTCCAACACTCACTGACACCAAGGTGAGCTCTGGAGCTTCATTTATCCAACACTCACTGACACCAAAGAGAGCTCTGCAGCCTCTCATGTCCAACACTCACTGACACCAAGGTGAGCTCTTCAGCCTCTCATGTCCAAAACTCACTGACACCAAGGCGAGCTCTGCAGTCTCTCGTGTCCAACACTCACTGACACCTAAGCGAGCTCTGCAACATCCTGTGTCCAACACTCACTGACACCAAGGCGAGCTCTGCAGCCTCTCGTGTCCAACACTCACTGACACCAAGGAGAGCTCTGCAGCCTCTCGTATCCAACACTCACTGACACCAAGGTGAGCTCTGCAACCTCACTTATCCAACACTCACTGACACTAAGCAGCGGAGAGCAGCCTCTTTTGCCCAACCAGTCCTTGGCTGCTTGAGCTCCGTTTAGCGGGGACCTTGTTTGGCAGCTCAGGCTGGACTGTTCCTATCGGAGATTGGGCTAGACTGATTTGCATATTTCTTGGTCCAAACTGAGGTGGCAAGGTGAGCAAAACATCAATGGGCTGGAATACTACCCCAAGCGATTGCCCGTGGTGAGACTCAGTGCAAGCATTCCTCCCATCACCTTTTGTGTCTTTGACTTCCAGTTCTACACTGTCATCCACTCTAGGCTCACTGACATGACACTGAGCTGGTACCAGACGTTCTTCACTCACTGACACCATGCTGAGCTGTTTGAAGTGCAGAATTGTCACTGAGGCACTGCTCACTGACATCACATTGCGCTGTCCAGTGTTGACCCTCATTCAGTCTGCACTCACTGACACCCTGCCCAGTGGTTGCTTGGGTATGGTTTCAGAGCCCCAATGCTGGTTCACACAAATGTTCTACTTCCTCTTTGGTCTGTCTGAACCCTGACCTGGGATCACACCCCACAAAACCCACAGTGTGTCTCCAGAAGGCCTGGTTTTACAGAAAGCAGTGTTGGGCCTTGGTTGTGCAGGGGTCATGCAGAAGGGGGTTGGATGGTGAATGTGCTGTAGGCGTAAGTAGGGAGCAGTTTATTTTTTAAATATTTATTATTTTTATTTATTTAGGAGACTTGTTAAGCGCACAAATACCCGAGGGTGTCTCGGCGCTATGTGTCCGCTATGCTGTCCATAAAATGACTACTGTCTAAAGAGCCATGTTTTTATCTGTTTGCGAATGGAGAGAAGGGTAGTGCAGGTTTTAATTTGACATGGAAGACTGTTCCAAAGTTTGGTGGCAATCACTATAAAGGACCTGTCACCCCACGAGACTTTCTTAGTCCTTGGGACCTGCACAAGACATGCAGTAGATGACCGGAGGGATCTTACCGGGGTGTAAGGACAAAAGGCTTCTTTTAGAAAAGCAGGTCCTAGGGAGTGAATTGCTTTATAGGCAATACAAAGTGCCTTAAATTTAGTACTTTTCCTTACTGGCAACCAGTGAAGCTGTTCAATAGTGCTGGAAATAGGAGCAAACTTGGAGGTCGCAGTGATCAATCTGGCCGCAGCATTCTGCACCAACTGTAGTTTTTTTATGACTCCTTGCTGGGCATTTACAAAGAGTCCATTACAGTAATCAATGCAAGATATCACTAATGCACTGATCAAAGTCTTGGTCATGCTCGTGGGAAGGTAAGAGAGGAGTTTTTTGATCATTCTCATAGTATAAAATGAGGATGACACCACAGTATTGACATGGTGCATAAGGGTAAGTTTACTATCCAGTATGACCCCCAGATTTCTTGCTTTGGCCACTGGAGATGGAGGTGGTCCAAGAGCAGCAGGCCACCAAATAGGTAACCAAACTGGGGAAAGGTTACCAAACACCATCACCTCCGTTTTATCGGAGTTAAGCTTCAAGCAATTTGTGGACATCCAGTCACTTATTGCAAGCATTCCTAAATTAAAATTGGAAGCTACTTTATCTCCGTTTTTATTAATAGCCAAGACAATCTGGGTGTCATCAGCATAGGATGTCACCGCCAGGTGATGGGATTTAATAACCCTCGCCAAGTCCGACACATAGATGTTAAATAGTGTCGGACTTAGCGAGGATCCCTGGGGGACACCACAAGGGAGAGTGAAAGATGGTGAACTGAAATTGCCAAGAGCAACGGATTGTTTAAAGACGTGTTCTCTCTTCCCAGGAGCTGTCCAAGGTGCTGGGCTCCAGGGCCGTTGCCTACCTTAACGTTGATCTGGCTCTGCAAGGTGAGTGACCGCAGAGTGAGAGGTTAGGTTTGAAAACATTAGAATCTTAATTCATTGGGATCATGACATGGCGGTGAGACCTGCAAGGCATGCTGGGATACCTTGGTTTAGCTGATGGTTTTTCGTATTCTTTGCTGTGTCTGGATGGACATAGATTGTGGAATGCTCTTCGTGCGAGGCCCCGTTTTATCATTACTTGACGCTGCGCAATGCATCAAGACCACAGCAGGAATGTGCCATATTTACCAACATTTGTTGTATTCCTGCTCTCTCTCTGCGCTGGAGGACTGTGTGTTGCCTAGCCCCAACACAGACATCCTGGCGCCATTGTTTTAAGGGTGCCTGCTTTGCATGCAAGATTATTTTGTGCAGGAAGGCCACGTTGAAGCACAAAAACAATCCGTAGAGTCATATTCCTCTTTCTATGAGAGCTGCAGAATGAAGTACACTTGGAGAAAGAAAACAACAGGGAAAAATAAGAATAATTCTCCTCCTTATGCCTCTATTGGGAAGGCGTAAAATGTTTACACATTCCCAGGTTTACAGGGAGGAGATGCTGCAGGGGGCTCTGTGTTGATGTCGGTGTCAGCAGTGTCACCGTACCCCCATAGCACTTGAAGCACACTGCTCCCCCATGGCAGTACCCTCTTGACTTGAAAGGAAACTTTCAAACATAGACCTATCATTACATTATTTCTGGAGACAGACCCTAAAGCACACAACAGTCTTCTACCAGTGATACCCCAACAAATTGGGGGTCTTCTTCCTGCACTGAGGCGAGACTTCCAAACTGTTTCTATCTGGGACCCCTGGGTGCGATGATGGAACGTTCCACTTATAGTGCATGAATGAGATGAAGGATGTTCCTTTAAATGTAGCAGGTATGAGACAATGGAGCAGTTTATTTCTGTTATCGGGTGACATGACAGAACAGTTGATTTCTATGATAGGAGTGAGTGCTGGAGGGGTCCTTGGGTGAGATAATGGAACAGTCAATTATTTGTGCGCTTAAGGGAGGGAAGGATGCACTTTACTCACCGTCTCTGAGTGTAAATTTGTCTTCTTCTCAGGGAATGCCACCTTCAGGGCGACGGCGACCCCTCTTCTGAATTCTCTTCTGTATGAGGCGGCAAAGAAGGTGAGTCTGAGGACAGAGGATTCAAGTTTCCAGCTTCTCTTCTCAAATTTGTTTTTATTTGTGAATTTGTCACACACAGCATGTCCCCCTTGGTGCCAGGAAATCAGCAAAATGGTTAATAGATCAAAATGAAGCAAGATTTTACCTAAAAGCTCTTTAACATATCTAGAGATAGAGAAAATCCTGGAGGACTGTCCCTTGTTCCACACATCTTTGTAGTTGCTGACTTGTATTTGCTGACTGGTAACACAGAGGCATGACGGCAGGACTATGATGAGCTGCAAATGATAAGTAACAGTGGTGCCACCAAACCATTTCACTTCATAGGTGAAGATGCAGGTGTCTAGCAGTCGATATGTTTGTGTCACGAGAGTTGTAGTAGAGGCAGATGGCATCTATTCTTTCTTTCTTTGTCACTTTTGCGGCAACTGGCGCTGTTTAAGGCATGCAGGAACAAATGGTCTTGGTGTGAAGAGCACACAGGTGTTGGAACATAGAAAGGACTGGTCCTGATCTGATGAACGCACAGGTCTTGGCATTAAGAAAGAGCTGGTCTTGGTGTGACAAGTCGACAACTTGTGGGTTTAAGATTGAATTGATCTTGGTGTGATAAATGGAACACTCAACTGAGCACACAGGTCACAAGTTCAGCACACAAGGGTGCTTGACTTTTCAAAATATCACCTTACCTTATGTAATGTTCCTTTCAAACAGATTTTCTTAACCAATAAGAAACATGCTTTTAAAAAACAGAAACATGCACCCTACTTTCAGTCTAGAATGTTCTCAAACAGCCAATCATTTCTTTTCTTTTTTCAAAACTGCATCTTATCCACCATTTGAGAAAAATCTTAGTTGTCAAACTGTCATTTCACATACAGACACCTTCTGAGTTCTTTTTAGAGCCACCCAAGGTTGATTTATATCTGAAAAATATTACTTTTTTTGCTTGGAGTCGCACACCCAACTTGTTAGGAGTCAATTCAATTCAATTCAATTCAATTCAATATGACTTTATTTCGGATATATTTCAATCCATAAAAGCACAAAAATAAATAGACATTGCATAATTAAAATCACCGTAACATCGAGACATAATACATATTTCATAAATCATAACATTTTTCTTAAATGAGTAAGTAGGCAAAATCAAGATCACAGTCAAAGTGCAGGTAGTACCAAAGTGCAAAGTGCAACAAGGTGCATTAGTGCATCAACCTTCAGGGATACATAGTCACTCATCTAAACACTTTCTTATTCTCACAGTTACTTTTAAAATTCTATCACCTGGAGGACACTGTCGCTGTGCAAAAGCTGTAAATACATGAGTGCAGGTCTTATTTGATTAAAATTTAATTTCTTTAAAAGGGTGACAAGATAGCGTCTACGGGGGTATTTATAAAATCTACATAAAAATATAAAATGCAGCATATCCTGTGGAGACTTCCCGTCGCAGCCACAGGGAGCTACAATTTTCTTAAAAATGTCCAACTTTGGTCTGTTTAAAAGGTGATGAAAGATGTTAAACCTGAACCGTGTCAACAGAAATTTTTCATGAGAAGAAAAGAAGCATGTTAGGTATAGTTCCATAGTGTCACACGTTCTTAACATGACATATTTCCTAACATTAGGTTTCCGGAGCTCAACTTCTTCTCTTTGGGCCCTTTTATCCATATAAAAGCCCTCTTAATTGCTGCCACATCACCCTTTACTATCTCACTCGGGTTTTCGAACAAGTTCAAGCGTCCAAGCTTCAGAAATTGAGACTTCAAGTATTTGAGCCAGGGTACACACATTGCATTATCATGCGAAACAAGATCTTTAACTATCTGGTGGGTTAACGGAATATCATGATTTAACCATAGTTTTACCCAACATATCAGTGGTCTTAATCCCATGATGTCGGATAAATACTGGCTTCCCAACTCTTCATGTACCGCTAAGTTCGATGTACTAGCTGGGACACAAAGCAGTCGTTTTAAGAAATTGTTTTCAGTTATCTGTAGCTGATCGGCACTGGCATGGCCCCATATCTCACTGCCATAAACTGCAGTAGCTATTGATTTGGTGTTGTATAGTTTCAACATGGCAGCATTTGGCTTTTTCCCCAATTTAGTGGCAAAGTTAAAAATGGAGGCGTTTACTCTAGTCATTTCCCACTTCTTTCTTGCCACATGTGGGGCCCAGCTTAGCTTTGTGTCAAATAAAACACCGAGATATGAAAATGTATGGGTGATAGGGATCAGGACATCTTCTAATTTAAAAATGAACTTCTTTTTTGATTGACGGCCAACATTCATTATATAGGATTTAGAATTATTGACCTTAAGGTCCTTATCCGTCATGAAATTATTAAAAGCATTCAGGAGTGCCTGGAGACCCTTTTCTGTTCTTGAAATTAAAACCGCATCATCTGCGTATAAAAGCAAAGGAATACCCCTCCTGCCGACTCTAGGACAATCTGATTTTACCTCCTGAAGTACAGCATCTAAGTCATTAATATAAAAATTAAAAAGAAATGGGGCCAGAATACAGCCCTGACGTACTCCCTTATTATTACTAAAGTTCCCCGTGGTTTCCCCATTGGATGAGAACCTCACATTGGCACTGGTGTCACTAAGCAAATCCACTAAAAAGTCCACAATCCCCCTGTCAACACCTTTCTCCTTCATGGCCTGCCACAGCCTTCCCCTGTTAACACAGTCAAAGGCCGATGACAGATCCATGAAGGCAAGGTGTACTGCTCCCTTCTGTACAACAGTATATTTATTCAATATGAGGGACAGGTTAAGGCACTGTGTTATAGTAGAATGGCCTTCACAGAAGCCGTATTCGGAATTTGACATGATATTGTTATCGGTGGACCAACTTGTTAGGCGCTGCAGTAAGATTCTCCCCATAATCTTAACCATAGAATCGATTAGTGATATTGGGTGATAGCAGAGAGCACTTCCCCTATCTCCCTTCTTAAAAACAGGGACAATAGTTGACAATCCCCAAGACGTTGGACAGCCCACTATGGCAGCAGCATTAAATACAGCTACCAGAATCGGTGCCCAAAAGTCTGGATCGGATTTGTAAAGATCCGGTGGGATTCCGTCTGGTCCAGGGGCTTTATTTGCTGTAAGACCCTCTATGGCATCCAGAACCTCCCTTTTATCAAATTTGATATTGCCTCCCCTCTCAGAGGAGGCAACGTCAATGGTTACAGGATCCACTGTATAATACAGGTTTTTGAAATGACATTCCCACTCCTCCCTGGATATGCAGCAGTCAAGACCGTCACCTGGATCATCTACCAGAAAAGGTTTTTTGACCAGTGCCCAGAACTTGGTGCTGCAATTCAGGGTGGAGGGGTCAAGTATTTCATCCCAGGCCTCTCTTCTTAAAAACTCCTTATGAGAAGCAATGATAACCTTATATTCCTTTCTGCACAATTTTACATCCTCCCGATTCCTCGGGAAGCTGACAAAGCAAACCTAAGTTTGCGTGCAGCTTTAGTGCAGTCGTGGCTGAACCACCTCGGGCCTACTTTCGCCTGGTTCTTATTGGGGACAGATAATAATTCTGACACCTTCTCCGATACGTTTTGATAAGCAGCTAGGACCTGCCTAGGGTCACCCCCCTCAATAGTACAGTCTTTGATATCCTCCGCACACCTTTCAGCAATGTTTTTATAGAGAATGTCCGCAGAGACCATTGACCATTTAAGCCGCCTCCTCCCATCTGTTGTTCCTAGCCTACCTAGGCTGTTATTCTTATTTCCCTTTTTTACCCAGGAACCTTTTAGACAGATTGTTAGAGGATTATGGTCACTAAATTCGCTTGAGACAATGTGGAATGACTCTAAGAAAGTTTGCATCGTCAGGGAGACAAGTATGTGATCTATAAAAGTACCCTTGCCATGCCCTTTGAAAGTGGGGATATCAAAACATTGTAGTGGGTCCCTGAGTGTCATGGCCAGCGAAAGATCAAAATTATTCATCAAATCATTACATAATTCCCCCTCCTTGGTATGTTCCATATGGAGACCACCCATGCGTTCACAATATAATTCTGATAAGCATTTCTTCAGCGGATCTCCACAAGGGTGCACATTAAAATCCCCCATAATCATGAGGTTATGGCCCAAGTCTTTCAGAAAGCTTGAAACAAAAGAATTTAATATTAAAATTTGATTCATGCCTACACTATCATGGTTAGCATTATAAAAATTCACCATGCCAACACGGCAGTTACCTCCGGATAAAACTAAACCCATCACACCTGTATGCTGTGATTCAATTCTTCGAACTTCACATGATATTAAAATAGACACAAAGATTACAAGTCCCCCCTTAGGCCTGCCCCTTATTGATGGTAATGCTGGCACATAGAAGGCCTTGTACCCTTCCAAAAAAAGATCACACCCCACCACCCATGTTTCTTGTAGGCAGATGATCATAAATTGTTTTATATAGGTCACCCAGTTTTCATCAGACATTTTAGCAGCTAGTCCTGCAATGTTCCAAGAGACAACATGGCATCCAGACGCTATAACCTGAGGGTTTTCTATGTTTACAGATTCACCTGTAGCCACAGTGCCCTGAACCACAGGTGCCTCCCGTCAACCACACAGTTCAAGACCGGATAACACTTCGTACCTGTTTTGCGTGTTAACGTTAGACCCATGTTGATAGCGACCAGCACTATTAGTCCTATTATAGGTTTCGTTCAAACCACCAACACCATGGGGGTTCGTGATGTTGTATATAAATTGCAAGTCCTGGTCTGGTGTATGTGGTGTATGTGGTTCAAACACCCGCCTGATTAGACTTTGTTGGGGTGTGGGTTTGCACAAATGTGCGTAGAAATATCCCAATGGGCGCACGCATACACTATTCTCATTATAAACTAATGAGGAAGCTCTCAAAAAGACAGTTGCCACATGCTGTGGATGTTTAAAGTTTATAACTATGCAATCCCCAGGGCCTATCTTTTTGGAGGGACCCACCCAATTTACACGCCTTACTGCCATTATCTGCTCTGAGTATGAAGTGGGAAAGCCACAGTTTTGGTTAAGCCACGCCACTACCTTATTTTTCAATGAGGCGTGGGATTCATCATAAGGAGAGGCGGGATGGGTACCACAAGGTGGGACATTGGTCAATACTGCCACAAACGGAGCACAATCCGGTGGTAAATTTAGGTACCGATTATACCTGGGGGATCTAAGGGCTCTGCTACTTTGAGGGGCTAAATTAGGTTGTGTCCGCGGAACAGTTGCCGCAAGGGCAGCCGATGGATTAGGTGTTTCAGTCCCAGTGGCAGCGGTTGCAACAATATTCCCCTTCCCCTTGTTCAGCTGATCATTAGCTTTCCCAACTTCCTTCCTTTTTCCACCGGATTGTACATTACCATTAATTGGTGCAATCTGATGTGTAGATAACAAACCACCCAACCTCGCCACTTCCGTATCCAGAGTTTCAATCTTAATGGATAATAGTTTAATTAGCTCCTCTATCTTCGCTGTTAGTATCGCTTCTAGATTTTTAATGAGAGAAGCAAACTGATCCGAGTTCAGATTAGAACCATTGCCATTATTTCCTGTAAATACAAAAGGGGTTATGGCAGGGCTATATGGTACCTTACCATCCTTTTTTTAGCTTTAGTATTATTGTGCTTCCCCCCCTCCTTTTGGAGGGCTGTCCTACAGGTTCTCATCGGCCTACTTTCAGGCTGGGCCTCATTTGGCTTAACAGGGTGTGTTGAACTGAATGGACCTTAACATTCACTGTATTGGGCAATGGTGCTTCTACTATAGTAGCACCACTCGTGTTTGCCTCAGCGTCTAGGGTCATGCTAGTGGGAGATAAATCTGGTAGGTCCACTATGACAGTCCCCCTCCCTAAAGAGGCACGTCTTTCATTATTTATCTGGTTTACTTTCTTAACCAAATAGCTATCCAAGGAAGCGGAACCCACTGCAACTTTATCCGTTCTGGATTTTGACATTTTAAACAGTATTGGCACACAGGTTACACACTAATAACCACTACTCACTCATAAGAAATATCAGAAATATATGAAATAAAGTCTCACGTGTTCGCAGCACAATGAAGGTCCGATTAAAATAGTGTAGAGTCCCTGGCCCAGTCCAGTCTCTTTAAGCCTCTGAGGGCCACAGAGGGCCCGCCCTTTGCCCGGGCTTTGCCCCGGGCGCTCCCGAGCGCGACTCGCGGGGCAAGAGGCTTTCCTCTCTTTTGTGGCGCCTCCGGGCGCAGAGGTGGCGTCAGGGACGTGATTCCGCCACTGGGGCACCTGGGAGGTGTAGTTCCTGGGGCCCCCGGTGGCTGTAGTCAGGGTTGCAGCGTGGGCGCACCGGCCGTTCCCCTCACGGCGTTGCCCTCGCGCTGGTAGAGCGACGGGAAGAAGCAGCCGTTCCCCTCACGGCAGGTAAGTAAAGTTAACAGCGTCCCACAGAGCGCTCGGCGCTCCTCTCTTTTGTGGCGCCTCCGGGCGCAGAGGTGGCGTCAGGGACGTGATTCCGCCGCTGGGGCACCTGGGAGGTGTAGTTCCTGGGGCCCCCGGTGGCTGTAGTCAGGGTTGCAGCGTGGGCGCACCGGCCGTTCCCCTCACGGCGTTGCCCTCGCGCTGGTAGAGCGACGGGAAGAAGCAGCCGTTCCCCTCACGGCAGGTAAGTAAAGTTAACAGCTTCCCACAGAGCGCTCGGCGCTCCTCTCTTTTGTGGCGCCTCCGGGCGCAGAGGTGGCGTCAGGGACGTGATTCCGCCGCTGGGGCACCTGGGAGGTGTAGTTCCTGGGGCCCCCGGTGGCTGTAGTCAGGGTTGCAGCGTGGGCGCACCGGCCGTTCCCCTCACGGCGTTGCCCTCACGCTGGTAGAGCGACAGGAAGAAGCAGCCGTTCCCCTCACGACAGGTAAGTAAAGTTAACAGCGTCCCACAGAGCGCTCGGCGCTCCTCTCTTTTGTGGCGCCTCTGGGCGCAGAGGTGGCGTCAGGGACGTGATTCCGCCGCTGGGGCACCTGGGAGGTGTAGTTCCTGGGGCCCCGGGTGGCTGTAGTCAGGGTTGCAGCGAGGGCTCACCGGCCGCTCCCCTCACGGCGTTGCCCTCGCACTAGTAGAGCGACGGGAAGAAGCAGCCGTTCCCCTCACGGCAGGTAAGTAAAGTTAACAGCGTCCCGTGTTAGGAGTCGTGCACCCAACGCGTGCCCACCAGGGGGCCGCGCTGGGCACCGCGCTAGGAGCGCAACTCCTAATTTGACCGTTAAAAAAAAGTTAGCATCTATCACTAATTTCTATTCTCCCCAGGGACCCCATCCCCCAGGACCTATATACAATGTTGGGGACCAGGAGGGAGCCCCAATTCCCCCACGGTCCCAGCCGGCTCCCTGCGTCCCGGCATTTTGAAAGAGAGAGCAGGTCTCCCTGCTCTCTCTTTCAAAATCCAAACTAAGTTTGCTATGATAGGGTGGGAGCCTCGGCTCCCGCGCTGCCATAGCAAACAGCAGTGTCCCGGGGGTGGGCACACCAAGACACTGCAGGAGCCGGCCCTGGGGGTCCCCCTACCACAATATACACATTTTTTGCACCCTGGATTTGTGCAAAAATCCCGGGGGCTAATTATTCTAGCCCCCTGGGGGCATATTGATTCTATGCACACCCCCAGGATATGCTGGCTGTAATCCTGCCAGCCCACAGAGTACTATTGGTACCCCAAACCTAACCAGGTAGGAGATAGATTGTGCAACCTCAGGAAATGACCAACCAGATTTCCCAAGGAATCATGGTAGCAAATCTAGAGCTATTTGTTTGGACTCTCATGTATACCCAAAGTAATACACAAGCTGCAGTTTCACTATACATTACAGGATTACGGTTCTTGAGTATAAGATGTGTGCTGTAATGATCAATGAAAGGAAACAGAATAATGTAATTACCATTACGAGAATAGTTAAAAAGAAGAACAAGTCCACCATTGTGCTAAAACAGTGCTCCTACATAGTGCTCCGTAACCTAATCTTGCCTAGGGTGGGTGATGTGCAAAATCCCTGCTCGGTGGTCTAACTTTCCCTTTCCCCCAGAGTAAGTGCCATCAAGCTGTCCATCTTGTGGACGTGTCGGAAAACAGAAAACAGCTGAGCAGGAATTCTGGCATGCAGTGACCTCGCAGTGTCAGTGCTCCTCTGACCTAATCAAGGAAGTGGTTCTGCATATATAATAAACAGCACCCATATGAACATGTCGAAACCCCAGTAAGGTCGCAACCGTTTTTTCTAGTTTGATAGCTTTGTCGTTTACCGGACAATAACAATAATTAGATTTGTGCAGTGAACTTTATCCCTCGTTTAAGGTTTCACAATAGTGTGTCTACAAAGTTGAAATGTAATATACATATATCTTGGTGTAGCTCAACATCATATTTATCAGTATTAAAATAGTGCCATGTGGTAGTGTTCTAAACGTAATTCCACCGCAAGTGATTGGTGTCCCATCGGATAACATGGACTGGCATTGGGACATTACCTCTATGTCCAGCTCCATGATGGCCCAGCTGATTTCTTTCAAGTGTGTACTTTTTTAATCCTTGACACACTGATGGTGTTGAGGTGTAACCAGCGTCTACTTTTGTGATACTTCACAAAGTGCCCACCTAATTTAACCCGTGTTCCCATGTCTTGGCTGACTTTTTCGAAGCCTTGCTGCACACACATAAGTCTGACCTCATGCTTGGAAGTTTGTGTTGCTCCCAGAGGTCAGAGACAATGGACCTGTGTGAGCCGGAGGTGACACCTCCACCCACACATGATAATTAGTGAATTGAACCCTTAATGCAGTGAGCCTCACAGGCTTCATTCATGACAGTGGTCAATCTAACAGTCCCCAGCACGAGGACAAACCCTTCCCCTGCCCCAAGCACTGTATTTCAGGGGCAGACGGGAAATTCACCATGTAGGAGGCATGCACCTCCACAAGGCTGACCCCACCTCCATGGGCTGGCAGCTGAGGTGAACCGCTGAGGATTGTTCTGGAAATCTTGAATTTAGGCTGAAACAGGTTCTGACTAACTTTAGTGACATACAACATTAGGATGTTGTTACTACTGAGGCAGATTAGCCACAGGACATGATTCCAATTGGCTATTAGGCCTCACACCCACTAACATTCCTCAATTCTAGGATTTAAGGGGCGCCCCAGACACCAAAACCTCAGGTTCATCATGATACCAAGAGACCCGTTACACAACATAGCAGGACGCCACAAAGAGAGGTGCACCTGTGGTAGCCGCCCTGTACTCGCTGGATTTCAACTCGGTCATAGCAAGAGTATAGTTAACAAAGGAATGTGAAACCCTCTACAAACCCCAGACAGCACAAGAACTTCCTTGGTTTAGAGGATCTAGTCCCCTGCAGTTGGCAGCCACAAACTGCAAAGTCCGCAACCTTAAAGTCTTGCACCCCAAGCCACCTGACATGGCTGCTCCAAGTCCTTGTGGCTTCTGGGAACTGTTGTCCCAACCCTCAAAGAGGCTTAGCTTTCTACACCATTCCCCTGGTCCTCCGGATAAAGATTTCTCTAACCAGAGTGCTTGAAGATACCAAGGCTTGTTGGTTTTTAGTTCAATGACAACCTGCTTGATTGAATGCTTAGAAAGCAGAGATATATCTGCTCAAAGAACCAACCACTCCTGTGGCTCCATCATAAAGATCCTGCATTAGTTTTTACCCTTTCTTGGCACACCTGCCAGTTCTTCCGCCCACAGATCCTGTTCAGCACCACAGGTAGCCAAGGGCACCGCTACACCGAGCCCCTGAGCGAGGTAGATTGGTCCAGCACCAGCTCCTTGCTTTAATTCTAAAGGGTTTTGCTCAACTCACCCATGCAAGTACCATTTTGCTAAAGTAACTATTTCAACACCGCAATTCTGATTTACAGCTCCGTTTGGCAGCTGAAACTGCACCTCTGCACCTCATTCACTTTAAAGAGGTAAAATTGTGCTAGCTGTTATGAACTGACCTTAGACCTTCAGAGACCTTAACTCCGAGTGGGTTCCATTGAACTCACCCTTTAAAGTATTGATTTATTTATTGCTTGAAAACTGATAGCTCTGGTCATACTGTATGTATTGATTTAATTTTTGTATCTAAAAATATATAAAAATCAAAGCAATTTTTCTAAAATGGTGTTGGAATCCTCTCAATGTGTCTAAATTACTTATGTCCATGTTTCTGATTTGAAAAGATTCACAATTGTTCCTCCAAGTAGCCTGTATGCTCTTTGTCACTCCACCAGGACTGATAGAAGGTAAACTTAAAGAGTATACCGAGAGAAGGTCTACTGAGAGAGTACCCGGGTTCCATCTTTGCATATCTCATCAGTATTACAGTGTGAGGCACCCCGGCAAGACCACATAATACTTCTACAATACAGAAACCACACTTTATCACACAGGAATCTCAATCCAAGACGTGACTCATGACATGATTAATCAAGGACATGTTATCTCTCACCGCCCTAGAATGAAAGCTCCCATATTGCGATTGAGTTTTACTTGGCAGGTTTGCATAAGACAGTACTGAAACTCTTTGTTTTTGGTCTGATCCTAAAATACTTTTTCTCATACAATTGTCTTTTTATTTCTGCATTCAAGTGCGATCTGTAAGTCAGGATTGCAGTTGTTGAGCGATAAAACAAATACCAAAAGGATTTCCTCAGTCCCCTCCAAATATTAAAATCATTATGAATATACTGAAGCAACATTCAACTTATGGCTATGTGGGTTTCTAGAATTGAAAATATAGGCTTTGTACAATTGGTCCATGTAAAGTTCTCTCAAAAGGTGATGGGAGGAATGCTTGAAAGTAATCTAACCACTGGCACTCACGCGGGTAGCATCCCCATTAATGGTTATTTTGCTCACCATGCCACCTCGGTTTGGACCTTGCCTTTGGCAAATCAGTCCTGACCCTGCTCCTCATGGGAGGATGTATGATGATACCACGCATACCATCACAACCCGGTATATTACATCGTGGTTTTGACAATGCAAGTTGTTACATCGACTTACGTTGGAGGGCGCTGGACTTAGGAATAGTGTAAATTACTATTCCAACTCCAGTCAACGTTCAGTAAGGAAGGTTTTAGAATAGTAATTCACACTATTCCTTAGTCTAGAGCGCCCTCCAGTGCAAGTCGACGTAATGACTTGTGTTTTTAAAACTACAATGTAACCATTACGCGTTGTAATGGTTGCGTGGTAAAGGATGATTCCCTCATGGCAACCAACCAGTTGAACTGCCAGACCATGTCCTCTCTGAAAGCAAACACAAACAAACCAGGTTTGAAGCAAGGTGGAAGCCAAAAAAACAGAAGTAAGAAAGGTGGTGAGAGTAAGAAAAAACACTCCCTACTTTAAAACAAAAATAAGAAAACAAAATAAGAATTGGCAAAATCAAAAGACTGCCAGCCAGTGTCAGGCCGATTGGCTTTACCAGTGCTTTTTTCCTTGTTACTGTATTAGGGCCTAACTCTGACTTGCTTTACAGAGTTTCCAACACATTATTTGGTACACATTTCTTATTACAGCAATAAGACTCGACACATGGTCCAAAAATCAAAGCAGGCTATACAATAAAAAAGTGTAAGTGGCCACCTTCACTGCAGACTCAGAATAGCTCAAAGGTTTACTGTCCACTCCTCTTTATACCTCACAGTTCTTGCAGTGCCGAGAAGCTCCTCTCAGATATTGTCCCCTCTAAGGACAGGTGCAGGGCTTTCAAAAATGTATTTTTGATCTTAGCATCTTTCAGTGTCTTTCTACTTCTGTTGAACACAAGGTCTTAAGTAGGTCCTTTTGTCCAGTTTCGTCTTCTTGATTCATGTAACTCAAACAGCTACTCTGGTAAGATGCAGAACAGATATAATATACAGCTCAATGGTGCCAGGACAGGGTCACTGCTCACAAGGTAGTGGCAACATCTAACATTGCTATCACATCTTCTAGGTGCCCCATTCTATTGGGGATTCAAAAGTCATCCCCTAACAAATTAAAATATCATCGTCCCATTTGTAAAAAGAAAAACCTAAAATAAAACAAATGGGGAACTGCACTGAAAATAATCAACCAAGAAATAAAAAGAATGTCAGAGTGAGAAGATGAGAAACAAAACAGCAGGGAATAAAGTGAGAACGTTCAGAAAAAAACGAAGACGTGAAGTATTGATGCCAGAAAGTAATGAAGTAAAGAGTGTTGATAGGAACAATATGAAAACAAATAAAATGTTAGAAAGGATAAAATTAATAGAACATTTAGAAGAACAAGGAAATAAAGAGAAAGTGTGGAAGTTGGAATAAGAGAAAGGATACAGTAAGAATAAGGAAAGAAAATATTCTGGACAAGAGACAGTCCAAGATACAAAATAGGAAAAAAGCAATGAGGAAAGTTGGAAGCCTATACTGTATGAAAAAATAAAATATAAGACAAAACAAATGAGAAGACAAAACCCATGGATGAATTGAACAATGAAGGAATAAAAGAATGTATGAAGAGAATGAAGTGAGATTTAGAAAGCAAAAGTGAGAAAGGCAACATGGGAGAAAGGACAAGAAAGCAGTTAGAAGAAAAACACAGAACAGAAAGACAAAGACATCAAAGCCAATGCACGATCCACTTTCATCCAAAATTGGTCAAATTAGCACAAGTTCATGGGTAAACTTGTGAGCAGTAGCACCACGCCAAGGTTTTGACCTTTGCTACTGAACATTCATCCAGCCGCGGCCGGTAGTGGGAGTACCGGCCGGGAGGTGAGGTGGGGAGGGGGAGGGGCAGGATGGGGGGTAGTAATGTATGAATTACGGAGTTTAACAGGTGAGTAAACATATAAATAAATAAAGCAAATGTTGTTGCGCGCACTGCATCGCATTTGGTGATGCAGTGCACGCAACAAAATTGGTTTTATTTATGTATATGTTTACTTACCTGTTGAACTCTGTAATCCACACATTACTACCCCCCACCCTGCCCCTCCCCCTCCCCATGTCACCGCCCGGCCTGTACTTCTACTACCGGCCGCGGCTGCATTCACACCTTCATTCAGGGGGCTACCCTGCATCCCATCAGATCTATAGACATCCGGTGTTCAGCTTCAGATAGGGGCGGTGCATAGCATTTGCCAGTCAAGGAGCCGTCACACAGTCACACATTCATACATTCACAATGTTCTCTCAGTCCACATTCTTCACCAAAGAAGATGATGGACAGGTACAGGACCATTCAACTGATCACACGAAAGGGAAAGGAGAACGGGATCGTAAATGGGAGATGGAATGATATAGGGACTTCGTGTTACCTCTACATGGAACACACAAAACCACCTCGTTCATATTAATTAGCTATTTTCAGCTCCAGTAAGAACAGATGTTATATTTCATATCGGTACCCTAATATAGTTCCAAGGAACACCGTACACTTTCCCTACATCAGCTCCTGTTGTTTCATATGAATGAGCCCTATAAGGACATAACTCCAAATAAGGACAGAATGTCTTATAAGCACATCATGCCTTATAAGGACTGCAGCCTTTTATAGACTAAACCTTTCACCTATAGGCTAACATATGCAGCAGGGGTGTACAGAGTCAGTCTGCCACCAGAGCCATGCTATATGTTATCCGTAAACAGCCTAGGTCCTGCATGACAGGGCACAATTGGAACTACACTAGTCAGGCTAGGTGATTCATATATATATAAATTCACTGAAAAAAACAAAGCTTTCAGGGGTGTTATAGTTAGCTGGACATTTCACTCGTACGAAACCATTGAAATTCCTTTGTTATAGTTAGTTGTACTAACTATTACCCGTGCCCCCGCAATCCACTGCTAATGATGTCACATATTACATCATTCATGACATGGTCAGTGACATCACTGATGGCATCACTGATGACATCTCAAATGACATCACTGATGACATCACTAATGACATCATCCAGTGAATGTGATTTTGTTCAATATTTAAATAAGTATTATATATATAGCAATCTGCATTGAAGACTGAGTGGATTTATAAGTGTCTGGATGTCGTGGAAGAGGTGCGGCGCAGCGGCCACGGCGACTGACGCCGGATGCTGGGGGTCACGGTTCGATCCCCGGCACTGGCGGCAGAGGTCTGCCCAGCACCATGTGACTCTGGGCAATAGCTTGCTTATTCTTCCTAACGGCCCCCAGGGCCGGGAAACCTACAACGGGTAGCTGTGCGCTTTACAAATACAGGATTATTATTTACTGGCACTGTGATTGACTGTCTAAGTGATTAATTTAAAGTGTCTTACTAAATATATGGGATAGTGATTAAACTGTGTGAATATCTGTATCACTCTGTCTCTTGTTGTGTAAACTACTGCATAAGTTGGTTACTGTCTAAGTGAGAGTCTATATTAGTTATTAATTTGTTAAGTGAGTATTTGTATCGGAGAGTGGATGTGTGTGGTTGGGTGGGAGGTGTGTGACTGTCCAAAGATGTGTAAATAGTTGATTCAGTAGGTATATGAGGTTAAGACTGCATGTTTGGGTGAGTGAATCTCTTTATGGGCGTGGTGATGAGTAAATATATTTCTCAATGATACATGTCCAACAAAGTAGAACTATAAAAGGCAGTGTATCTGACAGTTGTTGTATATAAATAAGTATACATAAGACTCAGAGATTGTATGAGTGACTGTATGGAAAACTGTATACTTGTAATAGTAATTTTATAACACACTAAGTATGAGTTACTATCTATATGAATAAATAAAGTGGTGTTTGTATAAGTGTGTAGCTGACTAAATGTAAGTATGATCAATTGTTTGCATAAGTGAGTAGGATGACTACATAAGTGAAAAGGGTGTGTGCTGGTGTGTAATGTCGATGTAGGTGTATGTGTATATTTAATAGTGTTCTATTGATCTTTGTCAGCATGTATGAGTGAATTAATAGGTAAGTGTTTAGATGTGTGTGTAGATCTACAAATCACTGAGTGGGTTTTTAGAAACTTGTATTGGTGTGTCAATGGTTTCTAATATGGTACTCCATATTTTATAATGAGTGTTGAAAGGTTACACCAGTGTATGATGAGGTGTATCGGATTGTCACGTGGATGATGCCATCAGTGATGTCATTTGAGATGTCATCAGTGTTGTCATCAGTGTTGTCACTCACCATGTCATGAATGATGTGATATGTGACATTATCAGCAGTGGATTGTGATCGAGCAAGTTATAGTTAGTACAACTAACTATAACGGAGGAATTTCAATGGTTTTGTATGAGTGAAATGTCCAGCTAACTATAACACCCTTGAAACCTATGGTTTTTCCAGTGAATTTCTAAGGTATTTTAAATGCTAATTCCTAACTATAAGATGTCTGAAACCTATGGTTTTTTCAGTGAATTTCAAAGGTTTTTTAAATGCTAATTCCTAACTATAAGAAAGTCTGAAACCTATGATTTTTTCAGTGAATTTCAAAGGTTTTTTAAATGACAATTTTTAAATATAATACATTTTATATTTACTTTTTTGATACTGATTTTCTACATTTTTTTGTAACTATTTATTTTTACATATTTTATTTTTTAATTACATTATATATTTTTAATATAAATGGAATAAAATGTTTTTTAAAATATTGAATCTATGTTTTTTCTATTTTATAAATGTTTTAAATATATTTATACCATTTACTTTATTTTTTAAATTTTATTTGGAGTCGCGCATTCAAAGCGTACCTTTCTCGATCACTGCGCAGAACCTAGCTGCCATTTTAGGATTGTTGTGTAAGATCCGTGTAGGGTGAGCGATGGGTGCGTATTTTTGTGTGTGATCGCTATGCGACGGGTACCCGACTCCAAGCGCATACGTGACATATATGTATTACTTTACAAGACGCTTGCGTGCTTCCACGTGACGTCATATACGTGTTCGACACGGTGGGTGCGCGACTCCCGTGAAAATGTTTTATGTCTAAAAAGATATATATATGTATTTAAAATAGATATTAGGGCAAGACATTATCTAAGCTAATCATAAAAATAATATACTTTTACTTTTAATAAACCTATATCACTTTTAAATGCGATTTTGCAACGTTGCGTTGGGTGCGTGCTGCCTGTGCGCACGGTGCGCGGACCCCATGTGACCTGAAAAAAAGAGATTTGATTGGTTCATAACACTTCCTATTGAAGGACCCCACCCAATGCAATCATTCTTGTTAGACCTTCTTTGGAGGAACAACTCTCAACTGAGAAGAACCCTTTTTGATTGGATTCCTTTGTGCAATTTTCTCAAAACTTCTCAAGATGGCTTCAGGACAGCAGCCATGATCAGAGTCAGACAACTCTTCAGCTCAAGAATTTCTTCCTGAGCCTGTACGTCCACAAAGATACACTTCTGTTGTCTGGAAAAAAAATTAATTCCCAGAAGGGCGAAAAAAAAGTTCATGCAACTAAAGTGACCTGCAGGATTTGTAGGAGGGTGCTTTCTAGAGGAGATCCTACCAAAAAATACTCCTGTGGCACTGCACGCTGCACCCAGGGAATCTGGCTCATGAGGAGCGCAGAAGACTCAGTGAAAACCCTCCATCTGCAGTTGCAAGCACCTCTGGCACATCATCATCGCCACAACATCTGGACATACGTCCACAGTTAGCTCAACTGAAGGTGCACTGCATTAAGTGCAATAGATTATTGTGTAATGGAGAGCAGTCTGTAGACATTATCTGCAGAGAACAGGAAAATCATCGGTGCTAGACTTTTTTTTTCCTGCAGTTGATTGTTTTGTTCCTCCTCTTCAATTTTTTTCTTTAAAAAAAAAAAATAAAATCACAAAATTGTTCAAAAAAGCACAAAAAAAAAATAAAACAAAAAAAAGTTATTTTCAGAACTAACTTCTCTGGTTAAAAAAAGAGCTATACTTGTATGATAGTGTGTGAAAGTTTAGTTAAATGTATGCGTTGTGCATAATTGACTGAAAGAATGCATTAGTAGTGTATGGTGAATGTCTAAGTGCAGAACTATAAGTAAGTGTTGCAGCATGACACTGTAAGATCTTTAGCTGCAGTGGGCTGTGGTACTTCCGAAGCACAGGGATGCAACATATGTACATAAATATGTTGCAAGTCTATAATTCCTTCTGCACTGCTGCTTAAACTGCAGCAATGCGGTGACACAGGCACTCTTGCACCTTGGTGCAAGGATATCTGTGTTGTGTGGAGTTTGTTTTTGTGCAGGAAGACACACCTTCCTGCACAAAAACAATCAATGAAGGCATTTTCTCCTTCAATGTATGCTGTGCAATGTAGCATATAAAGAAAGAGAAAAAATGAGGAGAAATGAAAGCAATTCTCATTGTTGTGCCTTGCTACACAAATTGGAGGATGGTGCAGCATTCACACACATGTCCAGATTTCTAATTTCTGATAAAGCTGGTAATGTGTCTTGTTCTATGAGTGTTCTGTGCAAACACGCACAGCAACACCTAGAGAACGCCCTTTCAAAGCAAAGTGGTGTGTATGATGAGGTCGTATTTACATGGAAAAGAAAAGGTACACAGAGTGCCTTTTCCTCTCTTTGTAAATATGAAAGAGTGTCTTGCGCTATCACTATGTTACAAATAGTGACATATTGTTGGCACAGGATGCTTCTAAATTTGCCCCATAAGTGCTTAGGTATTGGCAGACTGTTACAATAAGAACATATTGCTAGTTCATTGTTTGAAAAATTGCATGAGAGTGACAGGAGGTAAGCACAGAGTTATCTCTCCAGAGATGCTCAAAGAAGAATGATTGAAATGAATGCGGTCCTTCAATAGGTATAATGTGAAATATTATGAACCAATCAAATCTTTTTTTTCAGGTCACACGATATCCTATGACAGGGAGATTCTAAAACTACATAGGTATAAACTGGCTGTTTGGAAGACTGTATTAATACTTTGTAGCTTCTTGCAGATCTGCCTGCATAGTGTATAAAGAAATTAACTTGTTCTAGGATTAATGGCTAGGCCAATCCTTAACTATATGACTAATAAGTAGAGTAATTTCAGTACTGCAAACAGAGAGCAAGATAAAAAGTACTTAGGCTTTGGCAACGTGATAGGACATGTTTATAGAGTGGTGAAGGGAAGGGATGGGGCCTGATGTGACATGTGCAAACGCACTCTGTGGCGTGTTTTAAGTTGAGGAATTTAGTGTCTTTTAATCCTGAAAGTCCCTGGGTCCTACTAGCCCACCATGTCTCTCTATTGAGCACCGTACAGCTGCGTTGCAGAGAGGTGCTCTGAAGCCATGTCCCATTTTATACCTCTCTGCAATGCACTTCTCTGGCACTTTCTGCACATATCTGGTGGGTTAGTTGGCCCCCAGGGACACTCAGTATTCATGTTAACTATATCCTGTAACTTAAAACGCCCACAGAGCATCTTTCCACACATATCTACTCCGTCCATCCCCCCTTTCTTCACCAGTGTGCAAACACAGCCCATTGTGCATAGTAATACTTAGTTAATCTTACCTTCACACTAATAGAAATAAAAAACACTATATATTTTTTCAGTTGTTTTTTATAATTTAAATTTCAGAAAATTTCGAATTTTCGAATTAGGATCTATGAAAGAAAAGAAACAATATAGTTATAATATATATTATTATATTTTTTACAGCACAACATAATTTTATCGATTATTTTCTTTGATTTTTTTGCTGTTCTCAGAATATATTGAATTTCACTATAAACAGTGATTTCAATCGTACTCATCAGATAACAGTGGGCAAAAAAAAACAATCAATAATATTGTTTAAAAAAAAACTACGTCTAACATATTTATAATATACTCAACTCTTTCTGAACATTCCACAAAAACTACATCCTCAGTAACAAACCATATATTACAAATATATAAAATGCTTTCTTCTAAGAGAAATGTCTTACTTAAATATGAAAGAACTCAAATAATAATACGATGAACAATTATTTTTAATTTTCATACACTGTAATTAATGTTCTTTAAAAATATATGCTGACAGAATATGCAAGAAAAAGTCCTAAATTCAAATATATACGTTTCCTCTAGGCTAAATAGTATTCTTGAAATCCTTTATATTGAAATTGTCCAATAGTAATCGTATTAATACATATTAATAAATTCCTCAGAGCCGAATTATGTTTCTAAAACATTGGCTTTAAAAACATTAGGTAGGAATTTGGTAATTCGCTAGGCAAACGTTGTTTAAAAACCAATTGAGCATCATTACAATATGTGCTTTCTTTATCGCATTTTAAATAGGCAATGTAGTGTCCAGATGTTGTTGAAGGACAATCATGGAAAATTATTGCTACTGCTTCAAAAGTTCTTCCTGATATTGATAGTTGACTTGCTACAAAATGTTTTATTAAAGTTTCCAATTTTCTTCCATCATCTTTACAACGTTGCATCATTACAATTATATATTGTCCATATCTTTCTATAAATAATGTTGATAACATTTCTGATTTGCATTGGCTACACTCCATGTTTTGATTTGGTGCTTTAACTGGTTTGTTGAAAGACACTGATTTACAGTCTGGTAATATCAAATATATAAATCTTTCAGTGTCTATGTTGGTGTTACATGTAAACATACAATTTCACATTGATGTTCCCATTTATAACAAAGGCCTAAAAGATTTGTATGCCTTCATTTTCCAATATGGTAAGCATATACATTAGAAATTCCTGAGCATCTTGTTGGATATTCTGCGGAAATTGTGTAGAACCAGAACATATATCCAATAGATTAGGAATATCAGAAACGCTTTGCATTTTACTTTTATCAGTTCTTAATTTTTCATAAACAGAATGCAACAAGGAACAAAATATTTTTTCCCGATTCTCCATAATTTACTGTTGCAGACTTTCAAGAAAAAAAACAACATTGACCACTACATTAGCATAGCAGTTGATACCTGAACTATTTTCAAACTGATAACCAACAATCTCTTCAACAGCGTCCTTTTTCTTTTTGCTTGCAATCACAACATTATCTTGTTTTTTCCTTCTCTATAACTTCACTACAAATATTCTCATACCTTCTTTTTCGACCTACCACACGCTTTTCAAATAAAGGATATTTACCTTAATTGGGAGCACACGCTCTTCTTAACCGATTATACTCTTTTACACAGTTTGCATCTACAGTAACTTTTGTGTCATCAAAATCAATCAAAAACAAACCTGACTCGGGGCAAAGCAACATATGCCATACCCTCTTTAAACATGGTACTTCCAATGTTTACCAAAGCACTTTCTACACTTAAACCTTGAGATTTATGAATAGTCACTGCATATGCAAGAAAAATGGAAACTGAATTGTTTTCTATGGACATATAAACCTTTAACAAGCAAGGAATTAACTGAACAACGACCAATTTGTTGTACTTCTTCAATCTGATCAAATTTAATTTTTAAAAATTCAATTCCATCTTTATTCTGATAATTAACAAAATCTGCAACTTTACCCATTGCTCCATTAACTAAACCTTTTTCTACATCCAAATTAAGCCTTAAAATTACCCAACAGTTTATACATGCACATAGATTCTTTTCTAAACCAGCAGTTTTAGATATCGATTTTTATAAAGAATCCAATTTTGTTTTTTATTTTTCTGTCAAAATAATAGTGATTCCTTCATGCTCTATTTTATCAATGGCTTCCATTTTTATAATTTCTTTATTTTCTAGCTTCAAAAGTTGTTCATTGAATATAGAACACTCGCGCAGTGTTGGCATTAAGCAGATTATAGATTTATTTTCTGTAATTTTCATATACATTTTCTCAGGAATTATATTTTCATTTGGAAACAAATTGGAAAGTAATCGACTTTGCAAAGCGTGTTTGCCATGTTCTGTCTATACTCCAATTATTATATCTTGAAGAATAGTTCCATATTCAACATCATTTGCCTGTCGCATATTTGTGATGAGTATTTTGTATTCAAAATATGAAGAAATATTAACGTTTCAAACACTACTTAAAGACTTTCTGGTATCTTCATGCGCAAGTGTTTTAAATACTGGTTGTCCTTTTACGGGAGTAAGTTGCAGTAGATCTTCAAAAACTATGACATGTTTTCCTCCAAATAAGACATCGTACTCTGTTTTAAGAATTCGCTGCATTCTTAAATGCACAAAAGCAAGCATTAAGTTTGGGACCATGTTTACCTCATCAATAATCAGAAGTTTCATTTTCTTTAGCACTCTTGAAACTTCATAACAAGCTTCTCCAGATAGCTTGTGATATTCCAATTTGTTTTCATGCTCCACAGGTAGCATAAGTAAACAATGTAATATAATTCCTTTAATGTTGTGTGCTGCCAACCCAGTTGCAGCAGTTACAACACAAGACAAATGTGAGTCAGTTGTTTTCTGTAAATAACTGATCATTACTTTAATTAAGAATTGTTTTCCTGTTCCAGCTTGACCACTCACATACATTCGGATAGGTTGAAACGATGTACATGTGCATTCTTTCTTTTCATGAAGAAATCCATGGTCAATCTGTTGTCTCACTTGCTGATCTATTTCTCTCTGTTCAACATTAAGGGCCTGATTCTGATGCGGTTAGGAAAGCATACCCACCTAGGGCCTGATTCTGATGCGGTTAGGAAGGCCTCCGAATGGCATTTTCTCCTTTCAAATCGTATTGGGAATGTGTCTTCCCGACCCAGGGCCCAATTATGATGCGGTTAGGAACATGTACTCCCCTTGAAGTCAATGGGAGTCCAGCCAATCTTATCTGGAAGCATCCAGATGCATACTCCGTCGGTCGGACTCTCCCGATCCGAGTAGGTCAGAAACTATTTCCAAACCGATTCGGTTGGGAAGCTCTCCAACCCACATCAGAATCAGGCCCTTAGTTGTTCTTACAAGTTTACTAAGTCCATAATATCTTCTTGAGCTTGATGCATTGCTGTTTCCACCTCGTTCATGGCGATTGCTGCTTCTGTTTCAACAATTGGTTGTCCTAGTGGATCTTGACTCAGTGGAGCAGAACTTTAACTGTTTTGGGAACTGTCTCTAGAAATCTCAGCTGCAATAGTAGCTTATTGATCAATTTAATCGTTCAACATTTTCACATAATTTGCAAAAACAGTACATTCTATGGTATCTACAGGCATTGAAGGAATTTTCATAGCTCTGAAAATCTCTAAGTAATTCCAATTCTGAACGCCATGGTTTCAACCGTTGCAAAAGTGCTAAATAGTAAAATTCCCTTTTATCAGGAGTGTCGCAAGTCAGTTTCATGTGATTACGTAAATTTCCTTTCCTTTGTTTTACCAAACATCCTTCAGAACCAATCACTGCATATTTTCCATCATTGATGTTTTCTGTAGTATTCCGTTTAAAAGTGTAGTTTTGCAGCACTTTATAGAGACATATGTTCTCAAGATGATGACTTCTATTTGGATAATATGCGTCCAACATATTTGTTTTCACAATATCTGTACATCCCGGATCTTTTTCTGCAAAATATTCAAATTCTTGAACAGATTTAAGTACTCGATTTCAAGTTGCAGCAAGACCTAGACTCACCCAAATGATTCTTCTAGATTTGGAGTAGATGATAACCAATCTGAGCATTCATACGCTCCAATTTATCTATGGACTTTACCAAAACACATTCACTAGTCTGGAAGGGGTAAGGTGACTGCACACATTCTACATATTTCAGTACGGCACTTTAGTGTGAAAGCCTGACTCATTTTGCGAATGCATAAGCAATGACTGGTTCTAATTCTACCAAAACCTGAGAAAAGGATAGGTTTTTAAGCAGTTATGTGTCTGCAAAGACATGAAGTACCCAAATGCTTCTCTCACAATGGTTCCCAAATGCACACAGACTCACAGCGTGATTCTAAACAAGCAATACTATCCCTTGGACTTTGCCAGAACACATGCACTAGTCTAGAAGTGGTAAGGTGACTGCACACATTCTACATATTTAAGTACTGCACTTTAGTGTGAATATCCGACTCTTTTTGCGAACGCATAAGCAATGACTGGCTTCTAATTCTACTAAAACTTGACAACATGACAGGTTTTAAAGCAGTTATCTGTCTGCAAAGACATGAAGTACCTAAATGCTGCTCTCACTATGGTTGCCCAAATGCACGCAGACTCACGGTGTGATTCGAGACAAGCAACACTATCCCTTGCACTTTACCAAAACACATTCACTAGTCTGGAAGGGGTAAGGTGACTGCACACATTCTACATATTTCAATACTGCACTCTACTATGAAAGCTTGACTCATTTTGCGATTGCATAATCAATCACTGGCTTCTAATACTACTAAAGCTTAACAACATGACAGGTTTTAAAGCAGTTATCTGTCAGCAAACACATGAAGCTACCAAATGCTTCTCTCACAATCGTTGCCCAAATGCAGACAGACTCACAATGTGATTCTAGACAAGCAAGACTACTCCCTGGACCTTTGCAGGAGAAACACATTACTCTTATTAAAAACAAAGGCACCAAATACAACCCCTCACAAATGAATAACTCACCTTTCAAATTGATTTGTAGATAAAGAAGTATGTCAGTCACACTCCAGATTTTCATATACAGAATCTCTGTACTGCACTTCTCTTAGCAAAACCAAAAAATGGCAAACTTTCCCTCTCATTCTGCACACATATACATGTAAACATCACATCACATTGCTTCCCACAATAATTCAAAAGCTAACACAACATGTCTATTGATTACACATGTCAACCCTTTCCAATTGACATAAGTTAGAATCCTACCCCCAATCTGCTTACTGCCTGCTACCATAGTAACAGTTCATGGAACACTCAACTGAGCACACAGGTCACAAGTTCAGCACACAATGTTGCTAATCCAAACAGCAAGTGTGCTTGACTTTTCAAAATACCACCTTATCCTAGTAATGTTCCTTTCAAACAGTTTTTGTTAACCAATAAGAAACATGCTTTTAAAAAACAGAAACATGCACCCTACTTTTCAGTCTAGAGTGTTCTCAAACAGTCAATCATTTCTTTTCTTTTTTCGAAACTGCATCTTATCCACCATTTTAGAAAGATCTTAGTTGTCATCCTGCCATTTCACATAGAGACACCTTCTGAGTGGATCCAGACCTCCCTTCAAGATGCTTAATGTGTGGATTGTGGGAAACAGCTATATTTTCTGGAGCCAAAGGTATGCAGAATACAGAGGTATTGACAAAGACCTAGCTTTGTAAAATGTAGATATTAAATAGATTAGACAGAGAGGATTACTATGGCACCAATTGATGCCATTGCTTAAATCCTTTTTGCATTTCCAACACCCTGATCTCATAATTGTGCATTGTGGTGGTAATGACCTAGGCACTTTGACTTGAGTAGGTCTGGAAATGCTTATGAAGGACACCTTTGGAGAATTGATGTAACTTTTGCCCCAAACTGCCTTTGCCTATTCTAACATATGTCAAAGACAGAAATGGAACTGGTCCAATCAATTTTGTCCACAGATTGAGAAAGCTAGGGAACATGTCAATAAAGCTGTTTCTGCTTTTCTCAGAGATTATAGGATGGGGTCCATTTACCACAACAATCTGCATTCCAATAAGGATGGCTGCTATAGGCGAGATGGTGTACATTTTACAGATGAGGGTAACAGAGTTTTCTTCATCAACTTTAGACTCTGCATAGGTACTTACTTATAGGTACCAAAATCTGTCAATAAACTCAACGGCTCTTTTTTAGAGCCACGCAAGATCTAAACACATAAGCTTGATGTATATCTGAAAAATATTACTTTTTTTTGCTTGGAGTTGGACACCCGAAGCGTTAAGAGTCGTGCACCCAATGCATTAGGAGTCGCGCACCCAGCGCGTGCACACCAGGGGCCGCGCTGAGCGCCGCGCTGGGTGCCTGACTCCTAATTTGACCGTAAAAAAAAATTGCCACCTATCACAAATTTCTATTCTCCCAGGGAGCCCATCCCCGGGGTCATTATACAACGTTGGGAACCGTGGGGGGAGCTCCAATGCCCCCACGGTCCCAGCTGGTTCCCCGCGTCCTTCGGTAACCGGCATTGCTTTTCCACACGGGGATCTGCTAACATGCAAAAAGCAATATGGTTTGCATTTTGAAAGAGAGAGCAGGTTTCCCAAGTTTGCTCGGCTCTCGCCCTGCCATAGCAAACAGCAGAGCTACCTTTTTGCCAAATTTGGTGTAATTCCGTTCAGGAGTTCGGGCTGTAGCTGCGACTAATGGTTCCTATTGAAAATTGCATGGGGGAAAACACATTTTGGGACCCTCCTTTTTTCTTGGTCCCCACTTAACGAATCACCCCGAGACTTTCAGGATAGGAGCGGAATGTGCGCCCCATCAGTTTTGAACATTTTGTGAAGATTCATCAATTGGCGTAAAAGATATTGAGAATAGAATGTTGCGGATTTCCTATGGATAATAGGTCCTTACTATAATTACCTATTGGCCACCGCCAGTAGGTAATTGTGACGAGGAGAGACGAACGGATGAAGAGACAGGCATATCTAGGGCCGAGAAGCACGTGAAAAACCCTCTCTCGCTTCTCTTCCCAGCAACCAGAAGCCTGACAGATCACGGACCCACAAGGTGGTTACGAAGAAGAGGAAACTGGCCCGTGTTTCTTTAACTGAGCTCCGTTATCTCCTAGCCCTGCCCCCTCCGGTGTCGCAGGCAAACCAAGAAGCACAAATACCGGAGATGGAGAAAGCACGGTGTGCTACATCATCCGAGGAGAAGTAACAGCGACGGAGGAGAGAAGCGGAAAGAAGAGAGACAAAGAGACAACCGAGAGTAGCCTGACGGGAGACCGCCGTGACGTGCAGAAGCCAGGAGGCCAACGACACGGCGACTCGCTCAGCCACGCTTCAGGAGAAGCATGGCTCTCACAGGTACGGAGTCGTATCTCGGGTTGGGCGGAAAGGAAGGACTTTGGTAAAACATAATTGCCTTGCTCCATCTAATCCCCGCAACCCTACCCTGAGCACCCGTCACTGTAGAAATTAGGAAAACTGCACAGTCTATTCCTCACTCCCTACCCTCACTGTTTAAGTATTTCGGACATCCGACTGAAACAAGTCTCCATTTTTGTTGTTGTTTAGTTGCTCCACAACTGGCGAAGACATCTCGCTGGAGTGGACCAGACGAGGAAGAGGCTCGCCCAGAGGACACCTATCCCCAGAAAAAGAGTCCCACACCACGTTGCCATACTATAGACCGAACATAAGCAAGAAAAGAACCTTAAGACCAATAAAGCCTACCTTAACCATAGCAAAAGTCTGTGTGTTTTCGTCCTCCCCGCCACAGTAATATATATATATATATATATATATATATATATATATATAAATATATATATATATATATATTAGCAGCCCGCCCCAGCGTTGCCTGGGGCAGAAAGGGGCTGGGGGCAGCATTTGAGGCTTGCGTGCACTAAGGGCTCCCGCCCGTCCCTCTGTGCACACCCGCTCCTGCCCCGACCACCTCCCACCCGACTCCCTCCCGCCCGACTCCTCCCGCCCGTCCCTCTGTGCACACCCGCTCCCGCCCGACCCCCTCCCGCCCTGACTCCCTCCCGCCCCGACTCCAATGTGCCTTAACCTTACCTGAGCCGCCGCTCCTTCCCACGCTCCTCACTTCACCGCCGCTCCATGTCCGCCGATCCTCTTCATCATGACCCACCTAAGCCGCCGCTTCTCCCCGCGCTCCTCACTTCACCGCCGCTCCTCCTCGTCATCACGTACGTCGCGGCCAGCGCTACGTCGCGGCCAGCGCTACTTTCAGGGCACTACTTTTATTTAAAAGTTATATTTTTAAATTTACGTTTATTTTTTATTTTTTATAGCCTATGTCCATCTGCACACCCTGACAATTTCTACAATGTAACGGGTGTGTGGATTGGCGCTGTGGTTCCCGAGTTTACCTGGCTCAAAGGTTTGTGTTCTCTCTTTATAATAGTAGTATAGATGTTCTTCTCATATTATTAAATAAAACATCCACAACAAATTATTATATCATGAAATATAAATATATATATATATATATAAAAATATATCCAGCGCTAACCTCCACTCTTCCGAAAAGAGGCACGTCAGACCAAACTTCAATTCAGCAGGTACTTTATTCAGCAGAAACACAGCATTCAATCGTCCTTACGCGTTTCAGCTATATACTCTAGCCTTGTTCACAGGTGAGCTGCGTTCTGGATTTGCGGCGTAACTTCCTGTTTTATCCGCCTTTGGTAGGACTACTGCGGTGCTTCGTGGCCTTCACATACCACAAATCCCAACATGCACAGTGAAAGCAAAAAGTATTGTCTTAAAATACATCACTGTCAATCCTTTTCCCTTTACGTTTCTACATGGGTGTTTCGACAGTGACAGTGAAAGGTGTCAATTGGAGCAGAGTTTTGTCAACGCGAGGGGTTGCTTAATTTGACCGACTCACCTTTCTGCTTTCCTCGGACCCACTGGGGGTTTTAAATATGGAATTATGAACTTGGCGCAACGCACTGGGGTAATTATGACTGGAGTTGAACTGCAAATACCAGAAGGCATTGGGTTGCCGAAACCGAGTCAGGCTTGAAGACACGCCCATGTAGGCGGATCTGATTAATAAATGCAGGTGTTCTAACTCCTCAGCGGTCATGGTCGTTTATTCTGGAAGCTCGTGATCAAGGGCGGTGGCCCGAAACATGTTGAGCTGTTGTGACCGATGGATGGCAGTTTATGCGTCTGTTGGAGCCCTCGCTGTAAGACATCTAACTCTGTGTGGCCTCCTCACCTGTGGCAACCTGTTTGATTTATATATATATATATACATTCATAAATATGAGTCGGCGATTTGCATCGGTGGGGAGGTGAAAATGGCGCAGCGGGGCCCTGTACATGCAGAGGGCTCACTAAACCCTCAATATATAAAAGAGAGCCTGCATTACGATGTCAGCGGAGGTAGTTCATGGCAGGGAGGCCGCTGCTGATGCCTTATTTTCCAATTTGCCCAAAACAACATACAGAGGGGAGATGGCTAATCCGAGCAATGCAGGCAATTCCAAAGAAGGGGAAATCAAAAATGTATTGAAACATTTGGTGACGAAATGGTGGGAGCACAAATCTCTATCCAAATATACTGAGGAGGGCCGGGTCCCGAGGGGACTATGTATTCTATTAGCCCCAAGCTATGATTGCCCCGACCCGGAGATGTTAAAAGAATGGAGTCATAGCAATCTGGAGGCCTCCATGAATTTAGTAAAAATACTTGTGAAATACGCGGAAATAGACAGACTTGGTATATACGAGCAACTTAAGAAATTTGAACATAATGACTTTATAACTAAGTCAAGAAAGGAAATGCAAGAGCGCCTAATTAAACAGAAAACGAAAATCAAGACATCTAAAGCGTATAAGTTTGCTCGAGATAAAGAAGACTACGGGCGGTATACAACCTTTACCACGCATTTTTTACCACGCTTTACCATTACCACGCATTTTTTACCACGCAAAAACTTTTACCACGCATACTTTTACAACGCATACTTTTACCACGCAAGTACTTTTACAACGCATATACTTTTACAACGCATTATATTTATAAGTATGTTTAATGATAAATAAGTAATTAATAAAATTATTGTTTTATTCTTTTTTTATTTTAATAATAATTTTAATTTATTAAGTTGTAATAGAATGTTATTTGTCTATTTTTTATAATTTAAAATTTATATTAGAGTATTTTTTTTATGATATTTTTTTTTATTATTAATAATAATACTAGAGTATTATTTGTTAGTTTTAATTACTTATTAATTATTTAATACATATTATGAATTTTTTAATTAAATATATATATTTAAAAAAATATAATAGAGAATTTTTAGATATTTATTTTAGATATTTTTTTATTATTAATAATAACACTAGAGTATTATTTGTTAGTATTAAATAATTATTAATTATTTAAAACATATTATGATTGTTTTTAAATTAAATATATATTTAAAAAAAATAGAATTTTTAGATATTTATTTTTTTATTATTAATAATAATACTAGAGTATTATGTGTATGTTTTAATACTCAAGTATTAATTTTTAGACATCGGTAGTATTTCGTAATATAACGTTTAGATTTTTACCACATTTTAATACACTTCCCCACCCAAAACCCCTATTTTCCCTGGATCCCGTCCCAGGTTTTATTTGACAAATAAAAAAAAAAATATTATATATTTGCATTGTAATGGTATGCGTTTTAAAAGATATCGTTGTAATGGTAGTTTTTCAATAAATACACGATATTGCGTTGTAATAGTATTCGTTGTAAAATACTGCGTTGTAATAGTATTTGCGTTGTAAAAAATGCGTTGTAAAAGTATGCGTTGTAAAAGTATGCGTTGTAACGTCATACATCCCTACGGGCAGGGACGCATATATACCTTTTCTCGTAAATCAAAAATGAAAAGAAATCTCAACTTAATGAGAAATTATCGAGTACAACAGCAGGATCCACTTCAAGCGCGCCTACTGATGCAGTTTCAGTAATCGGTGATAGTGACTCAATGACGAGTAGTATATCGTCCAAAGATGGCAGCATCAACAGAACTGGGGCAGCAGACAAGTCCATGATTTTAGATCTTGCTGAAGAGATTGATTTTTTAGTGTTCGACCTTCGCCAGACATTAAAGCCAAGCAATCAGCAAAAGAAAAAAGAGCAAGAAACAACGCAGGAAGGCGGGAACGCCGCAAAAGGCGGAAACGGGCACAAAACATCGAAAAGGCAATACTGGTGAAAAAAGCAGTAACGGATGATAACACTGTTATAAATCTCTCTACAGTTACTTTATCTGAGGCTGAAAAACAGCTATTAAGCCTTGGTCTGTCGTTCTGTCCCATAAGTGATTTCAATTGCACTTGCACATGCATTGATGTTTTCTGCTATATCCGCAAACTCAGGCTGAAAAAGTTCTTTAGTATTAAGGAAGGACTTAAAAACTAGGAACTTAGTTCAACTATAGAAAATCAACCCCATATTGATCTTTTAGCATTGGATGCCTCCACTTTGTTCATATTGCACAAACTTAGCCACACCAATTCAGCCAATGAGCAAACAACACAAGAAGGAGGATCGACTCAACAAAGATTATCGGAAGCAGCTGTCACACAGCAGGGAGCTAATATGAGTCCATTCAAGCCAAAATCTAACTTTATACCCAATATGCCAAAGTATGTGATCAACATCTTTCAGGATGTAATACTAGAGGACCTTAAGAAATGATATCATCAAATCAAACATCGCAAGAGATATATGAGCAAACAGGAAAATCAATATGCAGAATTAATTTAAAAACTCAGTAACGGCCCTCAAATAGTGGTTACAACATACGATAAAGGTGGCAATATTGTGATTTGGCCACAGAAAGAATACATTGCGGAGGCACATAGACATTTAAGCCATCCACTGTGCTATGAAAAATCAACAGCCAAACAATATAATGCAGCAAGAGAAGGCCTGAAAAAAGTTACTTGTCAAATGAAAAAGAGAAGGCATGATCTCTACTGAAGATTTCCGCTTTCTGCACATTGAGCATCCTGTGATGCCCAGACTGTACCTCATACCCAAAGTTCATAAAAAGACAGGTCCGGTCCCTGGGAGGCCAATAATATCAGCCACCCAAGGTATAGAAGATAATATTACAAAATATTTTGACTTTTTTTTACAGGATTTAGTGAAGAAGCTTCCAACTTACATCAAGGACACAGGAGATTTTCTCAAAAAAATCAACAATGTCCCATGGTCAGCGGATTCAATATTTATTACTCTGGATATCGAATCCCTTTATACGAGCATAGAACATACTACAGGGTTAATAGTACTGGAATCTTTTTTGAGTACCAGGCTGTCGGAGTGCTATAACCATAACAAGATGATTGTAGAACTGGTATTTTGGTGTTTAAACAACAACTATTTCCTGTTTGGTAATTACATTTTTTTGCAGGACAGAGGTGTTGCGATGGGAGCCTGCTTCTCCCCCAGCTACGCATGCTTGCACGTGAGATGGTGGGAGGAGCAGGTCCTCAAACGCACTCACAGCACGATATTTTCTAATCATGCTCTAAAATGGATGAGGTATATCGATGATGTTTTTATTATATGGAAAGGGGATGAACAAAGTGCTATTGATTTTATTGATGTAATTAATATTAATCATGTGAACTTGAAATTTACATCTCAGATAAGCAAGGACAGTGTAGATTTCTTAGATGTCATGATTTTTACACGTGAGGGTAAGATAGCAACTACCTTACACAGAAGAAGCACTGTTGGCAATTCCACGTTGCATGCCAGTAGTGCTCACCCCAGACATGTGATAAATAACATCCCATGTGGTGTACTATTACGTTTGAAGAGAATTTGCAGTACCGAGGAAGATCTGGGTTGGTGTACAGAACAAGCACTTGTTAGATTTAAACAAAGAGGCTACAGTGCATCTGTTTTGAATGAGGCAGTGAAAAAGATGAATGCCAAATCTAGAGATTCTCGATTTGCAGACCCTGAGGTTGACAACACTGTTAATGCGGAGAATGATAACAACTCTGTTCCCAGGTTAGTGACAACTTTTAACAAACAAGAAAGGAAAATTAGAGTCATCATTACACGCAGTTGGCCGATACTCCTCACTGATGGGGTTCTAGCTATTGTGAATAACAATAGCTCGTATCCTGTAGCAAGATGTTTCAAGCAAAGACACAACAATGATTTACAATGTTTGAAACATTTTGTTATAACAGCAATTCCCAAACCTCGTAGAGGGGGTGATAGAGACAAGATGTTGAGAAGGATGAAATCCAGAATAAAACTCGAACTGGATAGCAAATTACCGAATGGTTTGAATAATATGGAAGACTTACATCACTTCCTATAATGAATAGAATTGGTATCACATTAGATTCATATACTGGACCTTTTTTGAGGTCAGATTGCCATTCCATCTAGGGTCAGTGAGGCCTCCTTGCAGCATGATTGTTTTTAAATAACTCTTTATTTCTATTTTTCCACGTAGATTTTTATCTGATTTAGCACTAGCACTTTATATACTAACATTTGTCAGGTGCATTATTTGAATCTGGTCAAGTCATATTTAATATTATATCTTAGTAACTACAGCATGATATCAGAGGGCTACACTATCTGAGAAGATGATATCAGGTATACAGAAAACATTGGTGTTCTAGCAGCCGTTTGGGTATTCCTATAAAACATATTATTTTAGGAAGGTTTTGGAGCTAGTTAGTTTCATTTCTACTGTTTTATCCGTGGATATGAATTGCGATTTTTGCATTATTCATTATAAGCATTTATGCAGAAAATGATTTTGGCAAACACTTTCCACAAAATGTTTCAACCGCAGATTAGACAATCCTGAGAAGAGCTGATGCAACATTATACTGTGGTTTATGTTTTCATATTGTTTTGCGACATTGGCACATGACCCAGTACAGCATTCAAGCAGAAATCTGAGGACACTAATACCCGGGAGTGTATTGAGCTTATCATAAATATGGATTGTTGTTCAATGTACGACTGACCAGCTTTTTCACATTGATATGTGTATTGTATAGTATTTTGTCTATGTCCTTTTATCACGTGGTGAGCACATAGCATATTTAAAAACCTGGCGAGCTTTACCTGACTATCAGTAAGCAAGGACATTCCTGTCCAAAACGCGTCAGATTGCAGCTCTTAAATAAATAACTTCAGTGCCTATATCTGGAGGATTCATGTCGTCTCTGTTCACCTCATACTCTGTAGAAGTACAGAGACTTCGTTTGTTTGTTGCATATATATATTTTATATATATATATATATATATATATATATTCACTGAAAAAAACATAGGTTTCAGGCCTTATATAGTTAGGAATTAGCATTTAAAAAACCTATGAAATTCACTGAAAAAACCATAGGTTTCACACCAGTTATAGTTAGCTGAAAATTTTACTGACATAAAACCATTGAAATTCCCATGTTATAGTTAGTTGGACTCACTATAACTTGCACGCCTGCAATGCACTGCTGATGACGTCACATATTACATCACTCATGACATGGTCAGTGACATCACTCATGACATCACTGATGACACCATCCTTGTGACAGAGTGACAGACCTTCTTTCAGTGTAATGTAACCCTTGAAACACATATTCAAAAATAGAAACTAAAATTGTCAAAAAAATAGAGATACCCATACCAGTTACAACAACCAATTCAGTAATACCACCATCTATATACACATCCACTCATTCACCAACAGTTCTATATAGTCACACATACATATATTCACTCATCATATGTAGTGAAACACCTATGCATCCTGTTACACACCGACAGTCATCCAAAAGTTACTCACACACATAATCACACATGTAAATAAACTATTGAACATCCATTTATTTGCATATACAGCTATACACACACTACCACCTTACTTCTAAGGAAACTTACACATACTTACTCTCTTAAACAATCACTTATAGAAACACATACTTATTTAAACAAGAACTCTTTCAATCTCTCACATATACTCACTTATATACATCAATACTCACATATACTAGATTAAAATATATGTAGTTACTGATAAAGACACTAGTGAGACAGTCATTCACTCACTAACACACACATATACACACTCATCCACCCATACAGTCCTGCACATATGCTGTCTTCAAAACACATACAAACCGTGAGTCAGTCATTGATGCATCTATGTGCTAAGTAACACCCCCACCAAACCATACAGACACTCATACTGATACTAAAAAAAATCTAATAACCCATATACACACACATGTAGCTACTCACGAACCCATGCAGCCACTTATACACAAAGTGAAACACTGATACAAACATTTAAATATTTAAACAATACTCGCTAATATATGTATTCACTAAGATACACTTAATAAGCCAGTTAACCAATCAATTTAAAAAAAAAAAAACATCCATTAAGACACTTATTTAAACATTTATTCTTCCATCGACCTTTACATATAAATATATAAAACATATTTATTTTTCAGAAAGACTCACATTCACTGGATGGTGTCATCAGTGATGTCATGAGTGATGTCACTGACCATGTCATGAGTGATGTAATATGTGACGTCATCAGCAGTGCATTGCAGGCGCACAAGTTATAGTGAGTCCAACTAACTATAACGTGGGAATTTTAATGGTTTTATGTCAGTAAAATTTCCAGCTAACTATAACTGGTGTCAAACCTATGTTGTTTTCAGTGAATATATATATACATATATATATATATATATATATGTTCTTTTCATATTATTAAATAAAACATCCACAACACATTATTATATCATGAAATATATATATATTCACTCAAAAAACTATAAGTTTTAGTGGTGTTATAGTTAGCTGGACATTTTACTCCTGCAAAACCAATGAAATTGCTCCTATACAGTTAGTTGTACTAACTATATTTCGCGCACCCGCAATCCACTGCTGATGATGTCACATATTAGATCATTCATGACATGGTCAGTGACATCACTGATGACATCTCAAATGACATCACTGATGACATCACTGATGACATCATCCAGTGAATGTGGTTTGCTTCGTTATTTAAATATGCATTATATTTATAGCAATTTACATTGAAGAATGAGTGGATATATATAAATAAATATTTGGATGGAGGATTTAGTAGCAGTGTAATTGACTGTTTACTTGACCAATTTATAATGTCTCACTAAATATAGTGGATAGTGACTAAACTGTGTGAATATCTGTATCACTTTGTCAGTTGTTGTGTAAACTGATTCTACAGTTGGCTACCAGCTATGTTAAAGTCTATATTAGTTATTGATTAGTTAACTGAGTATTTGTATGGGAGTGTGAAAGTGTGTGTGGTTCGGTGGGGGGTGTGTGACTGTCCAAAGATGTGTGAATAGTTGTTTCAGTAGATATATGAAGTTAAAACTACATGTTCTAACAGTTTGGGTGAGGGAATCTCTTTATGGGTGTGGTGATGAGCAAATATATTTCTCAAAGGTACAGGTCCAACAAACTAGAAAAATAAAAGGCAGCGTATGTGTCAGTTGTTGTATATAAATAAGTATACATAAGACACAATGATTGTGTGAGTGACTGTATCGATAACTGTATACTTGTAATAATGATTTTATAATTCACTAAGTATGACTTACTATCTAAATGAATAGAAGAAGTGGTGTTTGTATAAGTGTTTTGCTAAGTAAATATGTAAGTATGATCCATTGTTTGCATAAGTGAGTAGGATGACTTCATATGTGAATAGGATGCGTGCTGTTGTTTAATGTCGATATAGATGTATAAGTATTTTTGATAGTGTTCTATTGTTCATTGACAGCATGTATGAGTGAATCCATAGGTAAGTGATTAGATGTGTGTATACATCTATGAATCACTGAGTGGATTTTTAGATACTTGTATTGCTGTGACAATGGATTTAAATATGATACTCTGTATTTTACAAACAGTGATGAAAAATTGTAATAGTGTATGAAAAGGTGTATGTGATTGTCACGTGGATGATGTCATCAGTGATGTCATCAGTGATGTCATTTGAGATGTCATCAGTGATGTCACTGACCATGTCATGAATGATCTAATATGTGACATCATCAGCAGTGGATTGCGGGTGCGCGAAATATAGTTAGTACAACTAACTATATAGGAGCAATTTCATTGGTTTTGTATGAGTAAAATGTCCAGCTAACTATAACACCACTAAAACTTATAGTTTTTTGAGTGAATTTCAAAGGTTTTTTTAAAAACTAATTCCTAACTATATAACTCCTGAAACCTATGGTTTTTTAAGTGAATTTCAAAGGTTTTTTAAATGCTGATTCCTAACTATATAAGGCCTGAAACCTATGGTTTTTTCAGTGAATTTCAAAGGTTTTTTAAATGCTAATTTCTAACTATATAAGGCCTGAAACATTTTCAAACCATGTCAAATGAAAGACATGGTTTGAAATTAGTATTCTGCATGCAATTTAAAAGTCGTGAAAGTTTTCCTCTGCGCTTCTCTGCAAGAGAATGTGGCCTGCGTGTTTAAAAGGAAAACCACGTGGGCAATTCAAAATGTTAGAGAGACTGCCTCCCGTGATCAAGGCTCTGGTGAGCAGAAACGTTGGGAACAGTGAGCCTCTTGGCCTCTGTGTCATTCCATGAATGAAGGATTTCGAAAGCAACATTTCCAGAGTCAGTGTGCTTCTTTCGAAGGTAAAGGAGGAGTGTGGAACATATTATCTGGAAGCCTCGCACCAGATGCACTGACCGCCCTGCTAAGGTCAGGCTCCCTGCGTGGCAAAATGTGTTGGTATATATATATATATATATATATATATATATATATATATATATATATATATATATAAATATATATATATATATATATATATATATATATTATAGATAGATAGATAGATAGATAGATAGAGAGATAGATAGATAGATAGATAGATAGATAGATAGATAGATAGATAGATAGATAGATAGATAGATAGATTTAATATTAGTGGTTTGTTATAGATGTTGATTTATAATCATATAGACACGTTTTTATGTATGTAAGTTTAGATAAGTATACATTTATTATTATTATTAAATGTTACTTAATTTTATGGAATGTACATTATATTATAGTTAGGCTTTAGTTTCTATTTTAAACTGTATATTAATGCTAGAAATTGTATTTTTGTCATTTTGTTAAGGATATTAGTGTAAATTATATTTTTTATTACATATCTTTGTGCTTACCTTTTTAAGTATAGAACAATGATTTTATGTCAACAATATATTTGAGACGATATTTGCGTGTCACAATATTCTGTAACAGAGCCCCTTCATCTTCAGCATATTCACCAAGGTTACCTGTGTCAATAGGTAGACGTGACGTATAGTCAGCAGTGCATTTACCACTTTCTGGAGCAAATTTCACTTTGAAGTTGTATTCTCAAAGCTTTGAGTAAAAGCGAGCTCTGCAAGCAGTAGATAAGGAGCAGCAGATACAAGTCGACTGCCAAATGACAGTATGTTTACTAGAGGTTTGTGATTAGTTTTCAAAACAAACAACGTTGGGTCCCTGTACATAGGTTTTAAAATGAACGATGGCCCAGACACATTCTGGAGGCTTGTTTTCGATTTCAATGTGTTAGGATCCAATGGGACAGAGAGCCCTTGATAAAAACACCACAATTTGTTTACCGGCTGTTTGGGACAAAACACAACTTAGACAAAGAGCACTGGCATCAACAATGATTTCACAAACTTTACCAATACAAAAGAGGGTCAGAGCAGAAGCAGTGGCAGACCTGATGTTGTTGAAAGATGATTATTACTGGACTTCCCATACAAGTTTCTGAACGTTGTACAGTAATTTTTGCAAAGGTTCCACATGGCTTGCAAAAAAAATTTTTTTTTTTAAATTTACTGCAATGTTCACAAATATCATTGAATGAGAATGTGCTCTTGGGATCAGTTATAGAGGCATTCAATATAGCATTATGGCATCAACAATCATAGGGGTATACCCAAATAACCCTCCCACACCTGGGTAAAGGACATAAAACTGCAAAACACAGTAAATGGTCAGGAGGGATCAATTTCACAATCCTTAGGAGTTAAGGGACTGTAAATTCCCTTATGCTAGGAACAACATTCTCAGCATTAGTTATATTCTCGCTACACAATGATCACATACCTAGTCATAACCATGATTAGCAATTTTATTTATAGTAATCTTTGATGCAAAGCAATATTTTTATGTAATACTGTTAACAATTTTGTGTGAGTCATTATCTTTGGTGAATACTGCAATGTCATCCTGGAAGAATTTGAAGCAGGCATCAATGCCTTTGATTATGTGAAACATGGCTCCTTGAAAGATGAAGATGGTGCAAGCCAAAAGGCATATGCTTAAAGCAAAATAACATAAATGAAACAATGAATGTTGTTAAGAGCCTACAATCCTGCATCAATTTAACCTGGTGATATGCAAATCTCAAAACCAATTTGGAAAAATATGGTAACACTGCATAGAATTCAGTTCATTTGTGTTTGGCAGGGGATGGTTATCAATGAAAATGGTCCTGTTTAGAACTCTTAAATCTACAGACAAATGTAAATCATAATTTTTTAGTCAGTGCAATAGGTGATAGCCACAGGATGATCAGACAACTCAATTATATCTTGTTTCAATATGCAATCCCATACAGCATGCAGTTCTTCCTTCATGTACTTTGTCACACTCCTTAATTCCTGATCCACTGCTTTTGCAGTCTTGTAGAACATGTATATGTTGAAACCCTGCATGTTTCCCCAAGTTATCAAAAAACGATGCAAACTGCTTGGCAATTTGACACCCTGTATCCACATCTTCGAATAGCAGAACTTATTCTGGAACATTAGTATCTAAAATGATCTGCAGTCTGTGTTAGTCACACCAAAAAAACAAACATACTCTTTGACGGTAACATATATTTTTATCCAGACAGATCCTCCTTTGAGCAGGACTTCAGAAGGGACATATTCTATATATAAATAATATGATCTTGAAAAGACATTTATGTAACATCAGGTTGTTGCAGTTCATTTACTGCTTGACTAAGAGTCCTATCAAACCACTCTGTGATGCTTACTGTTAAAGAGGCACTGATACTGGGGTGAAGTATTGAGGTTGTGCCCACATGGCTCCAGCACGGGTTGAAGGGGCACTGATCCTAGGGTGAAGTGTTGGGTTTGTGCCCACATGGTTCCAGCACAGGTTGAATGTGCACTGATCCTAGGGTGAAATGTTGGGTTTGTGCCCACATGGTTCCAGCACGGGTTGAAGGGGCACCGATTCTGGGGTGAAGTGTTGGGTTTGTGCCCACATGGCTCTGGCACGGATTGAAGGTGCACTGATCCTGGCGTGAAGTGTTGGGTTTGTGCCCACATGTCTCTGGCATCGGTTGAAGGGGCACTGATCCTAGGGTGAAGTGTTGGGTTTGTGCCCACATGGTTCCAGCACGGGTTGAATGTGCACTGATCCTAGGGTGAAATGTTGGGTTTGTGCCCACATGGTTCCAGCACGGGTTGAAGGGGCACTGATTCTGGGGTGAAGTGTTGGGTTTGTGCCCACATGGCTCTGGCACGGATTGAAGGTGCACTGATCCTGGCGTGAAGTGTTGGGTTTGTGCCCACATGTCTCTGGCATCGGTTGAAGGGGCACTGATCCTGGGGTGAAGTGTTGGGTTTGTACCCACATGGTTCCAGCACAGGTTGAAGGGGCACTGATTCTGGGGTGAAGTGTTGGGTTTGTACCCACATGGTTCCAGCACGGGTTGAAGGGGCACTGATTCTGGGGTGAAGTGTTGGGTTTGTGCCCACATGGCTCTGGCACGGATTGAAGGTGCGCTGATCCTGGTGTGTAGTGTTGGGGTTGTGCCCACATGGCTCTGGCACGGGTTGAAGGAGCATTGGTGCTGGGGTGAAGTGCTGGTGTGTCCACACGATAACTACTTGGGCTTAAGGGACATTAAGCTTGGGTTGCTGGTCTCTTACAGTCTTCCTTTTTTTCAATCAGGTTGAGAATCCCAACCCATCTGAGGTCGCGGTGGGCAGAAAGACGGTGTTCGACACTTGGCTGGCGAGTACTCCATCGCAGTATGACAAGTCTGTCCCGGGGTACGTAGCTTTCTGGTACTTTTCAGTTGGCGGGGCTTCGGCAGGGAAGACAAATATCAATTGAGGGTAGACTGAAATTGAAAGGCATATGATAGGTGATGTTTGTTTGTTCTGAAAAACTAATGACATTGGTTCTAAAAAGAATTATGGGTGAGTCACCCTCTGAGATTCCTACCTGGACCTGCCTTAGGACCTCAGCATCAGGTGTCCCCTCGCAGGCTAATCTCTCTTTCTTTCTGCAGCATTGAAGGCCCCGACTCTGGCAGTGACCAGGCACCGTTCCTGCTCATCACTGGCATCTCTGTGGCAGATATGTGGTACTCCTACGACAAGGTAAGCCTCGCCTCCCCACTGTCCCTCTCCCAGCATGGAGAGCTTTAGATGCTAGGGACAGAGCAGGTGAAGGTGCTCTGGAGCAGTGGCAATATCCTCACTGTGGTACACATATGAAGGCCTGATTTAGAGTTTGGCAGAAAGGATCCTCCGTTGCAATAATGTCAGAGTGCCCCCTCAGATATGAAGCTCCGCCTTCCTCATATGGAGTCAGACCATCACTATGTCGACTGCACACTCTACTTCATCTCTATCGCTGACAAACACCGGCAGTGGCCCAACTGCAGAAGGGCCATCGGAGGATTTGCAATTTGTCCACCCACCCGTTTTAGTGGCAAGTTCTTACTGGCCGTCACCACCAGGTAAAATCAAAAAATGACCTTTAGTCGTTGGGAGAAAAAAAGATTCTTTGTTTTTTTCATTTTAAGAAACAAAATCCCGGGGGGCGTGGCCAAGATGGCGGGGTAGACGGACGTGTTTGCCAGAGCTCCCGACCCCGACTAAGGCCCTGAGCCCTACCTGCAGCTGAATTCTCCCCCCCGGAGCGGCGCTGTGCGGTTGAGTGAGCGGGAGAGTCGGTGGCTGCTTGACCATCGCAGCCTGGCCCGGTACAGCGCGCACTCGCTGGGTTTGGAGTGTTGCGCGGCAGACCGGAGCGGACCTGAGCCGGAGAGGCGCCATCGTCCCAGCGGTGCTGTGGACTGCGAGACGCCGAGTAACGGAGACTTGCCTGGACGGGGTGAGGCGAGGCTGCTCTGTGCAGGCGGACCGTGGTCGGGGTCCCGATCATACCTGCCCGGCACTGTGAGGTGGAGCTTCCGCCCTTCCCCGGCGGCCCAAGATGGCGACGGGCTGAGGCCGGGACTTCTCTCCCCGAACCTGCGAGAGGACCAGCACCCAGGCGGCGTGAGCGGAGCGGGGACTGCTGATTCCGCCATCAGGTTGGTGCATTCGGAGGAGACCCGGGCGGATTGACAGCAGCGAGGACCCATTGGCTGGCGGCTGGTGCACTCCCTGCCCCGGGACGTTGGCTCAGCCGGGGTGGGAGCTACGCGACTGCCCGGCTTTGCGGCCTTCTCCGGGCAGCGCGGTGAGCCGGAGGTAGCGGTCTTTGGAGCTCCGCCCCATGTGAGCGCTGGTGGTGGCGGGAAGGTTGCTTCATCTTTGCGGGCAGGCAGCCCCACGACCCCCCAGCCCCGGTCTGCTTCAGTGAGACCCTGCCAGGGAGGCCCATACCTGCCCGGGCCACATTGCAGATGTGGGTGCAGAGGCTCTCCCCGCCCCTGCCACCTTGAGAAACGGCAGCGATCCAGGTGGCGGCCCCTGCCTGCAGGAGCGAGGACTGGGGCTTAGCTTGCGGAGGAGCGGGAGCCGCCTCGAGGAGCTGAAATAGTGCGCTGACGGGAGTCGGGCTGTTGGGGAGCGGCCCTTGACCACGGATCCCGAGGCCCTTAACGCAGCTCTGGGGCCCGAGTGCCGCGGCCCGCCCCGGCGACACGGCGCCGTAAGAGCCTTTGGAGTAGTTACCATCCCATTTTGAACTGAGGAGCGTTACTGGACCACGGTGGACTACGGTCTTCGAGGGACTCGACGCCGGGCCCGGGCTGGAAGCGGACCCCTGGAGCGGTGAGGAACGGTGAGGAGCAGAGGGGTGACGGGCAAGCTAATCTGTGGGGGACCTGCACCATGACCACTCAGAGGGGTGGTAAGCGGAACGATCGCACGTTGCCAGAGATGCTCGGCAGACCTCAGACCAAAGGAGATAAGGCCGCCTCTCCCCCTGGAGCTGCTGGGACTTCACAGTCAGATATGGCGGCGGAACCCCCGGTCACTAGATCCTTTTTGGAATCCCTATTTGGCACGCTGCGGGAGGACTTCCAAGCATTGAAACAGGAAGTGGCGGGCGAGGTGAGAGAGCTCCGCAGGGAGGTGGACGGACTGGGCGAGAGGGTGGCTACAGTAGAGGGTTCCACCCACAGGCAGGATGAGGAGATTACCTTACTACAGCAGGAAGTGCTGACCCTCCGAGAACAACACTTGGACCTCCAACTGCATAACGAGGATTTGGAGAATAGGTCAAGAAGAAACAACATACGGGTCCGGGGTGTGCCGTCCTCAGAGGAGAACCCGAATATAGTCACATACCTGCAGGAACTCTTTCGGTCAGTCCTTGGTGAAGGGGATGATTTCCCCATCAGAATCGACAGAGCGCACAGGGTGGGGCCAGTTAGACGGGCTAATGGCCCTCCGCCGGACATTCTAGCGTTCCTCCCGGACTTCCCACTGAAAGAGAAGATAATGGCGGAGGCACGGAAAACACGGTCACTCACCTTTCGCGATCACCCTGTGGCGCTGTTTCAAGATCTGTCCACGCTCACGCTTCAGAGACGTAAGGCGTTTAAGATTGTAACGGACTTCCTCAGACAGCACGATACGCCTTACTCCTGGGGTCACCCCTTCCGTATAATTTTCACATGGCGTGGAGAGACTCACCAATTGCGATCCCTACAAGATACTTGCGAAATCCTGGGCATCACTGCGGAGGAGGAAAGGTCCCAAACGCCGAGGAGGCGCCGCACAGCTGACGATGGATGGCAACGAGTGTCACGCAGGAGGACGACGGGGGTGTCACGAAGGCCGGGTTCTCCGACTATCAGAGCGGCGAGAGAAGATGCTATCCAGACAGCCTCTGAAGAACTTGGAGGCACAGTGGTGGCGGCACTGACCGCTTGAATGTGCTCCGGGGGGAGTTCACCATGGCAACGCTTCAATTGCTGGCTCGGGGTGAGGGGTGGGGGCGACGGATTGAACACGTGTGGCTGGACGTCCACTAAGGTAACATTCCACGGACGGGTCGGTCTGGGCCTGTCTGGGACACTTTCAGGTAGTTATGGGACAGTTGGGGTGTGAATTGAAGGGTGGGGGAGGGAGACTGGGGTCATTGGGATGGCGGGGAGTTGAAGAAGTTTGGGTGTTGGGTGGGGGTGGGGTGGGGTGTTGGGGGCTTGGGGCCACTCTGTCCGGCGCTCTAGGGGCATACATACATACCTGTTCTGACTCATGTGCGCCATTACTTACACTCTCTCGGTTCCAAGCAGTCGATACATTGCGCAAAGGGGAGGGCTCAGACATCTCATGGCGACGCTGAAGGTGGTAACCCTTAATGTTAAGGGGTTGAATAATCCTACGAAGCGAAGAGCGATCCTATCGCTGCTTGAAGGCTCTCAGGCGGACATCTGTCTGCTTCAGGAGACCCACTTACTGGCTGCGGACTGTCACAGATTAAGGTCCCGACACTTCCCCACGCAATTCTTTTCTTCCAACACGACTAAAACGGCCGGGGTAGCTATCCTGTTCTCCAAGTCCTTCCGGGGGGAGGTGTTGCATAAACTCGTGGAACAGAAGGGTCGACTTCTGGCCTATCGCCTCAAATTGGGGTCCCACTTGTTCACGGTGGGGACAATTTACGGCCCGAACGAACAGCAAGACAGGTTCATGCGCACCGCCCTTGCTGACATTACCGCTTCTCCAGACAGGAATGTCATTCTGGGAGGGGACATTAACATGGTCTTTGATTCCTCCGCGGACAGATCTGCGCAGCGGCGTCCCCAGGCTGGTGAGTTGTCTCCGGCGCTTAAGGCCCAGCTGGTAGATTTGGACATGCACGATCTCTGGCGGAGCCTACACCCGGCGGACAGAGATTTTTCTTACTACTCGTATGCACACAAGACATACGCCAGATTGGACCACTTGCTGGTTACGGGGCCTGTCCGCGCCATGGCCACGGCCTCGGAAATAGGGGTTATCAGTCTCTCCGACCACGCGCCGGTCTCGGGGACTTTCCAGCTCCGGTTGGATACTGCGAAGCGCGGGGTTTGGCGGTTGCGGGACACACTCCTTCACAGAAAAACGGTGGTGCAGCGGATCGCAGGCTCGGTTCAAGACTTTCAGCTGCATAACTCTAACTCGGATACCTCACTCTCAACTCAGTGGGGAGCCCTTAAGGCGGTGCTGCGGGGAGAATTCATTGCAGTTTCGGCTGCGGACAATAAGGATAGGGCGCTAAAACGGGACGAGCTCACCCAGAAGGTACGGGAACTGGAACAGGTTCACCGCCGGACTGGGGCTCCGAGAATTTGGAGGCAGCTCAAAGCCGCCAGGAAACTCTTGTCCTCTTTGGATTTAGATAGAGCGGAGTACGCTGCGTTGAGAACGAAACACGCCTATTACACTGGGGGGGACCGGTGTGGCCGTTTACTGGCGGCTAAACTTAGAGCGGTACACCAATGCCGTAGGGTGAAGGAGCTACGGGATACGACCGGGGAGCTGCTCGCAGATGACGCTGCCGTGGCAGACGTCTTCCGTCGGTTTTACGCTGACCTATACGCTGCAGATGACACTCGGATTGCGGAGCCAGAGGCTTACTTGGATTCGGTGCCCCTTCCGTCCTTGACCCCGGACCAAGCTGTCTTTTTGGAAAGGGAGATACGGATTGAAGAAGTGATTGCGGCAATTTCCAAGCTTAAACATGGAAAGGCCCCGGGCCCGGATGGGTACACGGCCCTTTTCTATAAAACGTTTTGCTCGCTGCTCGCCCCTATTTTAACTAAGCTGTATAACTCCTTCTCGGACCCAGGGGCTATTCCGCCAGATCTCTTGCAGGCAACAGTGTCGGTGATACCCAAGCCAGGGAAGGATAGGACCCAATGCGGCTCGTATAGGCCGATCTCTCTTTTGAATATAGATTTGAAACTTTATACGGGGATCTTAGCAGCGCGGCTTGCGCGATACCTCCCTGGCTTGATTGAACCGGACCAGGCTGGCTTCGTGCCAGGCAGGCAGACAGTTGACAACACGAAGAGACTGGTGCACGTTTTGGAAAAAGCTACGCGTATTCCGGGGGAGAGGATGTTGCTTTCGGTCGATGCCGAGAAAGCATTTGACCATGTACACTGGCCCTACCTTGAGGCTGTGATGGCACGGTTAGGGATGGGGGAGAAGTTTCGTAACATGGTGTTTAATTGTTATAAGTTCCCGTCCGCGGTGGTGCGGGTGAATGGCTGCAGTTCGGGGCGCTTCGACATTGCGCGAGGTACGAGACAAGGGTGCCCTCTATCCCCTCTCCTCTTCGCGCTCTATATGGAGCCCTTCGCTCAGAGAGTGCGACAGAATCCGGATGTGACGGGCATTAGGATGGGGGGTTACTCCCATGCGATCAGCCTTTATGCCGACGATGTGATTTTCGCGCTAGAGAACCCAGGGCGGTCATTACCAGCTAGCATGACCGAACTCGAAGCTTTTGAGAGAGTGGCGGGCTTTAAGATGAATGTAGCGAAATCCACTGCATTAGATGTCTCCCTTCGACCCGCGACTAAGCGCGAGCTGCAGGGGCTTTTCCCCCTCCGTTGGTCGCGGGACCAGGTGCAATACTTGGGGATCGCGCTGGCCCCCACGTTGCAAGCGACGATCACCATCAACTACGAGGCGATGTATACGAAAGTCAAGGAAGAAATGGGGAGGTGGAACAAGGGGACCATTTCTTGGCTGGGGCGAGTGGCAGCTGTCAAGATGACGGTCTTACCACAAATTTTATACCTGTTTCGCGCTCTGCCCTTACAGCCCCCCAAGGGGTGGCTTCAACGGATGCAGACGGAAGTGTCCCGATTTGTGTGGCAGGGCCGCGCCCCCCGAATGCGCCGCGCACTTACTACTCTGGCTCCGGAATCGGGAGGATTGGGGGTCCCGGACTTGCGCAAATACTTCCAGGCGTCTCAATTGAGATACTTGGTGGAGTGGAGCAGGTTGGAATCCGACAAGCATTGGCTTTTTCAGGATCAGGCGGTAGCCGGGCGCCCGCTGCAAGACGTACCATTTCTCCGCCGGTCGCACCGTCCCCCGAATCTCTATGCCTCTTTCATCACACGGGTCCCGTTAAGGGTGTGGGACGCCACCAATCGTCTCTTTGACTTCACCACTTTCCCCTCCCCTTTCACACCTATAGTGAACAATCCCGACTTCACGCCAGGGACAGAACCTGGGGGCTTTTCGCGCTGGAGGGAGAAGGGTTGTAAGGCACTATACCACATGTACACGACTGACGGGATTGTCCCCTTCCAATGCTTGAAAGACGAATTCCAGTTGGACGAAACGGACCGCATGAGATACTGGCAGGTTCGGCACTGGGCCCTTCACCCGCAGGTTAGGGGATCGGCGGACAGGGAACTGTTGCCGTATGAAAAATGGTTAGTGACACGCACCTCAGACACAAAACTAATCTCCGATCTATATAAGATGCTGCAGCGTCCGCCTTCACATTTCCATTTCCCCGGGAGGGAAAGGTGGCACAGGGAATTAGGGAGGACTCTTAGTCATAAGGAATGGGAACACATATCATACCGAGCGCGGCACTCAGCTTACCATGTGGGCCTCACGGAAACGTTTACCAAGGTCTCTACTTATTGGTACCGCACTCCGGAGAGGTTACACGAGATGAACCGGCTGATTGATGATAGGTGCTGGCGCGACTGTGGGCAGAAAGGCACTCTAACTCATATCCTGTGGGACTGTCCAATTATACAGGCATACTGGTCAGAGATCCTTGATGAGATTGATGTGTGCTTTGGGATTGAACTGCCCAGATTTCCTGCTTATACCCTGCTAGGCCTCCCTAACAGATTAATGTATCCTTTGAAATCCCGACGGGGGAGGCAGATAGCGATAATGTTGGGTTCAGCAGTTCAGAACATTTTAATACACTGGCGCACACCCATTGTTCCTTCCTTGACAGGGTGGCTACATAGGCTGTGGCATGTTCTGGGGATGGAAAAGCTTTCTCTCACGTTAGCTGGGGAGGTGGATGGCTTTGAGGAGTTGTGGCAGCCCTTTCATGCACTGCTGTCCACGGAATTCAAGGAAATAACATGCCCTAGATACCTGAGGCTCATGAGGCTTACACCACCGTTGTGAAGAACTGTTGGCGTGGGTTGAAAGGTAGTGCTAGCGGGTGGTGCTGAGGAGTGGGTGAGTGCTAGAGTCTACACCAAGGCTTTGGTTTTATATGACGCCGGACGGAGTGGGGGGAGGGACTGTGGGGGGTGGGTTTGTTGGTTAATGGGGGGGTGGATTGGTTTGGGTATGGCTTTTAGGCCTTTGTTTCCTGCATGTTGCATAATGTTGGGTCGGGTGCTGGACGGCCCCAGAGGCCGGGACATTTGAACTGCATTCCAGAGATGCCTCTGGCACGAGCACTGACCCTTTGTATGATTGTCTACCTCTACCACTGTACCTCTCTAATAAAAATACTTTAAACATAAGAAACAAAATCCCACTTTGCGATTTGTTGAAAGTTTGACGTACGGCTCTAAAATGCTCGATGCATTTACATGATTTACTGTGATGGTGGATCCTGGAAATACAAGGGGGCATATGTTTCCTATTTTTCATTGGGGGCGAACTTATAGGCTATATTTTTGACTATAGAGGCAAAAAAACTCACGTTAGGCTGACTTTTGCCCGCAAATTTGTCTTTTGTCAGTTTTCGCCCACTAACACCAGAATTTTAATCACCTTCACACTAGTGTTAACGGCAGTTTTCACCACAGCTACCTGGAACTATCGCCATGTAGCAGCGTATTGTAAATCTATCGCTAACAAGGCAATAGTTTTTGGTGATAGGCCGCGTTAAGAAAACTGCTGCTAACTAGCGTTAGTTAGTGGCAGTTCTTGTACATATCCCAAGAGATGTCTGCTGGGCTGGTGGACGTCTGTAAATTTGACAAGCTGAGTCCCTTTGCCGTGGCGGGAGTATAGTTCTCAGCCATGATAACGGCACATACTCCGTCCATCAAACTGTAAATCAGGCCTGAAGTCTGTAAGCCATGGGACACTGAAACATTGTTTTAAAGGCCTATTATTTTTAATTTTACTGGTGATTTCTAATGTTAGAGCCCACAGGTCCTATGATACAGTCACTAGTGTCTTGCATTTATCAATACCTGCACATGCCTCACTCCCAGCCGGGCTGGCGTTTCTGTCACTCTAGAAGTTTCCTGGGAGGCTGCAGTCGAGCAAGCTGCTGTTAGTGTATAGCAATGCGACTAAACTCCAGACTGATGTCAATGCGTGAGTGCTTGGAGCCGAGGGAGTACTGGCCGAATTTCCTAAACAATATAAGCAATGTGTACACCTCCCGCATTCTTGACCCCCCCCCCCCCCGAATTCTTTCCTTATCCTGAGGAAGTTGCAAGATCTGGCTTATGGATGGCCAGAGACAGTTCCTAATGGGCATATGTAGTTAATTTTCATTTTGCGATTCTCAAATTGTGATTTTTAGGGAATTGCAATTAGAGAATCGCAAAACGAAATGTAGGTAGGATTAGCAAATGTTATTGCGAATCCCACTTACTCCTTATTTGCGAATCGCAAATTGTGATTCGCAAATGAGGAATACCTTCTCATTCATTCCTATGGGCTAGAAGGCCCATAGGAATGAGTGGGAAGACATTCTCAATTTGAGATTTTCAATTAGAGAATCGCAAATTGAGAATGCAATTTCAGGGTTGTAAGGGTGTCAATAGGACACCCTTTTGCACCCCTTGAAATTGACATGTGTGCACATGTGGCCCACATGACCACATGGCACTTTGAAAAATACCAAAAAGTGAATTTTTCTAAGAAATCGCACAATACCACCAACCTGAAGTTGGTGGTATGTTGCGATTCCTTAAATGCAATAGCAAAATAAGGAATCTCAAATTTTGCGATTCCTTATTTTGCATGTGGGTTTTTGTGTGCTACATAGCACACTGTCCTAATTGCGATCGCAAATGCTGAAAATCTGTGAATTTCAGCATTTGCGAGCACAATTAGACTTCCTACAGATGGCCCTCAGTGAACCAATTAATCTATATGAAATCTCCACAGCCCTCGATTCATTTGATGACTCTAAAGCACTGGAATTTGAATGGCCTCATTGGAGCCTTTTATAAGTCCTTAAAAAAAGAACGAGCTCCTCAGCTCCGGGCCCTTATATAATGAATCTTTGAGTGACGACACTCTACCACCCACTCTACGGGAAGAAGTTCTCATTTTCTTACGAAAGCCCGGTAAAGACCACACTCTTTGCACTTCCTACAGACCTCTCTCTTTTATACCTGGACAATAAAATCTTAGCTAATGCATTGGCTACCAGACAGACTCTTTTAATGGAGCAAGGATGCCCACCTCTGCTGCCTTGCTTAAAAGTATGCAAAAAGAACAATTGATGGACATGATGCAGAACGAGGTCATACATGCACCCCACTACAGAGATCTGGGCCTAAATCCGGATGTATGACGTTACAACGTATACTTTTACAACACATACCTTTACAACGCATTTTTTACAACGCAACATCCTTTGGAACGCATTCCTTTACAACGCATGCCATTACAACGAATTTTTAAAAAGTACCTTTACAACACATTCCATTACAACGCATACTACCTTTACAACGCATACCATTATAACGCATACCATTACATTGCATGTGCGGTAAGTATTGGATAGTGTAGGGGTAAAAATTACTATTTTAACTCCAGGGGGTGCAACAGTAGGGTAAGTGTTGGATAGTGTAAGAGTACTATGCGTTGTAATGGTATGCGTTGTAATGGTATGCGTTGTAACGACTGCGTTGTAATGACATAAGTTGTAATTGTATGCGTTGTAATGGTATGCGTGGTAATGGTTGCGTTGTAATGGCATGCATTGTAGGGGATGTTGCGTTGTAATGACTGCCTTGTAATGGTAGTGCGTTGTGAAAGTTGCGTTGTAAAGGTTGTTTCCCCCTAAATCCTCCCTTCCTATTGTTGTTCACGCTTTTCTATTCCAAACCCACGGCCCGTTTACGGATCATTGGTTCACTGACCACCGCCTTCCTTATCACGGGAGCTCTAGGCAGGGTTGCCCCCTGTCTCCCCAACTTTTTATTATTGCAATGGACACCTTGGTCCGCACTTGCAGGCCCGCCATCTTCATCAGGGACTCCAGTTTACTCCTGGCCCGCTGCTCCTTTCGTTATATGCCGTTGATATACACCTATTTCTACGACACCCGTCAGATAACCTCTCCCCTCTCATGCAAGACATCATTAATTTTGGCAATTTATTTGGACTCCTTATCAAGTGGGCCAAGTCGGAGCTCTTCCCTCTGACCGACTCCACTCGCCAGTCTCCGCTGACCACCCCCTCAAATGGACTGAGGACTGCGCCAAATATCTTGGCATCTGACTCTACAGGGATAAGGACCAAATATTGCAGCTTACTTATGGCCCGCAACGGCAGATCTCTCCGTACAAGTTGAATGCTGGATCAAGTAACCACTCTCCCTAGCTGAATGTGTGGCCATGATCAAAATGGTCATACTCCCTTGCTTTTTATATCTATTTTTAAACATTCCTATCCCGCTCTCACAGACGTTCCACTCAGTGAGCAGCCTCTTACTGTGAATGGACCGGGCACCCTTGCGTCCGCTGCGACACCCTTACCTTTCGCTACCACCGTGGCACTTCCGGGTACCTGATTTTTACTGATACTAACTTGCTGCCCAATGCCAATATTCATACCAATGGTATCTTCCGGATGCCCTCATCCTACACCTGAAACCGGCGCGAGACCAGCAAGATGGCTGCTCACACTCTGTAATTCTAACAAAGGGCATACGATCAGATGCCAATGAAATCCATCAGCGTCCACAAACTTCTGGAAATGGTGGAATCTGTGCCTATTGCTGATCATTCTGCTCGCACCATAGTGCAAGCGGGTCCCGGCCATTCCTGCTGCTTGAAAGGCATCGCCCTTCTTAGACGTTCACGACCGGACCATCGATCCAGCGACCACGCCATCTTCAAATCCCCGGAACCACATGCCCGCATTGAGGAGGCTCGACTAGAGCCTAGGCAGAAATTAAATTCAGGCATGTGAACACAACAGTCCTGATGATGATCCCACTCTACGTGCTAAGGGATCAAAACGCCATCGACCACTTGTATAGTTTCACACAGTCAACCAATGTGTTCTATCAGTGTGTTCACTATCCGGTATAGCTTGTTTATGTATTATCATTGACCAAAAGCTCCTGCCCTCTTGTTGCCTGAAAAACTTTATGTTTATCTGTTTTTGTTTGTTATTTTCTTGTGTACTGGATGCGGGATTGTATCCCACTGTATTGTTTGTTGCTGTTTGAAAATATTTTTTGTATACACCTAATTGATAAAATTTCTATCCGGCTGGACGCCAATGAATATAGGACTCATTGTAGGCTATATTTTATTCAAATGTTTCTATAAGTCTGTTTAAGGACCATTGTTGTTACTCCTATTGCTGAGCGGCGGCCCTTTTTACACCCCCGCTATTCCACTCGATGACAACCCCCGGCTCCCGGGAAAATGTAGTACAGCGTGTACTTTGACATTATATCCTACTCACTATTGGAGATCTATTCCCCGATGGTCATATTTTCCAAACAGCTGACGACCCCAATTCAGCGACGTTCCATATATGCACCATTTTATTTTTCAAAGACTATACAACACTCTGTGATCCCTACTACAAACTTAACCCCTCCCCCTAGAAGATTTACCACCACGGACCCTGGTTGCGATGGATGCGGAAGGCAACCGCATGATTTCCAGACTGTACCATTCGTGCTTGCCTGTGAAACCAGGTACAACTGCAAGGCGGAGGTAGATATTGGTGCGGGACCCGGAAAGCCCCCTTACAGACACGGTATGGACGTACTGTTGCTCTCAGATACGAGTCTCGATTCCTCACCAACATAAATGAACACATTCCCAAACTCTACACTGCATATATCTCACCCCCTTAAATATAGGTAAATTTGACATGATCTCAGAGTTCTCCCATGTCACAGATATGATGGATATCATGCTTCACCCCGACCCCTTAGTGGCCGTTTAGGCTATAATAAAACATACCCCGATCAGTGCGCTGACTCGCCTCCACGGCTTTTCTATTAGCCATGCACGAGATTGCACTTCGCTGGGGTTCTCCCAGGGTGCCTGTTAGATTGGGTGGTCCCCGGTGGGCAGAGGTGAGTACTTCTGTCCCAGCCGGGACCTGCCTCCTTTAGTTAGGATAGGGGGCTATCCTCTTAGTAGTATCACCAAGCAGTCAGACTGAACGTCGAGGGCCAGTGTAAAGCATTTATGATCATGTACAGTAATATTTTGCCACACTACAAACTGACACCACACCGGTTTTCTATGAACATATAGTCTCCTTTATATATTGATTTATCACAAGGCTCAATAACAGGGCAGATCCACAATAAGGTAGGAAGGTTGGGGAGACTGTTCGGGGGTTGAAGATGGGGATGGGGTCAGCTCAGGTTGGGTTCCAGTAGCTCAGGCGACTCGGGCACTCACAGTCAAAGATTAGGGGTGCAATTCTCCAGGTACAAGCCACGACAAAGTCAGCAGGGCTCGTGATGGTGAAATGCCTTGCGTACAGGAGGTATGAGTCTCAGGGTACGAGCCTCGACGAAGTCAGCGGGGCTCGTGATGGTGAAATGCTTTGCGTACAAGAGGTACGATTCTGCAGGTACGAGCCGCGACAAAGTCAGCAGGACTCATGATGCTGAAATGCTTTGCGTACAGGAGGTACGATTCTCAAGGTGCGAGCCGCCACGAAGTGAGCAGGGCTCGTGATGGTGAAATGTTTTTTGTACAAGAGGTACGATTCTCAAGGTACGAGCCGCGACGAAGTCAGCAGGGCTCGTGATGGTGAAATGGTTTTCGTACAGGAGGTATGATTCTCAAGGTACGAGCCACCACTAAGTCAGCAGGGCTCGTGATGGTGAAATGCTTCATGTACAAGAGGTACAATTCTCCAGGTACGAGCCGCGACGAAGTCAGCAGGGCTCGTGATGGTGAAATGCTTTGCGTACAGGAGGTACGATCCTCAAGGTACCAGCCGCGACAAAGTCAGCAGGGCTCATGATGGTGAAATGCCTTGCATACAGGAGGTACGAGTCTCAGGGTACAAGCATCGACGAAGTCAGCGGGGCTCGTGATGGTGAAGTGCTTCGCGTACAAGAGGTACGATTCTCCAGGTACGAGCCGCGACAAAGTCAGCAGGACTCATGATGCTGAAATGCTTTGCGTACAGGAGGTACGATTCTCAAGGTACGAGCCGCGACGAAATGAGCAGGGCTCGTGATGGTGAAATGGTTTTCGTACAGGAGGTATGATTCTCAAGGTACGAGCCGCGACTAAGTCAGCAGGTCTCGTGATGGTGAAATGCTTCATGTACAAGAGGTACGATTCTCCAGGTACGAGCCGCGACGAAGTCAGCAGGGCTCGTGATGGTGAAATGCTTTGCGTACAGGAGGTACGATCCTCAAGGTACGAGCCGCGACAAAGTCAGCAGGACTCATGATGGTGAAAAGCTTTGCGTACAGGAGGTACGATTCTCAAGTACGAGCCGCGACTAAGTCAGCAGGGCTCGTGATGGTGAAATGCTTCACGTACAAGAGGTACGATTCTCCAGGTACGAGCCACGACGAAGTCAGCAGGGCTCGTGATGGTGAAATGCTTTGTGTACTGGAGGTACGATTCTCAAGGTATGAGCCGCGACAAAGTCAGCAGGGCTCGTGATGGTGAAATGCTTTGCGTACAGGAGGTACGATTCTCAAGGTGCGAGCCGCGACGAAGTCTGCAGGGCTCGTGATAGTGAAAGGCTCCGCGTACAGGTGTTATGATTCTCAAGGTACGAGCCGCGACAAAGTCAGCAGGGCTCGTGATGGTGAAATGCTTTGCATACAGGAGGTACGATTCTCAAGGTACGAGCCGCGACAAAGTCAGCAGGGCTCGTGACGGTGGAATGCATTGCGTACAGGGGGTGCGATTCTCAAGGAATGAGCCGCGACGTCAGCAGGGCTCGTGATGGTGAAATGCTTTGCATACAGGAGGTACAATTCTCAAGGTACGAGCCGCGACAAAGTCAGCAGGACTCGTGATGGTGAAATGCGTTGCGTACCGGAGGTACGATCCATGAGCCGCGACAAAGTCAACAGGGCTCTCCCGTGTCCAAAAACGATCTGCTCTCCCGTTCAAGGGTTCCCTAGTTATATCTCAAAATGTCTTTGAAGTCTTTCATCAGGTAGGGTGTTCCCCTCCACCCTGGTTTCTGTTGTTGTTCGTCTTTTCCAGATGGCACCCCTGTCCTTTGAAGGAGGGAGGCCGGGGTGCCAGACTCTTAGCGAGAAGTGGGGCCTGCATTGTTGCGGCAGGACACTTGCCAGAAACTACCCTGCCTCGCTTATCTGACTGCAGCCAGCTACCCCCGGCTGTGGGAGACAACCCAGACATTAGACTACACATCTGGGGCACACTAGGAGGTTAGGAATCTAGACATTTATTTCCATTTCTATGCTCCGGACCTTCATTCCCCGAAAAGAATGTCTTGTATATCCCTGATGTTAGGAACACTAATTTGGAGTTTCTACCATTTTCCCCAGGTCAGATACCAGGTTTGTGGTTATACTTCGAAAGGGAGCACTTGCACCATGGCCCTGGTTACCAGTGGTACAGCACTCAGCGTGTCTTAGTCCAGCACAAAAAAAGGGGTCATACATGAAGAGGACGGAAAAGTGGACGGGGGACCCACGCCAAGGATGCCAGGTCTAACAGTACCCACCACTGCTTCCAGGCTTAAAAGTGTGCAAAAAGAACAATTGATGGACAGAATGCAGAACAATGTCATACATTCACCCCAGTACAGAGATATGGGCCTAAATCCATCGTTTTTTTGCTCACCATGCCATTCCAGTTTGAACCCAGCCATATGCAAATCAGTCTTGATCCTGAGCCTCATGGGAACAGTCCAGCCTGAACTGCTAAGCCAGGTCCTCCCGGGACAGGAAACAAGCATCCTAGGACCGGTTTCTGGCTATCAGCCGTCATCAGCCAGGATAGCTTGACTCCAGGGGTGTGGAGGCACAGGACCCACGTCTGGGCGTACCCGTCCCACTTTTGCTTTCTTAGCCTCGGTGCCCCATGGATGTCCAGAGGTGGGTCCTGAGCTCACTGTGCCACTGGAACATCCTTAGGAAAATAAAACCCTTCCTCTCCCCGACGACTTCAGGTCAGCGGTTCAAGCTCAAGTGCTTTCCAGACTGGATAATAGAAGTGCAACCCTCCGTGGCCTACCTAGATCTAAGCTAGCCCCACTAAAAGCTTCTCTTAACTCTGTTGCAAGAGTCACCACCCGATCAAGAAGAAACTACCACATCTCTCCCATCCTGAAATCTCTAAACTGGCTCCCATATGAGGCAAGGATACATTTAAAACTGCATGCGCTGCCCATAAACGCTTACACTTCAACACCCCGAGATATCTCGCACAAACCCTGGAGCTTTTGAGGCAGCTGCAGATCCTCCAGAAGCACCAGCACTTTCTTGTTGAAACCACAAAAATGTCGGAAAAAGAAAACCTGCAACAGAGGCTTCTCGGGTATTGCTTCGTGAATTTGAAACTCCCTGCCCTCTGCAATCAGACCGAACCCATCAAGTGCATCTTTCAAAAAATGAGGTAAAATGTTATTGATGAACAAATCTCTCCCCTTGAATCTATGGAGCTCCACCCTCTGAGCGCTGTTTTGGTGCTTTATTATCATCCATGCTCTCTCTCGACGCTTGCGATCTTGTATGCATATCTGACTCCTAGGGTCTTGTGATTGCTACTCCCCTCACCCTAGGTGCTGCTACATCCTATATTGTCTTTTAATTGAAGTTGTTTCTTTAAGTGTATTTTTCCACATGACCATTTGTAAAACACTCTGATCTCCTCCTGGGTCATGTTGGCGCAATATAAAACCTTATAAGTAAATAAATAAATAGAGTCTGTGCTGCTCGACAAGTACAAGCTCATTTCAACTTCAGATGTCTCTTGAATCAACACACACACACAAAGATGCACACACACGCATGTAAACACTCTCATGCATGCACACACAAATGCACATGTACACACACATGCTTGTTCACATGCCCACAGACCCATGTACACTCACACCCATGTAAAAACCATATGCAGTGTAATAAACAATAAACATATATTTTGTCCTTTCTAACACTCATCTGGAGAGGCAACGTTCAAATCACAATTTCTGGCTGAAAATGCCATACAATTTAAGAGTAGGGAAGACAGGAGTGATGGACGTTCTCGCAGATTTTGGAGATCATAAATGCTTTATTTCATTTCAGTGCATCCACAGCCAACGCGTTTCGCCCAACACGGGCTTCTTCAGGGCTTTTTTCACATTAGAAAGTGGACCTCCGTTGTAAAATCCCACAGGATATTCCATTCTGCTTTAAATATAACGTCTGGTGAAATCTAGGCCACCGAAGAGTTCTGCACATGGAATTCAAATTTCTAGTGTACGATTTTCCACGTATGTTCCAAACGAACCACTTTATTCAATCTTATAAGAAGCAGAAGTTATTCTGTCACGTGCTGATTAGAGCACTAGCGACTCTCTCATCATTCTGACGACCCAACGTGTACCTCGACCCGATTCGGTGTCTATATCTTTTTTTCTGTCACCCTTGTCGGACACCTACCCTCCCTTACAAATCTCTATGTAAGTTCTTAAACTTGCTCCTGATCTTGTCTTGATCTTGAAAATGAGTCTGACTCTCTCCTCAGACTCAGAGCTGCAGGTTGAAATGCGGGTCCTGTGGTAACCAGTACCTAGTTGGACCTTTAGAACTCCATACTTTTGCATCATTGATCCTGATAGGTCCAGCGCCAGGACCCTTGGCACTTCCTGCCCATGAAGATACACCGCTGCTGATGTCTGAGCCCTGGACTCCAGACGCACCAACAACCACTGCTGCCCCACGTACCACAAGAGGATCATTCTCCTTCTGACACTTCCACCTCGCCTTCATCAATGAAGCAACTAAAGACACCAGTGACAATGCAGATACGTCTGCACCCGCTACGTCGACCATGACACAACTTCAGTGCATCCTACTCAATGCACGTTTGCCCAGTAAACACACCATGGCAGTCTGAGACATGATCTCCTCCCTCATGCCGGATGTCATCTTCCTCACAGAAACCTGGCTTAACGCCACCTCTGCACCAGATATGGCTACACCGTCCAAAAGGTTACACGATAACACACCCAGGTAGAACCAACAAGCACGGAGGCGGAATCGCCATCATCTATAGAGACACCATCCAATGCACTGCATCCCCTGATGACTCAACACCTGTATGGAACACCTCAGCTTCAAACTCCACACAGATGGAGAAAGCCCCATCAGAGGCACCATTGGCTACAGACCACGATTACCACACCCCAGCTTCTGCAAGGTCATCCTGGAACTCAGCACCCTGATGGCTCACTGAGGAACTGCACTCCACCAAATGCAATGGCCAACAACTTGAAAGGAAGTGGCTTATCAGCAAAAAAACAGAAGACTGCGCCGTCTTTTGGACCGCTTTTAACCAGTACACCACCTCCTGAAAGAAACCAAGATTAACTCCCTAGCAGACCATATCAAAGCCAGCGTGAACCACAGCAAAGTACTTTTCACCCTCGGGCAGGAGTTCACCAATTCTGCAGCTACAGAGAATGACATCACTCCCTCCCTGGAACGGTGTGACAACCTTGCAGACTTCTTCCATGACAAGATCCCGGCCATCTATGAAAGCTTCAAACACCAACCCTCCGCCATAGTCAGCATCATCCAGCTCACACCCACAAACACAAACCTTGAGCAGCTTCTCATCCACTGTGAAGTCCTAACCACGCAAGGCAGTGTTTTGAAGCAGGGTCCAGTTTTATCCTATAGTGCCTCAGCCATTATTTCCATAACTGAAGTATGGGAGACTTAAATTTCCCTGTCAGTCAATAAGTAAGGTTGTGCCAAATTGTCAAGCATTCACTGAAGCAGTAGGCCTCATGTCCATCTATGAAGGCTAGAATTATCTCTCCTGTGAAGGCCACGCAATTCAGTTCACTGGTTTTCTGGTAAACAAGTCACTAAGCCCTCAATCTCCGCCCCTGTCCTCTGCTTGTACATCTTTCTGAACATTGTGAAGATGTAGCAATAACAGCATGCATCTGTCATCTAGAATAACAAGATGAGGAAAGGGTAGGGGCGGGTGCCAGCTGTAACTTTCCACATCTTCTCACCTGATGTTTTGCTTGCTGTGTAAACAAACACTGTGATGTGACACTGTCTCCCACCACATCCTGGTCAACGGACTCCACCACATCAGGATTCAAGGAAACGCCCTCAAATGACTGGCCTTGTACTTCACTGGCAGAACCCAAAGGATCCGCCTCCCACCGTTAACCTCTGAGCCCAAGATCATCATCTGCAGAGTCCCCCAAGGGTCGTCCTTCAGTCTGACCCTCTTCAACATCTACATGAACCCCCTGGTCAACTCTGTCAGACACACGGACTCAACACCATCTCCTACTCCGGAGACACACAGCTCATCATCACACTGTCCGAAGATCCCTCCACCACATAAGCTAACTTCCACAGAGGCATGATGAATGTCGCAGACTGGATGAAGGACCACTGTCTCAGACACCGAAAAAAATGAAGTGTTCATCTTTGAGAACAACACCTCCCCATGGACCGACACTTGGGGGCCCATGGAGCGTAGCACCCATCCCCCTCCACGGCCCTCCAGACCATGCCATGGCATCATCCTGGATAGCAAGTTATCCATGAAAAAAACAAGCCAAACCAGTCCCTGCAGCTTCCGCACCCTTCACATCCTCCGTAAGATCTTCAGGTGGCTGCCGGTAAAGACCGGAAGGACTGTCATGCAGGCCCTCGTCACCAGCAGACGGGACTACGGAAACACACTCTAATCAGGAATCGCTGCACGCCTCCTGAAGAGACTCCAGACAATACAGTACTCAGCAGCCAGACTCACACTCGACCTTCCAAGAAGGACCACCATACAGGCCCTCGTCACCAGCAGACGGGACTACGGAAACATGCTCTATGTAGGAATCGCTGCACGCCTCCTGAAGAGAAAACAACCAATACAGAACTCAGCAGCCAGACTCACACTTGACCTTCCAAGAAGGACCACCATACAGGCCCTCGTCACCAGTAGACGGGACTACGGAAACACACTCTAATCCGGAATCGCTGTACGCCTCCTGAAGAGACAACAAACAATACAGAACTCAGCAGCCAGACTCACACTCGACCTTCCAAGACGGACCATCATTCAGGCCCTCATCACCAGCAGACGGGACTACGGAAATATGCTCTATGTACGAATCGCTGCACACCTCCTGAAGAGACTCCAGACAATACAGAACTCAGCGGCAAGACTCACACTCGACCTTCCAAGAAGGACCATCGTACAGGCCCTCGTCACCAGCAGGCTGGACTACGGAAACATGCTCTATGTAGGAATCGCTGCACACCTCCTGAAGAGACTCCAGACAATACAGAACTCAGCAGCCAGACTCACACTCGACCTTCCAAGAAGGACCATCGTACAGGCCCTCGTCACCAGCAGGCTGGACTACGGAAACATGCTCTATGTAGGAATCGCTGCACACCTGCTGAAGAGACTCCAGACAATACAGAACTCAGCAGCCAGACTCACACTCGACCTTCCAAGAAGGACCATCGTACAGGCCCTCGTCACCAGCAGGCTGGACTACGGAAACATGCTCTATGTAGGAATCGCTGCACACCTCCTGAAGAGACTCCAGACAATACAGAACTCAGCCGCCAGACTCACACTCGACCTTCCAAGAAGGACCATCATACAGGCCCTCGTCACCAGCAGACGGGACTACGGAAACACACTCTAATCCGGAATCGCTGTACGCCTCCTGAAGAGACTCCAGACAATACGGAACTCAGCAGCCAGACTCACACTCGACCTTGCAAGAAGGACGATCATACAGGCCCTCGTCACCAGCAGACGGGACTACGGAAACATGCTCTACGTAGGAATCTCTGCACACCTTCCGAAGAGACTCCAGACAATACAGAACTCAGCAGCCAGACTCACACTCGACCTTCCAAGAAGGAGCCACATCACACTCCATCTAAAGAAACTACACTGGGTCCCGATTCAGAAGAGATGCTAGTTCAAGATGACCCACGCATACAAGGCCCCGCACAACAAAGGACCAGGATATATCAACAAACGCTTGACCTTCCAGCAACCGACCTGACCCCTTCGATTTGCTTCCCTCTGCAGTTCAAAGAATGAAAGAGAAGCCTGGATTCCCCATCTTCTGCTCTGTTTTTTAACATGAATAGTGATGAGCAGAAAGGCAATATTTATGGCAACAGGTTTGTGTTTTGCATGCTTTTATATAATTATAAAAAGACAGAATCTCACTATACTTTTTTACACATTCCACTACAGTAATTAAAAAAAAATGATTTGTTTCAACTGATTCTAATATATGTTTGCAAGAAAAATCTAACAGATTTTTGGTGTGTTTAACTTTGCACCAGAGATCCTACTTGTATTCCCCATGTTTGCAAACATGCTATCTCTCATTTGAAGGAGCAACACACCACAGATGTAAGTAGTTTGTGGGAAAAGTGATGGTGTTTCAATGTATTATAAAGAAAAAGTTCCCCTTTGCATATATTATAAGGTTCTAGCGAGTCACCTTGGAACTCCATGATCTTATACAGGAACTCAGCCTTCGGCCTCACTCCTCTCTATGTTCACATAACTCCTTGGTGCCTTGCAATGCCCTTATGATGTGCAGCAGGGGGCACTTTACCCCATACATAGAAGATGAAAAGCACGCACACGGGTGGCAATCATGAAGTGGTTTTAGTTGTATTTTTAAAAATGTTTTGAAGGCCCTCATTTCTGCACATGCACGCAACCCTCCATAGCTTTTTAAAGACTCTGGGGCAGATTAACAAGGACTGGCGCATCTCTGCATATTAGCAGGGATGCAGCAGTGAAGATGCGACACGTAAAACTGCCCTTGCACCACCACCGATTTGTTGCATTTACAATGCGGGGCACCATGGTGCAAGGATAGTCAGATACGTGTCACATCTTTTATCATAAGAGCAGCACATTGCTGGAGTCATGTCGCAAGCGTTACGCAAGTCCAGCACTAGTCAGGGGCGGCCTAAACCTAACATGCTGCGTCACTCCTTGCACCTGCTTCAAGCAGGCGTTACGTTTGACGCAGCAGGGTTGTAAAAGTGAGATTTCACTGCATCACTTTTACGGGGCTTCCTTACGATGGAACGCCCACCCTGCACACATTATACATGACGCAGGTATAATGTAGCACAGGGCTTTAAAACGTGACACATCTCCGTAGATGCATTACGTTGTAAATCTGTTGTATGGTTGCACATGGTTTATGACGCCGCTGCGACACAGAAGTGACGAAACAGTGTTGTAAAGATGTCGCAACGGGCTTGTAAATCTGCCCCAGCGTTGTTAAAACCTATCGAATATGGCCGCTCTAGCAGTTTCTGATTTATTGTCTACATGTATTCTTATATTGGATTGTCTTCACGGCGCTATGCAATGTGGCTGCTGCTGAAAAGCTCTGTCTCTTTTCTGCTTCTCTCAGAGTTACTCCATCGACTCCTACCCCTTGTACCACTCGGTGTATGAGACGTACGACCTGGTCGCGCGCCTGATGGACAGGGGCTTTAAGTACCACCAGGCCATGGCCCGGATGTGGGGCGAGATGGCCCTGGTGCTGGCGGATAGAGTCATCCTGAGGCTGGACTGTCTGGAGTATGCGACCACCCTGGAGAGGATCGTGGCTGAGGTGGAGAGCACCCAAGGACCCCTGCTGAGGAGCCGGAACATCACTCTGGGTATGGGGTCAGGGGTCAAAGGGAGGAGGGGAGGTTGAGGGGGAGGGGCGGAGGGGGCTGCAGATAGACTAGTGAGAGCTGGGAGTGTAACACAGACCCCTGCAGCCCCTGTAGGGCAGAGGTGTCCCAACTCATCCTTGGGCTCCCAACCCTTCGTGGCCCCAATTCAGTCCCACGTCAATGAATATCAGTGAGGTATAGGAGTCTCAGGGGCCCCTCTGTACATTCTGCAGGGGGGCCATCATTTTCCGTTACACCGCTGGGGCAGTGGTTCAAAGAAGATGAGAGGCGGGTGCGAGTGAGACCGGCCATTCTGCCCCCAAGCAGGACCTGGAGAAACGGAAGAGTGTCCCGTGCCCTAATACAAAAACTTAGAGTGGACTCTCTGCAGGCCCGGCTCCAGCAATTTTTATTTGTGTGGTCCAAAGGTGCATTAGGGTGGGCCACTGTAGGCCTGATTTGTCTCCTAAATGTCTAGCCAGGCCTGCTTCAGGGCCCTCTTTTATCTCTTCTTAGTCTTACAAGGCACAGTAAAACACACTCTTTTCCAAATCTCTTTCTAAATGTTATCACTCTCAAAAGGTGTTTTTTCCCATGTAATGTCCCCTTGATGGGAAGAGCAGGTTTCTGGGGTGGGAGTATCAGGCAAGTGACACTCTTCGGGCTCCCTGTGTCCGAGCCTTCAGGGGAATCCCTCATCATTACTTTCATGACTACCTCCACCTGACCACGGACTCTGCAGCGCACTCCCTTTCAGGCTTGAATATGTCATCCAGGTTCATGGGCAATAAAAAATTCTATTAAGGACACGGAGGCGAGGATTATGCTTTCTCCTTCATTTATTGCTGCACACAGCAGCCAATGAAATTTAGTATTGTATATCAAGAAACTACATTTCCCATGATGCAAACAACACATCACATCCTGCCATAGCCCATAAGAGCCAGTCAATACCGGATATCCTCCTCTTTCTTTGCTTCGAACAGTAACGTCCATGAAATAACTTAAGGTCAACAATAACCTCCTTCAAAGTGGAAGAACCGTCCAACTGGAATGAAACCTCTTCTCAACAGGAAGCATATTTAGTCCATCTTCTTCTCAGAACCTGGAAGAATGAGAAATAGAGCCCGTAAATTCTGCTTAAACAGAACATAAAGTCATGGGTGGGAAAAATCATTACAATACATGTAATATAATCGGGTGGGATAATCCTCGCCTCCGTGTCCTTAATAGAATTGAAAATTCTTGGCGCGATAGCTAGCTAATTTTTTATTCTCTTACAGGTCCGGAGGCTTCGTATTATGCTAGTTTAACGCTGATGAAACACTACAGAGGAAATATCACACACCGGTTTATAACATTGTTTGAAAGTAGATTCTGAGGACCAATCAGCAGAATGCATAATGTCCTGAAGAGTAGATCCTAACATAAATCTTTTTGAGGCCATAGCACCACGAACAGAGTGCGCCCCAAAGATCTGGATGTCAATACCCGCCTCTTGCATAATATATTTCAACCATCTAGCTATAGTAGCCGCAGTAACAGGTATGGTTTCTGCAAAGCAATCAATAACTGAACTGTACCTGAAGGCCGAATAGACTTTGTACATTCCTCATAGGCCTTAAGGCAGTGTACTACACAAAGTTTAGCATTACTCGGAAAAGCACGGTAATCAACACTTCGAGACATTGTCTTGGTCCTGGAAGTAATATTAAAGGAGACCCCCTCAGGGGTATATACTCTACCTGTAATGTCCAAAGGTTTGACGTCTGATGATCGTCGACATGCCGCAAGACATAAAAGCATAGCCAACTTGGCCAAGAGTTGTTTCCTTTTCAACATGTCATTTCGGGGCCAAAAGATTGAACAGGGAAAGAACTAGAGAGACATCCCATAAGGAAGTATACTTAGGTTTGGGCGGATTCGCTACTCTAATACCTTTCAGAAGCTTACATACGAGCGGGTGCATGCCTACAGGTTTACCTTCAATTTGAGAATGACCCGCCGAAATAGCGGAACTGAAATTATTAACGTAACGATATGCCAATCCCGCGGAAGCTTTCAGAGAAAGAAAGTTCACAATGCAGGGTAATCCCACCCCCACGGGATCCACGTGTTGTTCCACGCACCAACGAACCCAGCCCTTCCAGGCTGAAGTGTATCTCTTTCTTGTGGATGGAGCCCAAGCTTGATTGATAAAGGCTGAAGCTTGCTCCGAAAAATGTCGCATTTGCCAACGTCTCGGGAAAGTCTGCAGGCCATCAGGGACAGATGCCCCGACATCACCATCGGGTGCATCTCTCCATGAGGGCCCTGGGGCATCGTCGGGGATTCCGGAATCCTCCTGAGGAAGTCGCAGCTCACCTCCCAAAGACTCGGGAACCAAGGCTAAGACTTCCAGAGGGGAGTCACCAAGATCACTTCCGCCCTCTGTCGCATTATCTGTGTATACACTTGAGGGATCAAAATGAACAGGGAAAAGCATAGTTCAGGGACTGCAATCTTTTCTACAATCTTTAATCTTCATTGTTTAGTTAATTAAAACCATAACACATTTCCTATTCATTTCGCAAATCACTGTTTAAAAAATAAGGTTGTATTAAAGAGAAATATTGAAAATTAAGTTACTGCGAGAATAAAATCCAAACAGGGAAATATAAAAAATTTAGATCTAAGAATACATAAACCTAAAACATAACACATTTTAAAATATTAAATTACTTTCAGGCGTTTTTCAAAAGCAAGCAAGAACTTTATCAGGGACTGGGACCAGTCCTCAGTGAAGGAATCCGTCGCCAGAGCTAACATATCCGGTCTCCAGCTGACAACATTTGCCCATTCAACCTGTACGCAAAGAGGTCAATCTGGCATGGCCCCCAGATCACCTGTAACCATTGAACTACCTGGGGTTGGACTTACCAGTCGCTGTAGTCCTTGAGATGTCGCGAGTGCCAATCCACCACCACGTTCGACTGGCCTAGAATATATTCAGCTATGACCGATATCTGGTGACTTAGGCAATAGTGCCAGAATTCCTTCGCTATCTCTACTAACATGGAGGATCTTGTGCCTCCTGATTTGTTTATGTAGCGAACTGCCGGTATGTTGTCCATCCTTAACAGGATGCAACACGAGACTTTCCTGAGTGAGAGTCCTGATCTCAAAGGAGCCGGAGAGCAGCTCTAGGCATTTGATGTGGAGATCTAATTCTTGAATGGACCATCGTCCTCCGGTAGAAATATTTCCGCAGTCCGCCCCCCAGCCCCAGCGGCTAGTGTCGAATTCTATGATAACCTCTGGAAGGGAGACGAAAATGGCTCGACCGTTCCACGTTTCTACATGGCCTAGCCACCACTGAAGTTCCTGGCGGACCTCTGATGACAGAAGAACCAGGTCCGAGTACAAGAGACCCTTCTGCAGATGTTGAATCTTTGAAGGGCTCGATAGTGAAGGGGCCATGGGAAGATCGCCTGAACAGATGACGCCAGGAGACCCACTATCCTGGCAATAGCTCTCAGGGAGACTGTCTGTTTGGACAACAGAGAGCGTAGCTCCTTCAGTATGTCTTGCAGTTTTGAACAGGGAAGACTCAACTGAGCAGTGTGTGAATTTATGACAAAACAAAAACAATAAAGGAGTATCCACTCAAAAACAAAGAGAACGTGAAAATGCGTTCCTCTGGATAGGGGCTAAGGTGCTCAATTCAGCACTATGTGCCTCAGCCTGTTTTCGGATAATGCATATCCTTATAGAAGACCCCTCACTCACCAACCTAGTTGGTGACATGCTTCATCATCGGGGTCCCACCCCATAGGCCGAATGCCTATAGGGTGTGCTGCGACACCTGATTACAGTGGAGCTGGTTCGTTTTTTTCTTTTATATATACAGGGCGATCAAACAGGTGATTTAAAAAGGGCCAACACTACTCACTGCAAGTAATTTATTCTTGAGTGCTTGAACCCTTAATTAAAAACGTGTTGCACCTATGCCTAATTAGGTAGGCTTCGGTGGTATAATTAGTGTTTGATAAAAATAGCTAAGTGTGCTATGTGAGGTGTGATAAATAATATAAGTTTTAAAGGGTCTACATGTTTCAACCATCATTTCATTCATTGGTTTTCGTCAGGACCATGTGACTGAACTGGGTGGTCCACACACGCTAAGGTGCGTCCTGCCCTAGTCCAGATTAGAGTGCACAAATTGTGGACTCGTGTAAAATAAGTGCTTATTCTTTTGTTCAAAGAAAAAACCTGTAAAAACAGGGAAACAAAAACAAACAGGACGGGGTCACATACAGGGGTAGACAATACATATATGTCACATTTAACATACACAGCCATACCGAGTCAATAGTTGATGATAATCCTGAGTTTGGAACAGAGGGATTCATCTATTTTAGTTACATTGCTACAGTGCTATAACAGGACTGTGGCTGGTCGCTACTCGAATAATGCCAAAGAAGTGGTGTCGACCTAGTTCTGGCATTTAGTGAATAGCTCGTGAAAAATAATCGGCGTGCTATGAGTGAGTGATCTCTACTTGTGATCACGAAGTGAACGGCTGCTGGAATATGTGGGCAGTCGTGACGTCGCTTTTGGTGAATTGCGACTAGTATTGTATTTTGCTTACGCTTCTTTGCGGTATTGCCGCTTCATGGGCACCTGCACTTCAAAGACGGCAAGAGTCCGTCTCCTTAAAATCGTTATGTAGAAAAGAGGAAGAAAAAGAAGAAAAAGAAAAGTTTGCCCGGTTTTAGTTGTTCTGACCAATTGAACATGTGGCCTTGCCCGCGGGCTTTCCATTTCAGAAATACGAGGAACCTCTTGTTCCTTCATTAAAACAGTTGCGCATCACTTACTTGCTGCTTCTGTTCATCAGGCGGTAAACCTACTTGGTTCCGGCTGGTGGTGCCCCGAGGAGTAACCGGTGCTCACTGTGGCTGCCGGTAAAGTACCGTTTGGAGCGCTTCCTGGTTAGGCGTGGCCGTATCACGTGGGGTAGTCACGTGACTTTGCCATTGGCCAATCAGGTAGCTCCGAGGGCGGCGCTTTCGGTTGATGTCATCGGTATCTAGCAGACGCAGTCAGAGAGAGTCTCTTGTTTACGTTGCCATGGAGACCAATCGTATTTCATATGAAATCGTTTTTTTATCGTTTTTCGAAGGGCATTTCTTCATTACTAGGACAAAATAGGGGTAACTTATAACGGATCAGCGAACAGAGTCAGAAGTCGACTTTATTAGCTGTATAATTGTGAAGTCTACATTTTACTCGATGTTTTGAGCAAATTTCGATACATCATGATATTGTTTGTGGGTAGTGATTCATGCCAATACACTATTCCACGGGATATTATCATTCAAGCCAGACTTGTGGGTAGACAACCTGTATACCCATCTTTGCTCCTTTTCGAATAGTCGTTTAGTCAGATTCGTTCCTGGCTTGACTTGCTCAATGATGGTCCATTCCAAGTCATCTGGTGTATGGCCTTTTGCAAGAAAATGTTCAGTGAGTCTTGTGTTAGTCTTTTGGCACCTGATAGTGCTTCTATGTTCTCCTATCCGGAGTTTTATTTTCCGGCTCGTCATACCCACGTATCTTAGGTCACACGGGCATGTCAGCATATAGACAACATTCTCACTGTTGCAATTTGTATGACTCCTGATAGTCCAGGTTTTATTTGGTTCCAATTGCAGCGTTTTTGTGTTCCTAGTGAAGGGGCAGACACTACAGGTACCACATCTGAAGTGGCCTGTCACTTTCGGTAAATCCCATAGAGTTGTTTGTGTCTCCCTTTCGGGGGTTGTCTTTATTGGTCTTGTATTGACCACCCTATCCTTTATACTCTGCGCCCTTTTGAAGCTGAACAAGGGTTTTTCCCACTCTAGGTTGCCAGTATTTAGGATATTCCAATGTTTCCTTATTATTCGGGAGACGTCATTGGAAATGGTGTTATAGGTAGTAACACATGTCAGGGGTATTTCTCCAGCTGTTTTGTTTGTATGCTCTAAGAGACCGGAACGTGGTTGGTTCCGCGCACGTTTTTGGCTCTTTTGGAGAATCTTTCTTGGATATCCCCGGTTCTGCAGTTTTTTGGTGAGATCCTCTGCCTGGTTCTTGTAATCAGCAAGTTCACTGCAGTTCCTACGAAGCCTCAAATATTGGCCATAGGGTAGGTTTTCACGCAAAGGTCTCAGGTGGAAGCTTTCGAAGCGTAGCAGGTTATTTTTTGCAGTTGGCTTGTGATGGGTCACAGTTGTTAGTTTACCTTCTGTTTTCGTGATTGTTATATCAAGAAACACAAGTGTATCTGGACTTTTTTCATAGGTGAAGCGTAGATGTTCATCGCAAGTATTTATCCAGTTAAAGAAGGAATTCAAAGAGTCCTCAGTGCCTTTCCATATGGTCAGCACATCGTCGATATACCTGCGCCATATTAGGATGTTTGAGCTATAGGGATTTGTTTGACCAAGGATGTACTTCTCCTCGAAATCGTAAACATACAATCCCGCTATGCTCGGAGCAAAAGAACTGCCCATGGATGTCCCACCCGTCTGTAAGAAGGCCTTCAAACTCAAAGTAATTTCTTTTGAGAGCCAGTCTGGCACATTCCCTTACTCTCTCGCTTTGTTATTTAAGATTTAGGCAGCACCCTTACTCTCTCGCTTTGTTATTTAAAATTTATGACAAAACCCAGAAACTCTATTTTCTGTGATGGACATAGTATGGATTTGGCTTCGTTGACCACAAACCCGAGATTTTGCAGTGTAGCAAGGGTCATGCGCAGATGTTGAGCCGCCATTTCCGGCGTCTGTGCCATGATCAGTATATCATCTAAATACACTATCATGTGAATCCCCTACTCTCTGAGGTAGGCTACCACTGGCTTCAACAGTTTGGTGAAACACCATGGTGCCGAGGAAAGTCCGAAAGGAAGGACCAAATATTCGTACCACCGGTCTCTCCAATGGAACTGCAGAAATCTTCGATGTGGAGGAAATGTCGGAACTGATAGGTAGGCCTCCTTCAAATCCAGACGGACCATCCAATCCCCCTGTTTCAGAACATCCGCCAAGAGATAATAATAATAATAATAATCCACATTTGTAAAGCGCTAACAATCACCCGTAAGGGTCTCTAGGCGCTGGGGGCCGTTGGGAAGATTAAGCAAGCTATTGCCCAGAGTCACATGGTGCTGGGCTAATCTGCCCCCGATCCCAACATCAGTCGCCCTGGCCGCGGCGCCACACCTCTCCATCTTGAAATGCTTGTACACCATGTAAGGATTGAAATCTTTCAAATTGAGTACCAACCTGTAACCTCTGCCTCTCTTCTGAACCAGAAAAATATTGCAGCAGAAACCGTGAGGGCCCTCGTCACAATGTGCTATCGCGTGTTTCTGCAGCAATTCTTCGATTTCTGAATCTATAAAAGTGCATTCTGTTTGGGAAAAAGACAGCTGCCTGGGCTGTCTGCTCTGAGAGGGGACCTGAAAGAAATCTGGATGAAAACCCTGAACAGTTTCTAATATCCAAGCATCCTGAGACAAGTGAGCCTAATTGTGAAAAAAGGATCGAATACGACCCCTCAAAGGTAGTGGGAAGGTGTCTGGAGCACTCACCTGAAGATTCTGAGGGCTGGAAGCCACCACGATATGCTCTCCTGTTGAAACGTCTCTTGTTGAAATGTTGCCTGGTAGGGTAGAACGTTCCCCCACGGGTGGAATCCCAATCGCCTCTGCCCCGACCAAAGTCACCTCTCTGGGGCCTTGGGAAACTTGGCAGCCAAACGAGCTCCCCGGCCTCGTCCGGCCCTGTTAAAAACACCAACCTGAAAGACTCTCTTGATCCCTGACTGGGCTTTATCAAGAGTTGTGAAGGTGCCCACGTACTTGGCCACGTCTTTTACAAAAGGCTCACCGAAAAAGTTGCCGTCCGCCAGAGGGCCTGGTTCCGCCGCTGCTAGCTCGGTGAGATTGGAATCCATCCTCATAAGGTGGGACTTCCTGCGCTCTGTGGATATGGCGCATTTAGCGTTACCCAAGAGGCATATCGCCCTCTGGGTTCAACCCGCCAAGACATGAGGGTCCTACGCAGCACCTGATTCCTGCACCTCTAAGGCCTTCTCCAAGATTTTTGCCAGGGGACCGACAACATCCAAGAGCTTGTCCTGGCACCCCCGCCAGGCACGATCAATGCCCTTCTTAGGGACTTTGGCGAACTTTTTTAGAAAGGTCAACATGCTGGAGTCTGTGTCAGGGGTTTCTGCGACCTTATCGGAGATATCCGGCCTAGGGCACTCTGACCGGAGTCTATTGCTCACCTCCTTGTCGAAACTTTTGCGGCGGTTGTCATGCAAATATGCAGCAACCTCCGGCGCTGGTAGCCAATCGGAAGACCTCAAGTGAACAATGTCGGCCGGATTGAAGGTAAAGGGGTGGACACAGGTTGCGAAGGCTCCACATTCTTGGACTTCTTAGTCTTCTTCCTAGGAGGAGACTCGTCAGGGCTGTCAGTAGAGGTAGTGTCCGTATCGGTATCAGTGTCCTGAGCCTTGGACTTACTGGAGTCAGTGGCAGGCAGTGAGAAAAAGGTATAAGAATGAGGCCAGGACTCAGCTTCAGAACCAGAGGTTGCCCCGTCCTTCTTAGGGACAGCAGGAGCAGTGAAACCATGGCGCTTGGTGAATTTTTCCAACTGTTTAGTGATAGGTATTAAAGCAGTTGCCAGCGCTTGTTGTACAGTTCCCGGGACTGTCTTCTCCAGGGCCTTGTTGAGGGAGTCCTGGACGAGGCGTCCAGGGCCTCAACAATATTATCTTCTATGGAAGGATTAACCACTTCCTCTTCATACACATCGAAACTTAGGGGAAAAGTTAAAGTGTTTGCTCCCAGCGCTTCTGGCCAATGAGGGAGGCCTCTGCGCTTGAAAATAGGCAAATTGAGCCCACCGTCCGCGGGACGGTACCGATGATTTAAATGACACTGAATATGGCCCTGTGCCAGGGATCTCCGCTGGCAGCGGAGAGAGCAGCGCACACTTCCCGACCTAGCGGGAGAGACGCGGGGCAGTGTAGACCGTAGCGCGATGCTCTCGCTAGTCAAAACACATCTGTCCCCGCAGGGATGCACCGGCAAGGCACGTGCACACCCCCGATAACAGCGGGGTGTCGTGGCTGGCCGAGATAGAAATACAGGCAAGCTGCAAGGCAAACAAGAGCAAAGCACAGCAATAACAAGCGAGACAACGCGTAACATGAAACGCTCAAGCAGCGTGCAGATAACCACATTAGCAAGTAAGTGTAAGACAAGAAGTAAAAACACTTAACTGGCTGCGTGAGCAGCAAAGAAAGAGGAAGATATCCGGTATTGACTGGCTCTTATGGGCTATGACAGAATGTGATGTGTTGTTTGCATCATGGGAAATGTAGTTGTTTGATATGCAATGCTAAATTTAAGCATAATACGAAGCCTCCGGTCCTGTTATAGAATTATTTTATGAGGTTTTGGCTGGAGAAAAGAAATCTCAGGATTTAAAGAGTACTCCAGTGGTTGGGGGCTGGCGTTACTGGTAAAAATGTATGACTGCCCAAACAAAATCTTTTTAGCAGATTTAGAATAATGAAAGACCGGAGAAGTTCTAACAATATAACAACACAAAAAAGCTAAGGTTGTTTGCAGCTCTTTGATAACAGGTCAGAGGTCACTGTCCTATCCTAGGATTGTAACTTCTGAACTGTAAGTAACACAGGATCTCTGTGACAAAGGCAGTAACCCACTGAGGTATCCACATAAAATTCAGTTTATCTGCATTTAAAAATGACCCACAGACAAATGATTGCTCTCCAGCAGAATCATAAATCACCAGATATCAGAACATTTTTTATTGTTGTGCATCGGAGGCAGATTCACTGTGAGGGCCAAGGCTCATGTTTCTGTGGGCCCACCCGGCCCACCCGGCCCACCCTTAGAACAAGGCCTGACTCTCGGCACGTAGGGTCAATAATAAAAAAACATCCATAATTGGAGAGCTTCAGCCCCCAAAAAAACAATGGGCCCATGTGTCACTGCACCTGCTGCGCACATCATAGCAGGAGCTTTCCAACTGCCTTTCCCTCTCGCCTCCAATGCCACTCTTGGCTCACTGCTGGGGGGGGAGGGTTCAGATGCAGGTGTCACAGTTAGCTCACAGCTGTAGGGAGGGTACAGAGGGTACCCTTGGCTCACTGTTGTAGGTGTGCAGGTTCCATTCTAAGCTCACTGCAGCAGTGAGGATGCAGAGCGCATGTCACACATGGATGCACACTTGCTGACGCAAACACAGTGCCACATTGACTGACTCACGTCACACGAGGCCACTCATGGACACATGCACACACATGAACCCACTGACAGACATCTACATATACATATTTCCAGACTCAGACATGCATATGGTCATGTACACGTGAAAACAGGCACCTCACTGACTGGTTCTCGTTTCCTGATTCCCAGATGGGGTCCGAAGAGCCAACGCTGACTTCCGGTCAGCGGCAGAGACGCTGCAGAAGAAGATTGAAAGCCTCGACATGAAGAAGTAGGTGCGAATAGAGCTTAATATGTAATCAATCAATCAATCAGTCATTTGATAAGGGCACTACATACCCGCGAGGGTCTCAAGGCGCTGGGGGGGAGGTGGGGGCCGCTACTGATCGAACAGCCAGGTCTTTAGTGGTAGGCTCAGTGGAGGGTGTTCCATGTCTTGGCGGCGAGGTGGGAGAAGGATCTCCCGCAGGTGGTTGTTCTTCGGATGCGCAGGACGGTGGCGAGTGAGAGGTCGGCGGAGCCTAGCTGATGGTTGGGGGTGTAAAAGGAGAGCCGTCTGTTAAGGTAGGCTGGGCCGGTCTTGTGGAGTGCCTTGTGTGCGTGGGTGAGGAGCTTGAAGGATATCCTCTTGTTGACGGGGAGCCAGTGCAGGTTTCTCAGGTGGGGGGTGAGGTGGCTGTGTCATGGTACATCGAGGTTCAGTCGTGCCGAGGCGTTTTGGATGAGTTGTAGTCGAGTGATGAGCTTGGTCGGGGCTCCTGCGTAGAAGGCGTTTCTGTAGTCGAGTCTGCTGCTGACGAGAGCCTGGGTGACTGTCTTTCTTGTATCTGTCGGGATCCATCTGTAGATCTTGCGGAGCATGCGGAAGGAGTTGAAGCAGGAGGAGGAGACGGCGTTGACTTGCTTGGTCATTGAGAGCGTTGAGTCGAGGTTGATTCCCAGGTTGCGTGCGTGGTCAGTGGGGGTCGGGGCTGCCCCCAGTGCCTTTGGCCACCAGGAGTCGTCCCAGGCTGACGGGTTGGAGACAAGGATGAGGACCTCCGTCTTGTCCGAGTTCAGCTTCAGACGGCTGATCTTCATCCAGTCGGCGACAGCCTTCATTCCTTCATGGAGGTTGTCTTTGGCGATGATGGGGTCCTTGGTGAGGGAGAGGATCAGTTGAGTGTCATCGGTGTAGGAGATTATGTTGAGGTCGTACTGTTAGGCGACGTGTGCAAGCAGGGCCAGGCAAAAAATCTGTGAGTTCACGGCTTTTCCCGCGAACTCGCTGATTTTTTGCTATTTTGTGACACGTGTGTCTGTAACTTTGCCACCGCGCCGAAAGGCGCCGAGGTCCCTCTAGTGAGCTGTCCATGATAGTGAGGAAAGGGTGGGAAAATGTTGCATTCACTAGTGTGTGTGTGGCAGGGCTTCTATGCGAGTTCACATGCCTCTTGTTTACAAAGGGTCAGAGACCAATCAGAGCACCAGATGAGGAGAAAGCAGCCTCCTGGTCACAGGGAGTACTCGGGGATTGTGCTAAAGAAACTCGTGGATGCAAAGACCTCCATCAAGGATTACATCGTAATTGTAGGTGGTAGATATGGGGAGGAAGCACACCTGCCTAGCCTCGACCCTTCTCACTAGTTGTTTGGGCGTCGAGGTCCCTCGAGTGAGCTGTCCACCATAGTGAGGAAAGGGCGGGAAACAATGCATACACTAGTGTGTGTGTGTGGCGGGGCTTCTATGCGAGTACACATGCCTCTTGTTTACAAAGGGTCAGAGACCGATTAGAGCACCAGATGAGGAGAAAGCAGCATCCTGGTCACTGGAAGTACACAGGGATTGCGCTCGAGAAACTTGTGGATGCAAGACCTCCATCAAGGATTACATTCAATTGTAGGCGGTAGATAAGGGGAGGAAGCACACCTGTCTAGCCTCGACCATGCTCACTAGTTGTTTGGGCTGATTATAATGCGTGACTGAATTTGAGCTTCAACTTGGGCACCTGCTTTATTTATATCTGTAAGTGCTTCCTGTTGAGGTTTAATTTTTGTGACAGGAGCATCGTGCCAGAATGAATCCTGCCTGCATATATTTATCCACGAAGAATCCACCCTCTACTGCAAAAAAAGGCACACAAAAAAAATTCCGCCGGTGTGCGGATTTGCGGATTTTTGGCAATTTCGCGCGATTCACGGATCTTGAAATTGCCAAAAATCAGCAAAATCAGCAAGCGGAACGGATTTTGTGCCCACCCTTAAACAGAACGGGGTGAGGCAGATGCTCTGGGTTCTGGCGCAGAGGAAGGAGGTGGTCCATTCCAGAGCCTTGTCTCGTGATCCCTGCGGTGTGGAGGCATGCGCGTAGTGTGCGGTGGCAGACGGTGTCAAAGGCGGCGGAGAGGTCTAGGAGGATGAGTGCTGCAGTCTCCCCGTTGTCTAGCAGGGCCCTGATGTCGTCGGTGGCGGCAATGAGGGTGGTCTCGGTGCTGTGGTTGCTGCAGAACCCTGACTCGGAAGGGTCCATGCTTCTGTTCTCTTCGAGGTATCAGGTTAGCTGTCTGTTAACGATTTTCTCAATGACCTTGGACGGGAAGGGGAGCAGAGAGATGGGTCGGAAGTTCTTGAGGTCTCTTGGGTCTGCCTTAATTTTTTGAGTAGGGCGTTGATCTCGACGTGTTTCCAGCTCTCTGCAAAGGTCGCGGTCTCAAGGGAGAGATTGATGACGTTGCGTAGGTGGGGTGCGATGGATCGGCTTGCTTTGTTGAAGACGTGGTGCGGGAATGGGTCTGCCGGAGAGCCGGAGTGCAATGTGCTCATGGTCTTGATGGTATCATCGAAGCTCACACTGTTCTAGGCTAGCAAGGGGACGTGGTCGATGTTGTGCAGAGGGTCTGTTGTGTTGCTGTCTGTTGGGGCTGTCTGGGTGTTGAAGCTGACGTGGATGTCAGCTATCTGTCGTGGAAGAAGGTGGCGAGGGAGTTGCACAGGGCTTGCGATGGCGGGATGTCGTTCGTGTTGGAGGTGGGGTTGGCGAGTTCCTTCACAATGTTGAAGAGCTGCTTGCTGTCGTATGCGTTGTTGTCGAGGTGGTCTTTGAAGGAGGTCTTCTCGGCAGCCCTGATGAGGTGGTGGTGGTTGCGGACGGCGTCCTTGTGTGCTGCGTGGCTGTCCGGAGTTTGTTCACTGTGTCATTTCTTCTCTAGTTTCCGACAGGCTTACTTGGAATCTAGTTCTGCGGTGAACCAGCTGGCCCTCTTGCTGGTGTCTCTGTGGGGGTTTTCTTTTTCTTCCACGGGGCAAGGGTGTTGGCGCAGTACTCAATCCAGCATCTGAGGTTGTGGGCAGCGACGTCGGTGTTGGAGGGTTCAGTGGGTAGGCTTTGCATGTAGTTGGTCTTCGGTGAGATGCTTCAGTGGCGGCGGGGGATCTGTTGGGTGCGGTGGTGTGTGGTGGGTTTCTGGAAGGTGAAGTGGATGCAGCGGTGGTCGGTCCAGAGGAGTTCTGTGGTGTGGCTGACAGAGACGTGCGGGCTTGAGGAGAAGACAGGGTCGAGCGTGTGGCCGGCAGTGTGGGTGGACGTTGTAACGAGTTGTCCCAGTCTGAGGTTGGTGAGGTTATCGATCAGGGTTGTGTAATTGTTGTCGTTGTTGTTCTCAAAGTGAAAGTTCAGGTCTCCGAGGAGGATGTATTCGGTGGAGGTCAGGGCGTGCGTGCTGATGAAGTCGGCGATGGAGTCGCTGAACTGGGGGCGGGTTCCGGGTGGTCGGTAGACAAGGGTGCCTCTGAGGGTGGAGTTGGGGTCTGTGTGGATCTAGAAATGCATGTGTTCGGCGGTGCTGAGCGCATCGTCGGTGCTAGTCGAGACCCTGATGTTGTTCTTGTGGACGATGGCGATTCCTCCTCCGAATCCGTTGGTGCGGTCTCTGCGGGTGGCATTGTAGCCGTCTGGGATGGCTATGGCGATATCGGGTGCAGAGAAGTTGTTCAACCAGGACTCTGTCAGGAAGGCGACATCCGGGGAGGTTGTGTTGAGCAGGTACCAGAGCTCGACGGCATGTTTGCGTGCGGAGCGGATGTTCAGTAGTATGCATCGGAGATGGTTGAGGTCTTTCTTGGCGGGTGGTTCGTCAGCTCTGTGGCTGGTGTAGCTGCAGTTCCGGCAGGTGAAGGGACCTTGTGTGCGTTTCGGGACGGCCTTGAAGCAGTTGTGGGTCCGTCCGGGGTTGAGAGCCTGCAGAGTACTGGCGTTGTAGTGGCAGCAGCGGTCGTCATGGTGAGTGCGGGGGCCAGGGGTTCTGGCGCTGGACGCGGTACAGGCACAGACGGGCGCAGACGGGCTTGCCACATGCCAGCGGCGTGATCGTGCAGCGGCCGGCATGTATGGGGAGGTGGGAGTGAGGAGCAGCTGGGAGATGGGAGGCGGGGGCAGCAAATGGGCAGTCAGGGGGGCAGAGCAGCAGGGGATGCAGCGGCGGGGGCGATGAGGGGCGGCGAAGGAAACAGAAGGCAAAAGGGCACAACAATTAAGGGAACAGAGGGCAGCAAGGTCACAAAAAGGGCAAAAAGGTCACAAGAGTACAGGGGGAAACGAGTGGCACAGAAGGCAAAAGGTCACAAGAAGGGCAAAAGACTAAGGGCCAGGTGTAGGTGGCCCATTACCGGTCGGTAAACCCGAAATTCTGTAAATTTCATGCTTACCGACTGGTATTGGGACATTTCCTATGTAGGGGATGATTCGGTAAATACCGAATCGGTATTTACCGATTTGGTATTTACCTAATCATTATTTACCGATTCGGTATTTAATGAATCTGCAAATGACATGTAGGAAGCACTTTAAAGAGTGCTCATGTGCTTTAAGGATTCGTTATTTATATTAAATAACGAATCCTATTAAATAATGAATACCTTTGAAAATGCAAATTTGTGCATTTTCAACTGTGCCATGTGACAGACATACATGCCCTTAAGGGCATGTATGTGTGCCACATGTGCACACAAGCACTATTCAGGGGTGCAAAACGGTGTCAATGTGACACCCTGCCACCCTTGAATGTTTCCCTCCAGGCCCATAGGAATGAATGGGAATTACCGAATCGGTAAATACCGATTTGGTAAATACCGAATCGTACCGATTCGGTAATACTTACCGAATATTTACCTACATTGCATTTACCGATTCTAAAATACTGAATCAGTAAAATTTGGTATTTTAGAATCGGTAAATTACAATTACCTACATCTAGCTCTAAGGGCCATATGTAGGTAATTTGTGTTTTGTGACTCTCAGATTGCGTTTTTCAGAGAATAGCAAATAGAGAATCGCAAAATCAATGTAGGTAGGATTAGCAACATTTTTTGCGAATCCCACTTATTCCTTATTTGCGAATCGCAAATTGAGATTCGCAAATAAGGGATACCTCCTCATTAATTCCTATGGGCTAGAAGGCCCATAGGAATGAATGGGAAGACATTCTCAATTTGCGATTACCAATTAGAGAATCGCAAATTGAGAATGCAATTTCAAAAGTGCAAGGTTGTCAATAGGACACCCTTTTGCACCCCTGAAATAAACATGTGTGCACATGTGGCGCACATACATGCGCTAAGGGCATGTATGTGCGCCACATGGCACTTTGAAAAATGCAAAAAAAATTATTTTTCAAAGAAATGGCAAATTACCACGAACCTCAAGTTGGTGGTAATTTGCGATTCCTTAAGACAAAATTCACACAACTTGGGTGCTTCCTACATTGCATTTAAGGAATCGCAATTGGCTGCACGCTCCCAGCCCCTTAACCTCACGTCTCTTTCATCACTGCTGCACGCTTCCAGCCCCTCCACCTCACGTCTCTTTCATCCACCACTGCACGCCCCAGCCTCTCCACCTCACGTCTCTTTCATAAACTACTGCACGCCCCAGCCTCCCACCTCATGTCATCCACCGATGCACTCTCTCAGCCCCTCCACTTCATGTCTCTTTCATTCACCGCCACACACTCCCAGCCCCGTCCACCTTACTTCTCTTTCATCCACCACCGCACGCTTCCAGCCTCTCCACCTCACGTCTCTTTCATAAACCACTGCACACCCCAGCCACCCACCTCATGTCATCCACCGATGCACTCTCTCAGCCCCTCCACCTCATGTCTCTTTCATCCACCAACGCACACTCCCAGCCCCGTCCACCTTACTTCTCATTCATCCACCACTGCACACTCCCAGTCCCTCCACCACACATCTCTTTCATCACTGCTGCACGCACCCTGCCCCTCCACCTCATGTCTCTTTCATCCACCAGTGCATGCTCCCAGTCCCTTTGCCTTACGTCTCTTTCATCCATCACCGCTTGCTCCTAGCCCCTCCGCCTCACGTCTCTTTCATACACCGCTACACGCTCCCACCCCTTCCACCTCACGTCTCTTTCATCCACCTATGCATGCTCCCAGCCCCTCCGCCTCACGTCTCTTTCATCCACCAGTGCACGCTCCCAGCCCCTCCATCTCACGTCTCTTTCATCCACCACTGCACACTCCCAGTCCCTCCACCACACATCTCTTTCATCACTGCTGCACGCTTCCAGCCCCTCCACCTCATGTCTCTTTCATCACTGCTGCACGCTCCCAGCCCCTCCACTTCATGTCTCTTTCATCCACCACCGCACGCTCCCAGCCCCCCACCTAACGTCTCTTTCATCCACCACCGCACGCACCCTGCCCCTCCACCTCACGTCTCTTTCATCCACCACCGCACGCACCCTACTCCTCCACCTCACGTCTCTTTCATCCACCACCGCACGCACCCTGCCCCTCCACCTCACGTCTCTTTCATCTACCACCGCACGCACCCTGCCCCTCCACCTCATGTCTCTTTCATCCACCAGTGCATGCTCCCAGTCCCTTTGCCTTACGTCTCTTTCATCCATCACCGCTTGCTCCCAGCCCCTCCGCCTCACGCCTCTTTCATACACCGCTACACGCTCCCACCCCTTCCACCTCACATCTCTTTCATCCACCTATGCATGCTCCCAGCCCCTCCGCCTCACGTCTCTTTCATCCACCAGTGCACGCTCCCAGCCCCTCCATCTCACGTCTCTTTCATCCACCACCACACGCTCCCAGCCCCTCCACCTCACGTCTCTTTCATCCACCGCTGCACCCTTCCAGCCCCTCCACCACTGCACGCTCCCCGACCAGGGGTGAGAAGTGCTGGTACTCTCCCATTAAATGTTCTGCACCAGTGGTGAGAAGTGCAGGTACTCTCCCATTAAATGTTCTGCACCAGTGGTGAGAAGTGCTGGTACTCTATCATTAAATGTTCTGCACCAGTGGTGAGAAGTGCTGGTACTCTACCATTAAATGTTCTGCACCAGTGGTGAGAAGTGCTGGTACTCTCCCATTACATCGCTTTGCACCTGTGCTGAGAAGTGCCGGTACTCTCTCATTAAACTTTTGCACCAGTGCTGAGAAGTGCTGGTACTCTCCCATAAAATGTTTTGCACCAGTGGTGAGAAGTGCTGGTACTCTCCCATTAAATGTCCTGCACCAGTGGTGAGAAGTGCCGGTACTCTCTCATTTAATGTTTTGTGGAAAAGTAAATTTTGCCATGTTCTGTGTCCCTACGCGTCCTCCATCATATGTTATCTGTGCATGATTGATATGCATATGTATTCCCCATGTTTGATTAAAGACGCAATTACAGTTGTGTCCACCTCTAGTATGTCAGTTTCCAGTTCTCGTGAATACTACGAATATCAGGCCTATGTAAAGCTACGTTGCCACGTTTCTCAGTGTGCACGTTATTCCATTGTAAAGTCCCCGTTTCTAGGCCTCAAAAGGGCCCGGACACCAGATTCAGCTCCTGTCTCCTGAAGCCTCGCTGAGGAGCGATACAGCCCCCACCTGTATCCTCGACCCTTCACTTACTTCCTGCCTCGCAGTGCCCGGCTCAGCCTAGCTCTGCCTCTGAGTCTGCCAAGAGTATGTTATGATTCCAGTTATCAGTCCAGCCCTCCTTCTCTGCATTCCTAAGCTACTGAACTGCATCAATAGTTTCCGTCATTGTCTAGCCTTTACGTCTCCATGTAAGAGAAATACTGCATTTAATGGTCATTTAATATTCTTCATCACGCACTACATGTAGAATAATGCATGCTCTAGTCTTAGAGTCTGTTAGCCTTTACCCCGATAACTTTTGGATTCTATCAACATGTTCTTTAAACATCAGATACTAGATACTGTTTAGGTACATGTCGCCCTGACTCTCCAGACTTCAGTCTCTGCTCCTAGCACAGAGTTCGAAGCCCCCAGCTTCTCCTAGTAACACGTCATTGCCAGTTTGCGCGCACCATCAGGTCAGAGGTCCCGGCTCCTTAGGTAGCCCCCTCCATGTTTCCGCCCCATTCATGACATATTCTGTTACGTCTGCATCACATGTCTATGTATACGCCCTGTTACACCTACTTTCACCCTTATCTTTCGCGACTGCTATTGACCACACCCACTGCTCCGCCTATCGTATGTATTGTAATGCAACTGTTTTAGTATATATGATCGTGTATTGTTATTAAAATAGAGCACGCCGATTACGCCGATTCCGATCCTGCCCCCGGCAGCGCTGCCATCCTATTCCTGTGCAGGTTGTCCTGTTCCTGTCCTTATGCTGTATTAAACCTGCAAAACTCCTACTACCTCGAATCTTGACTCTTATTTATTGAGCTATCTGTTATTCATTTATTTATTCAAAAATAGAGGTATTATTTATTTATTTACCACATAATGGCGCCCGAATAGGGACTTGCCCTTTCCCCACGCGTCGGTGAAGCCACGCCGACCCCCTGACCCTCTGCAGTCGTGACGGAACTCTTCTGCGCACCGGCAGATATTTCTGCTTCAAGTATCCCTCAGGCCCACGGAGGAGACGGAGGAGGCGGTCCAGCATCCAGACGAAACGGTGGAGGAACGCGGCGAGTCCCGACCAGAGCCCAAGCCGAGAGTCCAAGGTCCGAGGTATCCGGAGGCCCACCCGTAACAGAAGTCCGAAGTTCGTCCGTCCGGCGCCGAAGCAGTCCCGTCCAGTCTGAGGCCTTCCGTTCTTGCTGCCCGGTGAGTACCATTACTGGGGTAGTATCTAGACAGGGTCGATCTAATTGACTCTGGTCCGTGGGTTGGTGGTACACAGACCCACAAAACGAAGTGTCCACTTCGGTGGATGCGGGTCCTGACGTGTCTCTTTATGAGACCGGTAAGTTTCGTACTGTTTCAGCAGTGCATCTAGTTTCTGTTCTAGTCAGTTCTGTTCTCGAGAAAATTCATGTATTCTGTTTTCCGTATTCCAGGTGGTATTCTGTTCGAACTGTTATTTTAAATGTTCTTCACGTACTTTGATGCTGGGTATGAGTGTGAAGTAGTTATCGTGTTTATTATGTATTGTATTGTGTCCAGATTATAGTCCAGTCATGCCGCTCTTTTCAAAACTGCGTCAGTTGAGAACTAGAAAAGGTCTGCTAGAAGCAGCAGTTCCTGTCCCGCCTAGGGACAGTCCAGGTCATTTTATGTATCAGAAGCATGGCATAAGCGCCATATTGTATCTAGATTTATGGGTCGAGTATACCAAACAGTTAGAGGAAAAGTATAGATGGCCTGTGTCAGGCACATGGGATGCCGAGTGCATCATGAGAGTAGAAGAAGCATTATGGAAAAAGAAAGCCAGACAGTCACAGAAAGATGCCATCGAGTTATGGCGCAAAGAATCTCATAAAAGAACCGAAAAAGAAATCAGAAAGTCAGAATTAAGTAGAGAATCCTTGGAACGAGCCCAAGAAAGGGAATTAATCGAGATTGGTGAACGAGTTAAAACCGAACAGTCAGACAGACAGAGGCATGCCCTTATTAAGGGTATGTATCCTCTTCTTGCCGAGGGCTTGCCAAAAGCGACCCCGGAGGCATCCAGTAACTTTCCGCCACCATTAGTTCCGACCAAGCTACGTCACAAACTGACCGCAGCTGATATTTTCATCTCGTCCTATTTGGACGACACAGTCCCAGAATATGCAAATCCTGTTACTACTCCGCCAGTCCCTGTAAATCAGGCACTTCCCGCTCCTCCAGACACCGGAGTACCTGTTACGGTACCCCCGGTCCAGCCCGCCATACAAGTCCAGTCTGCATTTCCATTTCCCACTCTGCCAGGACGAAGAGCATCAGTAGACGACTCTAGTTTAGGGGCCGCAGGGGGAGGTCCTCCTCAAACCCCGCCGCCACACAAGCGCTTAACGTTAGCCGAATTACATGCACAAGCGTCACAGCGTACGCCCAGATATCAGTCTGTTGCAGAAATAAGAAAAGCCCTTAACGAATGTGGCTATGATCCAGTCCCAGGCGAGGATAGTATGGTTTTATATTCATTACGCGTAAGAAAGGTGACCGAGTATCTAGTTACCCTACCAGATATGAAAGAAGATCTAGACAGAATATATCGTTTCATCCGTACAGGGAATGATCCAGAAAGTATTAGTGACATCATGTGCCAAAGAAAAGTTGAAGTCCAGCTCATGCTATTAAAGTTTCTGATTAATTGTCTAATAAGGGAACAAGATTATCCGACCAAAGATCGAGCCGAAATGAAAGTCCTGACAAGGTGGAGTGATAATATAGCCGAGGGTAAGCATAAGACTATCGGTAGTATAGAGAGTATGTACAAGAAAATTCGTAAAGAAATAATAAGGTTACACGATCAACGTAAAGCAGCACAAGTAAGCGAGAAAGAAAATGACTCTTCTACAGAAGAGGTAGAGGACGAGAATCCCGACAGAATAGCGTATGTAGGAAAATCTAGATTCCCAGATCGCCATTTACGTCTAGAACACAAGCCAGTTTTTCACCATTCAGCACCAGAACAAGGTTCTCTAGAACAAGTATTTCAAGCCACCGATCACATTCTGAAATCACGAATCGGTTATAGCGAGTTAAGTACCATGCATGAACAAGAACTAGTCCGATCAGCAGTCCGATGGACTACTGATTCTACCACTTTTCCAGACGAAATAGTGGCACAAATGTTTCTGAAAATGCCCCCAGCCGAGCAGCGACTGGCGGGTATGTATATGATTCAGCACCTCATTACATTGTATGAGGGTCAACATTCTGATCCAGGTCCGTTACATGATGTCCTGAACGAGTTACTCCAGTATAAATGGAAAGGTTTAGGTACCGATTTAATTAGTGTCATTCTAGAACAGCGCCACAAATATAGTATGTTTTTGAACCCGCATTTTGTTCATGTCTCACCCCCAGAAAGTAAACCGTTTTACATAGACAGACAGAATCCGTTACGAGAAGTGCATCCAGTTAAGACAGACGGTGGTGAAATGCAACGAGTGTTTGTTTACACCCCTATCACAAAGATGGAACTCTTAGAGATGAAAAAGTTAATTCCCTGTCATGACAAAGATCCAGCAGGGTTCCACCGAGAATTAAAAGACATGCTCCGTATGGGAGAATACACGTATCCAGATATTATTAAAATGTTAAAAGTCCTGTTGCCCGCAGGGGTATATGAGAAACTCAAGGAAAAAGAATGGGAGGTGGGAGAGAAAAAGATCGATTGGGCAGTCCTAGAAGCTGAAGACAAGGCACGAGTACCAGGTACCGGTCTTGGAGATAAATGTAAAGAATTACCAGAATTATTAATACAAGTTTTGCCCAGACTATTAGCAACTAAAAAGGAAGACTGGGATGCAATCTCAGCCTGTAAACAGAAACAAGACGAAGACACTAGTGATTTTTATTCTAGATTTGAAAAATGTTTTATCATAAACAGTGGCCTCAAGACGAGTAGCGAGTCATACCCTCATCTTTTTGTTACTAAATTAGTCGAGAATTCAAGTCCACAAGTTAAGAATCGAGTTTTGAAGGTCGAAAGTACCTGGCAAGCTAATACCCCGTCCCAGATGTTACAGATGCTTCAATATCACCAGAATAGAATCAGAGAAGAGCAAGAACATGAAAGGAAACGTATGAAAGACACGAAAATGAAAGTACTAGTTGCACAATCTGTTCCTCACGACAGTCAGAAGAGGGGTCCGAATCAAGCCAGTCATCCTGCAGTTCCCGTTAAAGGGACATGCAATTATTGTAAACAGCCAGGTCATTTTATAAACGAGTGTGTAGTTCTGAAACACAACATAGCTACTGGTAAGACTAAAGAAAGACCACGTCCGCCTAGACAAGAACAAGTTTCACAGACTTCTCAGCCACAGAATGCACCACAGACAGTTACTGTACCGCAGCCTATTGCTGCAACACAGCATGTTACACAGCAGATGTATCAGTATGCACAGTCCGAGTATCCAGAGTATCAACCGTATTCATGAAACAGCCTAGAGAGGGAGGTAGGCTTGCCTCTCATCGAGATACCTGTAGATCAAGAAGGTCCCTATGTTCATAGTCAAGTACTAGGGAAAGACAGAAAGTTTCTGATTGATACAGGGGCAAGTAGGACCACTATAAGTCACGCCGAAGTTCCAGGGGCTCCGCTCTCAGGCTCTAGAAATGTTTCCCTTGGATTTTCAGGAAAACCTATTGTAAATGAAATTTCAAAGCCAGTTACTCTAGAAGTAGGTCCATTGTCCCGCACTACTGATCTGTTACTTACTAAGTCATGTCCAGAAAATCTATTAGGCATTAAAACACTGAAAGAATTAGGTGCAGTTATATGCTGTTCCCCAGAGGGAATACGATTGTTCCTACGTGACTTCAAGGGTCACTATGTATTACGAGATTTTGATCCAAGATTGTCCAATGTCCCGCAGCATCTATGGGCGCAAGGTCCAACTGATGTTGGTTTTATGCAAATCACACCCCATCGTGTGACTCTCAAGCCAGGTGTAGTGTTACCACGAATCAGACAGTACAGATTGCCACCTGAGGCTGTAGCAGCCTTATCCAAAATTATTGACGAGCTCATGGCTCAAGGAGTAGTTGTAGAAACTGACTCCAATGTATGCAATTCTCCGATCATTCCTGTTATGAAACGTACTGATCCAAATGCACCTCCAGTATATCGATTAGTGATTGATCTCCGAGAGCTTAATAAATGTATTATTCCCCAGTACCCAGTTGTCCCAGATATCTCTTCCCTATTGACAGCCATTGATTCCGAAGCTTCATTTTTTACAGTCATAGACCTCAAGAACGCATTTTTTAGTGTTCCCATTCATCCAGACAGCCAGTTTCTTTTCGGATTTTGTTTAAATGGAAGGAGCTATATGTTCACACGAGCTCCTCAAGGTTTCACAGAAAGTCCTAGTATTTACAGTCAAGCACTTAAGAGACAACTAGACAATATTCACATGCCAACTGACACTGCCCTGCTCCAGTATGTCGATGATCTACTGATCACAGCCCGTTCTGAACGTGCTTGCGAGCGAGCCTCACTTACAGTATTGTATTTCCTTGCCGAGATGGGGCACAAGGTGTCCCCTTCTAAGCTTCAATTCTGTGTCCAGCAAGTGGTCTACTTAGGACACTTACTGTCCAAGAGGGGTAGGCAGTTGACACCAGACCGAATCCAGTTAATAGCGAGTCTTCCTCAGCCCAAGACCCAGAAGGAGGTACGTGCTTTTATTGGCCTCACTTCTTACTGCAGACAATGGATTCCGCAGTATGCATTTCTAGCCAAGCCACTGATACAGTTAACGACACAGGAGGCAGCCGTATCGACTGTCCTCCCTTGGACATCTGAACATACACTTAGTTTTAATGAGTTAAAGAAAGCCCTATGTCAAGCTCCGGTTCTAGCTACACCGAACTACAGTAAGCCTTTTACACTTTTTGTCACTGAACGCGAAGGTACAGCATTATCTGTCCTCACACAAGACCAAGCAGGACAATACAAGCCCTGTGCTTATTTTTCGAGCACATTAGATCCTGTAGCCCAGGCTCTGCCTGCGTGCCTCAAGTCAGTTGCAGCCACAGCCCTAGCTATCAGACAAAGTGATTCCATAGTCTTAGGACACTCCCTGACAGTACAAGTCCCACACTCCGTGGAAGTTCTTTTAAATCGAACACAAACTCAGCACTTGACAATTGCACGTTTAACAGGTTATGAATTGACACTGTTTCAGCCACACATAGAAATCAGACGCTGCAACGTCCTAAATCCTGCTACACTGTTACCGTCAGTTAATCCAAATCCTGCCACACACGACTGTGTGGAAGTAGTTAACATCATGACCAAGTCAAGACAAGATCTGACAGATATTCCATTACCAGATCCCGACCTGACACTTTATGTGGATGGTTCATGCATGAGAACAAGTACAGGAGAACTAGTAGCCGCGTATGCAGTGACTACCGACACTGAAGTTATTGAAACACACCGTATTGACACCCTGTCTGCTCAAGCAGCAGAGCTAGTTGCTCTGACACAAGCCTGCATTCACGCCAAGAACCTGAAAGTTAATGTTTACACAGATTCACGTTATGCATTTGGAGTCGTACACGACTTTGGAGTGCTCTGGCAGGAGAGAGGTTTCATGACTTCTCACGGAACCAAGATTCAGCATGGTCTCCTCATTCAGGCTCTGTTAGATGCAATACATTTACCGACATCCATTGCTATCATGAAGTGCAAAGCACATACGAAAGTTACTGACACTATTTCCCAAGGTAATGATCTAGCAGATCGCACAGCCAAGCTTACAGCTCAGACTCCAGACATTCCAGTTAATAAGACACCGACATACACTCCAGATCTGACTACCTGTATGACAGTTAAGGACCCTACTCAAGATGTCATAGATATCCAGTTACACGCTACTCCCGATGAAATCAAGAAATGGTCCGAACAAGGAGGGGTCCAGACAGATCAGGGATGGGTAACGAAGGGTAAAGCCACATGGTTTCTCCCCGACTCTATGGTTCAAGTCATTATCAATACCGCACATAGTCCAGCACATCTAGGAGAGAAAGCTATGTTAGACAGTATCCAGAATATTTGGTTCAACAAGCATCTACGAGCTGCAGCCAAGCAGAAAGTCAGTACCTGTATGATATGTTGTCAGTTCAATCCAGGTAAAAGTGTCCCGGTGGAACAAGGTGGATTCCAGCCCCCTGACCACCCTTTTGAAGTCCTCCAGATGGATTACATTCAGATGGAGCGATGTCGAGGTTTCAAGTATGTCCTTGTAGTTGTATGCGCTTTGTCCAGGTGGACAGAAGCATATCCAGTTCCAGATTACACAGCCGCGACTACTGCCAAGCAGTTGGTTCGTGAGTTCTTCCCCCGTTATGGACTCCCTAGAGTCGTGTATTCTGACAACGGCCAGCCATTCTCATCTGAACTCATGAAGCATGTTTCCCTATTGTTAGGGTACCAGTGGAAGTTCCATTGTGTACGCCATCCTGAAGCAGCCGGTCTCGTAGAGAGACATAATCAGACCCTGAAAATCCGAATTGCAAAGGTTTGTCAAGAGAAAGGTGTGGACTGGCTAGTAGCTCTGCCAGTCGCTTTGTTCTATATGCGCATGGTCGCACATTCCAGATCAGGTCTGTCCCCGTATGAGGTCGTTTTCGGCCGTCCCCCTAACATGTGGGGTGCACCTAGACCTCGAAGTATTACCGATGTTTCAAGTAATATGCTGACAGATTACCTAGCTTCCTTGATGTCTGCCCTCAACTCTTGTCGTTCACAGGTTGCCGCCGCATTTCCAGACAATACTGAGGTGGCACCGCATGAAATCGTTCCCGGATCCATGGTCCTAGTGCGAAATTTCGATCGCTCAAGTCCACTGGAGCCTCGCTGGAAGGAGCCCCGACAGGTCCTCCTCGCCACCCATACAGCCGTGAAGTTGGAGGGACGCAAAGGCTGGGTGCATCTTTCGCATATTAAAAAATTTTATGGATTGAAGTCAGTCTCAAAGAACATTTCCCAGGATTCTAAAGACTGCCAAAGTACTATTCTTAAGGACTGTCCCGCAAAAGACATTGCTACGAACCCTTCCCAGTTAGAGACAACTCCGCAACAGGAGTATAAGCTCAAGTTAAGGTCTAGTAAAATAAGTCAGCCAGTTTGATTGTCTAAGTCCTCCCCTAGGTGAAACGGTTAGACCGGTTTCTGACATGTATAAAATAGACCCCCATAGTGAGAGAGTTAGTCAAAACTCAATCCGATGTATCGTTTTTCTATGTTTCATATTATTTCTCAGTATTATGATTTCCTGCACCAGTTATGCATTTTACCTGTATTTTCCAGTTTCTCATGTAAATAAGTCTTCTAATGTTACAGTAGAGCACACGTTTAGTGATCTGCCTCCTCATGAACTCTCTTACCGCCTCGCTATGCGTAATAATTCTTTTATCCGCATGTTACATTATTCACACCAGACCAGCAATGCCACTAATTGTTGGGTGTGTGGTCGACTCCCCCCTTTTCAGACACCGAAGGGAGTTCTGCCACTCTTTCCTTATCCATTTTCACATAATGGTTCGTGTGGAGCATGGTCCACGTTAACGTCATCCTCAACAGATATGTCTTTTCTTAACAGTACATGTTTCCCAGACAAGCAAGGTCTTCCCCACAGAACAGGGTTAGATCTAGAAAACGAAGTTTACAATTTAGGTAATTATTCTTCGAATTTCATGGTCCTGAATGTTCAGTCTGATACTACTCCAGACTTACCTGCTATTTCAGTACTACCAGTCAAAGGCGAATTATGTGTCCGAAATAATGGTTCCGTACATGTAGGACATAGTGATTGTACTACTATTGTCAAGTATAGTGACAGTGGGAAATCTATTTTCAAAGCTTCACGTCATTCTTATTTTATTTGTGGTCAGACCGCATATGTTCGTCTGCCCCTCGATTGGGAGGGAACCTGTTACATTGCCTTCCTACTGCCACCGGTTTTTCTAGCCCCACCCGACTACCATAGGAATTCCCACCTAGTACATACTAGACACAAGAGAAACCTCCCGATTGTCGATTATACTGAAACTACTCTAGAACAATATATAGATATCAATAAAGGTGTCTTCCCTTATTTAGGTACAGTCGTGAATAGTAAACTGATACGTAGATTAACCAGAACACTCGAAGCAGTAGTAATTGAGACTACTTCTGCTCTAAGTAATTTAACCGAAGAACAATCCTTTATGAGAATTGTCGTGCTCCAGAATCGTCTCGTCCTTGACGTCATATTGGCCGATAGGGGCGGGGCCTGTAGAGTCATCGGATCTAGTTGCTGCATTTTCATTCCAAATAACGCGCCGTCTGTTTATTCAGCTATAACCAGACTCCATAAAATTGCCCATCTGTTACACCAAGATCCAGGCACCTGGACATGGTCCGGTTGGTTCTGGACTATAATTTCCGCTTGGGGATGGAAAGTCTTGTCCTTTCTAGGTATTGCAGTAGCGATCATATTCAGCTGCTGCCTCTGTATACAATGTGGCCCTGCGATTTGCGGCATTTGTGCTACCTCTTGTATTCCTAGTCCCCAGCCCCGTTCTAAAACCCGTTCCAAGAAAATTCGAGACGAGCAAATGATACTGTATGAAATGATAGATGGTATCATGAATATTGATGTTTCCTGAAGGAAACGTAGTGACAAGGAGGGAATGTGGAAAAGTAAATTTTGCCATGTTCTGTGTCCCTACGCGTCCTCCATCATATGTTATCTGTGCATGATTGATATGCATATGTATTCCCCATGTTTGATTAAAGACGCAATTACAGTTGTGTCCACCTCTAGTATGTCAGTTTCCAGTTCTCGTGAATACTACGAATATCAGGCCTATGTAAAGCTACGTTGCCACGTTTCTCAGTGTGCACGTTATTCCATTGTAAAGTCCCCGTTTCTAGGCCTCAAAAGGGCCCGGACACCAGATTCAGCTCCTGTCTCCTGAAGCCTCGCTGAGGAGCGATACAGCCCCCACCTGTATCCTCGACCCTTCACTTACTTCCTGCCTCGCAGTGCCCGGCTCAGCCTAGCTCTGCCTCTGAGTCTGCCAAGAGTATGTTATGATTCCAGTTATCAGTCCAGCCCTCCTTCTCTGCATTCCTAAGCTACTGAACTGCATCAATAGTTTCCGTCATTGTCTAGCCTTTACGTCTCCATGTAAGAGAAATACTGCATTTAATGGTCATTTAATATTCTTCATCACGCACTACATGTAGAATAATGCATGCTCTAGTCTTAGAGTCTGTTAGCCTTTACCCCGATAACTTTTGGATTCTATCAACATGTTCTCTAAACATCAGATACTAGATACTGTTTAGGTACATGTCGCCCTGACTCTCCAGACTTCAGTCTCTGCTCCTAGCACAGAGTTCGAAGCCCCCAGCTTCTCCTAGTAACACGTCATTGCCAGTTTGCGCGCACCATCAGGTCAGAGGTCCCGGCTCCTTAGGTAGCCCCCTCCATGTTTCCGCCCCATTCATGACATATTCTGTTACGTCTGCATCACATGTCTATGTATACGCCCTGTTACACCTACTTTCACCCTTATCTTTCGCGACTGCTATTGACCACACCCACTGCTCTGCCTATCGTATGTATTGTAATGCAACTGTTTTAGTATATATGATCGTGTATTGTTATTAAAATAGAGCACGCCGATTACGCCGATTCCGATCCTGCCCCCGGCAGCGCTGCCATCCTATTCCTGTGCAGGTTGTCCTGTTCCTGTCCTTATGCTGTATTAAACCTGCAAAACTCCTACTACCTCGAATCTTGACTCTTATTTATTGAGCTATCTGTTATTCATTTATTTATTCAAAAATAGAGGTATTATTTATTTATTTACCACAGTTTTGCACCAGTAATGAGAAGTGCTGGCTCTCACCCTTTCAAGTTAAAAGAGTGGAGGTCCTGAGTTCCTGGCAGTACCTGCCTATTTACAACACAGCACATAGGTTCACCGACAGTCTGGCTCTAGGGCGGTGCGATTGGTGCATCCTCACCGGGGGCTGACGTCGGGTAGGGGGCATTGTGTTTGAAGTATATTATGGTTTTTAATGCATCTGCTGCTTCACTCTGAGCCTCCAGCAATTTCCAGACAACAATAAAACTGTGAAGATAACTCTGGTGCTTAATGTTCTCCCTGGAGAGATGTAGAGGTCTGTCTAGTGGAAGTTTCGACTCATGGTAAGGTAGCGCAGAGGGTTAATGTGCCTGCTGCAAAGGACGTCTACCAGTGTCGATGAATGTGACTCCTACACCTTGTAGTCCTCTGGCTTATGTAAAATTTCCTATACACCGATTTACACACCTATGATTGATTGTCCCAGTGTTCTTTTCTGTGAATATCGTAACTTTACTTTGAATAAGTACAATTAAGAATGGAATCCTTTTATTGCTTGAAAGTAGTATTGAAACGGACATTGATTTATTGCTGCTGCTGCATGATTTTTGAGTTATGAGCTGTGTTACTGTTGGACTTGGCCCTTAGGGCAGGTTCACCCCTAGACTTTTTGCTTTTAAATGGTGACCTGGTGATGGTGATTTTTGAGTTCTGCGCACTTTCACTGTGTCCCAGTGGAAAGTGCGTGCGCACTTTGAGTGCATGTGCTGAGCTAGGCCTGCCCTCCCATAGGAATGCATGGGGAATGTGTGTGTCCCTGGTAGTTCCTGATGTGTGGGGAGTGCAGGCTCGAGTTTGGTATGTGTGAACTCGTGGGAGTGAATGCTGCGAGATGGTGTATGCGGCATGTATGTGTCTAGAAGGGAAGTGCTACTTCTGGACATTGAGATATGTGTGCAGTGAGGGTACTGGAGCGTGATTGGCTGGAGCTGGCTGGAATGCCAGGCTCCAGGAAGTCTGGATGGGTCTGCCCGGTGGTGAGTGTGAGATTAGCATGAGTGATGTGTGGGAGGAGTGTACCTGTGTCCTGGATGGGCTGGGTTTTCCCCACACAATGCTGGCTCCGCCCCCCTGTGGTGTGTCTAACGACCCTAGCCTCCCCAGTGAATGAATTGGGTGGTTGGGCCATCAAGAGTGCTCCAGAACCAGCTGCAACTGGTTTTGCCCCCACCCTGCACCCTGAAACAAAGGATTTACTGTATAAAAATGGGGCTGTGTCCCCACAGAAGTTGTTCTGATCCAGGATCCTGAGGGGGGCTGCTGCTGCTGTCGCTGGGCCAGAGGACCGCCACTTGGGGTGTCTCCCTGCTTGGAGACCCAGTGTGCTGGCTCTGGGCCCAGCCTTGCCCCCCTGCCCCTTAAAAAGACTTTTGCAGGACTTTGTAGCTTCTAGCGCTGGGGAGCGCTTTCGTTTTCCTTACAGCGCTGGGAAGCGCTGTATTTGGCCCCCCTAGCGCTGAGAGCGTTTGATGTCCTGTCAGCGCCTCGGGGCGCTTTATGCTTGCCAGCCGGTGCCCCCCCGGCATTTGCTCTAGTGCTGAGCCCCTCGAGTGCCCACCTCGAGTTATTGTTGATTTCGTCATTTGAGCGGCTGCCCACGCCGCATTTGCCCGTGGAATCACCGCCGCAGCCGGGAGGAAGCAGCACCCGCCTTCAGCTCGGGCCGCGCTGGGATTGGCCCAGCCGGCCGAGCCTCCCGCCGCGTCAACGGGGGAGGAGGAGATCGCCGAAGGCAGGAAGCAGCCTGCGTGCACCGACCGAGGCTCCCCGAGCGAGAGGACCGGTGAGTGCCGATAGACGGGAGGGGCGCCGGGACCCATTGTCGGGGTCCGCCCCCCCATAGCACGATCCCGCACTGTTGCTTGTTTGGGAGCCACGAGGCTCCGGGGGCATTCCTTTGTTGAGCCTAGGAGGCTCCCCCGCCAGAGCGAGGCCCCCCCACGGCCGCATCCCGTATTTCGAGCCTAGAGAGGCTCTGAAGGGCATACTTGATTTTAGAGTCCCCCGTGAGGGACTCCATCGTTGTGAAGGGCACAAGGGGTGATAGAGCGGCCCCACTTGGCAGCGGGTCGCTCCCCCTGGTGTCGGCCCATTTGGTTTACGAGCCCAGAGAAGGCTCTAGGCGCCCCATTTTCACTTCGAGTCCCCAGGAGGGGGACTCCAACGACGGGCCAGTGTTCTCGAGTCCCCCAGAGGGGGTGACTCCCACAGAAAGGCGCCACAGTTGTATTTAGAGCCCTGAGAGGCTCGAAGTGCCAGATTGTTAATTAAGAGCCCAGAGAGGCTCTAGGGGCAATTCTTTTGGCCAGAGCCTGCGAGGCTCCAGCGTTGGCCCCTCACTCACTTCACAGCTGCCCAGCACTTTGTGGGCAGCTGCCACGTTTAGGCCCCCTGACATTGGGACAGTTCTGGTGTTCCTGCCTATGGACAGTCACAGGGGGTGACTTAAGTGAGTTTGGCGCAATTGTTCCTGTCCTGCACCTCTGAATGTGTTTTTATGCGTCATGTGCCTTGTTTTTTTACACCTCTGAATGTATTGTTGATGCATCATGTGTTTTCCTCCCTTACACCTCTGAATGAATGTTATGCATTGCATCATGTGTTATGTGCTTACACCCCTACAGGTACTGTAATACTTAGGTGGTTGTTTTCTCCCTAGTGCAGGTGGTGCTAGTGAGGTCCTGGTTACCAGTGATTACTGGTTGTGTGCTATTTTGTGCTAAAGTAATTTTACCTTCTAAGTGCTATTTCTGAAAGTGTTACTTCTGATTCCTGACAGTGGTCCAGGTGGCCCTGTCTTGTACATATCCCCTGTAAATTCTGCCCGTGCCTCTGGCACATTGTAAAGTGTGTGTTTTATCTAATGTGTTTTGGTGTAATACAAAGGCTATTTTTATATAACCTTGTGTGGAGTTTCCTTTGTGGTGGGTCCTGGGTGTTGTTGCTGGGGTGCGTGCACAAATACTTAACTTACATCGCCTCCAAGTTTAGCCTTGCTGCTCGCGCCACGTTACCTAGAGGGTGAGCAGGGGTTATCTTGGCGTGTAACTCCCTTGCCCTGACTTGGGTGTGGTGGTCTCTGACTGACTTTGGCGAAAGCCCTGGCCAGCCATGGATCCCGTTTCCAACATTGGCGGCAAGCGGTGAGGATGAGGATTTGTGTTTGCCTTGTACCTTAGTAGCAACTGGCCGCACTTCAAAACTCTGCATTTTAGATAACCACATTTTAGGGGATTGTTTTTGAAGTTTTCTTCTCCTGAAGGTATCATTGTGCAATTGTGTCAAGTACATTTGTTCCCCACCCTGCGCCCAGAGTCGGTACCTGTGTCACTTGTGGTCAGGTTGAGGAATCAGGGGTGGTAGAAACTGCCTTACCAGTCCGAGGGGAGGGTTGTGTGTGGATGAATGGTGTGTGGCACTAGACAAGTGAGTGTGAGTTCTCTAGGGTAGAGAGCTTGCTGATACCTTGTGAATTGTGTACTCCTGTGTTAGCTCAGACCCCTAGGTTCCCTGTGTGATCTCTTCTCTAGAACGTCCTGCCAAGATGGAGCTTGTCTTTGATCTCAGTGATCTAGTTTGGTACAATACGCAGGAGTTGGAAGGGTTCTGTAGAGAGAGAGACATAGGGGTGGATGGGTCAGATACTAAGTACGAACTTAGGAACTACCTGGTCCAATGGTGTAAGGTACAAAGGGATCTTGAGCGCAGTGAGGAAAGGGCCCGGGCCTCACACCAGGAGGGTGGTGGGTCTGTGGGGAGCCCTGAAGATTCAGAAGAGGAGGAAGAAGATGACAGCACCTGGATGCCAGTAGAGAGTGAGGACCCGATAGATAGGGAGTCCCTTGCTGGGTCCAGTTTAGGAGGCAGCGCCTCATCCCTTTCCCTGTCCCCAGAGGAGCTGGAAGATAGGAGGAGAGAAAGGGAGCACCAGCTGGCTTTAGAAAAGCTCAGACTAGAGCATGCCCAGGCTATGGCACAGCTGGGCGTTAGAAAGCAACAGCTAGAGACCGAGAGGGTCTTAGCGCAGGAAAGGATAGAGGAGGCTGAGAGGGCCGCCACCAGAGGCAAAGTAGCTCTGGAGGGTAGACTATCCTCTGCGTGCAGTTTTAATTTTCTAGACTCCCCAGGGCGGATTGAGTCCAGTGGTGGCAGCTATATAGAGCCCAGTGCGAGCAATCCCAGTCCCAGTTCCCCCAGTCTGGTACCTCTTTCCCAAGAGGAGGAGAACAGGTTGAAATTCAGGAACCTTAGGAAACCACCTCACCAGTCTTGGGAAGATTTTCAAGATGACTGTTGTGTAGCCATGTGTGATTGGTTACGGGGTCCCACAGAGTGTGATTGGGGCTTATTGTTCGATATGATTGCCAAAGAGCAGTTGCTCAGTGTTGTTTACCCAGGATTGCGCCAACACCTGTTAGGGTGTGGATTGTCTGAGCCATATGAACTGGCAGAGGAAGCAGACCGCTGGGAAAGTGTGAGAGGTTCTTTAGAGTCACTAGTGACTGATTCCAAAAGTAGTGGTTCAGGTATCTTCCAGCCCAGCGTTGTGGAAGAGGCTCAGTGTAGCCCAGCTAGGTCCCAGGATAGCGAGGAGGGTGTAGGGGCTCACTGCCTGGCTCAATGGAGCAGGAGTGAGGGGGAGACCGAGGTTCCCCAGACGCCCGAAGCCCTGCCTCAGGACTTGGATGGTTTCTGTAGGGAACACCAGGTTGGGGACCTAGGCTGTCCTGCTAGTACACTTGAGGAGGATCTCCTAGTGAGTAGAGGACCTGGAGCGTCTGTAACCAGAGCTCCTGTGGTTCTGGAGTCTGGCAGTACCGCTCCGGTAGGGAGGGTACAGGAGTCCAGCATGAGGAGTGATTGGGGGATGAGTTTCCCAGTGGATGCACCAGTGGACCAGGGACTAGCCAGTGGGGCTAGATCTTCTTGGGGGGACCCGGGTGGCGCCACTTCTGGTCTGGGGGATCGTCACGCACTATCAGGTGGACAGGGGACGGGAGATCTGCGCCAGACAGACAGTCGCACAACATATGTCTCATTTGTTAGCCTCAGGGGGATGGAGTGTAAGTCCCCAGAAGTCCTGGAGTGCCAGGCAATTGTTCCACCGAAGGTTTTAGACCAGAGGTTGGAAGGTCAGGTTCAGGATCAGCCTGACCTGAAGGGTAGGACGACTGTAACCAGTGTCCTGACCGGTTCTTCTTCCAGAGGAACTTCTCCAGGTGGGAGAGGGCAGACCTCTGGAAGGGGGTGCAGAGGGTGGGAGAGCCCACCTCTGACCCAGGTGCAACCTGAGTGGATAAGCCCTGGGCTGGAATGGCGTTCTAGGTGTACCCCTCGTTGGAGGAGGAGGAACCCTAGAAGAAGAGGTAGGGGGAGGAGAGCCTTCCCCGAGACTCCTGGTCCGCCTGAGGTTGTAGGCCCTAGGCCGGAGAACCAGTGGCAGTCTAGTCCTGTCTTGCAGACAGGGAGAGTGGAGAATGGCTCCTATGTGCCAGGGGTTACTACCCGCCGCTCTGCGAATAGGCATGGACCAGTGGCACCTGGGTGGCCCAGGGCCTGGTCCTGGCCGCGGACAGCTTGGGAGTACCAGTGGGGTAGCCCAGTTGGTCCAGACAGTGTGTTGAGAAGGAATCCCATGGGTTCACCGTGGCATAGAACAGGAGGGTGTCCCTGCAGTTGCGGGCCCGCGTCCGTGTTCTATCGCCCCAAGCAGGGAAGTCCATCACGGTGGTGATTGTTCTACCCTGAGTTTTGGCTGGAAGGGGGTTGTGTTGGACTTGGCCCTTGGGGCAGGTTCACCCCTAGACTTTTTGCTTTTAAATGGTGACCTGGTGATGGTGATTTTTGAGTTCAGCGCACTTTCACTGTGTCCCAGTGGAAAGTGCGTGCGCACTTTGAGTGCATGTGATGAGCTAGGCCTGCCCTCCCATAGGAATGCATGGGGAATGTGTGTGTCCCTGGTAGTTCCTGATGCGTGGGGAGTGCAGGCTCGAGTTTAGTATGTGTGAACTCGTGAGAGTGAATGCTGCGAGATGGTGTATGCAGCATGTATGTGTCTAGAAGGGAAGTGCTACTTCTGGACATTGAGATATGTGTGCAGTGAGGGTGCTGGAGCGTGATTGGCTGGAGCTGGCTGGCATGCCAGGCTCCAGGAAGTCTGGATGGGTCTGCCCGGTCGTGAGTGTGAGATTAGCATGAGTGATGTGTGGGAGGAGTGTACCTGTGTCCTGGATGGGCTGGGTTTTCCCCACACAATGCTGGCTCCGCCCCCCTGTGGTATGTCTGACGACCCTAGCCTCCCCAGTGAATGAATTGGGTGGTTGGGCCATCAAGAGTGCTCCAGAACCAGCTGCAACTGGTTTTGCCCCCACCCTGCACCCTGAAACAAAGGATTTACTGTATAAAAATGGGGCTGTGTCCCCACAGAAGTTGTTCTGATCCAGGATCCTGAGGGGGGCTGCTGCTGCTGTCGCTGGGCCAGAGGACCGCCACTTGGGGTGTCTCCCTGCTTGGAGACCCAGTGTGCTGGCTCTGGGCCCAGCCTTGCCCCCCTGCCCCTTAAAAAGACTTTTGCAGGACTTTGTAGCTTCTAGCGCTGGGGAGCGCTTTCGTTTTCCTTACAGCGCTGGGAAGCACTGTATTTGGCCCCCCTAGCGCTGAGAGCGTTTGATGTCCTGTCAGCGCCTCGGGGCGCTTTATGCTTGCCAGCCGGTGCCCACCCGGCATTTGCTCTAGTGCTGAGCCCCTCGAGTGCCCACCTCGAGTTATTGTTGATTTTGTCATTTGAGCGGCTGCCCACGCCGCATTTGCCCGTGGAATCACCGCCGCAGCCGGGAGGAAGCAGCACCCGCCTTCAGCCCGGGCCGCGCTGGGATTGGCCCAGCCGGCCGAGCCTCCCGCCGCGTCAACGGGGGAGGAGGAGATCGCCGGAAGGCAGGAAGCAGCCTGCGTGCACCGACCGAGGCTCCCCGAGCGAGAGGACCGGTGAGTGCCGATAGACGGGAGGGGCGCCGGGACCCATTGTCAGGGTCCGCCCCCCCATAGCACGATCCCGCACTGTTGCTTGTTTGGGAGCCACGAGGCTCCGGGGGCATTCCTTTGTTGAGCCTAGGAGGCTCCCCCGCCAGAGCGAGGCCCCCCCCACGGCCGCATCCCGTATTTTGAGCCTAGAGAGGCTCTGAAGGGCATACTTGATTTTAGAGTCCCCCGTGAGGGACTCCATCGTTGTGAAGGGCACAAGGGGTGATAGAGCGGCCCCACTTGACAGCGGGTCGCCCCCCCTGGTGTCGGCCCATTTGGTTTACGAGCCCAGAGGAGGCTCTAGGCGCCCCATTTTCACTTCGAGTCCCCAGGAGGGGGACTCCAACGACGGGCCAGTGTTCTCGAGCCCCCCAGAGGGGGTGACTCCCACAGAAAGGCGCCACAGTTGTATTTAGAGCCCTGAGAGGCTCGAAGTGCCAGATTGTTAATTAAGAGCCCAGAGAGGCTCTAGGGGCAATTCTTTTGGCCAGAGCCTGCGAGGCTCCAGCGTTGGCCCCTCACTCACTTCACAGCTGCCCAGCACTTTGTGGGCAGCTGCCTCGTTTAGGCCCCCTGACATTGGGACAGTTCTGGTGTTCCTGCCTACGGACAGTCACAGGTGGTGACTTAAGTGAGTTTGGCGCAATTGTTCCTGTCCTGCACCTCTGAATGTGTTTTTATGTGTCATGTGCCTTGTTTTTTTACACCTCTGAATGTATTGTTGATGCATCATGTGTTTTCCTCCCTTACACCTCTGAATGAATGTTATGCATTGCATCATGTGTTATGTGCTTACACCACTTGGTCCATGCTCCAGCCAGAAGAAGAGGAAGTGGAGTCAGCACACGCTGTACAATTAGAAGGCAGCAACTAAGAGTGGCGATGAAGCCAACAAACGTAAAGCAGTGGGCTGGCTGCAAGCCCGTTGTTGTATACAATATCTCTTGCAACAAGAGCATATTCAGCGCATGAGCTGTCGCAGGCATGACCTAAAAGTTGCCCCATTTACAGCTTCCTTAAAACAGAGGAGTTCCTGCTATGCAGTCAAATGTCTCTAGATATATCTGCAATTCCCCAGCAAAGGAGCACAGGACATCCCTCCACTGACCTGCTGGGAAGGTGGGCCGCCCACTTAGGGCTTAGTAAGAGAGGATGACCGCCACTGTGACTCTGCGGTCCTCTGGTTGATGGAACTCTGGGTCGGGGGTTACCAATGATAAACCACCAGGCCCCTTTACCCGAAACAGAGGTTCGCAGGTCAGGAGGACCACCGCTCCTCCTGGTCTACCAAACCATGAAAGATGCCTTCAATCTTTTATTTTGTTTTAACAGTGTCATCGTTTTTTTTAATCTTATTAAACCGCTACTCAAAACTTAAAATGTTGTTTTATTTGGAGTGTGACTGTCGGGGTTCCACAAGTGAAGGACTCATTGTGTTTCTGTCTCTGTTGCAGCCCCTTGGAAGTCCGCAGAGTGAATGACCAACTCATGCAGCTGGAGAGAGCGTTCATCGACCCGCTGGGAATAGCTGGAGCGCCCACGTACAGGTACTGGGTACTCGAGGGTGCCTCGCGAATACAGGCGGTGGTGGTACCCTGAGGGGTCTGTGCTCCACAAATGCAGGTACAGGAGGCACTGCAGCAGGTTGCTCCACAAATACAGAGGCTGGAGATACTTGTAGGTGACCCCATTCCAAATACAGTAATATAAATCTCAGGGTACTATAGGGGCTCCCCAAAAATACAGGTACCAGGACACTCCTCGATGATCCCCCCTAAATACTCCAAATACAGGTATCTGAGATACCGCAGGAACTGACACCCATACATAAGAGCTGTGGTTCTCCATGGGTGCCCCATAACTACAGGTACTTGAGACAATGTGGTGTGCTGTACCCAAAACGTGTAACTGGAGTTACTATGGGGGGCAGGAATACAAGATTTGGAGGTACTCTGAGAAGGGTGTTACCTACAAATACAGGGACTGTAGGTACTGGAGGGTGAGACACCAAAAACAGCAAATACATGCACTGGGGTAATCTAGGGGTGTCCCACAAACACTGCAAGTAGATGTACAGAAAGTACTCGAGGCGGTGCCCCAGAAATGCAGGTTCTACAGGTACATCAGGTTGAACACCCTTCCCCTGCCCCAGTAACAGTAAGACATTGTGACAGTCAAAACATTGTACCATGGTAATCTGTTTTTTGAGTTTAAAGTAGAAAGTGGCCTTTTAGTGTGATCATTGTTGTAGTATGTGCCCCAGCAGTGTGAGAGTTTGTGTTGTTAATGCTTTTGTGGTGTGGGAGTTGTTGTTAATCTAGTCTCTGTAGCCTCGGTGTCTGTGTTTGTAATGCCCCTGTACAGTGGGAGTTGGAATTAAGTATGCCCTTGCAGTGGGAGCTGGTTTTTATAATGTTTGTCTAGGGTTGGCGTTATGTTTCTAATTTTCCTGCAGTGTGAAGGTTGGTGTCTGTAATGCTCCAGTTTGTAGCTTGCTCTCTTTATACTTCTGTGGTACAGGTGGTTTAAATCCTCCTGGTGGGAAGTAGTGTTGTGCCCACTTTCCAGTGCATGAGTCGGGATCTCTATTCCCTTTCAGTGCCAGAGCTGGTGTTGATTGTGCGCCTGTAATATAGGTGTTTTAAAACCCTTTAGTGTGGTATTGGCTTTTTAATGCGTCTGCAGCTTATGAGTTGTATTTTTAATGGCCTGCACTGCTGGAGTTGGTGTCAACGAAGCCTCTGCAGTGTGGGGCTGGTGCATTCAATGCCCTGTAGGTGATAGGAGGTATGGTTAATTCCCTTTAGATAGCAAATAGTGTGTCTGAAGTGATGAGTTATAGGTGATGCTCTGTCGCGGGAGGTAGTGCAGTTTATTCCCTGTAGGTGGTAAGAGGTGTGGTTACTGCATTGGAGAAGGGAGAAGTGTGGTGATTCCCTCCTGGTGGTACAATGTGCGATTAGTGTGACGTAGACATAGGCAGCAAGAGGTATTGTTCATACCCTGAAGGTGGTAAGAGGTGCTGTTGATGCTTTGTGGGTGGGAGGTATTGTGATTGATTCCCTGTAGGTGGTAAGAGCTGTGGTTACTGCATTGGAGAAGAGAAGAGTGTGGTTGGTTCCCTCCGGGTGGAGGTGTGATTGGTGTGATATAAACATAGATAGCAAGAGGTATAGTTCATACCCTGGCGGTGGTAGGAGGTGCTGCTGATACTCTGTAGGTGGTTGGTAGTGTGGTTGATGCACTGTAGGTGGGAAGAGGTGTGGTTGATGTACTGGAGAAAGGAGATAGTGTCATTGATTCCCTCTACGTGGTATGATGTGTGATTAGTGCGATGTAGACTTAGGCAGCCAGAGATATGGTTCATACCCTGAAGGTGGTGAGAGGTGTGGTTGATGTTCTGTAGGTAGGAGGTAGAGTGTTTGAAACTTTATGTGATATGAAGTGTGGTTGATGGCTTGATGGCGTGATAAGAGGTTTGGTTGAATCCCAGTAGTTGGCAAGAGGTGTGGTTACTGTACTGGAGAAGGGAGAACTGTGGTTGATGATTCCCTCCAGGTGGTATGAGGTGTGATTAGTGTGGCGTAGACATAGGTAGCAGGAGGTATGGTTCATACCTTGAAGGTGGTAAGAGGTGCTGTTGATGTTTTGTGGGTGGGAGGTATTGTGATTGATTCCCTGTAGGTGGGAAGAGGTGTGCTTAATTTACTGGAGAAGGGAGGTGTGTGGTTGATTCCCTCTAGGTGGTATGAGGTGTGATTAGTCAATTGGTGTGATATAGACATATGTAGAAAGAGGTACGGTTCATACCCTGAAGGTGGTAAGTGCTGTTGATGCGCTGAGGGTGGGAGGTAGTGTGATTGAAACTCCAGGTGATATGAGGTGTGGTTGATGGTTGGTTTGATGGCATGATCAGAGATTTGGTTGAATCCCTGTATGTGGCAAGAGGTGCAGTTAATATATTGGAGAAGGGAGATAGTGTGGTTGATTCCCTCTAGGCGGTATGAGGTGTGATTAGTGTAATTGGTGTGATGTAGACATACTTAGAAAGAGGTATGGTTCATACCCTGAAGGTGGTAAGTGCTGTTGATGCACTGAGGGTGGGAGGTAGTGTGATTGAAACTCTAAGTGGTATGAGGTGTGATTAGTGTGACGTAGACATAGGCAGCAAGAGGTATGGTTCATACCCGAAGGTGGGAAGAGGTGCTGTTGATGCTTTGTGGGTGGGAGGTAGTGTGATTGATTCCCTGTAGGTGGTAATAGGTGTGGTTGATGTACTGGAGAAGGAAGAACTGTGGTTGATTCCCTCTAGGTGGTATAAGGTGTGATTAGTGTAATTGGTGTGATGTAGACATACTTAGAAAGTGGTATGGTTCATACCCTGAAGGTGGTAAGTGCTGTTGATGCGCTGAGGGTGGGAGGTAGTGTGATTGAAACTCTAGGTGGTATGAGGTGTGGTTGATGGTTTGAAAGTGATAAGAGGTATGGTTGAATCCCTGTAGGTGGGAAGAGGTGTGCTTGATGTACAGGAGAAGGGAGAAGTGTGGTTGACTCTCTCTAGGTGGTAAGAGGTCTGATTAGTGTGATGTAGACACAGGCAGCAAGAGATATGGTTCATACCCTGAAGGTGGTAAGAGGTATGGTTGATGCACTGTAGCTTGGAAATAGCCTGGTTGATGTGTAGGTGGTAAGAGGTGTTGCTGATAGGGTGGAGATAGCATGAATGATGCACGTTACATGGTAAGAGTGGGTGATGCACTCTAGGAGGGAGATTGTGCGGTTGAAGCCTTGAATGTATTCAGAGGAGTGGCTGATATACTGTAACTACAAGATAGCATGCTTGGCGCTGTGTTGGTGGTAAGAGGTTTGGTTGATGCCCATCGTGGGGAGTGTTAACTGGGCCATAGGGTGATTGACCCTGTGTAAGTGCAGTGTGGCTGATGTCCTGTGGGTGGTAGGAAGAGTGGTTGGTGATGAATAGTTGGTAAGACGTGCAGCGGTTGCACTGTACATGATAAGAGGTGTGGTTGCCGCATTGGAAGACAACATGGTTTAATGCCATGTAAGGCATGTTTTTTCCCACATCTTTATTGAGTTATAAGACAGTGCGAATTGACAAAAGAGAAAACCATTGTCCTAAGTGTTACATGCATAGCAAATATTAACCGGGGTCGAGGACATTGGTCCTGTGGGAAGTCATCACTGCAAATATGGGATTGCAAGAATAACCAGTAAACTAAGAAACCGTATAGGCCCTACTTTTGATTTACATTCACATTTAAGCTGGTGTGTGGATTACTACGTATCCGCCCTATCGGAATCAACACGGTCTTGCCCCAGGGGTGAGTATGTGTTGGTGCACACACTAGTGGTGGCTATGACTCTGAGTTGGGTTCACTCCGAAAAGCATGCAATAAATCATCCCAGCCAGTTGCTATGGGAGGACGGTGGAGGCCCCGCAACTCATCTCTGCTCAATGCCGCCGATTCCGGTGTGGCCTATTGCAGCTTTGCCTCTGGGGCGGACCAAACAGTAATAATAAAAATAACATGGTATTTGTAAAGCGCAGACTAATCACCCCTAACGGTCTCAAGGCGCTGTGGGCGCTCGGGAAGATTAAGGGAGCTATTAACCAGAGTCACATGGTGCTGAGCTGAGCTGCTGCCGGAGCCAGGATTGAGCCGTGAACACCGTGCTCTAGAGTCACCACCCTGGCCACTGCGCACCCCTCTCCCCAGTTATGTGCACTTCACATGTTCTCCATGCAGGCTGCATTACGGCCCGCATGGAGAACATGGCCAGGCCCCCAGTCCCTGACTGAGGGCTGAACCACTGTGCTCAGACCAATCACAAAGCTGCATTGCATTGTAGTGATTGGTCAGGGAAGCCTGGGGGCTTCTAATAAATTGGAGCTTAGAGGGAAGAACATAGGACCCAGGTTGCCCTCCACTCACAGTATACTCAACAAAAAAGACCTGGTCCTGATCATTATAGCCAATAATGTTATCAACTGTCTTAATCACTTGTGTGGATTTACTTAAATCTAACAGTGATATTCTTTCTATCGACAGAGTGTGCCTTCTTAATATCTTCGAAAACCCACTATGTGTCTATATGTGCCTGCTTGACTGTCATTCAGGCAATCTACTAAATGTAGAAAAAGTGTAGAAAAAATGTGTGTGAGGAAGGAAGGGACCTCACGGGAGCAACCACCAGGGAACTACTGACTGGTACTCGTCAGTCTGTTCCTCTTATTATCATTGGCTCCTTCCAACCATAAATGAAAAGAATTGCAAAGAATGATGTAAAAGGAAAATGATAATGAACAACTCAAAAGGTGACTATACCTAATTACATTCATATGCACCCCAACCCCCACGGGTATAAGAGCCGCTATCCGGCGCTTTACCAATGCTAAAAAATGGGTTAGATATCCCTAGCTATGTGATACTCTTTATTCTGTGCTGGGTATCTACTCCTATTAAAACCTACACTCTACAGTTGAGCTTCGTTTTAATATATGAGAAGCCTGGGTGCTTACCAATAACAAAGCTGCATTGCAGCATTGTAATTGGTCAGGGGAGCCTGGCTGCTTACTTCTGGTTTCATTCCAGAGGAGAGACGAAGATGGAGAGACACAGCGGTGAGGTAAGTTATTACCTTTTTATTAATAATCCCCTTAACCACCCCACCACCCCCGATGAGTGACAGATGCTACTGTATTGGAGTATTTGTTGTCATTTGTTGGGAGAAGAGTTGGCCTAACGGCTAGGGCGCTCGACCTCATACCTGGGGATCTGGGTTCGAGTCTCGGTAACGACGCCAAAAAAAACTCCTGTGATTCTGGGCAAATCACTTAATCTCCCCGTGCCTAAAATTAATGCGTGTCCTCATTTAACGTAACTGGTGATATGTAAAGCGCTCTGATACCTGATTCAGTTCGGGTCTAGTTCACGCTATATAAAACTCTGAAAAAATAAAATAAAAAAAATTCCTTAGGAGTCAGTGGGCAACATAGATTGTGTTCCCAATGACCCTTCAGTCTGGCTAATAGGTCTACATTTGGGTCAGGAATGGCTCTCATGATCAGGGAGGCCGGTTGTGATCCACTTCTCAGGGTAAACAAAGCCTGAGTTAAGGATTGCATCGTCAGCTCGGTGGCCACTGCACTCCAGAGGCATTCTATTTCTGCAGCTAGTCAATGGTGCAGTAACAACTGGCCCGCCGGGCCGGAAATGAGGTCTGCTCTCTGGGAGCATAGCAGATGGGACAAACGAGTCTTCTGGTCAAAGATCCCCAAGATGCCACTCCCAAGGATTCCCTGGTCACCAGCCCCTCCCTGCCCACAGCTGTGCGAAAGCCAGTGAGAGTGCTGAGCGGAATGTCAGGTGTATACAGCAGGGTGCCCGGCGAGCACCTCTTGGCCATGCTGTAACAGTCATTGGCTATGCGGAGAAGACTATTGGAAATTGTGGGCAGCGATGTATCGTAGCTCCGTGCCCAATGTGGTCAATTCCTCTGCCAGGTTAAGACCCACATGATAGCAAGCTAGTCATCCGAGTTACGTCACTGGGTAGCCGTGCTCGAAATACAGGACCAAGGTCCGCTGCAGCTGTAGGCAATTGAAGCTTGGCCAGAGCAATTCTGCATCCATCTTTCTTTCAGAGCGAGTCCCCCAGCCATCGAACACGTGGAACATTTCACGGGGGTAATAAAAGGCATGTTCATTAAAGAGTCATGGCAGCATCACCATTTTAGACAACGCACCTCCACCCTGCACCGAGAGAGGAGTGAGCACCAAAAGGTCATTGGAGGTTGAAGGGGGCACTGCCCTCATGAGGCTGCCCCCAATAGGTCCCTGGGGGTTGGAAATTGCCCTTCTTAGGGGATTTCCCTACAGCTTTTTATCCTCCTAGTTTTTGCTGACTCGCTTTTCGTGGCATCAGGCCTCTGGGCACTTTCCACTGTACCACAATGGGAAAGCGCGTTCACCCTTCATACACAATCCAGGAAGGGGTTTCGGTATCGTATTTGCGAATGTCCTGTACAAAGGTACACCACATACCCAGGGCGGGTACTGCACTAGCTAATAGTGGGGAACAGCACTGACGGTGCCACCCACCAGAATAGCCTGTCTAACATTTACCATGCTCAGGGTAACCTTTCTCATTCAGTAGCCAATGCTGAATGGGCGGGTCTTACGCTAACACCAGAACTGCCCTAGGGAAAGTCCTGAGGGGTGGAGCACATGGTAGGTGGGCAACTTGGTAGGTACACATACATGTTCTCTGCCCAGGTACTGAAAACTCCCATGTGGGTTTTCCCTACCTAGGGGGTCGGCTCCTTCCTTGGGACACCTCCTGGGTTTTGCTGATTCGCTGCTTGTGGCCTTAAGGCTCTGGGCACTTCACCACTGCAAATGCAGAGTTAAAGTGTGCGCACCCTTCCTATCCATGTTAAGAACTGGTGCTTCAATGATGGTTGTAAACATGTCACAGCCTGCCATTGCAGGCCGGTGTGTGTGCACTTGGATCTATGATGTTCTTAAAAATGTGTCCAGCTTTCTATTGCAGGCCGGGGTGTGCATACTGGCACCTGTGGTGCTTTTAACGATGTTTTCAGCTTGCCATTGCAGCTCAGGGTGTGCGTACTGGCACCTAAGGTGTTTTTTACCAATTGTCCAGCCTGCCATTGCAGGCTGGTGTAGGCGCACTTTCAACTTATAGTGATTTGTGAATCGTGTCAAGCCTATCATTGCAGGCTGGGGTGTGTGTATTGGCACACCCTGACCTGAACTTACACCTTGAGAACAACAACGACACCAACTCCTCCACCCTGATCGACAACCTTGCAACCTCAGACTCAGACAACTCGTCACAACACCCACCCACGCCGCCGGCCACACGCTTGACCCCATCTTCTCTGCAAGTCCCCATATCGCCATCAACCACACCACCGAACTCCACTGGACCGACCATCGCTGGATCTACTTCACCTTCCGGAAACCCACCACGCACCACCGCACCCAACAGATGCCTCACCGCTGCGTGAGCAAAGTCACCAAAGACCAGTTAACCACCACCCTCGCCCGGAGTCCACCCACCGACTCCACCGACCGTAACCTCAGACAGTGAATCGACGACTGCGCCAATACCCTCACACCGCTCAAGAAACCATCCAACAGCCACACCAGCAAGAAAGCCATCTAGTTCACTGAAGACCTCTGGGCCTCCAAGCAAACCTGCCAAAAGGTAGAGAAGAACTGGCCCTGTGAACGAACACCGGACAGCTACGGAGCCCACAAGGACGCCACCCGCAGACACCATCAGCTCATCAGATCCGCCAAAAAGGCCTCATTCAAAGATCACCTAGACAACAACACACACAACAGCAAAGAGCTCTTTAACATTGTGAAGGAACTCTCCAACCCCAGATTCAACACCAACGACATCCCACCTTCGCAAGACCTATGCGACTCTCTGGCCACCTTCTTCCAATGCAAAATCTCAGACATGCATGACAGCTTCAACGCCTCGACCGTCCCGATAACCACTGAGACCCCCGCCCCCATGACCACCACCCGCACCAACCGCCTGCTCTCCTGGACCAACATAAACGATGACGACACCATCAAGATCACGAACACCGTCCACTCCGATTCTCCGTCAGATCCACGCCCGCACCACATGTTCAACAAAGCCAGCACCACCATTGCACCCCATCTCCGGAAGGCCATCAGCATTTCCTTTGAGACAGCAGCCTTCCCGGAGAGCTGGAAGCACACCGAGATCAACGCCCTACTCAAGAAACCTAAGGCGGACCCCAACGATCTCAAGAACTTCTGCCCCATCTCCCTGCTCTTGTTCCCGGCAAAGGTCATCGAGAAGACAGGCAACAAACAACTGACCCGCTACCTCGAGGAAAACTGCATCCTGGACCCGTCCCAGTACGGGTTCCCCAGCAACCACAGCACTGAAACCGCCCTCATCCTCGCCACCGATGACATCAGGACCATGCTAGACAACAAAGAAACCGCGGCCCTCATCCTCGTGGCCCCGTCAGCTGCCTTTGACACAGTCTGCCATCACACACTACGCACACGCCTCCATGGCGCCGGGATCCAAAAGAAGGCCCTGGACTGGACCACTTCCTTCCTCTCCGGCAGAACACAGAGTGTCTGCCTCCCCACTTCCACTCCGAAGCCACCAAGATCATCTGCGGCGTTCCCCAGGGCTCATCCCTCAGCCCAACGCTGTTTAACGTCTTCATGGCACCGCTCACCCACGACACCCGACTGCACGACCTCAACATGATCTCCTACGCCGACGACACCCAGCTGATCCTCTCCCTCACCAAGGACCCCCACACCGCCAAAACCAACCTCCACGAAGGAATGAAGGCCGTCACCGAATGGATGAGGAACAGCCTGCTGAAGCTGAACTCTGACAAGATGGAGGTCCTCATCCTCGGATCCACCCCCTCGGCCTGGGACGACTCCTGGTGGCCGACCGCACTGGGAGCAGCTCCAACACCCACCGATCACGCACGATCATCCTCGACTGCACGCTCTCCATGACTAAGCAGGTCAACTCCGTCTCCTCCGCCTGTTTCAACACCCTCTGGATGCTCTGCAAGATATACAAGTGGATCGCCACCAAAACGAGAAGAACGGTTACCCAGGCCCTTGTCAGCAGCAGACTCGACTACGGATACACCCTCTACTCAGGAGCCTCAGCCAAACTCCTGAAAAGGGCTGCAACGCATCCAGAAAACTTTTGCACGCCTGATCCTCGACATCCCTCGCCGCAGCCACATCACACCCCACCTGAGAGACCTGCACTGACTCCCCGTCAACACGAGGATAACCTTCAAGCTACTCACCCACACACACAAGGCACTCCACAACACCGGACCAGCGTACCTCAACAGACGACTCAGGTTCTACGCCCACCACCCGCCAGCTCCGCTTTGCCGACCTCGTCCTCGCTACAGTCCCCGACTCCAAAGAGTGACCTCCGGCGGCAGATCATTCTCCCACCATGACACCAAGACCTGGAACATCCTCCCCATCCACCTACGGCAGACCCAAGACCTGCTGACCTTGAGAAGACTCCTCAAGACCTGGCTTTTCGATCAGTAGCATCATTCCCCACCCCCCAGCACCTTCAGACCGTCACAGGTGAGTAGCATGCTTTATAAATGCTATGCTATGATTGGTGCTTTTAATCATGTGTCCAGCTTGTCATTGCAGGCCGGGGTGTGCGCACTGGCACCTATGGTGCTTTTAATCATGTGTCCAGCTTGCCATTGCAGGCCGGGGTGTGCGCACTGGCACCTATGGTGTTTTTAACCAAGCGTACAGCATGCCGTTGCAGGCTAGTGTAGGCGCTCTTGGACCTATAGGGATTTGTGAAACATGTCAAGCCTGCCATTGCAGGCCAGTGTGTGCGTGCTTGCATTGCACTGCCGCTGAGTCACTTCTGTGACGCAGCGGTGGCGTAAAGCAAGCGCCATGCTATGACGGATTTACAGCGTGACACATCTAAGGAGATGCCCAAAGCCAGGAGATCTGGTCTCCCCCTTTTGCGGCCTGCATCCCCACATTGAAAGTCGAAGTCCCTCAGGGTTCTATCTTGAGCCCGCTGTTGTTTAACTTGTATCTGGCCCCCTCGCCCTTCTGGTGGAAGCTTGTGGTGCAACAATTATATATTTATAACAAAGAAATGTCTGTGGGTCAGTGAGAGGATAAGGGTTCCACTGTGTGTGTTGGAGTGGGACTAAAAAAGTGATTAGTGCAAAATTGTGCAATAAACAGCACTCAATTCCTGAGTTGGAAAAAAGTGCCCATCAGTTCCCATACGGTCCCGCCCTATTCATCATCTGGGCTCTCCATACCAAGGAGAAGGTGTAGTCTGCCACTAGATTTTGTTATGACAGACAAAACAACTCAAGATGGATGAAAGAGTTGTGTCGGGGGTGACCGAAAAAGTTAGTGCATCTGGGTAACTGAATTGCAGTGCTTAAATGTGTGGTGAAAAAGAAATGATTTTATAAAATTGGGTAGAAATTGAGTAGAGGTGAACAATTTTAATGATTTCTCTCAATTCTCCCAGCATTAAAAATGTATAATGAACTGGCAGATTTAACAAAATATCTGCCTGCAAATAGGGTCAATATGTTTCAGCATTTGTGACTAAAGATACGCCACTGCTTTCTTCAGGACCTAGATATAACAGCTACTGCAAATAAATAAGAAAAATATCACCTGTGTAATTTCAGGTTTTACTCAGTCTCCTCCAACGGGCTATTTGGTAGGAGAAAATTGCATCACCCCACCTGGCACCAGCTCAGGTGTGTGGAGCGCCGCTCTTTCCGTCGGTACACCAGGCATCCCAATATCTAGTGGCAGACTACACCTTATCCTGGGTATGGAGAGCCCAGATGATGAATAGGGCGGTACCGTATGAGAACTGAGGGGCACTTTTTTCCAACTCAGGAATTGAGTGCTGTTTATTGCACAATTTTGCACTAATCACTGTTTTAGTCCCACTCCAACACACACAGCGGAACCCTTATCCTCTCACTGACCCACAGACATTTCTTTGTTATAAATACGTAGTATTAGGGCACGTGTTTGTCTGGGTCGTTAATCTAGCCCTAGGACCCCTCCTCAAACGTTGGTTTATAGTGCAACAATTATATCTTATGCTGACGACACTCAGCTGTTGTTCACATGCAAGAAGGCTGAGGATCTTGATGGAGAGAAGATCAATAAGTGCCTGAAGGAAGTTTTTACATGGTTTAGACTCAACCAGCTACAATGAAACCCGAAGAAATCCAAAGTTATAATTTTCGGATCTTTCATCCAAGATACATGGAAACAATGGTGGCCGACCGACATGTCTCCCCCTCAAACCTCAGCGGGCGTTGTGAAAATCTAGGGGTAAAAGTGGATGATTCTCTTGCCATGAAAACCCAGGTTCAGTCAGTAGCAGCTACCTGCTACGGCATTTTGAAAATGCTCCAGGGATTTCGCCCCCTCCTGTCACTCCCCCATAGAAAGACAGTGGTCCAGGCTCTTATTACTTCGAGACTGGATAATGTAAATGTCTTATATTTGGGTCTCCCTGAATTTTTATTAAATAAACTCCAGGTTGTCCAAAATGTGGCAGCCAGGGCCATTCTTATGCTGGGCCCCAGAGTACGGATTTCCTCCCACCTGAAGAACCTACATTGGTTACCCATCCACAGCAGAATTCATTTCAAGGCTCATGTATTGGCTTTTAAGGGGCTCCATGGCACAGGGGCTCACTACATCAGGAAAAGGGTGACTTACTATAATCTGGCAGAAATGTAAGATCGTCACACCAACATCTGATCACTGTGCCCAAATTCGCTTGTTCCCGCAGCAGGGGTAGCACCTTCCAGGTGCAGATGGCCCGCATCTGGAATGGTCTGCCGTTAACACTCAGACAGACCACTGACCTATTGACCTTTAGGAAACAACTCAAAACTCGGTTGTTCCAGCAATAATCTCTGGCCGAACCTTCTCTGGCAGCCGTCTCACTCACTTACAGCCTCTAGCACCGGGACACTCTGTTGAGTAGCTGTGTGCTCTACAAGTATTAAATAACATAACATAACATGCATCATGCCGTAAACCCCTATGCCACATTATACCTGCATCAGGTATGATGTGGGCGTACCGTCGCAGTGGGGGCGGTCCATCGCAGGAAAGCCTCGGAAAAGTGCCTGAGCGAAATCTACATGATTTCACCTAGTCACTTTTCCGACGCCGCTGCACTTTGCGCGTGCTTGAAGCAGGCGTAAGGCGAGATGCAGCATGTTGGAGATAGGCCGGGTTGGAACAGTACTGGAGTTGCATCGCGCCCGTGACACGACTCTAACACTGCGCTAACCTTACACCGGCAGATACGACATGCATCTGCCTATCCGTGCACCACTGTGCGCCGCATGCGGCGCATCCGTGGTGGCACACGGGTAGTTTGGCATGTCGCAAGTTTTCTGGCGCATCCCTGCTGATTTGCAGAGATGCGACAGACCTTGCAAATCTGCCCCATGGTGTTTTTAAACATGCGGCCAGACTGCCATTGCAGGCCTTCGTGTGCACCATAGCACTTATGCTCAGAGCGGCCTTTCTAAACCACTAGCCAGTCCTGAGGTGACTTTTCACTACCAGTAGAGCACCCCTAGGGTAAGTCCTGAGGCGTGACGCAAGTGGTAGGTAAAAGGCAGGGCAGGTACACAGGCGTGCACCCTGCCCTGGTAGTGAAGAATACCCATGCATGTTTCCACTGCCGATGAGGCTTGCACTTCTCCTAGGTTAACATCTGAGAATGGCGGAAATAACTGCAGGCTGCAATAATGGATTGCAGTGGAGCAGCCTCATAGTGTTTTCTGTCTTTGTATTCACAATGACAAAGCCTCTCTTGTGGTAAAGGTGCTTTTGTCATTACAAACTTAGAAATGCCACTTCTAGGTCATCGTACCTGAGCTGACAGACACACGCTGTCCTGCTACTTGGAAGGATTGCCACAGGCTGCAGTTGATTCATTCTCCATAAGAGACACCGAAGTGAGAATATTCTCACCCTCCATATGATAAAAGTATGGCCTCGTCGTGATTGACGACAGAAGGCCTGCTTCCATTCATGCACACAGAATTGGAACTCAACCTGTTTTGACAGCGCTTTGACTGTGCCATCCTCGGCACACGTGGAGCCTTACATTGTGCGCATTCACGTAATAACCGTCTCACCACTCACCTCACACTTGGGCTCCTGGCTGGGACCCATGTGAGTATCTTTTTCTTATCCTTTGCACGGTGCCACACCCTCCACAAGGCCCGGTCCATTACCCTTCAGGTGTCCCTACGATCATAGGTCCTGAAGAGACCCTACACTGCACACAGGGTCGAAACGCCATTGATAAGTTGCATAAACAAACCCTTGTTTACCAGCACTGATCACTGTATCAAGCGCTGTCCACCGTACATAGATATGTTAATGGTCGTTTATATGAAGCATTGGAAACCTTGTATATAGTTCACATATATGTCACTAATTTTCTAGGTTTTGATTTTTCACTGGAACAACTTTCACTCTGAACTGTATGTTCAGATGTATTACTTTGCAACAGTATTTCATTTCAAGGATTATATAAATATTTTTGTTTCGAAAACAAATCAGAGGTGTTTGTGCTTCCTTCCCTCTCCAATATCACTATAACCCGATATATTGCCATTGTGCCCATATACATTGAGATTACTGCATTAAGTGTCCACAGGAGCCTAAGTGTTTTGATAAAAAAACTTCTATAAAGTGGGCCTTCCTCTGCTCTAAAACTCTTTGTGCACCTTTTAGATTGACTCCATCCCACACTAGAGGCTGGAGGGCACATCTGGGCATCCCTAGTGACAGATGTGAAACACTGGGCATGCAACGGGAAAGACAGACCAAGCGAAATCGATTGGAGGAAGAGATTCTGACCCTTGACCTCTTGAGTCAGATAATGTCCCTACTAAAGATTAGGATCTGCATTCCATCGGCACGGGACAGACAGGACTGAAATTTAGGGAAGACATCTGTGGTTTAAAGGGAACCCCCCTGAACCACACCGGACTTCAAAGGCACACTCCAGTGTATCTACTGGTGCCATACTTCAGCAGGGTAGAGTTACACTTGTGGGGACATGGGACTCGAGAGCCGGGAAATGCATGGTGCACACTGCCAGAGGATTCTGTTGTGCACAAGGAGCATTACTGCCATTGAAAGGGACCGCACGCACTTCCTGAATAGTGAATGGTCTGAGCTGACCACCTGCTGCTGTGTAGCAACCTGAAGTGTGCTCTTGAAGGGCTTGTCAAACCTGCCCCCTGTTCTCTGGTGGAGGTCTCAGGGACATCAAAGACCTCCCCTGAAGGACCCACACTGTCTGCATGTGACACCCTGAGAGCGGGCCCACTTAAGTGTCCACATCGTCTGCTGAGTTCCAACTAGTGGCTCAGCATGAGCATGGAACTATGAATAGTGTCTGGAGACCGGATTGCCTCGTTCGGAGCCCCAAAAGCATTGCCCGAATCTAAGGAGTGGGCCCTCGCATCATGGGAACCTCAAAGCGCATAAGCGTCCTGTTGAGGGTGAGCAACTTCACCGTTTTGGGATCCCACGTGACCCGCTTCGCCAATCATGCTGCATCTCTCTCATGCGACACGTTGACTGTATGTTCATTGCGTGCAGAGTCCGATTCATTGGGTGCGGCCTTTGGAGGTAAGGGTGTACCCCTAGCGGTGCCACATTCTACCTCATGTGACACAGCTGAACTTGCGCCTGGGTGTGTGACCGGAATTGTATGCTGTGACCAATATCAACACGAACCAGGCGTTGTGCCTCATATCCAGACAGCCACGGAATTTGCAACTCTTCGATGTGGGCGACCGATATCCTCTGGTGCAACCCAGATCAATGCGCACCAGGTGTTGTGCCTCATTTCTAGGAAGATATGGAACTTGAAACTCTTTGATGTGTGTAACAGGTATCTTCTGGGCAACTAGGATCAACGCGCACCAGGAATTGTGCCTCATTTCCAGAGAAGTACAGATTTTGCAACTCATTGTTGTATGTGACAGGTATCATCTGGTGCACCCAGTACCAACACACACCGGACTTTGAGCCTTATTTCTTGGGAGGTAAAGAATTTGCAACTCTTCCTGTGTGAGACCTGAATTGTCTGTTGTGACTCGTAACAGGGTGCACCAGATATTGTTCCAGGAATTGCCTGGATGGGACTTTGATTGACGTATGCCGGGCGGGTGCCTCTTCCTTCCGAGAGGCATCCCTGCTACCTCCCCCATTCATCGCTTATTTGTGTTTGGCTCCCAGCGTGGTGGACCAACTGCCCTCTCCTCAGCCGAACCCTGACAGACAACATTGTGTGGCACGGTACTGTTGCCTGGATTTGGCCTTGGTATTGAGAGTAACTGACAGGGTCGAAGGGACGCTTCTGAGAATGGTCAGAAGCGGGTCAAGAGGCAGTGTGACCCCCCCCCGCACACATACATGCTTCGCAGAACTGGGCTGCTACCAGGAGGCCCCTAGTGGAACCCTTTTGAGTGTCTGACTATTGCCCTCAGCCCCCTTCTGCAGCCTGTAGGTGAACTTCTCGAGCGGTGGCCAAATCCTCCATTTGCCAATTGCCTCCTATCTTCCCCCACCATCTTCCCTGAGATCCTAAGTGTGACTTCGGCAGCATGCAGCCAAGTATCTGGGGGAGGGTTATTTCAAATCTGTAAGTGTAGGGTAGTCAAAGTGAATTGGAGGACGAAAGGAGGCATGGGTCACGAGGTCTGCAGTGTATTACCAATCAACCGGCGGATATCAGTGGTGTCACCACATTATGGTGCTGTGTGCATAGGGGTGATAGCATGTTCCATACAGAGATACATGATGTTCATTATGAGACGTTGGCCTGGCATATGCTGTCCACTATTCTAGTGGGCACCTTGCACCAGTCCAAACGACCCTTATTGATGGTAGGTTAAAGACAACCTTTATAGATAGCTATCCTAGTGGTAGCTGTGGAGAGAAGACTTCAGGCTAAGTCTTGAAGGAATGTAACCATTAAGAAAAAATGGGGTAACCCTAAGGCATGGACCTGGGTGTACAATGTTATCAAAAAACAATGGTCCTGAACCTATGAATTCTAAACCTTATATATTTCAGTAGCTTTTCTCATTTACTTCCAAGGAGCACCCACACACAGTATGCTCTGTACTGAAAATCTAGTACCACAAGATTAACATAAAACCACGGTTAGGAGAAAACATATTTAATTTCGTTTTCCATTTTCTACAACAAGCATTTTTATAGAAAGTATTTTTATATACATCAATCGAATTTTACAACACATGAGCCGGGTTCGCTGTAAAGTTCAGGGGGCCCCTTTGGTGGACCATTTCAGTAGATTTGAACATCCAGACCACAGCATGAGATGGTGGGTCATAGAAAAAATTACAGAGAACCAACGAGGTGGCGATTTGCACAACATCCTCAATAGAAGGGAGTGTAAATGGATATATACTCTTAACACTGTGAACTCGGGACTTAATGAACTTGAGGAGATGAATAAACAAGTCGCCCTATTGGGTACATGATTATGCTTGGACATTATTTAATGTTGATAAACAATGGAAACTTTATTGAATAGATGGTTGAAAAACTGTACATGATGTTTATATGTATACCACCTTTCCCTAACTCAGCTGACCTAGATATTGTTTCCATTGAATTTAATTTCTTTTCATTTACCTAGGACTGTGTTGAATATGTTTCATTTAATGCTTTGATGTATCATAATTTGATGACAGTGCTTTTGTGGTAAATAAATAAATAATACCTCTCTTTTTGACTAGACATATATCATAACAGATAGCTCAATAAATAAGAGTCAAGATTCGAGGTAGTAGGAGTTTTGCAGGTTTAATACAGCATAAGGACAGGAACAGGACAACCTGCATAGGAATAGGATGACAGGGCCCAGCAGCTGCTGGGGCTGGATCTGGGATGAGCGCGCTGGCTTTTAATAACAATACATGAGTATATATACATAACGCAAACACATAGCATTACATTGCAGTAGGCGTAGCAGTGGGTGGAGCAATAGGTGTGACGCGTAGCAGTCGCGAAAGATAAAGGCAAAAGTAGGTGTAACTGGGCGTATACATAGACATGTGGTGCAGACGTAACAGGATATGTCATGAATGGGGCGGAAACCATGGAGGGGGCTACCTGAGGAGCCGGGACCTCTAACCTGATGGTGCGCGCAAACTAGCAATGACGTATCACTAGGAGAAGCTGGGGGCTATGAACTCTGTGCTAGGAGCAGAGACTGAAGTCTGGAGGGTCAGAGCGACATGTACCTAAACCCTATCTAGTATCTGATGTTTAGGGAACATGTTGATATGAACTAGAAGTTAGGAGGGGAAAGGCTAACTTGATTCTAAGACTGGACCATGCATTATTCTACATGTAGTGCGTGATGAAGAATATTAAATGACCATTAATACAGTATTTCTCTAACGTGGAGACGTGAAGGCTAGACAATGACGGAAACTATTGATGCAGTTCAGTAGCTTAGGAATGCAGAGAAGGAGGACTGAACTGATAACTGGAATCATAACATATTCTTGGCAGACTCAGAGACTGAGCCAGGCTGGGCCGGGCACTGCGAGGCAGGAAGTAAGTGAAGGGTCGAGGATACAGGTGGGGGCTGTATCGCTCCTCAGCGAGGCTTCAGGAGACAGGAGCTGAATCTAGTGTCCAGGCCCCTTTGAGGCCTAGAAACGGGGACTTTACAATGGAATAACGTGCACACTGAGAAACGTGGCAACGTAGCTTTACATAGGCCTGATATTCGTATTATTCACGAGGACTGGAAACTGGCATACTAGAGGGGGACACAACTGTAATTGCGTCATTAATCAGACATGGGGAATGCATATGCATATTTAATCATGCACACATAACATATTATGGATGACACGTAGGGACACAGAACATGGCAAAATTTACTTTTCCACATTTTCACCAATAATGTGACGTCTGCAATGTGTTTGTTTTCACCTCCTCATTGAATTTTTGAAATGTCCATGTACTAGTCCCTTCTTGATGTTTATCATGCAGTATGGATTGGTTCGACACTGTTTTTCTCGTGTTTCTCTCGTAGTTTCACGGATTACAATCCAGTCATACATATATGATTAGCGAATTTGAGAATTTTTAATAACATCTGTTGGATTATATATGTTTAATAATTTTTTCATCGCGTATATAAAAATAAAATTATTGCGCGAAATGGGTTCCTTAATTACGTTAGAGGTAGGATACATGCGCAACCCGAATCTATTTTGACTCGAATTGGCTTGCATTTAAATAAAATACTCCCCGGGGCAAGGAAAACGCCTTGCACTGCACACCGGTAAACGAGTCCTCTCTCTATGTCTAACGAACAGAGAGACTCATGGTTATATTCGCGAATGCGGAAGCGCATTGCTATTCCCTCAGTTTTGCCTTCGGGATCATTTTGCGGTTGGATGAACTCTAGTCGTGTAGGGGTAAGTTGACACGTCGGTGTCTCTCTTCCGCCTCACATTTACCGACTGCAGTGTTGTTTAGCTACTTAGTAGGAATTATTTATCGTTTTTTTTTTTCCCCACAGCTACCGGGTTTAATATTGAGGAGCCTTACCTACCGTTTTTGAGAATTGTTATTGTGTGGCGCTATCCACTAGTTTTCCATAACAACGTGGGAGTGTATTTGTACAAGTGGAGTGGAGCGAACGATGTGAGCCTCCCCACTAAACCCCCCCCTTTCTCGACCAGGTAAATTACGTTTTTGATGCATTGAATTCAATTTTTGCCTAGACACCCATGCTGCATGGAGTCTGAAGTATACGTTATCGTTTAATTATAGGTACCGTCTGTGTACCACTTCGGACATTATTCAACAGTGAGAACTTTGTCAGCTGGCTAGTGATATTACTCAATCAGCAGGGTAAGACACTTTAATTAATTATTCTCACTTGAGGACAGAATTAATTTCAACTTCAGTCTGAAGGAGACTTTGTTGTTATTCCTTTATCATAGGTATCATCTATGTGATATTGCGCTATCAATCACCAGTGAGGATTGTATTAGCCATTTTTTGGAACTGAGACCATCACCTATCCGTATCTCCCAACCAGTAGGGTAAGAGTAATGTCTTTACCACTATGTGGAGTCAGATAGGTTTTTAATTTGAATTCTTAGGACCACGGTTAGTAATTCTCTTTATTAATCTCTTTAGGGTTATCCTTATCCCTTGGTTGCCCTTGTATTCTCTTCGTCCTGATGAAGACTCGCATTCCCCAGGTTCAAATCTCCGTATGGGCATAAGACGAGTCGAAACGTCGACGCCATTTGTATTAAACCTTGGACCAACTAATATTGTATATAGTACTAAATAATCCTAGGACTGATATGCCTAGATGTAATAACATTGTTTTTTGATCTTATTCTTTGGCCAGGTTTCTAAAAATACAATATACATGCTGGATATTGTTTTGTTTAATATTATGACCTTTTGAGCACCTCTATACTTTACACTCTTGAGCACGGTTTTTCTTGCACTCTTTCTTCTTTGTTTGGGCGACCACTCTGTTTTTATTGACTCAATTTTGATGATGTATATAAAAATACTTTCTATAAAAATGCTTGTTGTAGAAAATGGAAAACGAAATTAAATATGTTTTCTCCTAACCGTGGTTTTATGTTAATCTTGTGGTACTAAATTTTCAGTACAGAGCATACTGTGTGTGGGTGCTCCTTGGAAGTAAATGAGAAAAGCTACTGAAATATATAAGGTTTAGAATTCATAGGTTCAGGACCATTGTTTTTTGATAACATTGTACACCCAGGTCCATGCCTTAGGGTTACCCCATTTTTTCTTAATGGTTACCTTTGTGCAGCATGTCTGCGAGGGTTGTTTGTCATTGTTGTTTTTGTTAAATTTATGTTGTGTGTTTTGAATAATTGGTTACTAGTACATTATATCTGCAGTACTCCATACTATGTCTGAATCTGAGACCCTTACATATAGTGAAGATTATATTAATAAACTCTTAGAAGAAGAGGGAGGGGGAACTCTTATAGCAGGTAGTACTGTTACTAATGATGTATCCCTGAATGGAAAAATCTCGAAGTTAGAGAGACTTGAAAAGAAGCTTATAAGAACTAGGCTCCATGGCCATACCCTAGCCAAATACCTGAGGTCCAACGTAATTCCTGTGGGTCTTCAGGTGCGAAATGAACCCGCAATCTTTTTAGAAAATCCTAAATTTAAGGAAAAATTCAGTTTCGTGTCCAACACCTGCAGCAGACACTGGATGGTGTTGGGCATAGAAACTGCAGTTGAGGAAGTAGAGAGATTAACAAAGGAAATAGCAGATTTACGGAAGGAAATTTTGGAGGATAAGGCACTAATAAACGCAAAGGAAGCTTTAGAGAGGCTGGAAAAGACAATAAAGGATTTTGACATCTATACACAGGGTACTAAACTAGAAAAAGTTGCAAAAGACATCACTGTGTATGACAAAAAGACAACATACCCGTATCTGCAAGAGGGTTATTTTGAAAGAGACCAACGAGGCAATTGGGCAAGTAGAGGCAGAGGTGGTTATAAGAGGTATAACACCTTTTCATTGTCATCTATGAGCAGTGGTTCGGAAAGTGAATCAGAACGCCCTAGTACAAGCACTGGCTCATCCACGAACAATCCTCCTCAGAATTACTCCGAACAACAGCCTTTTTTAGAAGAGGACCAATGGTGGGGTACATCTACGAGAGGCCGCTCCTGGGGGAGACCCAGGGGATCGAGAACACGCCCTTGGAACAGGGTTACAGGGAGGGGGAGAAAACAAACCCATTTCCAACAGAATACCCATGGCGAAATCAACACGAGACGCCAACAGTACAAATGGTGAGAAATGGCCCAGATAACCCTATAATTAATATATCGGATTACCAACTGTCACCGATAGAACAACAAGTCTTGTCCAAAGGACTGTCTTTTGTCCCTACTACTATACCCAATGATTTCAACATCAGAATAGAATTACAACAATTCTTTCGAAAAATCCGTCTTAAACATTACTTTCACAAGGTTCCATATAATCCGGTACCCTCGGGTAGCGGTTTAAGACCACCTTCCAGGTTCAATCCCCCTACTCACTCCATTGACAATAAGATATTGGCTTATGAGCAGGTGGTATTGAGAGATGTGGATGCAACTTTGGCAACCCGAAGATATATTCCCTATAACATAAGCCGGGATGAAAAGAGAGCTTTACAATCCTTAAAGAACAATAATAACATTGTTATAAAACCCGCCGATAAAGGCGGGGCGATTGTGGTTCAGAATTTAGAGAACTATAAAACCGAGATTCTCTCTCAATTGAATATACCAGGCAATTATGTACATTTGAGGAAAGACCCTACAAAAACTATCAGTGAATCAATTCTGAAGTTGACCAAGGGAGCACTTGAACAAGGTGTGATCAACAAACAAGAATATGAATTTCTAAACAATAAGCACCCACGGACACCCACCATATATACCCTTCCCAAGGTGCATAAAAGACTAGAAGACCCCCCGGGAAGACCTATTATTTCGGGTTGTGGGTCAGTACTCAAACCATTGGGAAAGTATGTGGATATATTTTTGAAGCCTATAGCAATTGCCACCCCGACGTATGTTCGAGATACCACGCATACGATCCAATTGGTGGAGGGTTTTCAATATGACAGCAGTACGTGTATATTAGCGGCAATGGATATTGCCTCTCTATACACTAACATTCCACAAAAGGAGGCATTGATTTGTATGGAGCGTGTGCTAAATATGAGACCTGCACCGCACAGAGTACCCACTGAATTTATTATTCGACTTTTAGAAATTGCTATGACCAAGAATTTCTTTATATTTCAAGATGAATATTACATTCAGACGAATGGAGTAGCAATGGGGGCCAGCTTTGCCCCAAACCTAGCCATCATCTATATGAGCGAATATGAAAACCAATTTATTCTTAGTCAATGTAATCCTCACCGCAGCAATATTTTGCTGTGGGTGAGGTATATTGACGATGTCCTCTTAATTTGGCGAGGATGGCAATCTGAACTCATGGATTTCCATGGTTGGGTTAATAGTTGTTCCAAAAATATTCAATTTACTTTGGAAGCCAATGCTCTGTCCATCAATTTTTTGGATTTACAAATTAAAAATGAAGAGGGAAGACTATACACAACCCTGTATAGGAAGAGTAGTGAAAGAAACACCCTCCTCAGGTACACCAGCCACCATCCACGTAACCTCAGGGATAATCTCCCCTTTGGGCAATTCCTGAGGTTGCGTAGGAATTGTTCAAAAAAGGAAGACTACCTAGAGGAATCAGCTACTTTAATGGTGAGATTGGGTGAACGTGGGTACCCTACTAGACTCCTAAAAAAAGCAAAAAAACGGGCATGGCATAACCATCGGGAGCATCTACTCTGTACTAAACAAAAACAAAAAGAAGAAAGGTTGGTCTGTGTGACAACCTTTAACACTAAAAGTAATGCGATCAAAAAGTGTGTGAATCGACACTGGCATTTAATTAGTGATGAAATTGGAGGGATACCACCTCCATTGCATGCATTCCGAAAAGGGATGAATATACGCGATCACTTGGTGAAATCTTTGTTACCGAAGAAACAATGTTTGAGTCAACCTACACTTTGGGGTGCTCCCACAATTATTGGACACAGGAAGTGTGGGTCTTGTAAAGCTTGTGCACTCACAATAGAGGGAAATGAATTTAGTCATGATGACCATACATACAACCTAAAAATACATACCAATTGCAACACCTCTTGGGTAATCTATGCAATTAGATACCCTTGTGGCTTTCTGTATGTGGGACAAACCACGCAGAAAATAAAATGTCGAATTTTACAACACATGAGCCGGGTTCGCTGTAAAGTTCAGGGGGCCCCTTTGGTGGACCATTTCAGTAGATTTGAACATCCAGACCACAGCATGAGATGGTGGGTCATAGAAAAAATTACAGAGAACCAACGAGGTGGCGATTTGCACAACATCCTCAATAGAAGGGAGTGTAAATGGATATATACTCTTAACACTGTGAACTCGGGACTTAATGAACTTGAGGAGATGAATAAACAAGTCGCCCTATTGGGTACATGATTATGCTTGGACATTATTTAATGTTGATAAACAATGGAAACTTTATTGAATAGATGGTTGAAAAACTGTACATGATGTTTATATGTATACCACCTTTCCCTAACTCAGCTGTCCTAGATATTGTTTCCATTGAATTTAATTTCTTTTCATTTACCTAGGACTGTGTTGAATATGTTTCATTTAATGCTTTGATGTATCATAATTTGATGACAGTGCTTTTGGTTTCACCAATAATGTGACGTCTGCAATGTGTTTGTTTTCACCTCCTCATTGAATTTTTGAAATGTCCATGTACTAGTCCCTTCTTGATGTTTATCATGCAGTATGGATTGGTTTGACACTGTTTTTCTCGTGTTTCTCTCGTAGTTTCACGGATTACAATCCAGTCATACATATATGATTAGCGAATTTGAGAATTTTTAATAACATCTGTTGGATTATATATGTTTAATAATTTTTTCATCGCGTATATAAAAATAAAATTATTGCGCGAAATGGGTTCCTTAATTACGTTAGAGGTAGGATACATGCGCAACCCGAATCTATTTTGACTCGAATTGGCTTGCATTTAAATAAAATACTCCCCGGGGCAAGGAAAACGCCTTGCACTGCACACCGGTAAACGAGTCCTCTCTCTATGTCTAACGAACAGAGAGACTCATGGTTATATACGCGAATGCGGAAGCGCATTGCTATTCCCTCAGTTTTGCCTTCGGGATCATTTTGCGGTTGGATGAACTCTAGTCGTGTAGGGGTAAGTTGACACGTCGGTGTCTCTCTTCCGCCTCACATTTACCGACTGCAGTGTTGTTTAGCTACTTAGTGGGAATTATTTATCGTTTTTTTTCCCCACAGCTACCGGGTTTCATTTTGAGGAGCCTTACCTACCGTTTTTGAGAATTGTTATTGTGTGGCGCTATCCACTAGTTTTCCATAACAACGTGGGAGTGTATTTGTACAAGTGGAGTGGAGCGAACGATGTGAGCCTCCCCACTAAACCCCCCCCCCTTTCTCGACCAGGTAAATTACGTTTTTGATGCATTGAATTCAATTTTTGCCTAGACAACCATGCTGCATGGAGTCTGAAGTATACGTTATCGTTTAATTATAGGTACCGTCTGTGTACCACTTCGGACATTATTCAACAGTGAGAACTTTGTCAGCTGGCTAGTGATATTACTCAATCAGCAGGGTAAGACACTTTAATTAATTATTCTCACTTGAGGACAGAATTAATTTCAACTTCAGTCTGAAGGAGACTTTGTTGTTATTCCTTTATCATAGGTATCATCTATGTGATATTGCGCTATCAATCACCAGTGAGGATTGTATTAGCCATTTTTTGGAACTGAGACCATCACCTATCCGTATCTCCCAACCAGTAGGGTAAGAGTAATGTCTTTACCACTATGTGGAGTCAGATAGGTTTTTAATTTGAATTCTTAGGACCACGGTTAGTAATTCTCCTTATTAATCTCTTTAGGGTTATCCTTATCCCTTGGTTGCCCTTGTATTCTCTTCGTCCTGATGAAGACTCGCATTCCCCAGGTTCAAATCTCCGTATGGGCATAAGACGAGTCGAAACGTCGACGCCATTTGTATTAAACCTTGGACCAACTAATATTGTATATAGTGCTAAATAATCCTAGGACTGATATGCCTAGATGTAATAACATTGTTTTTTGATCTTATTCTTTGGCCAGGTTTCTAAAAATACAATATACATGCTGGATATTGTTTTGTTTAATATTATGACCTTTTGAGCACCTCTATACTTTACACTCTTGAGCACGGTTTTTCTTGCACTCTTTCTTCTTTGTTTGGGCGACCACTCTGTTTTTATTGACTCAATTTTGATGATGTGTATAAAAATACTTTCTATAAAAATGCTTGTTGTAGAAAATGGAAAACGAAATTAAATATGTTTTCTCCTAACCGTGGTTTTATGTTAATCTTGTGGGACTAAATTTTCAGTACAGAGCATACTGTGTGTGGGTGCTCCTTGGAAGTAAATGAGAAAAGCTACTGAAATATAAAAGATTTGAAGGATTGTAAAGCAGCTTGTTTTACCAGTCTATGAATGACCAAATGAAAGGAGAACCACACAGGGTAAATATATAAAATATATGTATGTATTCTAAACACATCCCTCTAGTCTCTTTATGAGGCTAGAGGCAAAAGTACATTCAGTAAACTTAATAAAACACAGTAAATTAGCACAATATACGTTGAGCCCTAGGGGCGTCACAAACCATATATTAAGAAAGTGGTATAAGAACCACGACTTGCATAGACAAAAGGCTTAGAGCCTTGAGGACCGCTGGGGCCACCAGGAACCAGCCAAGGTAGTGACACAGGGGACCCACGGGGGACACGTGCAGTGTGTGAACACAGTTGCGAATCACCATTAACTTCTATGGGTAAAGTTGCGGTTGGAATTTTAAAGATAAAGGACACTTAGAGGAGGACTTTGAGCAAACCACTTTAGACTTAAGGGGTTCTAGGGCCAACACCCATGGGAGCACCAGAGTACTCGAGTTACATCACCCAGGGAAGCCGGGTGCATAGGTGTCTTTTGGTGTCGGGAAACGTCGTTGTTTTTAATGGCGATCTGCTGCAAAGTGCTGCTGCCGTCGTAGAGGAAAGTGTCTGGAGTGATCCAAGCCTGGATCGAAGATGAGAAGAACGTGAAAGCAGAGGGGACAGAGTCTGGGTCACTTGCCAGTGAACAGGGGCACGATAAGCAGATGCCCACCGATGTCGGGTGATTTCAGCTGAAGAAGGTGAAGCTCGGCTCTTCAGGCACGAGGACCAGGAGGCGACGAGGATGACCAGGTGCTGGATTTGAGCTGTCCCACAAAGCAATGTTCACAGCAACCCACGCAGAAATCAGAGACAGGCTTCGGTTCAGACCAGCAAGGTTTGAGGGACTCACCACTTGGTAGGGAGTCAGAGCCCATATGGAGCAACCTGTCAGGATCGGTTAGCCAAGACATAGGTGTCTTTATCACCCAGGTTATGGTCCTAGAAAGAGGATTTTAAATTATCGCTGGAGTTGGTTGCGCCGATTCTCCTGCTAAGGGATTTTCATTCAGCCACCCGTTTCTTTTGAGGTAAAATGGTCGCCCTTCTGGGCTTCCCTTTCTGTAAGGTTAGCGTTCTAGTGTTAGTTAGGTTTGGCAGGTGTTTGCGCTCGCTCTCTTTGAGCATTGCGCATTTTAACGAAAATTATGAAGCGTTTGGACGTTTTCCTATGTCCGTGCTTCAACTGTTCTTCAGGATTCAGGTTTGGGGAGGATAGAAGTCGTGTTCCCGCCTGACTCGCAGCAGCAACAGCATTTCATATGCTCATGGGTAATTTTGGTGAACCCGGTGAATCCCCGAGCGTGAGCGCCATCTGGTGAGCTCTTCAATTTTCACTTCAAGCTTTCCAGTCCTTGCAAGTAAGCAATGGCGGGGAACTTTTGTTTGCCTCCTTCTATCTGCCAAGTAGTTAATGTTAGTGGCAGTCAGGAGAGCATGCATATGAGCTAAGAAGTCCTTTGAAGTACTTATAATCAATCAGAAAAGGACACTGGTATCTACAGTAACCATTGGTTATCTTTTGACAACCCTCATAGACGCTGATGATTTTAACGATGCGGTATATTTGTTTTTCCGCCCCTCATCTAGCGTCATGGCATAGTCATTGGGTGGTCAAAGGTATAGTATGCCTGCCTCGCCCGAGGCAACCTCTGGAGAATGTAGAAGTGTCCAGAGATCAGATGACACTTCCAGAGGGAAGATGTCCAAAAACCAAACTTAGAGGGTGAATTCAGTCAAAGTCAAAGATCTTTATTCGGAAAAAAATAAATCCATAAAAGTACACAACAAATGTTATGACATGCAATACAATACAAGAAATGAAACAACTGGCAAATATGATGATATGTCTGATGTGCAAAAAGTGCAAAAACATTTTTAAAAAGAGACAAGGCAATATATACAATTCTAAAAAATTTCTTAAAAATAACGACAGTTATCCGCACAGATACATATAAATATATATATACACAGCTTAAAACATATAACAAACGAAGGTGATATAAGGTGCAATATGCAGATTGTAAGTTCCTATCAATCAATGCTCAAAGTAGCTCGTGAGCGAACAGCAGCCTTTAAAAAACAGCTCACTCTAAATATAATTTCATCAGTGCCTAACATTAACAGATTCCTCATAGCAATCTTAAAATCAACCAGATCGTGTTTCCTGCAATAAGGCATTAAAAAGTGCATAGTAAACAATTTATAAAAATCACAGAAAAACATGAAATGCATGAGGCTTTGTTTCATACACGGGTTACAAGGACAACCTAATGTTTCCAAATGTTTATTATAACCCTGTGGAAAATTTAACAAATTTACTATACTGCCGTCCCGGAAACGGAATAGTAAACTTCTATTCCACCTACCAAGATTTAAACGTAGGTATTTCCGGGGTGGGGCAGTGTAGCTAGAAATGAGCTCTGAATGGCCCAAATATTTGGCAACTGTACATTTAGGGAAGTGTATCCTTTCCCGTTTTTCTCTGTACAGGTTGTACAAAGCCCCTTGAATACACTTCTTATGATAACGATCAATAAGGTTAGGAGATGTAAACAGATAGCCATACCCAACATCTATTAAGCTTTCTTTTACTGCTTTTTATTTTTTATTTTTTTTTTAAACCTGTATTGTACAGAAGGCGCTCACAGATACGGGCCTACAACCCACCGGGCCGGCCACCACAATAAAATGACATATTAGGCAATACAGGAGTGACAACAGGATTTCTAAATAGCTCATATGAAGGCAAAGGTAACAAGTCTTCGAGCCGCCATCACGGACAGGATAAGAGTAGGTTAATTTTATAATAGAAAAAGGGGGTTTCGCAGGATAATGACAATCTGTAGAGTCCAGAGGGCCGCGGTGGGCCGTGAGCAAGCCGAAGTTTCGAGTACAGGAAAAGACCAAAAGAACAGTCACATTTTGGCAAAGGCAGAACGTGAGTCCCACATCAATAACAATCACAATCGCTGCTCAACGCCCTCCCACCACTACCATGGCACATAATAGTAAAACAGCGAAAAGTACGCTTACAAAACTAAAAGCCCTCCGTACAGTAACCTAAGAAAGGAAAAGAAAAATGAGGGGGGGGGAAAGGGAAAATAAGGGAGGAAAAGGACATCGGACAAAAGGAGGGGGAAAGTGAGGGCGCAGCGTCAGTGCACGCCCCCCACGGCCAACAAAGCACCCAATACTAATTCGGCACAAGGAATTAGTGGCAACAGGAGAAACGGATGCGTAGTAAACCATGACAGCAGACATACCAAAGGGGCCATGCCAGCACAAACACCCCGGGGGGCGACGCGCCGACACCGCGTCACGAAATTAGGGGATACATAAGAGCCATAGAACCAAAAGAGGAACAAAGGAAGATACAATAAAACAGACCCCCCCACCACCCCGCACAGCCCACCCTGCACCCCTGCAGAAGGCTATGGCCTACCCCCCAGCAGCGTGCCTGTCGCCCTAATTAGAACCCGAAATATAGAAGAAATATAGAAAGAAAGAATCACGTAGATAAAAAAGGGGGGGGGGGGAAAACAAGGAAAAACAGCGGGAGAGGAGCCACATAATCAAAACCCCTTCGGCTCCCACCCCCCCGCCCGGGAATATTCAGAACCCACGGGAAGATGGTATATACATGGATAAGCTCCAGGAACGTTAAGAAGTATCAAACAGATTCATACAATTATAAACGGATCACCCAACCATACCACAAAATAACAGTCCACAGAGGCAAGATCAGCTCAACCCTGTCCTCGTTTTTCGCAAACTGTAGTCGTCCAACGAAGCAGGAAACAGATCACATGGAAACGGAGGTGAATAACAGGGAGTCGAGTCACAAATACACTCAAGTCATAGCGATCGCGACACGGATGATCCAGAAAGTACAGTACACACCTCAGGCAAAGCAGGCACAGTTCCGAAGAGAACACGGAGAAAGCCGGTCCAGCGGCACAGTCACAGGATCTTCGTTCGGCCATGCGAGGCAAAGGAGGAAAAGGAGACCCATCAAGGGCGGTCCAGACGGGATCCGGCTGGCGAACCTCCGGAGCAGAAGGAGGCACAGGATGAAGAAGGGCAGCGGACTTCCGCAGATCCACACCAACAACAGCCCCCAGGTCCACGACCCCAAGGAAAGTTCCAGCAGCACACAACAGAGATGAAGCCGCACAAACCGGAGGGGGCCCGGCAGGCCCAGCCAAGGGACCTCTCTCCAGGATAGAAATAGGTGCGGTCATGGGCGCCCCTCAGGAGCGCAGGGCGGCGAGGATGTCGCCAAGTGTAGGATCACCTTTGCAGTATTCAGAAACCGTGCCGTGCGGCGGATCCGCATCGCCGGTCCCAGCAAGGCCGAGAGTCATGGGGCCGGCCGCCATCTTAGAAGCCCGGCGGGGCCGCTGCAAACACCAACCCCCGCCCGGATACCAACGGGGCCAAATAGGATACCGGCAGCCACCGGCGGAGGTGCCACCAGGGCAGGAAGAGGGGCCACCAGAAGAAGGCGATGCGCCGGCACCCCACACGCCGCCGGCACCGTTCTCCGAGCCCGGGCGGAGGCACTCAAAATGGCCCGGTCGGAGAACAAAGGGGAGACGAGCCAGATGTACGGTTAACCCCGTCCAAGGAAGGCAGCGCCCCAACACCAGGCCGCAGGACCGCCGGACCAGGCCCGGGGGGCCGCAATCGGTCTATTAGCACATCGGCCTCTCCGACCGACTCCACACCACCACCAAGGGCCGGCCACCGCACCCCGTCCAGCCCGGGCGCCGCCAAGGAGTGCCAGGCCCGGCCGCTCCGGAGGCCCCGAAGCAGACAGGGGCGTAACTCAGGATCCGTGACACCCAGGAACCACCGGAGCAAACGGTAAGCGCCTGTGAGGTATCGTCGTTCCACGGCACATCGTAGAATACTTCCCGGGGCAGGATAAAGTACAGGATAGTTGCTGCAGACAGGAGAGTGAACGGAGCCGAGCTAAAACGCGGCCATCTCGGACGCGAGCTTGGCTCCTCCCCCTCTTTTACTGCTTTTAACCATGGTATATAATGTGCCCTATCACATTTTAGGCAGTCTAATATTATGTCTTGGGTCAATATGGCTGCCGGGTTCGTCCATAACTTTAACCAAACAAGGGCAGGCCTTGATCTAACAAAGTCCTCAATATAGGGGATGTTTAATTCACTATGACATATATAATTTGAAGCACAGATAACTCCTCCCAACGATTTCCGACAGAATCTATTTTCTTCCGTCTGAATATGGAGACAATTTGTATATCCCCATACCTCGGCACCATAAGTGCCGGTAGGGATGCATTGTGTTTGGTAAATCTTAATTAATGGTGTTATCACATCCGCATGGTTGGGTTGACGTAAAGAAATTATGGAGTTAATGGCTTTACCAAATTTGTTTCTGGCATAAGAAACGTGCGGTTGCCATGAACCGCTGTTCGAAAACACCAGCCCCAAATATGGAAAAGTACATGTGCTATGTAAAACATTCTCCCCTGAGGTTATCTTTGTGATTTTATGCTTTTTTGGGCCACAGGACATAATAAGGGATTTTTTTAAATTTGTACTTAAACCCAGATCAGCCATAAAACTAACGAACCCTGAGATTAGAGTACGCAGGGCCTTTGGAGTGCGGCCCATTAGGACCGCATCGTCAGCATAAAGAAGGGTGGGTAACGGCATTCCCTTAATATAAGGTACATCTTTAGTTAGGATTCCTAATGAGCTGCTCAATTCATTAATATATAAGATAAAAAGCAGCGGGCCAGAGTCAGCACAGGCAACTTCTGAACCTCCACGTGGCCTAGACCATGAGGAATAGCGACTTCATGCGCCCTGAAGAGGAGTAATTTTCCTAGCAAACAGGAATATGAATTTGTGATTGCCTGTAAGCACAAGAATACTGCACAAGTTGTGTAAGTACCCCTCCCTTTGTGTTTTGTCCTGACGAAAGCTCTTTAGATCCGGCTGGACCAATAAGAGCTGAAACATGTTGACTTTTTTTACAATGTCATATATGATAATCCAGTAACTTGATTATCGAATATACCCAGTTATTTTATTAACAGTACTCACCTTTTTTAATAAAGTCAATTCCGGTGAATAGCTGTTTTTTAATGCACCCTCTAAGTTTGGTTTTTGGACATCTTCCCTATGGAGGTGTCATCTGATCTCTGGACACTTCTACATTCTCCAGAGGTTGCCTCGGGCGAGGCAGGCATACTATACCTTTGACCACCCAATGACTATGCCATGACGCTAGATGAGGGGCGGAAAAACAAATATACCGCATCGTTACAATCTTCAGCGTCTATGAGGGTTGTCAAAAGATAACCAATGGTTACTGTAGATACCAGTGTCCTTTTCTGATTGATTATAAGTAATTGTCCTTGGGGAACTGAACAGGACATGAATTCCTCATCCCTCCTTTCTGATGAATGTCCTTTGAAGTACAGCATTTAATTTTCATACAGAGTCATTTTCTTCATTGCTGGCTCCAGTAGCAGTAGAAAAGATTAAACTCCAGTGTCAGAACGTTTGGAGCTTGGAGAGAATATTTGCAATTTGATTTGTCATAGACTCTGTGAATTTAGAATTCAGCTCCATTGATGATGAACTGCCAGACTGGCATCAGAGGCAATTCTTTTTTCTTTCTTGGATTATTTCTTAAAACATTATTTTGCCTCTCGCTTAGTAAGTAAAAATACATATATATATTTTGCCTACCACCTCACTTATCCAGTCGCTTAGTGGAAAACCAGCATATTAATGGACTCAGAATCTACCTTCAGTTACTACAGCTTCATTTAGTCCACAAGAGAGTAGCTAATCACTGATCAGACAAAGGTAAGAGACATGACAGGGAGGTTGGGGAGCACTCGAAGGGAAAGTGTAGCATGAGTTTAAAGGAAGAGAGCTAATAGTTGTGTTTGTGTGTTACAGATACCTCTCTAGTTAAAAGGAAGTAGCACCACCTGGAGCAGCAGAGGTGCGAGCAGTGGAGTCTCTCTTTTCTCCCTTTCCTCTTTTCCCCCTTTCTACTGGTAGTTGACATTATCCGTTCCCAGTGGGGTGTGGGGATTTTGGGTTAAGTCATCTGCTCCCATGGCAGATCAAGTTTTAAGGTACGTGGTACTCGACACAACCAGGGAAGCTCAAGGAAAATCAGAATGACCTTCGTGGGGACCCACGAGTCAGCGGACCGGGGATCGCAAAGGAGCCCAATGCACTAGGAAATGTGCACGCTGTCCAGGGGTTCCGCTTCCACATCACTCATGAGGGATGCGGGTCTCACCTTTGCTGGGGACTCGTGTCGACCTTCCAGAAATCTGGAAATCCTCTTCATGGGCTGCAAATACTTCGGAGTCCGGCGGGAGCTTTGGAGATGCAGACCAGCAAATGCTTCTTTGGTGCCTGCTTGAGCAGGGGAGTCACTACTTGACCCCAAGGGAGATTCTTCCGCCCTCTAGTCTTTAGTAGAGCATCGAAGTTCCAGGATTTCATTTCAGAGTTTCGTCCAGGTGTAATCTAAAGTCCTTTTGCCAGGAGTTGCTTACTCATACTAAAGAAAGGGGTTGGACATACTCTGGGGAACCACCTATGGGGGGGTTTGGAAAGAGGGGTGGCTAAACCCATTTCCTTTGTCCAGTTTCGTGCCAGTGCAGGGGCTGGGTGTCCATGCAACCGGTTTGAACTGGACTATGCACAGGGACACCAAATGTGCCCCCAGTGCAGACATCAAGGCACTATCAGAGTGTACCCACCCAGCCCCAATACACTAAACCCAGTCTGGGAGGTGGGCACACCTCACTATGACAGGAAACCTATTGTCCAGGCCTCCCCTGCCAGAGTTTCGTCCAGCGGCAGGAGGTCACAGACGTGTCTGTGGCTGCAACATCCATTTTGTGATGCCAGGGCTCTTTTAAACGATTACCGGGCAGACCAGTGTGTACACGTCTCTCCCTCTAGAAGGGTGGAATTCTACCCCCGCTGCCAGGACTGGCGGAGGGGGGGTATGATTCCAACACCAAACACCAAACACAACATGTTTCCGTGCAGCCATTCCAAAGTTAGCATTTACAGCGAGGTTATAATGCACGTATGGTCTGGCTGCATCATTGAACAGCCTCAGAGAATAGATTCCGAAAGCTGCAAAGGGGTCCTGCTCATGCAAGGGAACCCTCTCACACAAAACCAAGCACCTTGCCTTCAGGATTGATAAGGCCTGCCATAGGAGTGACTGATAGATTTATATGTGTCAGTGATTAAAGGTAGTTATAGGTAACCTATATCTTAGTAAGGGGTGCATGCACCACCTTACCCAAGCTGCAGTAGCCGTCCTGTGGTGCCAATTTGGAAGGCTTCCCAGGGGTGGCATAATACATGCTGCAGCCCCTGGTAGGCCTCCGGGGTACCTATGCCCTTAGTACCTAAGGTACCATATACTCGGACTCACAAGGGTACCCCAGTAACCAAACTGGAGAGTACCAAAGTACATGCAATCAATTTAGAGCGGAAGCAGCTAGGATGGGGTCCTGGATAGCAGGGCCCCAGCCAGACTAAAGTCGAAAAACAGCGAAACACCAGCAAAAAGTGGGGGTATCCATGGTAAGCAAATCCTACTCTCCTACATTCATGTTATATTGATTTGTGTGTGTGTGTTGAATACAAACATTATTTATATAAGTCTCTTTTGTGAACCTCATTGTATTTATTGTGAGTTAGTGCTGTGCCAATGCTTTAGACACTGCCTCTGTGGTAAGCCTGACTGCTCAGTGCCACGCTACCCAATGGTGAGCGCCGGTTATACAGGGAGTGTAATCACCCGCTGTTAGATTTGGGGGTCTCTAGTTGGCACAGGTAGGTACTTGTGACAAATAGGGACCCTTGCCTCTAGTCAGGATAAGGGGGTACACCCCTAAAATAACCCCTACTCACCCCCTTGGTAGCTTGGCACGAGCAGAAAGGCTTATCTCAGGGACACTGCGCACTACTGGAGCTACCTCATGTCCTTGAACCTCCCGGTGTATGTTAACCCCCTCCTTCAAGTCAGGCGCCACATCTCTGGGTGTATGTACTGCTCCCTCAGCACTAGATAACTCACTTTTGCTGCCACCATCTGAGCTGTATTGCACCATATACAACTTCTGTCCGTTACAATTGAGATCACGTGACAGGTCACTCTTTCTCCTGGGAAAGGAGAGCCCAGATGATGAAAAGGGCGGCACCGGAAGGGAACTGATGGGCACCTTTTTTCCTAATTTAGGACTTTAGTGTGTCTAGTTATAATTTTGTATTAGTCACTTGGTAGTCTGCTTTAGTTGCGTCACACGTTTGGTTGCACAGTAGAACCACATTCCTCCTTTTCTTTGACCAACAGATATAATTTGTTGTGTATCCACTGCCTCAGTCAACCAGAACGGGCCAGTTTCAAACCTGGGGGAATTACATATATTGATGCCCAAGTACCAACATGCGCGAGCTTCCCACATTATTCAGTAGGAGTTCACAACCACTGTTGCACGGGCAGCCCAGGTGTAGAAGAAATAATCATCCCTTGGCCCAGTTCCCTCCGAGACACAAGACCGCCTTAAACACAGTCGAATCTCCCAGGATTGAATCTGCACCAGGTCATGTTCCTTTCACATACACCAGGACATCACCTGTATATAGTGGAGCAGCGTGTATCTGTCCACGGAGGGTCAATCCCGTTACCATGCCGACTGGTGAAATCTCTGCGCTAGGGGATACGTCACCAGTGCAAAAAGCAGTGGCGACAGTGCGTATCTCTGTCGCGTTCCACACCGCACCAGGATCGGAGAAGAAATCAGCTGTCCAATTTTGACTCTGGCTGTTGGCTGTGTGTAAAGTAACAGCCTGCCGAATCAGGCCCCATCTTCTTCAGTACAGTGAGTGTAAATGTCCATTCTAGTGCATGAAGCTCCTTTTGAAGGCCCGAAACCAGACCAGCAGCAGGGGTATGTAGCTCCAGGGGCCCCCTCAAATAGCCTATGAAGTTGCCCTAAATTAAGTGATGTCGATCTCCCCGTGATCAACCCATTTTGGATCAAATGCGAGACGCAGGCCAGTAAGCACGTGTCCAATACCTAAGTGAGGATCTTATAGTCGGGTCCCATTAAGGCCTGGGGCCGTTAAGAGCCCACTATCAGTGGGTCCCCACCCGTCTTAGGCACGGAAACCAGCAGTGCCTCCTTCATGGAGCCAGGGAGGATGCCAGTGAAGGGGGCTGAGGTACGCTGACTTGGGGATTCTTGGGGTTTTCTTCCATGGGTTGCAGTAATTGGTTGACAGTTGTTATTAAGTTGATGAAGTGATGGGATGGTACCAATGGATAGGATTGTAGCCCTTGGGTTGAATGGATTGGTAGTCTGTGGTTTCCGAGTTGTTTTACATGGAGGAGTTGTTGCCTGATGGTGCGTGAATTGTCTCGTTAGTTCTCCTGATATTTTGTGGGTGACTAAGCTTGTGTCCTGCTGGTACAGTGTGATTGTGCCCCGACTGGTACCTTAGGTGTGTGACGCTCTCTCTCTGTCACATGCTAATCTACTGTGTCTCTTTTACCCTTCTTTGCTTTCTCCAGACATGTCATTTATGCTCCAAGCCAGCACAACAGCTATGCCGCCTCCAGCTTCCCAGGGCTGGCGGCCGCTCTCTTCGACATCGAGAATGATGTGCAGCAGACGGTGCGCTGGGATCAAGTGAAGAAGCAGATTTCCATCATCATCTTCACCATCCAATCAGCTGCTAGTACCCTGCGAGATGCGAGTGATATTGGAGGATTATAGACTGGACAAATGGTCACTCATGGACCACCAGCACCTTGAGACCGTCACGGGTGATTTGCTGTGCTTTATAAATCATGATTGATCAGTGTAATCCACCCCGGAAGACACCAATATGAAACACGCAACACTGTAACTAAGAGGAAATAAAAGAGAAGTAAACAATGTAGATATGGATGAGAAACAACTAACAAAGCACACTACATGAGACACCAATGAGACACAAACAACGCAGGACACCTCAGAAGACAATAATGAGAAACAAACAATGTGAATGAATGAAGTAGTTTTATAGAGTGCGCATTACCCAAAGATGTCGTAGCCCTAGGCGAACCAAGGACTAAGGAACGAGCATCAAACCGAGGTAGGTCTGAGTGACCTTGATGTTTACAGGCGGAAATTGCCAGGTCTTTAGCTGCTTTCTAAATAGCTGCAGGATGTGTTGGGACCGGTGGGCAAGAGGAAGGGAGTTTCACAACTCCCCCCCCCCCGTAAGGTCAGTGTTCATCCGCCCTAGTTTGCTCGTTTAATTCTAGAAATCAGGAGAATATGTGCTGAACTAGATCTGTGTTCTACTGGGCGCATACCAGGTAAATCGCTCATGGAAATAGAAGGAGTCAGTGCCTGGAAGAGTCTTGTGCATTAAGTACAGAGTTTTAAATGAGATTCTCTTCTCCACCGGTAGCCAATGAAGGCCGTGTAACAGATGAGATGCTGGTTTAAACTGAGGGATTTTCAAAAGGGTTCTGGCTACCGCATTCTGTAGGGACTGCAATTTTTTAACCAGGTATTTCGAGGTGCCAAGATAAAGGGCATTGCAGTAGTGCAGTTTATAGCCTATGAGGGCCAGCATTAGTGTCTTCTGAAGGTCCTTGGAATAAAAGGGATTTTTTGAGGATCCGTAACATAAAGTATCCCCCAGAGGGTACTGCATTGATCTGAGCAGCAAAGCATAGTTTGGTGTCAAAAATGACTCCCATGTTTTTTGCCTTCTGTACCGGCTTGGGCAGGTCACCCAGCCCCTGGGGCCACCAGGATGCATTCGAGAAAGAAATCTCATTCCCAAAGAGCAGAAATTGTTGGCATCATTTTCTAACTGAGATGAGACAGACACCACTATCTGTGTGTCATCTGCGTAAGATAGTACGGTCAAGTCGAAGCTCAGAATAAGCTTCACCAGGGGGGTGACGTACACGTTAAAAAGAGTAGGGCTAAGCGCTGAACCATGCGGCACCGCACAAGGGAGGGAAAAGGGGCTGGATTTTACCTCTTCCATAATGATCCACTGTTGCCTATTTTCGAGAAGTGAGCTCAGCAGAGATAGAACAGTGCTCCTAAGTGTTTCCTAAGAAGCACGTGTTGGACCATATCAAAGGTGGCAGAGAGATCAAGTAGAATTAATGCAGCTCTGCTGCCCTTGTTCACCCTCACTCTGATTTCCTCCGATGCTTCCACAAGTGTGGACTCCGTGCAGTGGTTCACTCTAAACACGTATTGAGCGGAATCCAGCAGTTAATGGGTGTCCAGAAAAGTTAGAATTATCAATGTAGACATTCACAAGAAACAAACATATCAGCAAACTTCAGGAGACCTCACTGAGAAACACCCAACGCAGGACTCCTCAGAAGAGAACTATGACAACCAACACAGACACCAATGTGAAACTAACAATGTATATGTGGATGAGAAACATCTAACAAAGCACACTACATGAGACACCAATCAGACACAAACAACCCGGGACACCTCAGGAGGCAAGAATGAGAAACAAACAATGTAGCATACCTGACAAGATAGCAACAAGAAAACACACAGACACCAAAGACACTTCGACACTAAGGACAAACAAAGAACACAGACAGCAGTAAAAAATTAAAAATGCAGTGCACCTCAGAAGAGACCAATGACAAAGAGCATAGACAGCAATAAAAAATAAACAACGCCGGGCTTCTCAGTAGATACCAATGAGAAACAAACAGTGTAGATAGCAATAAAAAATAAACAAACCAGCACACCTCAGAAGTCTCCATTGACAAAGAGTGTACACAGCAATAAGAAATAAAACAAGGCAGCACACCTTAGAAGACACCAATCACAAACAAAGAGCGTAGACAGAAACAAGAAATAATGCATAGTGTTGCTATCTACACTGTTTGTTTCTGATTGATATCTACTGAGAAGCACGGCATTGTTTATTTTTATTGCTGTCTATTCTCTTTGTTTGTCTTTGGTCTCTTCTGAGGTTCACTGCATTTTCAATTTTGTACTGCTGAGGGTGCACCTTATGCACTGGCCTTACCCCCCATTTGCCCTGAGCTTAAGTCCAGAAGTTTTGCTCCCACAACTCAGTGGCCTGCTCATCAGCAGCCACCAACTGGAGGCTCCCTATCCCCCATTGGGCCTCAGCATTCTGCACCCAGCGCTCTAGTGCCGCTGAGGGTATAGCAAGAGTGCATCCTTGACTCTGAGGGACCCCTGAGTCTAACCTCAGAATACCAACTCCCACAACAAAGTACTTATCTGTTAACCAATAAAACTATTTTCCTCCATAGGATAACATTGACTGTTTTTCTATGAAAAGTTTTGAAGTGTGGAAAAGGAAAATCCAAAAAAATCCTTTCAAAATTGTACTAAATAAAAATACGCTTTCACTCACTTGTTTACAGGAAATGTCCCAATGCAGTATCCAGGTATACTGTACTGTGTAAGAAAAGTAATCTGCAACACATCTACATGTCATTTTCCTAAAAAGCCTCTACACGTATATGTACTGTATTTCCAAAGCATTGCATTTTCAGTAACAATACTATAATCAAAACAAAGTACATAAACAATTGCAACCCAAACTGTGTTACAACTGCATTACTACTGTAAAGTATTTATTGCGTACCTGTGCAGGCTTGCTTAGTTTTAGGAAATAAAATTACTAAAAGAATATTTTTTTTATCAAAAACAGTTGGTCTGAAGTTCAGTCGTTGAGTGTGTGAATTCATTTGCTGACTGAGTGTGTACAACAAATGCTTTACACTGTCCTCTGATAAAGCCTTACTGTTCGACCCCACTACTACAAAAGGAGAGGGAGGTGCTATCTACTTTACCTCTGCACTCCTTTGGGGTTCCACTATTCTCTGTGCACACTATAACTCACTTTGGTATAGTATATGCAGAGCTAGCGTCCTACAGAAACAAATAGTGTAGTAAGCAATAAGAAGTAAACAACTCAGAAGACACCAATGAGAAACAAATAGCGTAGACAGCAATATCAAATAAACAATGCAGCGCACCTCAGAAAAAAACTATACGATACAATGTAGACAACAACAAGAAACAATCAACACAAAAAACATTGAGACTCAAACAATGCAGCTCACCACAAAAGACACTAATGAGAAACAACCAATGACGTACACCTAAGAAAACATCAAAGAGAGCACTGCAGCACAACTGGGGACACACCAATGAGAAGCAATGGTGATGCCAAGAAATAAGCCACAAAGAAGAAACCAATGAGAAAGAAACAATGCAGTACACCTCAACAGACACTAATCACAAAGAGCGTAGACAGCAATAAGAAATAAATAACGCAACACACCTCAGAAGACACCAATGAGAAACAAAGGGCGTAGACAGCAACAAGAAGTAAACAATGCAGCACACCTCAGAAGACACCAATGACAATAAAATAGCTTAGACAGCAATAAGAAATAAATAATGGTGTGCATTTCAGAAGATACCAATGCGAAACAAACAGTTTAGACACCAATAAGAAATAAACAACGCAGTGCACCTCAGAACCAGACTACTGCAATGACAAAGAGTGTAGAAAGAAATCAGAACTGAACGCAGTGCACTTCAGAAGAGTAGACTCCAATGACAAACAAAGAGCATGGACAACAACAAGAAATAAGCAGACAAAACATTTCAGAAGATACCAATGACAAACTAAGAGCGTCAACAGCAATAAGAAATAAACAGTGTCTCTGTACGGTAGGATCTGCAGTGTCTCTGTATTGTAAGATCCACTGTGCCTCTGTACGGTAAGATCTGCAGTGTCTCTGTACGGTAAAATCCGCAGCGTCTTTGTATGGTAAGATATGCAGTGTCTCTGCATTGTAAGATCCACAGTGTCTCTGTACTGTAAGATCTGCAGTGCCTCTGTACGGTAATAATACATTTCTTTATTCGGCTTTACACATTGGAAAACCATAAAAGCAGCATTTGATAATACAATTTCATATAAAAAGAGAATTAAAAAGATCATGTTACAGGTTAAAATTCAGACAGAGGCAAATTAATGCATTTAGAACAGAGGAGCGAATTATTTCATTGCGTCATCTAGAACTACGTCTGGCATGGGTTTTACAAGTTTTTCCTGTGCTTCATGACACATTTTAGAAAGTTCAGAACATGAAAGCAAACAGGTTCAGATTCTAACAATTGAAGACGTAGCATTGCAGGACAACATTGTCTAAGTCCCCATCGCCTTAATAGTGGAAATAACCAGATTTTCCGATGTGGATAATGGAATTTACAAAATAATATTGTGTGTAGATTAGTCTGTATTGATTCCTCATCACAGGGGCAGGCAGGGAGAGTTGTATCCCACCTATTTCTGTCGGGGAAAGCTACTAGTCTATGAAAAAAGTCTAACCTGAACCTTGTCAGTAACATTCTATCATACGTACTGATCTGTGATGTTAAATAGGGCTGGATAAGGTATGTAACCTGGATCATATTGGCATGGAGTACCGAGGGTTTTGTAGCCTCAGAGGTCAACCTCAAGGACTCTAGGTGGCTCAGAGCCAGTTGTTTCAGCGCTCTCTTTGATATATTAATAATACCTTCGGGTTGGAGATAATACCTCTCAATGGCAAGGTCCTTGAGGAAATTTCGAATATACCGAAGCCATGTTATTTTTGAAGTTTGGTCGAGAGCCATTGCATCTGCCATAATTGTCTGTGTTAGTGCATTTTTTTCTGAGGTCCAAATGCGTCGCCAAAGCAGTAAGGGTTGGATCTTTAACAAATCTTCTACATAGGGGATACCAAGTTCCAGATGGGATGCGTAGATTGAGGTGGATCTCGGTATTGCTAGGAGAAATCTGAGGAAAGAGTTTTCTGTCACCTGGAGGGGGCTAACATCTACGTGACCCCAGACTCCCGCCCCATATAGTGCAATCTCCTGGCACTTTGCACTATAGATTTTTAATAGCTCCACTGGTGCCCTCCTCCCCAGTCTCTGAGAGAAGCTCATCAGGGCCACTATAGCTCTTTTAAAAAGATGACACCTTGCCTCTACTGCTGGCCACCAATTCAGCCTTTCATCAATCATAATACCCAAGTACGGGTACTGGGCAGTAACCTCAAGTTTTTGGTCTTTGAGGTAGATATCCTTTGCTCGTTTTTTCCCCCTACCTGCTACCGTGACAAACGTTTTTTTAACATTCACATGTAGGTCCAGCCCACCGATGAAGTCCGTATACCTATTCAAGGACTTCTGTAGTTCACGCGGAGTGCGCGCCAGAATGACAGCATCGTCTGCATAGAGCAGAGCGGGATTCAGGCGCTTTTTTACCCGTGGGAGATCCTGGCCCCCCCTCAGCATCTCCTCCTCCAGGCCGTTCGTATACAGTGAGAATAGGAAGGGGGCGCGTACACACCCCTGCCTGACTCCACGCTCCACTCCAAAAGATGCTGTCAACTCTCCCCTCACTCCGAAGCGCACCCTCGCAGAGGCTTTGGAATAAAGTTCTCTCAAAAAATCTAAGAGGGGGGATCCACTCCCATTTGACTCAGAACTATCCAGAGCTTAGCGTGCGAGACGCAATCAAAGGCAGCGGACAGGTCTACGTATACCATATAGACCGTGTCCTTCTTTGCTTGGGTATATTTTCCCACTATGAGGCTAAGATTAAGGGCCTGCTCCACCGTACCAAACTGAAGATCGGAGATAATGCCTTTCTCCTCAGCCCACTGCTGGAGCCTCTCAAGGACTACCCTGCCAGCTACCTTGCCCAGAGAGTCCAGCAGTGAGATGGGACGGTAACATGTGACATCCTGACGATCCCCTTTTTTGAAGATTGGGACCATGATAGAATTGTTCCGAGATTCTATCAGACCCACCTTTGTGGCTGCGGTACACACTCTAGTAAGAATGGGGGCCCAGAGATCCAGATTGTATTTAAAGAGATCCACTGGGACCCCATCTGGGCCTGGAGCTTTCCCATTTTTACTTAATTCCAGTGCAACTAATACCTCAGAGATGTCAAATTGGAGGGATATTGGGTATTCAACTGTTGAAAGTATGTTTTCTGTCCCTACTGGTGTTACTGTGTTTTTAAAGATTTTGGAAAAGTGGGACACCCAGGTGTCTTCCCCTATAGCCACTTCTATCTTGGGACTGTTATCGTCAGTTAAATAGGGAGATCTGACTGTTCGCCAGAAAGCCTCACTGTTTTTGGCAGCAGCACTAGTATGGAGATCGCCCCATAGTTTCTGTTTTAATTCTTGTATTCTTAGTTTACGTGCCCTTCCGTATTGCTGTCTAAGGAGTTGGACCTGGTCCAAATCTCTAGGTGTTTTTTTAAAGCCAGCTTTAGGTTAGGTAGGGCCACGGTACAACTATGATTAAACCACCCTTTGGTAGTTGGGTTCGAACTCCTTGATTTTACTGTAAGAAGTCCCTTAATTTTCTCCAATATCTGGATAAAATTATTTAGGACTTCTTCATCTGTTACTAGTAAATCCAAACATTTAATTATGTTTGGGTATGCCACTTTTACCAATTTTCCGGTTATTTCAGCCGGATTTATCTTCCCCCATTTTAATGTAAAACCGCTTTTTTTACCTATCTCTAGTTTGTTCTGGGCAAGAGTTTTCGCTATAGCTGTAGTTAGGGGTTTGGGATTAGTTAAGTAAAGATCCATCTTCAGGGCAGAATGATCACTTAGTGTGTTAATCAGGACCTCAAAAGATCTAGCTATATGTAGCAATCCAGGCGACAGGAGAATGTAGTCGACTGTCGTTTGACATCCCCTTCCCACATACGTTGGTTGTAGGAAGTTTAAACCCAAGCTTGACCTATTGGCTATTACGAGATCTAAGTTCGATAACATGTTGTTCATAGCAGTCCCCGCCTTAGTATGTGCAAAATGCATGAGTGGAGCGTCATGTTCATCCACTATCCCACATCGATTATTATCAACGTATGGGCATGGGTGCAAATTAAAATCCCATCCCCATAGAAGATGAATCGCCCCTTTTCCTGCCTTAGATTGTAGAAACTGGGTTAGTTTCTCCTGGATGTTAGAGAGAAGGGTTAGGAATTGGGCCTCTTCTAAGTTGTTATACAGGTTAATTAGAAGGATAGATTCCTTGTTCTTAAAGGAAAGGGAAAATAATTGAAAATTTGGATCAGAATCGCCTATCGACACTTTTAGATGGTTCACGGTGTTTGCAATATACGTAGTCAGCCCTCCCTTCGGTCTGCCTACACTACTGGCCAGAGCTGGAATAAAGTATGTTTTATAGCCCAGGAGGTGTAGCTCCGTCGTGGACCATGTCTCCTGGAGGCAGATAATTTTACCCTGCTCCAGAAAGTGTAAGGCAGTTCCATCCTCAATTTTAGGACGGAGACCCGCAACATTCCAGAAGGGAATAGGTAAGGGCGGTGGTTCTGGATTAACCGCCACAGCTTCGTTCACTGAAGAAATTGTTTTTGTTTTTGACATTAGAAAGGGTGGGTTAAGATTAGTAGGTTCAGTCGCCGTTAGTGGTCAATCGACCATTTCGAGGCCACTAAATCTATTCCTCGTCGGAATACTGAACCAGGAGTCCCAGCGGGGCGGTTGTCTATGATCCGTCCTCTGCGTGGGCGGTCCCCAGTCATCCCATCCACCTCCCCGATGGCGTGGGCCCACTGTGTGCCAGGAGCTATCATAGTCATGGCGACGAGGGCCCGCTATTTGCCTTGTGTTACCATAATCAAACGGACGGGGTGCTGCTACTTCCCAAGGAGTGTCATGATCATTGAAGGGGCCATTAAACAGTCTTGCAGGGTAGAAAAAGGAAAGTGGCTTGGTGCTTATACCTCCATTAACACTTGAGTACTCCCAGGAGCAAATGTAGTCTACTACTCGGGGGTCTTCGAATGTGATAACAATACAGTCTCCCGGAATTATTTTTCTACCGTTTCCCACCCAGGGAGTCCTGCGTACCATCAAAATCCTGGATGGCCAGGTTGGTGGGATGGGACGATTGATATTTAGCCAATGTTGGGCCTTGTTTTTCAATGACCACGTAGGTTCTACATTGTAGTCCGCTAACTCGGGGACGCCTGTCATTACCACCACAAAAGGAGATGCTTCCGGTGGCATCTCAACAGGGAATCTTACTTCGGGAGGTCCTCTAAGGCCACCTCTGTTGGATACTGGGGCCGAGGTTTTTTGAGCTGGGTTTTTAGAACCCGGAGTTTTGGAGGCCGGAGTTTTAGGCGCCGGGGTTTTAGGCGCCGATTTTTTAGGCGCCGATGTCTTAGGCGCCGATGTTGTTACTGACGGGGCGTTACCCTGGGGTAGAGTTATGGCAACATTACTGGAGGGTTTCGCTAATCTATTATTATTTGGTGTGTCAGGGGGTATTGGTTTAGATGTTACATTTGACAATATAGGTGCATTGTTTTGTGTGACTGAATGCTTGGGAAGGATCTGTTTGTTATGTTTATTTCCCCCCGTTTTTTGGGCCCCCGGGGCTTGCATGGGTTTTATGAGATTTGTGAGATTTGATAGCTGGTTCTCTATGTGCACTAGTCTTACTTCTACTGGCTCAAAGAAGGATTTCAGTATGTCTGCTAAGTTATTTAGCAGCTGTGAGTTACTATTTTCAGTTATTTCTTTACTACAGGATAGATGGATAGGGGATTCTATGCTAATAGGGTCAGAGGAATCATGTGCTGAGTGGAGTATTATTGCAGAAGCTGCTTCCTGCTCAGCTCTAGAAGGTGCATTCTCTGTCGTACTAGCCGTGTCTCCAATCTCATTGGGGATAGAATTTTTCTGATCATTCTTTCTTTTCCTATGGCGCCATCCCTCCTCCCTCTTGCTTGCCTTATTTCATCCGGTGTAATTTGGGGTAACAGCTCTGGTGTCCTTTCTAAGTCTAAACTTATCTTGGCATCCGAGAGTTGGGAAACCGACAGGTCCACGTTATTTGGTAGGCTACGTCTACCCTCACAAAGGGTCCTTTGCCCAGAATTGCTATCTGTTACAGGGGTTCTTGCGTTCGCTAGGTTACCCATTGAGGATCTCTTAGCGTGCGCTAAGTCCAAGGACACCCTACCTTCCATCAAAGTGATGCTTTGATCAATAAATAGGTTTGCCTTGGTTATGAAGTCATCCATGGGGCCTAGCAGCTTGTCCCCACCCCCCGGGACCTTGGTTTTGTTACCTCTAGTTAGTACCATTGTTCCTGTTAGGCCGGTACGGGAAGTTAGTATCTCGGATAAGCAGGAGATCAGTTAAGCTGGATCTTAGGGGAATCACAAATGCAAAGTTAGTAGTGAAACAGTACTTGCGATTTCAGTATGAATTCCGGGGAATAAGAGTTTAGGGGGGTGGCCCGGTCCGGTCTCTGCCGTCCTCGAACGGCCTCAAACGGCCCGCCCTTTGCCCGGGCTTCGCACGGGCGCATCGCACGTTGCGCGTTAATAGTTGCTTATACAGTTGGTTAGATTGAATTAAGGGAGGGGGGCGGGAAGAGTCCCAGGTGCGCTGGATCAGCTTGCGCACTGCCGCCTGGGACTCGCAGTCCCGCTCCGTCAAACACGCTGACAGCAGCCCTCCTTCGCCGGTCACAAATCACCAGGGATGAGAGCAGGGTCCCCCGAGGTCTTCCAAATTACCAGGAGACAAGAGTTTGCCCAGAAAACGGCTACGAGCGGCGCCCGCGGAGCAGGGGCCGCGAGCCATGAAGTACTGCCAAGGGGGAGGGGGGCGGGAAGAGTCCCAGGTGCGCTGGATCAGCTTGTGCACTGCCGCCTGGGACTCGCAGTCCCGCTCCGTCAAACGCGCTGACAGCAGCCCTCCTTCGCCGGTCACAAATCACCAGGGATGAGAGCAGGGTCCCCCGAGGTCTTCCAAATTACCAGGAGACAAGAGTTTGCCCAGAAAACGGCTAAGAGCGGCGGATCTGCAGTGTCTCTGTACGGTAAGATCCGCAGTGTCTCTGTATGGTAAGATATGCAGTGTCTCTGTACTTTAAGATCCGCAGTGTCTCTGTACGGTAAGATCCACAGTGTCTCTGTACTGTAAGTTCCGCAGTGTCTCTGTACGGTAAGATTTGCAGTGTCACTGTACGGTAAGATACAAAGTGCCTCTTTACGGTAAGATCCTCAGTGTCTCTGTACGGAAAAATATGCAGTGTCTCTGTACTGTAAGATCTGCTGTGTCTCTGTACTGTAAAATCCACAGTGTCTTTGTACGGTAAGATTTGCAGTGTCTCGGTATGGTAAGATCCGCAGTGTCTCTGTACGGTAAGATCAACAGTCTCTCTGTACTGTAAGATCCTCACTGTCTCTGTATGGTAAGATCCGCAGTGTCTCTGTACTGTAAGTTCCGCAGCATCTCTGTACGGTAAGATCCACTGTGTCTCCATGTGGTAAGATCTGCAGTGTCTCGGTATGGTAAGATCCACTGTGTCTCCGTGCGGTAAGATCTGCAGTGTCTCGGTATGGTAAGATCCACAGTGTCTCTGTACGGTAAGATCAACAGTCTCTCTGTACTGTAAGATCCTCACTGTCTCTGTATGGTAAGATCCGCAGTGTCTCTGTACGGTAAGATCCACAGTCTCTCTGCATGGTAAGATCCACAGTGTCTCTGTACGGTAAGTTCCACAGTCTCTCTGTATGGTAAGATTCACAGTGTCTCTTTACTGTTGTTATGTATTATTTTAGGACCTTATTGTAAGTTTCCTGATTCATGCCCTTAAATAGGTATAAATCACTATGGGTTGGATGTAGGTAAATCTTTTTTACCGATTCTAAAATACCGAATTTTACCGATAGAATCGGTAAATTAGATGTAGGTAATAATTCGGTATTTTTTACCGAATCGGAGATTGCCATTCATTCCTATGGGCCTGTAGGCCCAGAGGAATGAATGGCAAATACCGAATCGGTAATTACCGATTCGGTCAATACCGGTCTCTGCATCGCGTTTGTGTCCTAGGAGGTTGCTGCACCGTTGGACGATCCTGCTGGGCTGCTCTTTATGTTACTAGCCTACTGCTCGCAGAACCCGCTTTGCGGGTCCCGCTTCGTGGAGGAGGTCTACGAGGGAACTTGCTGCTGTTGCTGGGGAGCGCAGGGGCAGGGCAGGGCTGCGAGCGATAGTGCGGGGACTCCATCTCCCAGGAGTCCCTGCTTGGCCAACTTGAAACACCTGGCCCGCTCTCCCTGCTAGCCCCGCCCCCTGCACACAGGACATTGAAAAACTCTCCCTAACTGCTGACCGACGGGATTCTCGGCATCGCGTTTGTGTCCTAGGAGGTTGCTGCACCGTTGGACGATCCTGCTGGGCTGCTCTTTGTGTTACTAGCCTACTGTTCGCGGAACCCGCTTCGCGGGTCCCGCTTCGTGGAGGATGTCTACGAGGGAACTTGCTGCTGTTGCTGGGGAGCGCAGGGGCAGGGCAGGGCTGCGAGCGATAGTGCGGGGACTCCATCTCCCAGGAGTCCCTGCTTGGCCAACTTGAAACACCTGGCCCGCTCTCCCTGCTAGCCCCGCCCCCTGCACACAGGACATTGAAAAACTCTCCCTAACTGCTGACCGACGGGATTCTCTGCATCGCGTTTGTGTCCTAGGAGGTTGCTGCACCGTTGGACGATCCTGCTGGGCTGCTCTTTGTGTTACTTGCCTACTGCTCGCGGAGGAGGTCTACGAGGGAACTTGCTGCTGTTGCTGGGGAGCGCAGGGGCAGGGCAGGGCTGCGAGCGATAGTGCGGGGACTCCATCTCCCAGGAGTCCCTGCTTGGCCAACTTGAAACACCTGGCCCGCTCTCCCTGCTAGCCCCGCCCCCTGCATGGTTCATACCCAATAAGAACAAGACCTACCCCCGCTACGCGGGAGTGTCCCGGGAGAAACCCGGGACAAGGGCGGGACAGTCTGTGGCCGTCAGAGGCCGGAAGAGACTGGACTGGGCCAAGGCTCTTGGCTCCTCTCCTGAGACTGTGGTAGCTTTATTATTATTATTATTTGCTGTGCAAGTGTTCCTTTCTCGTATTGAGTTCAACGCTAGTTAGGGATTTTCTGAGTTGCTTAGCTGTCATTTTAGTGAAATATTTATGAGAGTCTAGTGTTCGCGGTTCCCACTGTTTCTTCTCTTAGCTCTGGTGATGAGCATGGAGTATGGCAGCGGCGGGTAGTAAAAAATTGACAGGCACCCTAGATGATTTTATTGTGTGCACCAACTCGTTGATCGATGAAGGTATTGTACTTATGGAAAGAAGGGTTTCCCAGGATTTGGCTTTTGCCAAAAGATCATCTTTGGGTCTCATTGGTTCTGCCCGCACTCCTGATACTTCATCCCATATACCCAATCCTGTGCAGGTCCTTGCTGATATTCACAACGTGAATTGTAGTCAGTCAGGCTCACGAGTTCCATCACCCCTTAATCCCCAGGTTCAGGCTCATAACCTCACAGGGATTTGTTCGGACATTAACCAGGCATATCATCAGGCAGACACCCAGGTAGTGACTGTAAATGAACAAAAGAGGGGGAGGCGGGAGGGGGCAATCCCTAAACGAAAACTCCCAAACACTAACATCACTGGAGCCAAGAAAGCCCATGTTACTATAGCCGGGAATACTAGTATTGATTCGAATGAGAGGGATGGACGGGTAGAGTCGAGAGATCCTGGCAATGAAGTCATTAGTCAGAAAACTGGGACGATAGTAGCCCCGGCTGAGGTTGCCAGTTTACCCCTGAACATCATCGATGATACCATTTTGGATAACTCCCTAGCTGATATCCTCGAGGATAGAATTATAGCCAATAGGGCGAGGGTTGATTCATTAGGGGTGGCTAATGGGGAGGAGGAGTCTATAGGATGCATTATATCCAAAATCGTTAAAACCCTACACGCACCCCTAGAAGCTAGGCTCCATGGCATTGAAAAAGTGCTTCATGATATACATAAGGACATAAGGTTTCATGATAGCAACGTTTCCAATAGGACCACCAATGCCACCATTGAAGCCAGTAAATCAGGGCTTGCGGGCAAGAGCGCAACAGCGACAAAAAATAAGATGCCCAAAAAATCGGTAACAAACCCCCCCAACCATGTGATTATTAAAGAGAACACCCAAACCCCCACATTAAATAAGCCCATTGACCAAGCCAACGTAAAAGGCCCTACCTCAAAGCCCGCCTCAGCCCCCCATCAAAATAACTTGACATGGCGAAATATCCATCTACCCCCAGATGCTTGTCCATATGTGATTATTTTGACAGGGGTAGCGAAACTGGCCCCGCCAATTATAGAAAACTTCAATGCGCTCAAAAATAAGGTATGCCACTTGAGGTTCCGTGACAATTTTAAGTGATGTTTTCGACTCGCACGAATATGGTCGAGTCTGGTATCTAAGAACCGCAAATGACGAGTTTAGTAAGTGTGCGCAGTTTCGCTGTGCTAACTTAAACCGTTCGTTTGATATGTGGGTTTTTCATCTGTACCCACGGGTTCCATCTTAGATACGGCATCCATTTTGTCTCTTGCCCTCAAGTAGCCAGCAAACGGACACTGTCCGCTTCGTCACCCTGGGACTCTCAGGATATTTGTGGAAGACACATGTACTTTGTAAATATCTTTTTCGATGAGGGGGATGATACTGTAAGGCAGATGGCCCCGCTCGAGGCTCATCTTGCCGTCCGGTTTATTGTCTCAGCCGTGCATCTCATTAGACACGTCCCTTTGATGCCTGTATCTCGTGTTTCCCGATACCTCCCCTTTTACACTCTTTTCAATCCCCCACTGTCTCCATCTTCCTCTGCACCTGTCCTTGTCCCTATTTCGATCTGTTTTATTGCCGATTAGAATTCACTAATGTTGGGAAGATGGGCTTTTACAGTTGGGAACCGCCAAATGTTTCCGCACTTATGTTCCGGACCTTATGTGTACCAAAGTGACCAAAGCGACCCCTCTGGGGGATAATTATGGGAACCAGGTTGTAAACTTTTGTGTACCATGTTGTCCTATGAGTTAATTTTGTATAAAAGGAGCGATCCACAGAACCAATTTGAAGCAGTCTCCCCAAGTTGCACGTGTTGTACTTGTCGTGACTTCTGTGTTCCCTGCAGTAATAAACCTTGAATCTTTGACGCCGAAGGAAGTGTCCCGTGTCTCTGTAGTTTGTGCGCCGAAACAGGTATCCCATGAAGGTTATAGGTGTTGTTCCCTGGCACCGCTGGTACTGTAAAAAGTCCAGTCCTTCAGTTGGCGCCCAACGTGGGGCTCGACTTCAGCGGTACCGGTCCAAAGCCTGATGATCGTGAGGAACTTCGTGTGAAATCTCCGAGGGAAGGTGCACCCCGCTTCATCGATCCTGTTATCGAAATAAGTGGCCCGAAGTTTTTCCCTGCGAAGATTCCCGCCTCCTGACGGCTGCGACGGACCGATGCCCTGACTGTCGACCTGTCTTCGACGCCAGGCGTAGACCTTATGTACAAGCGAGACGATAGACGGGCCTTCCTGGTGACGCCATTAAAGTTCTGAGTTAAGTATTTGTGGGTCGCTCCCAGTCCTTAGTGGTTGTTCTAGCTTTTGAAAGCTTTGTGGTTAGCCTTTAAGGCTTTGTGGTTATAGCTCACTGAGCTTTGTAATAGCCTCCTCAGGCTTTGTGGTTAGCTCTCCGAGCTTTGTGATAGCCTTAAGGCTTTGTTGTATTGCATGGTTCCATTGCATTTGTGGTTCTTAGTATTGGTTCTTAGTATTATTTGACAGTTGCAATTGCCAAAAACCGAGGGTTTTGACTTACACGAGGTTTCATTGCTTCGGTAATCCTTGAAGTTTGATACTAGGTTAGTGTGCACGATGCCTAGCCATAGTAATTTGTTTCATATTTTCAAATGTTGCGCAATGGATTCCCGGTTGGAGGACTCGTGTCCGATACCTCCAGTTGGAACTCCGATACATGATCTATATAGTCGACATGGGGTGGGTCCTATAATCTATAATGATTACTGGGTCCGCTATACAAAGAAAGACGGTGACCTTAGATGGCCACCACACGGAACTTTTGAACTTTCGATTTTAGATAATCTTGAGGCTAAATTATTTTTAAAGAAAGCTAGGCCAGCTATGTTTGATTCCTTTCGGATATGGCGTAAAGAGGCCAAGCAGAAAGAAATCAAACAACTTAAAAAGAATCAAAAACAAGAGTTTGTTCCGATAATGCAAGCTATAAAAGAATATAGACAAGACAAAGAAGAAAAAGATATGGAAATCGCTACTAGATTGCATCACATGAAAATAGATAAATGTTACCCAGTTTTACCGAATAATCTAGAAAAGAAAGAAGAAGATTTGAAGGAGGATTCCTTGTTATCATACTTGATGAAATCACCACCTCCTTATGTACAGGGTGCTACTGCTCCTGTAGCTCCTCCTATAGCTCCTCCTGTTGTTCCTCTTGTTGCTCCAGCGGCTGCGGGCCAGCCCGCTGTTAACCCTACGTTTGTTCCACCACCTGTCCTCGTTCCTACTGCTCCTGTACCTGTACCTTCGCAGACTGTTGTTTCTGCTACTCCGACTATCTTGTCCGTTCCTACTATGCCTTCCTTCACCTCCAGTGTTGTTGCCCCTGTTTTTCTTTCCCCTTCTGTTCGTAAGCGTGTTCCTAACTCTGTTGCTACCCTTTATTCACCTCTTTCTGGTCCGTTATTTTCGTCTGATTCATCTGAAACTCCTCAGAGACGGAGTCAGATCCCTAGTGGTAGGGAGAAAGAGACGTTAGTAACAATGGCACATAGGTGGATAAGACATCCTGCTAATTACACTCCACGTGTAGTCTTTGATACGTTTTCTCAGTTTAATGAGCCTACGCAGAGATTCGTATTTGAGGAGATGTGTAACTTTTTGAGGGAAGAATGGTACAATAATGATGTAGATGATGTACCGTCCGACATAATTGAACTTCAAAGTCACTTTTCGAACGGTATGATTATAGGAGACGATGTACGACGTGCAGTGGAACGCTTATTAGCATTCAGATCCACAGCACATTCTCGGGTGACATTAGATGATACCACTGAGAACTGGAAAGCGGTTCCAGGTCAGTATCCCATGAGAGAAGTTCCGCCACTGTGGGTGCCTGGTGATCCTAATGCGAACCCTGTGGTGCTACCGCATTTTCGAAGGGTGTGGATACATCTTCCATGGAAACGATCGGAAGTTTTGCAAGTGAAGCAATCCTTACCCGATCCGCGTAAAAACCCGGCTGGTTATTATAAGGAGTTATCACAACTGATAGAAGCTTCTATTATGAATATTGCCGACATCGACATGTTGTTTGGCAATGTTGTACCGCAACCAGTTTGGGCTAAAATTCGTCAAGCCGATCACGCAGTTGAATTAGGGGGTGATTGGGCTGCACTGCAAGCAGCTGATGCATTACAAGTCGGTGGGGCTAAACCTGAACAGTTGATCTTGGATTTGCCTCAGAGAATCATTACGCTCATGAAAACTCTCATGCCAGCGATGAAGGTGAACTGGGATAAGTTATCAGCTTGTAAGCAAAAGAAAGACGAGAGTGTCTCAGATTTCTTTACAAGGTTTGAGGGAGCGTTTGTCGACCACAGCGGCCAGGACATGGGCGCTGAGGGAGGCCAGCGGTTATTCGTTGACAAATTCGTGCCAAATTTGCTGCCTGAACTAAGCAACAAATTGAAGAATTCAGAGAGTGCGTGGGCAGTTTCAACCCCTGCGCAAATACTAGCAACGGCCCAGTATTATGAGAATAGGGAAAAGGAAGAAAGTGATCGTGTAGAAAAGAAAACTAAAGAACTCAAAACGAAGGTTTTGTTGCAGCAAGCATACCCTCCACGATCAAACCAAAATGATTCGCAACAGCAGTATCGACCACGAGCACAGCCCGATAGGACACAGCCGCGCTCTGACAACTTTGATTCCAGATCTTCACTTGGGTATAATCAGTGCGCATATTGTAGGAAAGAGGGACACCTAAAATATGATTGTCTTGCCTTACGGGACCGCCTGAATGGTGTGTCGACACGTGGAAACCGTGGTGGTGGTCCTCAACAGGCACCACGTGGTAGAGGTCGTGGTTCATCCCACAATCAGAGTGATCGTTATCAAAATCAATCAGACGCAAATAATTGTTTTGACCAGCGAAATGCGGGGTCAGTTCGATCTGCACAGTATAATGTGGATGATTATTACGTAGAGCACGAGACTGTTGTAAATGACCATTACTAGGACAGCCAACGACAAAGAGAGGGAGTAGTGTCAGTTCCGGTCGATCAGAGTGGGCCTTACGTTGCAGTGGCTACATCGGGTGTAGTTGAGCCTTTTCTGTTAGACACTGGTGCGACGAAAAGTTCCATCATGCATTCAAAACTCCCTGGCGCACCTTTGTCTGGCTTAACGAATGTTTCCGTTGGATTCTCTGGCGCCCCTGTTAGTAACCCAGTCTCTAACCCTTTGCCTCTTATGATAGGACCTCGTGAGCTAACCGCTCCACTGATTCTCTCTACAGGTTGTGGTGAAAATCTTTTGGGCCTGGATTTGTTGAAACGATTATATGCAACATTGTATTGTTCCCCCGAAGGAGTGGAACTTACATTGGGACGGAGAGTGATCTCTCCCATGTATTTATCGGTTGATAAATTCCCACCGGAATTGAGTTCCCTCCCTGCGTCTTTATGGGCCACAGGTCCCAATGACGTGGGCCTGTTAGACATTCCACCCTATGTGATTCAATTGAAACCGAATGCGCGATTACCGCGTTTACCTCAATATCGTATTTCTCTTGAGGGCGAACGAGCGCTGTTAGCAATCGTTCATGATCTCATTGGAAAAGGTGTTGTTGAAGAAACTCGTGGAAACGTGTGTAATAGCCCTGTATTGCCAATTCTGAAACGAACTGACCCAACTAAACCTCCTGTGTATCGCTTTGTTATAGATTTGAGAGAGGTAAACAAAATAGTGGTTCCACAATTTCCCGTGGTCCCTGACATTACGGCTTTACTAACAATGATTCCGGCATCTGCCTCCTGGTTCACAGTGATCGATTTAAAAAATGCTTTCTTTAGCATCCCGATTGCAGAGGAAAGCAGAGACCTATTCGGATTTTCATTAGGAGGTCGCAGTTTTAGGCTAAAACGCGCTCCACAGGGCTACTGTGAGAGTCCGTCAATCTACAGCCAAGCACTTAAAGGTCAGCTTGATGCCTTTGTATTACCAACGGGTGCAGCTTTGATTCAATACGTGGATGATCTTTTAGTGGCAGCTGATACAGAAGCTATTTGCAAAACGGCTACAGTATCATTGTTGTACTATCTACATGACTTATACCACAAGGTATCGCCTTCAAAGCTACAGTATTGTTGTCAAGAAGTTACCTATCTAGGTCACTTATTGTCAAAAGAAGGGAGAAGGTTGACCCCAGAGAGAATTGCAGCGATTTCCCGAATGACTGTGCCAAAAACCCAGAGAGATGTTCGCGCCTTTTTAGGTATTACGTCCTACTGCAGACAATGGATTCCAAATTTTTCATTGTTGGCGAAACCATTGATAGCCCTTACGTGCAAGGATGTTTCATCCCCAGTACCTTGGTCTGAAGAATGTCAGAAAAGTTTTTCTGAATTGCGTGATGCGCTGTGTTCGGCTCCTGTGTTGGGTACCCCTGACTACAGTAAGCCATTTACACTATACGTTCACGAGAGGGATGGTTGCGCGTTGAGTGTTTTGACACAACCTTTTGGTGGTAAGCAACGCCCATGTGCCTATTTTTCTTTGACTTTAGACCCAGTAGCAAGAGCCTTGCCGAGTTGCTTAAGGGCAACAGCGGCAGCTGCGGCGTCCATTCGACAGTCCGCAGGTCTAGTCATGGATAATATGCTCACGGTAATGGTTCCGCATGCAGTCGACACTCTATTGAACCGAACGAAAACTCAACATCTGACAAGTGCAAGATTGTCTGGATATGAGTTGACATTGCTGGCCAGTCATATACGGATAAAACGATGTAATGTGTTGAATCCAGCAACATTGCTGCCGATCGACGCAGAATCAAGTGGTGAAGCAGTACATGACTGCTATCTCAAAACTGAAGAGGAAACCAAGGGTCGCATTGACCTAAAAGATACTCCATTGACAAATCCCGATGGTACTTTGTATGTGGATGGTTCTTGTTTCAAGTTGCCGAACGGTGATGTGACGACTGCGTATGCTGTAGTTACATTGAGAATGATTGTGGAAAGTGCAAGATTAAGTCAGAATTCGGCTCAGGCTGCTGAGTTAATTGCTTTGACGAGAGCGTGTGTGTTGTCTAAAGATAAACGGGTGAATGTGTTTACAGATAGCCAGTATGCGTTTGGTGTGGCACATAGTTTTGGACGACTGTGGAGAGAGAGAGGATTCCTTACGTCACATGGTACGAAGATTCAACATGGCCAGCTTGTAAATGATCTTTTGGATGCACTTACGTTGCCTAAGCAAGTGGCAATTGTTAAATGTAGTGCGCATCGTAAGGTGACGGATGATGTTGGTCGTGGTAATGCGTTTGCGGATGAGACTGCTAAGGAGACTGCCCGGAACCTTAGCACTCGAATGTATGTGACGAGTTCGGTTAGGTGGCCTGCAGAATCAAGTATGTGTGAAGACACTATCGAGAGTGTGAAAGCAATTCAGAATGAGGCCACCGAGACTGAAAAGGCGAAGTGGAAAGAAAGTACGGGAAAGTTGGATGCGAATGGTTGTTGGATTGACTTATCGGAACAGAAAAGATGGATGTTGCCTGATGCGTATGTGCTGGCTGTTGTGACTATGGCACATGGGTTAGCACATATTAGCGCGAAAGGTATCTGTAAATTGCTGTTTCCTGTGTGGAAGAATGATGGTATTACGAAATGTGCTGAACGCTTGGTTAAGAATTGTATGGTGTGTTTGATGCACAATCCTGGTAAGGGCACTCCCACTCCACCTGGCCATTTTGCCCCTCCTGCGTACCCTTTCGAAGTTATCCAGTTGGACTTTATCCACATGGAGAGATGCAATAATTTGAAGTATGTGCTGGTTGTGGTGTGTGCATTTTCTAGGTGGATTGAGGCCTACCCCCTTAAGGATAATACGGCTTTATCCACGGCAAAAATTTTACTCAAAGAGTATTTTTCCCGCTACGGAATGCCTCGGGTTGTCTGGTCAGACAACGGAAGTGAGTTTGTTGGGAGCGTGATGAAGAGTGTGTGTCGCGGGTTAGGGATTGTACAGAAATTTCATAGTGCCAATCATCCTCAGTCAGCCTGTTTGGTTGAAGGGTACAATGGCACCCTTAAACTAAAACTAGCAAAAATTCAGGCTACGACAGGTCTTTCGTGGCCTGACGCTTTACCCTTAGCATTACTGTCAACAAGGGCAACTGTACACTCCCGAGTAGGGCTCAGTCCCTATGAAATAGTGTTCGGTCGTCCTGCCAATGTTTGGGGGGTCCCTAGACCGGGTGCCTTTTGTGAACTTGAGTATCCAATGTTGATCGATTATCTTTATGACTTGACTGCTAAACTGAGGTTAATTCACCAACAGGTTCACGAAGCATTGCCGACACAGACGGAGGGTCCAGGCCACCAGCTCCAGCCCGGAGATTGGGTGGTAACGCGGAATTTTTCGCGCAAGAACAATTTGGATCCCAGGTTCACTGGACCCTATCAGGTCCTCCTTGCCACGAGAACTGCAGTTCGTCTCGAGGGGCGGAAGAATTGGGTGCATGCCACCCATACCAAGAAAGTCCCCATTCCGTTGCCAGCAGACTCGTGGGTAAGGAAAGGCATTGCATCAACTGAAACCGAAGGATTGCCGGCGTTTGTACCTTTCAGCGACGCACAACCTGTCGGAGAATCCTCAGTGCAGCAAAAAGGCATTATTGAACATTTGTCATCAGAAGACTCAAGACCAGAACATTTAGCTGATCAACAGGGCGTTGTCCCTTCAACGGATCTTTTGTTTAACGAACAGACACGTCCTGGGAAAACCCGATATTTTTTGAGATCCAGCACTAAAGACTAATAAAAAAACCCCGTTCTGTCCCTTGACAAGTGCATTATCCCGTTTTCCATGATCAGTTTGAACACTCATACTATTGTAAATTATTTTGTATATATTCATTGAGCTTCGTTCCTTACACTTTTTGTTTCCACAGCTGAGAGACATTTGTTTTTTTTTATATATATATATATTTGTGAAATAAAGGCCGTAGGGCCGCGCGTGTACTTCCTCCTGGTTAGTAGGTCTTGACGCTAGGTTAAAGACCGTCGATTTCTGGGAACTCCTAGGAATTGACTATTGCTACACAGAACGAAGTGCGTCAAGAAACGTTGCGGACAGTCATAGGGAATGGCATTTTCGAAGCTGATGGACTTGGAAAGAGCTCAAGCACAAAGATTCAAGCTGCAGCAACTCAGTCGTACCAAATGTTTTGTGTTCCAAATATTCGTACTGTTTGTGACTGTTTCTGCGTTATTGGCGGGTGGAGTGTATTACACAATGTCTTACTTCTTGCCTTCTACTATACCTACTCTTACCCCTGACCTTAAACTCACCTCCACTGTTTCTCCTCATTCTTTTCACATCTTACCTGAACACGAGCAGGCTAGACGTGCAGAATTCCGCAATAATTCCTTTATTCAGCTCCTTCATCAGCATCAGTTAGTGGTTAACACTACTAATTGTTGGGTGTGTGGGTTGATGCCACATACTACGAATAAGGGAATTCCATATCTGGTGTTACCGTATAGCTCCCAAGGGTCTGCTCGAGCATTTCAAACAATGTTTCGAAGCGCACTGGGTTTCCACCCCATTCGAGAACCACGTTCCCCCTACCCTGGTCCTACCTCGTACCAAAAATCTTTGTCTATAGCAATAGAGGATTTAGATAGCGATATCTATGATCCCTCGCTTATCCCTGAAGAAGAGGTACAAGCCTATAGGGTCCTAAGTAGAGGCGAATATAGTGTGTTCACTGGTGAAAAACAGCTTAAAAGCTCGCCTCCGATATGGGTCGTACCCCACACTGGCAATTTTTGTTTAATAGGTCGCGGCCGTAGATCGAAATCCCGACTTGGAGAGAGTGCTTGCACTGAAAATTATATTTTGCCAATGGTCTCGTCCCCTGTATTTTTGGCTGCCAAGGGTACATACTTTATTTGTCATGATCGTGCGTATGCATGGTTGCCCTCTGACTTCATGGGCTCATGTTTTATCGCAAACTTGTTGCCTCCGACATTTACTGTAGATGCAGATCATCACAAAACTAGAGTTGTGAGGGGCGTAATTAGCGAAGAGGATACTGCCGGTCAAGAGGCAGGAGACTTTTTCAAGGGTTTCCTCCCATTTTGGGGACCTATGGTTAATAGTAGGAACCTAAGACAGTTGACTCGAGTGGTAGAATCGACACCTAATATTACTGCCAGTGCCCTTGGTAATATCACCACAGAACTTCAGGCGGATAGACTTATGACGTTACAAAACCGTATGGTTTTAGATGTGATCTTAGCAGATCGAGGTGGGGTATGTAAGGTGATCCATTCGAGCTGCTGTATTTTCATTCCTGATAACGCTCCGACTGTCTATCAAGCCATCTCGAAGTTGCATAAGATCTCCGAATCCATACACGTGGATGTAGGGGATTGGACGCTACTTGGATGGTTTTGGGGCCTGATGTCGACTTGGGGTTGGAAAATTCTGACGATCATTGGAGTTGTTGTAGCGTTCCTGTTCACGTGTTGCCTTTGCGTGCAGTGCGGTCCTGCCTTATGTGGCCTCTGTGCTACAACGTGTATAAGACAGCCACCTGTTACCAAAGGGTCTCAATTGGACAGAGCTATGCTACAGCAACATCTCGAGGGTCTGATGAATATCGAATATGATTCCGACTAGTGCTTGCCTACATGAGGGCAAAAGGAGCGTCTGAGGTTCCGTGACAATTTTAAGTGATGTTTTCGACTCGCACGAATATGGTCGAGTCTGGTATCTAAGAACCGCAAATGACGAGTTTAGTAAGTGTGCGCAGTTTCGCTGTGCTAACTTAAACCGTTCGTTTGATATGTGGGTTTTTCATCTGTACCCACGGGTTCCATCTTAGATACGGCATCCATTTTGTCTCTTGCCCTCAAGTAGCCAGCAAACGGACACTGTCCGCTTCGTCACCCTGGGACTCTCAGGATATTTGTGGAAGACACATGTACTTTGTAAATATCTTTTACGATGAGGGGGATGATACTGTAAGGCAGATGGCCCCGCTCGAGGCTCATCTTGCCGTCCGGTTTATTGTCTCAGCCGTGCATCTCATTAGACACGTCCCTTTGATGCCTGTATCTCGTGTTTCCCGATACCTCCCCTTTTACACTCTTTTCAATCCCCCACTGTCTCCATCTTCCTCTGCACCTGTCCTTGTCCCTATTTCGATCTGTTTTATTGCCGATTAGAATTCACTAATGTTGGGAAGATGGGCTTTTACAGTTGGGAACCGCCAAATGTTTCCGCACTTATGTTCCGGACCTTATGTGTACCAAAGTGACCAAAGCGACCCCTCTGGGGGATAATTATGGGAACCAGGTTGTAAACTTTTGTGTACCATGTTGTCCTATGAGTTAATTTTGTATAAAAGGAGCGATCCACAGAACCAATTTGAAGCAGTCTCCCCAAGTTGCACGTGTTGTACTTGTCGTGACTTCTGTGTTCCCTGCAGTAATAAACCTTGAATCTTTGACGCCGAAGGAAGTGTCCCGTGTCTCTGTAGTTTGTGCGCCGAAACAGGTATCCCATGAAGGTTATAGGTGTTGTTCCCTGGCACCGCTGGTACTGTAAAAAGTCCAGTCCTTCACACTGGTTGGCTAATAATTATCCTTTACCCCCAAATCTTTGTGGCAATATCTTAATGGTTGAGAGAATGCCTTGGGTAGGATAAAATAGGAAAAGAATACAGGGGGACTGCATAGTAGTGACCTTTGAGGATTCCCGCATCGCGGAATATATCTGTGGGGGAATCCTCGTAGCAACAACAATACTTTGGTCACGGCTAGGCCCCTGTCCTATTTTTATATGCCCAATGACCAACGGGATAACAGATCGAGTTGGCTTAAAGACCCAAATCATCATAGAGGAGCGCTGAGACAAGAGGTGCCCAGGGGAAAGAATCCTTATAGCTGGGGCAGGGGTGGTGAGGAGGGGTGGAACCTGGTTCAGAGAAGAGGAGGCAGACAGAACATTGACAATAGACATCATGCAGACAGCTTTAGGGCCAATGGTATGTTTTCTGGTCAACCTTACAACCATGCCCAGGTTTGTCATCCACTAGATAATTTTGGTAACATCCCAATGACAAATCAGTATGACTGCCTGTCCCAAAGGAAATAGGACCAACCCTGCCTCACCCGTAAAAATGGTCGCGGAGACCGGGGTCTTATGTGTAAACATCAGGGAACTAGTTCCCGCTGCCCATGAGTTGGGTAAATGTAGGGATCTAGTATCTAGCCCAAACATTCAACGGATGGGTACAGACGCACCTAGAGATAATAGATATATAAAGGTAGGAACATGGAACATCGCCGGGCTAAGGGACAAAGTCGATGACCCCGTCTGGAGGGAATCTATAGGGACCACAGATATCATTGCCCTACAAGAGACGTGGGATACAAAGAACACACTCACCTTGGATGTATACACTACCTATTCTCTCCCTGCAGTCACCACCACTAGAGGAAGAGCGAGGGGGGCACTGGTAACCTTGGTGGCAGCTAATATTTCTGGCACACACACAGTGATTGCCTCAGGGTCCCCCTATTGTCTGGTAGTCAAAATTGCCCGCAAAGGGGCATATAATGTTTTAATCATTAATTTTTACAATTCTTTTGACAGAGCCACCTCAACTAGCAATCTGACAGCGTTACATTCCTTTTTAACAGATTATAAGGAGCTGTCGGAACAAGAATGCTATATAATATTACTAGGGGACTTGAATATCCATAGATGCCCAGACAAATGTTTGCCCAATGATCCTTCTGCCCCTATTGAACAGAGTGAAGCTCATTTTGAGCATGCGGAGCAGGGAATTCTATTGGAATACATTTTGGCTGAAAATGGTTTAATGTTTCCCATGGGGGATGAGGTGGATATACCAACTTTTAAAGGAAATGGTACTGGGTCAACTATCGATTTTATTTTCACAAGTTTAACGCTAGGTAGTAATATTGTAGACTATTCTCCGGTCTGGTCTCATTTCAGCGATCACAACCCTGTTACTTTACGTGTTAGAGGTGTCCTTAGTGGATCTGAGACACAACCGAACAGGGTTGACAAACAAGACATCCGCGCAACAGACCAGGCTCGCAGGATTAAATGGTGCAAAATTGTTCCTGAGGATTTCCAAGGTAACCTCTCCAATAGCAGAGGTGAGGAGCTGCAGGTATGCATGGATAAGGAAGCTGGGGACATTGAGGTAGCGGAGGCTTACCAAAAGGTTTGTCACCAGATCATGTCTGACCTAACATACCCTGGCAAAAGCAAGGATTTAGGGTCAGTTGGCTGGTTCAATCATAACTGTTCAGCAGCCAACCGTAATTTAAAGGAGGCCTTGAAATGTAAGCCCGTTGATAGACAACGCGTGGCATTGCTAAGGAAAGCATATAAAGCAGCAGTAGAACAGAGGAAACGGGAGATCAGGGAAGATGTCTGGGCAGATTTGACCTCTATTGACGTAATAAAAAACAGCGCCAAATTCTGGGCAGTGATCAATCAACCCTACTTTGTTGACTTGAGCAATAATGTTTTAGACTGTGGCATTCAGGAAGGCAAGTGGCTCACCCATTTTAAGTCAGTTTATGAACAGGTATCCAAAGGGGATGACGATTCAACCTCGGGGGTTAGTCACCCATACACTTTGGAGGTGAACGAGGGTGAGGTGGCTGAAGCCATCAGCAAAATGACAAGCAACAAAGCCCCCGGCCCTGATGGCGTACCAGCCGACCTTTTTAAATCTAACACAGCAACATGGTCCAAAGTTTTATCCAATGTATTTAACAGAATTTCTAAATCTGGCATCCCAGCGACCTGGTCGCAGTCGGTAATTGTACCTATCTTTAAGAAAGGCAATAGAGAAGAGCCGAGCAATTACCGCCCAATTTCCCTTATAGATTCTGCTGTGAAGGTCCTAGGTAGAGTGATCCTGTGCAAAGTATCTGACTGGCTCGAAGAAACAAACTCCCTGTCACCATTACAGTACGGTTTTAGAAAGGGGAGTAGCACGATAGATCAGAGCCTCAATCTCCAATTACTGATTGGAAAGTATACCATAGCGAAGCAAGGCTGTTTGTACATAGCATTTATGGACCTGTCCTCGGCCTTTGATCGAGTAAACAGGTCCAAGCTATGGGCCTTGCTCCTTAGGAGGGGCATCGGCGAAAATATAGCATACTTTCTAGCTGACCTCCACAGAGACCTCACAGCCACAGTAAGATATGATCGCAAGGGGAATTGCACGGGTAAGATAGGTATAGTTAACGGGGTCAGGCAAGGTTGCATTTTAGCCCCTTTACTATTTACCTTGTATATCAATGAGTTAGCCAGTGTCCTGGGAGCAGTTTGTAAGGACATTCCAAAAGCAGGCAAGTTTTCCCTTCCCGCATTATTATATGCGGACGATGCCGCACTCATAGCGCGCACCCCAGTAGGCCTACAAAGTCTTTTAAATTCCTTCTTTGAGTTCAGGTCCTCTTTGGATCTTAGCGTCAACTATACCAAATCCCACGTCATGGCCGTGGGCGCAAAGGGCAGGCACAGGAAGTTGATGACACTCCACTGTAATGGGAATAGGTTATCTAGGGTAGCCAAATTTCCATACCTTGGGGTGGTTTTCGATGAAAGTTCCACTTGGCTTCCTCAATTGTCCGAGAAAAGAAATGCATTTGTTCGGACCATCTCTGCTGTCCTGGGTTTTTCCCGTAAATTAGGGGTAAAACCGTTACAGGCAGTATTACAGGTGTACGATGCAAAATGTGTCTCCATAGCAATGTATGGCGCAGATTTGTGGGGTTTTAAGAACGTTAAGCTGTTACAGGTGGCAGAGGACAAATTCTTAAAGTCCATTTTATCAGTACCACAATCAACCCCAGGTTTTATAGTTCACCAGGAATGTGGGGTGGAATACTTAGAGGATCGGATTGCCATCGCACCCCTTTTAAAGTGGATTATGGTCTGGCTGAACCCAGAAGTGGATGTGAACCACGAGATCCTGAGGGACTGTCTTAGTTTAAAACACTGGGAATTTATCCCGTGGCTAAATTATTTTAAAAAGGTAGCAGTCTCATTAGGGCGCCCAGAAATATTTGAGGAGCCGTCTAAACTGGTTAAGGCCGATATAAAATGGGTCAAGACTGCTTTTAAGCTTCATAGAGGGATGGACAAAGAGGGCTACGAGTTGATTAAGCCGACTGTGAGAGCCCATCAGCTAGTCGTAACAACTGACAAGGACCTGGAATTATATCTGAAGGTTGTTAACAATGCCAACCACAGATATCTACTAACCAAGTTTAGACTTAATAAATTCCATTTACTCCTCTCTGGGCGCCCTTGTTGGACCAAGGTATCAGACCTGAAACTATGTACCTGTGATGGTTTCTCCATACTGGACACTGCCCACTTCATGTTCCTTTGTGGCTATTTTATTAAGATACGGAAAAAATTCATTGTACCGCTACTAAAGGATAAGGGCTTTAAACAAGTAAAACCAGCCCTATTATACCTTCAATTGCCGTCTAATGTGTGGGAAATTAATAATGTTGCCACTTTTTTAAATATAGCCATGAGACTGAGGAAAAAATTAGCCGGTTTGAGTTGATGGGTTTCTGTGATCCTCTCTTATAGTTTGTCAAACAATGAATATTTATCCTCATCTAGATGAATTGTGTATGTTTGTAAATTTAAATATGAACTTGACATCCAATTTTTAATGTTTTTTAATTTTATATTTTCTCTTTGGATGCTGTGTTGTTGTAGATAGCTAGTCATATTATAATTTTAAATGCTTTTTTCCCTTTGTGGTTTTCTGTATACTTTTGTGGTTTTTGTTATGAACCGAATAAAGTATTTTGACTGACTGAGTAGACTCCAATGACAAACAAAGAGCATGGACAACAACTAGAAATAAGCAGCCAAAACATTTCAGAAGATACCAATGACAAACTAAGAGCATCGACAGCAATAAGAAATAAACAGTGTCTCTGTACGGTAGTATCTGCAGTGTCTCTGTACTGTAAGATCCACAGTGTCTCTGTACGGTAAGATTTGCAGTGTCACTGTATGATAAGATCCAGAGTGCCTCTTTACGGTAAGATCCACAGTGTCTCTGTACGGAAAAATATGCAGTGTCTCTGTACTGTAAGATCTGCTGTGTCTCTGTACGGTAAGGTCCACAGTGTCTTTGTACGGTAAGATTTACAGTGTCTCTATATGGTAAGATCTGCAGTGTCTCTGTACGGCAAGATCCACAGTGTATCTGTTCGGTAAGATCTGCAGTGTCTCGGTATGGTAAGATCCACAGTGTCTCTGTACGGTAAGATCAACAGTCTCTCTGTACTGTAAGATCCTCACTGTCTCTGTATGGTAAGATCCGCAGTGTCTCTGTACTGTAAGATCCTCAGTGTCTCTGTACTGTAAGATCCTCACTGTCTCTGTATGGTAAGATCCACAGTGTCTCTGTACTGTAAGTTCCACAGCATCTCTGTACGGTAAGATCCACTGTGTCTCCGTGCGGTAAGATCTGCAGTGTCTCTGTACAGTAAGATTCACAGTGTCTCTGTACTGTAAGATTCACAGTGTCCCTGTACGGTAAGATCCACAGTCTCTCTGTATGGTAAGATTCACAGTGTCTCTGTACTGTATGTTCCGCAGTGTCTCTTTACTGTTGTTATGTATTATTTTAGGACCTTATTGTAAGTTTCCTGATTCATGCCCTTATATAGGTATAAATCACTATGGGCTGGATGTAAGTAAATCTTTTTTACCGATTCTAAAATACCGAATTTTACCGATAGAATCAGTAAATTAGATGTAGGTAATAATTCGGTATTTTTTACCGAATCGGAGATTGCCATTCATTCCTATGGGCCTGTAGGCCCAGAGGAATGAATGGCAAATACCGAATCGGTAATTACCGATTCGGTCAATACCGAAAAACGCAAGGGTGGCAGGGTGTCACTTTGACACCCTGTTGCACCCCTGATAGTGCTTGTGTGCCATGTGGCACACATACATGCCTAGGGGCATGAATGTCTGTCACATGGCACAGGTGTACATGCACAGATTTTCATATACACAGGTATTCGTTATTTACCACCAACTAATAGTTGGTGGTAAATAACGAATCCTTAAAGTCCTGTGGCACTGTTTACAGGGCCACCTACATCTCAAAATACAGATTCTGTAATTTTACCGAATCAGTAAATTTTCCGATTTGGTAAAATTACCGAAACTGTATTTTAAGATGCCCTACATTTCAGTATCCAAATACTGGTCCGGAACGGCCGAAAATACCGACTTTCGGCCGTTCCCGATCATCATCATCAGGATACCTACATCTGGCCCTATATCCCTATATAGGCATAGAAATCATAATCATATTTAGGCATAGCTCATGCAGTCCAAATACGGCAGGGCTACTTAGTTCCGAAAATCCACAACAATTTTTTGGAAAAACCCGCCTTCACCAGTCAGGGACTTCCCCTTGCTTGAGCACTGACTTATCCAAGAACTCATGGAGTTTTCAAAGAACTGAGACTCTTTGATGACCTTATTATGTCCAAGCATAAGGCAAACCAGGCACCTTTAAGGTATAAATATGCCCACACTTGCCCAAGCAAATACAAGGTGGTTTGGAACAGTTGGACTATCTACTTGACCGACGCAGCCTCCTACAGCAAGTACCGAAGAAAGCCGACCCGCCAGTAGACACACTGAGAGAGATGCTGTCTTTTCTCCTGCCGAGAAATCCAGCTCCAGTGTTTGCAAGTTACCCTTGCAGGTTGTTTGGAAATCGAGTCCCGAGACCAGCATTCTCCATTCTAAACTAAGGTACAGAGCTGATTAGACCCTTAGAGAAATCTTGGGCAGATTCTTGGCAAAAGAATACTACATTTATGCTACACCTCACTTACTTCTTCCCTCGTACCAAGCTTAGGTTAGATACATCGGGATAGGCGTATTTTAGAAGCACCAGTTGAGTAGTTTTTTAGCCTCTGTTATTTATGTATGTATTTTTCTATGGTTTAGGAACCATACAATGCTCTTGCAGTATTATTTTATTCTACTATTTATACTGTACGTATTATATTTTGCAAACTGTGTTACGATTGTAGCAGTTCATTTCTTATGCTTGAGAAAGAAGACTGTTCAATAAACCTTTTATTGAAAATGCCCGTCTCTCTATTTTCTGCACCTCTAGTGAAACGAAGCATGCACGATTGACTGAGTAAAATATCTATCTATTGTTTCCACGACTCTGAAAATACGTTTTATCTTGGGGAAACAAAGTTGTCATGTTTATGCGGTTGTCAGAGACTAATCCCTTCTAGTTTATTCGAGAAAGTTTCTAGTGACCTCTGAGCTAGCTGGCACTCACAATTAAGTTTAGAATATTCGGTAGAGACCTAGTCGACCTCAGTCCTACGTCTAATCTATAGGATATATTATTCCAATGCGCAGAGCCTATTGGGAATATAGGAACTACACTACACTGTAAGATCTGCAGTGTCTCTGTACTGTAAGATCCCCAGTGTCTCTGTACGGTAGGATCTGCAGTACCTCTGTACTGTATGATCTGCAGTGTCTCTGTACTGTAAGATCAACAGTGTGTCAGTATTGTAAGAGCCGCAGTGTCTCTCTACGGTAAGATCCTCAGTGTCTCTCTACGGTAAGATCCTCAGTGTCTCTATACGGTAAGATCCTCAGTGTCTCTATACGGTAAGATCCTCAGTGTCTCTATACGGTAAGATCCTCAGTGTCTCTATACGGTAAGATCCTCAGTGTCTCTCTACGGTAAGATCCTCAGTGTCTCTATACGGTAAGATCCGCAGTGTCTCTGTATTGTCAGATCCACAATATGTCTGTACTGTAAGATCCGCAGTGTCCCTGTACGGTAAGATCTGCAGTGTCTCTGTACGGTAAGTTCCGCGGTGTCTCTGTACTGTAATATCCACAGTGTCTCTGTACTGTAAGATCCCTGGTGTCTCTGTACGGTAAGATCCGCAGTGTCTCTGTACGGTAAGATCCTCAGTGTCCCTGTACGGTAATATGCACAGTGTCTCTGTACGGTAAGATCTGCAGTGTCTCTGTACGGTAAGTTCCGCGGTGTCTCTGTACTGTAATATCCACAGTGTCTCTGTACTGTAAGATCCCTGGTGTCTCTGTACGGTAAGATCCGCAGTGTCTCTGTACGGTAAGATCCGCAGTGTCGATGTACGGTAAGATCCGCAGTGTCTCTGTAAAATAAGATCGACAGTGTCTATGTACTGTAAGATCCGCAGTGTTTCTGTATGATAAGATCTGCAGTGTCCCTGTACTCTGAGATCCACTGTGTCTCTGTACTGTAAGATCAGCAGTGTCTCTGTATGGTAAGATCCGGAGTGTCTCTGTACAGTAAGAGCCTCAGTGTCTCTGTACGGTAAGATCCACAGTCTCTCTGTATGGTAAGATCCACAGTCTCTCTGTATGGTAAGATCCACAGTGTCTGTACTGTAGGCTCTGCAGTGTCTCTGTATGGTAAGAGCTAAAGTGTCTTTGTCCTGTAAGATCTGCAGTATCGCTGTACAGTAACATCCGCAGTGTCTCAGTACGGTAAGACCTGATGTGTCTCTGTACTGTAAAATGTGCTGTGTCTCTGTACTGTGAGATCCGCAGTGTCTCTGTATGGTAAGAGCCACAGTGTCTATGTACTGTAAGATCCGGACTGTCTCTGTACGGTGAGATCTGCAGTGTCTTTGTAAGGTATTGTTAGACCTGGCACCATTGGCGTGGGTCTCCCTTCCATTTTTGCTGTTGCCTCATTTGTTTTTGCTGGTGTTAGATGCTTTGGGCACTGTGCCACTGCTGTTCAATGCCACAGTACAAGTACTCCCTATTGTAAATTAATGTATGGATTAGTGATTCCATGTTTGGCTATTTGGTTTATTTGTCAGACCCTAGTCTAGTGCACTGAGTGTGCGCAGGGCATGTAAATCCAAATGCTGCTGGTGGGCTTGCAGCACTGGTTGCGCCACCCACAGAAGCAGCCTTTTAAAATGTGTCTAAGGTCTGCAGTTGCAGAGCCTGTGTGCAGTCTGGTACTGTCATGCTGACTGGACAAGTGCACACACTTGCCAGTCCCTAAACCTTCCCTTTTCTTCATATCAGTCACCCATATGGTAGGCCCAAGGGCAGGGTGCATTGTAAGTATTAGGTAGTACGAGCCCTGATGTGTGTGCCATGTCCTAATAGTGAATTACAGCCATTTTCGTTTTTCACTATTGCAAGGCTACCTGTTCTCAATAGGCCAGAATGGGCTTTTAGAACTATTACATTTTATAATCCTAACTTACTCAGAGAACATGGTAGAAATTCGAGTTTAGTATGCCTGAACTCAGAATGATAATATGCATCTTTTAGTGCAGTTGGTTTTAACATTCTGTGTTTGCAAATACAATGTTTAGAAAGTAGGTATTTGCTTGCCTAACCTTTCAAGCCTGCCTCTGCTAGGTTGTGTATTCCTTTGTCTGGTTTTGTGAATGACAGGGCTCGGGGATTCCCAGAGACAGGATGAGTCAGCCTACTGGGGAATAGAGAGATCTGCATCTAGATGGGAGGGAAGAGTTGCACCTGGGACCTGAATAGGGCTGGGCCTTCCCTCTACAATGCTGGCTCCACCTCCTGGGGAACGGCTGATGTCTCTGCCCTGCACCCTGAAGGAAGAGAAGGAAGACTGTCCACAAAGTGCTCCAGGACTGTACTTGCCTTCCAAAATGCTGGCTCCTCCTCCTGTGGGGCGTCTGATGTGCCTGTCCTGCGCTGTGAAAGGAAAGTAGAAGTCTGGTAAACAGAGTGCTTCAGAACTGGTTTGGACTGGGCACAGGCCCCTCTCCCCTCAGAGAATACAGGATTTTGGGGTATAAATATTGGGACCCTGATCCCAAGAAATTAGATCACTTTTGGGCTACAAGAAGAAACCTTTGCTGAGGAGAGGAACCTGAAGAAACTGAGGAGAGACTATTCCCAAGCTGAAGTGCTGCTTGGGGGATTGGCCTGCAGTGGTTGCCTGACTGCCAAAGAGAGGAGAAAGAACTTTGTGTACTTTCAACTTCTGCAAAAGATTTCCAAGGGCTTGGAAGAGAGCTTGCCCCCTGACCGAAGTCTCAGGACCAGTAGACTTCACCAGCCTTTGTGGATTGCTGCTGGAAACGCTGCTTCAGTGGCTACAGAGGCAGGGAGCTGTGACCGACTCTCACGACCGGCCCGGTTTCCTGTAGGCACCGCATCAAGAAATGTCCACCTCAAACAACGCAAGTTCTGAGCTCACCGACTCCGTCCTGACGCCGTCACCGACCCGTTGTCTGCACCGCGACAGTTGGACATCATGACCTACAACGCCTCTCTACACCTACTCGTACTGTTCTGACCGACGCGGTCACTGCTGCTGACTTCGAGTCCTGTGAACGCACCGGAGTTGGGCACCACCTCACACCCTTCGTGACGCACCGCCCGACTCACACCGCTGTCCGGACTGATCGACGCCAGTTCCAGAACTCCAGCTCTGTTGCCACACCGCAAGCTGGGGGTACCGCAACGAAGCACTGTCTCACCCTGCAACGTACGCCTTGGATCCACAGACTCTGTCAATGGGCCGCTGCCTGCACCGCATCGAGGGACAACGTGTCCTGCAACGCTTTCTTTTCTGCACCGCGACGAACCCCTGGAACCGGCTCGCATGTCCGTGCCGGCCGCATCAAGTAAAAGGTACAGTGACTGAGTCTGTCAACATTTGAGTGGGCCCAGACCGACGCGGTCCGCTGGATTTATTAGACTCTGTGTTATTTCAACAACGATGTAGCCGGCAACCGATTCGCACAGAACTTTGATTTAAGCCTTTTTAACCAGAACTCTTGAATTCTAATAGTATTGTGGATTCTTTTTGTTGTTATTGGTCTTGTGGTAACTCTATATTAAATATACTTATTTTTGATATAAAACCTTGTGTGGTGTCCATTTGTAGTGTTGTCACTGGATTACTGTATGTGGTCACAAATGCTTAACTTACAACACCTCTGAGATAAAGCCTTGCTGCTCGTGCTAAGCTACCAAGGGGGTGAGCAGGGGTTATTTTAATCCCCTTATCCTGACTAGAGCCGAGGGTCCCTATTTGTCACAAGTACCTACCTGTGCCAACTAGAGACCCCCAAATCTAACATCTCCCATCATGATAATCAATGTGCATCCTTCTGACGTGGCTCACTGGTTAGAGGAGGCAGACCTGGAAGCAGAGGTCAGCCCGGGACCAGGGTTCAATTCCCGGCTCGGCGGGGTCTTGAGTCCTAAAATGTCCATGGACTCGACAATTCTCGCTCCGGTGCCTACTCGATTCACGGGTTCACACTCTGCGACTCTGGGCAATAGCTTGCTTAATCTCCACAACGGCCCCTCGCGGCGGGATGCCTGGCTTTCACCTTGCGGATACCCTGCCGGGGTTATCTCACAGGGGAATACCAGGACGGGTTCCCTAAGCAAGCGCTTAGAAACCGCTTGGTGATTTGCGCTATATAAATTCCTGTACATTTACATTTACATTTACATTTACATGTACAAAGGTAGACATGGATTCGACTAGGGAGTCTGTGGTAAATAAATAAATAATACCCTATTTTTGAATGCATAAATGAATAACAGATAGCTCAATAAATAAGAGTCAAGATTCGAGGTAGTAGGAGTTTTTGCAGGTTTAATATAGCATAAGGACAGGAACAGGACGACCTGCACGGGAATAGGATGGCAGCTGCCGGGGACAGGATCGGGACAAGGGAAGCATAGGAAGGAAGGAAGGAAGGAATAACTTTTAATAACAGTACATAAGCATATATACATAACGCAAACACATAGCATTACATTGCAATAGGCGTAGCAGTGGGTGGAGCAGAAAGCGTGAAGCGTAGCAGTCGCGAAAGATAAGGGTGAAAAGTAGGTGTAACAGGGCGTATACATAGACATGTGATGCAAACGTAACAGAATATGTCATGAATGGGGCGGAAACCATGGAGGGGGCTACCTAAGGAGCCGGGACCTCTAACCTGATGGTGCGCGCAAACTGGCAATGACGTGTTACTAGGAGAAGCTGGGGGCTATGAACTCTGTGCTAGGAGCAGAGACTGAAGTCTGGAGAGTCAGGGCGACATGTACCTAAACCCTATCTAGTATCTGATGTTTAGGGAACATGTTGATATAAACTAGAAGTCAGGAGGGGAAAAGCTAACAGACTCTAAGACTGGAGCATGCATTATTCTACATGTAGTACGTGATGAAGAATATTAAATGACCATTAATACAGTATTTCTCTTACATGGGGCCGTAAAGGCTAGACAATGACGGAAACTATTGATGCAGTTCAGTAGCTTAGGAATGCAGAGAAGGAGGGCTGTACTGATAACTCGAATCATACCATACTCTTGGCAGACTCAGAGGCAGAGCCAAGCTGAACCGGGCACTGCGATGCAGGAAATAAGTGAAGGGTCAGGGATACAGGTGGGGGCTGTATCGCTCCTCAGCGAGGACTCAGAAGACAGGAGCTGAATCTGGTGTCCAGGCCCTTTTGAGGCCTAGAAACGGGGACTTTTCAATGGAATAACGTGCACACTGAGAAACGTGGCAACGTAGCTTTACATAGGCCTGATATTCGTAGTATTCACGAGGACTGGAAACTGACATACTAGAGATGGACACAACTGTAATTGCGTCTTTAATCAAACATGGGGAATAACATATGCATATTAATCATGCACATATAACATATGATGGAGGACGCGTAGGGACACAGAACATGGCAAAATTTTACTTTTCCACATTCCCTCCTTGTCACTACGTTTCCTTCAGGAAACATCAATATTCATGATACCATCTATCATTTCATACAGTATCATTTGCTCGTCTCGAATTTTCTTGGAACGGGATTTAGAACGGGGCTTGGGACTAGAAACACATGATGTAGCACAAATGCCGCAAATCGCAGGGCCACATTGTATACAGAGGCAGCAGCTAAATATGATCGCTACTGCAATACCTAGAAAGGACAAGACCTTCCATCCCCAGGCGGAAATTATATTCCAGAACCAACCGGACCAAGTCCAGGTGCCTGGATTTTGGTGTAACAGATGGGCAATTTTATGAAGTCTGGTTATAGCTGAATAAACAGACGGCGCGTTATTTGGAATGAAAATGCAGCAACTAGATCCGATGACTCTACAGGCCCCGCCCCTATCGGCCAATATGACGTCAAGGACGAGACGATTCTGGAGCACGACAATTCTCATAAAGGATTGTTCTTCGGTTAAATTACTTAGAGCAGAAGTAGTCTCAATTACTACTGCTTCGAGGGTTCTGGTTAATCTACGTATCAGTTTACTATTCACAACTGTACCTAAATAAGGAAAGACACCTTTATTGATATCTATATATTGTTCTAGAGCAGTTTCAGTATAATCGACAATCGGGAGGTTTCTCTTGTGTCTAGTATGTACTAGGTGGGAATTCCTATGGTAATCGGGTGGGGCTAGAAAAACCGGTGGCAGTAGGAAGGCAATGTAACAGGTTCCCTCCCAATCGAGGGGCAGACGAACATATGCGGTTTGACCACAAATAAAATAAGAATGACGTGAAGCTTTGAAAATAGATTTCCTACTGTCACTATACTTGACAATAGTAGTACAATCACTATGTCCTACATGTATGGAACCATTATTTCGGACACATAATTCGCCTTTGACTGGTAGTACTGAAATTGCAGGTAAGTCTGGAGTAGTATCAGACTGAACATTCAGGACCATGAAATTCGGAGAATAATTACCTAAATTATACACTTCATTTTCTAGATCTAACCCGGTTCTGTGGGGGAGACCTTGCTTGTCTGGAAAACATGTACTGTTAAGAAAAGACATATCTGTTGAGGATGACGTTAACGTGGACCATGCTCCACACGAACCATTATGTGAAAACGGATAAGGAAAGAGTGGCAGAACTCCCTTCGGTGTCTGAAAAGGGGGGAGTCGACCACACACCCAACAATTAGTGGCATTGCTGGTCTGGTGTGAATAATGTAACATGCGGATGAAAGAATTATTTCGCATAGCGAGGCGGTAAGAGAGTTCATGAGGAGGCAGATCACTAAACGTGTGCTCTACTGTAACATTAGAAGACGTATTTACATGAGAAACTGGAAAATACAGGTAAAACGCATAACTGGTGCAGGAAATCATAATGCTGAGAAATAATATGAAACATAGAAAAACGATACATCGGATTGAGTTTTGACTAACTCTCTCACTATGGGGGTCTATTTTATACATGTCAGAAACAGTCTAACCGTTTCACCTAGGGGAGGACTTAGACAATCAAACTGGCTGACTTATTTTACTAGACCGGAGTTTCAACTTATACTCCTGTTGCGGAGTTTTCTCTAACAGGGGAGGGTTTGTAGCAATGTCTTTTGCGGGACAGTCCTTAAGAATAGTACTTTGGCAATCCTTCGAATCCTGGGAAATGTTCTTTGAGACGGGTTTCAGTCCATAAAACTTCTTTACGTGCGAAAGGTGCACCCAGCCTTTGCGTCCCTCCAACTTCACGGCCGTACGGGTGGCGAGGAGGACCTGTCGGGGCTCCTTCCAGCGTGGCTCCAGCGGACTTGAGCGATCAAAGTTGCGAATTAAGACCATGGATCCTGGAACAATTTCATGCGGTGCCACCTCGGTATTGTCTGGAAATGCGGCGGCAACCTGTGAACGACAAGAGTTGAGGGCAGACATCAAGGAAGCTAGGTAATCTGTCAGCATATTACTTGAAACATCGGTAATACTTCGGGGTCTAGGAGTACCCCACATGTTAGGGGGGCGGCCGAAAACGACCTCATACGGGGACAGACCTGATCTGGAATGTGCGACCATGCGCATATAGAACAAAGCGACTGGCAGAGCTACTAGCCAGTCCACACCTTTCTCTTTACAAATTTTTGCAATGCGAATTTTCAGGGTCTGGTTATGTCTTTCTACGAGACCTGCTGCTTCAGGATGGCGTACACAATGGAACTTCCACTGGTACCCTAACACAAGGGAAACGTGCTTCATTAACTCTGAGGAGAATGGCTGGCCGTTATCAGAATATATGACCCTAGGGAGTCCATAACGGGGGAAGAACTCACGAACCAACTGCTTGGCAGTGGTCGCGGCTGTGTAATCTGGGACTGGATATGCTTCTGTCCACCTGGACAAAGCGCATACAACTACAAGGACATACTTGAAACCTCGACATCGCTCCATCTGAATATAATCCATCTGGAGGACTTCAAAAGGGTGGTCAGGAGGTTGGAATCCCCCTTGTTCCACCGGGACACTTTTACCTGGATTAAACTGACAACATATCATACAGGTACGGACTTTTTGCTTGGCTGCAGCTCGTAAATGCTTGTTGAACCAAATGTTCTGGATACTGTCTAACATAGCTTTTTCTCCTAAATGTGCTGGACTATGTGCAGTATTGATAATGACTTGAACCATAGAGTCGGGGAGAAACCAAGTGGCTTTTCCTTTCGTTACCCATCCCTGATCTGTCTGGACCCCTCCTTGTTCGGACCATTTCTTGATTTCATCGGGAGTAGCATGTAACTGGATATCTATGACATCTTGAGTAGGGTCCTTAACTGTCATACATGTAATCGGATCTGGAGTGTGTGTCATGTTAACTGGAATGTCTGGAGTCTGTGCTGTAAGCTTGGCTGTGCGATCTGCTAGATCGTTACCCTGGGAAATAATGTCAGTAACTTTCGTATGTGCTTTGCATTTCATGATAGCAATGGATGTCGGTAAATGTATGGCATCTAACAGAGCTTGAATAAGGAGACCATGCTGAATCTTGGTTCCATGAGAAGTCATGAAACCTCTCTCCTGCCAGAGCACTCCAAAGTCGTGTACGACTCCAAATGCGTAGCGTGAATCTGTGTAAACATTAACTTTCCGGTTCTTAGCGTGTATGCAGGCTTGTGTCAGAGCAACTAGCTCTGCTGCTTGAGCGGACAGGGTGTCAATACGGTGTGTCTCAATAACTTCGGTGTCAGTAGTCACTGCATACGCGGCGACTAGTTCTCCTGTACTTGTTCTCATACATGAACCATCCACATAAAGTGTCAGGTTGGGATCTGGTAATGGAATATCTGTCAGATCTTGTCTTGGCTTTGTCATGATGTTGACTACTTCCACACAGTCGTGTGTGTCCGGACTTAAAGTAACTGATGGTAACAGTGTAGCAGGGTTCAGGATGTTGCAGCGTCTGATTTCTATGTGTGGCTGGAACAGTGTCAATTCATAACCTGTTAAACGTGCGATTGTCAAGTGCTGAGTCTGTGTTCGATTTAAAAGAACTTCCACGGAGTGTGGAACTTGTACTGTTAGGGAGTGTCCTAATACTATGGAATCACTTTGTCTGATAGCTAGTGCTGTGGCTGCAACTGACTTGAGGCACGCAGGCAGAGCCTGGGCTACAGGATCTAATGTGCTCGAAAAATAAGCACAAGGCTTGTATTGTCCCGCTTGATCTTGTGTGAGAACAGATAATGCTGTACCTTCACGTTCAGTGACGAAAAGTGTAAAAGGCTTACTGTAGTTCGGTGTGGCTAGAACTGGAGCTTGACATAGGGCTTTCTTTAACTCATTGAAACTGAGTGTATGTTCAGATGTCCAAGGGAGGACAGACGATACGGCTGTCTCCTGTGTCGTTAACTGTATCAGTGGCTTGGCTAGAAATGCATACTGAGGAATCCATTGTCGGCAGTAAGAAGTGAGGCCGATAAAAGCACGTACCTCCTTCTGGGTCTTGGGCTGAGGAAGACTCGCTATTAACTGGATACGGTCAGGTGTCAACTGCCTACCCCTCTTGGACAGTAAGTGTCCTAAGTATACCACTTGCTGGACACAGAATTGAAGCTTCGAAGGGGACACCTTGTGCCCCATCTCGGCTAGGAAATACAGAACCGTCAGTGACGCTCGCTCGCAGTCACGTTCAGAACGGGCTGTGATCAGTAGATCATCGACATACTGGAGCAGGGCAGTGTCAGTTGGCATGTGAACATTATCAAGCTGTCTCTTGAGTGCTTGACTGTAAATACTAGGACTTTCTGTGAAACCTTGAGGAGCTCGTGTGAACATATAGCTCCTTCCATTTAAACAAAATCCGAAAAGAAACTGGCTGTCTGGATGAATGGGAACACTGAAAAATGCGTTCTTGAGGTCGATTACAGTAAAGAACGTGGCTTCGTAATCAATGGCTGTCAATAAGGAAGAGATATCTGGGACAACTGGGTACTGGGGAACAATACATTTGTTAAGTTCTCGTAGGTCAATCACTAATCGATATACTGGGGGTGCATTTGGATCAGTACGTTTCATGACTGGAATGATCGGAGAATTGCATACATTGGAGTCAGTTTCTACAACTACTCCTTGAGCGATGAGCTCGTCAATAATTTTGGATAAGGCTGCTATAGCCTCAGGTGGCAATCTGTACTGTCTGATTCGTGGTAACACTACACCTGGCTTGAGAGTCACACGATGGGGTGTGATTTGCATGTAACCTACATCAGTTGGACCTTGCGCCCATAAATGCTGCGGAACATTAGACAATCTCGGATCAAAATCTCGTAATACATAGTGACCCTTAAAGTCACGCAGGAACAATCGTATTCCCTCCGGGGAACAGCATATAACTGCACCTAACTCTTTCAGTGTTTTAATGCCCAATAAATTCTCTGGACATGACTTAGTAAGTAACAGGTCAGTAGTACGGGACAATGGACCTACTTCTAGAGTAACTGGCTTTGATATTTCATTTACGATGGGTTTTCCTGAAAATCCAAGGGAAACATTTCTTGAGCCTGAGAGCGGAGCCCCTGGAACTTCGGCGTGACTAATTGTGGTCCTACTTGCCCCTGTATCAATCAAAAACTTTCTGTCTTTCCCTAATACTTGACTATGAACATAGGGACCTTCTTGATCTACAGGTATCTCGATGAGAGGCAAGCCTACCTCCCTCTCTAGGCTGTTTCATGAGTATGGCTGGTACTCTGGATACTCAGACTGTGCATACTGATACATTTGCTGTGTAACATGCTGTGTTGCAGCGATAGGCTGCGGTGCTGTAACTGTCTGTGGTGCATTCTGTGGCTGAGGAATCTGTAAAACTTGTTCTTGTCTAGGCGGACGTGGTCTTTCTTTAGTCTTACCAGTAGCTATGTTGTGTTTCAGAACTGCACACTCGTTTATAAAATGACCTGGCTGTTTACAATAATTGCAGTTCCCTTTAACGGGAGCTGCCGGATGACTGGCTTGATTCGGACCCCTCTTCTGACTGTCTTGAGGAACAGATTGTGCAACTAGTACTTTCATTTTCGTGTCTTTCATACGTTTTCTCTCGTGTTCTTGCTCTTCCCTGATTCTATTCTGGTGGTACTGGAGCATTTGTAACATCTGGGACGGGGTATTAGCTTGCCAGGTACTTTCGACTTTCAAAACTCGATTTTTAATTGGTGGACTTGAATTCTCGACAATTTAGTAACAAAAAGATGAGGGTATGACTCACTACTTGTCTTGAGGCCACTGTTGATGCTAAAACATTTCTCAAATCTAGAATAAAAATCACTAATGTCGTCGTCTTGTTTCTGTTTACAGGCTGAGATTGCATCCCAGTCTTCCTTTTTCGTTGTTAACAATCTGGGTAAAACTTGAATCAATAATTCAGGTAATTCTTTACATTTCGCTCCAAGACCGGTACCTGGTACTCGTGCCTTATCTTCAGCTTCTAGAACTGCCCAATCGATCTTTTTCTCTCCCACCTCCCATTCTTTTTCCTTGAGCTTTTCATACACCCCTGCGGGCAGCAGAACCTTTAACATTTTAATTATATCTGGATACGTGTATTCTCCCATACGGAGCATGTCTTTTAATTCTCGATGGAACCCTGCTGGATCTTTATCATGACAGGGGATTAATTTTTTCATCTCTAAGAGTTCCATCTTTGTAATCGGAGTGTAAACAAACACTCGTTCTAGTTCGCCACCCGTTCCTCTAACTGGGTGGACTTCTCGTAACGGATTCTGTCTCTCTATGTAAAATGGTTTACTTTCTGGGGGTGAGACATGAACAAAATGCGGGTTCAAAAACGTTCTATATTTGTGACGCTGTTCTAGAATGACACTAATTAAATCGGTACCTAAACCTTTCCATCTATACTGGAGTAACTCGTTCAGGATATCATGTAACGGGCCGGGATCAGAGTGCTGACCCTCATACAATGTAATGAGGTGCTGGATCATATACATACCCACCAGTCGTTGCTCGGCTGGGGGCAGTTTCAGAAACATTTGTGCCACTATTTCGTCTGGAAAAGTGGTAGAATCAGTAATCCATCGGACTGCTGATCGGGCTAGTTCTTGTTCATGCATAGTACTTAACTCACTGTAACCGATTCGTGACTTCAGAATGTGATCGGTAGCTTGAAACACTTGTTCTAGAGAACCTTGTTCTGGTGCTGGGTGATGGAAAGTAGACTTGTGTTCTAGGCGTAAATGGCGATCTGGAAATCTAGATTTTCCTACATACGCTATTCTGGCGGAATTCTCGTCGTCTAACTCTTCAGTATCAGAGTTACTTTCTTTCTCGCTTACTTGTGCTGCTTTACGCTGTTCGTGTAACTTTATTATTTCTTTACGGATTTTCTTGTACATACTCTCCATAGCACCGACGGTCTTGTGCTTACCCTCGGCTATATTATCACTCCACCTTGTCAGGGTTCTCATTTCGGCTTGATCTTTGGACGGGTAATCTTGTTCTCTTATTAGACAGTTAATCAGAAACTTTAATATCATGAGCTGGATCTCGGCTTTCCTTTGAGACATGGCCTCGCTAATGCTTTCTGGATCATCCCCTGTACGGATGAAACGATATATTCTGTCTAGGTCTTCTTTCATATTCGGTAGGGTGACTAGATACTCGGCCACCTTTCTTACGCGAAATGAATATAAAACCATATTATCCTCGCCTGGGACTGGATCATAGCCGCATTCATTAAGGGCTTTTCATATTTCTGCTACAGTCTGATGTCTGGGCGTACGCTGTGACGCTTGTGCATGTAATTCGGCTGACGTTAAACGCTTATGTGGCGGCGGGGTCTGAGGAGGACCTCCTCCTGCGGCCCCTAAACTAGAATCGTCGACTGATCCTCTTCGTACTAGTGTGGCAGGAAATTGAAATGCGGGCTGAACTGGTATGGCGGGCTGGACCGGGGGGACCGTAACAGGTACTGCAAGGGGTACCCCGGTGTCTGGAGGAACGGGAAGTGCCTGATTTACAGGGACTGGCGGAGCGCGAACAGGATTTGCATATTCTGGGACTGTGTCGTCCAAATAGGACGAAATAAAAATATCAGCTGCGGTCGGTTTGTGACGTAGCTTGGTCGGAACTAATGGTGGCGGGAAATTACTGGATGACTCTGAGGTCGCTTTTGGCAAACCCTCGGCAAGAAGAGGATACATACCCTTAATAAGAGCATGCCTCTGTCTGTCTGACTGTTCGGTTTTAACTTGTTCACCAATCTCGATTAATTCCCTTTCTTGGGCTCGTTCTAAGGATTCTCTACTTAATTCTGACTTTCTGATTTCTTTTTCGGTTCTTTTATGAGATTCTTTGCGCCATAACTCGATGGCATCTTTCTGTGACTGTCTGGCTTTCTTTTTCCATAATGCTTCTTCTACTCTCATGATGCACTCGGCATCCCATGTGCCTGACACAGGCCATCTATACTTTTCCTCTAACTGTTTGGTATACTCGACCCATAAATCTAGATACAATATGGCGCTTATGCCATGCTTCTGATACATAAAATGACCTGGACTGTCCCTAGGCGGGACTGGAACTGCTGCTTCCAGCAGACCCTTTCTAGTTTTTAACTGACGTAACTTGGAAAACAAGGGCATGACTGAACTGTAATCTAGACACAATACAATACACAATGAACACGATACTTATTCCCCATTCATACCACGACATTAAAATACATGAAGAACATTCAGAATAACAGTTCGAACAGAATACTACCTGGAATACGGAAAACAGAATACATGAATTTTCACGAGAACAGAACTGACTAGAACAGAAACTAGATGCACTGCTGAAACAGTACGAAACTTACCGGTCTCATAAAGAGACACGTCAGGACCCGTATCCACCGGAGTGGACACTTCGTTTGTGGGTCTGTGTACCACCAACCCACGGACCAGAGTCAATTAAATTGACCCTGTCTAGATACTACCCCAGTAACGGTACTCACCGGGAAGCAAGAACGGAAAGCCTCGGACTGGACTGGACTGCTACGACGACGGACGACGAACTTCGGACTTCAGTTACGGGTGGACCTCCGGATACCTCGGACCTTGGACTCTCGGCTTGGGCTCTGGTCGGGACTCGCCGCGTTCCTCCACCGTCTCGTCTGGATGCTGGACCGCCTCCTCCGTCTCCTCCGTGGGCCTGAGGGATACTTGAAGCAGAAATATCTGCCGGTGCGCAGAAGAGTTCCGTCACGACTGCAGAGGGTCAGGGGGTCGGCGTGGCTTCACCGACGCGTGGGGAAAGGGCAAGTCCCTGTTCGGGCGCCATTATGTGGTAAATAAATAAATAATACCCTATTTTTGAATGCATAAATGAATAACAGATAGCTCAATAAATAAGAGTCAAGATTCGAGGTAGTAGGAGTTTTTGCAGGTTTAATATAGCATAAGGACAGGAACAGGACGACCTGCACGGGAATAGGATGGCAGCTGCCGGGGACAGGATCGGGACAAGGGAAGCATAGGAAGGAAGGAAGGAAGGAATAACTTTTAATAACAGTACATAAGCATATATACATAACGCAAACACATAGCATTACATTGCAATAGGCGTAGCAGTGGGTGGAGCAGAAAGCGTGACGCGTAGCAGTCGCGAAAGATAAGGGTGAAAAGTAGGTGTAACAGGGCGTATACATAGACATGTGATGCAAAAGTAACAGAATATGTCATGAATGGGGCGGAAACCATGGAGGGGGCTACCTAAGGAGCCGGGACCTCTAACCTGATGGTGCGCGCAAACTGGCAATGACGTGTTACTAGGAGAAGCTGGGGGCTATGAACTCTGTGCTAGGAGCAGAGACTGAAGTCTGGAGAGTCAGGGCGACATGTACCTAAACCCTATCTAGTATCTGATGTTTAGGGAACATGTTGATATAAACTAGAAGTCAGGAGGGGAAAAGCTAACAGACTCTAAGACTGGAGCATGCATTATTCTACATGTAGTACGTGATGAAGAATATTAAATGACCATTAATACAGTATTTCTCTTACATGGGGCCGTAAAGGCTAGACAATGACGGAAACTATTGATGCAGTTCAGTAGCTTAGGAATGCAGAGAAGGAGGGCTGTACTGATAACTCGAATCATAACATACTCTTGGCAGACTCAGAGGCAGAGCCAAGCTGAACCGGGCACTGCGATGCAGGAAATAAGTGAAGGGTCAGGGATACAGGTGGGGGCTGTATCGCTCCTCAGCGAGGACTCAGAAGACAGGAGCTGAATCTGGTGTCCAGGCCCTTTTGAGGCCTAGAAACGGGGACTTTTCAATGGAATAACGTGCACACTGAGAAACGTGGCAACGTAGCTTTACATAGGCCTGATATTCGTAGTATTCACGAGGACTGGAAACTGACATACTAGAGATGGACACAACTGTAATTGCGTCTTTAATCAAACATGGGGAATAACATATGCATATTAATCATGCACATATAACATATGATGGAGGACGCGTAGGGACACAGAACATGGCAAAATTTTACTTTTCCACAAGTCAGACGCCCTCCAAGGGGGAATATAATCATTTGCAAGTAACAAGGTGGAGTGCTGTCCTTCTATAAGATTGTCCAGGCCCAGCTTTATGCGCATGCAGAGATTTGACGGAAGGACAAAGACCACAGGATTCCAATTTATACAACCGCTGAATAAGATCGCTAAACCTCCGCTTGCATGACCTTTTATTGAGGGTTATGCTGCACAATAATAAACAAAATAACTCATTATTAAAAACTACACAGCTCCACATTTCCTGTAAACAAATTATCAATTAAAGAGAAGACATCAATGAACTTAGCTGAGAGCAGGGATGTCCCAAACCCGCCATATTCCAGGACAAAATTCTGCCCAGAGGGCTACCTTTGCTGCATAGGGAGTTTTATGTTTTCTTTGGCAGCGTTCAAGGAACCAGATACCCAACTCCAGGGGGCCAACTCATCCCCTCTCTAGACTCGCTGACCGTTTGACCATCATATCCCACAATGTTAATCACTCTTTTCCCTGTAATACTGCCAACCTAAATGATAATATCTTTAGGTTTTACCACTCCCATGCTATTAGATACAAAACTCCCCGAACCGTAGCTATCTTCCCTACAGGAGTTTACCTGAGCCACAACTGTCTCCTTGAGCGGGAAGACATCTATCCCCTTTTTCCTGAGATGATCTACATTCTCCAGGGTTAGCATTATCATGACCCTGGAGCTAAACGTTACTCCCGAGCTCTGGAGACTGCTTCGAGGATCTAGAAGAACTCGTTCAATATCTCCACTTGCTACCAATCTTAGGTCCTCGATAACAGCTGCAATAGACGGTTCCATTTCCCTTTATTGCCGCTTTAGTGGCAGTTTTCTGACGCTAAAGCGGCAATAATTTTTAACGCCGTTCTTGATAATTTGCCCCTAAGTTTGTCATTTGAACCTAGCTCTGCTTCAGCGTTCTCTAGTCGAGAGCCAATCCCCCCTGTTGATATCCTCCATTATTCCCATGTCCTTGAGCCCTTTCTTTTGCCCTTGTCTGCCTGAAACGGGAGCTTCTCTTATGATAGGGAGAGGGGGAGAGTTTACTTCTAGGACCCATCTCCTACGAGCAAAAAGTCCATCTATCTTCCACTCAATTCCCTTTAAACGCTGCGTGGTGTAATCGAACCCTTCAGGGCATTGGAGAACATCGGGGCATATAATCAAGCCCCGGAGATAAAATTATCACCTCTTTAGCATCCGTTTTCGGACGGAAAGTGGCAATAATTTCATCGCCTAATCAGCAAGGTCACGCAATCCAGTGCTTAATTTGTAAAATATGAAGTGCAGGTGCTCACAGTCTTTAACAAGGCCACACCCACTTCCCGAGCTCTGCCCACTCCCTCCAGTGGGCCCACCCACTTCCTTTATTGGCTCCACCCACATACACAAGCCTCAACACATCGGAGTCACCTCATCCCGTATAGAGTTCTGCAAGAAAATGAAGGGCTGGCTCTTCACAAAAGCAACTCAGGCCCCCACACCTACACACCTGCCCAAATCCCCGGATACCCTCCTGGGTGATTAGTGCGCTATACAAATCAATATAACATAATATAACATATTGGAAACCCATGACAAAAACTTAAAAGTGAACTCAAATTAGAGAAAGGTCATTTGAGGACTTGAGGCAGCCTTGCAAACAAAAGAAAATGTCCTTGCACTGCGCCGTTTAAAAGAAAGAAAAGAATGAAGGAAGGAATACATTAAAGAAGGCAGTAACAAATGCAGGCAGGAAGAGGAGCACTGGAGTAAGGAAATAAATAAGTAATGGATGAAAGAAGGAGGAAATCAGAAAAGAATGTGAAAGGAAGAAATGAAGGGCTAGAGGGAGAAACACACCATGTATGTTTGTAAAGCACATATGCACTAGAGGGGGCCTTGACACCAAATTAAACATGTTGTTGCCCAGCTCAATTGCACTCAAGTTTCAAGTTTATTTATTTTTATTTGCTTTGGCACTCAACTGAGGACCACAAATATTTTAAGCATAAAATTCCATTTTTACACCATTTAAAATTGCTCATGTTAATACAAAGTTAAAAATGATTTTAAAAATGTGTAAAATTTATGACAGACAAATTCATTTGGGGGAAATTTGCATAAAACGATCAGTTCCTTTGCCAAGTTAATCTTACATTTGACGTATATAGCTTGCAAAAACTTTTTCCTTGCCATTACCACTTTTGGATTTGGGCATACAAACATTAAATGCTCTAGGTCCTGCTCTCCACCATTACACAAGTTACATATCGAGCTTTCCTTTAAGTGCCATTTAGATGTTACGGTTTTGACTGGTAATCTGCCAAACCGGAGCAGAACGATCGCTCTTCTAACGCCATGATTAAGATTAAAAGTGATATACTGGGATCAAGTCGTAACCACATTTGTGGAGAGTCTCACTCTCCTTTAAGATGATTCCTGGTAAGACTGGAGACCAGAATTCAACAATTGCAGTTTTTGTTTTGGCTTTATCTGGGAACATTACTAGGTTAATTTCATTTCGCGTTAAGGATTGTAGTGGCTGAATCTGTTGTAAAAGATTAATGATTCGACCACGATTGAGTGGAGCTTCATCAGTAGGGAATAGCTCTGTGATTTGTAGATAGTTGGATCTTATCTCCTCTAGTTGTAATCCTTTTCTCTGCGATTCTGAAAGTCCTTTAGAGGTCCCTCTTAATGTTGAATTTACCGGACCATATGTAAATTTAGAAGCCTTTGGATTTAATGTAGACTGTTGATAGAGATTTTTGTTTCCGTGTTTTTCCGGTGACTTCTGGTGTTTTATCCTCGGTGTAGGGGACAGTTCTGGCGTTCCTTCATGTTCTGAAACGGCAGGTAAAGGAGTCGTGTTCTGAAATGTAATTTTATTAGCCTTCTTCCTTTTAAATCTTCTTATCGCCTTTCTCTTTTTTATCTTTCTTTGCCGTTGTTTCTTTTTTGTGTTTTCCAAGTTCTGTGCATCCTCGCTGTTTAGATCGGTATTGACGTTTATTTCAGGGTCAATTGCAGGACTGATCGTATTAGATTTAGTTTTGTTTTTTGTAAAAATTGGGTAATAAGCCACAGGGTGGTGGTGTGGTTCGGGATAATTTCCCTCTTTGAATAAGTTTCTAAGGGAATATGTGATGGTATCTCCCTGCTTACCCACAGTTTCCCCGGATGATTTCCTTCCGGTTTGTGTTGCAGTTTCTTTCTTCAGGGGAAATGGCTCGTTGTTGGTTTTGATTGTTAAGTTATCACCAATTTCCCCTTTACATTTGCCACAGATTCCTGTTATTTTTGATGACCTGAATTGCTCTTTCTTCTTTTTTTCCTCGACTAGAAATTTTAAAATTCCTATTTGTACGTCAAGTGTTTGGTCAGAGTTCTCTAATATGTTGCCTAAATGGTTAAGAACTGATTCCAGAATATTTTGTAGGGTAAACAATGACTTGGATACTGGAGTTTGGGTGTTGATCAAACCAGTAGTACTGAAGATAGAGAGATCTGGTGAATTATCAAGGAGACCCTCTTTATCTGGAGATTTTTGTAGAGTGCTCTTCGGTATGTTATCGGTCTCCGTTTGTGATCCCATTTGACGTACTCCGTCCTTATTGTTAGTATCTAGGCAAATGGAATAACACTCGGGGGACTGTTGTATCTTAAATAGATCCGATGTTTGTAGTCCAGTTGTCATTAGATCCAAAAGTGAATCCTCCTGATTAATTAGAATACTTTTTTGCTCTGCTTCAGAACTAGTATGGGTTTGACCTTGAGTTAGGTATATTCCGCCTTTTCCATCCTCAGTAATAACCACTATTTCTATATTTGTCTGATCTTTTACTTTTTGCTCCTGTTCGTCTGAAATTAGTTTAGAAAAATACTTTCTAATTCCAGGGGTTACTGTTGTCTTTCCAATTCTTATGGCCCTGTTGGTGCTTTTCCTAATTGCCTCATCTGTTCCCATTCTTTTCATGAGGATGGTTCTAGATCTGAGTTTCTTGTAAGCCATTATGCTGTAGTAGGTCTTTTGGAGTTGGCAAGTTGTTACTTAGGGTTCTTAACAGGGCGAAATCTTTATAGTCTATCCCCTTCAATTCAATTCAATTCAATTAATTTATATAGCGCGCTACATACCCAGAGGGTCTCAAGGCGCTTGGAGAAGGGTGGGGGATTACTTGTCGAATATCCAGGTTTTAAGTTGCTTTCTGAATGCTAGGTGGTTCTGAGTGAGGCGAAGGTGAGTGGGAAGTGAGTTCCAAGTTTTAGCCGCCAGGTAGGAGAAGGATCTTCCTCCCATGGTGGTTTTGTTGATGCGAGGTACAGCAGCAAGGGCTTGGGTGGAGGAGCGTAGCTGGTGGGAGGGGGTGTAGAAGGAAAGTCGTGTGTTGAGGCATTCGGGTCCAAGTTCGTAAAGTGCTTTGTGTGCGTGGGTTAGGAGGCAGAATGTTATCCTCTTATTTACGGGGAGCCAGTGGAGGTTTTTCAGGTGATCAGAAATGTGGTCGTTACGCGGGATGTCTAGTATGAGTCTGGCTGATGCGTTCTGGATGCGTTGGAGTTTTTTCTGAAGTTTTGCGGTGGTACCGGCGTATAGGGTGTTTCCGTAGTCCAGGCGGCTTGTAACCAGTGCGTGGGTGACCGTTTTTTTAGTTTCGGTGGGGATCCAGCAAAAAGTTTTTTTGAGCATGCGAAGAATGTTGAAGCAAGATGAAGAAATGGCGTTGACTTGTCTGGTCATCGAGAGTGAGGAGTCCAGGATGACGCCCAGGTTCTGTGCGTGGTCTGTCGGGATGGGTGCTTTTCCAAGGGACTCTGGCCACCAAGAGTCGTCCCAGGCAGAGGGGGAGGTACCTAAGATAAGGACTTCTGTTTTGTCGGAATTCAGTTTCAGACGGCTGTGCTTCATCCACTCGGCTACTTCTTTCATTCCTTCATGTAGGTTGGTTTTGGCGGTGTTGGGGTCTTTGGTGAGTGAGAGGATAAGTTGAGTGTCATCAGCGTAGGAGATGATGTTGAGGTTGTGTTGGCGTGCGATGGCCGCGAGGGGGCTCATGTATACGTTGAAGAGGGTGGGACTGAGTGAGGATCCTTGTGGCACGCCGCAAATGACTTCAGTGGCCTCTGACTTGAATGGTGGGAGGCGGACTCTCTGGGTTCTTCCGGCAAGGAACGAGGTGATCCATTCCAGTGCTTTTCCCTGGATTCCGATGTTTCTGAGGCGTTGTATCAGGGTGCTATGACAGACTGTGTCGAAGGCTGCGAAGAGGTCGAGGAGGATGAGGGCGACTGTGTCTCCATTGTCCAGTAGAGTTCGAATGTCGTCTGTTGCTGCGATGAGTGCGGTCTCCGTGCTGTGTTTGGCTCAGAAGCCGGACTGTGAGGAGTCGAGGGATTTGTTGGTTTCGAGGAAGGCGGCGAGCTAGTTGTTGACAGCCTTCTCGATGACTTTGGCCGGGAATGGAAGGAGCGAGATGGGGCGGTAGTTTTTGAGTTCGGTGGGGTCAGCTGTGGGTTTTTTCAGAAGGGCGCTGAGTTTGGCGTGTTTCCAGCTTTCCGGGAAGGTGGCGGAGTTGAGGGAGCAGTTGATGACGTCTCGGAGGTGAGGTGCTATGATGGAATCTGCTTTGTTGAAGATGTGGTGAGGGCATGGGTCTGTGGGGGATCCTGAGTGGATGGAGTTCATCAGGCGGATGGTGTCCTCAGTGGAGATTGGGTTCCATTCATTAAGGATGTTCAAGGGGGGTGAAGGTACGGCAGAAGGTTGGGTGGGTTGGTCTCCGCGTTGGTTGTCGAAGCTGTTGTGGATGTCTGCGATTTTGTCGTGGAAGAACGAAGCTAGGGAGTCGCAGAGGGTTTGAGAGGGAGTGATGTCGTTGGAGTTAGCAGTGGGGTTGGTAAACTCTTTGACGATGTTGAATAATTCCTTGCTGTTGTGGGCGTTGTTGTCTAGTCGGTCTTTAAATGCGGCTTTCTTGGCAGTCCGGATCAGTTGGTGGTGTATGCGGGTGGCGTTTTTGAAGGCGTCCCTGGTGCTGGTGTTTGGGTCTTTTTTCCAGGCCTTCTCAAGGGAGCGACAGAGTTTCTTGGATTTCTTAAGATCATCGTTGAACCAGGGGGCGTTTTTGTTGCCTAGTTTGATTTGACGTTTTTTCAGGGGTGCTAGGTTGTCGGCGCTGTTGGTTAGCCATTGAGTGAGGTTAATGGCTGCTTGGTTGGGGTTCGAAGAGTGGGCAGGGGGGTTTTGAAGAAGCGATGAGGAGATCTGGTTGATGGTGATTTTGTTCCAGTTTCTTCGCAGAGTAGGTTGAGGATGGTTGTGGGTTGTGGTCTTATTGTAGATAAAGTGAACGCAGCTGTGGTCCGTCCAATGGAGAGCTGTGGTGTGACTGAAGGAGATATGTTTGCTGGAGGTGAAGATAGGGTCAAGTGTGTGACCTGCGAGGTGAGTGGGGGTATTAACAAGTTGTTTGAGTCCGAGGTTGGCGAGATTGTCCAGAAGTGCGGTGGTGTTGCTGTCGTTGCTTTTTTCCAGGTGAAAATTGAGGTCTCCCAATAGAATGTAGTCCTCGGAGGGAAGGGCGTGTGGGGTGATAAAGTCAGTGATGTCTTCACTGAATTGTGCACGGGGACCTGGTGGCCTGTAGAGGAGGGTGCCTCTGAGTGTGGTCTTGGGGTCGGTGTGGATCTGGAAGTGAAGGTGTTCGGTGCTAGCGAGGTTGACGTCTGAGCTGGTTGAGATGCGGATGGAATTCTTGTGGACGATAGCGATGCCTCCTCCTGTTTGCTTGTAGCGGTCTTTTCGGATGATCTTGTAGCCTTCCGGGATGGCAATGGTGATGTCTGGGGATGAGGAGGCGTTCATCCATGTTTCAGTTAGGAAGGTGACGTCCGGAGAGATGGTGTCTAGTAGATTCCAGAGGTCGATGGCGTGTCTGTGGACCGAGCGGGTGTTGAGCAGGATGCATTTTAGGTGGTTGGTGTCAGGTCTCAGTTTGGTGTTAGTGGATGAGGAGTTGGTCTTGGTGCCGTCAAACTTGCAGGAGTTGCATGTGAAGGGTCCATGGGTGTGTCCAGGGGCGGCTTGGGCGCAGTTGGGGAGTCTGCCGGGGTTAAGGGCTAGGAGGGTGGGGGCGGCGTAAGTGATGCGGGTGGGGTGGGTGGGACGGGGGCCAGGGGGTTTGGCGCCGGGCGCGGTCCAGGCGCGGACGGGCGTATACGGGCTTACCTTTGGCGCACCTTCGGCGCAACTGGGGCGCGACCGCTGCGCGTGAACGCTGCGCGAGAATGCTTCTGTCATATATGGATGGAGGAGGGGGAGGGGCGAGGGAGGGTCAGCAGGGAGGCGGGGCGTGCTGTGGGGGCCGGGCTCTGAGGCACCAAAAACAACAACAACAAGCGGAAGATGGCGGCAGCGTAGGGAGAAAACGCAACTGGAGGTAGGCTGGGGCTCAGGTGACTGACTACGCTTGCAGTAGGATCGCGCTATTTAAATTAGCGTTAAAATATCAAGCGCCGTAAATACAATGCCCCCAAAGCTTTCCTATGTGTGCAACTATGAGCGCCGTGTCAGCAGTCCCCCAGAGTCTTTTAAAATGTCCCAATAAGGTGTAGTACCCCTCGCGCTGCAGCGTTATTCAGAGTAGTAGGCAAAACAGATAACAATGGCAAATCACACAACAATGCAGCTCAATGCAACGATACCGAACAGGAGCAAGGCAGCAGGGCAGAGGGAGCGACCGCTTCTGAGCTCGTCAGGGCGGTCCCTTCTGTTCCCTTCTGTTGACTCGCGAAAGAGGAGCAGCTCCGGCCTGTTTCCAGTTGGTGTAAACGGGAGGTTTTGGTTTCGGGGGCCGTGCCCGGTGCGCCGCTCATGCAACTCCGGCGCTGGCGCCCGATTCCGGTTCCCTAAGTCCGTTTCTTGTATATTTATACAATTTTGTAGAACAGTTTGGTGCTCCTCATAGCTCCCGCTGAGACCAGCGAAACTCACACTGGGAGGGGAGAGCTGGCACGTACAAGGGGGATCTTGGGCTTCAGTGCCACTTACGGCAGCTATCACGACCTGCGTTCTCTCTTCGCAGGAATACACCACCTAGCCTTGCCTCACCCGGTTCCTGGGCAATTCGGTGGCGAATTCGAGAACCGCACACCGACCCCCGTCTGGGGCCGAGACTAGAGGGGCTAGGGGGAAGTGTCTTCGGCTCCAGTTGCCAGAGGAATAAGTGATTATTGCTGCTGCACCGGCTACTGAGGGGAATTAATACAACTCCTCCCAGGTCTTCGGGGTCTTGTTATGTTAGTTAAGTTACACCATTTAATTTACACCATTTAATGCCTCTCACAGAAGTCACCCCAAATGACTCACCGAAGTCGGGCCGTACCCTGTTCGCCTGCTGTCCTGGCGGCTGCTCTCTGTGCTCCGGCTTGTCTGGCGGGGCGGCGGCGGTGGAGGGGGGGGCGGCGATGTTCTCACAGCGCTTTAATCAGCGCTCACGCCCAACCGCACCCGTAACATCCTCTCCTCTGCTTTGCTCGCACGGCGTCTGGCTGGACGCACAACGTGGGTTGGATTCCAACAATACTGGCTCAGCGGTCCTCGTTGCAGCTCTGTAGTCGGGGAGTGATTACCGGTTCCGGCAGCGCTGCAGCGCTGCCAGCCTTCGGTGCTGTGCTACCCCTTTCCAGGACTCAGCTTCCTTATGGAGGCAAAGCAAACACTGCCAGTTGGTACTGACCATTGGTTGGCAATCTACGCTATCGGCGTTGGTTCCTATCCGGCACGGGCCCTCTCCCGCCGGTGGGGGGGGGGGGGTCGGCGGCATTGTTCTTACAGCGTTTCAATCAGCGCTCATGCCCGACCACTCACGCCCAACCGCACCCGTAACCTCCTCTCCTCGACTCGGCTCACACAGCGTCTGGCGTCTTGCAAAACATGGACTGTGGATCTAACTCTGACTTCCACAGCTCCATCTGGTTGTACGGAAGAAGTCAGTGAGCCCTTGAAACACTCCTCTGCTCCGGTGCCACTGAACCTGCTGCCCCGGCGCTGGTTCCTGTCCGGCACGGGCACACTCCCGCCGGTGGAGGGGGGGGTCGGCGAGGTTGTTCTTACAGCGCTTCAAATCAGCGCTCACGCCCGACCGCTCATGCCCGACCGGGGGTGAGCGGGGGGGGGGGGCGGCGGCGTTGTTCTTGCAGCGCTTCAATCAGCGCTCACGCCCGTCTGCTCACGCCCGTAACCTCCTCTCCTCTCCTCGACTCGGCTCACACGACGTCTGGCGTCTTGCAAAACGTGGATTGTGGATTGCAGTTCTCAAGCCACACGTTTCAAGGCTTAATGCTCTGGCAAGCAAAAGATTTTCACCACAGGAAGTGCGGTCACTTTATCTAAAGATGAAAGACTGAGTGGTCACACCGAGATTTCAATTCATGACCCTGAGATAGAACACTGATTCCTGGAGTAGATATAAATATATGTGCAAGAAGGAAACAATTAAAAGGGAGAGTGAGAGCGGAGGAGAGGTCTAAAGGCAAAGATAGATGCAGTAGACAACGTGAAGAGAATTGTGGTAAGCAGAGTTTGGGATTGCAAGATTGGAGTGGAATGTGATGAGATGGAAAAGTGAAAAAAGTAGACAGGCAAGGGAAGAAAAGCGAACAGTGGGGAGGGTGTGAGATTAGAGTGGAAGGGAAAGATGGAAAGGTGAACAATGAAAAGCATTTAATGAGGGGAGGTGGCGATTAAGAGAAAACGCAGATGTAGGGCAGAAAGTAAAGTAAGATTGGAGAGAAGTGAAGGTGTGAGGTGTGAAGGGGAGGAAGAAAAGCAGATACTGAGATAGAGCACGCAAAGAGTACAGCTCTGCTTTATTAAATATACAGTCATTAAATTTTTTTTTTTTTTTAATCTGTTTATTGCGTTTTCAAATACAGGCAAGAAAACCAAAACAATACAAAAAGTAAGGCAATCACAAATGGGAAATGGACAGCCAGTAGGACAAGTGCAATGGCAGAACACAAAATGTCAAGAAGGCAATGAAGACATTGTACAACATATCAGTTGTGGTAAATAAATAAATAATACCTCTATTTTTGAATGGATAAATGAATAACAGATAGCTCAATAAATAAGAGTCAAGATTCGAGGTAGTAGGAGTTTTGCAGGTTTATTACAGCATAAAGGACAGGAACAGGACAACCTGCACAGGAATAGGATGGCAGGGCCCGGCAGCTGCCGGGGCTGGATCTGGGATGAGCGCGCTAGCATTTAATAACAATACACAAGCATATATAGTAAAACAGTTGCATTACAGTACATATGACAGGCGGAGCAGTGGGTGTGACGCGTAGCAGTCGCGAAAGATAAGGGTGAAAGTGGGTGTAACAGGGCGTATACATAGACAGGTGATGCAAACGTAGCAGAATATGTCATGAATGGGGCGGAAACACGGAGGGGGCTACCTAAGGAGCCGGGACCTCTAACCTAGTGGTGCGCGCAAACTGGCAATGACGTGTTACTAGGAGAAGCTGGGGGCTACGAACTCTGTGCTAGGAGCAGAGACTGAAGTCTGGAGAGTCAGGGCGACATGTACCTAAACAGTATCTAGTATCTGATGTTTAGAGAACATGTTGATATAAACTAGAAGTCAGGAGGGGAAAGGCTAACTTGATTCTAAGACTGGAGCATGCATTATTCTACATGTAATGCGTGATGAAGAATACTAAATGATCATTAATACAGTATTTCTCTTACATGGAGACGTAAAGGCTAGACTATGACGGTAACTATTGATGCGATTCAGTAGCTTTAAGAATGCAGAGAAGGAGGGCTGGACTGATAACTAGAATCATAACATACTTTTGGCAGACTCAGAGGCAGAGCCAGGCTGAACCGGGCACTGTGAGGCAGGAAGTAAGTGAAGTGTCAGGGATACAGGTGGGGGCTGTATCGCTCCTCAGCGAGGCTCAGGAGACAGGAGCTGAATCTGGTGTCCGGGCCCTTTTGAGGCCTAGAAACGGGGACTTTACAATGGAATAACGTGCACACTGAGAAACGTGGCAACGTAACTTTAAATAGGCCTGATATTCGTAGTATTCACGAGAACTGGAAACTGGCATACTAGAGATGGACACAGCTATAATTGCGTCTTTAATCGAACATGGTGAATACATATGCATATTAATCATGCGCACATAACATATGATGGATGACACGTAGGGACACAGAACATGGCAAAATTTACTTTTCCACATTCCCTCCTTGTCACTACGTTTCCATCAGGAAACATCAATATTCATGATACCATCTATCATTTCATACAGCATCAATTGTTCGTCTCGAATTTTCTTGGAACGGGATTTAGAACGGGACTTGGGACTAGGAATACAAGAGGTAGCACAAATGCCGCAAATCGCAGGGCCACATTGTATACAGAGGCAGCAACTGAATATGATCGCTACTGCAATACCTAGAAAGGACAATACTTTCCATCCCCAAGCGGAAATTATATTCCAGAACCAACCGGACCATGTCCAGGTGCCTGGGTCTTGGTGTAACAGATGGGCAATTTTATGGAGTCTGGTTATAGCTGAATAAACAGACGGCGCGTTATTTGGAATGAAAATGCAGCAACTAGATCCGATGACTCTACATGCCCCGCCCCTATCGGCCAGTATGACGTCAAGGACGAGACGATTCTGGAGCACGACAAATCTCATAGCAGATTGCTCTTCGGTTAAGTTACCTAGAGCAGAGGCAGTCTCATTTACTACAGCTTCAAGGGTTCTGGTTAACCTACGGATTAGCTTACTGTTCTGGATAGGGCCTATAAAAAAGAAGAAACCTCTATTGAAATCTGTATACTGTTCTAGAGCAGTTTCAGTATAATCGACAATTGGGGACTCAATCTCCCTTCTATGTCTAAGGTGTACTAGATGTGTGTTTCTATGATAATCAGATGGGGCTAGGAAAACTGGTGGCAGTAGGAAGGCAATGTAACAGGTTCCCTCCCAATCGAGGGGCAGACGAACATATGCGGTTTGACCACAAATAAAATAAGAATGACGTGAAGCTTTGAAAATAGATTTCCCATTGTCACTATACTTGACAATAGTAGTACAATCACTATGGCCTACATGTACGGAACCATTATTTCGGACACATAATTCATCTTTGACTGGTAGTACCGAAATAGCAGGTAAGTCTGGAGTAGTAGCAGACTGAACATTCAGGACCATGAAATTCGAAGAATAATTTCCTAAATTGTAAACTTCGTTTTCTAGATCTAACCCTGTTCTGTGGGGAAGACCTTGCTTGTCTGGAAAACATGTACTGTTAAGAAAAGACATATCTGTTGAGGATGACGTTAACGTGGACCATGCTCCACACGAACCATTATGAGAAAATGGATAAGGAAAGAGTGGCAGAACTCCCTTCGGTGTCTGGAAAGGGGGGAGTCGACCACACACCCAACAATTAGTGGCATTGCTGGTCTGGTGTGAATAATGTAACATGCGGATAAAAGAATTGTTACGCATAGCGAGGCGATAAGAGAGTTCATGAGGAGGCAGATCACTAAACGTGTGCTCTACTGTAACATTAGAAGACTTATTTACATGAGAAACTGGAAAATACAAGTAAAATGCATAACTGGTGCAGGAAATCATAATGCTGAGAAATAATATGAAACTTAGAAAAACGATACATCGGATTGAGTTTTGACTAACTCTCTCACTATGGGGGTCTATTTTATACATGTCAGAAACCGGTCTAACCGTTTCACCTAGGGGAGGACTTAGACAATCAAACTGGCTGACTTATTTTACTAGACCTTAGTTTTAATTTATACTCCTGTTGCGGAGTTTCCTCTAACAGGGAGGGTGCAATATCATTGTCTTTTGCGGGACAGTCCTTAAGAATAGTACTTTGGCAGTCCTTTAAATGATCTGAAATGTTCTTTGAAACGGGCTTCAATCCATAAAACTTTTTGATATGCGAAAGATGCACCCAGCCTTTGCGTCCCTCCAACTTCACGGCTGTACGGGTGGCCAGGAGGACCTGTCGGGGCTCCTTTCAGCGAGGCTCCAGCGGACTTGAACGATCAAAGTTTCACACTAGGACCATGGATCCGGGAACGATTTCATGCGGTGCCACCTCGGTATTGTCTGGAAATGCGGCGGCAACCTGTGAACGACAAGAGTTGAGGGCAGACATCAAGGAAGCTAGGTAATCTGTCAGCATATTACTTGAAACATCGGTAATACTTCGAGGTCTAGGAGTACCCCACATGTTAGGGGGGCGGCCGAAAACGACCTCATACGGGGACAGACCTGATCTGGAATGTGCGACCATGCGCATATAGAACAGGGCAACTGGCAGAGCTATTAGCCAGTCCACACCTTTCTCTTGACAAACCTTTGCAATTCGAATTTTCAGGGTCTGATTATGTCTCTCTACGAGACCAGCTGCTTCAGGATGGCGTACACAATGGAACTTCCACTGGTACCCTAACAAAAGGGACACGTGTTTCATTAGCTCGGATGAGAATGGCTGGCCGTTATCAGAATATACGACTCTAGGGAGTCCGTAACGGGGGAAGAACTCACGAACCAACTGCTTGGCAGTAGTCGTGGCTGTGTAATCTGGAACTGGATATGCCTCCGTCCACCTGGACAAAGCGCATACAACTACGAGGACATACTTGAAACCTCGACATCGCTCCATCTGAATGTAATCCATCTGGAGGACTTCAAAAGGGTGGTCAGGGGGCTGGAATCCACCTTGTTCCACCGGGACACTTTTACCTGGATTAAACTGGCAACATATCATACAGGTACGGACTTTCTGCTTGGCTGCAACTCGTAAATGCTTGTTGAACCAAATGTTCTGGATACTGTCTAACATAGCTTTTTCTCCTAAATGTGCTGGACTATGTGCGGTATTAATAATGACTTGAACCATAGAGTCGGGGAGAAACCATGTGGCGCTACCCTTCGTTAACCATCCTTGATCTGTCTGGACCCCTCCTTGTTCGGACCATTTCTTGATTTCATCGGGAGTAGCATGTAACTGGATATCTATGACATCTTGAGTAGGGTCCTTAACTGTCATACATGTAGTCGGATCTGGAGTGTGTGTCGGTGTCTTATTAACTGGAATGTCTGGAGTCTGAGCTGTAAGCTTGGCTGTGCGATCTGCTAGATCATTACCCTGGGAAATAATGTCAGTAACTTTCGTATGTGCTTTGCACTTCATGATAGCAATGGATGTCGGTAAGTGTATTGCATCTAACAGAGCTTGAATAAGGAGACCATGCTGAATCTTGGTTCCATGAGAAGTCATGAAACCTCTCTCCTGCCAGAGCACTCCAAAGTCGTGTACGACTCCAAATGCGTAGCGTGAATCTGTGTAAACATTAACTTTCAGGTTCTTGGCGTGTATGCAGGCTTGAGTCAGAGCAACTAGCTCCGCCGCTTGAGCAGACAGGGTGTCAATACGGTGTGTCTCTATAACTTCAGTGTCAGTAGTCACTGCATACGCGGCGACTAGTTCTCCTGTACTTGTTCTCATACATGAACCATCCACATAAAGCGTCAGGTCGGGATCTGGTAATGGAATATCTGTCAGATCTTGTCTTGGCTTTGTCATGATGTTAACTATTTCCACACAGTCGTGTGTGGCAGGATTCAAAGTAACTGATGGTAACAATGTAGCAGGGTTTAGGACGTTGCAGCGTCTGATTTAATGTGTGGCTGAAACAGTGTCAATTCATAACCTGTTAAACGTGCAATTGTCAAGTGCTGAGTTTGTGTTCGGTTTAAAAGAACTTCCACAGAGTGTGGAACTTGTACTGTCAGAGAGTGTCCTAATACTATGGAATCACTTTGTCTGATAGCTAGTGCTGTGGCTGCAACTGACTTGAGACACGCAGGCAGAGCCTGGGCTACAGGATCTAATGTGCTCGAAAAATAAGCACAAGGCTTGTATTGTCCTGCTTGATCTTGTGTGAGAACAGATAATGCTGTACCTTCACGTTCAGTGACGAAAAGTGTAAAAGGCTTACTGTAGTTTGGTGTAGCTAGAACTGGAGCTTGGCATAGGGCTTTCTTTAATTCATTAAAACTAAGTGTATGTTCAGATGTCCAAGGGAGAACAGTCGATACGGCTGCATCCTGTGTTGTTAACTGTATCAGTGGCTTGGCTAAGAATGCATACTGAGGAATCCATTGTCTGCAATAAGAAGTAAGGCCGATTAAAGCACGTACCTCCTTCTGGGTCTTTGGCTGAGGAAGACTCGCTATTAACTGGATACGGTCTGGTGTCAACTGCCTACCCCACTTGGACAGTAAGTGGCCTAAGTAGATCACTTGCTGGACACAGAATTGAAGCTTCGAAGGGGACACCTTGTGCCCCGTCTCGGCAAGAAAATACAAGACTGTAAGTGAGGCTTGCTCGCAAGCACGTTCAGAACGGGCTGTGATCAGGAGATCATCGACATACTGGAGCAGGGCAGTGTCAGTTGGCATGTGAATGTTGTCTAGTTGTCTCTTGAGTGCTTGACTGTAAATACTAGGACTTTCTGTGAAACCTTGAGGAGCGCGTGTGAACATATAGCTCCTTCCATTTAAACAAAATCCGAAAAGAAACTGGCTGTCCGGATGAATGGGGACACTGAAAAACGCGTTCTTGAGGTCTATGACTGTAAAAAATGAGGCTTCGAATCAATGGCTGTCAATAGGGAAGAGATATCTGGGACAACTGGGTACTGGGGAATAATGCATTTATTAAGTTCTCGAAGGTCAATCACTAATCGATATACTGGAGGTGCATTTGGATCAGTACGTTTCATGACTGGAATGATCGGAGAATTACATACATTGGAGTCGGTCTCCACAATTACTCCCTGAGCCATGAGCTCGTCAATAATTTTGGATAAGGCTGCTACAGCCTCAGGTGGCAATCTGTACTGTCTGATTCGTGGTAACACTACACCTGGTTTAAGAGTCACACGATGGGGTGTGATTTGCATAAAGCCAACATCAGTTGGACCTTGCGCCCATAGATGCTGCGGAACATTAGACAATCTTGGATCAAAATCTCGTAATACATAGTGACCCTTGAAGTCACGTAGGAACAATCGTATTCCCTCTGGGGAACAGCATATAACTGCACCTAATTCTTTCAGTGTTTTAATGCCTAATAGATTCTCTGGACATGACTTAGTAAGTAACAGATCAGTAGTGCGGGACAGTGGACCTACTTCTAGGGTAACTGGCTTTGATATTTCATTTACAATAGGTTTTCTTGAAAATCCAAGGGAAACATTTCTAGAGCCTGAGAGCGGAGCCCCTGGAACTTCGGCGTGACTTATAGTGGTCCTACTTGCCCCTGTATCAATCAGAAACTTTCTGTCTTTCCCTAATACTTGACTGTGGACATAGGGACCTTCTTGATCTACAGGTATCTCGATGAGAGGCAAGCCTACCTCCCTCTCTAGGCTGTTTCATGAATACGGTTGATACTCTGGATATTCTGACTGAGCATACTGGTACATCTGCTGTGTAACATGCTGTGTTGCAGCGATGGGCTGCGGTACAGTAACTGTCTGTTGTGCATTCTGTGGCTGAGAAGTCTGTGAAACTTGCTCTTGTCTAGGCGGACGTGGTCTTTCTTTAGTCTTACCGGTAGCTATGTTGTGTTTCAGAACTGCACACTCGTTTATAAAATGACCTGGCTGTTTACAATAATTGCAGTTCCCTTTAACGGGAGCTGCAGGATGACTGGCTTGATTTGGTCCCCTCTTCTGACTGTCTTGAGGAACAGATTGTGCAACTAGTACTTTCATTTTCGTGTCTTTCATACGTTTTCTCTCGTGATCTTGCTCTTCTCTGATTCTATTCTGGTGGTATTGAAGCATCTGTAACATCTGGGACGGGGTATTAGCTTGCCAGGTACTTTCGACTTTCAAAACTCGATTCTTAACTTGTGGACTTGAATTCTCGACTAGTTTAGTAACAAAAAGATGAGGGTATGACTCGCTACTCGTCTTGAGGCCACTGTTTATAATAAAACATTTTTCAAATCTAGAGTAAAAATCACTAGTGTCTTCGTCTTGTTTCTGTTTACATGCTGAGATTGCATCCCAGTCTTCCTTTTTAGTTGCTAATAGTCTGGGCAAAACTTGTATTAACAGTTCAGGTAATTCTTTACATTTATCTCCAAGACCGGTACCTGGTACTCGTGCCTTATCTTCAGCTTCTAGAACTGCCCAATCGATCTTTTTCTCTCCCACCTCCCATTCTTTTTCCTTGAGTTTCTCATATACCCCTGCGGGCAACAGGACCTTTAACATTTTAATAATATCTGGATACGTGTATTCTCCCATACGGAGCATGTCTTTTAATTCTCGGTGGAACCCTGCTGGATCTTTATCATGACAGGGAATTAATTTTTTCATCTCTAAGAGTTCCATCTTTGTGATAGGGGTGTAAACAAACACTCGTTGCATTTCACCACCCTCTGTCTTAACTGGATGCACTTCTCATAACGGATTCTGTCTGTCTATGTAAAAGGGTTTACTTTCTGGGGGTGAGACATGAACAAAATGCGGGTTCAAAAACATACTATATTTGTGGCGCTGTTCTAGAATGACACTAATTAAATCAGTACCTAAACCTTTCCATTTATACTGGAGTAACTCGTTCAGGACATCATGTAACGGACCTGGATCAGAATGTTGACCCTCATACAATGTAATGAGGTGCTGGATCATATACATACCCGCCAGTCGCTGCTCGGCTGGGGGCAATTTCAGAAACATTTGTGCCACTATTTCGTCTGGAAAAGTGGTAGAATCAGTAATCCATCGGACTGCTGATCGGACTAGTTCTTGTTCATGCATAGTACTTAACTCGTTATAACCGATTCGTGATTTCAGAATGTGATCGGTAGCTTGAAATACTTGTTCTAGAGAACCTTGTTCTGGTGCCGGGTGATGGAAAGTTGACTTGTGTTCTAGGCGTAAATGGCGATCTGGAAATCTAGATTTTCCTACATACGCTATTCTAGTGGGATTCTCGTCCTCTACCTCTTCTGTAGAAGAGTCATTTTCTTTCTCGCTTACTTGTGCTGCTTTACGTTGTTCGTGTAACTTTAGTATTTCCTTACGAATTTTCTTGTACATACTCTCTATACTACTGATAGTCTTGTGCTTACCCTCGGCTATATTCTCACTCCACCTTGTCAGGGTTCTCATTTCGACTTGATCTTTGGTCGGATAATCTTGTTCCCTTATTAGACAATTAATCAGAAACTTTAATATCATGAGCTGGATCTCAACTTTCCTTTGAGACATGACTTCACTAATACTTTCTGGATCATCCCCTGTACGGATGAAACGATATATTCTGTCTAGATCTTCCTTCATATTCGGTAAAGTGACCAAGTACTCGGACACCTGCCTAACACGCACGGAAAATATGACCATACTATCCTCGCCTGGAACTGGATCATAACAGCATTCAGTAAGAGCTCGCCTGATTTCTGCAATGGACTGATATTTAGGCGTACGCTGTAACGCACGTTCATGTAACTCGACTGCTCCTGGACGTCTATTTGGCGGCGGGGTCTGAGGAGGACCTCCTCCTGCGGCCCCTAGACTGGAACCATCGACTGACATTCTTCGTACTAGCGCGGCGGGAAATTGTAATGTAGGCTGGACCTGGGGTACCGTAGCAGGTACTGCAAGGGGTGCCCCGGTGTCTGGAGGAGCAGGAAGTGCCTGATTTACAGGGACTGGCGGAGCGGGATTTGCATATTCTGGGACTGTGTCGTCCAAATAGGACGAAATGAAAATATCAGCTGCGGTCGGTTTGTGACGTAGCTTGAGCGGAACTAATGGTGGCGGGAAATTACTGGATGCCTCCGGGGTCGCTTTTGGCAAGCCCTTGGCAAGAAGAGGATACATACCCTTAATAAGGGCATGCCTCTGTCTGTCTGACTGTTCGGTTTTGACTCGTTCACCAATCTCGATTAATTCCCTTTCTTGGGCTCGTTCTAAGGATTCTCTACTTAATTCTGACTTTCTGATTTCTTTTTCGGTTCTTTTATGAGATTCTTTGCGCCATAAATCGATGGCATCTTTCTGTGACTGTCTGGCTTTCTTTTTCCATAATGCTTCTTCTACTCTCATGATGCACTCGGCATCCCACGTACCTGATACGGGCCATCTATACTTTTCTTCTAACTCCTTGGTATACTCTACCCATAAATCTAGATATAATATGGCGCTTATGCCATGCTTCTGATACATAAAATGACCTGGACTGTCCCTAGGCGGGACAGGAACTGCTTCTTCTAGCAGACCCTTTCTAGTTTTTAACTGACGTAATCTCGAAAAGAGGGACATTGCAAACTTGAATCTGAACACAATACAATACACGAGGAACAATAACAATTGAGAAAACAATTCAGGCATACCACGACATTGAAAATACATTGAATAACATTATGAAGCAACAGTTCGGACAGAATACTACCTGGAACACTGAGAACAGAAACACATGAATTTCTCGAGAACGGAACAGACTAGAATTACTGGATGCGCTGCTGAAACAGCACGGAACATACCGGTCCCATAAAGGGACGCATCAAGACCCGTATCCACCTAGGTGAACACTTCGTTTCAGATCTGCGTACCCAGACCCATCAGACCAGAGACAATTTAGATTGACCCTGTCTAGATACTACCCCAGCAACGGTACTCACCGGGCAGCAAGAACGGAAGGCCTCGGACTGGACTGGACTGCTTCGACGCCGGACGGACGAACTTCGGACTTCTGTTACGGGTGGGCCTCCGGATACCTCGGACCTTGGACTCTCGGCTTGGGCTCTGGTCGGGACTCGCCGCGTTCCTCCACCGTCTCGTCTGGATGCTGGACCGCCTCCTCCGTCTCCTCCGTGGGCCTGAGGGATACTTAAAGCAGAAATATCTGCCGGTGCGCAGAAGAGTTCCGTCACGACTGCAGAGGGTCAGGGGGCCGGCGTGGCTTCACCGACGCGTGGGGAAAGGGCAAGTCCCTATTCGGGCGCCATTATGTGGTAAATAAATAAATAATACCTCTATTTTTGAATGGATAAATGAATAACAGATAGCTCAATAAATAAGAGTCAAGATTCGAGGTAGTAGGAGTTTTGCAGGTTTATTACAGCATAAAGGACAGGAACAGGACAACCTGCGCAGGAATAGGATGGCAGGGCCCGGCAGCTGCCGGGGCTGGATCTGGGATGAGCGCGCTAGCATTTAATAACAATACACAAGCATATATAGTAAAACAGTTGCATTACAGTACATATGACAGGCGGAGCAGTGGGTGTGACGCGTAGCAGTCGCGAAAGATAAGGGTGAAAGTGGGTGTAACAGGGCGTATACATAGACAGGTGATGCAAACGTAGCAGAATATGTCATGAATGGGGCGGAAACACGGAGGGGGCTACCTAAGGAGCCGGGACCTCTAACCTAGTGGTGCGCGCAAACTGGCAATGACGTGTTACTAGGAGAAGCTGGGGGCTACGAACTCTGTGCTAGGAGCAGAGACTGAAGTCTGGAGAGTCAGGGCGACATGTACCTAAACAGTATCTTGTATCTGATGTTTAGAGAACATGTTGATATAAACTAGAAGTCAGGAGGGGAAAGGCTAACTTGATTCTAAGACTGGAGCATGCATTATTCTACATGTAGTGCGTGATGAAGAATACTAAATGATCATTAATACAGTATTTCTCTAACATGGAGACGTAAAGGCTAGACTATGACGGTAACTATTGATGCGATTCAGTAGCTTTAAGAATGCAGAGAAGGAGGGCTGGACTGATAACTAGAATCATAACATACTTTTGGCAGACTCAGAGGCAGAGCCAGGCTGAACCAGGCACTGTGAGGCAGGAAGTAAGTGAAGGGTCGAGGATACAGGTGGGGGCTGTATCGCTCCTCAGCGAGGCTCAGGAGACAGGAGCTGAATCTGGTGTCCGGGCCCTTTTGAGGCCTAGAAACGGGGACTTTACAATGGAATAACGTGCACACTGAGAAACGTGGCAACGTAACTTTAAATAGGCCTGATATTCGTAGTATTCACGAGAACTGGAAACTGGCATACTAGAGATGGACACAGCTATAATTGCATCTTTAATCGAACATGGTGAATACATATGCATATTAATCATGCGCACATAACATATGATGGATGACACGTAGGGACACAGAACATGGCAAAATTTACTTTTCCACACAGTCATGGCAATAAATACAGTTTTAGAAGCAGGAAGGCAACCAGTCGCGCCCATTCCCCCAAAGCAAAGCCCACTCCCCACCATGACAACACGTCTAATCACACGTTCCATCATCCATTGACATATCAGGTTCAGCCGCAAAAGCGTCTTCCGCAGTCCCATCCCGCGCACCATCCTCAACCTCAGCAGCCTCATCATGTATAACTGGCAGAAACGTACCATCCAGAATCGCAGCCCAGAAGTTCTTAGGCCTCTTCTTGGGTGGCATCAGCTCACTGTATAGCTCAGTTTGGGTGCAGCAACACATCAATTCCCTCTTCCACAGGCTAAGAGTAGGAGAAGGGCCTCTCATCCAAGCTCTAGCCATACAACGTTTAGCCATAAGGAACGCCATATCAACAAGTCTTCGCTGTGAAGGACGCAAGGGTTTTGAATAGCCTAAGAGGGCCAATAACGGGTCCGGGACTAAGGCCAAGTTCGCAGTTCTGTTGAGTTCAGTATAAACCGACTGCCAGAAGGAGAAGACCACAGGGCATGACCACGCAACATGAAGGAAATCTGCCAGAGGGGCCCTGCATCTCTCGCACTCCTGGGACTCCCGAAGCCTGTATCAATGGAGCCTCTCCGGCGTGTAATATGTCCTGTTCAGGAACTTAAAATGTGTGAGCCTATGGCGGCCGTTGGGAGAGATTTTTCAGACATTAGCGTAGCAATTGCTCCAGAGCTCCTCACTCATATCAGTGCCAAGGTCGTGTTGCCAGGCCAATCACGGCTTCGTATATTCCGCGTATAGCTCAGCTTGAGCAACCCGATAGAGAATAGAAACTAATTTCATTGGGGATTTGGCGGTAACCACATAATCAAAGGTAGCGACCGTCACCGGTTCCTCCATGTCGGCACAAAGGAGCCCACGCAGGGCGCTGCGCACCCTGTGGAACTGAAAACGCGCCATCAAGGGGGGATCTGCCAACGCAAGGGTCACGTCATCCCATGTGCGCACTGTGCCACCTGCGAACAAGTCGCCCATAGTTTGAAGGCCAAGTCGGCGAAGGGCTAAGATTACTCCCTTTTCCCTACAGGGAGCCAACCAGTGGCACCACTCAAGACTCGCATTCGGGGAATACAATAACAAACTGCCTGTGCGTTCGCCATGAAGTGCCAGGCGTGGACCACCGAAAGTAAGGAGTCCAACAGGCCCGTGCGGCGATCCCGGGGTTGCATTAACAAGGCCAAATATACAGTCATTAATTATGTAAAGTTGAGAGGTGACAGGAGTGTATCATTCTTGGCCTGTCTCATCAATACACAGCAGTGTTGTCCAAGACACACAATAGCGATTCTTTAACTGTGTTAATTTTTATGACATCAAAAGATGTTTTGTTATGGCACAATCTGTATTCTGATAAAACATAATAAAGTGTCAGTTATACCATTGGGATTACGCCTTGATGGAGAACCACACTCTCATGCTTCAAACAAATAGTTCTATTACATGATCAGACTATAAGTCGCAAAATCCCACTGCCACCTATTTTCAAATGAAGTCAGACATTCAACTCTATTCAGACAAGGTTCCACACATACTTTTTAACTGATAAATCACAAAATTCAACTGAGTCTGCCGCCTGTGCTATATTAGGATTGTAATTTATGATCAGCGAGTAACAAAAGGACGTCTGTGACAAAAAACAGAAATCCACGGAGCTGTGCACATAATATAGTTCTGTCATCTGCATTGTACATGTTCTACATTGCCATTACCCCTATGTGCTACTGTCAAAACTTCCACTAGACAAAACTCTGACCTCTCTCCGAAAGGGACATAAGGCTATAAGTATCCAGCAGGGGTTTACAGGACATGGGTCTTTGGAGGCGAAGAGAAGGTGTGGGGCGATAGATCTCAGCAGGTTTGTGGGGGTAGGGGAAGGTACAGAGCGCCCAACACAGCCTAGCCCCTCTGATAGCACATTTTGAATCAATGCTATTGTTCTCCTGGTCAGAGCTGAGAAATTCCCTGTGTATCCTTTTTCTGGTTAGGGCGTAATTGGGAAAGCCTCTTGGTTCGAGTGGCCAAGACTGAGAAGGGCTGCGCGGTCTTACGTGCAAACTCAAAGTATGGATACTCAGGGCCCAGTGCATGCTTTAACACAAAGCGATGGTGGGGAGGGGTGGTCTGAGAGTGAGGGAGGGAGCCAAGGGGTACTGTAACAGGAGTGAGCGAGTGTTGTTTCAGGGAGGGACATTGTGATACATAGGGGAAGGGGACTGTAAGCAGAGGGGCGCTGAGATACTGGTGAGAAAGGTACTGTGGAGAGAGGGGCAATGTCAGAGGTAGCGGTGGGGCACAGTCACAGTGGCAGAGATGGGAGGTGTTCTTCTAGGTGCTTGTTGCTAGAACGGTGGCCATTGCAGAAGGGAAAGGACAGGTCCGATAGTGACGAGATGGTACTGGGACAGGGAGGAGCGTGGTACTAATACACTGACTGTCAGGAAGAAATGTTTTCACTTTCGGACCACCCATAACTGCTTCCCGTACTTTGTTATTACACTGCAAGGCCTTGTCTGGGGTCCTGAGGCAGACAGCTACTGGGCAGTTTCCTGCGGGTGCCACTGTGCAGGAATTTATCGATGGTGTCCCACAGCCAAGCACTATTCTGTCACCTGTAGGATAACAGTTGTGTGTAACCTTGGAGCTTTGGCTACACTGGAAAGCGCGGACTGCTGGGAGCACAGCTGAAATTATGCTCCCAGTTCATCGTTTGTGCAGTTTATACTGCGCATGACACAACACACCTGCCCTTCCCCCAACCTGAGGACCAGGCACTGGTGCGCGCCAATAAAAGCGCATTAGCACCATGCACCAAATCTGAACGTACAGCTGCACAAGCCTCGCTCAAGGCTGGGGCTTTTTAATGGCCTGTGCACAGTTCTGGCTGTGCATGGGAGAAAAATTCAATAGACCCAGCCATGAGAAATAGGTGCCGGTGCTCAGCACCCGAACGCACCTGCACAAATTAAGCACTGACGCTATCACATGAATCCTTGCATGATTCCCATTTCCCCCAAAGCAGGGACATATAATCAAGCCCCGGAGATAAAATTATCGCCACTTTAGCGTCCGTTTTCGGACTGAAAGCTGTGATAATTTTATCGCCTAATCAGCAGGGTCATGCTATTGCATGAATCCTTGCATGATTGCCCTTTACCCCAACGAAAGTATAAGAGGCCCCCTGTTGTGAAGGTTCAGGGACCAGGGGAATAAGATAAAAAGAGGTAGAGGTGTCCCTAACATCGAATCCCCCCGTGGGGTTGGTCAATGAAGAGTTCTAACACCCACTGCACTATTTTACTGCACAACCAACGAGAATGTATCTAAAGTCTTGTATCAATACACAACGTTTTATATATCTATAAGACCTAAACAAAGTGACAATAATTTCAACATTTACAGCTTCTTAAAATACTACAAGAGATACATTTTGCACAAATTTGCACACGATAGCATTACATTTAGTAGTTAAAAAGATTTTAGGTAGTATCCAAGGAAATTACAAAGAATCGGTACACAGTATACAATATATTGCACAAAATAAATAAAAAATGTTCAAAAAGACAATAGTCTATGGAGACTGTACAAAATCATACACAATCAATTAAAAATATTGTTGAGAGCAAAAGACTTTTGCTCTCAACAATATTTTTAATTGATTGATTAGGATACTACCTAAAATCTTTTTACATATCATGGGGGTACGGGATGATGGTCGTACTGGCTGCTTCACCTCCGTCGAGTCGGCTCGGTCGTGATGGTGCTCTCGATGGTCCAGCCGGACCAGAGTACTCCTCGAGCCGCGACGAGGTCAGCAGGACTCGATCTGGAGAAGTTCGTGAGGAGCCGCGACAGCGTCAGCAGGGCTCCAAAGGTTCAGTTCAGCTTGAGCCGCGACAGCGTCTGATGATACATTCTCGTTGGTTGTGCAGTAAAATAGTGCAGTGGGTGTTAGAACTCTTCATTGACCAACCCCACGGGGGGATTCGATGTTAGGGACACCTCTACCTCTTTTTACCTTTACCCCAACGCCCACGGGGGATCATTTTGTGGACGTATATCCTGAGCCGAAAAGGTACCCCTTTTTAAAAAATAGCGAAGACGAATAGTGAATTCCTAGGTGCAGATGGATTTGCGTTCTCCCCTTGGTCCGCGAGGCAGTAGACCTCCGGGGTCTGATTCTGGAGCAAGGGACAAGATAATTTACCTAACTGAGAAGACATCTTATCTAACTCTGCCATAACCTCAGGATGCCCCATGGCAGACGTTCCCGGGCACTCGTAAGAGCACGCTTGAGTTCCCATTTCAACCACCTCATGTGACACCACTTTGTGGGTCCGGAAAGACTGAGGTTTCGAAATGTCGCCTTTTTCCCTTTCCCTAAACACAGGCCAGCTGAAGTGAGGTGCTGCCCCCCATTACCATCGGAGACAGTGCGCCCAGCACATGGCCGGAGTTAGCAACTGATTTTCTAGCAAAGCCAAAATTGAGCAAAAAAAGGGTCAGAACTTAGCGCCCCCCTAGCCCCCTACTCGCCCATTCCCGCCAGTTCCCTCGTTCATTAATGGCCGAGAGGTTTAGACCCCTGTGCCTGGGGGTGGCTCTCCTTGCACCTAGTCGCTTCTAGTTGGGAACGCCTACCTTTCATGTCATTAGCGATAATCATCGCTGGCATGCAACGCGATAGGAAAACCGGCCGCTATCGTCAGAAAGCTGTCGACAGCTTGCTGATAGGGTGATAAAAAAAATTGCTGCTAAAGCGGCAAGAAAGCCCTTGCTAATATGCCCCTAAATTTTTCTCCATATGAGCCGCGATGTCCCGCAAGGAAAGGTACTCTGAGTCGCCAAGGTCAAAACTACCTTTTATATATAATTATATATATATATATAATATAAATAAAAAAAATATATAATAATAAATATATATTAAAAATAACTACCTCAACCAGCTGCAGACCCAAGCATGTCCGAGGAAGCGACCAGGACGCGGGCCCCTGGAGGGCATCTCCAGGCAAATGACCACGGATGCCACTCACGCCCTCTTTCCTGCTTTAGAAGAGTTCTGAGGCGCTTTCCTTCTTCAAATCCTGCAGTGATTTCAACATTAAATTCAACTTTATTCAGGGCGAGGGCTCACCAGACGCAGAGGGGGCAGAGAACTCCAGGGGGGACCAGGAGTGGTTATTGATGGTGTGCGTTTAATTCATTTCTTTACAATTGTATTGTCTTTAAAGGGGAGATGTGTAACATCCTATGATTTCATCTCTTTATTATTCTGCTGTGTGTTGCTGTAGGAGAGTAGGGTCTGCTATCCTATGGTCACCCCATTTTTTTGCTTTTTGCTTCACTGGTTTTCGACTTAATGTGGCTGTGGGCCTGCTAATCAGACCCACAGCCTGCTGCTCTCTCTCTAAATTCACAGACATCTACTATAGGTACATCACCAATTGGGGTTGGGTCACCTTATGAGTCCCTGTACAGAGTACTATAGGTGCTCAGGGCACAGGTGCACCCAAGGCCTACCAGGGGCTGCAGCATATCTTTTGCCACCCCTGGCTGGCACTTAAATCGACACAACTGGCTGTTCCCACAGCTGGGGCAAGGTGGAGTACTCACCCCTTGCTTAGATGTAGTATACCTATGTCTAACCCTATATCTGGACACATAGACACCTATAAGTCACTCCTATGGAAGGCCTTAACAATCCTCAAGGCAGAGTGCTTGGTTTTATGTGAGATGGTGCTCTGGCATGAGCTGAGCCTGTCTGCAGTGTTCGGAACCATTTCCTTACTGCTGTTCCAGGATATTGTCATACCATATATAATCCTCGCGGTTATTGCTAACTTTGGTTTGGCTTTATCAGAACATGTCGTGTAAGGTGTCATACGCTTTGGAATACTACCCCCTCGCCAGTTCTGGCGACGGGGGTAGCATTCCACCCTTCTAGAGGGAGAAGACATGTTACTTTACTCAAAACACGGTTAATCCTAAACAGAGCCCCAGCATCACAAAATGGATGCTGCTGCCACAGACACAAGTCTGACCTCCTGCTGCTGGGAGTCCTTCCAGCGAGGGAGGCTTGGACAATAGGTTTCCTACCTTGGGAGGTGCTAGCACCACCCCAGACAGGCCTTAGTGTATTGGGGCAGGGAAGGCTGAATGAAATGAGACACTGCCTGGGGCACACAAGGTGTCCCATGCATAGTCCAGTTCAAACCGGTGCTGGGGCACTCCAGCCCCAGCTCTGCCACGAAACTGGACAAAGGGAAAGGGGTGTAACCACCCCCTTCCTGGGTCCCACCCATAGGAGGGACCTAGCAGGTAATCCAGCCCCTTGATTTGGAATAAAGGTAGGAGCTGTGTCCTTAGACTTTAGATTATCCTGACTGAAACTCTGATACGAAACTCTGGACCCTTCGACATCCTACTCGACGTAGAAGACTGAAGAATCTCCCTTGTGGTCAAGGAGTGACCACCCTGTGCAAGCAGGCACCATCAAGCGCTCAACGGTTTGCTTTGTTGTTTCTCCTGCCGGAGCTCGAACGACAGAGACCAACAAGAACTGGACTTCCAGATTTGCAACAGCCTGATCCAAAGCCCCAGCAAAGCTGAGACCCATGGAGGCGACGAGAGACGTGGGACTGGCCATCTTGGAAAGCCAGCCAAGTGCTTTCTGTGCAGCTCCTGAGGCACCCTCGAAGCTGTGCATTGGGGATTGAGAAGCCCCATCCCCTTGCATCCTTTGCACCGAAGATTACCTCTCCACACTCACCGAGTGCTGTGTAGGGCCCTTTTGCATTTCCCTACTCGACGCATCTGTCCGGTCACTTGCCCGTTGGCTAGTGGCCTCTGTGACGACGAACCTTTGAATTTTCAATGCTGGTCTGGTTGCTCCAGACTGGCCCTTGGTCCCTTGAAAAGGAGCACCCGCTCTGACCTTGCTGGTCTGATCCAGAAGCCATCTTCGATTCCTGCGTAGATGGCATTTGCCAAGGCCTGTTGACTCCGAATTGAGAATCGACACCGCCGACAGCGAGAGCCTTTGTGAGACAATCCGTGTCCAGAGCTCCTGGTTGTCGTCGACACCTCCTGGTCCACGTGGCATCGGAGACTAACTTCATGACATCACCTGATCGCAACCCGACATCGCCTGGTTCCTTCCTGGTCACTGGCTAGTGACACGGACTCTGTTCCCTCTGCTTTCAGGTACTCTACATCTTCGATCCACCCTTGGATCCAACCGGACTCTTCTCTCCTGGTCGCCTGCAGCATCTTTTCTCCAAGGCTCCATAGAACTCCACGGCGAAACCGGACACACTTTGACACCTATGCACCCGCTTCCTGTGGGTGAGGTAACACGAGTACTGCGGTGCTCCTGTGTAGGTTTACTCTCCTAGTATCCTTTTCAAGTGGTTAGTTTCTAGTCCAGTCGGAAGACTCCTAACTCTTTAACTTTCTAACTTTACGCACCCATTGATTTCTATTGGTGCACGCGTGTGCATTTAGACACTGCACCCGCATCCGGTGGGCCTCCCACGTCCTAACTGCTGTTAGTCCAGTGTAGCCCCAGCGATTCCCAAGGCCCTAGGCCTTACCATTGTTCGTGACGTGGTTCTTATACCACTATTTTAGTACATGGTTTAACGGGCCACCAGGGCCTATCCATATTTGTGCAACTTTTGTATGTTATATTAAGTTACTTGTTATACGCTTGTGCTCCTGTGCTTATAAAGAGTTAAGGGGGTTGTTTAGAAATAAATACATATATATTGGTATTGAAAGGTTTGCATATGGTAAAACAGCTGGCTTCACATGCCCTCTGAAGTTTTAGCCTAAGACTGCTTTGTCCATGCTACCCCTAGGATAGCTGGTCTATAAGGTTGACTTACAACCACCACCATAAGGGTTGTTTGGACGGGTGCAAGGTGCCCACAGAACTGTGGACATCATATATCAGGCCAACGTCTCACAGTTGCCTCTTATTTTATGGATTGTTGTGAGTGACACCCCTTCGATGTTCCAGACTCGACCTGTGAGTTAATGGGGTGTATGATGTGATGTGATTGTGCGACCCCGCCGTGTAATACACTCACCTATCGCTTCAGTTCCACCTGGTTTCACCTGTAAAACCCTCAGCTCAACCCTCGATGGCTCTGAGCAGCGCGGCTCACACAGAGGAACACGTTTGAAGCATTTAAACGGCACCAAAACAATTGAAGTAAAAATCGACCGGACACTCAAGAAATCTGACAACAGTTTATAAAACTAGACTGTATTTTTATAGGAAGATACTAGAACAAACAAGCATTTGCAATGCAATAGGTCTCGCATTTACACAAGTTTGAGCTGTTGGCATTGTAAATAACAATGCCTTTTATTTATGTTTTGGTTTTTAAAACATAAATAAAAGCCCTACAAAAAAATGTCAGGGGGGCTGATTCTTCCAGCAATAAGCAGAGTGGAGATGCAGGGGCACTAAGAAGGGGTGAAAACACAATAAAGCCTCGTTAGCAAGTAAATGGTCTTTTAAAGACCTGTGAAGTGCTCGGGTGCGGCTGTGTGTGTGCCCGGGAAGCTGTCTCAGCCTGGGCTAACACACATGACTGGGGGAGGGGGGATTAACCCCTTTGAGACCGATGGGCGTTGCGCGCCTGCTTCTTGGTAACAAGCAGGTACTCTTAAAGAGTCAGCAGCAGCAATCCTATATTTCCGTTTAAAGCACTGGTTTTGTGCACTGGGGACCTCATATGTGTGTAGTTAATGATAACGAGGGATGTCAGTGTTTTTTTGTTTTAAATTATAACATTAATATATACAAAAAGCTGAGGCTTCAGTACAAAATGTAATGGAGGTAAAGTTGTATTTGTGAAACACGGGTCATACTCTGTGGTCGTAGGGCCCGATTCACAGAACTAACTTAAGACAAAATCCTAAACTTACTACTTTTGGTATTCATAGAATTTAGGATTTTGTCTTAAAACAAACTTAAGACAGACTTAAGACAGACTTAAGACAAAATCCTAACTTAAGTCTGTCTTAAGTCTGTCTTAAGTTTGTCTTAAGACAAAATCCTAACTTCTGTGAATACCAAAAGTAGTAAGTTTAGGATTTTGTCTTAAGTTAGTTCTGTGAATCGGGCCCGTTGAGTCCCAGGACATGGATTGAATCCAGTTGTTGGCCTCGGACGTCATCTGTCAGGCCAATCAATTTCCTCTTCAACAGACAGCTGGACCCGGATGCGCCAAACTTCAGTGCAAACACCTGTGTGACGTGCAGGGGCGGGACACAAGGCAAATTGTGAATATGACATTGACTGTCATAATTTGAACGCAAAAGGATTTTTCTGCCAAAAAGCTTTACCCCCTGCAGTGTGAAACCCCTGTCAAACTATGCAAAGTGGGCAGAATGGAAACACCACTGGTGGAAGCACAAACAGGAGTCCACGCACAGCGTCAGGCGCAAAGTGACGCAAATGTGTGCAACCTTTGCGTGAAATCCCACCGCCAAATGAATCCAGGCTCAACCAACGAACAGAGGGTAAATTGTACCATCATCCCATGGGCAATAACTGAAACGTCCTAGAAAGTGAGACATATGGTTGATTTACCCTTGGGGGGCTGTGTGTCTGCAAAGGGTTGTACAGGAGGGTGAGTAAGGAGCACACACACCCGCACCATTACACAATGATAAATCCTCTTTAGCCTTACGCAAACACATGACCAGTGATGTCAGCAAGTAACACGGGGTAAATGCAGCGCTGCGCAGTATTTGCAGTTTGCGCCGGTGCAGCGCTGGCAGTATTTGCAGTTTGGGCCTGTGCAGCGATGCGCAGTATTTGCAGTCTGCGCCGGTGCAGCGCTGCACAGTATTTACAGTCTGCGCCGGTGCAGCGCTGCACAGTATTTGCAGTTTGCGCCGGTGCAGCGATGCGCAGTATTTACAGTCTGCGCCGGTGCAGCGATGCGCAGTATTTACAGTCCGCGCCGGTGCAGCGATGCGCAGTATTTACAGTCTGCGCCGGTGCAGCGATGCGCAGTATTTACAGTCTGCGCCGGTGCAGCGCTGCACAGTATTTGCAGTCTGCGCCGGTGCAGCGCTGCACAGTATTTGCAGTTTGCGCCGGTGCAGCGCTGCGCAGTATTTGCAGTTTGGGCCGGTGCAGCGCTGCGCAGTATTTGCAGTTTGGGCCGGTGCAGGGCTGCGCAATATTTGCAGTTTGCGCCAGTGCAGCGCTGCGCAGTATTTGCAGTTTGCGCCGGTGCAGCGCTGGCAGTATTTGCAGTTTGGGCCGGTGCAGGGCTGCGCAATATTTGCAGTTTGCGCCAGTGCAGTGCTGCGCAGTATTTGCAGTCTGTGCCGGTGCAGCGCTAAAGTTTTCCGTGCAGTGTTGCACACGTTTCGGTGCATCCGGGCCTATGAAAGTGTCCAATGAAGATCACATCAGATACTCGGCCTGCTTCACCCCCGCCCTTCGATCCATCGGCTGCTTCCAGCGGAATGGCTGGCAGGACTGGGACACTGTTGGACCCGGCCTCGTGGCGTGGCCCGTCTCTGTCCCTCAGAACCCTGCGAGCATAGGCCTGCACCCTGAGCCCCTGCGCAGCGTCCCCACAAGAATAGCCTGCACCCAGCAGCCTGGTCGTCTCACCCCCGATGAGGCCGAACCCCCGTAAACCCACGACCAGGCCGCAGGTCCCCGTCCCGCTCCCGGCTCCGAGCGCCTAACATTGCATGCCCCACAAGGCCCGGACGCCATCTTCCCTTCCCGACATCCCTGTCTCCCTGGGCCTAGCGTGACCCCGGCCCCAGTGAAACCCAGCCTCCAAAGGCACGCCAGTCCCGGCTGGGGGGTAAAGGGCTCCCGAGTGAGATAAGCCAGGGAGTTTCGATGGCACCTCCGGCCTCCCCTGAGGGGCTGGTATCTGTCACACCTTTGGCCCTCCCCTGTGGCCCAGTTTCGATCACCCCTCTGGCCTCCCCGAGGGCTGGCTCCAGACCCGCTGGGCGTCTGGGAATTCCCGGACCCATCTTTCAAAGGGATCAAAGAGCCAACCGCCGGACCTCGCCAACGACCAGCCCCCAGGGCTTGAGACCTCCGCCTGTGAGGGTCCGGAGATCAAAGAGCCAAAGGACTATAACTGGGCCCGCCCGACAACTAGCGGGCAGTTGTATCTTGGACCTGAAGCCCTGCTGATCTGATCGCGGCTGACCCTAAGAAGACTCATCCTGAACCTCTGAGCCCTGCTGACGCTGTCGCGGCTCAAGCTGAACTGAACCATCGGAGCCCTGCTGACGCTGTCGCGGCTCGTCCTCTTGTAACCATCGGAGCCCTGCTGACGCTGTCGCGGCTCAAGCTGAACTGAACCACCGGAGCCCTGCTGACGCTGTCGCGGCTCAAGCTGAACTGAACCATCGGAGCCCTGCTGACGCTGTCGCGGCTCCTCACGAACTTCTCCAGATCGAGTCCTGCTGACCTCGTCGCGGCTCGAGGAGTACTCTGGTCCGGCTGGACCATCGAGAGCACCATCACGACCGAGCCGACTCGACGGAGGTGAAGCAGCCAGTACGACCATCATCCCGTACCCCCCGGCTCGAGGATTGAGAGCTGTGCGTAGGGTACGCCTCGTACTGTCCCAGAGACTAAAAGACTGTCCCGCTTCCCCCTTCCCGAATCCTTCAAGACTTTGTGGTCCCTTGACCCCTGTCTATATAAGAGTGCTACCTCGCTATTTGCTTATATAAAGATCTTGTTACTAAAACCCACCGGTGTGGTGTCTGTTCGTAGTGGGGTGTGAGCTCAGTGTGTACGATCCTAGACCCGAAGTCCTCCCCGGTGAGGACCTCACAATCAAGACTCGGCAAGTTCTGTGGAAGAGGTGGGTCCGGGTGTGGTCCGGTGAGCACAACCTGACCCTCGGGGAGCGCCCCTTCTTACAGTGGTGGCAGCGTCGCGATAAGAACCTACGTCTAGGGATCGTACAGTACTGACACACTACCCGAACGAAGAAGCCGCCATGAGCGTCACAGCCGACAAGACCACCTTCCAGATGGAGCTTCTGGGAGACTATTCGCATCGTGAGCTCAAGCAATTCTGCAAGGATCTCCGTATCCCGTCAACGGGATTAAACACCAAAGAGGACTTTCAACAAGCTCTAACAGCCTGGGTGGAGGCCGGAGCACAACCTCCAGCACCGACAGAAGCCGATGGGGGGGAGCCCCTCTGACCGAAACCCACGCTCCAGAGCAAGAAAGAACAGAGTCCCCGACGCGGACTCCCAGCACGGAGAGAGGTCTATCTCCAGAAGAAATGGCCGACCGAGAACGCAACCGAAGCCACGAGCTAGAACTAGCCCGTTTGAAGATGGAGGGAGAACTCAAGCTGGCCGAGAAAAAGCTAGCCATCGAGCAGTTGCGGCTGCAAGGAGAACTGGAGGAGAAGAAGCTCCAACGAGAACATGACGGAAAGAAGCTCCAGCTGGAGCACGAGCGCAGCATGTTGGAAATAGAACTAAAAGCCCGGAACGAAGGCAGCAAAACAGCAGCGACCCGAGAGGCCATTCCCCTGGTGGAACCCAAGGTCCACATCCCCAAGGACGTGGTCAAAGAATATTATAAAAACGATGACATCCAGCAATGGTTCAAGGCCTACGAGGTCGCCATGACCTCCCACCGAGTTCCGCAGAAAGATTGGGGAGCCGGGCTGTGGGGTCGATTCCTGAGTGAGGGGAGAGACACCCTACTCGACCTACCGTCTGCCGAACAGACCTCCTACAGCCACATGAAAGAGGCCCTCCTCACAAGGTACGGGCTCACCCCAGAAATGTACCGCCAACGCTTCCGAGACTGCAAGAAGATCCCTGGCACCACCTGGGTAGAATATGTCAATTTCTACAGCCAGGCCCTGGAAGGGTGGATCAAGGGCAGCAAAGTATCCACCTTCGAGGGGCTCATCGACCTCATTGCCTACGAACATTTGTCCCTGAATTGCTTTGTGGAACTCCGGCAGCACCTCCTGGACAGCAAGTTGGCTGACCCCCGGAAGCTGGCCATCGAGGCCGATCGCTGGGTGAGCACCAGAGTACCCCGGGGGCCCGGGGGAGACTCTGGCTGAAATGAACAGGGGTCCTCCCGCCAGAGGGGAGGAGGGAACCAGAATAGACAGAGGGGTTCCCAGGTAGGGTCCCCGCGTAGTCCCCCCAGAAACCAGCCCGGCACCTCGCCTCCCACAGCGCGCGCAGGGTTTCCCCCAGCTAACCAGGGCCCCGAGCCAGCCAAGCCTGCTACCATTGCCAGCAACCAGGGCACTATGCCAATGACCCCCGCTGCCCGTTGTTCAAAAAGCCTGCCGCTGCAGGCCCCCCAGCGCGCCACATCACCTCAGTAGCCCTAGAAGAAGAGGAGGGAGAAGAGGAGTTCGGGGGAGCTGACCCCGCAGCCATGATGTTAGTATCCCTGGGTGATAGAGAGATGGTCCCAGGAGCCCCCCTACCCGACAATACCGAGAAGTATCGACAGCAGGTGACTGTCAATGGCCATCACACAGGGGCGCTCCGAGACACGGGGGCCAGTATCACTGCTGTGAAACGGCATCTAGTAACCGAAGCCCAGATTGTCCCCCACATCTCCTGCAGGGTGATCGCAGCCGATAACTCCGTCCGCACCTGCCGGATAGCTCAAGTCCCGTTCGAGTGGGGGGGCGTCTCTGGGGAGTTACGAGTGGCAGTCCGCTCTGACATGCCCGTGGACTGCCTGCTCGGCAACGACCTAGAGAGCTCCCCATGGCAGCGGGTTGAGAAGAGGACCCACCTGGAGATGGTGGGCCTGCCCGAATGGGCCTGTGTGAGTACCCGGTCGATGACCGCCCGAAGAATCCCCCCCGCAGGGGCGACCTTAGAGGCGGCCCCAACGACCCCTGAGGACCCCGAGGTCCCTGAACCCTCCGAAGCCCCTGAACTGTTCCCCGGGGAGAGCTTCCCCTCCGACGCAGGTCCCCTCGGCCCTAGCGTCGAGTCGACCCCGAGTCTGGACGACCTTCCTGAGCTGGCCCAGTGGCGCCAGGAAGGGGGACCGTCCCGTGAAGAATTCTGCCTAGAGCAGACCTCCTGTCCATCCTTGGTTGGGCCGCAGCAGCAGGCCGCCGCCCAGGCCACCGGTGACCAGTCCGGCTCCCACTTTGTCTATTGGGAAAACGGCCTATTGTATAGCGAACAAAAGTCCGCCGAACTAGGGTCCGGCCGAGTGCTGGTGGTCCCCCTACGCTTCCGCGGCTTTCTCCTGAACCTGGCCCATGACGTACCCCTGGCGGGACACTTGGGACAAGACAAAACGTACCATCGCCTGGTCACCCACTTCTACTGGCCGGGCATGCGCTCCGATGTAGAAGGCCACTGCAAGTCCTGCCCCACGTGTCAGTCCAGCGGAAAGAGCGGAGGGAAGCGCAAGGCTCCTCTCCAACCCTTCCCCGTGGTCAGTACCCCCTTTGAGAGGGTGGGAATCGACATCATGGGCCCCCTCGACCCCCAGACCTCCTTGGGGCACCGCTTAATCCTAGTGCTGGTGGACCATGCCACCCGCTACCCCGAAGCCATTCCCCTCCGGACGGTGACGGCCCCCGTGGTGGGGCGGGCCCTCATGGCCATCTTCTCCCGGGTGGGATTCCCCCGGGAAGTCGTCAGCGACCGAGGGACAAACTTCATCTCAAAATACATGAAGTCCCTCTGGCAGCAATGTGGGGTGACCTACAAGTTCACCACCCCATATCACCCCCAGGGGAACGGTCTGGTGGAACGCTTCAACCGGACCCTCAAAGGGATGATCATGGGTCTCGAAGAGCCCCTGAGACGTAAGTGGGACGTCCTCCTCCCCAGTCTCCTCTTCGCGTACCGCGAAGTCCCCCAGAAGTCCCTGGGGTTCAGCCCCTTCGAGCTGCTCTACGGGCACCCCGTCCGGGGACCCCTCACCCTGGTCAAGGAGGGGTGGGAGGCGGCGGCCCCAGAGCCCCCTCCCGATGTGTTTCGATACATCTTGGCCCTCCGGAACCAGACGAGGAAGTTCCGAGAGCTGGCCGAGGCAAACCTCGAGGCCAGTCAAGAAGAAATGAAACGGTGGTATGACCAGAATGCCACTCTGGTCGAGTTCCAGCCCGGACAGTGGGTCTGGGTGATGGCCCCCGTAGAGCCCTGTGCCCTGCAAGACAAGTGGACAGGGCCCTTCAAGGTGATCGAACGCAAGAGTCAAGTGACCTACCTCATCGATGTAGAGTCCCCCAGGAACCCCTTGCGGGTCCTTCACGTGAACCGCCTCAAGCCCCACTTCGCCCGGTCCGAGTTGAGTTTGCTCCTCGCCACGGACGATGGGGAAGAAGAAGAAACGGAGCCTCTCCCCGATCTCCTGTCCACGAAAGAGAAAGATGGCTCCGTAGAGGGAGTGAATCTCTCCTCCTCCCTCTCTCCAGAGCAGCGTGAGGACTGTCGCCAGTTGTTGGGACAGTTCTCAGACCTCTTCTCCCTCACCCCCGGCGTCACCAACTGGTGCGTCCACGACGTGGACACCGGGGACAGCCCTCCAGTACTGCACAGAGCCTACCGCGTCCCTGACCGAGTCCGGGCCTGTATCAAGGCCGAGGTATCGAAGATGTTGGCTCTCGGGGTGGTCGAAGCCTCTGACAGCCCATGGGCTAGCCCCGTGGTCCTGGTTCCAAAGGCAGCCGCCCCCGGTGCTGTTCCTGAGCTGAGGTTCTGCGTTGACTACCGCGGGCTCAACGCAGTCACCAGAAGCGATGCTCATCCCATCCCCCGAGCCGACGAGCTTATCGATCGCCTCGGGGCTGCTCGCTTCCTTAGCACATTCGACCTGACCAGCGGATACTGGCAGATCGCCCTCACCGAGGGAGCTAAGGAAAGGTCCGCTTTTTCCACCCCGGATGGTCACTACCATTTCCCGGTGATGCCCTTCGGGATGAAGAACGCCCCCGCCACCTTCCAGAGGCTGGTGAACCAGGTCCTGGCGGGGTTGGAAGAGTTCAGCGCTGCGTATCTGGACGATATCGCGGTGTACAGTTCCCACTGGCCCGAGCACCTCCAGCACCTCCGGGCGGTACTGACCGCCCTGAGGGGGGCAGGTCTCACCATTAAGGCAGGCAAGTGCCAGATCGGACAAGGGCCCGTAATCTACCTTGGGCACCAGGTCGGAAGCGGCCTCGTAGCCCCCCTCCAGCCCAAGATCGATGCCATCGTGGCCTGGGAGGCCCCCACGACCCAGACGGAAGTGCGGGTGTTTCTAGGGCTCACGGGGTACTACCGCCGGTTCATCAAGAGTTACGGCAGCAACGTAGCCCCCCTCACGGAGCTAACCTCCAAGAACCAGCCGAAGAAAGTCAGCTGGACCTCCGCCTGCCAGGAGGCGTTCGAAACGCTGAAGGACGCCATGTGCACTGCCCCCATCCTACAGGCCCCCGACTACTCGCGAGAGTTTGTAGTCCAGACGGACGCGTCCGAGCATGGCATCGGAGCGGTCCTGTCCCAGGTGAACGAGAGCGGCCTAGACCAACCCGTAGCATTCATTAGCCGGAGGCTACTCCCTCGAGAACAAAGGTGGAGCACCATCGAGCGGGAGGCCTTTGCGGTGGTTTGGGCCCTGAAGAAGCTGAGGCCCTACCTGTTCGGTACTCACTTCCGGGTCCAGACCGACCACCGACCCCTCCGGTGGCTAATGCAGATGAGAGGGGAGAATCCCAAATTGCTGCGCTGGTCCATCTCACTCCAGGGGATGGACTTCACTGTTGAGCACCGGCCTGGTGTTGACCACGCCAACGCAGACGGCCTGTCCCGATTCTTCCGCCTCAGCCAAGAGAACCCCCAAGAGGATGGGTAGTTCTCCCCGCCTTCAGCTGGGGGGGACGCGTGTTGGACCCGGCCTCGTGGCGTGGCCCGTCTCTGTCCCTCAGAACCCTGCGAGCGTAGGCCTGCACCCTGAGCCCCTGCTCAGCGTCCCCGCAAGAATAGCCTGCACCCAGCAGCCTGGTCGTCTCACCCCCGATGAGCCCGAACCCCCGTAAACCCACGACCAGGCCGCAGGTCCCCGTCCCGCTCCCGGCTCCGAGCGCCTAACATTGCATGCCCCACAAGGCCCGGACGCCATCTTCCCTTCCCGACATCCCTTTCTCCCTGGGCCTAGCGTGACCCCGGCCCCAGTGAAACCCAGACTCCAAAGGCGCACCAGTCCCGGCTGGGGGGTAAAGGGCTCCCCGAGTGAGATAAGCCAGGGAGTTTCGATGGCACCTCCGGCCTCCCCTGAGGGGCTGGTATCTGTCACACCTTTGGCCCTCCCCTGGGGGCCAGTTTCGATCACCCCTCTGGCCTCCCCGAGGGCTGGCTCCAGACCCGCTGGGCGTCTGGGAATTCTCGGACCCATCTTTCAAAGGGATCAAAGAGCCAACCGCCGGACCTCGCTAACGACCAGACCCCAGGGCTTGAGACCTCCGCCTGCGAGGGTCCGGAGATCAAAGAGCAGAAGGACTATAACTGGGCCCGCCCGACAACTAGCGGGCAGTTGTATCTTGGACCTGAAGCCCTGCTGATCTGATCGCGGCTGACCCTAAGAAGACTCATCCTGAACCTCTGAGCCCTGCTGACGCTGTCGCGGCTTGATCCAGCGGGCTATAGAAAATATATCATAAACTACACTACCCAACTTCATAACCTATAAACAAAATTCTATACTAAATATGGACCCATTTATGAACCTGATATATTTTGGGCCTACTGAATCAGGTGGTCAGAATAAATCTATATACACATTATCTACACACTATATACATATTTATACATTTGCAGAAATAATATTGTCATTAGAATAAAACCCAACCATTTAAACGACCACCATAGGCGACGTGATCTAGCTAATGGTAACCTATACTTCTAAATAATCAAGACCAGCTTGTTTGTCAAAAGTAAGATTTTATTTTCTAAATTATGATATATATGTTGTAAGTTTTATAAATGAAATTTATTTGCAATAAAGTAAGCATGATGGTAAGAAATATGGAAAAATACAATTTAAGCAATTGAATAAATTTTAAAGAAATTATATAAAGTTTAGCATTTCTAAAACCTATTTCCCTAACTGAGCTAAATAGACAGAAATTAAAGTAAAGAATTTTTGAGGATTCTTACGTGCTCCACGCAAAGTCCAGCAGCACATCACCCTCATCGGAAAGTCAGAAAGCAGCAGCCAGCCCAACCCTAAGGGCATGACTTTTTATACCTTTCTACGCTAACTAAACTAGCAAAGGAAAGTTTTCAGAAATCTACGACGTCCCATTGGTTGAGAGTGACAAGTGACATGTCACCCGATTCTTAAAAAGTTCCACAAAATCATGTCTTACAAAGACCATTGTCTCTTCCACGTGAAGCCAAAAACTTCCTGCGATTGCAACTTTGTATTAAGTCATCCTCGCAGCTTCCATAGTCTTTCAGTGCAACTTCCGCGGATGCCAAGTTAAGGACTGACAAAAAGTTCACTTTCGACCTTGGCCATGTCCGACAGAATGATGTCAGCTCATCAGTTTTTGCTTTGTGAATGCAGCTTCAATAAACGTTTTAATTCAGAATGGGCGTCTCGTGACTTTCTGCAGAATTATAGATCAGCTCTTTTTCTGCGGCTCAAATAACTAGGCCTCAAAAGCAGGCAACTTATGATTTCTAGTATAAAACAAACACAAGAAAAGTATTAATGTAAGAAATAAAGTATATTCTGTATCCACCCCATGGTTTACTAATTAATTAACCCACCCGATTAATCAAAATGTTACCTAGCTAATGCAAACAAATAAAGCAGCGTTTATATTTACCAGTCTCCGTTTTTCAATGAGACCCATATGCACCTAGAATAGTAGAAATGACATCACACAGACAAGGAAAAGCAAAACAAGCACATGCTTCGTTTAAGTTTGCAGCAGTTAGTAATGACAAAAACGAAAACAATAAATTATTTTATTATTTTGCACGAACAAAAAGATGCAACATTTATGCACGTTTATGAGCACACATGTTAGTCCCCCCACGTGTAAAGTTTAATCTAAGTTGTATTAGCACGACATATCACAAATCATTAATAATTTTATTCATGTTATGGAAATGTGACTTCGCGAGTTTAAACAAAATTTTGTTTTCTATCTCGCTCCATCAACTCCCTCATCTGGTGATTAACAAATCACCACACCAGCACTCAAAATTTTGGTAAATTAAATTTTTAAGAAATCGATTCAAATTCAATTGTATTAGTAAACCTAAAAGTCTGTTTCAGCATAATCTTTGCAATTAACATGACGCTCTCTATGTAACTCCTGTAACTCGATCTCCCTTTCCTCTTCTTTTCTGAGTTTATAGATTCTCTTCTTTTCCTTCAAATGTTTCTTTCTTTTATGTAACAAACAACCTACTTTAGTCAAAATAAAAATGAATACTATTATAATCAAAGGTGCCAGAATCTTGCCAAGAATTGAACTTCCGATATTATGAAACCAGTTTTTAATTGCTTGAAACCTTTTTGAAAGTTTCCCTGTAAAATCTTCTTCTTCTAAAGGAATTATTTCTGAATGCATTTGTGTAATATTCTTAATATACATTTCAATATTCTTACTTTCATCAGGAATATATGTACAGCAATGTTGAACATGTAAAATGCCACAGACTCCTCCCTCTTTTGCTAGGAGAATGTCTAAAGCAAGACGATCTTGAATTACCATGGATCTAATAGCAATAACTTCAACATTCACTAATTGAAACCCATCAGCAGTGTCAGTTGATAATCTATCAACTATAGTGGACAATTTTCTGATTCTCCCTGCATTTAAGGTTATACCAACAAAAGGTATTACAGCTTGAAAAATATCTCCCAGAACTTCGGTAAAAGTTTCTCTTTTAGCTCTATTTACATAATTATGAATTTTAAACAATCCTTCTGAATCTCTGTCAACATGAAACACTTTAGGAAAAACAATTCCCACATAACAAGTTCCATACCAATGGTCTGGAAGGTTATAGTAAGCTTTGTCACCACAAACAAAATAAATTCCAGGGAAGATAGGATCTTTTCCACCTTTAAATCCCCAACCTCCCATAATCTGATAAGTATCTTCACAGTTGCTTGCACCTACAAAATAATTATCAAAAAGTGTATTATCTCTTCTAATGCAAAGCTTTCCACTAACAGGTTTGTCTATGTGAATTGCAATATTTTCAAGCATTTTGCCATTTAATTTCTCATCCTCTTTTTGCCAGAAGGATGACTTAGTCTGCTTGACTAATTCATTTCTCTTATAAATTGCTCTTCTCTCCTCAACCATATTCAAAAATTTCTTTCCTTCAGCACTTAATTTACATGTTAGATTATTCTTATAAGCATACTCATAATTGAGTTTGTTAGTAACAAGGAAATATTCTCTCAATTGCTTAGCTTTCTTATGCTTATTTAAAGCATTATCAATTTTAACATTAGCAAAAATTTCATCATAATTTGAATAGTAATATTCTAAACGACCAGTTTGATAAAATAAACTAGTTAATACACTACATGTAACAGCATAAGTGAGAGGAAGCATATTATATGTTACTCCCTCAGAAACAGAAGCAGGTAACTTAACACATACATAACAGTCCTTTGCATCCATTACCTTTACATATTCACTCAAAAGCTTTGTGAATGTATTGCTTGAAAAATCACCTATTGATTTATCTTGATGAATGTTAGGCTGATGATCAATTACTTTTGCAGATGTACTATGTTTAGTTTGGCTAACCAAAGCTTTGCTTGTTATGTTAACTTTGTGTAATTCTCTATTCATTTCTAAAGGTATAATCACAGCTAGTATCAACCAGAGCAGAACCAAAATGAGCAGACATACCAGAGTCATCTTACAGCATCTTTTAAAAACAGAACATTTTGAAGTGCTCTCCTTAACGTAAGGCATTTTTAGGTTAGTTTTAGCCTCAAAAATAAAAATAAATTTTAAAATTTATATACACCCCCCTTTTAAAATATATTTTTCTTTTATAATCCTAAACAAGATTTCTTCGACCTTATGTCATACATAAGTTTTCTTCTATTAAACAGTTTTTCTTCGACCTTGTGTCAACTAACAGGATTTCTTCAGCCTTTTGCCAATTTAATAATTTTGTACTTCAATCATTGTCACTAATTTCTTGGATTTCGTTTTCTTCTTCACTACTATCATATATGTCAATAACAGGTGGAATTACTAAGTAAGTCCACTCAGGAGACTTGTATTTCTGGTTTGGTCTAATTATTCTCTTTCCTTTTCTCGATATCACTTCAATTTTTCTTCCAACTCCAATTTCTTTTCCTGGACTCTTTTGACTACTTATTTCTTCAACTTGTTCTATTGGCTTTTTGATCAATCTGACTCTCAATCTTCCACCAGGCCAGTAGTCTGCTTTTCTCACGTACTTCTTCTTTGGTTCAGAATTATTTGATTCTGACTTCCAAGTCCTTTTCTTTCCGTTTTCACTTCCACCTTCCACGTCACTTTCTTCAGTTTCGTAGTCTGAAATTTCAATTGACTCAGGAACTTCTCTATTCGGCAATTTCACTCCTTCAGGAACTTCACTTTGTCTTCTATCACTGGTACTCGGTAATTCGTTCTCCTCTTCTTCTTCAATTACCTCTAGCTTCCCAGATTTTGGATTTCTGTTCCTTACTTCAGAGCTTGTTCTCTGCCTTTCGGTACTCTCCTGGTCTGAAACTTCTTTTGGTTCAGCTTCTTTGTCTTCAATATAGACAACTGAATCTTCAGTTATCTTTCCTTTTAACAGATTCTCTTCACCTTCAGAATCTATTTCAATTATTTCTAAGTCTTTTCTTGTCAGATTTCTATTCACTGGCACAGTTTCCAGATGTCGACTTTCTTGTCGATCTTCAGAATCTGGAATTACTTCACCTTCTGTTCTGTCTTCTGCTTCAGAATCAGAATCATCTGTAGTATCACTTTCAACATCAGAATTCTCAGGAGTTGGTATTGGAATAGTATGACTTGGATGAATCCAGCGCTTCAATCCTCTGCACTTTACAGCATTAGTAGTGATCAAGATTACCTGCCTAGGTTTCTGCCATCTAGGAGATAGACAATTCCTCCTCCGATGTACTTTCGTTCTGACCCAGTCTCCAGGTCTCAAATCATGAGTCAAAACTTTTTCATTTGATTGAGCTTCAGTTCCCACCTGATTAGACACAGAAGTTACCATATCAGATAACCTTTTACAGTAATCCAAAATTGCACTGTCATTTATGCTCAACAGTTTACCTACAGGTACAAAAGCTTGCCTCATAACTCTTCCCATTAAAATTTCATGAGGACTCAGACCTGTCTTTTTATCTGGTGTACTTCTTAATGACATCAAAACAAGTGGAAGAGCATCAGTCCACTTAACTCCTGTCTCTAGACACATTTTTCCAATTCTGTTTTTGATAGTTCCATTTATTTGTTCAACTACACCTGATGCCTCTGGTCTGTATGCACAGTGTATTTTCTGCTCAATGCTCAAAGCTTCACAAATTAATTTCAACAGTTTGTTATCAAAATGGCTTCCTCCATCACTCACAATCGTGACTGGAAAACCGTACCTTGGGATGATTTCTCTGAACATTAGTTTTGCTACTGTAATTGAATCACAATGTCGTGTAGGGAAAGCCTCTACCCATCTTGAGAATAAGCATACAATTACAAGTACATATTTCAAACAGTTGTGTAAGGGCATTTCAATGAAATCTATTTGTAACCTGGTAAAGGGACCACCCTCTCGTCCAATTATTCCTGTCCCCACCACTGATTTTCTGTTTGGATTCATTTGTTGGCATGATAAACACCTTTGACAAAAAGATTCTGCAATGGTTCTAAATTTGGTATTGAACCATGTTTCTCTAAAAAGTCTGACCATAGAATCTCTTCCTAAATGTGCAGGACCATGATATAATCTGGCCATGTCAGCAATCAAGCAATTTGGTAAGACTATTCTGCCATCTTTGTAAACCCACACTCCATCTTCTTCACGTGGTCTACAATCTGATCTTAACCATAGGTCTTTTTCTTCATCATCTGCTTCGTTTTGTAAATCTCTAATCTCATGCCATGTTTCTACAACAGTTGTTAGCATTAATGAATTTGAATCAGTTTCTTTACTCCTATTCCGATTGTAAGAATAATTTTTCCTTGCGCAGTACTTTGCTGTTTCGTCTGCGAAGGCATTTCCCTTGGAAATATAATCAGTTCCTCTAGTGTGCGCTGCACACTTGACTATGGCAATTTCTTTTGGCAATTGTATTGCTTCAATTAATCTTCTAATGAAAACTGCATTTTTAATTGGTGATCCTGTTGATGTCATGTATCCTCTCTGTGACCAGAGTTGTCCATAATCATGCACAACTCCGTACCCATACTGACTATCAGTAATGATGGTAACTCTTATATCTTTCGATATTTCACATGCACGAATTAAAGCAATCAATTCAGCCACTTGTGCTGAACGAACTCCTTCAAGACATGATGCTTCTTCAACATCTTCGACTGTACAAACTGAGTATGAAGCTTTCAAGACACCTCCTTCGGATCTTAAGCATGAGCCATCTACAAAGTAGACAAAATCCGATTCAGACAAAGGTCTGTCTTTGATGTCTTTTCTTGGTTTTGTGCAGAATTCCATGACATCTAAACATTCATGTTCTGTCTCAATGTCATCAACAATTTCAGAATCAGGCAGTAATGTAGAAGGATTCAGATTCAAACATCTTGAAATCGAAACATTATCTGCTCCCAGTATGATTTTCTCATACTTTGTCAATCTGCTACTTGTTAAATGTTGAGTCTTACCTCTTGTCAGTAATATTTCAACTGAATGAGGCACAAAAACTTTCACAGGAAATCCCATAATGATTCCTTCACTTTGTTCAAGGCTGATACTTGTAGCTGCAACTGCTTTCAAACATCCTGGTAATGCTTTTGCAATTGGATCAAGAACTGCAGAGAAGTATGCAATAGGTTTCTTTAGATTTCCATGTCTCTGTATTAACACAGATAATGCACATCCTTCTCTCTCACTGCAATACAGTTCAAAATCTTTCTCATAATTTGGCATACCCAAAGCAGGAGCTTGGCATAAGCTCTTTTTCAGGTTCTCAAAAGATTCCATCTCAGCATCATTGAGAATAATTGGATCTTTTACATCTGATTTGGTCAGTCTTTGTAGTGGTTTTGTAATTACTGAAAATCCACTTATCCATTGTCGACAGTAACCTACCATTCCTAGGAACATTCTGACCTGTCTTTGTGTTTTAGGCGGTAACATTGCTTGAATCATTTTTATTCTCTCTATTGTTACTTGTCTTTTTCCCTTTGCAATTCTGTGACCAAGATATTTTACTTCTTGTTTGCAAAACTGTAGTTTTGCTGGGGACACTTTATGTCCTTCTTCTGCAAGGCGATTTAACAGAATTATTGTGTCTGTTACACAATTTTCTCTTGTCTTTGCAGCTATTAACAAATCATCAATATACTGCACCATCGTAGACCTACCTGGTAAGTCTAAATCTTCTAATGATCTTTTTAACAATTCATTAAAGATTGAAGGACTTTCTGTATAGCCCTGAGGGATTCTTGTCCATCCAAGGGTTTTACCTTGGAATCTGAAAGCAAAGATTTCATAACTGTCTGGGTGTAAGGGAACAGTAAAGAATGCATTGCAAAGGTCAATAACTGAGTACCATTCAGCATCATGTGGAATCTGAAATAGTATTACTGCTGGGTTTGGAACCACAGGACAACATGGAACGACAATTTGATTAACTTTTCTCAAATCTTGTACGATCCTAAATGTTCCGTTAGACTTTTTAACTCCCATAATTGGTGAATTACAAGAGCTACTCTTCATTTCCTTTAATACACCTTGCTTGATTAACTTTTCAATTATAGGTGTAATACCTTCAATTGTCTCTAATTTCATTTTATACTGTGGAGTGTTTGGAAATTCTATTCCCTGTTTCAATGCAATTTTTACAGGATCTACATTTTTCATTAGACCCATCTCATTTCCAGTAAAATCCCATATTTCAGATTTCACTGTTTCTTTTAGCTCTTCAGGTAAATCCTTTTCTTCAAATGCAGGAAACAATTTTGTTTCTTCTGCTTCCATCATCATCATTGTCATTCTGTACAAACCATCTTCCTCCATTGTTTGTAACTCAACTCCTTCAGGAGAACAATATATTCTGCAATTCATTTTACATAGGATGTCTCTACCTAATAGATTTACTGGACTACTGTTACAAACCACAAATCTGTGTTTGTCTCTGTAATTTCCAATTTCAACTGGTACTGGATCAGTTAAGTCTGTTTTAATTTGCTGATTACTTACTCCCACAACTTGGATGGTATCCCCAGAGAGAGGTAGGTTTTCAATTTCCACTGATCTAACAGTAGAACGGGTAGCACCAGTGTCCACTAGAAAAGTGATGTCTACATCATTAACTTTCCCGTTTACATAAGGACCAGACTGGTCAACCTCAAGAGTGGCTCCAACAACACACTCTTCCTCCTCTCTCGGGCACCGTCAGCAATAATCATCAGAATCACTGTCTTGACTTTCTGTTAATAAAAATTGTTGTGAAGCATTTTGCATTTGAACCTTTTGCTGCTTTTGCTGTTTTTGTGGTTTTATTACCTGTTCACATCCCTGAAATCCCACGTTTGGATTATATTTTTGAACTCCCCCACAATTCGGAAAAGGTGGTTGTGGCAATTGGTCTTGACGATTATTCACCTGTTGTTGTTGCTGTTGTTGTAACTGTCGCTGAATATTAAATTCATTTAACCCCTGTTGCATCTGTAGCTGTTGCTGCAGGTTAACACCATTCTGCATCTGTGGATTCAATAAGGGATTCTTTGAGTTTCTAGGAGGATGAGGACACTCGTCCCTCCAATGTCCAATTTCGCCACAATTAAAACAAGCTAATCTTTGTTTCAGCTCTTCTATCTTTGGGCTAAATTTCTTTGGGAAATTATTATTACCTTTAAACTTTCCTTGTATCTGGTTTGTATTTCCAGTTTGAACAAAATTAGTGTTCTTGTTTCCCATGCTGGCAATCTGTTGCTCAGCCACCTTTACCTGAGCCCACATGGCTTTCTCCTTCAGCTTCTTCTGTTTTACTTCTAATTCATCGCTACAATATTTTGCTTTTCTTAGAATATCATCTACAGATAGTGCTTGCCATCCGACAATACTAGTTCTGATCATTTCTCCAATTTCAGGTTTTAGTCCATAAACAAATCTATAGATAAAATGACTCATGTCTTTTTCATCTAATTTTTCATAACCACTGTATTGTTTAAAGATTAACAATAGTCTTTCATAAAAAGAATGAACTGATTCTTTTGTTTCCTGTTCTGTTCTTTCTATTTTAACCCAATCAACTTCTTTGGGTGGAATTTTGTTTTTCATCCAAACAATTACTTTCTCGTAAAAATCCATTACAAGTGGATTTGGGGCACCTGTTTCTTTAATTCGTTCAGGTTCTGCTTTTGGCCAACTAATAGATATTTTACATTCTGTCCAAAGATCAGATGGGACTACAATGTCAAAAAATCCATCCAAATCAATCCACAGAACTTTTGACACTTTGATAAATCTATCGACTTGCCTGTACCACTCAACTGGTTTCTCCCTCAATTTTGGAAAGTCATTTGTGAATAATAGAATGTCCTGTCTTGACCATGGGACATGAACATATCCTCCACCTGCAACTTCCCTCATTGGAAATTGTTTTGACAATTTTTCCAATCTTTCATCTTCCTTCCTTTTGGTCCATTTCACTCTCCATTTGTTCAGTTCTCCTAGCTTTTTGATATAGACAATCAAATCTTTAATGTGAACTATTCTTCCCATTGAGTTCAAACTCTCAATGTCACTTTCTGAAAAGTCTAATCTGTAATGCTTTGCAAAATTCTTTTGTTTACTTACATCGATTTCAAGTTCTGCAGCTAGATCCTCTAATTGATCATATTTATTTTTCGTTTTCCACTGAATACTTTTGCAAATGAATAGTAGTTCATCATCCCGATAGTAATTTAAACTATCTGGGCCAATTGTTCCAATTATTAATTCTTCAATATTAGCTTTTAATTTGGCCACATCAAGTTTTGGTGTGGTTACCCTAACTTCAGGACTTCCTACATCTGACATAGCACCCATTGGTGTTTTTGGAGATAAATCCTCATTAAAGGTTAAATCAGGCATTCTCGATCTAGAAATGTTTAATTCAGTCAAGTCTGAATAAAATTTTTCAGCAGGTTTTTGAATTTCTGTATTTAAAGGAATAGTCAATCCGTTTTTGGTTGTATCTCTTTGATCAAATACAGGCTGAACAGGACCTATTGTTACTGGAACTGTGACAGCTTCCATGCCTTTTGTCATTCTTTTAATTAATTCTTCTTTAGACTTTAAATATTCATTATAATCAACATCCTCAACATTTCTTGTCTCTCTTGCATAATCTTTTGGTGGTTCCCTTGCTCTTGGAGTCATTGTAAAATGTCTACCTTCATTTCGAGCATTCTCAAATTCTGATCTTCTAGGAGTTTCAATGATTTCACTATTATTTGGATAAAGTTTAGGAGCTTCACTAATTGGAGGTGCACTCGGTGAAGTTTCAGTAGAAACCACCGGAGTAGACCATGATCTAGGAGGTCTCAAAGGCTGATTAGGCTGTTTCTTTCTAGCAGTTGTATATATTTCTTCCATAACTGCATCCTCAGATTCACTTTCCATAGATTTCCCTGTAGGAGAACCCATTACCATTTCATGAATTAAATACAATCCTTCACTCATGTTTCCCTGTCTCCACATTCGCAATCTATCTTCATGAGTTTCTCTTTTCCATGATGGATTTTTAGAAGGTCTTTTAATTCCACTAGCTTCTCTTTGTAACTGATACATCTCGTCTTCCCACTCAACTAAAGCTTCAAATTGAGTTGGTCTCGGTTTTGGAACAAGAGCATTCATTTTCTCTCGTAAGTTTCTTAAAACTCTTACATTAAATGAACCATCATCAGGCCAAGCTAAAACACCATCGTTTTTAGTATAACGTTTCCAACTGTCGAACCATAGGACAGTATGATATCCGTATTCACCTTCCATGTACGCTGCAGGTGTTTTATACTTATGAAGTAGTTTACCACCTCGCGTTTCGATTTTCTTGTCAGGTGAAAATAAATTCTTAAATTTCTGAAATAATGTTGTCTTTTTCTCAACATGTTTAAAATGATAACTCATTTTTAAGAGTTAAATTTAATTCACAAAATCGTTCGTAAAATATTTCCGGGATGTTCCGCAAAACAACCAATCCGTGCGCGAAACACACCAACAGGCCAATGGCAGTTGAGCCGCGTCACTTTTCTGCTCAACCAATAAATTTAGAGTTTTTCCGAACGACCAATCAGCTCACAGGCCGTCAGAGACTCAGGAGCCAATCAGAATACAGCTTGTGACGTAGGCCACCCAATCCCAACGCGGCTCTGTGACGTACACAGCAGCTGCGGTTTCTCGCTTCTCACTCCTGGCGCTTACCCCTCCTTCACAAAATCTTTTCACAGCGCCATTTTAAGAACACTTTTCAGTGTAAATTAATTCTTAACAATGACTATAAAGACAACATCTGTTCGTTTCACTAATTAGGATAGTTTACATACATTCAAGTATCCACACTTCGGAATAGACGGCGCTATTCACACTAAGGATAATATTCAATTGTCAGTAGAGTAACCTTACCCCACCCTTCTAACACGTATAATTATGAACTCGCTTTGCTCTGAACCCACCGCGAAGTGAAAGTTCTAAGAGTTCCACTTGATCATAAAATACAATTCAAACTCGCACTTTTACACGGAAAATTCCCTAAATTCAAACACACATGAAATCCGTACAGGACTCTCACCTGTTTATAGAAATCATGCACCGTTAGCAAAATAACGACGTTATCCGTACAGGGCTCTCACCTGTTTATAGAAATGAAACATGTACCCGTACAGGACTCTAACCTGTTTATAGATAATCATGCACCGACGTTAATTTTACCCTTCACTCAAGCTCGGGTATAACTAATACTCTCATCACAGTGAGTTTTATGGAAGGCGCTTTGTCCCTATTCTCATGCTGCTTTGATTTCTTAGAAAATCCTCACTATACAAGATTCAGACCTAGCCCTAAAACTGTGCTGCTCGGCGACAACACTATGGTACACGGCGATACCTCTTGTGATACTCGGCGATATCACTACAAACTGAACAGATGGCTTGCGTGACTAATTTCTCGCCACACAATCTATACCGGTATAGCTTACAGATAGACACAAAAAACGAATTTAACATGTGTTAAAACATCGATCCTATTTCCATACCATGACGCAACCCTTAGCAACCAACATATTACCTTGGTTACCTCTTAGCAACCATCAATTTCTGCTACCAGAGAATTGATCCAGCGGGCTATAGAAAATATATCATAAACTACACTACCCAACTTCATAACCTATAAACAAAATTCTATACTAAATATGGACCCATTTATGAACCTGATATATTTTGGGCCTACTGAATCAGGTGGTCAGAATAAATCTATATACACATTATCTACACACTATATACATATTTATACATTTGCAGAAATAATATTGTCATTAGAATAAAACCCAACCATTTAAACGACCACCATAGGCGACGTGATCTAGCTAATGGTAACCTATACTTCTAAATAATCAAGACCAGCTTGTTTGTCAAAAGTAAGATTTTATTTTCTAAATTATGATATATATGTTGTAAGTTTTATAAATGAAATTTATTTGCAATAAAGTAAGCATGATGGTAAGAAATATGGAAAAATACAATTTAAGCAATTGAATAAATTTTAAAGAAATTATATAAAGTTTAGCATTTCTAAAACCTATTTCCCTAACTGAGCTAAATAGACAGAAATTAAAGTAAAGAATTTTTGAGGATTCTTACGTGCTCCACGCAAAGTCCAGCAGCACATCACCCTCATCGGAAAGTCAGAAAGCAGCAGCCAGCCCAACCCTAAGGGCATGACTTTTTATACCTTTCTACGCTAACTAAACTAGCAAAGGAAAGTTTTCAGAAATCTACGACGTCCCATTGGTTGAGAGTGACAAGTGACATGTCACCCGATTCTTAAAAAGTTCCACAAAATCATGTCTTACAAAGACCATTGTCTCTTCCACGTGAAGCCAAAAACTTCCTGCGATTGCAACTTTGTATTAAGTCATCCTCGCAGCTTCCATAGTCTTTCAGTGCAACTTCCGCGGATGCCAAGTTAAGGACTGACAAAAAGTTCACTTTCGACCTTGGCCATGTCCGACAGAATGATGTCAGCTCATCAGTTTTTGCTTTGTGAATGCAGCTTCAATAAACGTTTTAATTCAGAATGGGCGTCTCGTGACTTTCTGCAGAATTATAGATCAGCTCTTTTTCTGCGGCTCAAATAACTAGGCCTCAAAAGCAGGCAACTTATGATTTCTAGTATAAAACAAACACAAGAAAAGTATTAATGTAAGAAATAAAGTATATTCTGTATCCACCCCATGGTTTACTAATTAATTAACCCACCCGATTAATCAAAATGTTACCTAGCTAATGCAAACAAATAAAGCAGCGTTTATATTTACCAGTCTCCGTTTTTCAATGAGACCCATATGCACCTAGAATAGTAGAAATGACATCACACAGACAAGGAAAAGCAAAACAAGCACATGCTTCGTTTAAGTTTGCAGCAGTTAGTAATGACAAAAACGAAAACAATAAATTATTTTATTATTTTGCACGAACAAAAAGATGCAACATTTATGCACGTTTATGAGCACACATGTTAGTCCCCCCACGTGTAAAGTTTAATCTAAGTTGTATTAGCACGACATATCACAAATCATTAATAATTTTATTCATGTTATGGAAATGTGACTTCGCGAGTTTAAACAAAATTTTGTTTTCTATCTCGCTCCATCAGGCTCAAGCTGAACTGAACCATCGGAGCCCTGCTGACGCTGTCGCGGCTCGTCCTCTTGTAACCATCGGAGCCCTGCTGACGCTGTCGCGGCTCAAGCTGAACTGAACCACCGGAGCCCTGCTGACGCTGTCGCGGCTCAAGCTGAACTGAACCATCGGAGCCCTGCTGACGCTGTCGCGGCTCGCCCTCTAAGACCATCAGAGCCCTGCTGACGCTGTCGCGGCTCCTCACGAACTTCTCCAGATCGAGTCCTGCTGACCTCGTCGTGGCTCGAGGAGTACTCTGGTCCGGCTGGACCATCGAGAGCACCATCACGACCGAGCCGACTCGACTGAGGTGAAGCAGCCAGTACGACCATCATCCCGTACCCCCCGGCTCGAGGATTGAGAGCTGTGCGTAGGGTACGCCTCGTACTGTCCCAGAGACTAAAAGACTGTCCCGCTTCCCCCTTCCCGAATCCTGCAAGACTTTGTGGTCCCTTGACCCCTGTGTATATAAGAGTGCTACCTCGCTATTTGCTTATATAAAGATCTTGTTACTAAAACCCACCGGTGTGGTGTCTGTTCGTAGTGGGGTGTGAGCTCAGTGTGTACGATCCTAGACCCGAAGTCCTCCCCGGTGAGGACCTCACAATCAAGACTCTGCAAGTTCTGTGGAAGAGGTGGGTCCGGGTGTGGTCGGGTGAGCACAACCTGACCCTCGGGGATCGCCCCTTCTTTTACACTGGCAGCAATCAGTGCCCATTGTTAGCTGTGCACTCCTGACTTCTGCAGACAAAGCTTCATAACTCACAAAATGACATATTAATCCGAGCAGAGCTGCATATAGTGTGTTCGCTGAATACAAGTTATTTAAAGGGACCACCGCACAGGAGCTCCGGGGTGTGCAGTGATGTAAAACAGATTACATACAAGCAGATCATGCAATGACCCGTCAGTCCACGGGTGGGGTTGAAGGCAGTGTGGGCGAGGGAGCATTCATGAAGCCCCTCATTCGCGCTCGTTTTTAGGTCTCGCGTGGCGTACTGTGCACATGCGCAGTCGAGCTCGCAAGATTTTATGTTTTAGAGTGAGTTTCTCTTGCAAGGGATAAGCCCCGCCCCTCTTCTCCATTGGCTGGCCTCCTAAACGGTGGCCAGCCATTGGAGAAGAGGTCGCCATGATGTATTTCTTTCTCTTTAAGCCCCGTCCCTTTCAGACTGGGTTCCTTGCCTTACGTTTGTGGTAAAAGCTTTCTTATCTTCTTTATGGGTCCAGATGGCCCCATAAAAAAGATAAGAAACCTTTTAAGTTAGCAGGAAGTCCGGGAGCCCTGAAAAGGACGGGCTAAAAGAGAAAACTCGTGTCATGGCGAGTGCTTGTTTCTCTTTGAACTATGGGTACTGAAGTATTTGTCCCACTGCACCCTTTTGTCAATTTATTTTGCTATATTTACACGGCTGCTAATGTATAAAAGCAGAGAAGGGAATGCATAACTTTGCCTCGTGTCCCTAGTAGAACTGAAGATTTTTGTTTACGAAGAATTCGAGTCTTATGTAAACGTGGTCGCTACAAGAACAAAACCAACTGCAGCCGTTGTTTTTTTTCATTTGGTTGTTCTTATAAACCCTTTCCAAGATAGGCCTTTATTTCTCAACCTAGTATCCTAGGGCGGGTCATGTGCCTGAGAGAAGGACACTTACGCATACCCACCAAATTCCCTTCTTGAGACGATCCACTTTGTGATGCCAACAGTGGGACAATCTTGAAACGCTAAATTCAAGATGGCATCCATTGTGACACCCCAGACTTGGGCAAGAGCCACAGACACCTTTCAAGATGGCCGCCAAAGTGACGCAAACGGAGCGTCATTTTGACTGAAGTCAAACCCCCGCTGCTGATGATAGTCTATTTTCTACTTCTAAGGAGCGAAGCAGGCCCTGGGAACCCTGTGTACACCGGCTACAGTGGGCGGCGGCGCTGCAGAGGCTCTTGTGGCGGCACTGGTGGCCGCTCCTTCTGTACGGTGTGTGAAGCGACAGCCATGCCAAGCAAGAAGAAGAAGTATAATGCACGCTTCTCACCAGTGAGCCCCCGTGCTTTATCCGCTGCCTACCCCCTCCCCCAAATTTGTCTTAACCCCGGGTAACCCACCCATCTCAAACCAGGTACTGGAAAATCAAGAGGTTTTCTCCGACAAACGTATCTTCTATGCAGAATCCTCCCCATTTTAAGAAATCTCCCATACCACCCCTCAAATTGTTAGTTCTACTATAGCGTGACGTGCCCGGAAATTGGCCTAATTTACTGAGTTCCGTCTACCGCCTTTGTTGCCAGTGGAAATCACTTGGTGCCTTAAGAAAAGTTACCGATCTCTGCATAGTCTCCACCTAGTATTGATAACAAGTGTTCTTCCTGGTCCCCCTCCTGCGACTGTCTTCAGCACCCAGTCTCCTTGGGAGCTTAAACCCCTCTACCCCCTCTAACCCCACACACAACCCCCCACACACACAACCCCACACAAATACAACCCCACCCACACACACAAACAACCCAACACACACACACAAACAACGCCAAACACACACAACCACAGAACCCCACACACATAACCCCACAGCCCCACTCACACACAACCCCACACACACAACCACACAACCCACACACACAACCCCCACACACACACAACCACATCCCCCACACACACAACCACAACCCACACACACACAACCCCACACCACGCAACCCCCCACACACAAACACAACCCCACACACACACTCAAGGGTTCTGGACTATGGGGATTAAACATTTAAGGCACTAGTAGTGTTGCTAAATGTCCATTGTAAACACATTCGTATACTATTTTGGGTAAGAGTGTGTGTGTTGCTCTGTGTGTGTGTGTGTGGCTCTGTGTGTGGCTCTGTGGCTGTGTGGGTCTGTGTGTGTGGCTCTGTGACTGTGTGTGTGGCTCTGTGTGTGTGTGGCTCTGTGTATATGTGTGGCTGTGTGTGTGTGTGGCTGTGTGTGTAGCTCTGTGTGTGTGTGGGTCTGTGCTCTGTGTATGTGGCTCTGTGTGTGTGTGTGGCTCTGTGCTCTGTGTGTGGCTCTGTGTGTGGGTCTGTGCTTTGTGTGTGTGTGGCTCGGTGTGTGTATGTGTGTGTGTGTGGCTCTGTGTGTGTCTGTGTGGCTCTGTGTGTGTGTGTCTGTGTGTGTGTGTGTGGCTCTGTGTGTGTGTGTCTGTGTGTGTGTGTGTCTGTGTGTGTGTGTGACTCTGTGTGTGTGTGGCTCTGTGTGTGTGGCTCTGTGTGTGTGTGTGTGGCTCTGTGTGTGTGTGTGTGTCTGTGTGTGTGGCTCTCTGTGTGTGTATGTGCAAATGTAATATGTCTCGCATTTGCGAGAAATTAAGCTATTGCCATTGTAAATGACAATGCCATTTATTTATCTGTTTTCAAAACCAACACATAAATAAAAAGTTTGTCATTTACAATGCCAATAGCACTAACTTTTGCAAAGGCGAAACCGTTGCATTGTAAATGTTTGTTTAAATCCCACACTTGGCTGTCAGCAGCACCGCTTTCTCTGCCCCCTGCAGGGCTGTCAGCTAGACATGGAAAGCCGAGGAGCAAGGCGCTTGACAGCGCAGACCACGCAGGGATGGAAGCCCGTGAAGGGAGAGGGGAGTGATGGGGGGGTCAAAGGAGGAGCCCGGAGCGTAGCAAGGATATCATTGGGCCTGGTGCAAGGAAAATAGCACCAATTATCAGGGTTAAATGGCCCCAGGGCTGTGGGACCGGTGCCACTGCACCTGCTGCACCAATAGAAGATACGCCTTTGGGCTTCACGTTTCTGCTCTCCGTTTGAGTACACTGAAGAGGCGACATACGGGAACTCAGCCGTTTGTGCTCTCGACCTCCTGAGATATGTGAATTAGTAGGTGCAACTCAGCTCTTCATCATAGTGAGGTCGGCAAAAAAGCATCCCTGAGCAAGAGAGCGCACATTATTGTTTAAGATGAATTTTACATATAAGGATTTAGAAGCAGTGTGGCTTGCGCGGGCGCTATAGAGTGTCTGAATTAATAAAATTAAAGAACAGGTCTACGTCAGACCTGGCACGAGCAGCGCCCACCGGAGCACGGTTCATGCACGAGCAGCGCCCACCGGAGCACGGTTCATGCACGAGCAGCGCCCACCGGAGCACGGTTCATGCACGAGTAGAGCCCACCGGAGCACTGTTCATGCACGAGCAGCGCCCAAGGGAGCACGGTTCATGCACGAGCAGCGCCCATAGGAGCACGGTTCATGCACGAGCAGCGCCCACCGGAGCACGGTTCATGCACGAGCAGCGCCCACAGGAGCCCGGTTCATGCACGAGCAGCGCCCACAGGAGCCCGGTTCATGCACGAGCAGCGCCCACAGGAGCCCGGTTCATGCACGACTTTTGCTTCTGTCCTGAGAAACGAAATCTGACCTGCTTGTGAGACTCGCAGCGAGGAAGTTCCTATTAGCTGCACTTTTATATCATCTTTATTAAAGCGGTTCTCCTTTCAAAGAGGCGAGGGCACCTTTTGAGTCCAGTAACATTACCCTCCTGTGTTTACCGTGCCCAGAGCAGGGTGCCAAGAGAGGAACTCTCCGCTGTAAGCAAACATCCCCTTGCATTATTCAAGGGCATTGAAACGCAGCCACTAAAGCTAAGCGGGCTACAGCACCTGCTGCTGCATTCCTACCTGTCGCTGCGTCTACGCTCCAGCGCAGCCTTTCATCTTCCAGTGGTTGATGAAAGTATGGCTAGTGGGCTGCGAAGGGGTAATGTTGCATCCTGGCGGTGCTTTGACGCTACAGACGCTAATTACAACACGATCAATCAGCCAAGTTTCGCCCCATCAACAACCAGCGCTAAATCAAAGAGCCCTGAACTTGGCACCCAGGGTTATCCATGCCACACGGCGAGCCGAGCCAGGAGGAGTGGGCAGAGACTGAGCCCAGCAGGCTGCAGGGGCAGCTCGAGCTCTGCAGAGACCAGGGGAGCCCCTCTGCTGCTGCTAACTAAATACTTATAAAGTCCCAAAAGCGAGACCTATTGGCTACGCCAAGGCTTGTTTTCTTTTGTTAACACGGACTGGCTGGATACAATCGGACTACGATTCATCGCTCTCTACGGAAACAAAAAAGAGTTTTTAATGAATAAACTTAAAGATCCAGGACAAACCCAAGATTCTGCAGAGGCAGAAGACCCGCACTCCCACTGCGGTTCACCTCGATCGATTGATTGATTGATTGATTGACTCCCACTGCGGTTCACCTCGATCGATTGATTGATTGATCGATTGACTCCTACTGGGAATAACAGGCTTACCTGAAGTACTTGCCATCGGGCATTGCCGTGAGGGGAACGGCGGGAGAAGCGAAAAGCGGAGGCACACGCCGGGAGGTGAGGGAGGCGTCCCGAGAGACCGGACCACACTCCCCAGCATTCCCTCTGCCACAAGCGCGCCCGTGACGCGCAGTGAGCGCCGGAGGCGCCGGATAAAGGCTGAACCCCCCTATCGCCCCGCGAGTCGCGCGCGGGAGAAGCCCGGGACAAGGGCGGGGCCGTCTGTGGCCGTCAGGGGCCAGAAGAGGCCGGGCAGGGCCACCCCCCTTGGCACGAGCTGTGAGTACCATTAAAGGATAATCCGTGGAAAAAGCCACATGTTACCCCTTGCATTTTAACTTACAGTCTACTGGATAGTGTCAAAGCAATACCAGAAATGTCTGTCCAAAGTACATTGCCGGATAATTATTTACTTAAAGTGGTGTCAAAAATCAACTGCGACAGGAGGAAGTCATTAGGGAAAAGTACTATTGCAGACCCTCCATTGACTCTGCCCGTCGATGTAAATAATCATGTAAACTCTGACAATATTGCTAATGATAAGGACGCTCCTGTAGAACTTGATAATAGCATCATCAGTATAAACGTCGAAGCGACTAAGGCCTCAGATAAGTCAATAATGGGGGAAGATGACCAAGGTGATAATGTTGGGGGGACACCTCAGCAATTTGGGAGGGCTTCCAAATTTATGCGAGCCTGTAGAAAACCAATAACCAAGCGAGGTAGTCATATCTCTAGAAGAAAAAAAGATACGACCCAACCGGAACATACCGATGATTTAGTTACCCCAAACCAAGATAAATATGCTTTCTTAAGGCCAGACCTAATTGACTCATTAACGAGTACTATTCTCAGCAAACTTAGTATGGTGGTAGAGCCATTGCTTATTAAGATAGGAGATCTCCAGGAGGAAGTAGCTAGGTTAAGGGGTTTGGTGGGTAATCATGCAGACAACATGGAAAAATCCCTAGCTGACATTAAAAAGTCAATCTGTTCCGTTACGGTTCCCAGTAGGGATAAGGAGCAGCCTCAAGTCTCTACTAGTGCCCCCCCCCTAATACTAGGAAACACACCTCTAATGAACAACCAAATCCACAGAAACCACTACCCACATCAACTCAGGAGGTGGGAAGAACTTCAAACCAATTAAATAATGGGGGTACAAGTACCTTGCCGGGTATTTAAACCATCAGTCCCCATGCAAGCCCCCACTCAAGTATCAGCACCAGTGGTGCTAGTTCCAACTGATACGATAGGAGGATCTAATGGGGTGCCCATTAGGACTTGTAGACGCCCTGTTGATCTACCACCCGACTGTGTACCTTATGTGGTGGTTTTAACTAATGTCCCCATTCTTGCTCAGCCCCCAAGTGAATATGAGACACCTGATTCTCTGAGAAATAAAACCATTTCCTGGCTTAACCGTCATTGTGGCTACCCAGTTGGCTATTCTGATCAAATTGTCTCCATCAGAAGAGTCAACTGGATAGGTAACAACAAAAAAAATTGGCAGAGGGGATTGTGTGATAATAAATGTTAAACATCCACAACATGTGGCAACAGTCTTGCTTAGAGCGGCCGCAATTACACAGTCGGAGACTGAAGTAATTGCAAGACCACTGGGCTACTTCTATAATCACCTTGGTGGGCAACTACCATTAAACGGTAAAGAGAGGGCTCCGAGTAACTCTGCCTATCCACCTATGATGAATAGACCAATGATGCCTAACTTCTTTTTTGGCCCACAAAATGGTTCATTCAACCCTCCGCTGCATATGGGGAATTCTATGTCTGGGGGGAATGTTCCCTTAATTTACACCCCCAACCCATTTGTACCATTTGGTAACACCCCTTTGTTTGACAACGGAATGGTTTATCAGGTCCCTACTCAGAATAGGTTTCAGTCCCTGAGTCACCTAGACCAGAATGATTGACATGAGATTGAACCTCCCGGGGATCTAAGGTTTAGTACTCCAATTGAAGGAGACGTTTTGTTAATTGAAGAAACGGGCACTGTATGTTTGAACTGTACTTTGACTAGGGGAGATATCCCAACCCTCACACCTAACATAGAGCTTTTTAATATAGAGAATAACATGCCCTTATCTAGTGTTGAATCGCCAAATGCTAGCAAAGAAAAAGAAAAGATTACCTGTTACATTGTTAGCTGGAACATTGCGGGAATTACGGCCAAGGAGGATGCCTTAGGCTGGAATGATTTTGTGTATCTGTTTGACATCCTGTGTTTCCAGGAAACCTGGAGTAAAAATGTTAAAGGCATTGAGGGATATGTGTCCTATGAACTCTCAGCATCACCCTCAATTCACGGTAGAGCTAAGGGCGGTCTGTTGGTGTTAATTTCTGTCAAATTACCTGTTCTTGTGAAAAAATTTGTTAATGTGGGGGCGCATTCGCAAATTTTATGGCTTACACTAGAATCTGGCAGAAACATTTTACTGATAAATTTCTATAACAATGTTTTTGACAACACTAGACATATAGCAATTAATGAATTAGATACAGCAGTGAACAATTTCGTGAGGAATTTTAATAGTGTTTTTGAATATATTTTTGTGGGGGATTTTAATGTACCTGTGTGCCCATTATCTACCCAGAAGGTTTGTGGTGTGTATAACCGACAGGGGGAAGCTGAAGTCCATTTTCCCCATCACACCTATGGGGAAACTTTGAATAATTTTATGACTCATTATGACCTGGAGGTCAAGGACAATGCTAAAAATGACATGGGTGGAAATATACCAACTTTTAAAGGAAGGGGCGCTAATACCGTCATTGATTTTATTTGCATGTCATCAACTATTGCCCCGCTATGTCCGATGCCCAAGGTGATAGACATTATGTTGAGTGATCATAACTGTTTGTGCACAGAATTAACCTTCTGGGCCAATAATCATGATTGTGAACAAGGTAGTATCAACAATATTGAACCCCATAGACAGAATGGTTATAGACTGAGGTGGAAAGGAGAAAAAGCTGCAGTAATATCAGATTACATTATTTGTAGTTGTCTGATGGATATTACGGCTATTTTAGAAGAGGAAGACACCTCGTCCGACAGTATTGATCACTTTAACAGTATTAATTACATCATCAACAAAAAATTCACCAAAGAGGCTGGGTCTAATGTAAGGGGCCCAAGGGGTTGGTTTGACCATGCCTGTTCAAATGCCCGGAAGGAACTTAAAGAGGCCCTTGCAGCTAAACCAAGGGACAAAGCTTTGGTGGTCCAACTTAGACAGGGATTTAATACGACCCTCAAACGTAGAAAAGCTGAATTACAGCAAGAAGCCTGGGATAATCTCGCCCAAGCAGCGGACACGAATAATTGTATCTTGTTCTGGTCCACGGTGAATAGCCCATTCTTAAAAGATGACAAGGTCCCAGAACTCACTTCTAACGTGAGCATGGATTCGTGGATCCAGCATTATTCTAATATCTTTGACTCTAGTAATCTATCAGATATCAATGGCGATAGATGGCCTATCCTAGCCTTGGATATTACCATCAGTGAGACTATGGCTAGTATAAGAGCCAGTAAAGGAGGTAAGGCCCAGGGGCCAGATGGCGTCCCCATAGACGTGTACAAGACTGCGCCAGATATTTGGGGCCCTCTGCTTACCAAAATTTTTAATGCAGCTATTTGCTACAACATACCGTCCACTTGGGAAGAGTCAATAATCATCCCTATTTTCAAGAAAGGAGATCGGGGGATGCCAAAAATTATAGACCTATATCCTTATTGGATTCTTCAATTAAAATTATGAGTAGGGTTCTCCTTGTAAGACTTGAAGAGTGGGCTGAAACAAACGAGATATTAAGTAACTGTCAGTTTGGCTTTAGGAAAGGCCGTGGTACCATAGAACAGTGTCTGAACTTAGAGCTATTAGTGGGAAAATATACCCAGGCGAAAAAAGGGTCGCTTTACCTCTGTTTTGCTGACCTTAGTAGTGCCTTTGATTTGGTAGACCACGCTATATTATGGGCCAAATTACTGGAAATGGGCGCTCCTGAAGGAATTATTTATTTCTTAGCCCGACTGTATGAAAAACTTCGCGCCAGTGTCCGCTATGGACCCAACGGGGAATGTACTACTAAGTTTGGGATAGGAAGGGGTATCAGACAGGGGTGCGTTTTAGCACCCCTGCTCTTTACACTCTTTATTAATGAGGTTGAATCTGCCCTGCAGGCAGTCGCTGCAGACGCCCCTAGAGTTAATAACTTTAACATACCTGTATTACTCTATGCGGACGATGCAGTGCTACTGTCTAGGACTCCCTTGGGTCTCCAACGTTTAATGAATTGTTTTGTATCCTTTATTAAGAACAGGAAATTGGTCATTAATAAGGCTAAGACTTATGTAATGGAATGTTATTCTGGAAAAGTCAAAAAAAGATGTAAAACCCACTACGTTATCGATGGGGAATCAGTGTAAAAGGTCGATAACTTTTGTTATTTGGGAATAACCTTTTCTAATAATGGGAGCTGGGACACTGAACATAAGGTGCTCAGAACTAAGATGATTAGGAGTGCCAATGGGGTCTTTCTGTTTGCCAAGAAACTGGGGAATAGACGCATTAAAGACATGTTAAATATCTACCAAGCAAAATGTCTTTCTGCTGCCCTCTACGGGGCAGGAGTTTGGGGTGTGTCATATGCAAAGAGCCTGCAGGTAGAGGAGAACCTCTTCCTGAAAAGGCTCTTATGTCTACCCAAGTCTACTTCCAATTCCTTGGTTCACAATGAAACAGGGATCCAAGCATTAAGCGATTTGATCATGCTAAGGCCCATACTACTGTGGCGCTCTATCTGGCTCAGTGATGGTACTTCATTGAATAGAGCAATAATTAAGGACTGTCTTTTACTGGACCAACATCTGAAGATCCCATGGATTAAATATATCATCGATTGGGTACAAAAATTATTCGGGATCAATGTATTAACGGACCCTCATAGTCTCTCGGAAATCCCCAAATCTGATGTGAAAACAACCTTTCTAAATTATTGTAATGAAAAGCATTTCTTAGAGGATTCCAAGCTGATTACTTGTGAATTATACAAAAGCTTGAATGAATTCACTGGTTTTAGCCCATATTTATCACAGGTGACAAGAACCTCGCACCAGTTTGTACTAACCAGAATGAGGATGGGTATAGTGCATTATCTGGTTGCGTATCCTAACACCAAAATGCGCCCTGTTGGCCCCTGTAAATGTGACAATAGAACTGAACAATGTACCAAGCACTTTTTGTTAACATGTGATTTGTACACTGAGCTAAGGAAATACTACTTGAAGCCATTATTCATTAGATTTGGAGTGAGAAATATAACGGAGGCTATGAAATTGATTTTCAACTTGAACCATCCGGACATTTGTTTTTTTACTGCATCCTTTTTGCTTAAAGCGATTAGCGCCAGGAAAAGTATGTGTTTTTAAAATACATGTATACTTTTAAATATTTATTCCATCCCCCTCTGGATGTTTTTATGTTTGTAATTGTAAATTCTTTATTTTTATATTTTACGTTTTTTTCTCTATGAAATTGTATGAAATGTCTGTATTATTTGTGCTTTTATGGACATGTTTTTTAAATGATCCGAATAAAGCTTTATGATGATGATGATGACTCCTACTGTGATGCACCTCGATCGATTGATTGATTGATCGATTGACTCCTACTGTGATGCACCTCGATCGATTGATTGATTGATCAATTGACTCCTACTGTGATGCACCTCGATCGATTGATTGATTGATTGATTGACTCCTACTGTGATGCACCTCGATCGATTGATTGATTGATTGATTGATTAATTGACTACTACTGTGATGCACCTCGATTGATTGATTGATTGATCGATTGACTCCTACTGTGATGCACCTCGATCGATTGATTGATTGATTGATTGACTCCTACTGTGATGCACCTCGATCGATTGATTGATTGATTGATTGACTCCTACTGTGATGCACCTTGATTGATTGATTGATTGATTAATTGACTACTACTGTGATGCACCTCGATTGATTGATTGATTGATTGACTCCTACTGCGATGCACCTCGATCGATTGATTGATTGATTGATTGACTCCTACTGTGATGCACCTCGATCGATTGATTGATTGATTGATTGACTCCTACTGTGATGCACCTCGATCGATTGATTGATTGATTGATTGATTGACTACTACTGTGATGCACCTCGATTGATTGATTGATTGATTAATTGACTACTACTGTGATGCACCTCGATCGATTGATTGATTGATTGATTGACTTCTACTGCGATGCACCTCGATCGATTGATTGATTGATTGATTGACTCCTACTGTGATGCACCTCGATTGATTGATTGATTGATTAATTGACTACTACTGTGATGCACCTCGATTGATTGATTGATTGATTGATTGACTCCTACTGCGATGCACCTCGATCGATTGATTGATTGATTGATTGACTCCTACTGTGATGCACCTCGATCGATTGATTGATTGATTGATTGATTGACTACTACTGTGATGCACCTCGATCGATTGATTGATTGATTGAGTGACTACTACTGTGATGCACCTCGATTGATTGATTGATTAATTGACTACTACTGTGATGCACCTCGATTGATTGATTGATTGATTGACTCCTACTGCGATGCACCTCGATCGATTGATTGATTGATTGATTGACTCCTACTGCGATGCACCTCGATCGATTGATTGATTGATTGACTTCTACTGCGATGCACCTCGATTGATTGATTGATTGATCGATTGACTCCTACTGCGGTGCACCTCGATCGATTGATTGATTGATTGATTGATTGACTCCTACTGCGGTGCACCTCGATTGATTGATTGATTGATTGACTCCCACAACGGTGCACCTCGATTGATTGATTGATTGATTGATTGACTTCTACTGCGATGCACCTCGATTGATTGATTGATTGATTGATTGACTCCTACTGCGATGCACCTCGATCGATTGATTGATTGATTGATTGACTCCCACTGCGGTGCACCTCGATTGATTGATTGATTGACTCCTACTGCGGTGCACCTCGATTGATTGATTGATTAATTGATTGATTGACTCCTACTGCGGTGCACCTCGATCGATTGACTCCTACTGTGGTGCACCTCGATTGATTGATTGATTGATTGATTGACTCCTACTGCGATGCACCTCGATTGATTGATTGATTAATTGATTGATTGATTGATTGATTGAATCCTACTGCGGTGCACCTCGATTGATTGATTCATTCATTGATTGATTGATTGTCTCCTACTGTGATGCACCTTAATTGATTGATTGATTGACTCCTACTGCAATGCACCTCAATTAATTTATTGATTGATTGATTGACTCCTACTGTGATGCACCTTGATTGATTGATTGATTAATTGATTGGTTGACTCCTACTGAGGTGCACCTTGATTGATTGATTGATTGACTCCTACTGCAATGCACCTGGAATAATTGATTGATTGATTGATTGATTGACTCCTACTGCGGTGCACCTCGATTGATTGATTGATTGATTGTCTCCTACTGCGTTGCAACTTGATTGATTGATTGATTGATTGACTCCTACTGTAATGCACCTCGATTAATTGATTGATTGATTGATTGACTCCTACTGCAATGCACCTCGATTAATTTATTGATTGATTGATTGAATCCTACTGCGATGCACCTCGATTGATTGATTGATTAATTGATTGGTTGACTCCTACTGCGGTGCACCTCGATTGACTGATTGATTAATTGATTGATTGATTGACTCCTACTGCGGTGCACCTCGATTGATTGATTGATTGATTGATTGACTCCTACAGCGGTGCACATCGATTGATTGATTGATTAATTGATTGATTGATTGACTCCTACTGCGGTGCACCTTGATTGATTGATTGATTGATTGATTGACTCCTACAGCGGTGCACATCGATTGATTGATTGATTAATTGATTGATTGATTGACTCCTACTGCGGTGCACCTCGATTGATTGATTGATTAATTGATTGATTGATTAATTGATTGATTGTCTCCTACTGCGATGCACCTTGATTGATTGCTTGACTCCTACTGCAATGCACCTATATTGATTGATTGGTTGATTGATTGACTCCTACTGCGGTGCACCTCGATTGATTGATTGATTGATTGTGTCCTACTGCAATGCACCTTGATTGATTGATTGATTGATTGATTGAATAATTGATTGATTGATTGACTCATACTGCAGTGCACCTCGATTGATTGATTGATTAATTGATTGATTGAGTGTCTCCTGCAATGCGCCTTGATTGATTGATTGATTGATTGACTCCTACTGCAGTGCACCTCGATTAATTGATTGATTGATTGATTGACTCCTACTGCAGTGCACCTCGATTAATTGATTGATTGATTGATTGACTCCTACTGCGGTGCACCTCGATTGATTGATTGATTGATTGACTGATTGATTGATTGACTCCTACTGCGATGCACCTCGATTGTTTGATTTATGAATTGATTGATTGATTAATTGACTACTACTGTGATACACGTCGATTGTTTGATTGATTGATTGATTAATTGACTACTACTGTGATGCACCTCGATTGTTTGATTGATTGATTGATTGACTCCTACTGCGATGCACCTCGATTGATTGATTGATTGATTGATTGACTCCTACTGGAATGCACCTCGATCGATTGATTGATTGATTGATTGATTGACTCCTACTGCGATGCACCTCGATTGATTGATTGATTGATTGATTGACTCCTACTGCGATGCACCTCGATTGTTTGATTGATTAATTGATTGATTGATTAATTGACTACTACTGTGATACACGTCGATTGATTGATTGATTGATTAATTGACTACTACTGTGATGCACCTCGATTGTTTGATTGATTGATTGATTAATTGACTACTACTGTGATGCACCTCGATTGTTTGATTGATTGATTGATTGACTCCTACTGCGATGCACCACGTTTGATTGATTGATTGTTTTAATTGATTGATTGATTTATTGACTCCTACTGCGATGCACCTCGATCGATTGATTGATTGATTGATTGATTGATTGACTCCTACTGCGATGCACCTCGGTCGATTGATTGATTGATTGATTGACTCCTACTGCGATGCACCTCGATTGTTTGATTGATTAATTGATTGATTGATTAATTGACTACTACTGTGATGCACCTCGATTGTTTGATTGATTGATTGATTGATTGACTCCTACTGCGATGCACCTCGATTGATTGATTGATTGACTCCTACTGCGATGCACCTCGATCAATTGATTGATTGATTGACTCCTACTGCGATGCACCTTGATCGATTGATTGATTGATTGATTGACTCCTACTGCGGTGAACCTCAATTGTTTGATTGATTAATTGATTGCTTGATTAATTGACTACTACTGCGGTGCACCTTGATTGATTTATTGATTGATTGACTCCTACTGCGATGCACCTCGATTGTTTGATTGATTAATTGATTGATTGATTGATTGACTCCTACTGTGATGCACCTCGAATTGTTTGATTGATTGATTGATTAATTGACTACTACTGTGATGCACCTCAATTGTTTGATTGATTGATTGACTCCTACTGCCATGCACCTCGATTGATTGATTGATTGATTGATTGACTCCTACTGCGATGCACCTCGATCGATTGATTGATTGATTGATTGATTGATTGACTCCTACTGCGGTGCACCTCGATTGATTGATTGATTGATTGATTGACTCCTACTGCGATGCACCTCGATTGTTTGATTGAATAATTGATTGATTGATTAATTGACTACTACTGTGATGCACCTCGATTGTTTGATTGATTGATTGATGAATTGACTACTACTGTGATGCACCTCGATTGTCTGATTGATTGATTGATTGACTCCTACTGCGATGCACCTCGATTGATTGATTGTTTGATTGATTGATTGACTCCTACTGCGATGCACCTCGATTGATTGATTGATTGATTGATTGATTGATTGATTGACTCCTACTGCGGTGCACCTCGATTGATTGATTGATTGATTGATTGACTGATTGATTGATTGACTCCTACTGCGATGCACCTCGATTGTTTGATTGATTGATTGATTGATTGATTGATTGATTGATTAATTGACTACTACTGTGATACACGTCGATTGTTTGATTGATTGATTAATTGACTACTACTGTGATGCACCTCGATTGTTTGATTGATTGATTGATTGATTGATTGATTGATTAATTGACTACTACTGTGATACACGTCAATTGTTTGATTGATTGATTGATTAATTGACTACTACAGTGATGCACCTCGATTGTTTGATTGATTGATTGATTGACTCCTACTGCGATGCACCTTGATTGATTGATTGATTGACTCCTACTGTGATGCACCTTGATTGATTGATTGATTGATTGACTCCTACTGTGATGCACCTCGATTGATTGATTGATTGATTGATTGATTGACTCCTACTGCGATGCACCTCGATTGATTGATTGACTCCTACTGCGGTGCACCTCGCAGAGAAGACCGAAACATATACCATATCCGCCCGCGGTTGAGGTAGGGCACAAGACAACCCACCCGAGGGTTCCAATGTGCCATGAAAATTCTTTACTTATTCCACGCCACACCTTCTCAAACACCCACCATGGAGCCGAGCCTCCCCACAAACCAACAGGCAGAAGCTGCACCGAATCGCTACTAAGTAACTCGCACACGTGTGATATGTTAGCACCTGGTGCAAGCCTCTCAAAGCTCTGTGTGGGCAGCCTTGAGAAGTGGTGTCCAGCCATCCCACTGGCTGCTAGAGCCCGCAGTTTGGGAACAGGACACAGCCTTTGAATCAGGATTGATAGAGTACCCGTGAAGTTAGCTACAAGTGGGCGCCTGTAGTTAGCGGCTCCTACATGCAGGGGCTGCTACTACACTGCAATGGACTAGCGAGCACGGGTCTGTTTCCCATGAAGCCTGCATGCTTCCAGTTCCCCGAGCTCCGCTGCAGGCGTGATCTCAGGGCTGGTTGCTAGGGATTGGAGGCATCAGGGTCTGGAAGGGTTAATGAGGGGGGGGGCTTGAAATGTGAGTAACAGCTGTAATTAGCTGGGACTCCTGGTCTGCTGTCTGTTCCAATTACCACGGCTGCTTGTCTCCCCTTGGCCTAATAATTTTTAAAAGGCAGCCGGCATCGCTCGTGCTGGGTAAATACAAAAGGGTCCTGGGCAGCCCTGATGCCTCTCCGAGCTGCTAATTATGAAGAGAAACAGGAGGAATGTGTTCACTTATGGGAGCGCTGACCTGAGAAGAATGGGTGAGACAGAGATATTATGATACTAAAGATGATTGCCCTACGTGAGCGCAGATCCGCCTGTTTGTGGCATGGCGGACCACAGAGAGAGCAGGCCGTGTGCCAGATTGTCCCTGGGAGTTCCTCTGCGCATCAGTTCACGCATGGCCAAGAACAACAAGCACAAGCGCGTGCGCCTCGCGGGGCAGGAGGGGAGAGAGGAGGGGGCCTGCACAATTCACTTGCGGGAGCAAGCGACTGGCACTGCGATAATTGATAACATATGGCACCAGCCGCTCGCTCCCGCAAGTGAATCGCCACACTTGCACGCATTGCCATTGAAGGCAATGGAACGCGTGCACGTTTTTGGCTGAAAAGCCTTAGCCATTGCTACAGGTCTTTTTGCCTATGCAGCGCATGCGCGCTGCTAGGCGAGACCTAAAAAGATCTACTGGAGGGTTCTGGAGATATAAATTTTACAAGCAACAAAAAAAATAAAAGCAACTTCACTCAACTGTGAACAAACCCTGGCAAAGTCAATTCACTTGACTATCAGAAACATTTTCAAAGAAACGTAGGAGAGTGTCAATATGGTCCGGTAGTGTTACTTGGGGTGACCAGCTCCAGCAGGGAGCTACGCAGGGGGACTAGCAAGTTCCTCCAGAACAGCTCCCTCCACAGAAGGAGCAGTATTCAAAGATTTTGTCCGCATTGCAATGGATTCGTATGGAGTGGTCCTGATGCAAGCATGGGCGTTCTTTAAATGAGGGCATAGGGCTCCGCCCAGGCCATATTTCCTACCTTCTCTTTCGTTTACTGGCACTTGCACCAGTGTCCATGTGCCACTTGTCGCAGGATGTACAGGGCTTACATTCTTCTAGCCATGGTCCTCTGTGGCTTCAACACTGTAGAGCCACACCCCTCTGTGATGAAAGGAGTGCCTCGCTGATTGAAAACAGAGTGGGCGCTATAAGCTTAAGCCCTATGGTGCCCCGGCTGTGTGACACTGTCAATCAGTCAGGGTGTCAGAGGGCGGGCTTTACTACAGCTTTTTTACGTCTGAAAACCCCTCCCTTGGAGAGGAGAAAGGCAAACTGTCACTATGGTGTGCACGTGATGGACTTCATATCTGACGCTAGTCACACGCTGTAAATGCATGGAGCGCTGATGCACGCAGTGTGCTCCGTTAAGAGGGCGGCCACCTTAGTGCCACATTTTGGCTCTTCCCCGCGCTCCACTTACTGGGACCCCCTCAGGAGACATCCACATCCACATCTGGCACATTAGCCGGGTCATTTCCAGCGCTCAAAGGGCAGTGTCAGGTATTTATTTGTATGCACTGCACCTTCGACTAGACAAATGGCTCTTCTCCACGCCATCGGGCCAATGCGATAAAATGTTCACGCCCTCTGCCTGTCATGGGTCCCAGAATCAATCAACAACCGCTTCCAGCACTTTCTGCTCCTCCACACAGCACAAACTGGACCCGACGGCCTTGGGATAAGGGTATTGCGTTGGCCACAAACAATAACTTATTAACTAATGTGCTCATGGCCTTGGAGGTGAACTCCACAATGATTGCTAGGGAATCCTGGAATCGGGGCCTGGGCAGTGAGGGGTAAATGCAGGGCTCAGCCAACCCCTAATCAGAAGGCACAAATTGGCACAGAAGGCACCATCGGGACGCCACTCGGTACGGTGGTTAAAGATGAGAACAGTAGTTCCCAACTCCCGGGGAGGCCACTGAACATTCCTACAGAAGGGTAAATAAAGCCACGTACAAGCCCGCCAGGCAGGAGGACTTGGTTCAACTCAAATCTAAAATCAAACAAAGAAGAAGGGGTTTGTAAAATGAGGCGTGACCTCATGAGGGCAAACACCACATGGTACCCCGATAGGGACGGGGCACACCTGCCAGAGGTAGATGGGGAATGGGTCCAGCTAGAAGGACTGGTAACTGCAGGTTGCAGAGCCTGCCATGCTGGGGGGCCCGGATATGTCGGAGGCCACATCATGGGCGTTGGTGGAGTTACAGGGTGATCCAGAAGCTGAGGGGTACTGTTAGATTTGAGGGTCTCTAGTTGGCACAAGTAGGTACGTGTGACAAATAGGGAACCTCTCCTCTAGTCAGCATAAGGGGATTACACTCCTAAAATAACCCCTGCTCACCCCCTTGGTAGCTTCGCATGAGCAGCAAGGCTTTATCTCAGAGGCGTAGTAGGTTAAGCCGTTGTGACCACATACAGTAACCCAGTGACAACACTACAAATGGATACCACACAGGTTTTATATCAAAAATAAGTAGACGTTCCGACGGCAGGCACAGCGTTGGCGACACGCTTCTTCTCGTTGAGTCACGCTTCCAACTTTGTGTGACATGCAGTTCCTCAGAAGGCCCAAAACAGCAGCAAGCACTTCCAAAGAACTCTGGGGAACTGGGGGTGAAGTCTGTTGTCCCTGAGACTTCAGCAGGAGGCAAGCTCTTTTCCAAGCCGTTGGAGATCCTTCACAAGTTGAAAGCAAAGTGCACAAAGTTCCTTTCTCCTTCCTTTGGCAGTAAGGCAACCACTGCAGGCCAATCCCCCAAGCAGCACTTCACCTTGGGAATAGTCTCTCCTCAGTTTCTTCAGGTTCCTCTCCTCAGTAAAGGTTTCTCCTTGTAGTCCAAAGTGATCTAATTTCATGGGATCAGGGTCCCAATATTTATACCCCAAAATCCTTTGTTCTCTGAGGGGAGAGGGGCCTTTGCCCAGTCCAAACCAGTTCTGAAGCACTCTGTTTAGCAGACTTCTCCTTTCCTTTCACAGTGCAGGGCAGAGACATCAGATGCCCCACAGGAGGTGGAGCCAGCATTGTGGAGGCAAAATCAGTCCTTGAGCACTTTGTTTACAGGTCTCCTTCTCTTCTTTCAGTGTGCAGGGCACAGAATATTAAAATCAACTTCACTAAAAGATGTATTTTATTATTCTTTGAGTCCAGGCATACTAAACTCTAATTTCTACCATGTTCTCTGAGACAGTTAGGATTATAAAATGAAATAACTCTAACAGCCCATTCTGGCCTATGGAGAACAGGTAGACTTGCAATAGTGAAAAACTAAAATTGCTGTAATTCACTATTAGGACATGCCACACACATCAGGGCTTGTCCTACTTTATACTTACAATGCACCCTGCCCGTGGGCCTACCATAGGGGTGACCAATATGAAGAAAAGGAAAGGTTTAGGGACTGGCAAGTGGGTGCACTTGCCCAGTCAGCCTGACAGTACCAGACTGCACACAGGCTCTGCAATGGCAGACCTTAGACATGTTTTACCAGGCTGCTTCTGTGGGTGGCACAACCAGTGCTGCAAGCCCAATAGCAGCATTTAGATTTACACGCCCTGGGATCACTCAATGCACTGTACTAGGGTCTGACAAGTAAATCAAATAGCCAAACATGGAATCCAATCAATACATACATTTACAGTAGGGAGCACGTGCACTGTGGCACTGGACAGCAGTGGCACAGTGCCCAAAGCATCTAACACCAGCAAAAACACACGAGGCAACAGCAAAATTGGAAGCGAAACCCACGCCAATGGTGCCAGGTCTAACAAGAAACATCTAAAAACAAACATTGGCATAGCCAAGAGGCCTCGCCTTTGGGACCTTATAAGTGTTCAGCCATGCAATAGTTGATGTTGTTGCAAAAAGGATATTGTGCTGCATACCTAAATACATATAAGGTCCCAAAAGGAGACCTATTGGCTATGCCAATGCTTGTTTTTCTGTTTCGCCTCTTGGCACCTTCGTCAGCTGTGGTGGTGGCGCCCAAGACCCACTAGAACCAAGGAGCGGGGCCCGGGGCTCGTCTGTTTCAAGTTTTCAAGTTTTGAAATTTGTATAGCGCACTACTCACCCAGAGGGTCTCAAGGCGCTTGAGGGAGGTGGATACTTCACTTATCGAATATCCAAGTTTTTTAGTTGTTTCCTGAAGGAGAGGTGGTTCTGAGTAAGGCGGAGGTGGGTGGGGAGAGAGTTCCAGGTTTTGGCTGCTAAGTATGAGAAGGATCTTCCTCCCATGGTGGATCTATGGATCCGTGGGATTGTGGCGAGGGCTTGATTGGACGATCGTAGTTGGCGGGGGGGGGTGTAAAAGGACAGGCGTGTGTTGAGGCATTCGGGTCCTAAGTTGTAGAGGGCTTTGTGGGCGTGGGTGAGTAGTCGGAACGTTATTCTCTTGTTGACGGGGAGCCAGTGGAGGTCTTTTAGGTGGCCGGAAATGTGAGCTTGGCGGGGGATGTCTAGTATGAGTCTGGCTGAAGCGTTTTGGATGCGTTGGAGTTTTTTCTGTAGTTTGGCTGTGGTTCAGGCGTAAAGGGTGTTTCCATAGTCCAGTCGGCTAGTGACCAGTGCGTACGTGATCGTCTTTCTAGTTTCGGTGGGGATCCAGCGGAAGATTTTTTTGAGCATGCGTAGGATGTTGAAGCAGGATGATGTGACGGCGTTGACTTGTCTGGTCATCGAGAGGGAGGAGTCCAGGATGAAACCCAGGTTCCGTGCGTGGTCCGTGGGGATGGGTGCTGTTCCCAAGGCCGGAGGCCACCATGAGTTGTCCCAGGCAGAGGGGGATGAACCTAAGATGAGGACTTCAGTTTTGTCCGAGTTCATTTTTAAACGGCTTTTCTTCATCCATTCAGCTACTTCTTTCATTCCTTCGTGTAAGTTGGTTTTGACGGTGTTTGGGTCTTTGGTGAGGGAGAGGATCAGCTGGGTGTCGTCTGGGTAGGAGATGATGTTGAGGTTGTGTTGGCGCGCGATGGCTGCGAGGGGACTCATGTGTACGTTGAAGAGGGTGGGGCTGAGAGATGATCTTTGTGGTACGCCGCAGATGACTGGGGTGGCCTCTGATATAAAAGGGGGGAGGCGGACTCTCTGGGTTCTTCCGGTGAGGAACGAGGTGATCCAGTCCAGTGCTTTTCCTTGTATTTCGAAGTTGCTGAGGCGTTGTATGAGGGTGCTATGACATACTGTGTCGAAGGCTGCAGATAGGTCAAGTAGTATGAGGACAGCTGTTTCTCCGTTGTCCAGTAGGGTTCGAATGTCGTCTGTTGCTGCGATGAGGGCTGTTGGACTTGGCCCGCAGGGCAGGTTCACCCCTAAAACTTTTTGCTGTTATTTGTGACCCTGTGTCAGTGATTTTGGGTCTCTGCGCACTTTTCCCTGGGTCCCAGAGTGAAAGTGCGTGCGTGTAGTATGGCTGGCCTGCCCTCCCATAGGAATGCATGGGGAATGTGTGTGTCCCTGGTAGTTCCTGATGCGTGGGGAGTGCAGGCTCGAGTTTAGTATGTGTGAACTCGTGAGAGTGAATGCTGCGAGATGGTGTATGCGGCATGTATGTGTCTAGAAGGGAAGTGCTACTTCTGGACATTGATGTGCGTGTGCAGTAAGGGTGCTGGAGCGTGATTGGCTGGAGCTGGCTGGCATGCCAGGCTCCAGGAAGTCTGGATGGGTCTGCCCGGTGGTGAGTGTGAGATTAGCATGAGTGATGTGTGGGAGGAGTGTACCTGTGTCCTGGATGGGCTGGGTTTTCCCCACACAATGCTGGCTCCGCCCCCCTGTGGTGTGTCTAACGACCCTAGCCTCCCCAGTGAAAGAAATGGGTGATTGGGACATCAAGAGTGCTCCAAAGCCAGCTGCAACTGGTTTTCCCCCACCCTGCACCTTGAAACAAAGGATTTGTTAGTATAAGAAGGGGCTGTGTCCCCTTAGAAAATGTTCTGCTTTTGGATCCTGCCAGAGGGGGCTGTTGCTGCTGCTGGGGCCAGGAGGACCACCACTTGGAGTGTCTCCCTGCCTGGAGACCCAGTGTGCTGGCTCTGGCCTAGCCTTGCCCCCCTGCCTGCCTCCAGCCCCTGCTGGAGCTTGTGCTGTGCCTACAGCACTGAGAGCGTTGCTCTCTGCCCTTCAGCGCTGGGGAGCGAGGAAATCCCCTGCCTAGCGCTTGGAAGAGCTTTATTCTGGCCGTAGCACTGTGAGCGCTGTATTTTGGCCTGTGGTGCTTGGGAGCGCCTACCCTTCGTTGCTAGCGCTGCTAGCGCTTGGTGTGCACAGCCGGTGGCCACCCGGCATCTGATCGCCCCGTGTGGTGATTTGGCGGCGCGGGTGCCACCCCGCTCATTGCCGCTTTATTGTGCCCGTTTTCGTACTTTATCACGAGGGAGCCCACTCCTCGGATAATGGGACCCCGCCTGCCTATCTAAAGCGAGCCGCCGCGCTGCCCGCGGCGACCCGGAAGTCCCGCCTCCAGACCCCCAGGGCCGCGCTGCCATTGGCGGCCCCAGAGGAAGTCAGGCGGATTGCTGCGTGACGGGGCCAGGCGGAGAAGAAGTAAAGCAGCCGGCCGCGTCATAGCCCGGCCGCGCTGGGATTGGCCCAGGCGGTCGAGCCCCTCTGCCGCGTCATCGGAGGGGAGGAGCCGAAAGCAGGAAGCAGCCTGCGCCGTCCATCCCGAGGCTCCCGAGCGAAGGGGGAGCCCCGGGGAAAGAAGACAGTCTCGCCACGGCCTGGAGAGTCCCGAGGAGCGGGAGCTCTCCTCCGACTGCTGCCGCCCAGGAGAAAGGACCGGAGTCCCCTACGAACCGCCCGGTAAGTGAAGGAGGGCTGGCGGGGGCTCCGTGACTGTGCAGGGCTCTGGGGGCAGTCCCTATTTGTTTGCCGAGCGGCCCCATTTGGCAGAGGGCCGCTCCAACGCTTCAGGCGGCATCTTCTTTTCGAGCCAGGAGGCTCAGGGGGCATATTCGTTCTCGGGTTCCCGTGAGGGACCCCAACAGCCCAGTGAGGCTGCATCTTTTTGTTTTAAAGCCCAGAGGAGGCTCAAGGGGGCATATTCGTTTTGAGAGCCAGAGAGGCTCTGGGGTGCCACAGTCATTTCTCTAGAACCCAGCGAGGCTCCTCCGCCCAGTGAGGCGACCTTCCTTCGTTCTGCGAGCCCAGAGAGGCTCTGGGGGTGCCATTTGTTTTGAGAGTCCAGAGAGGCTCCCGGCCAGATGTTGTTTCACGAGCCCTGAGAGGCTCAGGGGCATAATTGATATTCAGAGCCCAGTGAGGCTCTTGAGAGACAGTCAGTTGGGCAGAGCCTGCGAGGCTCCAGCGTTGGCCCATTATTGATGATTCAGCTGCCCAGCACTTTGTGGGCAGCTGCTACGTTTAGGCCCTGACATTGGGACACAGGGACAGTCACAGGTGGTGACTTGTGAATTTGACGCCATTGCAATTGTACTTTTCTTACACCTCTGAATGGGTAGTTTATTCATCATGTGTGGTGCTTTTACACCTCTGAATGTATTGTGATGCATCATGTCTTTCCTTCCTTAGACCCCTACAGGTATAGCGATACTTAGGTGGTTTCCTTCTTGTTAGTACAGGTGGTACTAGCCAGGGATCCCATTTCCAACAAGGGCGGTCTCAGTGCTGTGTTTGGCTCTGAAGCCGGATTGTGAAGGGTCGAGGGATTTGTTGGATTCGAGGAAGGCGGCGAGCTGACTGTTGACTGCTTTCTCAATGACTTTGGCAGGGAATGGGAGGAGCGAGATGGGGCGGTAGTTCTTAAGTTCAGGGGGGTCTGCTGTGGGTTTCTTCAGAAGGGCGCTGAGTTCGGCGTGTTTCCAGCTTTCCGGGAAGGTAGCGGAATCGAGGGAGCAGTTGATGTCTTTGAGGTGGGGTGCGATGATGGAGTCTGCTTTGTTAAAGATGTGGTGGGGGCATGGGTCGGTTGGCGATCCTGAGTGGATGGAGTTCATCAAGCGGGTGGTGTCTTCAGTGGTGATTGGGTTCCAGGCGTAAAGGTTGTTGGAAGGGGGTTTTATTTCGGAGGTGGGGGGGGTGTTGACTGGTTTTCTAAGCTGTTATGTATGTCAGCAATTTTGTTGTGGAAGAATGTGGCTAGAGAGTCGCAGAGGTCTTGGGAGGGAGTGATGTCGTTGGTGCCGGCGGTGGGGTTGGTAAACTCTTTGACGATGTTGAAAAGTTCCTTGCTGTTGTGGGCGTTGTTGTCGAGTCGATCCTTGAATGCTGATTTCTTTGTGGATCGGATCAGTTGATGGTATTAGTGGGTAGCGTTCTTGAAGGTGGACAGGTTGTCAGTGGTTGGGTTTTTTCGCCAGGCTTTCTCTAGGGTGCGACAGGTCTTCTTGGATTTCTTAAGATCTTCGTTGAACCATGGGGCTTTTTTGCTACCTTGCTTGATATGAGTGTTTTTCAAGGGTGCTAATTCGTCAACGCTGAGGGTGATCCATTGTGTGAGGTCGGCGGCTGCCTTGTTTGGGTCCATTGATTTGTCAGGAGGGTTTTGGTGAAGCGATGTGAAGAGCTGGTCTGTGGTAATTTTGTTCCAGTTTCTGCGGAGTAATGGTTGTGGGTGGTTGTGGGTTGTGGTCTTTTTGTAGTTGAAGTGAACGCAGCTGTGGTCCGTCCAGTGGAGAACTGTGGTGTGGTTGAAGGAGATGTGCTTGCTGGAGGTGAAGATTGGGTCGAGCGTGTGCCCGGCCAAGTGGGTGGGGGTGTCAACAAGTTGTTTGAGTCCGAGGTTGGCGAGGTTGTCCAGTAGGGTGGTGGTGTGGCTGTCATTGTTCTTTTCCAGGTGGAAGTTGAGGTCTCCCAGTAGAATGTAGTCCTCGGAGGGGAGGGCGTGAGGGCTGATGAAGTCAGTGATGTCTTCGCTGAATTGTGTGCGAGCTCCTGGTGGTCTGTAGATGAGGGTGCCTCTGAGTGTGGTCTTGGGGTCGATGTGGATCTGGAAGTGAAGGTGTTCGGCGGGTGTGAGGGTGTCATCAGAGTTGGTTGTGATGCGGATGGTGTTTTTATGGACGATGGCGATGCCTCCTCCTGTTTGGTTGATGCGGTCCTTTCGGATGATCTTGAAGCCGTCCGGGATGGCTATGGCGATGTCGGGAGATGATGAAGCGTTCATCCAGGTTTCTGTAAGGAAGGCGACGTCCGGCGATGTGGTGTCGAGTAGGTTCCAAAGGTCAATGGCGTGGCTGTGGACCGAGCGGGTGTTGAGCAGGATGCACTTCAGATGGTTAGTGTCGGATCTTTGTTTGGAGTTTGTGAATTTGGTGTGGGTTTTGATGCAGTCGAATTTGCAGGATTGGCAGGCGAAGGGTCCATGGGTGTGTCCTGGTGCGGCTTGGTAGCAGTTTGGTGGGTGGCCGGGGTTGAGGGCGGAGAGGGTAGCGTCGTCGTACGTGATGCGGGTGGGGGGAATATTGCGGGGGCCAGGGGGTCTGGCGCTGGGCGTGGTCCAGGCGCGGACGGGCGTAGACGGGCTTACCTTTGGCGCACCTTCGGCGCGCATGGGGCGCGTTTGCTGCGCGTGAACGCTGCGCGCAAAAGCATCCTTCATATGTGGGTGGTGGAGGGGGGCGGAGCGAGGGAGGAGCAGCTGTAAGGCGGGGGCGGGCTGGAGATGCTGGTTACAAGGCACAACAAACAAAATGGCGGTGAAAGCAAAACAGAGACTGGGCGAGATTGGGGCACAGAGAAGAAAGACGCTATGGGCAGTGGCACCGGCACAAACAGGTAACGATTTTTAAATTACACGCAAAACAACCTGAGCGCTTCGAGGTCACAGTGCAACTACAGACGGGGAAGCCTCATCAGTCCGTGGGTGGGAGGAGCAGCTGGGCTGGGCTGAGCAGTGGTCTGTCCCCTTCTAGAGATCAGATATGGCAGATTATAAGCATGAGGTGTGGCCGCGAGGTGCTGACCGGCCTGGAGGGGTAGGGCAGGGTCTACAGGTGCCGGTGGGGCCCGGGCTTTAAGTGGGCCGGGTCTCACCGGGTCTGAGCACCGGCAGTTTTTTAAAGGGGGCCTTGAAACCGGTCTCTATCGGGCTCTGTTTTGTGCCCTCGCACAGGCGGACTGCAGTGACAGCAGGCACATCCATGTGCACTCCTCACACTGTGTGCTGTTCACACTGTTCACTTCTCACTAATGTGCTGTTCACACTGCTCCCTTTTCACTAGTGGAGAAGTTACGGCATGATGTCATGCCAGGTGAGCCTTGTATTTGAAGGGAAATCCTTTAATGAGTCATTTTCTCTCTGGATTTCCCTTCTCTGTTTGAAACTCAGGGGCAGCACTATTGTCGTGGTGTCACCAGGGTTTCAAGTGGAAGCTTTTTCAATATTATATGCAACAAGCCATAGTTGCTGCTTATTCATCTTCAGAAACTAACAACCATTGACAAAGCCAATAATGCTGACTTGTTGTATCATATATCTGGATGCAATGACAGAAACAGCAAAGCACAAGTCGGTCGCACACTCTGCTAAGCACAGAGATTGTGGCCTGAAGCCTGTGGTAATATTACTGTCTTAACTACATGTGTTCCTTCTTGAACGGCAGGGGGCAGTGTAACACTGGCACCCCCTCCCCCCCAGTGGAGGGTGCCCCCTCCTTGGCTGCCTCCCCTCAGAGGTGGGTGCCCCCTCCTTGGCTGCCTCCCCTCAGAGGAGGGTGCCCCCTCCTTGGCTGCCCCCCTTCCCCCCGTGGAAGGTGCCCCCTCCTTGGCTGGCATCTTCAGGTCCCTCTCGCTGCAGCCTCTGGCACAGCGCCCTGAGGCCGGCGCCTCTTATTTTGGGCGCTGCGCCTGGGAATCCTGTCTTGACCTTTGAAAGTTGTGTCATGTTCTCGCCTTGGGGGAAAGGGGGTGGGGCTCTGGAGGAGGGGGGGCTCAGAACGAAGGGGGGGTTGAGTGATTCACCCGCGCGGCTCAGCCTGGCTCTCCTCACCCGTGCAGGCAGGAGGGGCGGCAGGTGGCAGAGCTCGTCGGGTGTTGGCACGGCCTCCTGCGGGACAGCTCCACCGTGAGTAGCGGCTTGAAGGTCTCCGTGGAGTGGGCAGCGCTTTCTGGTGCTCACACCGCCTGGTGAGGGCAGAGTCTGGTGAGGGCAGAGCCTGGTGGGGGCAGAGTCTGTGGGCGGGGGTACCCAGTGAGGAGAGGCAACTCTCTGCTCCTGTGGGTGGAGGGCTGGGGCGTCCTGGGGTTGTGTTGGCCCAGCCTGGTGAGGGCAGAGGGTGGAGGTCACTCTCTGCTCCTGTGGGTAGAGGGTTGGCACAGCCTTGTGTTGGCACAGCCTGCTGTGGGCAGAGGGTGGAGGACACTGACGCTGTGGGCAGGAGTTTGCAGATTCCCTCGGTGCTGGCTGTGGGTAGACACATGAGGCCTCTCGGGTGTTGGCATCCCCGGCTGTGGGCAGTAGTTCAGCCTTTGCTGAAGTGCTGTAGTCGCCGCCTGGTCACTACGGGACGTGTAAGGTCGCTGAAGTGTTGTGTTGCCTCAGTTGTTCATCTGCACACACCCTCCTCGTGTGCAGTTGTGCTGTCGGTGCTGGTGTCTGTGCAGTGTGAAGGCTTCCCTGGTGCTGTGCTGGCCCACACCACTGCAGGCTGGAGGGTGGATGCCCGTGGGTCTGTGTTGCTCACCCCTGGGCAGAGGCTTGGGGGTTCTCTCGCTGCAGGTGCACGTTCTGTTGTGGGCAGAGGCGTGTTGTCTCGCACAGGTGTGTGTGGGCAGCGGGTTGGGGTTTGCTTAGTGCTGTGATCTGGCAGCCTCAGTGGGCAGAAGTCTACAGATCTTGGCGCGGTTTTGGCCACGTCTGGTGTTGACACATGTTTGAAGTTCCCCTGGTCCTCTTCTGCTGTGGCCTGGTTTGTGCAGAGGGCAAGGTTTGTTCAGCTTCACGTTGCCACAGCTTGGTATCAACAGAACTCTGAACCAGTCCCTGGCGTTGCACCGGTGCAGACTTTATAAGCAGGAGTTTGAATGTCTCTCTGGTGCTGAAGACATCTCTACTTGTCTCTTCACTTCACTGGCGCAACACCCAGAGTGAGCCGAAAACTGATGGTGTCCCTGCTGTTGTGTTTGCAAGGTTGTCACCGTCAGAAGGTGACCGGTCTCCTGAGATTGTGTGCACACAGGCTGGTGTGTATAGAGGCTTGAAGGTTTATTGGTTGTGAGTTGGCACTGTCTGCTTTGAATAGATGTGAGATGGTATCTCTGGGGTGGTGTTGACAGAGCCTGGTGTGGGTGGTAGTTTAGTGTTCTCCTGATGTTGAGTTGTTATAGTTTGTTGTGTCTAGTGGCTTGAACGTTTCCTTGGTTGGAATTTGGCACTGCTGGCGGCTTTGAAAGGATGTGAGATGGTATCTTTTGGGGCAGTGTTGGCAGAGCCTGGTGTGGTTGGTGGTTTAACGTTCTCCTGATGTTGTGTTGATACAGGTTGGTGTGGACAGACTCCTTCCAGGGGTCCCCTGGTGTTCTCCTGCACCCCCTGCTGTGGCGTGTGTGTAAAGTCTGACCTTCAGGAGGATATGGCCACCCTCATTAAGGTTGTGGCCACCACCTTTGCTGTCGTCACCGCGTTCGTGATTGGACTCGTCATCGGGAGGTTTGCCATCGCTCCGGACCTCCCTGATTGGCTACAAAGGATGAGTCAGGATGGGGACCCCAAATACAGCCGGAGGCTCATGGAGGAGATCAAGGCCGAGAACATTGACAAGAACCTCCGGTGAGTACCACGCGGAACCAGAGAAGTACCCGTCATAGGAACCAGGGGGAAAGGGCTTGACTGTGAGCAACATAGGACAAGAACATTACTGTCAGCAACACAGAAACATGTACTTACTGTCAGCAACACAGAAAGTGGGGTCTTACTGTCAACAACATGGGAAGAGGGTCTTACTGTCAGCAACACAGGAAGAGGGGCTTACTGCTAGCAACACAGGAAGAGGGGCTTACTGCTAGCAACACAGGAAGAGGGGCTTCCTGTCAGCATCGAAGGAAGAGGGGCTTACTGTCAGCAACACAGGAAGAGTGGCTTACTGTCAGCAACACAGGAAGAGGGTCTTACTGTCAGCAACACAGGAAGAGGGGCTTCCTGTCAGCATCGAAGGAAGAGGGGCTTACTGTCAGCAACAGAGGAAGAGGGAAGAGGGGCTTACTGTCAGCAACACAGGAAGAAAGGCTTACTGTCAGCAACACAGGAAGAGGGGCTTACAGTCAGCAGCACAGGAAGAGGGGCTTACTGTCAGCAACACAGGAAGATGGAAGAGGGGCTTACTGTCAGCAACACAGGAAGAGGGGCTTACTGCTAGCAACACAGGAAGAGGGGCTTCCTGTCAGCATCGAAGGAAGAGGGGCTTACTGTCAGCAACACAGGAAGAGTGGCTTACTGTCAGCAACACAGGAAGAGGGGCTTACTGCTAGCAACACAGGAAGAGGGGCTTACTGTCAGCAACACAGGAAGAGTGGCTTACTGTCAGCAACACAGGAAGAGGGGCTTACTGCCAGCAACACAGAAAGAGGGGCTGACTGTCAGCAACACAGGCAGAGCGACTTACTCTCAGCAACACAGGAAGAGGGGCTTACTGCCAGCAACACAGAAAGTGGGGTCTTACTGTCAACAACACAGGAAGAGTGGCTTACTGTCAGCAACATAGAAAGTGGGGTCTTACTTTCAGCAACACAGGAACATGTACTTACTGTCAGCAACACAGAAAGAGGGGCTTACTGTCAGCAACACAGGAAGAAGGAAGGGGGGCTTACTGTCAGCAACACAGGAAGAGGGGCTTCCTGTCAGCAACACAGGAAGAGGGGCTTACTGTTAGCAACACAGGAAGAGGGAAGAGGGGCTTACTGTCAGCAACACAGGAAGAGGGGCTTACTGTCAGCAACGCAGGAAGAGGGGCTTACTGTCAGCAACACAGGAAGAGAGACTTACTGTCAGTAACACAGGAAGAGGGGCTTACTGTCAGCAACACAGGAAGAGGGGCTTACTGTCAGCAACACAGGAAGAGGGCAGAGGGACTTACTGTCAGCAACACAGGAAGAGGGGCTTCCTGTCAGCAACAAAGGAAGAGGGGCTTACTGTCAGCAACACAGGAAGAGGGGCTTACTGTCAGCAACACAGGAAGAGAGACTTACTGTCAGCAACACAGGAAGAGAGACCTTCTGTCAGCAACACAGGAAGAGGGACTTACTGTCAGCGACACAGGAAGAGCGGCTTACTGACAGCCACACAGGAAGAGGGGCTTCCTGTCAGAAACACAGGAAGAGGGACTTACTGTCAGCAACACAGGAAGAGGGGCTTACTGTCAGCGACACAGGAAGAGCGGCTTATTGACAGCCACACAGGAAGAGGGGCTTCCTGTCAGAAACACAGGAAGAGGGGCTTACTTTCAGCAACACAGGAAGAGAGACTTACTGTCAGCAACACAGGAAGAGAGACCTTCTGTCAGCAACACAGGAAGAGGGACTTACTGTCAGCGACACAGGAAGAGCGGCTTACTGACAGCCACACAGGAAGAGGGGCTTCCTGTCAGAAACACAGGAAGAGGGGCTTACTGTCAGCAACACAGGAAGAGGGGCTTACTGTCAGCAACACAGGAAGACGGGCTTACTGTCAGCAACACAGGAAGAGGGGCTTACTGTCAGCAACACAGGAAGAGGGTCTTACCTTTAGGAACACAAGTAAAAGGTCTTACCTTCAGGAAAACAGATACTGGGTCTTATCTTCATGAATACAGGAGCGATCATTGTCATCAGCACAGAGGCAGAGCATGTTATGCAGAAATGGATGCAGTGGGACCTGGTTGTCAGGGGCACAGGAAGGCTGACCATCGCGTACTTATATACGTGTTGATTTATGTCTGGCATGTTGTAGTAGTAGTAAATTTCTTTATTCGGCATTTCATAATAGAAATCCATAAAAGCATTTTTCTGCACATTATAGCATAAGAATAAAAAAATAGAACAGTATTTACAATAAAAACATTTTTCAGTTACAAAGGCCAAATCTTCCTCCATTAAGAACAATTCATTAAGATTAAGACAATTTCTCTCACAGATTATTCCTATGTCTAAAAATACATTTTAAAAAGTTGACCATGTGGTAGCAGGTAATTTCGGAGTCCAAAAATTGAAGGCGCAGCATAGCAGGGCGACACTGTCTTAGGTCCCATGATCTCAACAGTGGTACCAGCCAAGTTTTGCGATGAGCATGATAATATTTGCAAAACAATACTGTATGTATGGTGGTCTGTACAGATATATCATCGCAAGGACAGTGGCCTAACGTTTGTTCCCAGGTGTTTCTCATGGGGAAGGCTACTAACCGGTGGAAAAGATTTAATCTAAATCTGGTTAGTAGGAAGCGATCGAAAATGCCGATTTCAAGCGTTAGGTAAGGCTGAATTGTAGGGACAAGTTGGACCATGATTGCATGGTGAACAGAGGGTTTCCCTATTTCACTTGCAAGTCTTAATCCATCTAAGTGGCTCAGGGCCATTTCTTTTAACTCCTTCTTGGATATGTCAATGATCTTTTCCGGTGTTATATAATAATCCTCTAGGCCTAAATCTGTATGAAAATTTCTAACGTAGGCGAGCCATTTTATGTCGCCCGAATGATCTAGTGCCATAGCGTCTACCATAATTCCTCTAGTTAGCATGTTCTTTTCAGAGGTCCAAATGCGCCTCCATAATAGGAGAGGTTGAATTTTCGCTAGGTCCTCAATGTGGGGAATGCCTAATTCAAGATGGGCTGCGTATATAGAAATACACCTCGGTGCAACCAGAAGAAATCTTAAAAAGGAGTTTTCTGCCATCTGTAGAGCGCTGACATCGGCATGACCCCAAACCCCAGCCCCATACAGAGCAGCTGCCCGACATTTTGCATTATAGATGTTCAGCATTTCCATAGGCGATCGTTTACCTAGTTTTTGTGAGAATGCCATCAATGCAGCTATTGTCCTCTTAAGGGAGTGTTTTCTGGCCTCAACTGCTGCTTTCCAATTTAGTTTGTGATCTATTATGATCCCTAGGTAGGGGTACTGGGCCGTCAATTCAAGGTTTTGGTTGTTAAGGGATATGTTTTTAAGCCCTTTTTTCCCTTTACCCGCCTCCATCACAAAGGTCTTCTTGATGTTAATGTGAAGGTAAAGGCTGCCCATGAAATCCGCATACCTAGTTAACGCTTCTTGAAGCTCACGTGGGGTGCGGGCCAAGATGACAGCGTCATCCGCATAGAGCAGAGCAGGAATAGGGCGTGACTTCACTTTGGGGAGGTCTTGGGCCCCCCTCAAAAGTTCCATCTCCAGGCTGTTTGTATATAAGGAGAATAAGAAGGGGGGCAGGACACAGCCCTGCCTTACTCCGCGCTCTACTCCAAAGGACGCTGTCAACTCGCCCCTAACACCGTAGCGTACTCTTGCCGAGGCCTTGGAATATAATTCCCTCAAGAAGTCTAAAAGTGGGGGGGTCCACGCCCATTTGTGATAGGACTAGCCACAGCTTGGTATGGGACACGCAGTCAAAGGCTGCAGAGAGGTCGACATACACCATGTAGAGTTTATCTTTTTTTGCATGGATGTATTTCCCTACAATTATTGACAGATTTAAGGCTTGCTCCACTGTACCAAACCCCTCCCGGAAACCAAATTGTAGGTCTGACAGTATCCCCCTAGCCTCTGCCCATTGTTGGAGACGCTCAAGTATGACCCTGCCTGCTACTTTACCCACTGAATCCAATAGTGAGATTGGACGGTAGCAGGCAGGGTCCTGGCGGTGTCCTTTTTTAAAAATCAGGACCATAACAGACCTGGTCCAAGATTCCGGGAGCCCTTTTTTTGCAGCTGCCGTACACACCCTGATCAATATAGGCGCCCATAGGTCTGTGTTATGTTTAAAAATGTCCACCGGGACTCCGTCAGGGCCTGGAGCTTTTCCATTTTTGCTTAAATTTATGGCCATAAGGACTTCAGGAATATCAAATTCTATTAGAATAGGATAATCAACATCTAGTTGAGTTATTTCTTCACTCTCAGAAAACACCGGTTTCTTAAAAAATTTTGAGAAGTGAGAAGTCCAGACTCCTTCTTCTATGGCTACCTCTATTTTTGGGGCATTATCGTCAGCTAAGAAGGGGGATTTTACTACTCGCCAGAAAGCCTTGCTGTTTTTCTGTAAGGCACTTTTATGTAGTTCATCCCACAGGGTCTGTCTTAATTCAGCTTTTCTCTGCTTTCGAGCAGAGAGATATTCCTTTCTGAGTCTGGCGATTGTCCTTGAGTCTCTATTTTCGTTATTAAGGGCCAGTTTAAGCTTAGTATATGCCGAGGTACAGCTGTGATTAAACCAACCTTTTTGGTTCAAAGTATCTACCTTAGACGTTTTTGTCAAGAGGTCCTTGATGACAGCTAGAATTTTGCAGAAGTTTATTATAACTTCCTCCTCTGTCACAGTTAAATCAAGGCACTTTATAACGTGAGAGTGTGCGGCTTTAATCACTTTTTCAGTAATTTGCCCAGGGTCTATTGTCCCCCATTTTAGGCTATACCCATTTATCTGTGCCAACTGTAGATTATTCTGGTTCAGGGCTTGAGCTATCGTTGTCTCCAAAGATTGTTGATTTAATAAATTGAGTTCCATCCTTAAAGCAAGATGGTCACTCAATATATTTGCTAGAATCTCAACATGTTTAATCTTGTTTAACAGCCCATCCGATATGAGGACGTAATCAACAGTGGACTGGTGCCCTCTCCCTACATATGTGGGCTCTAAATTTCTTGTTTTGGGATTTAGCTTGTTAGCTATTGCAAGTCCCAGGTCAGACATAAGGTCATTCATAACTATGCCTGATTTAGTATGACAAAAATGCATAGGCGGAGTGTCCGTATCGCTTGATACCTCAGTGCAATTTTTATTGGGGCATGGGTGCAGGTTAAAATCCCCTGCCCAAAGGAAGAAGACAACATCTTTCCCTCCTTTTATCTGTCTAAAGTAAGAGAGTTTTTCATTTAAGTTTATTATTACTCTCATAAAGTCTCCTTTCTCCAAGTTATTATAGAAATTAATGAGTATAATAGTCTCATTTTTTGGTAAGGAGAGGGAAAGAAGCTGGAAATTTGTGTCTAATTCAAGAGTGGCTATTCTTATTTGGACAGTGTTTGCTATATAAATAGTTAATCCCCCCTTTGCTCTGCCCATCGTCGCAGCCAAGGCTGGCGAGAAGAACGTCCTAAAACCCAGAAGGTGCAGTTCCGTTGGTGACCAAGTCTCCTGGAGACATACTATTTGGTGCATGTCTAGGAAACTTATAGCACTACCGTCCTCAATCTTGGGGCGGAGACCGGCAATATTCCAGGACACGACACTTAGAGTTTGGGGATCTCTAGTTAGAGTCTTAGCTATTTGTGGTCCATTATGAGTCTCTAATTCCCTTGTTATGGAGCTAAGGTGTTTTTTATCCTGTGGTGGTCAATCAACTAACTCAAGGCCACTATATCTATTAGACATTGGGATACCGTTCCAACCCTCCCAGAGAGGTGGTTCTCTGTGGGAATCCCTATGATAAGGTCCTCCCCAATCGTCCCTTTCTCTGCCCCGGTGTCGGGGGCCTACTGTATGCCAAGGTCCTTCGTAAAGATAACCATTCCGATTTCTCGGCGGGTAGAAGAAGGAAAGGCGCTTTGTTCCTATAGCCCCGATTGGGGTCTGGTAGTCCCATGAGCAAATGCGATCAACTAGTCTGGGATCATCAAAAGTGATGAGAACACAATCGCCTTGTATCGTTTTTTTACCGTGTCCTACCCAAGGGGCTCTTCTTACCATTAGGATCTTGTGTGAACAGTAGGGAGGAGGTGGGCGATTTACATTTAACCAATGTTGAACCTTATTCTTTAGCGACCAAGTCGGTTCATTAGTTTGATCTCCCAGTTCAGGCACGCCCCTCATTACGACTGTGAATGGGGAGGCTTCCGGCGGGAGGTTGACGGAGAATCTTCCGTCATAGGGACCACTATCCCATCCTTTATTCGACTGAATTATTGGTGTTTTTGGAACTATATTATTGTGTGTCGGATTGGTGTTAGTAGTAATGGTCGGAGTATTATTTGAAGTGTTATCTAAAGTCTTTTTTTTAGTCACTAACGGTTGGACCGGTTTAGCTGCCGATGGAATAGGTTGTTTATTTGGAACATTTAAGATTACAGGAGTTTGCTTCCCCCCCCCCCCCTGTTTTTTGTCCCAACAGGTTCGTTTTTGTTTTTACAGAAGGTGTCAAATCAGCTAATACTTTTTCTATTTGCCCCAGTCTCAGTTCTAAGGGTTTGAGTAATTGTTTGAGGAGGTCTCCGATTTTAGTTAATAGATGGTCATTGGGATCAGTGTTAACATCTGCCTCCTTACCTAGTGGAATGCCAATTATAGTTTCACTGGTAATAGGAACCAAGGTATCGGATAGTGCATGGTGAACAATCACATCGGCATTTTCCTGTTCTTTTCTCTGTGGTTTAGTAGTTCGAGTCTCTCCTGTCTTATTAGAAGTCTTATATGTTCTTTTTGACTTTTGTTTATCGATAACTATCGTTTTTTTCTTACTTATTGCACCCTCCCTCCTCCCTCTTAGCTGTCTTAGGTCCTCTGGTGTATTTTCTATCACCAGATCTGGCGTCCTTTCTAAGTCCAATGATAATTGCAAATCAGAAAGGTGTGAGACCAATAGATCCACCGTGTTTGGAAGGCTAAGCCTTTGGCCACATTCTTCACTCAGTCCGGGATCACTACGTTGCTCCGGCGTTCGTGCATCCGCAAAATGGCCCATAGAGGACCTTTTAGCGTTAGCTAAGTCTTGGGACACTCTTCGTTCTATCAGGGTGATAGTTTGATCTATAAAGGTGTTTGTTCTCGTAATAAAATTATCTATAGGTCCTGTTAATTGTCCCTCCTTAGCAGCAGTTTTGCTTCTACTACTTCGTGTAGACATAATAAACGTTTATAATGCAGTCTTACACAAATATAGAACATTTTGCGGTATAAAAATGCAGACAATACCCCAAATTTCATAAATCCCAATATTGCAGGTAATGGGGCATAAATCAGCAAAGCAACAAATTAGTGGGGTGGCCCAGTCCAGTCTAAAACGGTCTCTAACGGGCACAAACGGGCCCGCCCTTGGCCCGGGCTACGCCCGGGCGTCCCGCGCGCGTCCCGCGATTGCAGGATTAGTGCTCCTAAAATAGAGCAGAGGGGGGGGAGGGGCGGGAAGAGGCACCAGGTGCGCGCGATAACAGGAGCGCTGGGAACCCTGGTCCTCGCAGTCCCGCTTCCCCACAGTCAGCAGCAATCCAATTAGGCGAACAGGGACCCGCTCTTCAGATCAGCAGTTTCCCATGCAAGAAGAAAGCCCAGGAAGGTCCGTGGAGCACAGGACTCGAGCAGTTCATGTTTTTTGATCCAAACAGAGACTGCAAGCGGAGTATTTCTGGATCAAAAAACTTAACTCTCTCCAACCAGTGGGGATGAATGATAGGATTGAATATGCTTGTTTTCTCTAATCCTAATCCCTACTCCATGCCTCGCATTGACAACATGAACTGTTCTGAGCCCCATCATAATGACTATTTGTGTGCTTACTACGTTGTTTTTTTTCTTGCAAAGTGATATATGGTGGTTACCCTAATTATTTAAGAATGTACAATATTATCGTGACTAGTGCCTGTATTTCTTTGCACATCGGTATATTTCTTGCGCACCTATCTCTGAATATATTTTTTTGTGCACTTATTATTTTGATCACTCTTTCTTTTTCTGTCTCGTTTACGACTGAAGCTTCGTGCAACCTCTTTCCTTTTTCGTCTATCTTAGGCAACACTAAACTTTATTGTACACGCTGTTTTCCTTTGTTTACATTCTTTGAAGCCGTTGTCCTCCTATCACGTGACTTACGTCACACGTCACACGTCAGAGCCGTAGTGCCGATCGGTTTAACTTTACAAATGGTTCCTACCATTCACGAACGCTGACACTGAGATGAGCGTCGTCCAGTCTGGATGTAAGTTTTCGGCTGTTTTCGTTTGTCTAACCTTCTGGTTGTGGGTCACTTTTTGCTTCATAGGCACTCATTATCTGCGTTCTCTAGCGAGGTCTAATGGACACTGCTTGCGACATATTTATTTATACTCCGACCGATCACGTACACTCCAACCCTTTAAGCATTCATCCTTTTGCTCATCACGTCGCTTTTCCATTGAATGCATGAGCATGCTCAATCCTTTGCCCGTCACACCCTGATATTGTGTTAAATTACTTTATTGAGTGAGTATTTACTTTGGTCCTGTATTATTCTCCCACAGACCCCTGATGAAGGGTCCTTATTATTGACCCGAAATGCATTGGGTATTTCGAAAGATTGGAATTTACGATCAAGAAATAAATTGATCATGAAGAGAATTTAAAACGTTGGAATAAAATTTTATTGGGAAAATTTTGGAACATTATTTGTTTCTATTTCAGCAACATCAAACATGAACTGTTAAGAAACCCTCCGGTTTCCAGTATGATTGAGCGCACATCCGTGTGAGAAGGCAATCTTCTCACGTTCACGTTCACATATCCTGGGGTACACATCTTGGGTTGCGCATCCTGGGTAAGGCAGTTCCCGGGTGGTGCACATCCTGGGTGGTACATATTCTGGGGGGTGCACATCGGGGGGAGTTCAGCCTGAGGAGTGCACTTCTTTGGGGTTCAGATGCTGGGGTTGCACACACTGAGCCCCGATGTACCAAGCGTTGCGTTAACGCAAGCCCTTAATCAAGATTTCAATCTGGAGCGGCTCTGGGTGGCTCAGTAAATCTAGAGTAACGCGAGATGCTGCCACAAATACTCTGCGTTGGGAGGGTTCCATGTGTAGAGAACGTGCGGTCCCTCACATCCACCCGTGGATCTTGGTGCATTCTCAGATTTATTAAGAACAGTAAACCTAGGATTGTGTCCACCTGGTACGCCGTCCTAACAAAGGTGTAACGAGGGGACATATGTTTATTTCTCCTCGTTATTTCCTCTCTTTACGTGGGCTGCATTATACACACATGAGCACACGTAGAAGGAAGAACATGCCTCAGAGGATTGTTTTTGTGCAGGAAGGCGTCCCTTCTCCTGCAAAAATAAAGGATGCCAACAAAGCAGACACCCGTGCACCGTGGTGTTGTGTTACAGCATGGTGCCAGGGTGCCAACAACGCAGACACCCGTGCACCGTGGTGTTGTGTCACAGCATGGTACAAGGGTGCCAACAACGCAGACACCCGTGCACCGTGGTGTTGTGTCACAGCATGGTGCAAGGGTGCCAACGACGCAGACACCCGTGCACCGTGGTGTTGTGTCACAGCATGGTGCAAGGGTGCCAACGACGCAGACACCCGTGCACCGTGGTGTTGTGTCACAGCATGGTGCAAGGATGCCAACGACGCAGACACCCGTGCACCGTGGTGTTGTGTCACAGCATGGTGCAAGGGTGCCAACGACGCAGACACCCGTGCACCGTGGTGTTGTGTCACAGCATGGTGCAAGGGTGCCAACGACGCAGACACCCGTGCACCGTGGTGTTGTGTCACAGCATTGTGCAAGGGTGCCAACGACGCAGACACCCGTGCACCGTGGTGTTGTGTCACAGCATGGTGCAAGGGTGCCAACGACGCAGACACCCGTGCACCGTGGTGTTGTGTCACAGCATGGTGCAAGGGTGCCAACAACGCAGACACCCGTGCACCGTGTTGTTGTGTCACAGCATGGTGCAAGGGTGCCAACAACGCAGACACCCGTGCACCGTGTTGTTGTGTTACAGCATGGTGCAAGGGTGCCAACAACGCAGACACCCGTGCACCGTGGTGTTGTGTCACAGCATGGTGCAAGGGTGCCAACAACGCAGACTCCCGTGCACCATGTTGTTGTGTTACAGCATGGTGCAAGGGTGCCAACAACGCAGACACCCGTGCACCGTGGTTTCTGTTACAGCATGGTGCAAGGGTGCCAACAACGCAGACTCCCGTGCACCGTGTTGTTGTGTTACAGCATGGTGCAAGGGTGCCAACAACGCAGACACCCGTGCACCGTGGTTTATGTTACAGCTTGGTGCAAGGGTGCCAACGACGCAGACACCCATGCACCGTGTTGTTGTGTTACAGCATGGTGCAAGGGTGCCAACAACGCAGACACCCGTGCACCGTGTTGTTGTGTCACAGCATGGTGCAAGGGTGCCAACAACGCAGACACCCGTGCACCGTGTTGTTGTGTTACAGCATGGTGCAAGGATGCCGGCCTTGGCACTAGGCAGCACTCTATGCCCCACTGCAGGGAGACCGCAGGAAAGAGTCATACCCGTAGTAACTATAGTGCATTCCTGCCGTCTCCATTGACGCAGCGCAGCTCAGCACGTTGTCTTGCTGCATTGAGCGACTTTTAGTAAATCCGGGCCTGGATTTTACACTATTGGGGCCTCCTTTACAATGAGGCTGCACCACGGAGCTTCACTTTTCTGCATTCTGCACCCCACGTGGAAAGAGGAGAACACCTCTCGTGGTTGTTTCTGTACAGGAAGGTTTCACTTCCTGCACTAAAACAATCATCCCTGCAATGCAGCCAACACCCGTGCACCCAGGCACAAAGGTGCCTGCATTGGCGCAAAGGTGCAGCCCATTGTGCGCCGGCGCAGGGGAAAAGGACAGGAATGTGCCATATCTGTTAGAAACTGTATTCCGGCCCTTTTAATTTGCCAGGAAGGCCTGCGGCAGTGCCCTAGGTAATAATCTTGTAAATGAGGCCCTTGGCATCCAGCCTCTTTGCCAGACACATTTGTCAGTAATGTGAACATGTCCATGGGAGGGGGAGGTTCCCTTCAAATTGTCGTGCCCCAAGCACATGAGGGAAGCCCTCACTTGAATATGCGCCCCCTGTAGGCGAGGGTGTGTTCAAGGGGCGGCGGCTGCTGTGATATCATTAATCTGGCCCCTGGGGTAGAGGCCCAGTTGTGGCCCTCAGAGACCTGCATTACCACCCCAGAGTCTGCCTGTAACACGTTGTGATCCTCTCAGTGCCACCTTTAGTGTGAAGTGCCACATACAACTCCCATGACCTTTTCTGTGTTTCTTGTGTAGGTTTTTCTCCAAAAAGCCTCACATCGCAGGCAGCTCTGAGGATGAGGAGGTCCTGGCTGGGTACATCCACGACACCTGGAAACAGGATCTCGACAGCGCCCGGATCTACACCTACACGGTTCTACTCTCCTACCCCAACGCCAGTGACCCCAACTACGTGTCCATCTTACAAGAGGACGGAAGCGAGACGGAGGAGTCGGCCAAAAGTGAGAAGATCCTCAGTCCAGAGCTGGACGACCCCTCTGTTGTGAACCCCTTCAACGCATACTCAGCGACAGGAGTGGTGGTGGTAAGTCAACATCGACAACTACTACCCTGAGGGGGATGCAGGCACCCTGACCTGAGCGAAGAGCCCCCGCTCTCGTAGAACCTCTACGGGGCCACTGACCCCCAAAGCTCAAAGAGAGGGTCCCTTACCTGTCCCAAGAACCAGCACACAACCAATCGGAGACTAGACGCAGGCAGAGGGTCTCCTCACAGGTAGAACTCTATCTCAACAACACTACAATTCCCAAACACCTGTGCGTAAACAAACTAAAGGCTTTTAGGGGAAGTAACAGAATCCAAGAGGGAGGGACCAGGCAATCTCCTATAGGGACTTTTAGACAAAAGATTGGTTCTTTGTAAGACTATCAACGTAACAAATATTGAGGAAAAAAGTATACACGGGTGCGTACAGATTTACGATTCTTAGCTTTACAGCTATGGTCCTTGAAAAAATAAATATTCACTGAGAAAAGCGAAACATTAAAGGGGAAACAACCTTTACAACGCAACTTTTATATCGCACTACCATTACAACCCAGTCATTACATAGCAACATCCCTTACATCGCATACCATTACAACACATGTCCTTACAACGCAGTCATTACAATGCATAACATTACAATGCAAAGTACCCCTACACTATCCAACACTTACCCTACCGTTGCACTCCCTGGAGTTAGAATAGTAATTTCTACCCTCATACTATCCAATACTTACCATAAATTCAATGTAATGGTATGCGTTGTAATGGAATGCATTGTAAAGGTAGTTTCTTAAAATGCAATGTCGTGTCTTGCAATGTAATGGAATGCGTTGTACCGGATGTTGCCATATGACAAATGCATTGTAAAGGCATGTGTTGTAAAAGTATGCGTTGTAATGTCATACAACCACATTAAAGTAGATTTATATGTAGGTCTTCTAATAATAAAAAAAGCTGAAATTCACCAGTTATACATAACTAACATAATTAAAAAGTGCACCGCCAAACATTTCAGATGTCATCAGCAATGTAATATGTGCAGTCATAAGCAGTGCCAGGCAGCAATGCACGTTATACTTATGTCAGATACGTACGACTGGTGAATTTCAGTGTTTTGTTTGGTTTTTAAAATGTCAGTTTTTTTATCATTAGAAGACCCACGTATAGTTTCACTTTAATCATTGTTTTTCTCGGTGAATGTCTATTTTTTTAATGTAAAGTAATATCTTTTTATTCCACGTCTGCGGTCAATCGCCCTGTCGGGGACAGCTTTGGCCGGGGTTTGGCCACCCACCCGACCCCCTTCCAGGACTCTCGCGGGAGATGATAAAATTCCGTATGAGAAACCCGCAGGACTGATAGGAGGAAAACTTTTATTTTGGCCCCTTTGGAGGTTCCTCTTGTACCATCCCATGGGGGCAGGGGATACAGGGTCCCCATACCCAGCCCTGTACCAGTTTGGTTTTGTTTAAATTACAGGAGACATGGAGACTAGAGGGCAGATTTACAAGACCCTTGCGCTACTTTTACGCCACCGTTGCGTCACTTTTGTCACACAGTGGTGGCGCAAAGCCAGTGCCATGCTGCGGGGTATTTACAGCGTGACACATCTGGGAGATGTGTCACCTTGTAAAGCCCTGCACCACATGTGGGCGTTCCGGCGCAGGGTGGGGGTGTTCTGGCGCAGGAACACCTCCTAAAAGTGGCTGAGTGTATCTACAAGATTTCACTCAGTCACTTTTAAGGCCATGCTGCGTCAAAACCCTGCGCCTGCTTAAAGCAGGTGTAAGGATTGACGCAGCATGTTAGAGATAGGGCACCCCTGAGCCTTACTGGAGCTGCATCGCGCTTGTGACGCAACTCCAGCAATGCGCTGCCTTTCCGACGGGGGATGCGACACGCATCTGCCCATCCGTGCACCAAGGTGCGCCACATTGCAAATGCGGCGCATCAGTGGTGGCGCACGGGTGGGCAAATCTTCTGGCGCATCTCTGCTGATTAGCAGACATGCGTCAGAAGTCGTAAATCTGCCCCTGAGTCTTTTAGTCCTGTAATGGCAGCCGCAACATGTCGGTTCATGTTGTGGCCAGCCAATGAGAGCGCTCGGTGCTGGCAGATGGGTAAAACGTTCTTGTGACGCTATCTTTTTTAATATGAGGTCCCACGGGAACAGCTGGTCAGATAGCTCTATTTTTTAAGTTTAATTTAACAAAAAACGAATGAATTATGTTCTGGTTCAAGGAGGACTTTCTCGTATTGGACAGGGCAAGACTGATTTGCATATGGCTGGGTCCAAACAGAGGTGGCTGGTGGGCAAAAGAATGACTTGTTAGAATGCTACCCTCAGTGACTGCCAATGGTTAGACTTATTGAAAGTATTCCTCCAATCACGTTTTGTCTGCTTGATGCACCTCCTATGATGGGGGGAGCATTCCTTTTTTATTTTCAAAAAGAAAATCCAGTTTGGGGATTTTCTTTTTGAAAATAAAAAAAGAATACTGCTTGTTGCAGGGTTGCGTCAATGATGACGCAGCTCTGCACCAAACAGCGGATTGCCTTGACAGAGTCCTCCGTGACGCGGTTACTGACGATGTTTTATAAATGACCACCAGCTCGGTGGACATTTATAAATTTGGAGGTCAGGACCTCCACCAGGGCGATGGAAGAATTGATTCCATCGCCCTGGTGGGACAACGGCCCGACAGCCGAGATCTAAATAAGGGCCTTGTGCATAATAACCGGACAGTGCCTACGGCCTCTGGTCATGCACAGAGGAGGTGGCTGCCCACAGAGGTTTGGGGGCATGCCTTTTGGCCAACCGCTGCTGCACACTGGCGAATGTTGTGCTCAACAGGAGTTGCCGGCCAGCACTTGTGCAGTGGGGATTGGCTGCCTGCAGAGGGTTGAGTGCAAGGATTGGCTAATCCCTGCAGTCAACCCTTGGGCTGTGTGTAGTGTGTTTGGTTGCTCGCGGAGGGTTGAGTGCAAGACTTTGCAGGGCACTGTCCCTGCGGCCAACTCTTGCTGTGCTCGGCCGAAGGGCTTCTCTGCTCACACAGAGTTAGACACAGGGGGGCTTATGTACAGCCCCTTGCGCCACCGGCGTATCACTTTTTGTGACGCACCACTGGCGCAACCTCCTGCCCCATGTTTACAAGGACACATAAAGCCACCCTGCGTGGCTTTTCCTGTCCTTGTTCTTGTGGCCCCTTCTCATGCACCACCCTGTGAAAGGGGTGTGACATGGGTGTTGTTGTGGGCGTTCCCACGCAACACACATGTATTCGCTGCATTTCCAGATTCAAGAGAATTAGTAAACCTGGAAATGCGTCAGAACGCTCCGCCACTCCAGGGGTGGCATAGTGAGGCCCAACAAGGAGATTTTCTATTTCTTAATTTCTCCTTGTTTTTTTGTCTTTTTAGGGGGGCTGCATTCTGCAGCACACATAGGAAGAGGAACGCACCTCTTTTTATAGTTTTTTTTATTGTTTTTGTGCAGGAAGGTACCCCCACAGCGCAGGCACTCTTGCACCATTGTGCATGGGTACCTGCGTGGTGCTCGGCAGCCAATTGTGCACCAGCGCGGGGGGAACGCACAGGCATGCATCATATTGTTGTAAATATGAGGTATGGCTGTGTTTTGAAAGCACTGCAGTGTGGCGCAGCCAAAGGGCTTGCGGTGCCGCGCTGCGGCACTTACTTGTAAATAAGCCCCGAGGGATGTCTGCAGTGATGTCCTCAATGATGTCATTTGAGATGTAACCAATGATATCATTTAACGTGTCATGAGGGATTTCATATGCAGGGCCACAGGAATGATGCACTTGTGCCGCCACAGCGTTATTCGCATAGGCACGGATGCGCCGCTGTTGCCACATAATCCGTCACCTGCTCCATAATCTGCTGATTTTACCAAAAAGATACTATTTCTCGCACAAACGGTTCAAAAGTTACTAAAAATGCACGTGGAAGGCCCTTCGCAAAGGTTGACTAGTCACGTTTCTGTTTTTATTGCTAAATTTAGGTGTTAAACTGGTACCAATGAGGTGCAACCTATGCGCAGACAGCGTCAACATGTGTAAAAGTGAAAAAAATGAAGAAATACTATCACTAAATGTGCCACATTACGCCACATGTTATGCCTTTTCTTGCAGCATGATTAAGTCATCCCTGCCGCATAATTCCAGTGGCCCTGGTAATATGTGATGTCATAAGCAGTGCATGGCAAGGGCACAAGTTATAAACTATGGCAGATGTAGTTCAGGAGTTTTGGGGATTTCAACATTATCTTGTTTTTCATTCAAAAAGCTAACAATAACGTCACTTTAGCCAATGCTTTTTTTGGGGGGGGGTTTCAATGAATTTCTGTCGTTTTAGCATCTAACCGAACTATCACGAAACTCTAAACTTTGTTTTTGCAGTGCATATCCATACTAATATAATAAAGAGAGAGCCCAAACCTTTGAGGCGGGTAATCTCAGGAACCACAGCACCAATCACAACACCCAATACAGCGTTGGAAAGGGCAGTTGCAGCAGAAGGACATAGGCTATGCAGACGCCCACCATATACATTTAAAAGGTAAAAGAACTGTGCCAGCAAAGTAGTCCCTTGTGGACGTGTCTGCGTTGTGCTGTCGGCGTGTGCTGGGGGCGTGACAAACGCTGGGGGCGTGTGGTACGTTCCGCCCTTCATGCCATGTCTCATATCGTGTGCTGTGGGCGTGTGCTGGGGGCGTGGGCGTGTGCAGGGTCGCGGGATTACGGAAAAAAAGTGACCGTTGTGCCCAATATTTCATTGTTTTTTTCTTCCCCGTTTCTGTACATTCCAGCTCCAGGTGTCCACCCTGCTCCCTTTAAATACCCCTGTACCCCATAATTATAACCCACACTTACTCCTTAAAATACCCCAACACCCTTAAACACTAACCCATCTTAACCCTATAAATATACCCTGTACCCCAAAACCCAAACCTATCCCTAAACCCTAAAAATACCCCTATACCCCAAAACCCAAACCTAGCCCTGAACCCTTTAAATACCCCTGTTCCTCAAAAAACACAACCTACCCCTGAACCCTAAAAACACTCCTGTACCCCAAAACCCAAACCTAGCCCTGAACCCTAAAAATACTCCTGTACCCCAAAACCCAAACCTAACCCTGAACCCTAAAATACCCCTGTACCCCAAAACCCAAACCTAGCCCTGAACCCTTAAAATACCCCTGTACCCCAAAACCCAAACCTACCCCTGAACCCTAAAAATACCCCTGTACCCCAAAACCTAAACCTAGCCCTGAACCCTAAAAATACACCTGTACCCCAAAACCCAAACCTAGCCCTGAACCCTTAAAATACCCCTGTACCCCAAAACCCAAACCTACCCCATAAACCTAAAAATACCCCTATACCCCAAAACCCAAACCTAGCCCTGAACCCTAAAAATACTCCTCTACCCCAAAACCCATACCTATCCCTAAACCCTAAAACTACCCCTGTACCCCATAACCTGAACCCTTAAAATACATAAACACCCCAAAACATATACCTCAGTACCCCAAAACATATACCCCTATACCCATACTTACCTTGTCCAAACATTAAAAAAAACATGCTTTTACCATTCATGCATTTACAACGAATTTCGTTGGAATTGTAGGCATGGTAAAAGCATATAAAATGTAATGCCATGCGTTATAATGGCATTGCGGAGTCATGGTACTTTCGTAATGAAAGTATGCGGAGTGATGGTATGCGGAAAGAAAGTTGCGAAATAATGGGTGTTTACCCTCCCCCTGTAAGTACATTGGTGGCACGGCGGCCCACATCTCCAGCAACATACTCATATTTTTTCACCACCCATTTGAAAAATGCACAGGTCTCTCTCATTGATGGCCAGCACCGACATACACTTTTAGACACACCTACCTCCACAAGTTCTAGAATTGCGAACTTTAGAGCTGGGGAGCTACGTTCGAATATCGGCATCAGCTCAACATCCTGTGATTCCAGGCAAATCGCTTTGTCTCCCCGTGTCTACCACAAATGAATGTGTTCTTCTGTAATGTAAATTGTGCTCATGCCATGTTCTCGAGTTTGCGCTATATAATATTGCAAGGAAAAATAAAGTAGGGAAACTCGAGTTCACACACTACTGAACGCGCACTCTTAAGTGCATCAGCAGTGCACTGTCGATCGGAGCATTTCACAGGCCTGTCACAGATAAGAAATGCTATCAAAACAAAATCCTACAAAACAATATACTACTGGCCGGCAGCAATTCATACCCGGACGGGACGGGCTGCTAGTATATATATATTTGGAAACCAAATTGTTACTATTTTAAAATGCGGGAGCTGATGTGGAAGGGGAACGCTGTACTTATACAAACGTCTCTCTGTTTAATATTTGTATCCCTTCTAAAAATATATTAGGCCTCAAATCACTAACAACCCACACCTCACCTTACATTTTTAACCCTTGTGTTTTATGCCTGTATTAACATCTCAATTCTCATTAACCTCATGTGCTAGGCTGCTGCTGTTGTTGGAGAACATGTTTCATTCTGCATGTCAGAATGAATGCTTTAGGGGTGTGTGGTCTGGCCGCCAGGGAAGATGGCCGCCTGAAGAGCGAGCTCCGCTGCGAGGGAAGCCCCTGAAGAAAGCGGCTCGCTTCCCTACATCAAAAGGGTTCCTCCTATCGTGCCAACCAGGGGGTCGATTAGGATTGCGGATTTTCCGCATCCTCCGGGCCGGCGGAAGCCACCGCCGGCCCGGAGGATGCGGAAAATCCGCTGCGGACCCACCAAAGACCCACCGCCAAATTAGGGTGGCTGGTGGGTCTTGGTTTCAGTCCGCCGCTTTTCCACCGCGGTCGGCTTACAACCGCGGCGGAAAAGCTCTAATATGGTGGCGGTGTCTCTCAGACACCGCCAGACATATTAGGATGGCTTCCCAGACATGCTTTTCCGCGGTGGGTTCTCCGCCGTGCAAAAGCATACGGATCTTCACTTCGGGGGCCCGTTGCTGGCCCCCTGGGTGAAGGGAGGTGGGGGGTGCACATGGGGGGTACCTATAGTACCCCCCTGCATTTACATGCAGAAAGCGGCAGGCACCGCGCGGTGCCTGGCGCTTTGTGCATGTAAATGCAATGCATGCGTTTTTAACATTGCGGCGGGTGCAGCTTGAAGCCGTACCCGCCGCAATGTTAAAAATAGAGGATGTGACCGCCAGGGTGGCGGTCACATCCTAATTGCACAGGAGGGAACGCAGCAGCACATGCGGACGTTCCTTCCTACTCAGGGCTCGCGGACGGACGTACCGTGGAGGACTTTTGTAAAACCTTGTCCCTTCTCAAAAGCGGTTCTCCTACTGACCCTGCGCCCATTCATATTATTAAGCTCATCTCTGATACCATCGCCCCTGTAGCCACGGAGCTTATAAATCTCTCCCTTACATGTGGTGTTGTTCCACCCAGCTGGAAGCAAGCCAGGGTGAAGGCTCTTCTCAAAAAGCCATGCCTTGATCCCACAGACCTGGGAAACTATCGCCCAATTTCACTCCTACCGGGGCTTAGCAAAATTGCGGAGAGAGTGGTCAACAAGCAGCTTTCCTCCTTCTTGGAAAACAACCTTCTGCTTCGCAACTCACAAACTGGCTTTCGCCCGGGTCAGGGAAATGAATCCGCCCTGATTGCAGTGGTGGAAGAGGCAAGATGCATCTTAGATTCAGGGGGATCTGCAGTTGCGATCCTCCTGGATCTAAGTGCAGCTTTCGATACGGTGGACCATGCCACCCTTATTCAGCGACTTGCGGGACTGGGAATCACGGGCATGGCGCTACAATGGCTGTCATCTTTCCTGAGCTGTCGCTCTTTCCAGATCTGCGAAAACAGCGCAACCTCGAAATCAATCCCCCTCCAATGTGGAGTGCCCCAGGGCTCTTCATTGAGCCCTACCCTTTTTAATATTTATATGTCTCCATTGGAGGAGGTGGTCAACCCTTTTGGGATAAAAATAGTTACCTACGCTGACGACACCCAACTAGTCGTCTCGCTATCCCAACAAGAGAGTTGCTCTGAGAATCTGTCCGCCTGCCTCTCGGGAATCCATGCCTGGATGTCAAGATCTCGGCTCAAACTAAAAGGAGCAAAAACAGAGATCTTGTTCCTGGGTCACCAACTAACAGCGCTCCCTAAGTCCATCTGGCCTCCCTGCCTGGGTGATGCCCCCGCCCCTAAAGATGAAATCAAAAGCTTAGGGGTCTGGTTTGAGCGGGACCTCACCTTTAAGACCCAAGCAAAGAAAACAGCAGGCATTTGCTATGGGTTGCTTCGGTCTGTTCGAAAGGTTCTCCCACTTCTGCCCTTTCAGTCCAGGAAGCTGTTAGTCCAAGGTCTAATACTATCTAGACTGGACTACAGCAATGCTCTGTTCTTGGCGGCACCCGAAGCAACCATTAACACCCTCCAGCGTGTCCAGAATTCAGCAGCGAGACTGCTGACGGGCTCCTCATTAAGAACCTCTGCTAAGCCAGCCTTAAGATCTCTTCACTGGCTCCCGATACGGGAAAGAATAAAATTTAAATGCCTGTGCATAACGCACAAGTCCCTCCAGGATAAGGGACCTCCTATCCTGAGGACTCTGATCCGTCCTTACAAGTCCTCCCGGTCTTTACGATCTGACCACGGAAACCTCGCCATTGTACCCAGAGTGAGGAGGGCACGCTCGGGGGGGGCGTCGCTTCTCAGTCAACGCGGCATAACTGTGGAACTCTCTTCCGGTGACGATCCGAACGGAACCCTGATCATGTGAAGGTTCGGAAACTTCTCAAGACTTTTCTTTTTCCATTGACCTCTAACTAACGTTGTCCACTTTAGGTTGCTTTTGGTTACCGTCCTGACGAGTTCAGAAGCGGTCGCTCCCTTCGCCCACAGCCATCACCTGGTATCGTAGTTACGCTCGGAATTGCCTTGCCGATTTTCATTTGCTGGCTCCTATATTGCCTAACGCTATAGCGCGTCAACCATTGTAGAACTTTATAATTACTTTTAGCGCTTTTAGAGGTGTAACACTGTGATCGAAATCGCGCATTTGCAGCTGTAGCGCCATTTGTGTTGCGTTATCTAATGTGCATTGCCTGTATTTACTAACGATCATAATCGCACTCGCAAGACAGACTGTCCCAGCCATTATTTACTGTGTGCCCCAGCCTATCTCCACTTTCGTTTCTCGCGGCCATTTTTCCTGTTGTTGTGCCACAGAGCCCGTCCTCCACAACCCGCCCCGCCTCCCAGCTGACCCTCCCTCGCCCCTCCCCTCCCACTATCCACATATGACAGATGCCTCTGCGCGCAGCGTTCACGAGCAGCGGACGCGCCCCATGGTGCGCCAAAGGTAAGCCCGTCTACGCCCGTCCGCGCCTGGACCGCGCCCAGCGCCAGACCCCCTGGCCCCGCCGTACCCAGCCCACTAGAGTCACATATGACGCCGCAACTCTCCTCGCCCTCAACCCCGGACGCACACCACAATGCTGCGAAGCCACCCCAGGACGTACCCACGGTCCATTCGCCTGCCATACATGCAAGTTCACCTGCTTCAGGACCCACACCAAATCCACTTCCTCCAAACACAGCTCCGACTATAACCACCTGAAGTGCATCCTACTGAACACCCGCTCGGTCCACAGGCACGCAACTGAACTCTGGGACTTACTCGACACTGCATCACCGGACATCGCCTTCCTCACAGAAACATGGATGAACACATCATCAGCACCCGACATCGCCATAGCCATACCGGACACTTACAAGATCATCCGAAAAGACCGCACCAATCAAACAGGAGGAGGCATCGCCATCATCCATAGGAACACCATCAAAATCACGACCAGCTCCGATGACAATCTTACTACCGCCGAACATCTCCACTTCCAGATCCACACCGACCCTAGGACCACACTTAGAGGCAGCCTCATCTACAGGCCTCCAGGAACCCGTACTCAATTCAGCGAAGACATCACTGACTTCATCAGCCCACATGCCCTCGCCTCCGAGAACTACATTCTATTAGGAGACCTCAACTTCCACCTTGAAAACAAACACGACTGCAACACCACCTCCCTTCTGGACAACCTGGCCAATCTCGGACTCAAACAACTTGTTGACACTAAGCATGGGCGGAAAATCCGTTCCGCTCGCGGATTTTTCGGATTTTCGGTAAATCCGCAATCCGCGAACTCTCGCGGATGTGGCGAAAATACGCAAATCCGTGCGCTGCGGATTTTTTGCTTGTGTTCGCACTGCTCGCGGGCCGCGGCGTGGGCAGCAACAACCTCGCACTCGCGAAATTACAAAAATTACAATTGGGGAGGGGTGAAGGAAGTGACCCAGACTCCAACTTCCTGTTCCTGTCCAGCAAGCTCCTCCCATTGCTTAGTCCATTTCCTGGCCACTTTGAATTCGATCTTGACTGGGAAGGATTACTTTTTGTGGATGCTGCTGGAGATTTGGCTTTGAGGCTTTTTGGATTACTTTTGGATTCGAAATTTGTTTTCACAAGTAAGTTGATAAGTTGATGTTGTTTGTTTGTGGTGATTTTTGTGTGTGTTTTTCGACTTTCTGGGGTGGGGTTGGGGGCTGGCTATGTTGGTGGGAGGCCATTTTGAGGCATGATCCTGCAGGTCCTGGCCATGTGGAAGGGGTCAAGCGGCCATTTTGAAGTCAGGCAGTGTGCTTTGTGCCCTAGGGGGGCTACCCAGTCTGCTCTGATTTTTTTCATTATGCCCAGGCGAAAATCGGATTTTTTAAAAAAAATGTGCCTGTGTTCGCACTGCTCGCGTCCCGCGCAGCAACAATCTCGCACTCGCGAAATTGTAAAAATTACAATTCTGCACATGAGTTGAAAACTACCAGGCTTAGTTATGGGTGCATGCATGATACAACTGTTTTGTTGAATTGTAACATGATTCTGGCCAGGGCATGGATGGCATTGGATTGTGGTGATATTTGTATGTTTTACGACTTTTTGGGGTGGTGTTGGGGGCTTGCTATGTGGGTGGGGGCCATTTTATTGCCTGGTCCCGTGTGGGTGGGGGTCTAGGGGCCATTTTTAAGGCAGTTTGTGTGCTTTAGGCCATAGGCCTGCACCCAGTGTGCTGTGATTTTATCATGCCCAGGGGGCCCAGAATCAGTCTGTTCGCGGATTTTGCTGGTTTTTCGCCACGTTCGCGTCGTGAAGCAACAACCTCGCACTCGCGAAATTGCAAAAATTGCAATTCTGCACCAGAAAACCACCAGCAGGCAGCATAAACCTTCTGAAACTTGATGGATGGCATTGGATTGTGGTGATTTGATTGGTGTTGTGTTTTTTGACTTTTTGGAGTAGGGGTTGGGGGCTGGCTATGTTGGTGGGGGCAATTTTGAGGCATGGTCCTGGCCATGTGGATATTTGATATTTATTTGATATTTATGAGCATTTGTAAAGCGCAAGCGTTCGCTCCCAAGGGAGCATCATGGCGCTGGGCGAGCTGCAGAGGAATAGCTGAAAAATGGAATGAATGGATGGAAGAGAGAACTAGATGGCTGCCAAGACAGAGGAGTCTGGTAGTTGATAGACCCATGTCTGGGGGTCAAGCGGCCATTTTGAAGGCAGGCAGTGAGCTTTGTGCCATAGGCCTGCACCCATTTTGCCTTGCTTTCACCCATTGTGCCCAGGGGGAGTCAGTGGTACATGAAACTATAACCCTCTCTGTGTGTGCTCTCTTGGATCAATGTTAAATTCCTGTTTCCCAAAAATTTAGCAATTCCTAATTTAGAAATTTCCATATTGTGTGGTGTGCACGTGTGTATTCATAAATGCCTACTTGCAAACTATTTATTGAAGCGCTACATATGCAACATATATTTACTGATGTTCCTCTGTCTTTGTTTGCTTTTAGGTGCAGAAAGTCAATAACTCCGCATCATCGTTGAGCATCAGTGCCTGGAAGAAGTCCTGCTGCGGCCTGTTGTTCCGACATCTGAAGAAGATGGCTCCAAAAAGAGGTGCCCGTAGCTCCTCTTGCAAGAAAGATGTCTCTACTAAGGAGAAGAAGAAGCAAGTGGCACCACTTACCAAGGAGACTGGTTGCTCCACCACTAAATTTTTGTGAAAAAAAGAAAGGCCCACCATGAGTGCTGCACAGGTAGCCTGTTTAGTGGTTCAATCACCAACGGCCAGTGATGTTGGCTCATCGCAAGAAAGTAGCAGCACACCATCAACACAGGTTGTAACTCATCTCACAAGTACTATTCAACAACCAAAGCAGCAACAACAACTGCATGGGCTACTAGTACAAGCACAAGTACATGCGCAAGGAGCTGGCCGAGAAGGAGCTGGCCGAGAAGGAGAAGGCCGAGAAGGAGAAGGCCGAGAAGGAGCTGGCCGAGAAGGAGAAGGCCGAGAAGGAGAAGGCCGAGAAGGAGAAGGCCGAGAAGGAGAGGTCCATGGAGACTTGCAAGTAGAGGTCAGTGAAGATGCCCATGTAGCGGCGCATGGAGCGGTGCAAGTGCCCACAATGGTTGTTCTTCCAGAAGTAGGGGCACAGGAGGAAATTGACTTTGGAGCCGGGGTATCATGTCAGGAAGACGAAGGCATTCCTCCTGATGATTCATTTTCTCCCAGCTCCCCACCAAGGAAAAGATCAAGGAGTGTGTGTAGAAGTTCCTCTTCAAGCCCCGCTCCATCAGATGATGATCTGGATCTAGATTGGCAACCATCTCCGACGTCTGAGAGGGAGGCACACCATGAGCTGCGAAAGGTATCAAATGTTAAAAGGAAGGGCCCCGGAAAGCTCATACTTATGGATCCGAACGTCCGACTTGATGAAGTGGTGCATTCTGATGTTGTTGAACAGGATGACAGCAATGACCTAGTCATCACACACGTCATTCCTGCCACACCGGCCATGCAGCAGACAGACATTTATACCCTATCCTGACGTCATGCTGAGCGTGACCCTGGCGACGTGGCACTGGTTGCACCACCAACGCAGTCAAGTAGTACAACAAGTTCAACAAAACCTACAGCTCCCATATTTTCTCCCCAGAGGGGGACTCCATCCAGCTCGACTCCCTCAAGTAGGGTTGCTGCAATAATTGCACAACCCAGTAGATGTCTGCAAGGCTCATCCACCACTGCTTCATCTGGCATTGGCAGTATCATCTCGTGCGGCAAAACCAGAAGTTTCCAGTCCCCAGTTTGGAACTTTTTTAGTGTCCATGCAAAGTATGATAACATAGCCGTTTGTTGCATTTGTAAGACTAGAGTTAGCCGTGGTAAGACTGATACCAACTATGGAACCGGAGGCCAGATAGGTCATCTTCAAAGAAGGCACGCTGTCGAATGGTTTGCGCACCTAGCAAACATCAAGGGAAAGCAAACCCAAAGGGCAAGTGGCCAAAATATACCCATACTAGGTGTTTCATCTGAAGATGACGGGGAGGTAGAAGAAGCGTCAGACATTTGTCCGGTTGCACCCAGTACCCCTGGCAGCACCACACCCTCCGGAACACATAGGAGGCACACTGAGAGTCTGGGAGACACACCAATGCGGAAAATGTCAACACTGAGCAGAAGTGGGTCGAAGAAGGCATCAGCATCATCCAGTAAATTTGTCCAGCGCACCATTACAAACATGTTCTCCTCAGATGCGCAATTTCAACGCAACCACCCAACTGTACGCCTGTATAACACTAAGCTGGCTAAAATGCTAGCGGTGGACCTTCTCCCTTTTTCGTTTGTCGAAGGTGTGGGTTTTCTTGAACTCGTGGCAACACTGGCCCCTAAATGGAAGGTTCCTAGCCGGTTCTATTTTGCCAGGGTTGCTGTTCCAGCACTACATAAAGAGGTGCTTGAGTTGGTTGGGGCAGCTTTGCAGAAGAGTGCTGTTCACACTATACACCTGACAACAGACATGTGGACCAGTTGCCAAGCCCTTGATTACATGTGCATCACTGCACACTGGGTCACTTTTTCAGGGGTTGCAAAACAGATAAATGCAGGTGGTGACTTGGTCGAGATTTTTAAGGGTGCTCGTAAACATGCAACATTAGCCATGTTTGGCATGGAGAAAAGTCATACTGCAGCCAACATTTTGGCTGACTTTAACAAAAAGGTCTCGCAATGGCTGCCCCCAAGAAATTGCAAGGTTGGTTATGTTTCAACTGATAATGGCAGCAATGTAGTTAAGGCCATAGAGGACGGTTACTATTTCAGAGTGCCGTGTTTGGCGCACTGTATGAACCTTGTCGTGCAAAAGTTCTTGAAAAAAGAACTTGCAGTCGACAAAATACTGACCATCTGCAGAAGAATATGCACACATTTCAACCATTCTTTTAAGGCCCGGAAGGAGCTGAGGCGCCAGCAAAATGAACGTAGAATGCCAGTGAAAGCACTTATCCAGGAGGTGGCAACACGTTGGAACTCAACCTTCTACATGCTTGAGCGTCTGCATGAGCTGTTTCCAGTAGTCAATGAGTATTTCTACAACCTGGGTGGTAATACGACAGAAATGATGCTAGCGGTGGAGCAATGGCAGCTAATAATAATAATAATAATCCACATTTGTATAGCGCACAATCACCCGTTTAGGGTCTCTAGGCGCTGGGGGGCCGTCGGGAAGATTAAGCAAGCTATTGCCCAGAGTCGCATGGTGCTGGGCTAACCTGCCGCCGGAGCCGGGGATCGAACCCTGATCCCCAGATTCCAGCCTCAGTCGCCCTGGCCGTGGCGCCACACCTCTCCCACCTCTCCCACCAGCTAGTTAAAAGCCTGACAGACATGCTTCGTCCTTTTGAGGTCTTCACGCGTGACGTCAGCAGGGAGGACTGTTCTTTGAGCAAAGCTATCCCATTGTTGCTGAAGCTCGAGCACCAAGTCAAGGTGGTGTCTTCAGAATTAAAAGATGCTGGAAAGAATGAAGCATATGAGTTGGCGCAGAGATTATTACAACGCCTAGTTAGCAATAAATGGCTTGTAAATATCAAGAAACAACAGCACTACATTTGTGCTACTATTCTGGATCCACGTTACAAAAAGCCATTGTTTGGCAAAGTAATAATTCCTTTTGAAACATCAGATGTTACAGAGTACAAAGGTTGGCTAGCTAAGTCAGCCATTCGTTTTGAAAGAGAGCGGAAGGAAACTAAAGGAGAAGACCGTACTACTAGTGAATTAGCAGGCCATCAGGCGTCCCAATAAAACACTTCTGCATCTGTGCCTGTGGCAGAAGTGAGTGACTTTTCCTCTGAGCCGTTAACCACACCAGCAACCGTATCATCTGCACCAGGCCCAGGCGATATGTCTGAAGAGGATTGGCTAAGTCAGCTAGGGTTTCCTTGTCCCAGAAAGGACACAGAAGTGCAAAGTACAGGAATCCGGGAGGACATTCTTTCAATGGTGCAGGCCTATCTGGATGACTCAACAGCGGTCAATATTACTGAGGACCCATTGGCGTATTGGCATGGGAAAAGAAACATATGGCGAGAGCTCACCAACCTGGCTATCAATTACTTGTCTTGCCCACTCGCAAGCGTGTCTTCAGAACGTGTTTTTAGTTCTGCTGGTGGCATTGTGACTTGCAAAAGGTCCCGCCTCTTGCCCGCAAATGTGGAGCGGCTCACCATGATAAAGATGAACCAGCACTTCATACCACCAGATTACAAAGTACGAGAATGCACGCAGGAAGAAGACGAGGACACCGACCTACCTGAGGAAAGTTCTCCTCAGTTACCAGAAGTACTACTGACTCAATTTGCGGAGTTTGAGGACGAGCTCTGCTTCCCTGACAGCGAGTTCTGAAAACGAGTCAATGATTCATTAATTTTAACATTAGTCCTTATTCACTTTTATTCCTGTGTGTCTGTCTTTCTTTTTTTAGCAAGTGCTTCATCACATTCACAACAAAACTGTAATCACCCAATCAAACAACAAGCCCATCAACAGAACTGTCTTGATTTTGATGCCGCAGCATTCCTCAGGTTCACAACAGTTAGTTGACAAGAACTCAGTCCTGGTCGTCTATCCTACTCCTCCAGACTCACCCTATCCATTTCCCGTAATGCTGATGCCTGGATTCTGCACAATGAAGAAACTTACGTTGACGAGTCCCCTAAAGAGGGACTGTCTGGAAGTAGTGAGTCCTCATTTAAATACAATTTGCTAAGTGTGACTTTTTTGCGCTTGGGTTTACGGGTCTTGGCTGGGCCATTGCTGGCAAGGTCTATTAAGGGATGAAATTGGTTAGGCATTTACTTTGGAAAACATTTGGCCTATTACACGTGAACGTTTAGGCGTTATTATTGCTCGCTTGCCTGTCTTAGGGGTGCTGTCTGTGGGGCTTCTAGGTTTTTGTGGTGTGTGAGCACCGCTGCCACATTTCTAATGTTGATTGCTTTTGTTTTGCAGAAAATCCACGCCGGGAAACTCCAGTTGGGGCCCTGCTGCAGAACGCCTTAGGACACTGTGAATTCCAGGTGGAGCCAGCCCTCAAACACAAATTACAGGTAAGATAAGCGTTTGGATGGGAGGTAGTATAATGGAGTATTCGGAGAGGCGAGAGAGTGACAGTGGTAGTAGTAGTAAAGTCCTAGGGCTCTTGAATTAACAAACTCTGTGACAGGCATTTACTTTGGAAAACATTTGGCCTATTACACGTCAACCAACACGATGACAGTGTTCAGTTAAATGAACTTACTGCAAAACCACCACCCACCAAGCTCAAAAGTAGTAAAAAACAGGTATGCTCAGATAAAGTTTGAAAAAGTATATTTTTATATCCCTAACAAAATAATCTCCCGCAAGACCCTCCCTAACCCCAACAAATAAATAGTCCTTCAAAAGTCCCCAAAAAACCCAACTCCCAATTCCCACCCCCCAAAAGTCTCTAAAAAAGGGGCAAGGGACACTCTAGGGATGCACGGTGTTGAGTTTGGCCTCCAGGGCATCATGCCTTAGGGCCAGGGCATAGTACTTCTCCTGGAGGGTGGCATGATCTAAGCGGAGGCCCTCCACCACATTCTGATAGTCTTTCCATTTCTGGACCTCCGCCTCTAGGTCGGACACTCTGCGGAGTGCACGGCGCAAGCGAGCCTTTACAGTACTGTGAGGTGCAGCCTTTGCTGCTCGGCGGTGGCGTCTGCCAGCACGGCTCCGTTTCGCCGGAGCACTGCGCTTACCGGCAGAACGTGGGGTCACGGAGGAGGATGCAGATGTCACATTTGATGCAATGGAGTGCGTGTCGTCCCCGTCCAGTTCCACCAGCCGCCGATATTGGGCAACAGTAGCATCCAGCCTCCGTTGCCGGGCCAGTACAGCCAGCATACTCCTCGTCGGTTTTGAGGTTTTAGTATTACCAACTATATGAAGAAAGAAAGACATAATCTGTAACCAATGCTCTTTAAGAATATGATTAACACAAAATGATTCAGCAGGAAGTTGTGTCACAGTACAACTAGCAACTAGCCAGCGCATTCTCCCCAGAGCTGTCCTCGGACTCAGAGTCAATGATCACCACCACCTCCGCGCTGGCCCCGCCACCAGATGTTCCACCTATAAAGTAGATTTAAGAATGTTAGATTACACCACTCACTAGTATTTGGTTTAGGAATGAAGAAATGTGAAAACAACAGAAAAATTAATTGACTGTCTACTCTAGTCTAAAGTAAAAATGTCCCTCCTTCCAGGGAAGGCTGTTGTCTTGCTTCACTTTTTTGTCCCAATTGTTGAATGCTTGCTTAATTTTAACACACACCATTTTTCTCTGAACAGACAGAAGCTGGACTTCTAAGGACAAGAGCAACATCAACTTCAAACCAGGTGAAAGCTCGGCTCGACCACAAGAAATGTGTTCCATTACTCATCAACTCAGCACCAAGCACTTTTCATTTTCCTGCTAACTTTATTTTAATATATGTGTTTACTTTTACTTTTAATAAAGCTTTTAAACTTGAATAGACTCTGTGGTTTTTGGTCCTCCAGACTAGAGTGACTGAGCGAAAGGTTTTGCAATTTTTGCAAGTAGGAGTCCGTGCCGCTGACACTACCAGGTTTATACAGTGTGCCAAACACGCCAGTCTGAAATATTATTACTCTGGTCTTTGGTGTCCATAGTTAGGTTTGTGGAGAATTGTCCCTGCAACAGTAGTATTATTGATTTTGCTCCTATCTAAACACTATTTCGAAAAAATTAAATTAGGAACGCTTGGACAATAGGTCTTCTATATTTAAATGAAAACTTACTGGGGCCAGCAAAGGAGCACTCGCCGCCCTGGCCTGCATCCTCCTCCTTTGGAGCCACTGCATCCGCTTTTTCTGTCCGCTTGCCCCTGGGCGGACCTGACGTACAACATGAAAGAATGAACAGAAAACATTGATGATTGCTGCTTGTCGATGTCCTTGTCAACCAAATCAAACATTTAGAAAGAACAAGAACCAACTATTTCAGCCAACATGAGGGCTACAAAGGAAGGACTGCACCTGAGCCTCTACTCTAGGGGCAGATTTACAAGCCCCTTGCAGCTCTTTTGCTCCGTTCTTGCGTCACTTTTGTGACGCAGCGCCACAACAAGAGAGGCGCCATGGTGTGGCGTATATTAACAACGTGACGCATATGGGAGATGCATCCCATTCTAAAGCCCTGCGCCATAAGGGAGCGTTCCAGCACAAGGGAGGGCGTTCCTGCGCAGGAACGCATGCTAAAAGTGGCTATGGGGAATATATAAAATTTCAATCAGTCATTTAGGACAATGATGCGTCACTGAAACCCTGCGCCTGCATGAAGCAGACTTACGGCTTGACGCAGCATTGCTGGAGCTGCGCCATCGTTGCAACGCAACTCCATCAATGAGCCGCCTTTACGGCACCGATGCGTAACGCTTCGGTGACGTTTTGGGACCATGGTGTGCCGCATTGTAAATACGGCGCACCATGGGTGGTGCTGGCATGCCGCACACTTTGCAGGGATGCGCAGGTAATTGCTAATCTGACACTTAGGGGCATACTTACGAGTTCTGAGCTGGACACCTCCAGATGTGCACCAGAACAAATGCGTAACGCAAAACTAACCTTGCGTCACGGCAGATGCGCCGCAATTACAATGCGGCAAACCCTGGCGCAAGGGTAGGCAGATGCGTGACGCATCTCGTGACGAAAGAGGGGCGCATCTCTAGAGTCGCGTCGCAGGCGCGATGCAACTATAGCAATGCTCAGGGCTGCCCAATACTCAACATACCGCATCAGTCCTTACGCCTGCTTCAAGCAAGCAGGCATAAAGAATTGACGTAGCAGCGTCGCGGAAGTGCCTGCCTTAAATCTTGTAGATTTCACGCAGGCACTTTTGCGAGGCGCACAGCTGCCTGACCGCCACCCCCCCCCCCCCCCCCCCCCCCTGAGTGGGAACGCACCCATTGTGGCGCAGGCCCAGGCCTTAACGTGGCGCATCTCCTTAGATGCATCTCGTTGTACATGACTCGCATGGATTCGGTAAGGCAGCGTAAACGTGGCGCAAGGGGCTTGTAAATCTGCCCCTTTGTGTCTAGCATTACGCAGTTCTGTAAAGTACACTCATACATTACTCAGCCCAATTAAATGAACACAAAATAGAAAACAAATAAGCAGTGGCACCGCCACAGAGAAGGAGAACAGTGCACCTGAAATGCACAGAAGATTTTGAAATATTAATTTACCTCTCTTATCAATGTAATCAGCAGCATTATTGCTCTGTGTAAAAAAGTTAAAGCAAACATTTGCAATATAACACAGTCACACAGAGCAGGAGAAAAAACAGAGTAGTGAGTGATGAAAAAATTGCTACTACTACTCACCAAGCCCGGGGACCTCCACTCCCAGCAGGTCTAGCAGGTCGCGCTCCCGGTCCAGGATATCGGTCCAGCGGTGGGTCACTTGATTGTAGGTGCGCTGGACCCCCGTGATGTTAAAAAGGGCCCGGCACACCTGCCCCCACCGCTTCCGTCGCTCCTGGCTGTTGGTATAACCAGCAGCGATCCTGCCGCCTGCCGCGATGGTCCTGGGGAGACGGCGCTGCACATAAAAAACGAGTGAGCCCACCTCCTCAGGGCTGAAGATCTCCCTGGGCACCACCATTTCCGCCCTCAAACGGCCACACGGGAGCCGGGCACGGGCTGCGGTGCCCGTCTTGGGCAGCTTGACAGCTGTCTTCACCATGTTCTGGGCAGGTGTTAGCAGTAAGGAGACAAAATGAAAAAGAATAAGAGTAGGGAAGAAGGAAATAAAAGTTTAAAAAAGTAGTTGAAAAGTAAACAAAAGTAGCCTAAAACACAAAAATATAGACCTAGAAAACTAGAGGGATAGAAAAAAAGTTAAATAGATCAAAAAATATTAAAACAAGCAAAGGATGGCAGAGATATACAGAGGATAGAAACACCATGCCCAGACACATAGGAATGAATGAAAAACAAGATGGCGGCCCGAACACGTGCGTGTAAGTAAGTTCGCACGCGATTTCTCTCGCGAACTCGTGCGAACTTGCATTCGCAAGGCGCTCATTGCGCAAGATTACACATAGCGGGCGGAAACGGAAATACGTCACGCAAACAAAATGGCGGCGCCCATACTCAACCTTGGGGTAACTCGCACGAGTTCGCGGCTTCCACGGTCGATTTCGCACGACGCCGCGCCTCGCGAATAGGGCGAAATTACCGAAAAAAGAGTTTTGCAAAAGCAAAACCAACGAGCAGGTGCAAAAGTTCGAGCTCATCATTTGTAACCATTTACCTGTAGTGCTTCCTGAAGGGGCCCTCCAGAATCCGGTTGCCTACTTGCAACTATTGTGTGACCCTGCTCTGACAGTCACAGAATAGTTACAAGTATGCCATTGCATCCTGTTAAAAAAAATGTACATTGCAACAAAAAGGAAAGGGAGCAGACAAGCAGGTGCCAGCCTTCATTAATGTCAGTTGGGGCAGGGCAGGTGTTGTTGTTTGCAAAACTTAAAGCACTTAGCAGGTGTGCTTGGCTTTGCCACAATAATGTACACTCACTGGTCAATCAGAGGGTGCTGTGATGATACCGAGGGTGGCATGGGTGTGCCAACCAGAGGGTGGCATGTGTGAACCAGAGTGCCAGTGTTGACAGAGGATGGCAGTGCTTTGCTTTGCCCCAATAATGTACACTGGTGAACCAGAGGGTGCTGTGATGACACATAGGGTGACATGGGTGAGCCAGAGGGTGGCATGGGTGACCAAAGAGAGTGCCAGTGGTGACAGAGGGTGGCAGTGATGAAGAAAGCCTTGCAAACAGGCTGGGCACGTAGAAACAACAAGTTCCCAAAACTGGCGACCCGACAAGTAAGTTCGCAATTTGCGAAATTGTACAAAACCCTCATGAACTTGCAGAAACCCGTGCGAACACACACCCCCCAAAAAAATCCGCAAATCCGCGAGAATTCGCGGATTTTGCGTATTGTCGCAATCCGCAAATACGCAAATACGCAAATTCGCGGATTGCGAATCCGCAAAATCCGCCCATGCTTAGTTGACACCCCCACCCATGCAGCCGGACACATGCTCGACCCTATCTTCACCTCCAGCAAGCACATTTCCTACGATCGCACCACAGCTCTCCATTGGACGGACCACAGCTGTGTTCACTTCAGCTACAAAACCACCTTGACCCACAACCCCCCACAACCTATTCCTCGGAGAAACTGGAACAGAGTCACCCCCGACCAACTCCTCACATCACTCAACCAAAACCCTCCCACCCTCTCATTGGACCCAAACCAAGCGGCCACCAAACTCAAGCAATGGATCACCCACAGCGCTGACAAATTAGCACCCCTGAAAAAGCACCAGATCAAATCAGGCAGCAAAAAGTCTCCCTGGTTCAATGATGACCTTAAAAAATCCAAGAAGCTATGCCGCACCCAAGAGAAAACATGGAGAAAAAACCCAACCACCGACAACATGGCCACCCTCAAGGCAGCCACTCGCAAACACCACCAACTAATTCGATCCACCAAGAAATCAGCATTCAAGGATCGTCTCGACAACAACGCCCACAACAGCAAGGAACTTTTCAACATCGTCAATGAATTCACCAACCCCACAGCAGCATCTAACGACATCACTCCCTCCCAAGACCTCTGCGATGCGTTATCCTCCTTCTTCTACAACAAAATTGCCGACATTCACAACAGCTTCGAGAACACTCCCTGCGAACAACCGTCCCCACTCCCCTCAGATCCTACACCGCCAACTAACAACCTCAGCGCCTGGAACCCAATCACCACTGAAGACACCATCCGCCTAATGAACTCAATCCACTCTGGCTCGCCAACCGACCCCTGCCCCCACCACATCTTCAACAAAGCTGACTCCATCATCGCACCCCATCTCCGCGATATCATCAAATGCTCGTTCAACTCTGCCACCTTCCCAGAAAGCTGGAAACACGACGAACTGAGCGCCCTCTTGAAGAAACCCACAGCAGACCCCTCTGAACTTAAAAATTACCGACCCATATCCCTCCTCCCTTTCCCCGCCAAAGTCATTGAGAAAGCCGTCAACAGCCAGCTCGCCGCCTTCCTTGAATCCAACAACTCCCTCGATCCCTCTCAGTCCGGATTTCGAGCCAAACACAGCACCGAAACCGCCCTCATTGCAGCGACAGACGACATCCGAACACTACTGGACAACGGAGAAACAGCGGCCCTCATTCTATTCGACCTCTCCGCCGCTTTCGACACAGTCTGCCACAGCACCCTTATACAACGCCTCAGCAACATCGGCATACAAGGAAAAGCCTTGGGATGGATCATCTCATTCCTCGCCGGGAGAACTCAAAGAGTCCGACTTCCCCCATTCATATCAGAGGCAACTGAAGTCATCTGTGGCGTACCACAAGGATCATCACTCAGCCCCACCCTCTTCAACGTTTACATGAGCCCACTCGCATCCATCGCGCGCCAACACAACCTTAACATTATCTCTTACGCCGACGACACCCAGTTAATCCTTTCCCTCACCAAAGACCCTAACACCGCCAAAACCAATCTTCACGAAGGCATGAAAGAAGTAGCCGAATGGATGAAACATAGCCGCCTAAAACTCAACTCAGACAAAACGGAGGTGCTCATCCTAGGATCTTCCCCCTCTGCCTGGGACTACTCTTGGTGGCCTTCCGCTCTAGGCACAGCACCCATACCCACAGACCACGCACGTAACCTTGCCTTCATCCTTGACTCCTCTCTCTCGATGTCCAGACAAGTCAACGCAGTCTCATCCTCCTGCTTCAACGTACTTCGTATTCTCAAGAAGGTCTTCCGCTGGATCCCCCTCGAGACAAGAAAGACTGTCACCCACGCACTGGTCACGAGTCGACTGGATTATGGTAACACACTATACGCCGGAATCACAGCAAAATTACAGAAAAAACTCCAACGCATCCAAAACGCATCAGCGAGACTCATATTGGACATCCCCCGCCAAGATCACATCACCGGACACCTAAAAGACCTCCACTGGCTTCCCGTCAACAAGAGAATTACGTTCCGTCTTCTCACCCACGCACACAAGGCCCTCTACAAACTAGGACCTGAATGCCTCAACACTCGACTGTCCTTCTACACACCCACCTGCCAACTAAGATCGTCCAATCAAGCCCTCGCCGCAGTCCCGCGCATCCGAAAATCCACCATGGGTGGCAGATCCTTCTCCTTCCTGGCGGCCAAGACCTGGAACTCACTCCCCACTCACCTCCGCCTTACTCAAAACCACATCTCCTTCAGAAAAGAACTCAAGACCTGGCTATTCGACATAGAATGAACCCCCCTCCCCAAGCGCCTTGAGACCCTCTGGGTGAGTAGTGCGCTATACAAATCCCTGAACTTGAACTTGAACTTGAACTTGGTTCTGCCGCGCTGGGACGCTTTCGGGCAGCCATGCGCGTTACAAATCTAATTTAATTTCATTCATTTCATTCATTCAAGTCCGTCCGCGATCGTAATGTGCCCCCATGTTAGGAAGTCGCTGTTGCAACTTTAGGTGGCTTTCCAGTAACTATCGTTGAAAACTCTCACCCTAATTCTGCACCAACTGTGACCCTCCAGCAACCTTGGTCATTGCGGCTTCTAGCACACCGCGCTTGCCGAGTCCGCGCCTCCCGCCTTTGTCGAGACTGAGCCTCCTATCCCACCCGAGGCAGCACCTCCTACTGGCGTAAAATAACGCTCCTGGAAATTGCAGCTTAAGACTCCTGTTTCTCCACAGTATAAGCAGGACCCACTGACTCTCTTCAGCCTTTGTTTACGAATAATACATTTCACAGTGTAATAAACTAGGAGTCATGTGAATCCTCACTAAAGAACTGTAATTTCAAACTAACTCTTTGAGAAACTAGCACCAAATTTCTGCAATTACAACTCTCTTGACCTGTACATTTATTTTATTGCGACAAACTACCACTAAGTTAACCAAATTTGTCACAGGGCATAACAATGTCTTTTTATACTCACATTTGAACTCAGAAATTCGTATTTGCATTATCTACAAGTGTTGATCACAGTACAAGTTGAATGTCTAACAATAAGTACTTGAACAAGCTCCCTAAACAACCCCTCTTTGCGCGAGTCCTCAAAAAATCCAATACTATGCCTGTGAAAGGAAATACTTCCACTGTAATGAGCTCACCACAGGTTGCACCTCCTGATGCTGAACGCATACCAAGAGGAACCATGGAACGCATATTGCATGAAATTTCAGGAGTCAGTCACCGACTGGATGGCATGGATATCACTATTACGTCTTTGGCTCCGGAGACCAAGTCAATTAGAGCAGACATTGAGGGCTTTCATACTAAAGTTGAAGGACTTGACTCTCGAATGGTGGTAATGGAGAACCGTCTTGACTCATTATAAAACAGAGACCAAGAACTCCTATTTCTTCATAGCAAAATAATCGATGTGGAAGATCGCAGCAGAAGGGACAACATCCCGTTTCTTTGGGTTTCCAGAATGAATTGAAGGCCAATTTACTAGCGCTTTTTTTGTTTGTGACATTCTTCCAAAGTTGACTGGCATTTCTTTTAATCCACCCGTAGAAATTCAACGAGGTCATCACATTGGTCCTCCACGTAAAGATTCCTCAGAACGCCAGAGGTTGCTTATTGCTTGTTTCCTCCGACATGAAAAAACAAGACAATTGTTAGCTGCAGCCCGTTCACAAGGTTCCCTTTCATATGATGGCCACCTCATTCACATGGCAGCTGACTTTTCTAAGGAAACAAATGAGCGGCGGAAGGCATTTCTTTCCAGGCGACCTCAGCTCCGACAGCTAGACATTAAATATGAATTCAAAATGAATGGAGACTCTAAAGACTTTTACGACCCAGCGGACCTTCAGAAATTGCTAGACTGTCTGAAATTCCAAGACATGGAAAAACAGTCTCTGACACAAGATCAGATCCAATCAACCTCTCAGTTCTTCCATCCAGTGCCGGACAACAGTAGACGAAATCTTAGCAGCTCAAAACAACAAGGTAGAGACTTAGAAAGACCTAATCGTTCTCAGGGAGACGAAAACTCAATTCTTCAATCTGCTTCTGCTTCTACCCAAGACACACACACAGATAAATCTAGGTCCCCTTTTAAATCCACATTGGACGTGAGTTGAAAATACTGTCACTTAATTTCCTACCATCACTTACAAACACAATAGCATCAAGGCCTTGATCTGGCTCCTGATCCTTTTCAATCCTACGAGTACTGTGACCACATTGTATATTCTCATATGAAATTATATTCAAGATTTGATAGTATACTGTAGTAGATTGTATTTCTCTATCTTGTACAAACGCTTTGCTTCCTCGTTATTATGAACAACCGGCATATATTTGCATCAAATACTGTTCAAATTCGACTTAGTTTGCCATAGTAGATCCTAATACACTATTTTATATTTATGGGATTTTGTTTACACAATGTTCTCCTTCCTTAGGTTAATTATCTGCTATTTCCTATATGCTCTGTTACATTTTACTATTCTAGGTTGCAATGTCTTATATTAATCTATATTTTTCTATTTGAGGTTTATATTGTTGATTAAGAGTGGGTTTTAGTTCCCCTTAGGATCTTCCTCCGCCAATTTAATGCTAATCACAACTCACATTTCACCACAGGCCAATCAGGCTTCAACCTTTTTCAATATACCATAGCTCATTATATGATTATATTTTGCACCTCTAATGTTCTACCGTAGTAGGTCTTTTGTTTGTTGCTCTTAATATTCTACATCATACTGTACAACTTTAAGCCATATTCTATTATAAATATTTAATTATTCATTTTTATATTCATAATTCCTTACTTATATCGACTTACTATTCTCTCATCTCTATTTATACATATATTGAACATTCGTTCAGAATGACCCATGAAATTAATATCTTTCTTTTTTCTTTACTATCATATTATTTACTTCATATTATCTTATTTTGTGTTTCTCAGATGGATTAATGTGCTATCATAGGCTTTCCTCCTGTAATCACTATTAACCCTCCTTATTATCTCGCTTTCTGATGGGGCCCACCACGTGGTGTTGCTCCAGTGAGCCCACACCCGCGGTTAACAGGTCAGAGTCCCCAGTCCTATCCCATTCCCACTCTCCTTTCCATTTCAACCTTTTTTTTTATCCCCACATAACGTCTCACATTGTTTCTACTTTACTATTTATGTAGACTATTTTCTCTCTCTACTTGATTGTTTTCTAATATCAACATACTGTTGTCTTTGTGGTACCCTCTTTCCTATTCTGCCCTGTATCCTCTCATTGTATTCTCATTAATTTATAGCTCTTTTCACTTTGACAAATATATTGATTCCTGAACTATTTAATTCCTTTTGACTGTATTTCAGCATGACGAGCGCTCACCCCCTACCTACCATTACATGGAATGTTCATTGCCTCAACCACTACATTAAAAGGAAAAAAGTATTTTCTTATCTCCAATCCAAACATGAAGCTATAGCTTTATTACAAGAAACACACCTAGATGCGCTGGAATCTGATAAACTTTGAAGAGATTGGGTGGGGAAGGTAATTCACAGCAGCATCCGAAAAGATGTACCTGCAGATACTAGCTCTGTCCGCAAGTCTGGAGTTGTAATCCTTATTCGCAAATCACTCCCAGTTACGATCTCCGAAACATGGTCAGATCCTGATGGCCGTTATTTGTTTGCTAAATTATGTATTGGGAATTCTTACATCTGCTTAGGATCAGTTTATGCTCCGCCAGGCACTAAAAAATCATTCTTCCTTCCGTTGAACCGCCTACTAACAGAGAATGATGCCTCGCGATATCTCATTGGTGGGGATTTGAAGCTGGTACGAGATTCTATTCCAGACAAAACAGGTCCTGCAGACAAAGTAGATGAGGCAGATAGAGCTATATTAAATGATATACTTTCAAATAACGGATTAGCTGATCATTGGCATCTTAGTCGTCCAACAGACACAGAATACACATTCTTCTCCCCTACCCATGGCACATTTTCTCACTTAGAAAACTTTTTGATATCACATAAATCGGTTTGATTGGTCACAGAGTCTCGCATTTTAGAAGCAGCTTTGTCTGATCATTCTCCTGTCCTACTATCTTTAGATCTAGGACTCTCTCGGCCAGGGCGCAAACCAAGGCGTATGAACATCCAACGACACAGGACACCCAAGGGTAAACTCCAATTACAATCTCATCTATAAGATTATCTTTCTACTAAACAGAGTCCTGTAACTTCCAGCAGGACTAAATGGGCTGCAGCTAAAGCCACAATTAGGGGCCAGTTAATGCGTGACGCAGCGCTTGCTAATAAGCAGAATGCTACTCGGCAAACAAAGTCAGAACAAGACATTCAATTTTATTCTCGCCTGTACACATCAACTCCAACCTGGCATAATCGTAAATTATTAGAGCATGCACGCATGTCCCTAAATAGCCTTTTTACCTCTAAAGCTGAATATGCTTTACATAGAATGAAGGGGCGGGATTACGAACGGGGAAGAGGCTGGGAAGTTGTTAGCTGCACAATTGCGTCAAAGGGAGGCAGCAATGGCCATCCCCGCTATCCGGTTAGCACAAGGCGACATACTCACAAGACCTCAAGAGATTGTCAATATATTTGCCTCTTTTTATCAATCCCTTCATACCCCATGCAACCAAATAGATCTGTCTTCTTTCCTCGCAAGGGTGGATCTTCCCCGTCTCTCTGATGATGGTAGAGCCCTGCTTGAAGGTGACATCACCAAGGATGAGATCTCTAAAGCCATTACTGCCCTACCTCACCACAAGGCTCCTGGGGAAGATGGATTTCCTGCTGAATTCTATGGATGGGCATGATACAATATTATTGATTCACTACATGCTACATTTCTGGAGGCAGATAATAAATCCTCATGAGGTCCTCTTTCTAACAAGGCAGTGATCGTCGTGCTGCCTAAATCTGGTAAAGGCCCTCTGCTATGCAGTAGCTATCATCCCATCTTGTTATTAAATTATGATATCAAAATACTAGCCAGCATCCTAGCGTCCCGCCTTCGCAAAGTCTTACGTTCTCTAATACACCATACTCAAGTGGGCTTTGTCCCGAGGCGTTCCTCTCGGAATCATCTCCGTACGTTAGCCCATACATTGTGGTCTGCTAAACACCTTTCAGAGGATGCATTAGCCCTTTCACTTGATGCAGAAAAAGCGTTTGATCGTATTGAGTGGGGATACCTTTTTTATAATAATGCAACGATTTGGATTAGGTGATCAATTTATAACTAAAGTGTGTTTATTATATGATAATCCCTCTGCTCAGGTGAATTGTGGGGGTTTTCTATCTGATGCATTCCCAATTTGGAGAGAGGAACGTGCCAGAATTGTCCTCTATCCCCCTTTTTTCTTTTAGCAATGGAGCCACTGCTGCCACAACCCGCCAATCTACTGAGGTCATAGGTCTTCCCCTCCCAAGTGGACATTTTAAAATCTACTTATACGCAGATGATATTCTACTTACCCGTACAAATCTTCCTCGATCTCTTCTGGCCCTCCTTCAAATCATTAATGACTTCTCCTCTTTCGCAGTTTATAAGATTAATTGGGACAAGAGTGAGGCTCTACCCATTTCTGATGGAACTACAAAGGCAGCTGTCTACGGCTTTCCTCTTCATTGGCAGTCTTCACACCTCAAGGACCTAGGAATTTTAGTTAATAAGCGTTTGGAAAACATGGTTGCAGACAATTTAGCTCCTCTACTTTCTCAAATGCAGCATGATTTTGTCAAATGGAAAACTCTGGGGTTATCTCTTTGGGGCAGAGTTCAAGGTGTCAAAATGGTCACTCTTCCGCGTTTCATCTATATTTGAGGCATGCTTCCTCTTGAGATCCCTTTCGCTACGCTTCGATCAATAGATTCCAAGATAAAGACTTTTATATGGGGTTCAGCTAGGCCACGCAATTATATGGAGGAATGGGTCTCCCATCTATTGAACACTATCCCTTGCATTTCACATTTCTCAATTCTCTTACTTCTTGCCAGGAATCAGAGATATTCCGCAATGGGTTTCTATTGAACGCCATCTTTTATCCATGGACTCAGGTCTCTCTCTTTTGTACGGCAGCAGCACTAGTCGACCTTATCCCAAAAACCCGATTTTATCAGTTATGCATAGATCCTGGCAAAGAGGACATCGTTTATTAGACTCAAACTCATGTATTCATATCAAAGCTTCCTTGTGGAATAATTCACATATACATATTAATGGTGGCACTTTATCCTGGTGTTTGTGGCAAGCAGCTGGCATCCACTCCCCAGATCAACTTCATCATAGGGGCGACTTCAAATCCTTCTCACAATTAAGGAGGAATTTAATCTTCCTACACTGCATTCTTCTAAATACCTTCAACTCCAACAATGTTTGAACAAATTTGTCTCTTTCATACTGCATTAGCTACAGCTAAAATGTGTGTTTGGCGCCATTGGAAGCCATCATCCCCACCCTCACAGACCCGGTCTCCTTTCCTTAATGAGGATACTGCGAACTCTTCTGTTTCTCCTAACGCAACCTGTCACGTAGACTAATTTACTGTTTTACATCTTTATACATTGAGCTTTTCCATCATGACTTGCTTTATTTCTTCTCTCTTCCATCCTTCCATATTCCTTTACTGTTTCTTTCCCTTCTCTTCTATTCCTCTTCCTTCCCTCTCCTCACTCTGGCTCCACGCTTCCACATTTCTCTTCCGGTTTACTTTCTTCCTCTTATCTTCTTCTTCTCCTTTTCCTTTCTTATATTATCCTACTATCCTTTTCCAAACTATTGTGTCCTAAACTCTTGCAAGGTGAATATTTTCTATTATAGAATTTTTCACTATTATTATGATGATCTTAAGTAATGTCGCTATTTCCTACTTGCACTTGATTTATTGATATTTTATCTATTATTAATATATATAATATCAATTTTTTATTTATATCATCTTTTCACTATTTTTCTATTTATTTATTTAATTATTTATAAACAACGTGATTTCTTATATATTCCATATTTATACGTCCGTATTGATCACAAATACTATTTATTTCATGTTACCTTTTATTCCTATAATATTTCTTAAGTATTTATTAACAATTCATTGCTTCATTGCTTTTACCAATTTTGTTTTACCATGTATTTTATTGTAAAACTCAATAAAAAATTCAAACACAAAACAAAAGAATGTTAATTAAGCAATTGTGAAACATCAATAAAGAGATTTCATATGATAATATGTTTTAAAAAAAAAAGAATGAATGAATGCTTTACTGAAATGGAGGAGGAGGTAATTTGAGAACTCATAGAAACTGTGTCGCGGTGTTTGCTTTCATCAATACTGTAACCATAATTTGCATGACAAATCAAACCCTCTCATTTTGTTAATTTATAAAGGAAATGTTTGAGGTTTTACAGCTTTGAATCCATCAAGAAAGCGTTCAGGTGTGCTGCAATCTTGTAATAAATACAGAAGGTTAGCGCTCTAGTTGTTCATTAGGACACTGTGGGAGGCTGCGGTGGAACGCTGGGGAGTTCATTGACAGGCGCTGCTTCTGGAAGTCTGTTTACGTAGAAAGTCAGACTTTGTTCTCATGTGGCTGAGGAAGATAGTGAGAACTCAAAGAAAATGTGCCTCTACGGGTGGGCGCAGGGCCTGGCTGTAGGTCCTTCTTCCAACCCGACCCCATATCTAAGTCTGTGCGTCCAGGAAGCCCACGAGGGGACTGAGTGTGGGGGTGAGGCCAACCTCACAATGCACATGGCTTAGCAGAGGCACACCCACCTAGTCACTCCACCCTGATCCCAATAAGTTCAGACCAGACCAAATTCACGTTTTATGGAAGAATTGAGGCCGCAGTTTATTAGGCATTTTTCAACTTACAAGCGGTCCTTTAAGCACCATTTAACTTATTAGGCAAGCCTCTGTCCTTGACCCATAAGCTCAGCACTGTGCCTTACATTCAGTGCTGGTCCATTTGCCCAGGTGATCCATCACCTCGGGACGCAGCCTTTCACTTTCACTCCGGGCAAGCTTCTGCTTCCAGCCCGACCGGCTAACCTTTTCACTTCTGGTGTCCACACACTCCCCAGGTAAGCATCCGCTTCCGACCCGGCTGAGTGACCTTTCACTTTCGGTGTCCACACATCTCCTTCTTGGTTAGCATTTGCTTCCACCCTGACCAGGTGACTATTCACTTCCGGTGTGTCCACACTTTTGTTACGTGGGTAAGCATTTTTGCTTCTAGCCCGCCTGACCCTGATTCAATGTTCCCCCACCCATCTCTGCGAAGGTGACCCTGTAACCAGTACCCCACTTCTTCGATGCCACAGGCTCTGCCCTTAATTGTCTACTTAAGTGTTCGCTTCTGGTTCTCGTGAACAAAGGCCATTGGGGAGCTTGCCCGTACCCCCTGGGTCCTGACTGTCACGTTTGTGGTCTGTTCCCGTTTCGCAACCTGTTTTATTTTTTGTTGGATTGCTTTGTAAGTACCACCATGCCTCGCTGGAAGCTTTTGCTGCCAGCGAGGCCCCCCACTATACCTGTGGCCCAGTTCTTCAAAACTACCAACAGCCCCTTGCATTCAATGCCACTAGCATATTCCATAGCAGGACATCTGTTCCAGTATCTGACAGGTACACCCCATCTGCACTGCAATAGTGTGGCTGCCGCAAGGTAATCAGGGTGTGCCTACTGCTGCCTAAGCCTTCCCCCCACAGAAATTTGGCCATGAGACTGTTTAGCCTCCTCCTTGACAACTCTATGCCCGATTGAGAGCGAGCACCAGTCCACACCCTTCTAGGAATGACCTCTGACCATAGAACTTCTGTGGCATCCATGCTCCTGGCTAAATTGGTGTGATCACTCTTTAGCATGTGAAGTAGTTCACCTCTCCCAATTATTGGAAGGTTATTTCCCCCTAGATGAATGACTAAAACATCCGCGTCCTTTGAGTGGGTGTGGAATGCTTGAATGATGCTCCCCAATTCTCTCCAGTGAAACCATGGCTTTCCCAACCATTGCACCTTGGTACGTTGAAACAGGAATGCCACATTCCACCCAATGTTGCGAGCACTGTTTGCCGCCCTGGACACGTATGAGAGCCCAAAGACCCACATGGTTTTAAGCTCTGTGGAGTAGAACAGAAGCACAGAAAGGTTGAGTAATGAGTCTTCAATATGCCCTTCATTACAAGTATAAACTTGGTGTACATAAATGTGGTAACGTCCCCTGAAAACTCACTCACCCCAAACCTGCCGCTTAATACTTTATCTGTTGGGTGTTTGGGCGAATGTAAACCTGAAACCTGTCTGATTCCCGTCTTCCTATTCGTTTTATTGCGTTTGCCGACATCCCTTCCTGGAAGGCTGTGGTGGCTGTCCCAATGCGGAAGGAATGTGTTCGTATAGTGATGCCCTTGGAGCCCTGCCATGTGCACAGTTGCCACTAACACCCTTTTAAACTGATAACGTGTCAGAGGAGTACCATCTTTGTGGGTGAGAAGGTAGTTGTCGCCATGGATCCCTTCCCGTTCCTGGATGTACCCCGCCAGAAGCTTAACTGGGCAACATGGGCTGTGTCCCTCCATCTTACTCAGTGTAATGCACTGTCCCCTTCCCACTTGATCTCTCTTAGAGTGTCGCACCCGTAGGGATACCTGGTGTGTGCCTAAGGATATGTCCTTAACCAACAGGGCCCGGCTGCTACTATCTCCATTGGCTTTGGCTCCTACTTCGCTAATGCGAAAGGCCCCAAAAAAGGCCAGTGAGAAAGTTTAACAAAATAGTGTACTTTCAAAGTCCAAGTGGCACACTAAAGGGAGGTGGTCAATCATAATTTTTAGTGTTTTAAGATCAATCGGAGACCAGGAATCCTCCTTTTTGCTTTCCCCTCTGGCCCAACCATTTAAGGCTTCCCTGAGAACAAATCCTTTAGTGGGATCGTGAAAACCCTTTAGTTTTGAATGGTATGCTATTGCTGCTAAGTGCTCTAGAACCGAGTACCTAGATTTACTGGCTCCCCTGGCCCACACCACAAACTGTTTGACCTTCATAACCAGTTTCTGAAAATTGTTTGGAAAATTGGACACGTCAGCTGTAACGTTCATAAAAGTCTCCACACAACGCCGGTACCCTTGCCGTGTTTCAACAGCCAGAGCCTTCTCCGCCATGCTTTGTAGTTGAATTTCTAATGCATTAGTTTCCAGTATTCCTCTTTGAAGGGCATCATTTCCTGTTGTGCCTGTGGCCATTCCGCCCGGAACCTTTCCCTCCACGGGACCAATTTCAAGTGTTAATGACCCCTCCTTGTTTGCCCGGCCTTTGTCCTCTCCCATTTGCCTACTTGGCAAGGATGCCCGCAAAACAGCTGTTGCTGCCTCTGAGTCTTCCCCTGTTATTGCCCTTCTTATGTCTTCCGGTGGCATCTTTGCCTTTTTTGCTCCTGCATCGCCCCCACCTCTCCCCCTCACCTTCTTTTCAATACACCGCTTCTCCCCCCGTGTCGAAGCGTAAGTATGGCCATTAGTTGTAAAAACTTTCCCTTGGAACTCTTCCATGTCCTTCCATTGTCCACCACCTTCTCTTGTAGAAATTCCCAGGAGAAAGAGGGCCCTGTGCCAGGCGCCTACTATTAACCCCTCCCATGAGCTGAGCTTGTCATCAGCCACGGTGCTCGTGTGCTGATGACAAGCTTAGCTAGTCATGGCTATTAGAACGCCCGCACGCTGGAATAATTCCCCTGCTGTGCTGAGCGTTCTAAGGAAACAGGTGTGGCCGTGACGAGCTCAGCTCGTCATGAGCACAGGAGCACTATAGCTCATGACGAGCTCAGCTTGTCATGAGCACCGGGGTGCTGTGCGCGCCCCCCAGCACAGCAGGAAAATTACCCCAGCAGCAAAGGGGTTAAATACCCCACACCTCCCTGCCGAATTCATTTATGACTGAGCTGGTCCAGCTCCTACCCTGCTTCCATTCCCTTGTCCCCACCCAGTACTGTCTGGGTTCTGCTCCTTGGAGGTGGCCTCCACTAAGGCCCCCGGTCCAGCCACTATCCCTCTCCCCTTAGGGAGTGGGGGCTGAACCAAGGGGATCCATGTTAAAATATTGATATCAAAAATATCGATGAAAAAAATATTGATGTAAAAATATCGATAACAAAAGTATTGCCTCCCTATACTCAAAAAGGTAGGTACAGTAATATCGACTCAAAAATATTGATGTAAAAAATATGTATGTAAAAAATATTGACTTTACAAAATAACATAAATTACATTAATTAAATATTATTATTAACAAATTAAATTAACTTTATTCTCACCAGTGCAGCTCACTCCTCTCAGAGCTGGGATTAGAGCTCAGAGTCCAGTCTTTACTCTCACCTGTAGAGCTCACTCCTCTCAGAGCTGGGATTAGAGCTCAGAGTCCAGTCTTTACTCTCACCTGTAGAGCTCACTCCTCTCAGAGCTGGGATTAGAGCTCAGAGTCCAGTCTTTACTCTCACCTGTAGAGCTCACTCCTCTCAGAGCTGGGATTGGAGCTCAGAGTCCAGTCTTTACTCTCACCTGTAGAGCCCACTCCTCTCAGAGCTGGGATTAAAGCTCTGAGTCCAGTCTTTACTCTCACCTGTAGAGCTCACTCCTCTCAGAGCTGGGATTAAAGCTAAGAGCCAAGTCTTTACTCTCACCTGTAGAGCTCACTCCTCTCAGAGCTGGGATTAAAGCTAAGAGCCAAGTCTTTACTCTCACCTGTAGAGCTCACTCCTCTCAGAGCTGGGATTAGAGTTCAGAGCCTGGTCTTTACTCTCACCTGTAGAGCTCACTCCTCTCAGAGCTCGGATTACAGCTCAGAGTCTGGTCTTTACTCTAACCTGTAGAGCTCACTCCTTTCATAGCTGGATTGGAGCTCAGAGTGCAGTCATTACTCTCACCTGTAGAGCTCACTCCTCTCAGAGCTGGGATTAGAGCTCAGAGTCTGGTCTTTACTCTCACCTGTAGAGCTCACTCCTCTCAGAGCTGGGATTAGAGCTCAGAGTCTGGTCTTTACTCTCACCTGTAGAGTTCACTCCTTTTAGAGCTGGATTAGAGCTCAGAGTCTGGTCTTTACTCTCACCTGTAGAGCTCACTCCTCTCGGAGCTAGGATTAGAGCTCAGAGTCCAGTCTTTACTCTCACCTGTAGAGCTCCCTCCTCTCAGAGCTGGGATTAGAGCTCAGAGTCCAGTCTTTACTCTCACCTGTAGAGCTCACTCCTCTCAGAGCTGGGATTAGAGCTCAGAGTGCAGTCTTTACTCTCACCTGTAGAGCTCACTCCTCTCAGACCTGGGATTAGAGCTCAGAGTCTGGTCTTTACTCTCACCTGTAGAGTTCACTCCTTTTAGAGCTGGATTAAAGCTCAGAGTCCAGTCTTTACTCTCACCTGTAGAGCTCACTCCTCTCAGAGCTGGGATTAGAGCTCAGAGTCTGGTCTTTACTCTCACCTGTAGAGCTCACTCATCTCAGAGCTGGGATTATAGCTCAGAGTCCAGTCTTTACTCTCACCAGTAGAGCTCACTCCTCTCAGAGCTGGGATTAGAGCTAAGAGTCCAGTCTTTACTCTCACCTGTAGAGTTCACTCCTCTCAGAGCTGGGATTGGAGCTCAGAGTCCAGTCTTTACTCTCACCAGTGGAGCTCACTCCTCTCAGAGCTGGGATTAGAGTTCAGAGTCCAGTCTTTACTCTCACCTGTAGAGCCCACTCCTCTCAGAGCTGGGATTAGAGCTCAGAGTCTGGTCTTTACTCTCACCTGTAGAACTCGCTCCTCTCAGGGCGGGGATTAGAGCTGAGAGTCCAGTCTTTACTCTCACCTGTAGAGCTCACTCCTCTCAGAGCTGGGATTAGAGCTCAGAGTCCAGTCTTTACTCTCACCTGTAGAGTTCACTCCTCTCAGAGCTGGGATTAGAGCCCAGAGTCCTGTCTTTACTCTCACCTGTAGAGCTCACTCCTCTCAGAGCTGGGATTAGAGTTCAGAGTCCGGTCTTTACTCTCACCTGTAGAGCCCACTCCTCTCAGAGCTGGGATTAGAGCTCAGAGTCTGGTCTTTACTCTCACCTGTAGAGTTTACTCCTCTCAGGGCTGGGGTTAGAGCTCAGAGTCCGGTCCTTACTCTCACCTGTAGAGCTCACTCCTCTCAGAGCTGGGATTAGAGCTCAGAGTCCAGTCTTTACTCTCACCTGTAGAGCTCACTCCTCTCAGAGCTGGGATTAGAGCTCAGAGTGCAGACTTTACTCTCACCTGTAGAGCTCACTCCTTTCAGAGCTGGGATTAGACCTCAGAGCCTGGTGTGGTAAATAAATAAATAATTACCGGTACTATTTTTCTAAACATTAAATAAAACAGATAGCTCAATAAATAAGAGGCAGGATCCGTGGTATCTGAGTTGAACAGGCTTTAATCAGGCACAAGGGAAGGGACAGGATCGGAATAGCCTGGCATGAAAGGGAATGGCAGCTGCAACGTCTCATTAACAGTACATGGTATATATAGTAAAACTTTACAATTGCATTGAATACAGTAGGCGGAACAAGTGACAAACGTAAGATAAGAACATATGGGCGTGAAAAGAAGGCGTGCACAGGGCGTGCACGAAGACATGTGATGAGAACGTCACAGAAGTGTCATAAATGGGTGGATACATGGAGGGGGCTACCTGGGCAGCTGGAACCTTTAACCTAGTGGTGCGCGCAAACGGACCATGACGTGTAACTGGGGAGAACTGGGGGCTCTGACTTCTGCACTAGAAGAGGAGACGAAAGTCTGGGATGTCAGGACGACATGTACCTATAGCATATCTGGTATCTTGTGTTTGGAGTACATGTTGATTGAATCTAAAAGTCATCAGAGCAAAGGCTACTTGACACTAAGACTGGTGCATGCATATATTCTTCATGTATTGCGTGTGCTATGAATCTTCTATGGATATTAATACAGTAATTCACTTGCATGGAGACAGAAAGACTAGACTATAGCTGAAGATGTTTATGCGGTTCGTTAGCTTAGGAATGTGAAGACGGAGAGCTGAACTGATAACTGTGAGCATAACATATTCTTGGCAGGCAGGCAGACAGAGGCAGGCCGGGCACCGCGCTGCGCGGCAGGAAGTAAGTGAAGGGTCAGGGATGCGGGAGGGGCTGCATCGCTCCTCGGAGTGGTTCAGGAGACTGGAGCTTGATTCTGGTGTCCGGGCCCTCATGAGGCCTAGAAACGGGGACAATTCGATGAATTAACGTGTACAATGTAAAAGGGTGTCAACATAGGCCTAGAAGCCTGATTCACGTTGCTTTCACGGGGACTGGATAACTGGCATACTAAACGTTGGACACAACTATAAGCGCGTCATTATTCGGTCATAGGGGAATATATGCATATTAGTCATGCACATATAACATAGGATGGGGAACACGTAGGGACACATGACAAGGCAAAATTCAATTTTCCTCACTGGTCTTTACTCTCACCTGTAGAGCTCACTCCTCTCAGAGCTGGGATTAGAGCTCAGAGTCCAGTCTTTACTTTCACCTGTAGAGCTCACTCCTCTCAGAGCTGGGATTAGAACTCAGAGTCCAGTCTTTACTCTCACCAGAAGAGCTCACTCCTCTCAGAGCTGGGATTAGAGCTCAGAGTCCAGTCTTTACTCTCACCTGTAGAACTCGCTCCTCTCAGGGCTGGGATTAGAGCTGAGAGTCCAGTCTTTACTCTCACCTGTAGAGCTCACTCCTCTCAGAGCTGGGATTAGAGCTCAGAGTCTGGTCTTTACTTTCACCTGTAGAGCTCACTCCTCTCAGAGCTGGGATTAGAGCTCAGAGTCCAGTCTTTACTCGCACCTGTAAAGCTCACTCCTCTCAGAGCTGGGATTAGAGCTCAGAGTCTGGTCTTTACTCTCACAAGTAGAGCTCACTCCTCTCAGAGCTGGGATTAGAGCTCAGAGTCTAGTCTTTACTCTCACCTGTAGAGCCCACTCCTCTCAGAGCTGGGATTAAAGCTCTGAGTCCAGTCTTTACTCTCACCTGTAGAGCTCACTCCTCTCAGAGCTGGGATTAAAGCTAAGAGCCAAGTCTTTACTCTCACCTGTAGAGCCCACTCCTCTCAGAGCTGGGATTATAGCTCAGAGTCCAGTCTTTACTCGCACCTTTAAAGCTCACTCCTCTCAGAGCTGGGATTAGAGCTCAGAGTCTGGTCTTTACTCTCACCTTTTGAGCTCACTCCTCTCAGAGCTGGGATTAGAGCTCGGAGTCCAGTCTTTACTCCCACCTGTAGAGTTCACTCCTTTTAGAGCTGGATTAGAGCTCAGAGTCTGGTCTTTACTCTCACCTGTAGAGCTCACTCCTCTCAGAGCTGGGATTAGAGCTCAGAGTCCAGTCTTTACTCTCACCTGTAGAGCTCACTCCTCTCAGAGCTGGGATTAGAGCTCAGAGTCCAGTCTTTACTCTCACCTGTAGAGCTCACTCCTCTCAGAGCTGGGATTAGAGCTCAGAGTCCAGTCTTTACTCTCACCTGTAGAGTTCACTCCTTTTAGAGCTGGGATTAGAGCTCAGAGTGCAGTCTTTACTCTCACCTGTAGAGCTCACTCCTCTCAGAGCTGGGATTAGAGCCCAGAGTCCGGTCTTTACTCTCACAAGTAGAGCTCACTCCTCTCAGAGCTGGGATTAGAGCTCAGAGTCCAGTCTTTACTCTCACCTGTAGAGCCCACTCCTCTCAGAGCTGGGATTAAAGCTCTGAGTCCAGTCTTTACTCTCACCTGTAGAGCTCACTCCTCTCAGAGCTGGGATTAAAGCTAAGAGCCAAGTCTTTACTCACACCTGTAGAGCTCACTCCTCTCAGAGCTGGGATTAAAGCTAAGAGCCAAGTCTTTACTCTCACCTGTAGAGCTCACTCCTCTCAGAGCTGGGATTAGAGTTCAGAGCCTGGTCTTTACTCTCACCTGTAGAGCTCACTCCTCTCAGAGCTCGGATTACAGATCAGAGTCTGGTCTTTACTCTAACCTGTAGAGCTCACTCCTTTCAGAGCTGGATTGGAGCTCAGAGTGCAGTCTTTACTCTCACCTGTAGAGCTCACTCCTCTCAGAGCTGGGATTAGAGCTCAGAGTCTGGTCTTTACTCTCACCTGTAGAGCTCACTCCTCTCAGAGCTGGGATTATAGATCAGAGTCCAGTTTTAACTCTCTCCTGTAGAGCTCACTCCTCTCAGAGCTGGGATTAGAGCTCAGAGTCTGGTCTTTACTCTCACCTGTAGAGTTCACTCCTTTTAGAGCTGGATTAGAGCTCAGAGTCTGGTCTTTACTCTCACCTGTAGAGCTCACTCCTCTCAGAGCTGGGATTAGAGCTCAGAGTCCAGTCTTTACTCTCACCTGTAGAGCTCACTCCTCTCAGACCTGGGATTAGAGCTCAGAGTCTGGTCTTTACTCTCACCTGTAGAGCTCACTCCTCTCGGAGCTGGGATTAGAGCTCAGAGTCCAGTCTTTACTCTCACCTGTAGAGCTCACTCCTCTCAGACCTGGGATTAGAGCTCAGAGTCTGGTCTTTACTCTCACCTGTAGAGCTCACTCCTCTCGGAGCTGGGATTAGAGCTCAGAGTCCAGTCTTTACTCTCACCTTTTGAGCTCACTCCTCTCAGAGCTGGGATTAGAGCTCAGAGTCCAGTCTTTACTCTCACCTGTAGAGCTCACTCCTCTCAGACCTGGGATTAGAGCTCAGAGTCTGGTCTTTACTCTCACCTGTAGAGCTCACTCCTCTCGGAGCTGGGATTAGAGCTCAGAGTCCAGTCTTTACTCTCACCTGTAGAGCTCACTCCTCTCAGACCTGGGATTAGAGCTCAGAGTCTGGTCTTTACTCTCACCTGTAGAGCTCACTCCTCTCGGAGCTGGGATTAGAGCTCAGAGTCCAGTCTTTACTCTCACCTTTTGAGCTCACTCCTCTCAGAGCTGGGATTAGAGCTCAGAGTCCAGTCTTTACTCTCACCTGTAGAGCTCACTCCTCTCAGAGCTGGGATTAGAGCTTAGAGTTCAGTCTTTACTCTCACCTGTAGAGATCACTCCTCTCAGAGCTGGCATTAGACCTCCGAGTCCGGTCTTTACTCTCACCTGTAGAGCTCACTCCTCCCAGAGCTGAGATTAGAGCTCAGAGTCCAGTCTTTACTCTCACCTTTAGAGCTCACTCCTCTCAGAGCTGGGATTAGAGCTCAGGATCCAGTCTTTACTCTCACCTGTAGATCTCACTCCTCTCAGAGCTGGGATTGGAGCTCAGAGTCCAGTCTTTACTCTCACCTGTAGATCTCACTCCTCTCAGAGCTGGGATTAGAGCTCAGAGTCTGGTCTTTACTCTCACCTGTAGAGCTCACTCCTCTCAGAGCTGGGATTATAGCTCAGAGTCCAGTCTTTACTCTCACCTGTAGAGCTCACTCCTCTCAGAGCTGGGTTTAGAGCTCAGAGTCCAGTCTTTACTCTCACCTGTAGAGCTCACTCCTCTCAGACCTGGGATTAGAGCTCAGAGTCTGGTCTTTACTCTCACCTGTAGAGCTCACTCCTCTCAGACATGGGATTAGAGCTCAGAGTCTGGTCTTCACTCTCACCTGCAGAGCTCACTCCTCTCAGAGCTGGGATTAGAGCTCAGAGTCTGGTCTTTACTCTCACCTGTAGAGCTCACTCCTCTCAAAGCTGGGATTGGAGCTCAGAGTCCAGTCTTTACTCTCACCTGTAGATCTCACTCCTCTCAGAGCTGGGATTAGAGCTCAGAGTCTGGTCTTTACTCTCACCTGTAGAGCTCACTCCTCTCAGAGCTGGGATTAGAGCTCAGAGTCCAGTCTTTACTCTCACCAGTAGAGCTCACTCCTCTCAGAGCTGGGATTAGAGCTAAGAGTCCAGTCTTTACTCTCACCTGTAGAGCTCACTCCTCTCAGAGCTGGGATTATAGCTCAGAGTCCAGTCTTTACTCTCACCAGTAGAGCTCACTCCTCTCAGAGCTGGGATTAGAGCTAAGAGTCCAGTCTTTACTCTCACCTGTAGAGTTCACTCCTCTCAGAGCTGGGATTGGAGCTCAGAGTCCAGTCTTTACTCTCACCTGTAGAGCTCACTCCTCTCAGAGCTGGGATTAGAGCTCAGAGTCTGGTTTTTACTCTCACCTGTAGAGCTCACTCCTCTCAGACATGGGATTAGAGCTCAGAGTCTGGTCTTCACTCTCACCTGCAGAGCTCACTCCTCTCAGAGCTGGGATTAGAGCTCAGAGTCTGGTCTTTACTCTCACCTGTAGAGCTCACTCCTCTCAGAGCTGGGATTAGAGCTCAGAGTCCAGTCTTTACTCTCACCTGTATAGCTCACTCGTCTCAGAGCTGGGATTGGAGCTCAGAGTCCAGTCTTTACTCTCACCTGTAGATCTCACTCCTCTCAGAGCTGGGATTAGAGCTCAGAGTCTGGTCTTTACTCTCACCTGTAGAGCTCACTCCTCTCAGGGCTGGGATTAGAGCTCAGAGTCCAGTCTTTACTCTCACCAGTAGAGCTCACTCCTCTCAGAGCTGGGATTAGAGCTAAGAGTCCAGTCTTTACTCTCACCTGTAGAGCTCACTCCTCTCAGAGCTGGGATTATAGCTCAGAGTCCAGTCTTTACTCTCACCAGTAGAGCTCACTCCTCTCAGAGCTGGGATTAGAGCTAAGAGTCCAGTCTTTACTCTCACCTGTAGAGTTCACTCCTCTCAGAGCTGGGATTAGAGCTCAGAGTCTGGTCTTCACTCTCACCTGCAGAGCTCACTCCTCTCAGAGCTGGGATTAGAGCTCAGAGTCTGGTCTTTACTCTCACCTGTAGAGCTCACTCCTCTCAGAGCTGGGATTAGAGCTCAGAGTCCAGTTTTTACTCTCACCTGTAGAGCTCACTCGTCTCAGAGCTGGGATTGGAGCTCAGAGTCCAGTCTTTACTCTCACCTGTAGATCTCACTCCTCTCAGAGCTGGGATTAGAGCTCAGAGTCTGGTCTTTACTCTCACCTGTAGAGCTCACTCCTCTCAGAGCTGGGATTATAGCTCAGAGTCCAGTCTTTACTCTCACCTGTAGATCTCACTCCTCTCAGAGCTGGGATTAGAGCTCAGAGTCTGGTCTTTACTCTCACCTGTAGAGCTCACTCCTCTCAGAGCTGGGATTATAGCTCAGAGTCCAGTCTTTACTCTCACCAGTAGAGCTCACTCCTCTCAGAGCTGGGATTAGAGCTAAGAGTCCAGTCTTTACTCTCACCTGTAGAGTTCACTCCTCTCAGAGCTGGGATTGAAGCTCAGAGTCCAGTCTTTACTCTCACCAGTGGAGCTCACTCCTCTCAGAGCTGGGATTAGAGCTCAGAGTCCAGTCTTTACTCTCACCTGTAGAGCTCACTCCTCTCAGAGCTGGGATTAGAGCTCAGAGTCCAGTCTTTACTCTCACCTGTAGAGTTCACTCCTTTTAGAGCTGGGATTAGAGCTCAGAGTGCAGTCTTTACTCTCACCTGTAGAGCTCACTCCTCTCAGAGCTGGGATTAGAGCCCAGAGTCCGGTCTTTACTCTCACAAGTAGAGCTCACTCCTCTCAGAGCTGGGATTAGAGCTCAGAGTCCAGTCTTTACTCTCACCTGTAGAGCTCACTCCTCTCAGAGCTGGGATTGGAGCTCAGAGTCCAGTCTTTACTCTCACCTGTAGAGCCCACTCCTCTCAGAGCTGGGATTAAAGCTCTGAGTCCAGTCTTTACTCTCACCTGTAGAGCTCACTCCTCTCAGAGCTGGGATTAAAGCTAAAAGCCAAGTCTTTACTCTCACCTGTAGAGCTCACTCCTCTCAGAGCTGGGATTAAAGCTAAGAGCCAAGTCTTTACTCTCACCTGTAGAGCTCACTCCTCTCGGAGCTGGGATTAGAGTTCAGAGCCTGGTCTTTACTCTCACCTGTAGAGCTCACTCCTCTCAGAGCTGGGATTAGAGCTCAGAGTCCAGTCTTTACTCTCACCTGTAGAGCTTACTCGTCTCAGAGCTGGGATTGGAGCTCAGAGTCCAGTCTTTACTCTCACCTGTAGATCTCACTCCTCTCAGAGCTGGGATTAGAGCTCAGAGTCTGGTCTTTACTCTCACCTGTAGAGCTCACTCCTCTCAGAGCTGGGATTATAGCTCTGAGTCCAGTCTTTACTCTCACCTGTAGATCTCACTTCTCTCAGAGCTGGGATTAGAGCTCAGAGTCTGGTCTTTACTCTCACCTGTAGAGCTCACTCCTCTCAGAGCTGGGATTATAGCTCAGAGTCCAGTCTTTACTCTCACCAGTAGAGCTCACTCCTCTCAGAGCTGGGATTAGAGCTAAGAGTCCAGTCTTTACTCTCACCTGTAGAGTTCACTCCTCTCAGAGCTGGGATTGGAGCTCAGAGTCCAGTCTTTACTCTCACCAGTGGAGCTCACTCCTCTCAGAGCTGGGATTAGAGTTCAGAGTCCAGTCTTTACTCTCACCTGTAGAGCCCACTCCTCTCAGAGCTGGGATTAGAGCTCAGAGTCTGGTCTTTACTCTCACCTGTAGAACTCACTCCTCTCAGGGCTGGGATTAGAGCTGAGAGTCCAGTCTTTACTCTCACCTGTAGAGCTCACTCCTCTCAGAGCTGGGATTAGAGCTCAGAGTCCAGTCTTTATCTCACCTGTAGAGTTCACTCCTCTCAGAGCTGGGATAAGAGCCCAGAGTCCTGTCTTTACTCTCACCTGTAGAGCTCACTCCTCTCAGAGCTGGGATTAGAGTTCAGAGTCCGGTCTTTACTCTCACCTGTAGAGCCCACTCCTCTCAGAGCTGGGATTAGAGCTCAGAGTCTGGTCTTTACTCTCACCTGTAGAGTTTACTCCTCTCAGGGCTGGGGTTAGAGCTCAGAGTCCGGTCCTTACTCTCACCTGTAGAGCTCACTCCTCTCAGAGCTGGGATTAGAGCTCAGAGTCCAGTCTTTACTCTCACCTGTAGAGCTCACTCCTCTCAGAGCTGGGATTAGAGCTCAGAGTGCAGACTTTACTCTCACCTGTAGAGCTCACTCCTTTCAGAGCTGGGATTAGACCTCAGAGCCTGGTCTTTACTCTCACCTGTAGAGCTCACTCCTCTCAGAGCTGGGATTAGAGCTCAGAGTCCAGTCTTTACTTTCACCTGTAGAGCTCACTCCTCTCAGAGCTGGGATTAGAACTCAGAGTCCAGTCTTTACTCTCACCAGAAGAGCTCACTCCTCTCAGAGCTGGGATTAGAGCTCAGAGTCCAGTCTTTACTCTCACCTGTAGAACTCGCTCCTCTCAGGGCTGGGATTAGAGCTGAGAGTCCAGTCTTTACTCTCACCTGTAGAGCTCACTCCTCTCAGAGCTGGGATTAGAGCTCAGAGTCTGGTCTTTACTTTCACCTGTAGAGCTCACTCCTCTCAGAGCTGGGATTAGAGCTCAGAGTCCAGTCTTTACTCGCACCTGTAAAGCTCACTCCTCTCAGAGCTGGGATTAGAGCTCAGAGTCTGGTCTTTACTCTCACAAGTAGAGCTCACTCCTCTCAGAGCTGGGATTAGAGCTCAGAGTCTAGTCTTTACTCTCACCTGTAGAGCCCACTCCTCTCAGAGCTGGGATTAAAGCTCTGAGTCCAGTCTTTACTCTCACCTGTAGAGCTCACTCCTCTCAGAGCTGGGATTAAAGCTAAAAGCCAAGTCTTTACTCTCACCTGTAGAGCCCACTCCTCTCAGAGCTGGGATTAGAGCTCAGAGTCCAGTCTTTACTCGCACCTGTAAAGCTCACTCCTCTCAGAGCTGGGATTAGAGCTCAGAGTCTGGTCTTTACTCTCACCTTTTGAGCTCACTCCTCTCAGAGCTGGGATTAGAGCTCGGAGTCCAGTCTTTACTCTCACCTGTAGAGTTTACTCCTCTCAGGGCTGGGGTTAGAGCTCAGAGTCCGGTCCTTACTCTCACCTGTAGAGCTCACTCCTCTCAGAGCTGGGATTAGAGCTCAGAGTCCAGTCTTTACTCTCACCTGTAGAGCTCACTCCTCTCAGAGCTGGGATTAGAGCTCAGAGTGCAGACTTTACTCTCACCTGTAGAGTTCACTCCTTTCAGAGCTGGGATTAGACCTCAGAGCCTGGTCTTTACTCTCACCTGTAGAGCTCACTCCTCTCAGAGCTGGGATTAGAGCTCAGAGTCCAGTCTTTACTTTCACCTGTAGAGCTCACTCCTCTCAGAGCTGGGATTAGAACTCAGAGTCCAGTCTTTACTCTCACCAGAAGAGCTCACTCCTCTCAGAGCTGGGATTAGAGCTCAGAGTCCAGTCTTTACTCTCACCTGTAGAACTCGCTCCTCTCAGGGCTGGGATTAGAGCTGAGAGTCCAGTCTTTACTCTCACCTGTAGAGCTCACTCCTCTCAGAGCTGGGATTAGAGCTCAGAGTCTGGTCTTTACTTTCACCTGTAGAGCTCACTCCTCTCAGAGCTGGGATTAGAGCTCAGAGTCCAGTCTTTACTCGCACCTGTAAAGCTCACTCCTCTCAGAGCTGGGATTAGAGCTCAGAGTCTGGTCTTTACTCTCACAAGTAGAGCTCACTCCTCTCAGAGCTGGGATTAGAGCTCAGAGTCTAGTCTTTACTCTCACCTGTAGAGCCCACTCCTCTCAGAGCTGGGATTAAAGCTCTGAGTCCAGTCTTTACTCTCACCTGTAGAGCTCACTCCTCTCAGAGCTGGGATTAAAGCTAAAAGCCAAGTCTTTACTCTCACCTGTAGAGCCCACTCCTCTCAGAGCTGGGATTAGAGCTCAGAGTCCAGTCTTTACTCGCACCTGTAAAGCTCACTCCTCTCAGAGCTGGGATTAGAGCTCAGAGTCTGGTCTTTACTCTCACCTTTTGAGCTCACTCCTCTCAGAGCTGGGATTAGAGCTCGGAGACCAGTCTTTACTCCCACCTGTAGAGTTCACTCCTTTTAGAGCTGGATTAGAGCTCAGAGTCTGGTCTTTACTCTCACTTGTAGAGCTCACTCCTCTCAGAGCTGGGATTAGAGCTCAGAGTCCAGTCTTTACTCTCACCTGTAGAGCTCACTCCTCTCAGAGCTGGGATTAGAGCTCAGAGTCTGGTCTTTACTCTCACAAGTAGAGCTCACTCCTCTCAGAGCTGGGATTAGAGCTCAGAGTGCAGTCTTTACTCTCACCTGTAGAGCTCACTCCTCTCAGAGCTGGGATTAGAGCCCAGAGTCCGGTCTTTACTCTCACAAGTAGAGCTCACTCCTCTCAGAGCTGGGATTAGAGCTCAGAGTCCAGTCTTTACTCTCACCTGTAGAGCTCACTCCTCTCAGAGCTGGGATTAGAGCTCAGAGTCCAGTCTTTACTCTCACCTGTAGAGCTCACTCCTCTCAGAGCTAGGATTAGAGCCCAGAGTCCAGTCTTTACGCTCACCTGTAGAGCTCACTCCTCTCAGAGCTGGGATTAGAGCTCAGAGTCCAGTCTTTACTCTCACCTGTAGAGCTCACTCCTCTCAGAGCTGGGATTAGAGCTCAGAGTCCAGTCTTTACACTCACCTGTAGAGTTCACTCCTTTTAGAGCTGGGATTAGAGCTCAGAGTGCAGTCTTTACTCTCACCTGTAGAGCTCACTCGTCTCAGAGCTGGGATTGGAGCTCAGAGTCCAGTCTTTACTCTCACCTGTAGATCTCACTCCTCTCAGAGCTGGGATTAGAGCTCAGAGTCTGGTCTTTACTCTCACCTGTAGAGCTCACTCCTCTCAGAGCTGGGATTATAGCTCAGAGTCCAGTCTTTACTCTCACCTGTAGATCTCACTCCTCTCAGAGCTGGGATTAGAGCTCAGAGTCTGGTCTTTACTCTCACCTGTAGAGCTCACTCCTCTCAGAGCTGGGATTATAGCTCAGAGTCCAGTCTTTACTCTCACCAGTAGAGCTCACTCCTCTCAGAGCTGGGATTAGAGCTAAGAGTCCAGTCTTTACTCTCACCTGTAGAGTTCACTCCTCTCAGAGCTGGGATTGAAGCTCAGAGTCCAGTCTTTACTCTCACCAGTGGAGCTCACTCCTCTCAGAGCTGGGATTAGAGCTCAGAGTCCAGTCTTTACTCTCACCTGTAGAGCTCACTCCTCTCAGAGCTGGGATTAGAGCTCAGAGTCCAGTCTTTACTCTCACCTGTAGAGTTCACTCCTTTTAGAGCTGGGATTAGAGCTCAGAGTGCAGTCTTTACTCTCACCTGTAGAGCTCACTCCTCTCAGAGCTGGGATTAGAGCCCAGAGTCCGGTCTTTACTCTCACAAGTAGAGCTCACTCCTCTCAGAGCTGGGATTAGAGCTCAGAGTCCAGTCTTTACTCTCACCTGTAGAGCTCACTCCTCTCAGAGCTGGGATTGGAGCTCAGAGTCCAGTCTTTACTCTCACCTGTAGAGCCCACTCCTCTCAGAGCTGGGATTAAAGCTCTGAGTCCAGTCTTTACTCTCACCTGTAGAGCTCACTCCTCTCAGAGCTGGGATTAAAGCTAAAAGCCAAGTCTTTACTCTCACCTGTAGAGCTCACTCCTCTCAGAGCTGGGATTAAAGCTAAGAGCCAAGTCTTTACTCTCACCTGTAGAGCTCACTCCTCTCGGAGCTGGGATTAGAGTTCAGAGCCTGGTCTTTACTCTCACCTGTAGAGCTCACTCCTCTCAGAGCTGGGATTAGAGCTCAGAGTCCAGTCTTTACTCTCACCTGTAGAGCTTACTCGTCTCAGAGCTGGGATTGGAGCTCAGAGTCCAGTCTTTACTCTCACCTGTAGATCTCACTCCTCTCAGAGCTGGGATTAGAGCTCAGAGTCTGGTCTTTACTCTCACCTGTAGAGCTCACTCCTCTCAGAGCTGGGATTATAGCTCTGAGTCCAGTCTTTACTCTCACCTGTAGATCTCACTTCTCTCAGAGCTGGGATTAGAGCTCAGAGTCTGGTCTTTACTCTCACCTGTAGAGCTCACTCCTCTCAGAGCTGGGATTATAGCTCAGAGTCCAGTCTTTACTCTCACCAGTAGAGCTCACTCCTCTCAGAGCTGGGATTAGAGCTAAGAGTCCAGTCTTTACTCTCACCTGTAGAGTTCACTCCTCTCAGAGCTGGGATTGGAGCTCAGAGTCCAGTCTTTACTCTCACCAGTGGAGCTCACTCCTCTCAGAGCTGGGATTAGAGTTCAGAGTCCAGTCTTTACTCTCACCTGTAGAGCCCACTCCTCTCAGAGCTGGGATTAGAGCTCAGAGTCTGGTCTTTACTCTCACCTGTAGAACTCACTCCTCTCAGGGCTGGGATTAGAGCTGAGAGTCCAGTCTTTACTCTCACCTGTAGAGCTCACTCCTCTCAGAGCTGGGATTAGAGCTCAGAGTCCAGTCTTTACTCTCACCTGTAGAGTTCACTCCTCTCAGAGCTGGGATAAGAGCCCAGAGTCCTGTCTTTACTCTCACCTGTAGAGCTCACTCCTCTCAGAGCTGGGATTAGAGTTCAGAGTCCGGTCTTTACTCTCACCTGTAGAGCCCACTCCTCTCAGAGCTGGGATTAGAGCTCAGAGTCTGGTCTTTACTCTCACCTGTAGAGTTTACTCCTCTCAGGGCTGGGGTTAGAGCTCAGAGTCCGGTCCTTACTCTCACCTGTAGAGCTCACTCCTCTCAGAGCTGGGATTAGAGCTCAGAGTCCAGTCTTTACTCTCACCTGTAGAGCTCACTCCTCTCAGAGCTGGGATTAGAGCTCAGAGTGCAGACTTTACTCTCACCTGTAGAGCTCACTCCTTTCAGAGCTGGGATTAGACCTCAGAGCCTGGTCTTTACTCTCACCTGTAGAGCTCACTCCTCTCAGAGCTGGGATTAGAGCTCAGAGTCCAGTCTTTACTTTCACCTGTAGAGCTCACTCCTCTCAGAGCTGGGATTAGAACTCAGAGTCCAGTCTTTACTCTCACCAGAAGAGCTCACTCCTCTCAGAGCTGGGATTAGAGCTCAGAGTCCAGTCTTTACTCTCACCTGTAGAACTCGCTCCTCTCAGGGCTGGGATTAGAGCTGAGAGTCCAGTCTTTACTCTCACCTGTAGAGCTCACTCCTCTCAGAGCTGGGATTAGAGCTCAGAGTCTGGTCTTTACTTTCACCTGTAGAGCTCACTCCTCTCAGAGCTGGGATTAGAGCTCAGAGTCCAGTCTTTACTCGCACCTGTAAAGCTCACTCCTCTCAGAGCTGGGATTAGAGCTCAGAGTCTGGTCTTTACTCTCACAAGTAGAGCTCACTCCTCTCAGAGCTGGGATTAGAGCTCAGAGTCTAGTCTTTACTCTCACCTGTAGAGCCCACTCCTCTCAGAGCTGGGATTAAAGCTCTGAGTCCAGTCTTTACTCTCACCTGTAGAGCTCACTCCTCTCAGAGCTGGGATTAAAGCTAAAAGCCAAGTCTTTACTCTCACCTGTAGAGCCCACTCCTCTCAGAGCTGGGATTAGAGCTCAGAGTCCAGTCTTTACTCGCACCTGTAAAGCTCACTCCTCTCAGAGCTGGGATTAGAGCTCAGAGTCTGGTCTTTACTCTCACCTTTTGAGCTCACTCCTCTCAGAGCTGGGATTAGAGCTCGGAGTCCAGTCTTTACTCTCACCTGTAGAGTTTACTCCTCTCAGGGCTGGGGTTAGAGCTCAGAGTCCGGTCCTTACTCTCACCTGTAGAGCTCACTCCTCTCAGAGCTGGGATTAGAGCTCAGAGTCCAGTCTTTACTCTCACCTGTAGAGCTCACTCCTCTCAGAGCTGGGATTAGAGCTCAGAGTGCAGACTTTACTCTCACCTGTAGAGTTCACTCCTTTCAGAGCTGGGATTAGACCTCAGAGCCTGGTCTTTACTCTCACCTGTAGAGCTCACTCCTCTCAGAGCTGGGATTAGAGCTCAGAGTCCAGTCTTTACTTTCACCTGTAGAGCTCACTCCTCTCAGAGCTGGGATTAGAACTCAGAGTCCAGTCTTTACTCTCACCAGAAGAGCTCACTCCTCTCAGAGCTGGGATTAGAGCTCAGAGTCCAGTCTTTACTCTCACCTGTAGAACTCGCTCCTCTCAGGGCTGGGATTAGAGCTGAGAGTCCAGTCTTTACTCTCACCTGTAGAGCTCACTCCTCTCAGAGCTGGGATTAGAGCTCAGAGTCTGGTCTTTACTTTCACCTGTAGAGCTCACTCCTCTCAGAGCTGGGATTAGAGCTCAGAGTCCAGTCTTTACTCGCACCTGTAAAGCTCACTCCTCTCAGAGCTGGGATTAGAGCTCAGAGTCTGGTCTTTACTCTCACAAGTAGAGCTCACTCCTCTCAGAGCTGGGATTAGAGCTCAGAGTCTAGTCTTTACTCTCACCTGTAGAGCCCACTCCTCTCAGAGCTGGGATTAAAGCTCTGAGTCCAGTCTTTACTCTCACCTGTAGAGCTCACTCCTCTCAGAGCTGGGATTAAAGCTAAAAGCCAAGTCTTTACTCTCACCTGTAGAGCCCACTCCTCTCAGAGCTGGGATTAGAGCTCAGAGTCCAGTCTTTACTCGCACCTGTAAAGCTCACTCCTCTCAGAGCTGGGATTAGAGCTCAGAGTCTGGTCTTTACTCTCACCTTTTGAGCTCACTCCTCTCAGAGCTGGGATTAGAGCTCGGAGACCAGTCTTTACTCCCACCTGTAGAGTTCACTCCTTTTAGAGCTGGATTAGAGCTCAGAGTCTGGTCTTTACTCTCACTTGTTGAGCTCACTCCTCTCAGAGCTGGGATTAGAGCTCAGAGTCCAGTCTTTACTCTCACCTGTAGAGCTCACTCCTCTCAGAGCTGGGATTAGAGCTCAGAGTCTGGTCTTTACTCTCACAAGTAGAGCTCACTCCTCTCAGAGCTGGGATTAGAGCTCAGAGTGCAGTCTTTACTCTCACCTGTAGAGCTCACTCCTCTCAGAGCTGGGATTAGAGCCCAGAGTCCGGTCTTTACTCTCACAAGTAGAGCTCACTCCTCTCAGAGCTGGGATTAGAGCTCAGAGTCCAGTCTTTACTCTCACCTGTAGAGCTCACTCCTCTCAGAGCTGGGATTAGAGCTCAGAGTCCAGTCTTTACTCTCACCTGTAGAGCTCACTCCTCTCAGAGCTAGGATTAGAGCCCAGAGTCCAGTCTTTACGCTCACCTGTAGAGCTCACTCCTCTCAGAGCTGGGATTAGAGCTCAGAGTCCAGTCTTTACTCTCACCTGTAGAGCTCACTCCTCTCAGAGCTGGGATTAGAGCTCAGAGTCCAGTCTTTACACTCACCTGTAGAGTTCACTCCTTTTAGAGCTGGGATTAGAGCTCAGAGTGCAGTCTTTACTCTCACCTGTAGAGCTCACTCCTCTCAGAGCTGGGATTAGAGCCCAGAGTCCGGTCTTTACTCTCACAAGTAGAGCTCACTCCTCTCAGAGCTGGGATTAGAGCTCAGAGTCCAGTCTTTACTCTCACCCGTAGAGCTCACTCCTCTCAGAGCTGGGATTGGAGCTCAGAGTCCAGTCTTTACTCTCACCTGTAGATCTCACTCCTCTCAGAGCTGGGATTAGAGCTCAGAGTCCAGTCTTTACTCTCACCTGTAGAGCCCACTCCTCTCAGAGCTGGGATTAAAGCTCTGAGTCCAGTCTTTACTCTCACCTGTAGAGCCCACTCCTCTCAGAGCTGGGATTAAAGCTCTGAGTCCAGTCTTTACTCTCACCTGTAGAGCTCACTCCTCTCAGAGCTGGGATTAAAGCTCTGAGTCCAGTCTTTACTCTCACCTGTAGAGCTCACTCCTCTCAGAGCTGGGATTAAAGCTAAGAGCCAAGTCTTTACTCTCACCTGGAGAGCTCACTCCTCTTAGAGCTGGGATTAAAGCTAAGAGCCAAGTCTTTACTCTCACCTGTAGAGCTCACTCCTCTCAGAGATGGGATTAGAGTTCAGAGCCTGGTCTTTACTCTCACCTGTAGAGCTCACTCCTCTCAGAGCTCGGATTACAGCTCAGAGTCTGGTCTTTACTCTAACCTGTAGAGCTCACTCCTTTCATAGCTGGATTGGAGCTCAGAGTGCAGTCTTTACTCTCACCTGTAGAGCTCACTCCTCTCAGAGCTGGGATTAGAGCTCAGAGTCTGGTCTTTACTCTCACCTGTAGAGCTCACTCCTCTCAGAGCTGGGATTAGAGCTCAGAGTCCAGTCTTTACTCTCACCTGTAGAGCCCACTCCTCTCAGAGCTGGGATTAAAGCTCTGAGTCCAGTCTTTACTCTCACCTGTAGAGCTCACTCCTCTCAGAGCTGGGATTAAAGCTAAGAGCCAAGTCTTTACTCTCACCTGTAGAGCTCACTCCTCTCAGAGCTGGGATTAAAGCTAAGAGCCAAGTCTTTACTCTCACCTGTAGAGCTCACTCCTCTCAGAACTGGGATTAGAGTTCAGAGCCTGGTCTTTACTCTCACCTGTAGAGCTCACTCCTCTCAGAGCTCGGATTACAGCTCAGAGTCTGGTCTTTACTCTAACCTGTAGAGCTCACTCCTTTCATAGCTGGATTGGAGCTCAGAGTGCAGTCTTTACTCTCACCTGTAGAGCTCACTCCTCTCAGAGCTGGGATTAGAGCTCAGAGTCTGGTATTTACTCTCACCTGTAGAGCTCACTCCTCTCAGAGCTGGGATTAGAGCTCAGAGTCTGGTCTTTACTCTCACCTGTAGAGTTCCCTCCTTTTAGAGCTGGATTAGAGCTCAGAGTCTGGTCTTTACTCTCACCTGTAGAGCTCACTCCTCTCGGAGCTAGGATTAGAGCTCAGAGTGCAGTCTTTACTCTCACCTGTAGAGCTCCCTCCTCTCAGAGCTGGGATTAGAGCTCAGAGTCCAGTCTTTACTCTCACCTGTAGAGCTCACTCCTCTCAGAGCTGGGATTAGAGCTCAGAGTGCAGTCTTTACTCTCACCTGTAGAGCTCACTCCTCTCAGACCTGGGATTAGAGCTCAGAGTCTGGTCTTTACTCTCACCTGTAGAGTTCACTCCTTTTAGAGCTGGATTAGAGCTCAGAGTCCAGTCTTTACTCTCACCTGTAGAGCTCACTCCTCTCAGACCTGGGATTAGAGCTCAGAGTCTGGTCTTTACTCTCACCTGTAGAGTTCACTCCTTTTAGAGCTGGATTAGAGCTCAGAGTCTGGTCTTTACTCTCACCTGTAGAGCTCACTCCTCTCGGAGCTGGGATTAGAGCTCAGAGTCCAGTCTTTACTCTCACCTGTAGAGCTCACTCCTCTCAGACCTGGGATTAGAGCTCAGAGTCTGGTCTTTACTCTCACCTGTAGAGTTCACTCCTTTTAGAGCTGGATTAGAGCTCAGAGTCTGGTCTTTACTCTCACCTGTAGAGCTCACTCCTCTCGGAGCTGGGATTAGAGCTTAGAGTCCTGTCTTTACTCTCACCTTTTGAGCTCACTCCTCTCAGAGCTGGGATTAGAGCTCGGAGTCCAGTCTTTACTCTCACCTGTAGAACTCGCTCCTCTTAGGGCTGGGATTAGACCTGAGGGTGCAGTCTTTACTCTCACCTGTAGAGCTCACTCCTCTCAGAGCTGGGATTAAAGCTCTGAGTCCAGTCTTTACTCTCACCTGTAGAGCTCACTCCTCTCAGAGCTGGGATTAGAGCTCAGAGTGCAGACTTTACTCTCACCTGTAGAGCTCACTCCTCTCAGAGCTGGGATTAGAGCTCAGAGTCCAGTCTTTACTCTCACCCGTAGAGCTCACTCCTTTCAGAGCTGGGATTAGAGCTCAGAGTCCAGTCTTTACTCTCACCAGAAGAGCTCACTCCTCTCAGAGCTGGGATTAGAGCTCAGAGCCCAGTCTTTACTCTCACCCGTAGCGCTCACTCCTTTCAGAGCTGGGATTAGAGCTCAGAGTCCAGTCTTTACTCTCACCTGTAGAGCTCACTCCTCTCAGACTCGGATTAGAGCTCAGAGTCCTTTCTTTACTCTCACCAGTAGAGCTCACTCCTCTCAGAGCTGGAATTAGAGCTCAGAGTCCAGTCTTTACTCCCACCTGTAGAGCTCACTCCTCTCAGAGCTGGGATTAGAGCTCAGAGTCCAGTCTTTACTCTCACCTGTAGAACTCGCTCCTCTCAGGGCTGGGATTAGAGCTGAGAGTCCAGTCTTTACTCTCACCTGTAGAGCTCACTCCTCTCAGAGCTGGGATTAGAGCTCAGAGTCTGGTCTTTACTTTCACCTGTAGAGCTCACTCCTCTCAGAGCTGGGATTAGAGCTCAGAGTCCAGTCTTTACTCGCACCTATAAAGCTCACTCCTCTCAGAGCTGGGATTAGAGCTCAGAGTCCAGTCTTTACTCTCACCTGTAGAGCTCACTCCTCTCAGAGCTGGGATTAGAGCTCGGAGTCCAGTCTTTACTCCCACCTGTAGAGTTCACTCCTTTTAGAGCTGGATTAGAGCTCAGAGTCTGGTCTTTACTCTCACCTGCAGAGCTCACTCCTCTCAGAGCTGGGATTAGAGCTCAGAGTCTGGTCTTTACTCTCACCTGTAGAGTTCACTCCTTTTAGAGCTGGGATTAGAGCTCAGAGTGCAGTCTTTACTCTCACCTGTAGAGCTCACTCCTCTCAGAGCTGGGATTAGAGCCCAGAGTCCGGTCTTTACTCTCACAAGTAGAGCTCACTCCTCTCAGAGCTGGGATTAGAGCTCAGAGTCTAGTCTTTACTCTCACCTGTAGAGCCCACTCCTCTCAGAGCTGGGATTAAAGCTCTGAGTCCAGTCTTTACTCTCACCTGTAGAGCTCACTCCTCTCAGAGCTGGGATTAAAGCTAAGAGCCAAGTCTTTACTCTCACCTGTAGAGCTCACTCCTCTAAGAGCTGGGATTAAAGCTAAAAGCCAAGTCTTTACTCTCACCTGTAGAGCTCACTCCTCTCAGAGCTGGGATTAGAGTTCAGAGCCTGGTCTTTACTCTCACCTGTAGAGCTCACTCCTCTCAGAGCTCGGATTACAGCTCAGAGTCTGGTCTTTACTCTAACCTGTAGAGCTCACTCCTTTCAGAGCTGGATTTGAGCTCAGAGTGCAGTCTTTACTCTCAGCTGTAGAGCTCACTCCTCTCAGAGCTGGGATTAGAGCTCAGAGTCTGGTCTTTACTCTCACCTGTAGAGCTCACTCCTCTCAGAGCTGGGATTATAGCTCAGAGTTCAGTTTTAACTCTCACCTGTAGAGTTCACTCCTTTTAGAGCTGGATTAGAGCTCAGAGTCTGGTCTTTACTCTCACCTGTAGAGCTCACTCCTCTCAGAGCTGGGATTAGAGCTCAGAGTGCAGACTTTACTCTCACCTGTAGAGCTCACTCCTCTCAGAGCTGGGATTAGAGCTCAGAGTCCAGTCTTTACTCTCACCTGTAGAGCTCACTCCTCTCAGACCTGGGATTAGAGCTCAGAGTCTGGTCTTTACTCTCACCTGTAGAGCTCACTCCTCTCGGAGCTGGGATTAGAGCTTAGAGTCCAGTCTTTACTCTCACCTGTAGAGCTCACTCCTCTCAGACCTGGGATTAGAGCTCAGAGTCTGGTCTTTACTCTCACCTGTAGAGCTCACTCCTCTCGGAGCTGGGATCAGAGCTCAGAGTCCAGTCTTTACTCTCACCTTTTGAGCTCACTCCTCTCAGAGCTGGGATTAGAGCTCAGAGTCCAGTCTTTACTCTCACCTGTAGAGCTCACTCCTCTCAGAGCTGGGATTAGAGCTCAGAGTCCAGTCTTTACTCTCACCAGTAGAGCTCACTCCTCTCAGAGCTGGGATTAGAGCTCAGAGTCCAGTCTTTACTTTCACCTGTAGAGCTCACTCCTGTACGAGCTGGGATTAGAGCTCAGAGTCCAGTCTTTACTCTCACCTGTAGAGCTCACTCCTGTACGAGCTGGGATTAGAGCTCAGAGTCCAGTCTTTACTCTCACCTGTAGAGTTCACTCCTCTCAGACCTGGGATTAGAGCTCAGAGTCTGGTCTTTACTCTCACCTGTAGAGCTCACTCCTCTCAGAGCTGGGATTAGAGCTCAGAGTCTGGTCTTTACTCTCACCTGTAGAGTTCACTCCTCTCAGACCTGGGATTAGAGCTCAGAGTCCTGTCTTTACTCTCACCTGTAGAGTTCACTCCTTTTAGAGCTGGATTAGAGCTCAGAGTCCAGTCTTTACTCTCACCTGTAGAGCTCACTCCTCTCAGAGCTGGGATTAGAGCTCAGAGTCCAGTCTTTACTCTCACCTGTAGAGCTCACTCCTCTCAGAGCTGGGATTAGAGCTCAGAGTCCAGTCTTTACTCTCACCTGTAGAGCTCACTCCTCTCAGAGCTGGGATTAGAGCCCAGAGTCCAGTCTTTACTCTCACCTGTAGAGCTCACTCCTCTCAGAGCTGTGATGAGAGCTCAGAGTCTGGTCTTTACTCTCACCTGTAGAGCTCACTCCTCTCGGAGCTGGGATTAGAGCTCAGAGTCCTGTCTTTACTCTCACCTTTTGAGCTCACTCCTCTCAGAGCTGGGATTAGAGCTCGGAGTCCAGTCTTTACTCTCACCTGTAGAACTCGCTCCTCTCAGGGCTGGGATTAGAGCTGAGGGTGCAGTCTTTACTCTCACCTGTAGAGCTCACTCCTCTCAGAGCTGGGATTAAAGCTCTGAGTCCAGTCTTTACTCTCACCTGTAGAGCTCACTCCTCTCAGAGCTGGGATTAGAGCTCAGAGTGCAGACTTTACTCTCACCTGTAGAGCTCACTCCTCTCAGAGCTGGGATTAGAGCTCAGAGTCCAGTCTTTACTCTCACCCGTAGAGCTCACTCCTTTCAGAGCTGGGATTAGAGCTCAGAGTCCAGTCTTTACTCTCACCAGAAGAGCTCACTCCTCTCAGAGCTGGGATTAGAGCTCAGAGCCCAGTCTTTACTCTCACCCGTAGCGCTCACTCCTTTCAGAGCTGGGATTAGAGCTCAGAGTCCAGTCTTTACTCTCACCTGTAGAGCTCACTACTCTCAGACTCAGATTAGAGCTCAGAGTCCTTTCTTTACTCTCACCAGTAGAGCTCACTCCTCTCAGAGCTGGAATTAGAGCTCAGAGTCCAGTCTTTACTCTCACCTGTAGAGCTCACTCCTCTCAGAGCTGGGATTAGAGCTCAGAGTCCAGTCTTTACTCTCACCTGTAGAACTCGCTCCTCTCAGGGCTGGGATTAGAGCTGAGAGTCCAGTCTTTACTCTCACCTGTAGAGCTCACTCCTCTCAGAGCTGGGATTAGAGCTCAGAGTCTGGTCTTTACTTTCACCTGTAGAGCTCACTCCTCTCAGAGCTGGGATTAGAGCTCAGAGTCCAGTCTTTACTCGCACCTATAAAGCTCACTCCTCTCAGAGCTGGGATTAGAGCTCAGAGTCCAGTCTTTACTCTCACCTGTAGAGCTCACTCCTCTCAGAGCTGGGATTAGAGCTCGGAGTCCAGTCTTTACTCCCACCTGTAGAGTTCACTCCTTTTAGAGCTGGATTAGAGCTCAGAGTCTGGTCTTTACTCTCACCTGCAGAGCTCACTCCTCTCAGAGCTGGGATTAGAGCTCAGAGTCTGGTCTTTACTCTCACCTGTAGAGTTCACTCCTTTTAGAGCTGGGATTAGAGCTCAGAGTGCAGTCTTTACTCTCACCTGTAGAGCTCACTCCTCTCAGAGCTGGGATTAGAGCCCAGAGTCCGGTCTTTACTCTCACAAGTAGAGCTCACTCCTCTCAGAGCTGGGATTAGAGCTCAGAGTCTAGTCTTTACTCTCACCTGTAGAGCCCACTCCTCTCAGAGCTGGGATTAAAGCTCTGAGTCCAGTCTTTACTCTCACCTGTAGAGCTCACTCCTCTCAGAGCTGGGGTTAAAGCTAAGAGCCAAGTCTTTACTCTCACCTGTAGAGCTCACTCCTCTCAGAGCTGGGATTAAAGCTAAAAGCCAAGTCTTTACTCTCACCTGTAGAGCTCACTCCTCTCAGAGCTGGGATTAGAGTTCAGAGCCTGGTCTTTACTCTCACCTGTAGAGCTCACTCCTCTCAGAGCTCGGATTACAGCTCAGAGTCTGGTCTTTACTCTAACCTGTAGAGCTCACTCCTTTCAGAGCTGGATTTGAGCTCAGAGTGCAGTCTTTACTCTCAGCTGTAGAGCTCACTCCTCTCAGAGCTGGGATTAGAGCTCAGAGTCTGGTCTTTACTCTCACCTGTAGAGCTCACTCCTCTCAGAGCTGGGATTATAGCTCAGAGTTCAGTTTTAACTCTCACCTGTAGAGCTCACTCCTCTCAGAGCTGGGATTAGAGCTCAGAGTCTGGTCTTTACTCTCACCTGTAGAGTTCACTCCTTTTAGAGCTGGATTAGAGCTCAGAGTCTGGTCTTTACTCTCACCTGTAGAGCTCACTCCTCTCAGAGCTGGGATTAGAGCTCAGAGTGCAGACTTTACTCTCACCTGTAGAGCTCACTCCTCTCAGAGCTGGGATTAGAGCTCAGAGTCCAGTCTTTACTCTCACCTGTAGAGCTCACTCCTCTCAGACCTGGGATTAGAGCTCAGAGTCTGGTCTTTACTCTCACCTGTAGAGCTCACTCCTCTCGGAGCTGGGATTAGAGCTTAGAGTCCAGTCTTTACTCTCACCTGTAGAGCTCACTCCTCTCAGACCTGGGATTAGAGCTCAGAGTCTGGTCTTTACTCTCACCTGTAGAGCTCACTCCTCTCGGAGCTGGGATCAGAGCTCAGAGTCCAGTCTTTACTCTCACCTTTTGAGCTCACTCCTCTCAGAGCTGGGATTAGAGCTCAGAGTCCAGTCTTTACTCTCACCTGTAGAGCTCACTCCTCTCAGAGCTGGGATTAGAGCTCAGAGTCCAGTCTTTACTCTCACCAGTAGAGCTCACTCCTCTCAGAGCTGGGATTAGAGCTCAGAGTCCAGTCTTTACTCTCACCTGTAGAGCTCACTCCTGTACGAGCTGGGATTAGAGCTCAGAGTCCAGTCTTTACTCTCACCTGTAGAGCTCACTCCTGTACGAGCTGGGATTAGAGCTCAGAGTCCAGTCTTTACTCTCACCTGTAGAGTTCACTCCTCTCAGACCTGGGATTAGAGCTCAGAGTCTGGTCTTTACTCTCACCTGTAGAGCTCACTCCTCTCAGAGCTGGGATTAGAGCTCAGAGTCTGGTCTTTACTCTCACCTGTAGAGTTCACTCCTCTCAGACCTGGGATTAGAGCTCAGAGTCCTGTCTTTACTCTCACCTGTAGAGTTCACTCCTTTTAGAGCTGGATTAGAGCTCAGAGTCCAGTCTTTACTCTCACCTGTAGAGCTCACTCCTCTCAGAGCTGGGATTAGAGCTCAGAGTCCAGTCTTTACTCTCACCTGTAGAGCTCACTCCTCTCAGAGCTGGGATTAGAGCTCAGAGTCCAGTCTTTACTCTCACCTGTAGAGCTCACTCCTCTCAGAGCTGGGATTAGAGCCCAGAGTCCAGTCTTTACTCTCACCTGTAGAGCTCACTCCTCTCAGAGCTGGGATTAGAGCTCAGAGTCTGGTCTTTACTCTCACCTGTAGAGCTCACTCCTCTCGGAGCTGGGATTAGAGCTCAGAGTCCTGTCTTTACTCTCACCTTTTGAGCTCACTCCTCTCAGAGCTGGGATTAGAGCTCGGAGTCCAGTCTTTACTCTCACCTGTAGAACTCGCTCCTCTCAGGGCTGGGATTAGAGCTGAGGGTGCAGTCTTTACTCTCACCTGTAGAGCTCACTCCTCTCAGAGCTGGGATTAAAGCTCTGAGTCCAGTCTTTACTCTCACCTGTAGAGCTCACTCCTCTCAGAGCTGGGATTAGAGCTCAGAGTGCAGACTTTACTCTCACCTGTAGAGCTCACTCCTCTCAGAGCTGGGATTAGAGCTCAGAGTCCAGTCTTTACTCTCACCCGTAGAGCTCACTCCTTTCAGAGCTGGGATTAGAGCTCAGAGTCCAGTCTTTACTCTCACCAGAAGAGCTCACTCCTCTCAGAGCTGGGATTAGAGCTCAGAGCCCAGTCTTTACTCTCACCCGTAGCGCTCACTCCTTTCAGAGCTGGGATTAGAGCTCAGAGTCCAGTCTTTACTCTCACCTGTAGAGCTCACTCCTCTCAGACTCGGATTAGAGCTCAGAGTCCTTTCTTTACTCTCACCAGTAGAGCTCACTCCTCTCAGAGCTGGAATTAGAGCTCAGAGTCCAGTCTTTACTCTCACCTGTAGAGCTCACTCCTCTCAGAGCTGGGATTAGAGCTCAGAGTCCAGTCTTTACTCTCACCTGTAGAACTCGCTCCTCTCAGGGCTGGGATTAGAGCTGAGAGTCCAGTCTTTACTCTCACCTGTAGAGCTCACTCCTCTCAGAGCTGGGATTAGAGCTCAGAGTCTGGTCTTTACTTTCACCTGTAGAGCTCACTCCTCTCAGAGCTGGGATTAGAGCTCAGAGTCCAGTCTTTACTCGCACCTATAAAGCTCACTCCTCTCAGAGCTGGGATTAGAGCTCAGAGTCCAGTCTTTACTCTCACCTGTAGAGCTCACTCCTCTCAGAGCTGGGATTAGAGCTCGGAGTCCAGTCTTTACTCCCACCTGTAGAGTTCACTCCTTTTAGAGCTGGATTAGAGCTCAGAGTCTGGTCTTTACTCTCACCTGCAGAGCTCACTCCTCTCAGAGCTGGGATTAGAGCTCAGAGTCTGGTCTTTACTCTCACCTGTAGAGTTCACTCCTTTTAGAGCTGGGATTAGAGCTCAGAGTGCAGTCTTTACTCTCACCTGTAGAGCTCACTCCTCTCAGAGCTGGGATTAGAGCCCAGAGTCCGGTCTTTACTCTCACAAGTAGAGCTCACTCCTCTCAGAGCTGGGATTAGAGCTCAGAGTCTAGTCTTTACTCTCACCTGTAGAGCCCACTCCTCTCAGAGCTGGGATTAAAGCTCTGAGTCCAGTCTTTACTCTCACCTGTAGAGCTCACTCCTCTCAGAGCTGGGATTAAAGCTAAAATCCAAGTCTTTACTCTCACCTGTAGAGCTCACTCCTCTCAGAGCTGGGATTAAAGCTAAAAGCCAAGTCTTTACTCTCACCTGTAGAGCTCACTCCTCTCAGAGCTGGGATTAGAGTTCAGAGCCTGGTCTTTACTCTCACCTGTAGAGCTCACTCCTCTCAGAGCTCGGATTACAGCTCAGAGTCTGGTCTTTACTCTAACCTGTAGAGCTCACTCCTTTCAGAGCTGGATTGGAGCTCAGAGTGCAGTCTTTACTCTCAGCTGTAGAGCTCACTCCTCTCAGAGCTGGGATTAGAGCTCAGAGTCTGGTCTTTACTCTCACCTGTAGAGCTCACTCCTCTCAGAGCTGGGATTATAGCTCAGAGTTCAGTTTTAACTCTCACCTGTAGAGCTCACTCCTCTCAGAGCTGGGATTAGAGCTCAGAGTCTGGTCTTTACTCTCACCTGTAGAGTTCACTCCTTTTAGAGCTGGATTAGAGCTCAGAGTCTGGTCTTTACTCTCACCTGTAAAGCTCACTCCTCTCAGAGCTGGGATTAGAGCTCAGAGTGCAGACTTTACTCTCACCTGTAGAGCTCACTCCTCTCAGAGCTGGGATTAGAGCTCAGAGTCCAGTCTTTACTCTCACCTGTAGAGCTCACTCCTCTCAGACCTGGGATTAGAGCTCAGAGTCTGGTCTTTACTCTCACCTGTAGAGCTCACTCCTCTCGGAGCTGGGATTAGAGCTCAGAGTCCAGTCTTTACTCTCACCTGTAGAGCTCACTCCTCTCAGACCTGGGATTAGAGCTCAGAGTCTGGTCTTTACTCTCACCTGTAGAGCTCACTCCTCTCGGAGCTGGGATCAGAGCTCAGAGTCCAGTCTTTACTCTCACCTTTTGAGCTCACTCCTCTCAGAGCTGGGATTAGAGCTCAGAGTCCAGTCTTTACTCTCACCTGTAGAGCTCACTCCTCTCAGAGCTGGGATTAGAGCTCAGAGTCCAGTCTTTACTCTCACCAGTAGAGCTCACTCCTCTCAGAGCTGGGATTAGAGCTCAGAGTCCAGTCTTTACTCTCACCTGTAGAGCTCACTCCTGTACGAGCTGGGATTAGAGCTCAGAGTCCAGTCTTTACTCTCACCTGTAGAGCTCACTCCTGTACGAGCTGGGATTAGAGCTCAGAGTCCAGTCTTTACTCTCACCTGTAGAGTTCACTCCTCTCAGACCTGGGATTAGAGCTCAGAGTCTGGTCTTTACTCTCACCTGTAGAGCTCACTCCTCTCAGAGCTGGGATTAGAGCTCAGAGTCTGGTCTTTACTCTCACCTGTAGAGTTCACTCCTCTCAGACCTGGGATTAGAGCTCAGAGTCCTGTCTTTACTCTCACCTGTAGAGTTCACTCCTTTTAGAGCTGGATTAGAGCTCAGAGTCCAGTCTTTACTCTCACCTGTAGAGCTCACTCCTCTCAGAGCTGGGATTAGAGCTCAGAGTCCAGTCTTTACTCTCACCTGTAGAGCTCACTCCTCTCAGAGCTGGGATTAGAGCTCAGAGTCCAGTCTTTACTCTCACCTGTAGAGCTCACTCCTCTCAGAGCTGGGATTAGAGCCCAGAGTCCAGTCTTTACTCTCACCTGTAGAGCTCACTCCTCTCAGAGCTGGGATTAGAGCTCAGAGTCTGGTCTTTACTCTCACCTGTAGAGCTCACTCCTCTCGGAGCTGGGATTAGAGCTCAGAGTCCTGTCTTTACTCTCACCTTTTGAGCTCACTCCTCTCAGAGCTGGGATTAGAGCTCGGAGTCCAGTCTTTACTCTCACCTGTAGAACTCGCTCCTCTCAGGGCTGGGATTAGAGCTGAGGGTGCAGTCTTTACTCTCACCTGTAGAGCTCACTCCTCTCAGAGCTGGGATTAAAGCTCTGATTCCAGTCTTTACTCTCACCTGTAGAGCTCACTCCTCTCAGAGCTGGGATTAGAGCTCAGAGTGCAGACTTTACTCTCACCTGTAGAGCTCACTCCTCTCAGAGCTGGGATTAGAGCTCAGAGTCCAGTCTTTACTCTCACCCGTAGAGCTCACTCCTTTCAGAGCTGGGATTAGAGCTCAGAGTCCAGTCTTTACTCTCACCAGAAGAGCTCACTCCTCTCAGAGCTGGGATTAGAGCTCAGAGCCCAGTCTTTACTCTCACCCGTAGCGCTCACTCCTTTCAGAGCTGTGATTAGAGCTCAGAGTCCAGTCTTTACTCTCACCTGTAGAGCTCACTCCTCTCAGACTCGGATTAGAGCTCAGAGTCCTTTTTTTACTCTCACCAGTAGAGCTCACTCCTCTCAGAGCTGGAATTAGAGCTCAGAGTCCAGTCTTTACTCTCACCTGTAGAGCTCACTCCTCTCAGAGCTGGGATTAGAGCTCAGAGTCCAGTCTTTACTCTCACCTGTAGAACTCGCTCCTCTCAGGGCTGGGATTAGAGCTGAGAGTCCAGTCTTTACTCTCACCTGTAGAGCTCACTCCTCTCAGAGCTGGGATTAGAGCTCAGAGTCTGGGCTTTACTTTCACCTGTAGAGCTCACTCCTCTCAGAGCTGGGATTAGAGCTCAGAGTCCAGTCTTTACTCGCACCTATAAAGCTCACTCCTCTCAGAGCTGGGATTAGAGCTCAGAGTCCAGTCTTTACTCTCACCTGTAGAGCTCACTCCTCTCAGAGCTGGGATTAGAGCTCGGAGTCCAGTCTTTACTCCCACCTGTAGAGTTCACTCCTTTTAGAGCTGGATTAGAGCTCAGAGTCTGGTCTTTACTCTCACCTGCAGAGCTCACTCCTCTCAGAGCTGGGATTAGAGCTCAGAGTCTGGTCTTTACTCTCACCTGTAGAGTTCACTCCTTTTAGAGCTGGGATTAGAGCTCAGAGTGCAGTCTTTACTCTCACCTGTAGAGCTCACTCCTCTCAGAGCTGGGATTAGAGCCCAGAGTCCGGTCTTTACTCTCACAAGTAGAGCTCACTCCTCTCAGAGCTGGGATTAGAGCTCAGAGTCTAGTCTTTACTCTCACCTGTAGAGCCCACTCCTCTCAGAGCTGGGATTAAAGCTCTGAGTCCAGTCTTTACTCTCACCTGTAGAGCTCACTCCTCTCAGAGCTGGGATTAAAGCTAAGAGCCAAGTCTTTACTCTCACCTGTAGAGCTCACTCCTCTCAGAGCTGGGATTAAAGCTAAAAGCCAAGTCTTTACTCTCACCTGTAGAGCTCACTCCTCTCAGAGCTGGGATTAGAGTTCAGAGCCTGGTCTTTACTCTCACCTGTAGAGCTCACTCCTCTCAGAGCTCGGATTACAGCTCAGAGTCTGGTCTTTACTCTAACCTGTAGAGCTCACTCCTTTCAGAGCTGGATTGGAGCTCAGAGTGCAGTCTTTACTCTCAGCTGTAGAGCTCACTCCTCTCAGAGCTGGGATTAGAGCTCAGAGTCTGGTCTTTACTCTCACCTGTAGAGCTCACTCCTCTCAGAGCTGGGATTATAGCTCAGAGTTCAGTTTTAACTCTCACCTGTAGAGCTCACTCCTCTCAGAGCTGGGATTAGAGCTCAGAGTCTGGTCTTTACTCTCACCTGTAGAGTTCACTCCTTTTAGAGCTGGATTAGAGCTCAGAGTCTGGTCTTTACTCTCACCTGTAGAGCTCACTCCTCTCAGAGCTGGGATTAGAGCTCAGAGTGCAGACTTTACTCTCACCTGTAGAGCTCACTCCTCTCAGAGCTGGGATTAGAGCTCAGAGTCCAGTCTTTACTCTCACCTGTAGAGCTCACTCCTCTCAGACCTGGGATTAGAGCTCAGAGTCTGGTCTTTACTCTCACCTGTAGAGCTCACTCCTCTCGGAGCTGGGATTAGAGCTCAGAGTCCAGTCTTTACTCTCACCTGTAGAGCTCACTCCTCTCAGACCTGGGATTAGAGCTCAGAGTCTGGTCTTTACTCTCACCTGTAGAGCTCACTCCTCTCGGAGCTGGGATCAGAGCTTAGAGTCCAGTCTTTACTCTCACCTTTTGAGCTCACTCCTCTCAGAGCTGGGATTAGAGCTCAGAGTCCAGTCTTTACTCTCACCTGTAGAGCTCACTCCTCTCAGAGCTGGGATTAGAGCTCAGAGTCCAGTCTTTACTCTCACCAGTAGAGCTCACTCCTCTCAGAGCTGGGATTAGAGCTCAGAGTCCAGTCTTTACTCTCACCTGTAGAGCTCACTCCTGTACGAGCTGGGATTAGAGCTCAGAGTCCAGTCTTTACTCTCACCTGTAGAGCTCACTCCTGTACGAGCTGGGATTAGAGCTCAGAGTCCAGTCTTTACTCTCACCTGTAGAGTTCACTCCTCTCAGACCTGGGATTAGAGCTCAGAGTCTGGTCTTTACTCTCACCTGTAGAGCTCACTCCTCTCAGAGCTGTGATTAGAGCTCAGAGTCTGGTCTTTACTCTCACCTGTAGAGTTCACTCCTCTCAGACCTGGGATTAGAGCTCAGAGTCCTGTCTTTACTCTCACCTGTACAGTTCACTCCTTTTAGAGCTGGATTAGAGCTCAGAGTCCAGTCTTTACTCTCACCTGTAGAGCTCACTCCTCTCAGAGCTGGGATTAGAGCTCAGAGTCCAGTCTTTACTCTCACCTGTAGAGCTCACTCCTCTCAGAGCTGGGATTAGAGCTCAGAGTCCAGTCTTTACTCTCACCTGTAGAGCTCACTCCTCTCAGAGCTGGGATTAGAGCCCAGAGTCCAGTCTTTACTCTCACCTGTAGAGCTCACTCCTCTCAGAGCTGGGATTAGAGCTCAGAGTCCAGTCTTTACTCTCACCAGTAGAGCTCACTCCTCTCAGAGCAGGGATTAGAGCTCAGAGTCCAGTCTTTACTCTCACCTGTAGAGCTCACTCCTCTCAGAGCTGGGATAAGAGCTCAGAGTCTGGTCTTTACTCTCACCTGTAGAGCTCACTCCTGTCAGAGCTGGGATTAGAGCTCAGAGTCCAGTCTTTACTCTCACCTGTAGAGCTCACTCCTCTCAGACCTGGGATTAGAGCTCAGAGTCCAGTCTTTACTCTCACCTGTAGAGCTCACTCCTCTCAGAGCTGGGATTAGAGCTCAGAGTCCAGTCTTTACTCTCACCCTTAGAGCTCACTCCTCTCAGACCTGGGATTAGAGCTCAGAGTCCAGTCTTTACTCTCACCAGTAGAGCTCACTCCTCTCAGAGATGGGATTAGAGCTCAGAGTCCAGTCTTTACTCTCACCTGTAGAGCTCACTCCTCTCAGACCTGGGATTAGAGCTCAGAGTCTGGTCTTTACTCTCACCTGTAGAGCATACTCCTCTCAGAGCTGGGATTAGAGCTCAGAGTCCAGTCTTTACTCTCACCTGTAGAGTTCACTCCTTTTAGAGCTGGATTAGAGCTCAGAGTCCAGTCTTTACTCTCACCTGTAGAGCTCACTCCTCTCAGAGCTGGGATTAGAGCCCTGCCTCAAGCTTTGCTCTTTCAGTTCCTTCTTCTTGTATGGGAAGGTGTTGGGTCTGGTGGGTCGTGACTGTATCTCAGGGCTTCAGAGATCTCACCTGACACACCTTGACCTTTGTCTTGCATTTTAGGGTGACCTGGTTTACGTGAACTACGGCGACGTGGATGATTTCCATTACCTGACGCGGAACCTGACGCTGAATCTGACGGGGCTTGTGGCGATTGCGCGATATGGGAAGATATATAGAGGAGACAAGGTAACCTGTGTGCTGCTGTCATGGCGACACTGTCTGTCTGTGGTGCGGGGGTGCTGGGATATGGGGCGACGTGTAAGTGTCCTCGAATTTCCTTTACTATGTCTGTTCCGCTGTGCTACCTGCCTTCTATATGTGCGCCTTCTATATGTGCTGCTCTGTCTTTTCTTCCCTGTTCTATCTTCTCCCTCTTGAACCTGTAGTAACTGTGTGGTCCCAGAGAGCTGCTTGGGAGAAAGAAACCTGAGATTTACACTCTGGTGTGAAGGTTTTGTTGTGCTCGGAGTATCTTTATAGGCTGGAGTTTTGATTAGTGACAGGGACCTAAACGTAGCAGCTGCCCACAAAGTGCTGGGCAGCTGTGTGAGACAAGGCTGGGACCAACGCTGGAGCCTCGCAGGCTCTGCCCAACTGACTGTCTCCTGAGCCTCTCTGGCTCAACCAACAATAATGCGCCTGAGCCCCTTGGGGGCTCTAAGAAATTAATGTGGCCCTCAAAAACCTCTCTGGGCTCTTAAAACAATGTGGGCACTCAAGAGCCTCTCAAAACCCAAAGTGCCCCCACGAGCCTCTCTGGGCTCACAAAACCAGGAAATGCCACCTGGAGCCCTCGTGGCTCTAAACAACAACAGAGCCTCGTGGCTCGAGCCAACTAATGCCCGCTTGGTGGAGTGCAAACATGCCCCTAAGATCCTCCGTGGCTCTGACTTTGCTCTGGCCTGCTCGTTGGAGTCCCACTCGGGGGACTCGAACCAGGATTTGCCCTCGGGCCCTGGGGGGGGGCGGAGACACTGCTGGAGCGGCCCGCTGCCACTCGGGCCGCTCAAGGACTCTGCCCGGGCTCTCACGACCACCAGCGCCCCAACACTTTAGGCCAGCGATGCGGGGGGGGGTGGGCACCGGGAATGTACCCCGACGCCTCCCCCTCCTTGAAGACCCAACACCACGTGGCCCCACTCACCGGGACTTGGCGCGGGGACTCCTCTCCCTTGCTGCTTCCCGAGCCGGCTCCTCTGGCTTCGTCTGGTGCGGCGGCCTCCTCCTCACACGGTCCCACTTCTGGGGCCGGGTACTGGCAGCGGCTTCTGGGGCCGGGTACTGGCAGCGGGCGGGGCTCTCTTCCTCGGGAGAGCCCCGCAGGGGTACCAGCAAGCTTCTCCTCGGCTCCGGGAGTCCTCTCCTCTTCCCAGGCTGCGGGGGCGGGACTTCCGGCCAGGCCACTCGGCAATTGGCCGGCCTGACAACCACTTCCGGGTCATCGCAGGCAGCGCGGCGGCCCGGCAGGGGGACAAAGGAAGCAAATGCCGGGTGGGCACCGGCTCCGTTTACAAGGAAGAATAGATCGAGGTGGGCACTCGATCGGGGCGGACAATGCCGGGTGGGCACCGGCCTCAGAAGATAAAGCGCCCCCAGGCGCTAACAGCAAATAAAGCGCTCACAAGCGCTCGGGGCATAATTACAGCGCTACCAGCGCTAAAAGGACATGAAAGCGCTCCCAGGCGCTATGAGCACAGGTAAAGCGCTTCCAGGCGCTTTAGAGGCCAAAAAGTCCAGCACAAGTCCTCCTGGAAAATGCAGCAAGATGGTGGGGTCAAGGCTGGGCCAAGAGCCAGCTCACTGGGTCTTCAGGCAGGGAGACAATCCAAGTGGCGGTCCTCTGGCCCAGCAGCAGCAGCAGCCCCCTCAGGCAGGATCCTGGAAGAGAACAACCTCTGTGGGGACACAGCCCCATTTTTATACTGTAAATCCTTTGTTCTGGCACAGGGTGAGGGGAGAAACCAGTTGCAGCCGGTTGGTGAGCACTCTTGATGGGCTCAATCACCCTTTTCATTCACTGGCAGGACTAGGGTCATCAGTCGCACCACAGGGGGCGGAGCCAGCATTGTGTGGGGAAAACCCAGCCTCATTCAGGACACAGGTGCACTCCTCCCCAGCCATCAGCATGCTAATCTCACACTCACCACCGGGCAGACCCATCCAGACTTCCTGGAGCCTGGCATGCCAGCCAGCTCCAGCCAATCACACGCCAGCACCTTCGCAGCACACACATAGCCATGTCTAGAAGTGGCACTTCCCCACTAGACACATACATGACGCATACATCATCTTGCAGCATTCAATCACACGAGTCCGCACATACCAGACTCGAGCCTGTACACCCCACGCATCAGGAACTACCAGGGACACATACATTCCCCATGCATTCCTATGGGAGGGCAGCCCTATCTCACACACGCACTCAGGGAGCGCACGCACTTTACACTGCGCCACAGTGAAAGTGCGCAGAGACCCAAAAATCACCATCAGCAGGTCACCATTACAAGCAAAAAGTCTAGGGGTGAACGTGCCAGAAGGGCCAAGTCCAACAAGATGCAAAGGAGGCGTGCCTGACAAAACACCATGGGAAAATATCGGTACCCCACCTTCGTGGTATCATCAACGAGGGGTAGCAATATTTTAAATCCCTTTAACTGTACCTTAACGCAGGAATTTAACGTCTGTTATATTCCTGACTGAGGCATAGCTAACATGGGAGGTGCATTATGGTGATACAACCACAGGTCATATCACCATGGCTATCTCCGTTTTGAGTGCAGCATCACTGGTTTTCCAGCGATGTTGGCCCATTTACCTGGAATATTATCGCCCTGGAGTAACACATTGTTAATAATGCATTACCAGGGCGATAAATTCCAGCGATAGAGGGTGATAAATAAATAAGCGCTAAGCGCGCTTTGCGTTTATTTATCGCCATCCTAGTAAATATACCCCATTGAGACAGAAGCTGGGGAAATAAAACACAATAGACACTACAACTCACACTGATGTACTCTGCCTCAGTACCACACACATGACAAATCCTACCTCTTGTACAATTGGTCCCACAGCACACACAGGGAAAATAATAACACAATAGACACTACAACTCACGCTGATGTACTCTGCCTCCAGTATCACACACCTGTAAAGACTTCCTATTTTTGACAGCGATGACTCTCCCCAGACCACGGTCCCTGGGACCTGTGGGCATCCGATCACCACACTGGGTTCTGCACTTCCTCGTGTTGCGTCTTGTGACAGGGTAGTACTGTTCCCCACTTTTCATTGCCACGGGGCCACAGCCCCCCTGCTTCCTCCAGTGACAGAGTAGTAGTCTTCTCAGCAGTGGTAACGGGGGTACTGCTCTCCCCCCAGTTGTACTCCAAACCCATGCTCACCCACAAGCCAATGCTGGTAACAGCATACAACACACCTTGAGACAAGCTACCTCCCTCCACCCCCATCCTGTTTATGCACAAGAATCGACACGATGGATTCATGAATCAACAACTCAGAGTTGGGAACCTAATACACTTCCCAAATCTGTCACCCCCACTCCCCTTCTAACTCAAGACACGGAATGTAAGCCCAACTCTCACAGAGCTGGTACCTTCAAACTCCCAGACCTGCCTTGCAGCCAGACTCAGCACAGCACAAGGTTTAGGATGCCACCACAAGATGCCATGCAGGGCACATGTCCCTAAGATTGTTACCAAAGCATCAACAAAAAAAGTCTAACTTTAAAAACCATGGCCTCCGCTTCAGCATAAATCTCCCAGTCCACCTGTGTTTTCAAACCAGTGTTTGTAGCGCTGAAGTTGAATTCACCAAACTGTACTGAACTAAGGGGCATATTCTCAAGGACTTATCACCGAGTTATCTGCACTTTAGCGCAGCAAAAGTGTCAAAAGAATTATCGCCCCATCCCCAAGCTGGTGCAAACTGCCGATATCGCCAGTTTTCCAGCGATAGCTTCCGCCAAAAACATGGCCACGGATGAGAGTGACAACTAATGCTAATGATATGCAGAGTAGTTGTTCCCGTGCAAAAACACACAAAAACACCACTTCGTGATATTCCCAACAACCAGTCAGATCTGCGAAGCGAACCAAAAACAGGTGACAAGGCGCGTTAGCAGCAGGGATTTAACACCTGCCTTGTACTGGTGTTAAGCAGGACGACAACCTGCAGTATGAAAGGAAGCCACGCCCAGAGCCACATCTGAAGACCAACACATGTCATAGAGACACTGATCATGCAGCTCGAAGACCCAAGAGGCCCACAACACCCACCGCCATCACCCACTTGCCACCCTGACCACAACCCCCCCCACCCCCCGGACTGCCACCTGGCAGCACAGAACAGGACAGCGAACGTTCCTAAAACACACCAGCTTCAGAGACTCAACGGCGGAGGAAGTCATTGCCCACTACAGGCACAAAAGGACAACCATCCTCTGCATCCTGACCATCTTTACCCAGAGCCTGACAGTACCAACACAGCGGACAACCAACATCCCTAGGCAGACAAAGCTGCTGGCTGTGCTGCACCTGCTGGCCCCTGGTACCTCCCAACCAACAACTGCCAGAGTCGGAGGACTCTCACGGCCAGCCCTATCAAACCTCCTCACACATGTCTTGGATGCATGTCCACAATAGCAACAGCGGGCCCCTGTATCCACACCACACGACAGTTCCAATTCGTAGTGTTTGTGCACAACAAACCCCTGCGCCAGCTGTTGCCAGATGCCGCTGTGCTCCAGATCCAAGCTTGTAGTACCTGAAATGGGGGTGCACACGGTCATGAAGTCCAGTAGTCAACAGTAGTTCAAAAACAGTCCTTTATTACAAATACACCAATAAACAATACGAAAAGCACAGCCAACGCCCAACGGTGAACTTCATCAGGGCAATGTGTGGATCTAAGTAACTACATATGCTGCGGGAACTCTTCAATACAATGCCATACTCCGGAAGTCAGTATTCAGAAACCTGTTAGACAAATGGTGACAATGGTCAAGCGTCTGTATAGTCAAAAACACAATCTGGTATAGTGTATAGCACTTGGATAAACCGGAATGCTTACAGGAAAGACAAATCCTGCACAAAAGACCGTAACAGAAGGACGTGTGGTCGTAACATTTGTAGGAAAGAAAAGGAACGTTATGGTCACCCGAACTTCTGTTACAGTCTCATGATGCAGGATTTCTCATTCCTATAAGCATCACAGTTTGTATCAGCTGGATACCCCTGCACCTTCACTCCACCCACCCAGCCACGAGGGCGCCACTGTGACCGGTGGTGCCTACGTGATCCTGTGCACCTGCTGCACCTCAGCACTGGTCCCCAGACCGGTCTGCCGCCCAGCGATGACTGCCTGCTCCTGCACACCCAGGCCTCAATGCTAACCTGCCGCCACCAGCGTGTCTCCAAGAGGGCCCCCACGTGCTGGTGCAACCTCCTCAGCCGATCGATGGATTCCACGCCACAGGCCCACAGCGCACCCTCCTGTACCGCGCCGCAGAGTCATGTCTGTGCAGATTGTTGCCTTTGGCGTACACTGTGGTCCAGCAGGGCTCACAATTCAAATCGAATCTGGATTGGCAGGACGGCGTATTGAGGCCTACACATCATCGCAGGCTGCACACCCACTCAGCTCTGGTGCCACTCACTCAGTGCACCGCAAGTCATCGCCACATGGCGTTAGGCCAGTGCTGGCCAAAGTGCCTCGGCTGCTACCAACTCTGTGCACTGCAAGTCACCATCTCATGGCGGTAGGCCCATGCCGGCCAAGGTGCCTCGGCTGCCACCAACTCGGTGCACTGCAAGTCACCATCTCATGGCGGTTGGCGCGTGCCGGCCAAAGTGCCCCGGCTGCCACCAACTCTGTGCATCGCAAGTCATGGGCCCTTTATGATTGAGTCTCGTGGTGCGGACGCCTTCATGTCACCTTGGCCTTGAGCAGGTGTGTCTGGCCCTTCTTATTGGCAGGGCCACATGTCCTGTGTGGGTGTAAACCAGCCCTCAGGGAGTGGCTGTAGCATGCTGACAACTAGACCGGTGATGAGCAGATCACTACAGGGAAGACCTGGGACATGTAGCGTTGTCATCCCCCCCTGTAAGCGTAAGTGGAGTGGGCTGTCCTGGCGTATGGAAGTCCGGCGTAGGGGTGTGAACAATGACCCTGGGGCTCTGGGCGTGGTTCCATTCTGGGCTGGACAAGAAAGTAACTAATGCGTGTGTCTGCGTTGTAGTGTCGGCACCACCCGGACCGCAATCTGCAATGTTGCACCCTGTGACCCAAGTCCCACAACATGAGCAACATGGACGTAAGGGGGAATCACTGACCCTACATTCATCCATACTTTCATACTTGAATGATCATAGACATGACACATCTGTGTGAATTAGAATGTTTAATGCACATTCAGTGGAGTGTTGCAGCTGGAGCAGTACAGAGCCAAGCAAACCCCCCTTTACATTGTTGGGCCGTGGAGGGCCAGCCAGAGCCCTTCAGGGAATGACAAGTACATCGGAAGAGGAGTACGGTCTGCAGTCTGATAGCTGTGTCATTGGTGACCAAACTGAATATGGCCGTCCATGTTGAGGTCCAAGGGGAGTGTCACAGAGTGCATCGGGGGACAGTGGAAGGTGATGATTCAGAGGTCAGAACCAAGCAGAAACAGGCCATATGGCAGAGATGAATGCTACTTCTTCCTTCTTACTAGCAAGGCAGAATCATCCGCATCTTCATCCTCTGATGTTTCATGTGCCTCACGTGTGGGTGGTGGTGTTCTGTCTCCCACACTGTGTGGCACTGACACTTCAGGGGTGGAGATGTGGATGTCGAAGCAGCAGCAGCATTCATCTGCGCCTGGCCTTGTGGCAGAGACGCCATTATGCGGATCTGCAGGGCATGGTAGATCCCAGCTACCTCTCGCTGGTGTGCAGCCGTGGCAGCCATTCTTTCCGCCTACACCCGCTCCATGTTCTCCATGGTCCTTCGCATGTGTTCCATCTCCCGGATGACACCGCTGGAGCTACTTTGAAGCTACTCTGACTAGACAGTTGTTCTTGGCTCAGAATCATGACACCAGCGATGTCATCCATGGATCGTTGGAGAGCATGGAGCAGACTGTGGGTTTCCGTTAGGGACAATAAGTGGTCCCTGATGGGAATTAGACACCCACGTATGGCATCTAGTTTGGCTGCCAGGAGGTCGAACCCTACACGCTCCTGTTCAGCCATCTTCTCCTGGCACCCTAACACACGTCGTTGGAAGGCCATGTGTTGCTCTTGTGGGTCCTGGGAGACATGGGGTGAGGGCTGCTGGATGCAGCTGGGCTGCCCTGCTCCTGGAGGTGAGGTGCCGATGCTGTCCATGAGCTGTTGGAGGGCTTTGGTGTCGAAGGTGGGGAGGTCCTCTTCGTCATCAGTGCAGAGTTGTTGTGTCTGTTCTGCAGGAAGTGTTGATTCTCCCCCAGCAATGTGAAGGGGAGATGCAGATTGACATTTTGTTCACTTGTATGTTGACACATTGAACAAGTTTACATACAGATTGCAGGACAATGTACACTGTGACTGTTTGGGAGGAGCTGCCTATTTGATACGGGACAGTGGACATTTCGTCAACATCACAGATGTGTGTTTGTACTTGTACATCATGATCTCACATGTCCCTGCTACGCCAAATGTGATTTGCCAATTCCTACACACAAGCAGCAGCGGTTGTGTCCTCTGTTCTGTTGTGAATGTGTTGCAGTTTGTACCACATTGTTGTCAATGTTGATGTGCTCTGCTTCTTATGTGTGTGTGCTGCATTGTGGGAGAGTCGCCCCAGCAGCTCTGATTTTGCTGGCCCTTATCCCTTTCAGGCAGTGTACCGTTGACTTCTGTGCTTATACAGTGCTGAGATGTTGCAGACTTGGGTACATTGGGCTCTTTGTGGGATTTGGGACTCTTGGGCATGGTTTGTCCGCAGATGTCTTGTTGACGTCACGGGTTGTGGATGTGTCAGTGTGACCTGCTCCTATACGGATGTGGTCCACACTCAGCCACCTCAGTGTCGTGTCGTGCACCATGTCATGATAATTGGACTGCAGCCATGCTAATCATCATGCAGTGTCACTTGCATTGTCAGTGTGGGTCACAGACCCGCAGCGTTGCTGGGTTCAGCACCTGTGCATGGGTTTGTTGTGAGATTAGTGATGTGTAGGAGGGCCCCCTCGGGCACATAGTCGACGGGGGCCTACCTGCAGTTTCTATGTGTGCTGCAGTGTGCCAAGAGGATCAGGGACAAGATCCAGAGTCATTGTGGGTGTGCACTGTGCTATGCTTAATTGTGCATCTGTGCCACTGTGCCCATCTCCCCCGTCCCCCCAGTCTCTGGTCGATACTCACCCTGTTGCTGTTGTGTCCGGTCAGGTTGAGCAGTGTCAGGTCCCCCAACTCCTGCCACCGTCTCCCCACTGATGACGGTGGACACCATTTCCTCCTTCTCATCCAGCTCCTCCTGTGACACTGGACTCCCACCTCCAGTCTTCATTGCTGCCTTCTGGTTGTTGGCGAGTTTGTGCTTGGTTTTACGGTTCACGTCATTCCAGCATCTCTTGACCTCTTCCATTGTCCTCCTCAGCACTCTGATTGCATTCACCTTGGCCACGATTAACCGCCATAATCCCTTTTTTGTCGCCATTGACACATTGGAGGTGACAAACAGTTGTTGATGGTATTCTATTACCTCCGTTATCAGGATCCTGTTTTCCTGTGGACTGAACTGCGTCTTCTTCTTCTTCTTGTCCTTGCCCTTCCCTGACCCCGAGGTCCTGGCCTGGTCCTCCGGGGGGGGGGGGGGCTTGTGGTGTTCTGGTCGTTCTCTGTTCCTGCTCCGGCTACCTTCATTGTGCTTCACAGTAGTTTTGTTTTTGTTTGTGTTTTTTTTCTGCTTTTATAGTGATTTTTCCCGCCTGACGTGTGTGAATTGCAGGCCTGGCACAGGTTATCACTGATTTTGTCATTGTGGTTGGCCCATTGCTACTTTTTTCACATTTGGGTTTTGATTTTTATCGCCGTCCCAGAAATGTTATCGTGGACATTTGCCGTGTTATCGGGATACTATGGCATATTGCCACTGTGTTGTGAATACAACGTTAACACTGAGTTATTTTCCCGAGGACAGACGCCAATAAGAAAAATTGTGTTAACCTATTTTGGCGATGATTATCGCATGTTCTTGAGAATATCCCCCTAAGAGTCACAAGACCAGTGTCACCGGCACTGTGAGATGTGTCCCGTTGCACTAATACTAGTGCTGCGACTATGAGAAGTTGACCTGATGTATGATGTCCACAATTCTGTGGGCACCTTGTATCAGTCCAAACAATCCCTTATGGTGGTGGTTGTAAGTCAACCTTAAAAGACAAGCTATCCTAATGGTAGCATGGACTAAGCAGCCTTCAGGCTAAACTCAAGAGGGCATGTGAAGCCAGCTGTTTTACCATATGCAATCCTGTAATATCAAATGAAAGGACACCACACAAGTTATATATTATAAAAATATATGTATTTATTCTCAGAATAATCCCCTGTACTCTTTATGAGTAATGAAGCACAAGCGTTTAAACAAAAGCACAGTTTAACATGTGAAAGTTGCAAGTTTATGGATAGGGCCGGTGGCCACTCAAACCATATATCAAAAAAGTGGTATAAGTATCACTTTACGAACAGTGGTAAGGCTTTAGGCCTTGGGAATCGCTGGGGCTACACTGGACTAACAGCAGTTAGGACGGGATTAGCCCGCGGGAATCGGGTGCAGCGCTAAAAGCACACGCATGCACCAATGCAAAGTCAATGGTGCGTAAAAGTTACAAAGTTACTGTTTCAGGAGTCTTCCGACTGGAATAGAATTACCACACTTTAAACTAGGACACTAGAGGTGTAAACCACTACAGGAGCACCGGCGTTCACGAGTTACCTCACCCACAGGAAGCAGGTGCATAGGTGCCAAAGTGTGTCGGGTTTCGTCGTGCAGTTCTATGGAGCCTGAAGATGAAGATGCTGCAGGCGGCCAGGAGAGAAGAGTCCGGTTGGATCCAAGGGTGGATCGAAGATGTATAGTACCTGAAAGCAGAGGGGACAGAGTCTGGGTCACTAGCCAGTGACCAGGAAGGAACCAGGAAGGAACCAGGCAATGTCGGGCGCAATCAGGTGGTTGTCGAGAAGATTGTCTCCGCTGCCACGTGGACTCGGGGGCATCGAGGATGACCAGGGTCAAATAACGAGCTGTCCCACGAAGGCTCTCGCTGTCGGCGGTGTCGGCTTCCGGATTGGAGTCAACAGGCCTTGGCAAAGGCAACCCACGCAGGATTGGAAGATTGCTTTTTTCTTGGACCAGCAAGGTCAGAGGGGTTGCTCCTTTTCAGGGGAGCGAGGGCCAGTCTGAAGCACCCAGACTAGCAGAGCAAATTCAAAGGTTCGTCGGTACTGGGGCCACTAGCCAACGGGCAAGCGACCGGACCAATGCGTCGAGCAGGAAAATACAAAAGGGACCCACGCAGCACTCGGTGAGTGTGGAGGGGACATCTTCAGTGCAAAAGCTGCTCAGGGCTGGGGCTTCTCAAACCTCAATACACAGCTTCGAGGAACCCTCGGGAGCGGCTCGGTCAACACTTTGTAGTTTTTCCAAGATGGCCGTCTCCACGCTCCACGTCACCTCCACGGGTCTCAGATTCGCTCGGACTGTGAATCGGGCTGTTAGGAGTAGAGGGAAGCTGGTTTTGTTGTTCTCTGTTGCTCGAGTTCTGGAGGGAACTGCAACAAATCAAACCGTTGGGCGCTGGATGGTGCCTGTTTGCACAGGGTGGTCACTCCTTGACCACAAGGGAGATTCTTCAGTCTTCTACGTCGAGTAGGATGTCGAAGGGTCCAGAGTTTCGTTTCATAAGTTTCAGTCAGGATAATCTGAGGTGCATTGGCACAGCTCCTACCTTTATTCCAAATCAACGGGCTGGATTACCTGCTTGGTCCCTCCTATGGGTGGGACCCAGGAAGGGGGTGGTTACACCCCTTTCCCTGTGTCCAGTTTCGCGCCAGAGCTGGGGCTGGAGTGCCCCAGAACCGGTTTGACTGGATTTTGCCTGGGACACCTTGTGCGCCCCAGGCAGTGTCTAGTTTCATTCAACCCTCCCTGCTCCAATCCACTATCTCCCGTCTGGGGTGGTGTAGCACCTCCCTGTGACAGGAAACTCTTCGACCAAGCCTCCCCTGCCAGGTTTCGGTCAGCAGCAGGTGGTCAGACTCGTGTCTGTGGCAGCAGCATCCATTTTGTGATGCTGAGGCTCTGGTTAGGATTAACCGCGTTTTAAGTAAAGTAACATGTCTTCTCCCTCTAGAAGGGTGGAATGCTACCCCCGTCGCCAGAACTGGCGAGGGGGTAGTATTCCAAAGTGTATGACACCAAACACGACATGTTTTGATAAAGCCAAACCAAAGTAAGCAATAACCGCGAGGATTATAATGCACTTAAGAGTATATGGTATGGCAATATCCTGGGACAGCAGTAAGGAAATGGTTCCGAACGCTGCAGACAGGCTCAGCTCATGCTAGAGCACCATCTCACATAAAACCAAGCACTCTGCCTCCAGGATTGTTAAGGCCTGCCATAGGAGTGACTTATAGGTATATATGTGTCCAGATATAGGTTTAGATATAGGTATACTATATCTAAGCAAGGGGTGATTACACCACCTTTCCCCAGCTGAGTGATCAGCCAGTTGTGTCGATTTAAGTACCAGCCAGGGGTGGCAAAAGATATGCTGCAGCCCCTGGTAGGCCTTGGATGCACATATGCCCTGAGCACCTATAGTGCACTGTACAGGGGCTGATAAGGTGTCCAGTACCAAATTGGTGATGTACCTATAGTACATGGATATTAATTTAGAGAGAGAGCAGCAGGCTGTGGGTCTGATTAGCAGGCCCACAGCCGCATTAAGTCGAAAACCAGTGAAGCAAAAAGCAAAAATTGGGGTGACCATAGGATAGCAGACCCTACTCTCCTACAGTGACCCTTCACACCCCAGAGCTTGTGGTGTACTTGAAACCCACAGGGATGAGTTGCACATTCTGACCGGTGCCACAGCCCCCCACACACACAGGAGAGGAAAGACCACTGGCAGCAGCTGAAGCACGTGACACCAGGGTCCCGCCATCTCCACTGGTGACTCCACACAGGAGCCTTCAAAGATGCAGCGTCTCAAGGCGCCTGCTAGTGCTAACCTTCCTGAAAGAGCCTGACGTATGAGGGGAAATGAATAATCCAGCGGCTTCCTGCTCCGCCGGCCACATAAATACGCAGGTACCACTTCTGAACTTCTCATGTTCGGTCGACACGTGTTCATCATAATCGTCATCAAGAACTTTATTTTGGTTCCCAGAGCCATAGAAGCAGGGCTTTAAGTGGGCCGGGTCTCGCCGGTGCTGAGCACTGGCAGTTTTTCAAAGGGGCCTCGAAACGGGTCTCTATCGGGCTCTGTTTTGTGCCCTGACACAGGCGGTCCATTTTTTTCTGGACTGCAGTGACCGCAGGCACATCGATGTGCGCAAGCTCACACTGCTCACTTTTCCCTAGTGGAGAAGTTACGGCATGACGTCATGCCAGGTGAGCCTTGTAGGGGAGGGGGAATCCTTTTAAGAGTCACTTTCCCTCTGGATTTCCCTTCTCTTTTTTAAACTCAGGAGCTGCAACATCGTCGTGGTGTCACCAGGGCTGTAAGTGGAAGCTTTTTCAATATTATATACAAGTCATAGTTGCTGCTTATTTATCTTATGCCACTAACAACCATTGGCAAAGCCAATAGTCCTGACTTCTTGTAGGTATGATGTTACTTGTTGTATCACATGTCTGGATGTAATGACAGAAAGAGCAAAATACGAGTCAGGCAGCACACCAAGCTTATGTGTTTTTAAGGCACGTCCTTAATTCCATTGGCCACGCCCCTCTGAGAGACCCCCAGTTTTTTCATCTCACATAAAGCCCTACATAGAAGTACACATACGAACATATAAGAACATAAAAATATTAGCAGCTCACGAAGGTACAGAATACAATGGCACAATGGCTACATTAATTAAAATAAGACATAGGAAGACAACGTTCTAGACAAATATGGTAAATAAGTTTAACCAGTCAGCAAAATCCTCGAAAAGGGTTTTAATTCCATTTATTTCCAGGCCATGGTTCTTACAGAGAAGACCTAGGCCCATATTTACCATGTAGTTGCGTCACACTTGCACCACACAATGGGGTGGCTGCGCAACGCAACTACTAAGTGCAATTTATCAAGCACGCAAAGCCATCTTGCGTGGATTTGAGTGGTTTGATAAATCCAAAGATACGCAAAGCAGTTCAATTTGTTGTGTTGCGTTCCTCTGCCTCAGGAGGCGTTCCATGGGTGGAGCGCGGTTGTTCCCACGCGACGCCCATAGATTTCGATGTATTCCCAGACTTAACATAAGTGGTAGACCTGGAATGCAACAAAACTCTTACGCACCGTGGGGGAGGAGACACATGTTTATTTCTCCTCGTTTTTTCCTCCTTCCATGTGTGCTGCATTGTGCAGTTCACATGGAACGAGGAGAATGCCTGAAGGGATTGTGGTTGTGCAGGAAGGTGCCCCCTTCATCACTAAAACAATCCTGCTTACAACGCAGGCACCCTTGCACCCTGGTGCCTGCATTGGTGCACGGCTGCAAGGTTTGTGCGCCAGCGCAGGGAGAAAAGACAGGAATGTGCCGTACAATGCTAACCGCGAAACAATCCTGTCCTTTCCCTGTCCTGCAGCGCAGGAAGGTGGCTCGTGCGCTGCGTGACTTTTGGATGAACAGGCTTCTAAATCTGTCCAGAGGTTACATAAGCCTTAGGGGTGTTTGAGCGCAGGAGCGTTTCACCGGCAAATGATAAGCCTGGGGCCTTAGAACCAGCCATTAGTGGTGAATGGTTTCACAGTTCATCAGGGAAGAGATACAACCATTAACAAACAAGAAGAGGGCCTGTCACTGGACACATCCCTGACGGACTCCTCTTCCGGCTGAGATGTCCTCCGTGGTTTCCACTTCTGGCCCCATCTGACCCCCATTTTGCCCAGTACCTCCCATATGTTTGCCCTCTGGACTAGATCTAAGGCAGCTCGCAAGTCTACAAGTGAGACCTGCTGATCCATGTCTGCGGACTTCCATTTTACAGTCAGTAACCGTAGGGCGTGGTCAATCTTTCTAATCTTGGCCTTAATCCTAGCTTGGAAGCATCTTGCTGTCAGATATCCCTGCCCAGAGTCTTGTGAGAATTTGCTTACTATAAACCTTCTGGATATTATCAATAAGATATATGAGTCGCTAAGTAGCAGGGATATTTCTAGCTCCTTTCTTGAAAATCGGAATGATTTCAGCTCTTTTCCAAGAACTGAGACTTGGGGCTCCTGCAGATATAGCGTTTGACAGACTATTTATATACGGTCCTCATATAAGTGGTTCGGAACAATATAAGTCAGAGGGGTCTGGTCAAGACCAGGCGCTTTCCCAACTTTTTTGGCTTGTATTGCATGAAGGGTTTCTTCTAACAGGAATTCTTCCAGCTCTCTCTTTTCTTCTTCGTTTGCACTATAGGACATAGGATCAACATAATTGTAGGAAGCTGGTTTAGTATATGGTGCTCCCTTATGTAAGTGTTGCACCTTGCACTAATGCAGACGACCCTTATGGTGATTTTAGGAGTCTTAGACAACCTTGGAAAGCTCTCTAAGTAGTAGCTGTGACAAGCAGCCTTCAGGGTTAGTCCAGAAGGAGTGTAAAGCAGCTTGTTTTATCAGAACATAATCTTATGGTGTAGGTTAAGTGAAAAAGAACCACACAGTGTAGTTATAAAAACATGTATTTATTATGAATACTTACTAACACACTTGTACTATCTCCTACCCAGAGATATAATCAGAATACACACAATACTTTAGTAATAGAACATGTAAGTAGCAAAAATACACAGTGGTCTCCAGGGGGAGACAACACCATATACTAAGAAAGTGGAATGCCAACCACGACCTAAGTCAAGACTGGACCCAGAAGACTTAGAAGAGCCGGGACCCAAGGAACCACCCGAGGTAAGTACGCAGGAACCCCACGGAGGCCGTGTGCAGAGTGGGAACAGGACCGCGTGCTCAATACAAGTCAATGGGCTAGTCGCACTTGCGGAGACCCTGAAGAAACCAAAAGAAAGATGGAAGGTTAGAGAGTCACCCCACCTGTGGGTATCCCAGGAACAAGAATACCTACACCAGGGAAGCCGGGTGCATAGGTGCGAAGTAAAGTTGAAAACGGCCATAGGCCACAACGGAGTACTTCAGTGACGATGCTGCTGGCGAAGAAGGTGAAAGAGTCCGGTGGAACCCAAAGGAGGATTCAGGAAGAGAGGTACCTGCAAGCAGAGGGACCAGAGTGTAAGCAACACAGGAGTGACCAGGAGGCACGGAAGACGAATGCCCACCGATGTTGAGGATGCAGGAGAGTTGACGGTGCCCTTGAAGTTGCAGCTGTGTGGACCAGGTCACGCAGAGGACCAGGAGCTGTTCAAGAGCTGTCCCACATCGGGTGTCAAGAGCCACAAGGTCAGTGTCCGTCAGGAGCACCAACAAGCCTTGGCAAATGCAACAAACACAGTATGCGAAAAAGATGCATTCTCAGTTCCCAAAGCGAAGTCCAGCAAAGTCCAAAGTTTCTAGATGGTTGAAGTGGTTTCAGATCTGAATCTGTCCCACAACAAATCTAAGGAACCTCCCACAGGTAGGCCCTTAAGTACACTAACAAAAGGGTTGGGGTGATTCAGTGGTCCCTCCCAGGGGAGAGGTCACACAGAGGGGAGGATACTCCCATGTCCTTTGTCCAGTTTTGCACCAGAGTGGGACCAATGACTCCCTGAATTGGTTCCAACTGGAGTATGCAAGGAGGGCACCAAATGTTTCCTTCAGAGCAGTCCAGTGGTGCTGGCAAGCTCTCCCACCCAGCCCCAATACACTAACCCCTGTCTGGGAGGTGGTCACAACTCCCTGTAAGAGAAACCTCTCGTTCTGCCTTCCCCTGCTCGAGCTTGGCTCAGCAGCAGGAGGGCAGGAATGTGTCTCTGGCCAGCAGCAGCCCTAGCTTGCTGTCCGGTTCTGGAAGATTGGTACTGGAAGCACTGACGGCCTCCCGGAGGAGCTTTACAGTGCATGGAATCATACCTTCCACACCATTTACGGTGTGGAAGGTATGTTTCCAACATGCTTGATACCAAACACGACAGGGTTCGTTACAGTCAGTTAATGGATAGCCATTGTGTAATGATGACCCATGGCCACTCTATATATCGTAATGTCCGATGCACTTACAACCGTGGAGAAGGGACTCTGAAAGTTGCTCTGGTGTCCTGCTCATGCAGCGGCACCCTCACACTTATAACAGAGCACACTGCCTTTAGGATTAAAAGGCCTGCCTTTAGGGTAGCTTATAGGTTTTCAGTGTAGAGACCAGTAAAAAGTGTGGGGTGACCATGAGCGCATATCCTACTTTCCCACAATTATCATCAACACATGGCGATTCTGAGTAAAGAGATCAAAAACACGCTACCCACTCACCAGGCAGTGTCTGGATTTCTCGATGAACATGATCCTTGCGCCCTCCGTTTGTAACTAATTGTCAAAATCCCTGCCATCTTCTAGCAGATCCTCCCAAGTTTTATTTTCCTACTTGGTCTCGCAAGGTTTGACATGAATTGCTTACCTTTGTCTGCATGCCATTATGTTGGTGCTAACCTTACTTTCTATAGCCTTAAAAATGCTGTGTGGCCTCTCTGCAATCATGGTTAAACCACTGATGCATTTTAAGGAAATATTTTCAATTTTTAATGTCTTTCCGAAATAATTCTTTCAGTCTGAGACGTGATTCTTCGTGAACAACTATGGTCTGAAAGATTGTACAATCCTGATCTTCAGGTGAGGCTAATCGTGCACTTAGAGCCTAATTATGAGTTTGGCGGTCTTGGAGCGGACCACCATGCCATCTCCCTGCTCCAAGACCGCCAAACCCGTAGTCAGCCCTCCCGCTGGATTGTGAGTTGTAGTCCAGGCGGGCAGTCCCACAGCTGTGCCTTTGTAAGGCTCATAGGAGAGCCTTAGAAAGGCACTGCACGGACAGTGTTGTGAATTTCTGTCAGTGCAGGAACAGGGGCTGCAAAAATGCAGGTGGGGCACAACATGTACCCCCTGCATGCACACCCATGCACAGAGACAACAAGGAGCCCTGTAGGGCCCCTTTGTTTCCTCACCGCCAGCAGTTTCATAGCGTGAGAACCTCTGTGAGACCGCTGGCAGTGAAGAAACTGGTAATATGCTTGGCGGTGCTGTAGCGGCACCGGCAGAATATCACAGCTTCACACCGCTGTGCCGGAGCTGCGGGATTAGGGATCCCCAGCAGTTGCGGCAGTTGCGGCAGTGCTGTGGTGGAACCATCACCATAGTTGTAATACGGCAAGTGGATCACCAGTGTGGCGGTCCAGGGACCACAACCATAGGTTCGGCAGTCCCATGGACCACGAAACTCATATTTAGGCTCTTAGGGGCATATGTATGAAAATTTGAAATTGCGATTCTCAAAATGCGATTTCAAGCGAATCACATTTTGAGAATCGCAAAATGCAATTGTAAATAAGAAAATCGCAACATTTTTGCGAATACCAAAATATCGCAGAATTCCTTTGCGAACTCGATATTAGCAATTCCTTAATTGCGAATTCGCAAATAAGGAATCTCAAAAATAGAGAATCTGCAATTCAGGTGCAGCTTGATGATATCACACCCAGGAAGTGTGACTGCCCATGCTGTTCCTGATTGCCTGAGGCTGTGTGAGAGGCTGAGAGGAGAAGCAAACCACTTTGGACTGCAACTACAACAATTTCAAATGGATCCCCAGGAGAAAGGGAAGGACAAGGAGGAGGCTGGGAGGAAAAGGAAGCAAAAGTTCAGCGAGAGGGAGCAGGAGGTGCTCCTAGAAGGAATGGTCCTCGGCCATGAGCTGCTCTTTGGCAAAAAATCACTCCATGTGCCAGAGTCACAAAAAAAGAAAAATATGGCTGGACATCCAGGCAAAGGTCAATGCCATCGGTGTCACCCAGTTCTCTGCTGCTGACCTGCGCAAGCGCTGGTACGATATGCACTCCAGGTCCAAGGACAAGGTAGCAACCAGGCTGGCAGAGGCAAAGCAGACTGGGGGGGAAACCTCCACTGAAACTGAATCTACGCCCCTTGAGGAGTTGGTGGAGTCCACTCTCAGCCCGAGAGCGTCAGTGATGTGGCTGACCGACAGCTCCGACCCTCCCAACACCAGACAAGGTAAGATGCATGCCAAATCAGCACTGGCACATTACCAACTCAATCACACACTCAGGAATGCACCAACTACAAAGTAAAAATACAACTCCCTTACACTTTTTCCAGCACACCCAGCAATGCATCATGGATGATGTAGTCACACGTATCATACAGTGGAGCAATGAGGCACAGCGATGTAGAATCAGTATAAGTAAATCAGTAAAGGCAAAAAAACTCTAGACAGTTCTTAGCAAACCCAAAATCAGAAAACGTTGTACAGTGAACACTGTGAAGCAGAACACACATTTAAAATGTGCCTTTTCGATTACAGTCCTAACTGAAACACAGGATGACTGTTCAGGAGCTGAGGAGGCAGCGGAGCAGGAAGGGTATGAGGACACACAGCAGACAACACTGCCAACACCCGTCCCACAGAGACAGCGTCACATTGAGCCGCCACTTCCCCTCTTAGATGCAGAACCAGATTCCACAGGGGATGAGGCCCAGCCAGACCGGGGACGGCATGCAGAACAGGTTCAAGAACAGCCCCCTGTGCACCTTAGGGAGGAAACACGCGGGACACGCAGGCCAAGGGCGACCCCCAGCGCAGCTGCTGCTGAGGATCACGCGGTGTTTGCCGGACTGGAAGGCATCACGGTAAAGGTACAGCGCCTGCAAATGAAATCAATGAGGTCAATACACTAGCAGCTGGTGTCTGCGAACCATAACCTGAGTGACATGTAGGAGGGCATCAGGGAAATGACGGGCGCAAATAAAGAACTGTGTGCCACCTTGAAGAGAGACCACACAGCCAGACGCAGGGGGAGACAACGTCTCTACAGCCGTTTGGACACATATAGCAGAGCGGTCAACCACCTGTGTACTGCCACTTCGCTGCTGTCACGCCGCTCTGTAAGCGTGCAGGTTGAAATGGCCCACTGCAGCCAGGATGTGGCCAAAGGGTTGGTGCAGGTGACAAATGCTGTAGAACAGCTGCAGACAGCTGCCATACTGGGCACAGGACTCCTGGGCTCAGGGGAGAGTGAAGAGCTCTCAAGCAGAAGCAGCATCACCCCACCTGTTGCCGAACACAGACGGTGCAGTGTGAGGCTGGGAACAACACCGGACGCCTCAAGGGAGGGCAGTCAGCACCCTGAGCGTGCGACAGCAGGACGTGCGCGCAAAAAATTAACTGGCACCACGGTTTGGCCTTCATCCATGCACTGTGGGCATAACATGTGCAACATTTTGTGACACACATGAAGTGTCTGTCAGGCTGTGTGACTGATGTTTTCTTGCAGCTAAAGGAATAATAAAACACAGTCATGCACAAATCCTCTTTTGCATTGCGTCATCATTACTCACCTAGAAATAGTTTTGTGTTATCTTATCACACCTCTGTTGTCCGGCAGCTGCCCCTACACCACCTGCTGGTCTGCAGTGTGGACCTGGGCCCTCATCCTCAGATGAATCTGTATCAGTTAGTTCCACTGGAATGCCTTTTTTCGTTGCCATGTTGGGGAGCATGGCACAAGTAGCCACGATTTTGCAGCGGGTCTCTGGGCTGTATTACAGTGCTCCTCCGCTTTTATGCCGGCAGTGGAACTGGCTCTTTAGTATCCCAAATATCCACTCAATTACACAGCATGTAGATTTGTGTGCGCGATTATATCTTCGCTCCCTGCATTGGGTGGACTGAGGTACGGTGTGAGGATGAAATCTCAACCGGCACATGCACTGTCTCCTACAGGATGGAAGACATGAGGTCAATCACTGTCCTCTCACGTCAGACCTCAACTGTATGTTAGATTGTTAGACATGCATTTACCTAGCAGGTAGCCCTCGCCAAAATCGCCCCCAGTGAGACGTCTGCATATCCCACTGTGTTTAAATATAAAGGAGTCGTGTGTACTGCCAGGGTATTTTGCAACTATATCCGTTATGATATATTTGGCATTGCAGATGACCTGTATGTTGAGTGAATGATAAGATTTGCGGTTCCTGAAAACGTACTCATTGTTTGATGGGGTGAGAGGGCTACAGGGGTTCTATGCAGCCGATGATGTGGGGAAATTGGGCCACCTGGTAGGAGTCCAGTTGTGTTTGCTGTAATGCCATGTGATGATGTAGCCTCTGTACCATTCCATCCAGGAATGCATGGAAAAAGCACGACAGGCAACTCTGGGAGACCCCTCCTGCAGCTGCTATCACCCCCTGTAAGCTCCCTGATGCCAGTAATTGCAGTGAACACAGGACCTGCACATGGGTTGGAATGGTTTGGGTCCTGCGTGTTGGGTGTTCCAGCAAGGGTTTTAGCTCATTTATCACGTCCATAATGGTGGCTGAGTCCAGCCTATACTTCTCATGGATCTCCTCATCAGTCTGCTGGAACAGAGTGATGCGCGCTCTGAAGATCCGATCCTGTCGCCTCCTCCTCTGTGCTGCTGCTCGAATTCGCATCCTCCTGGCTATCACATACAGCGCTGCCATTGAGGAAGTCCCTGTTGCATTGCGGGCTTGTTTAATAAGTTGCATCTGGTTATCACCTGCCTTGAGTTGGTGGTAAATTCCATGTGCAAAATTGCAATTTTCAAGAACTTGCAATTTGCGATTTTTTTTATAAATTTCTTTGAAAAATCGCAAGTTGCGATTGTGCTATTTGCGATTGCGCTATTTGCGATTATCGCAAATAGCGTGTCGCAAATTGTGATTTTGCAGTATTTATTCATAAATTTTGGGGGTCGCAAAATAGGTATTTGCAAAATTTGCGAATACCTATTTTGCACTGCGAACCTATGTTATACATAGGACAAGTCTATTTTGCGATCGGAAACACAGTTTTTTTGTGATTCGCAGTGTTTGCGACCTCAAAATAGCTTGATACATATGCCCCTTAATGTTTTATAGCTCTCTTGCAAAGAGTTCACAGCATTGTACATGTTCACCCATCTCACATTATGCCTATTGTTCGTTATGCTATTGTTTCGAGAGGCAATACTTCTGGACAAGTCATGGCTTTAATTCGAGACCCTTTTAATTCAAATATAAGAGGGTTATGATAACTTTCAGTTCATTCGATAACCTTCATATCGACTATTCCATGCCAGATTCTAACATCAATCAGTATTTCATCAATATTACTTTTGTATTCACCTCTCCCGAAGGTCAGTTTGGCAAATGGATCCGATGGAGAGCGACCATTACAAGCTCTTCGACCATGGGACACAACTAGGTCTACGACTTGTAAAGTAGGCGCAGTTGTCCTCTTATCTGTCGTCGAGTGGAGTAAAGGTGAAATCCCCCAACTCTCGTCCTCATCTTGAATCAGTTTCTTACATCAGGTCACAAGGCTCAAAACAAGTATTAAAATCTTCTGTGATGACCACAAAGTGCCTTTCCCAATAAGCATCTAAAATTGTAGTCCAAAATGGTTGAGGTTCCTTGTTGTGTGGGGTGGTCCTGTTGTATACATATTTATCGAAAGGTAGGGGATCCATTGTTTTGGTATCAATCTAAGACCTAGTAAATCCGGAGAGGCCATTTCAATTCGCTTGATTAATCAATTAAGTGCCTTTTCTATTTATTTACATATCCCTCCGGATAGTCCCCATGCCTTAGATGCTTGAGCCTCAATGCTATGTGTGATTGAACCTGTTCTGTAAACTTGATTGACAGCCCAGGTCCCTTGGCAAAGACATGTGTGCTCTTCATCTATACATCTTTTCCAATTCGCATCGACTACTTTAGATCTAATCGCAGCTGGGGTCCAATTCAATAACCTTTTAAAAGGGGTGCAAGCTGCAATTTGTTCATGTTTCAGCTCCTTAAGCCTTCCATCCATCATGGAACATTGTCGGGCAAGATTATTGTCCAAATGCTCTCTCAGTTCAGGTAAGCTCCCTTGTATATCAGGACGGAGGATCTCATCACTCCTTGTACATCAGGACGGAGGATCTCATCACTCCTTGTATATCAGGATGGAGAATCTCATCGCTCCTTTGTACATTAGGACGGAGGAGCTCATCGCTCCTTGTATATCAGGACAGAGGATCTCATCGCTCCCTTGTATATCAGGACAGAGGATCTCATCGCTCCTTGTACATCAGGACAGAGGATCTCATTGCTCCTTGTTTGTCAAGACAGAGGATCTCATCGCTCCCTTGTATATCAGGATGGAGGATCTCATCGCTCCTTGTATATCAGGATGGAGGATCTCATCGCTCCCTTGTATATCAGGATGGAGGATCTCATCGCTCCTTGTATATCAGGATGGAGAATCTCATCGCTCCTTTGTACATTAGGACGGAGGAGCTCATCGCTCCTTGTATATCAGGACGGAGGATCTCATTGCTCCCTTGTATATCAGGACAGAGGATCTCATCGCTCCTTGTACATCAGGACAGAGGATCTCATTGCTCCTTGTTTGTCAAGACAGAGGATCTCATTGCTCCTTGTTTGTCAAGACAGAGGATCTCATCGCTCCCTTGTATATCAGGATGGAGGATCTCATCACTCCTTGTACATCAGGACGGAGGATCTCATCACTCCTTGTACATCAGGACGGAGGATCTCATCACTCCTTGTATATCAGGATGGAGAATCTCATCGCTCCTTTGTACATTAGGACGGAGGAGCTCATCGCTCCTTGTATATCAGGACAGAGGATCTCATCGCTCCCTTGTATATCAGGACAGAGGATCTCATCGCTCCTTTGTACATTAGGACGGAGGAGCTCATCGCTCCTTGTATATCAGGACAGAGGATCTCATCGCTCCTTTGTACATTAGGACGGAGGAGCTCATCGCTCCTTGTATATCAGGACAGAGGATCTCATCGCTCCTTGTATATCAGGACGGAGGATCTCATTGCTCCCTTGTATATCAGGACAGAGGATCTCATCGCTCCTTGTACATCAGGACAGAGGATCTCATTGCTCCTTGTTTGTCAAGACAGAGGATCTCATCGCTCCCTTGTATATCAGGATGGAGGATCTCATCGCTCCTTGTATATCAGGATGGAGGATCTCATCGCTCCCTTGTATATCAGGATGGAGGATCTCATCGCTCCTTGTATATCAGGATGGAGAATCTCATCGCTCCTTTGTACATTAGGACGGAGGAGCTCATCGCTCCTTGTATATCAGGACGGAGGATCTCATTGCTCCCTTGTATATCAGGACAGAGGATCTCATCGCTCCTTGTACATCAGGACAGAGGATCTCATTGCTCCTTGTTTGTCAAGACAGAGGATCTCATTGCTCCTTGTTTGTCAAGACAGAGGATCTCATCGCTCCCTTGTATATCAGGACGGAGGATCTCATCACTCCTTGTATATCAGGATGGAGGATCTCATCACTCCTTGTACATCAGGACGGAGGATCTCATCACTCCTTGTACATCAGGACGGAGGATCTCATCACTCCTTGTATATCAGGATGGAGGATCTCATCACTCCTTGTACATCAGGACGGAGGATCTCATCACTCCTTGTACATCAGGACGGAGGATCTCATCACTCCTTGTATATCAGGATGGAGGATCTCATCACTCCTTGTACATCAGGACGGAGGATCTCATCACTCCTTGTACATCAGGACGGAGGATCTCATCACTCCTTGTATATCAGGATGGAGAATCTCATCGCTCCTTTGTACATTAGGACGGAGGAGCTCATCGCTCCTTGTATATCAGGACAGAGGATCTCATCGCTCCCTTGTATATCAGGACAGAGGATCTCATCGCTCCTTTGTACATTAGGACGGAGGAGCTCATCGCTCCTTGTATATCAGGACAGAGGATCTCATCGCTCCTTGTATATCAGGACGGAGGATCTCATTGCTCCCTTGTATATCAGGACAGAGGATCTCATCGCTCCTTGTACATCAGGACAGAGGATCTCATTGCTCCTTGTTTGTCAAGACAGAGGATCTCATTGCTCCTTGTTTGTCAAGACAGAGGATCTCATCGCTCCCTTGTATATCAGGATGGAGGATCTCATCGCTCCTTGTATATCAGGATGGAGGATCTCATCGCTCCCTTGTATATCAGGATGGAGGATCTCAGCGCTCCTTGTACATCAGGACAGAGGATCTCATTGCTCCTTGTTTGTCAAGACAGAGGATCTCATCGCTCCCTTGTATATCAGGATGGAGGATCTCATCGCTCCCTTGTATATCAGGATGGAGGATCTCAGCGCTCCTTGTACATCAGGACAGAGGATCTCATTGCTCCTTGTTTGTCAAGACAGAGGATCTCATCGCTCCCTTGTATATCAGGATGGAGGATCTCATCGCTCCTTGTATATCAGGATGGAGGATCTCATCGCTCTTTGTATATCAGGACGGAGGATCTCATTGCTCCCTTGTATATCAGGACAGAGGATCTCATCGCTCCTTGTACATCAGGACGGAGGATCTCATTGCTCCTTGTATATCAGGACAGAGGATCCCATTGTTCCCTTGTCCCTTGTAGTAATAATTGTACTAAAAGTTTGTGGAAATCGAACAAACATACTTAGAGGCACCTAGTGCCAAAGATGGACCTGTGCCCTCATGGATAGCCGAACAGGAAGCTTGAAAGTGGGTGGACCCAAGGCCGGGGGCTCCATTACTGCTAATGTTATGACTCTTGCTTCCTGTGTGAACGCAGCTAATGCAGTCAAAGCTCCCCTCCCCTCTGGCAGCGCCCATCAGACGTGATCCGGGGATGTTTCAGGGGATTCACTTCAGGTGTGTTGGATCCTCCAAGGGTACAGTGGTGGCAAGCCCTGAATGTGATGCCTATAAGACCCCCAGATAGTGTGACCAGAGTGTCCACCACCCTCAAAGTGACTCGCTTTAGGTGAATTCTCTTCCCTCTTAATGCTTCAAGGAGGAGGAGGCTTGCGGCCTCTGCGAGGGTTGTAGAAGAAAAAACCTTCTAAGGGGTTCACTGATACACCTGGTCCTTTAAACCAACAAAGAAGAGATTGGCACGGAAGCTGCAATATCAAGAAAACATATTTATTAACCTCACATGAGGGGGACTGTGTCACACAGTACCCTCAGGCCGATGTATGAGACAGTCTAAGGAGTACAGAGAGCAGGGGCCTTATATATGCATAAAACCAAGGGGAGGTCCTGGAACATAAAATCATGGTTATTTACAAATATGGGTATACAAAATTTGATTGCTCAACAAAGTGGGAGGGGAGACTAATCTGCTTACATCAGTAAAAATAGCCTGATAGTTCAATCAATCAATCAATCAATCAATCAGTGAACGGGGCGGGGGGATGCTGCTACGGCTCAAAGAGCGAGGTCTTGAGGAGCTTCTGAAGTTGAGCAGGTCTTGGGTCTGCCGCAGATGGGTGGGGAGGGAGTTCCAGGTCTTGGCGGCGAGGAAGGAGAAGGATCTGCCGCCGGAGGATGTTTGTTGGATGCGTGGGACGGCGGCAAGGGTGAGGCTGGTGGAGCGGAACTGGCGGGCGGGGGTGTAGAAGTTGAGTCTGGTGTTCAGGTAGGCTGGTCCGGTGTTGTGGAGTGCTTTGTGTGCGTGGGTGAGGAGCTTGAAGGTGATCCTCTTGTTGACAGGGAGCCAGTGCAGGTCTCTGAGGTGGGGGGTGATGTCTCTGCGGCGGGGGGCGTTGAGGATCAGTCGGGGGAGCTGTTTTGGATGTGTTGTAGTCGTTGCAGGTGTTTGGCCGGGATTCCTGCGTAGAGTACATTGCCGTAGTCCAGCCTGCTGCTGACGAGGGCTTGGGTCACCGTTCTTCTGGTTTCGGTTGGGATCCACTTGTAGATCCTGCATAGCATGCAGAGGGTGTTGTAGCAGGAGGAGGAGATGGCGTTGACCTGCTTTGACTTGGAGAGTGAGGAGTCAAGGATGAATCCTAGATTGCGTGCGTGGTCCGTGGGTGTCGGGGCTGTTCCCAGAGTGGTAGGCCACCAGGAGTCGTCCCACACAGAGGGGTTGGGGCCGAGGATGAGGACTTCCGTCTTGTCCGAGTTCAGCTTCAGGCGGCTGCTCCTCATACAGTCGGCGACGGCCTTCATTCCCTCGTGGAGGTTGGTCTTGGCAGTGTGCGGGTCCTTGGTGAGGGAGAGGATGAGCTGGGTGTCATCGGCGTAAGAGATGATGTTCATGTCGTGCTGGCTGGCCACTTGTGCGAGGGCGGCCATGTAGACGTTGAACAGGGTCGGGCTGAGGGATGAGCCCTGGGGTACGCCGCAGATGATGTTGGTGGCTTCGGATCGGAAGGGTGGGAGGCGAACTGACTGGGTTCTGCCGGAGAGGAAGGACGTGGTCCTGTCCAGGGCCTTCTCCTGTATTCCGGATTCTTGGAGGTGTGTTCTTAGTGTGTGGTGGCAGACCGTGTTGAAGGCAGCCGACAGGTCCAGGAGGATGAGGGCTGACGTTTTGCAGTTGTCCAGTTGGCGCCTGATGTCGTCTGTGGCGGCGATGAGGGCTGTCTCTGTGCTGTGGTTCCGTCTGAATCCGGACTGGGAAGGGTCTAAGATGTTGTTGTCCTCGAGGTGGCGGGTCAGCTGTGAGTTGGCGATTTTTTCGATGACCTTCGCCAGGAAGGGGAGGAGGGAAAGGGCCGGAAGTTCTTGAGGTCTTTGGGGTCCACTTTGGGCTTCTTGAGGAGGGCGTTGATTTTGGCGTGCTTCCAGCTTTCCGGGAATGTTGCTGTATCGAAGGAGATGTTGATGACCTTCCGTAGTTGGGGTGCTATGTTTGCATCCGCTTTGTTGAAAATGTGGTGTTGGCAGGGGTCTGACGGTGATCCTGAGTGGATGGAGTTCATGACCTTTCGTGTCTCGTCGTCGTTTACGTGGAACCAGGAGGTCAGCTGGATGGTGCAGGTGGTGTTCGGGGTGAGGTCTGTGGCGGTCGTGGTGGATGGGGTCTTGCGATGGAAGAAGATGGCCAGTGAGTCGCACAGATCTTGCGAGGGCGGGACGTCATTGGTGTTGGCGCTTGGGTTGGAGAGTTCCTTCACTATGATGAAAAGTTCTTTGCTGTTGTGCGCGTTGTTGCCCAGGTGGGCTTTGAAGGAAGATCTCTTGGCTGTTCTGATGAGGTGGTGATGTCTGCGGATGGCGTCATTGTGGGCTACGTGGCTGTCTGGTGTGCGGTTGTGGAGCCATTTCTTCTCCAACTTCCGGCATGTACGTTTGGAGGTCTGGAGTTCTTCGGTGAACCAGGCGGCTTTCTTGCTGGAGTGATTGGTGGATGGTTTCTTGAGCGGGGCGAGGGTGTTGGCACAGTCGTCGATCCACTGTCCGAAGTTTCGGGTGGCGGCGTCTGTGTCGGGGGGTCGGTGGGTGGGTTCTCTTTCTTGCTTTTAGGGTTATATTTATGAGAGATTTGCATCATGCTTGCTCCATACAACGTGGTACATGCATGACGCACACCTCAGAGTCCTATCTATGAGGCCACGCCAAGCCACTCTCCTTGGCTTTGAAAGGCTTCAGAAATATGGAGTAATGCAACGCAGCGCAAATCGATGCGTTGCCTTACTCTGCGCAAGGGAGCTGTTCTTTGGGCGCTGCATTCGATGTTCCTGCGCAAATCCCATGGTTTGTGACACATTCCCAGATTTACCAAAGCTGGGAATGAGTAAAAAAGATGCGCCTCCCCAGGTGAGGCGTAAAGAGGAAAAAATTATTTATTTCTCCTCGCTTTTCCTCTTTCCATGTGCGCTGCACACACAGAAGGAAGAACACGCCTTCATGGATTGTTTCCGTGCGGGAAGGAGCCACTTCCTGCACAAAAACAATCCTGCCTGAAACAGAGGCGCCTTGGCACCGTGGTGCAAGGGTGACTATGTTGGTGCTAGGCTGCAAAACAATGCCAACGCGGGGGTGAAGGGACAGGAATCCACCATATTATTATAATATGGCACATTCCTGCCCTTTCACTTTGACCTATAGCAGCTCAGCAGGTTGACTTGCGGTGGTGCCCTGCTCCACAAATCCTATTAACATGCCCCCAGTCTCTTGGTTCTGGTCGTCTATCCCCGTCCCTGTACTGTGCTTGTCTCTGACCTGCACCCCTCACTCTCCTGAAGCTGTGTCTCCCCCTCTCTCTTGTTTCCTGCACCCTCACTCTCCTGACACTGTGTGCCTCCCCCTCTCTTTTTTCCTGCCCCCTCATTCTCCTGACACCGACTGTCTTACTCCCTCCTCAGGTGCATAACGCAGAGGCCTTTGGCTGTGCAGGAGTGATCCTTTACTCCGACCCTGCAGACTATGTCTCGGGGGAAGGTGCCAGGGTGTACCCTGAGGACTGGTGGCTCCCGGGCACGGGGGCCCAACGAGGAAGCATCCTGCGGACATATGGGGACCCCTTGACCCCTTTCTATCCCTCTATTGGTAAGTAGTCCCTCCTTCAAGGGCTGTGTGTCTGTCTGTGGACCAGGGATTATGTTCAAAGCGAGGTCCCCGGGTGAAGAGGGAAACGCCCTCTCCACCTGGGGTGGGTGTGTGTGTTGGTGGGGTAGAAAACATTACAAGCAAAGGGGGAGATGAAGTTTGGGGTGGTGAGGTGGGGCCACCCGGTTGGCTTCTTCCATCATTACCTCCTGGCATGTCTTCCTCGCCATAAACACCATAGGGAGAGAAAGGGTCATAGGGATATTTAAAGACCTGCCAAGGTTCACAACCCCTATCACTCAATTATAATAACAAGAAAGAACCGGGGGTCTCAAGAGCCTCTAGGGTAGCTCACTGGCTGGTACTCCTCGCTGAGCGAGTCAGGACACAAGTTACCCACAAGCCAACAATCACAGGAAACCAAAGAAAAGCAAGAGCAAGCAATGAGTGATTACCAGTGAGATCCTCATGCAGCTAAATGGATTCCCATCAATTTGTCGTAATGATCAATATTCTCATTTGGTCGTCCATATGTCGGGATGGGATGCCTCCTGATCATCGAGCCTTATTACCATAGCCGGGATATTAGGCTGAATTGGATCAGACCCATAATCACTTTAGACCAAAAATGGTAGATCGTATGAGAATACGGTTGTAACAGTTCCAACCTCTTAACATTGTTTGTATGTTCACTAAGTTTTTGCATATAAATTCTCACTTTTGTACACATCTTTTTGCAGTCGCAAAGCTATAGAGCAGAGGCCCTGAAGAAAGCCATGGGATTTGGTTCCCTATTGGCTGAAACATGTTGGCCCGTTTCCAGTTATTTGTTGAAACTGCATTGTTTGCACTGTTCTTGTTTTTAAATTAGAGGCTGAGCCGATAGTCTAATAAAGCGCTTTGTTTTTCGCCTCATCACCCTATTTTATTCACCCCTTTTTTGTGTTTTTGCACTGCACATTATTCTCAAGGGCTATCTGAGGGTTCAAAAACTCCAACATCCAACATCTTCTGCACTTCAGTCCTGATACAGTCCCTGACATGGTCAGTTTGCCTGTAAATCGTATTTTAACAGGCAGAATGTCCTCAGTGTCCACTTCATGAGTGCACCGGGTAGTCTGACTTGGAGTCAGTGAGAACATGTTCCTATACTGATTGAGCACCTGTCTACAATCAGCTTGTTGTTGAGCAGTGAGACTGCCTGCAAAGGCTATACCATCAACTGACCCATCATCAGGGCTCTGTGAGAGCAGGTCAGGGAGTGGATCACTCTCTTCCTCCTGTCCCTCATCAGTAGCCATGAGCAAGCCCATGTTTGCCCTGTCAACCTAAGGTTTCAGTCTGTTGACATGAAGCACCCTATGGGGGCTCCTGGGAGTTCCAAGGTCTACCAAATAGGTAACCTCTCCCTTCTGTTCAACAATTGTATGAGGGCCACTCCACTTATCTTAGAGAGCTGCTAGGGCCACAGGCTGCAAAACCCACACTTTGTGTCCTGGCTTGTAAACAGTCCGTACAGTCTTTTGGTCATGCCAGGCCTTTTGCAATTCCTGGCTAGTCTCAAGGTTTTTGGTTGCCTTTTTCATGTATTCAGCCATCCTGGAGCGGAGACCAAGTACATAGTCCATTATGTCCTGTTTAGGGGGTTTAAGAGGTAACTCCGATCCCTCCTTCACCAGACACAATGGACCTCTGACAGGATGCCCAAACAGAAGTTCAAAAGGGCTGTAACCAATCCCCTTCTGAGGAACCTCCCTGTATGCAAATAAAAGGCAGGGTAGTAAGATGTCCCATCTCCGCCTGAGCTTTTCTGGGAGACCCTTAATCATACCCTTTCAGGTTTTGTTGAACCTTTCAACTAAACCATTGCACTGTGGATGATAGGGTGTGGTGAATTTATAGTTTACTCCACATTCCTTCCACATTGCAAACAAGGTTCCCATGTCCATGCTCAGCCCCCTGTATCCAAGCTCATCCCCCTGTGCCCATGCTCAGCTCCCTGTGTCTATGCTCAGCCCCCTGTACCCATGCTCAACCCTCTGTTCCCATGCTCAGCCCCCTGTATCCAAGCTCATCCCCCTGTGCACATGCTCATCCCCCTGTGCCCATGCTCAAACCCCTGTGCCCATGCTCAGCTCCCTGTGTCTATGCTCAGCCCCCTGTGTCCATACTCAGCCCCGTGTCCATGCTCAGCCCCTGTATCCATGCTCAGCCCACTAAGGTCCATGCTCAGCCCCCTGTGTCCATGCTCATCCCCCCTGTGTCCATGCTCAGCCCCCTCTATCCATGCCTAGCCCTCTGTATCCATGCTCAGCCCCCTGTGTCCATGCTCTGCCCCCTGTATCCATGCTCAGCCATGTCCATACTTAGTCCCCTGTGTCCATGCTCATCCCCCATGTCCATGCTCAGCCCCTATGTCCATGATCAGCCCCCTGTGTCCATGCTCGTCCCTCTGCGTCCATGCTCAGCCCCCGTGTCCATGCTTAGTCCTGTGTCCATGCTCAGCCCCCTGTGTCCATGATCAGCCCCCTGTGTCGATGCTCAGCCCTGTGTCCATGCTCAGCCCCCGTGTCCATGCTTAGTCCTGTGTCCACGCTCGGCCCCCTGTGTCCATGCTCAGGACCCTGTGTCCATGCTCAGCCCCCGTGTCCACGCTCTGCCCCCTGTGTGCATGCTCAGCCCCCTGTGTCCATGCTTAGTCCTGTGTCCATGCTCAGCCCCCTGTGTCCATGCTCAGCCCCGTGTCCATGCTCAGGACCCTGTGTCCATGCTCGGCCCTCTGTGTCCATGCTCAGCCCCCGTGTCCACGCTCTGCCCCCTGTGTGCATGCTCAGCCCCCTGTGTCCATGCTTAGTCCTGTGTCCATGCTCAGCCCCCTGTGTCCATGCTCAGCCCTGTGTCCATGCTCAGGACCCTGTGTGCATGCTTGGCCCCCTGTGTCCATATTCAGCCCACTGTGTCTATGCTCAGCCCCCTGAGGCCATGCTCAGCCCCCTGTGTCTATGCTCAGTCCCCTGTGTCCTCGCTTGGGCGCCTGTGTCCACGCTCAGCCCCCTGTGTCTATGCTCAGCCCCCTGAGGCCATGCTCAGCCCCCTGTTTCTATGCTCAGACCTCAGTGTCCACGCTCGGCCCCCTGTGTCCACGCTCAGCCCCCTGTGTCCACGCTCAGCCCCCTGTGTCCACACTCAGCCCCCTGTGTCCACGCTCGGCCCCCTGTGTCCATGCTCAGCCCACTGTGTCCATACCCAGCCCCCCCTGTGTCCATCCTTTTCCCCCTGTGTCCATGCTCAGCCCCGTGTCTATGCTCAGCCCCCTGTGTCCATGCTCAGCACCCCGTGTCCACGCTCGGCCCCCATGTCCACATTCAGCCCACGTGGCCACGCTCAGCCCCCTGTGTCCACGCTCAGCCCCCTGTATCCATTCTCAGCCCCCTGTGTCCATGCTCGGCCCTCTGTGTCCACGCTCGGCCCCCTGTGTCCACGCTCGGCCCCCTGTGTCCACGCTCGGCCCCCTGTGTCCACGCTCAGCCCCCTGTGTCCACGCTCAGCCCCCTGTGTCCACGCTCAGCCCCCTGTGTCCACGCTCGGCCCCCTGTGTCCACGCTCGGCCCCCTGTGTCCACGCTCGGCCCCCTGGGACCACCCTCGGCCGTCTGTGTCCACGATCAGCCGTCTGTGTCCACGATCAGCCCCCTGTGTCCACGCTCGGCCCCCTGTGTCCACGCTCAGCCCCCTGTGTCAACGCTCGGCCCCCTGTGTCCACGCTCGGCCCCCTGTGTCCATGATCAGCCCCCTGTGCCCACGCTCGGCCCCCTGTGTCCATGCTCAGCCCCCTGTGTCCACGATCAGCCCACTGTGTCCACGCTCAGCCCCCTGTGTCCACGCTCAGCCCACTGTGTCAACGCTCTGCCCCCTGTGTCCACGCTCAGCCCCCTGTGTCCACGCTCGGCCCCCTGTGTCCACGCTCGGCCCCCTGTGTCCACGCTCGGCCCCCTGTGTCCACGCTCGGCCCCCTGTGTCCACGATCAGCCCCCTGTGTCCACGCTCGGCCCCCTGTGTCCACGCTCGGCCCCCTGTGTCCATGCTTGGCCCTCTGTGTCCATGCTCAGCCCTCGTGCCCATGCTCAGCCCCCTGTGTCCACGCTCAGCCCCCTGTGTCCATGCTCAGCCCCCTGTGTCCACGCTTGGGCCCCTGTGTCCACGCTCAGCCCCCTGTGTCTATGCTCAGCCCCCTGAGGCCATGCTCAGCCCCCTGTGTCTATGCTCAGTCCCCTGTGTCCACGCTTGGGCCCCTGTGTCCACGCTCAGCCCCCTGTGTCCATGCTCAGCCCCCTGTGTCCACACTCAGCCCCCTGTGTCCACGCTTGGCCCCCTGTGTCCACGCTCTGCCCCCTGTGTGCATGATCAGCCCCCTGTGTCCACGCTCAGCCCCCTGTATCCATTCTCAGCCCCCTGTGTCCATGCTCAGCCCCCTGTGTCCACGCTCGGCCCCCTGTGTCCACGCTCAGCCCCCTGTGTCCACGCTCAGCCCCCTGTGTCCACGCTCAGCCCCCTGTGTCCACGCTCGGCCCCCTGTGTCCACGCTCGGCCCCCTGTGTCCACGCTCGGCCCCCTGGGACCACCCTCGGCCGTCTGTGTCCACGATCAGCCGTCTGTGTCCACGATCAGCCCCCTGTGTCCACGCTCGGCCCCCTGTGTCCACGCTCAGCCCCCTGTGTCAACGCTCGGCCCCCTGTGTCCACGCTCGGCCCCCTGTGTCCACGATCAGCCCCCTGTGCCCACGCTCGGCCCCCTGTGTCCATGCTCAGCCCCCTGTGTCCACGATCAGCCCACTGTGTCCACGCTCAGCCCCCTGTGTCCACGCTCAGCCCCCTGTGTCCACGCTCAGCCCACTGTGTCAACGCTCGGCCCCCTGTGTCCACGCTCAGCCCCCTGTGTCCACGCTCGGCCCCCTGTGTCCACGCTCGGCCCCCTGTGTCCACGCTCGGCCCCCTGTGTCCACGCTCGGCCCCCTGTGTCCACGATCAGCCCCCTGTGTCCACGCTCGGCCCCCTGTGTCCACGCTCGGCCCCCTGTGTCCACGCTCAGCCCCCTGTGTCCGTGCTTGGCCCCCTGTGTCCACGCTCCGCCCCCTGTGTCCACGCTCCGCCCCCTGTGTCCACGCTCCGCCCCCTGTGTCCACGCTCAGCCCCCTGTGTCCATGCTCAGCCCCGTGTCCACGCTCAGCCCCCTAAGGCTCGCTGCTCACGGCTCCTGGGAATGGATCCCATGAAGGGAGATCTGAGGGTGTGATCCCTCAGTGGTGGTCCTTGATCCAGTCCTCCCTGTAATCCCTCCGTCCACACTAATGTTTGTGCCTGAAAGACAGTTTTGGTTTCTTTTACAGACTCAGCCTTCTTCTGGGATGAAATGGATCTGCGTTTACCCTCCATTCCTGTGACTCCGATTGGGTACACCGACGCCGTAAAATACATGAGGTAGGTCACAGTTCAGGCGTTCAGTCACTTCCTGGACTCTATACCTCAAAACTTTTTAAATACTTCCATGTAAATGTAACCCCTCACTATCCAGTAGGCTAGAGTAGAGAGGCATAGTGCCAAAATCAGCAACATTCCCCATCCCTCCCACAGCAATAACCTGGAGACATAAACAGACCAGACACCTTCTCTGTGGTGAAAATTGCTACAAGTTTATTTTCATAACAAATATGCCGACATGGTGGGTTATTTTACAGGCGATCCCAGGGCAGGCAGCCCCTCGCCGCCTGCCCACGTGATGAGCCAAATTATACCGTGGACCTAGCCAAATGGTGTTTGCCAGATATGAGGAGGGGATAACCCCTCCCACCGGTGGACTGCCAGTCCACCTCATTACTCAAGTCCCCAATCAATCAAGAACATTTGTAAAGTGCGCTACTCACCTGCTAGGGTCTCAAGGCGCTGGGGGGGGGGTATGCTACTGCTCGAAAAGCCAGGTCTTGAGTTGCTTCCTGAAGGACAGATGGTCCTGGGTGAGTCGTAGGTGGGGGGGAGGGGGTTCCAGGTTTTGGCCGCCAGGTAGGTGAAGGATCTTCCTCGGGTGGTGGTTCTGCGGATCAGTGGGACGGTGGCAAGGGCGCGGCTGGCGGAGCGGAGCTGGCGGGTTGGCGTGTAGAACGTGAGGCGGTTGTTGAGGTATTCGGGGCCCAAGTCGTGGAGAGCCTTGTGTGCGTGGGTGAGGAGCCGGAATGTGATCCTCTTGTCGACGTGGAGCCAGTGCAGGTCCCTCAAGTGGGTGGAGATGTTGCTGTGTCGGGGGATGTCCAAGACGAGTCGTGCTGAGGCGTTCTGGATGCGCTGGAGTCTTTTCTGTAGTTTGGCGGTGGTCCCAGCGTAGAGGGCGTTCCCGTAGTCCAGACGGCTGGTGACGAGGGCCTGGGTGACCGTTTTCCTGGTTCCAGTGGGGATCCAGCGGAAGATCTTACGGAGCATGCGGAGTGTGTTGAAGCAGGAGGAGGTAACGGCGTTAACTTGCCTGGCCATCGTGAGGGAGTAGTCAAGGATGAAGCCCAGGTTGCGTGCGTGGTCCGTGGGCTTGGGTGGCGGGCCCAGAGCAGGGCGCCACCAGGAGTGGTCCCAGGCAGAAATGGATGGGCCGAGGATGAGGACTTCCGTCTTGTCTGAGTTCAGTTGCAGGCGGCTGAGCTTCATCTAGTCTGCAATGTCTTTCATTCCGTCCTGGAAGCTGGCTCTGGCGGTGGCGGGGTCGTTGGTGAGGGAGAGGATCAGCTGGGTGTCGTCGGCGTAGGAGATGATGTTGAGGTTGTGCTTGCATACAATGGCTGCAAGGGGGCTCATGTAGACGTTGAAGAGGGTGGGGCTGAGCGAGGAGCCTTGAGGTATGCCGCAGATGATCTTGGTGGCTTCTGCGAGGAAGGGCGGGAGACGGACTCTTTGGGTTCTGTCGGAGAGGAAGGAGGTGATCCATTCCAGGGCCTTTCCTTGGATCCCGGCGTGGCGAAGGCGGGTTGTCAGGGTGCGATGGCAGACTGTGTCGAACGCGGCCGAAAGGTCGAGCAGGATGAGGGCAGCGGTTTCTCTGTTGTCCAGCAGGGTCCGGATGTCGTCAGTTGTTGCTGGCGTTGGGGTTGGAGAGCTCTTTCACGACGTTGAAGAGTTCCTTGCTGTTGTGGGTGTTGTTGTCCAGTCATTCTCTGAAGGATGACTTTTTGGTGGTGCGGATCAGCTGGTGGTGTTTGTGGGTGGCGTTCTTGAGGGCTGTCATGTTTTCTGTTGACTGGTTGTGGCGCCAGGTTTTCTCGAGGTCACGGCAGGATTTCTTGGAGTCTTTGAGATCGTTGGTGAACCAAGCGGCTTTCTTGCTGTTGAGGTTGCTGGGAGGGTTTTTGAGTGGAGCAAGGGTGTCGGCACAGTCGGTGATCCACTGTGTGAGGTTGCGGGCTCCTTCATTGGGGTCCGTGGTGTTGGTGGGAGGGTTTAGGCTCAAGAAGGTGGTGAGTCGGTCGGTGGTGATCTTGCTCCAGCATCTTCGGGGGGTTTGTTGAGGGCGGTGGTGGGTTGTTGTTTTCCTGAAGTTGAAGTGTACGCAGCTGTGGTCGGTCCAGTGGAGCTCGGTGGTGTGGCTGAAGGAGATGTGGTTGCTGGAGGAGAAGACGGGGTCGAGCGTGTGGCCGGCGTAATGGGTGGGGGTGTTGACCAGTTGCTTGAATCCGAGGTTGGCTAGGTTGTCTTGTAGGGCGGTGGTGTTGTTGTCCTGGTCGTTCTCCAGGTGGAAGTTGAGGTCTCCTAGGAGGATGTAGTCGGGGGAGGCGAGGGCGAGCGGGCTGATAAAGTCTGCGATGGCCTTGCTGAAGTGTGAGCGTGGTCCCGGGGGTCTGTAGATGAGGGTTCCTCTGAGGGTGGTCTTGGGGTCGGTGTGAATCTGGAAGGGCAGGTGCTCTGCGGTGGCGAGGGTGTCGTCGGTGTTGGTCGTGATGCGGATAGTGTTTCTGTGGGCGATGGCGATGCCTCCTCCGGTCTGGTTGACGCGGTCCCTCTGGATGATCTTGTAGCCGTCCGGGATGGCAATGGTGATGTCGGGGGCTGAGGGGACGTTCATCCAGGTTTCCGTGAAGATGGCGACGTCTGGTGCCGTTTTGTCCAGGAGGTCCCATAGTTCGACGGCGTGCCTGTGGATGGAGCGGGTGTTGAGCAGGATGCACTTGAGGTGGTTGTTGTTGGCGGCTGTTTTGCCTGGCACGGTGCAGGACCGAGTACAAGTGAAGTAGCAGGCGTGGCAGGTGAAGGCTCCGTGGGTGCCTTTCGGGGTGGCTTGGTAGCAGGCTGGATGTCGGCCAGTGTTGAGTGCGTGGAGGGTGGCGGCATCGTAGCTCAGTCGGGTTGGTTGGCTCTGGCGGGGTCCAGGGGTTCTGGTGCTGGGCGCGGTCCAGGCGTGGACGGGCGTGGACGGGCTTGCCTTTGGCACGCAATCAGCACGCCAGCTGCGCGTGGCCGCTGCGCGTACGTGCGGTCCCCGCAATTTAAGGCGAAGTGGGAGGGAGGAGCAGCCGGGAGGCGGGAGCGGGGCGGCGAATGGGGAGCGGGAGACAGGAGAAGGGGGCGAGGCCGCAGGAGAGCAGCGGTGGGGAGCCGAGGGGGGGGGGTGGAAAGAGCAGGAAAGCGGAGCGGGGGAGAGCGAGGGCAAGCCTGGGCAAGCCTGGAGAGCGAGGGCAAGCCTGGAGAGCAGGGGTCCTAAGGAGAGGCGGCAGCAAGAGGGCCAAGCAGGCAGCGGCAGCAGAATCCGGGCACACGGGGGCCGTGCGGTAGTTGAGTGACCGGGTCAAGAAGGGGGGCAAAACGTTCCAGGCAACCCCCGGATGCTCAGATCCACAACAGCCCGTAGGACTAACGGGGCGCCGTCGCTCCTCCAGGGTCCAACGCTAGGACCTCCTTGGGAATATTTGGCTTTTGCATTCTTTTTGTGCTCATGCAGAGCGTACCCCTCTGTACCTTGGAGCCTCTGGATCACCCTGTAATTCCGCCTGCAACACAAAACTAATAAGTTAGTCAACACGCCCTCCCCACCCCTTGCCGGTATGCTGAGTAAGTGGTAGGGAGGGAAGCGGTGTCAGGGTGTGGTATATAAATAAATAATACCGGATCTATTTTTGTCTAGGCATAGCAATAACAGATAGCTCAATAAATAAGAGTCAAGATTCAAGGTAGTAGGAGTTTTGCAGGTTTATTACAGCATAAAGGACAGGAACAGGACAACCTGCACAGGAATAGGATGGCAGGGCCTGACAGGGGGGCCCCGACAGCTGCCGGGCAGGATCTGGGATGAGCGCGCTCTCTGGGGAAAGGACTGGCGTAACATTTAATAACAATACATAAGCATATATAGTAAAACAGTTGCATTACAGTACATATGATAGGCGGAGCAGTGGGTGTGGTCAATAGCAGTCGCGAAAGATAAGGGTGAAAGTAGGTGTAACAGAGGCGTATACATAGACATGTGATGCAAACGTAACAGAATACGTCATGAATGGGGCGGAAACATGGAGGGGGCTACCTAAGGAGCCGGGACCTCTAACCTGATGGTGCGCGCAAACTGGCAATGACGTGTTACTAGGAGAAGCTGGGGGCTACGAACTCTGTACTAGGAGCAGAGACTGAAGTCTGGAGAGTCAGGGCGACATGTACCTAAGCAGTATCTAGTATCTGATGTTTAGAGAACATGTTGATATAAACTAAGAGTCAGGAGGGGAGAGGCTAACTTGATTCTAAGACTGGAGCATGCATTATTCTACATGAAGTGCGTGATGAAGAATATTAAATGACCATTAAATGCAGTATTTCTCTAACATGGAGACGTAAAGGCTAGACTATGACGGTAACTATTGATGCAGTTCAGTAGCTTTAGGAATGCAGAGAAGGAGGACTAACTGATAACTGGAATCATAACATACTCTTGGCAGACTCAGAGGCAGAGCCAGGCTGAACCGGGCACTGTGAGGCAGGAAGTAAGTGAAGGGTCAGGAACACAGGTGGGGGCTGTATCGCTCCTCAGCGAGGCTCAGGAGACAGAAGCTGAATCTGGTGTCCAGGCCCTTTTGAGGCCTAGAAACGGGAACTTTACAATGGAATAACGTGCACACTGAGTAACGTGGCAACGTAGCTTTACATAGGCCTGATATTCGTAGTATTCACGAGAACTGGAAACTGACATACTAGAGATGGACACAACTGTAATTGCGTCTTTAATCGAACATGGGGAATACATATGCATATTAATCATGCACACATAACATATGATGGAGGACGCGTAGGGACACAGAACATGGCAAAACTTACTTTTCCACATTCCCTCCTTGTCACTACGTTTCCATCAGGAAACATCAATATTCATGATACCATCTATCATTTCATACAGTATCATTTGCTCGTCTCGAATTTTCTTGGAACGGGATTTAGAACGGGGCTTGGGACTAGGAATACAAGAGGTAGCACAAATGCCGCAAATCGCAGGGCCACATTGTATACAGAGGCAGCAGCTGAATATGATCGCTACTGCAATACCTAGAAAGGACAAGACTTTCCATCCCCAAGCGGAAATTATATTCCAGAACCAACCGGACCATGTCCAGGTGCCTGGATCTTGGTGTAACAGATGGGCAATTTTATGGAGTCTGGTTATAGCTGAATAAACAGACGGCGCGTTATTTGGAATGAAAATGCAGCAACTAGATCCGATGACTCTACATGCCCCGCCCCTATCGGCCAGTATGACGTCAAGGACGAGACGATTCTGGAGCACGACAAATCTCATAGCAGATTGCTCTTCGGTTAAGTTACCTAGAGCAGAGGCAGTCTCATTTACTACAGCTTCAAGGGTTCTGGTTAACCTACGGATTAGCTTACTATTCTGGATAGGTCCTATAAAGAAGAAGAAACCTCTATTGAAATCTGTATACTGTTGTAGAGCAGTTTCAGTATAATCGACAATGGGGGACTCCCTTCTATGTCTAATGTGTACTAGATGTGTGTTTCTATGATAATCAGATGGAGCTAGGAAAACAGGTGGCAGTAGGAAGGCAATGTAACAGGTTCCCTCCCAATCGAGGGGCAGACGAACATATGCGGTCTGACCACAAATAAAATAAGAATGACGTGAAGCTTTGAAAATAGATTTCCCACTGTCACTATATTTGACAATAGTAGTACAATCGCTATGGCCTACATGTACGGAACCATTATTTCGGACACATAATTCACCTTTGACTGGTAGTACTGAAATAGCAGGTAAGTCTGGAGTAGAATCAGACTGAACATTCAGGGCCATGAAATTCGAAGAATAATTACCTAAATTGTAAACTTCGTTTTCTAGATCTAACCCTGTTCTGTGGGGAAGACCTTGCTTGTCTGGGAAACATGTACTGTTAAGAAAAGACATATCTGTTGAGGATGACGTTAACGTGGACCATGCTCCACACGAACCATTATGTGAAAATGGATAAGGAAAGAGTGGCAGAACTCCCTTCGGTGTCTGGAAAGGGGGGAGTCGACCACACACCCAGCAATTAGTGGCATTGCTGGTCTGGTGTGAATAATGTAACATGCGGATAAAAGAATTGTTACGCATAGCGAGGCGGTAAGAGAGTTCATGAGGAGGCAGATCACTAAACGTGTGCTCTACTGTAACATTAGAAGACTTATTTACATGAGGAACTGAAAAATATAGATAAAACGCATAACTGGTGCAGGAAATCATAATACTGAGAAATAATATGAAACATAGAAAAACGATACATCGGATTGAGTTTTGACTAACTCTCTCACTATGGGGGTCTATTTTATACATGTCAGAAACCGGTCTAACCGTTTCACCTAGGGGAGGACTTAGACAATCAAACTGGCTGACTTATTTTACTAGACCTTAACTTTTTCTTATACTCCTGTTGCGGAGTTGTCTCTAACAGGGAGGGTGCAGTATCATTGTCTTTTGCGGGACAGTCCTTTAAATCCTCGGAAATGTTCTTTGAAACGGGCTTCAATCCATAAAACTTTTTGATATGCGAAAGATGCACCCAGCCTTTGCGTCCCTCCAACTTCACGGCTGTGCGGGTGGCCAGGAGGACCTGTCGGGGCTCCTTCCAGCGAGGCTCCAGCGGACTTGAACGATCGAAATTTCGCACTAGGACCATGGATCCGGGAACGATTTCATGCGGTGCCACCTCGGTATTGTCTGGAAATGCGGCGGCAACCTGTGAACGACAAGAGTTGAGGGCAGACATCAAGGAAGCTAGGTAATCTGTCAGCATATTACTTGAAACATCGGTAATACTTCGGGGTCTAGGAGTACCCCACATGTTAGGGGGGCGGCCGAAAACGACCTCATACGGGGACAGACCTGATCTGGAATGTGCGACCATGCGCATGTAGAACAGGGCGACCGGCAGAGCTACTAGCCAGTCCACACCTTTCTCTTGACAAACTTTTGCAATTCGAATTTTCAGAGTCTGATTATGTCTCTCTACGAGACCGGCTGCTTCAGGATGGCGTACACAATGGAACTTCCACTGGTACCCTAACAAAAGGGAAACGTGCTTCATGAGTTCAGATGAGAATGGCTGGCCGTTGTCAGAATATACGACTCTAGGGAGTCCATAACGGGGGAAGAACTCACGAACCAACTGCTTGGCAGTGGTCGCGGCTGTGTAGTCTGGAACTGGATATGCCTCCGTCCACCTGGATAAAGCGCATACAACTACAAGGACATACTTGAAACCTCGACATCGCTCCATCTGAATGTAATCCATCTGGAGGACTTCAAAAGGGTGGTCAGGGGGCTGGAATCCACCTTGTTCCACCGGGACACTTTTACCTGGATTAAACTGACAACATATCATACAGGTACGGACTTTCTGCTTGGCTGCAGCTCGTAAATGCTTGTTGAACCAAATGTTCTGGATACTATCTAACATAGCTTTTTCTCCTAAATGTGCTGGACTATGTGCGGTATTGATAATGACTTGAACCATGGAGTCGGGGAGAAACCATGTGGCTTTACCCTTTGTTACCCATCCCTGATCTGTCTGGACCCCTCCTTGTTCGGACCATTTCTTGATTTCATCGGGAGTAGCATGTAACTGGATATCTATGACATCTTGTGTAGGGTCTTTAACTGTCATACATGTAGTCGGATCTGGAGTGTGTGTCGGTGTCTTATTAACTGGAATGTCTGGTGTCTGAGCTGTAAGCTTGGCTGTGCGATCTGCTAGATCATTACCTTGAGAAATAGTGTCAGTAACTTTCGTATGTGCTTTGCACTTCATGATAGCAATGGATGTCGGTAAATGTATTGCATCTAACAGAGCTTGAATAAGGAGACCATGCTGAATCTTGGTTCCATGAGAAGTCATGAAACCTCTCTCTTGCCAGAGCACTCCGAAGTCGTGTACAACTCCAAATGCGTAACGTGAATCTGTATAAACATTAACTTTCAGGTTCTTGGCGTGTATGCAGGCTTGTGTCAGAGCAACTAGCTCTGCTGCTTGAGCAGACAGGGTGTCAATACGGTGTGTTTCAATAACTTCAGTGTCGGTAGTCACTGCATACGCGGCTACTAGTTCTCCTGTACTTGTTCTCATACATGAACCATCCACATAAAGTGTCAGGTCGGGATCTGGTAATGGAATATCTGTCAGATCTTGTCTTGGCTTTGTCATGATGTTAACTACTTCCACACAGTCGTGTGTGGCAGAATTCGAAGTAACTGATGGTAACAATGTAGCAGGATTTAAAACGTTGCAGCGTCTGATTTCTATGTGTGGCTGGAACAGTGTCAGTTCATAACCTGTCAATCGTGCAATAGTCAAGTGCTGAGTCTGTGTTCGGTTTAAAAGAACTTCCACGGAGTGTGGAACTTGTACTGTCAGGGAGTGTCCTAATACTATGGAATCACTTTGTCTGATAGCTAGTGCTGTGGCTGCAACTGACTTAAGGCACGCAGGCAGAGCCTGGGCTACAGGATCTAATGTGCTCGAAAAATAAGCACAAGGCTTGTATTGTCCTGCTTGATCTTGTGTGAGAACAGATAATGCTGTACCTTCGCGTTCTGTGACGAAAAGTGTAAAAGACTTACTGTAGTTCGGTGTTGCTAGAACTGGAGCTTGACATAAAGCTTTCTTTAACTCATTGAAACTAAGTGTATGTTCAGATGTCCAAGGGAGGACAGTCGATACGGCTGCCTCCTGTGTCGTTAACTGTATCAGTGGTTTAGCTAGGAATGCATACTGAGGAATCCATTGTCTGCAATAAGAAGTAAGGCCAATAAAAGCACGTACCTCCTTCTGGGTCTTGGGCTGAGGAAGACTCGCTATTAACTGGATACGGTCTGGTGTCAACTGCCTACCCCACTTGGACAGTAAGTGGCCTAAATAGATCACTTGCTGGACACAGAATTGAAGCTTAGAAGGGGACACCTTGTGTCCCATCTCGGCTAGGAAATACAAGACTGTAAGGGATGCTCGTTCGCAAGCATGTTCAGAACGGGCTGTGATCAGTAGATCATCGACATACTGGAGCAGGGCAGTGTCAGTTGGCATGTGAATGTTGTCTAGTTGTCTCTTGAGTGCTTGACTGTAAATACTAGGACTTTCTGTGAAACCTTGAGGAGCGCGTGTGAACATATAGCTCCTTCCATTTAAACAAAATCCGAAAAGAAACTGGCTGTCTAGATGAATGGGGACACTGAAAAACGCGTTCTTGAGGTCTATGACCGTAAAAAATGAGGCTTCGGAATCAATGGCTGTCAATAGGGAAGAGATATCTGGGACAACTGGGTACTGGGGAATAATACATTTGTTAAGTTCTCGAAGGTCAATCACTAATCGATATACTGGAGGTGCATTTGGGTCAGTACGTTTCATGACAGGAATGATCGGAGAATTACATACATTGGAGTCAGTTTCTACAACTACTCCTTGAGCCATGAGCTCGTCAATAATTTTGGATAAGGCTGCTACAGCCTCAGGTGGCAATCTGTACTGCCTGATTCGTGGCAGGACTACACCTGGCTTGAGAGTCACACGATGGGGTGTGATTTGCATAAAGCCAACATCAGTTGGACCTTGCGCCCATAGATGCTGCGGAACATTAGACAATCTTGGATCAAAATCTCGTAATACATAGTGACCCTTGAAGTCGCGTAGGAACAATCGTATTCCCTCTGGGGAACAGCATATAACTGCACCTAACTCTTTCAGTGTCTTAATGCCCAACACATTTTCTGGACAGGACTTAGTAAGTAACAGGTCAGTAGTGCGGGACAATGGACCTACTTCTAGAGTAACTGGCTTTGATATTTCATTTACAATAGGTTTTCCTGAAAATCCAAGGGAAACATTTCTAGAGCCTGAGAGCGGAGCCCCTGGAACTTCGGCGTGACTTATAGTGGTCCTACTTGCCCCTGTATCAATCAGAAACTTTCTATCTTTCCCTAATACTTGACTATGAACATAGGGACCTTCTTGATCTACAGGTATCTCGATGAGAGGCAAGCCTACCTCCCTCTCTAGGCTGTTTCATGAATATGGCTGATACTCTGGATACTCAGACTGTGCATACTGGTACATCTGCTGTGTAACATGCTGTGTTGCAGCGATAGGCTGCGGTGCTGTAACTGTCTGTGGTGCATTCTGTGACTGAGGAGTCTGTGTAACTTGTTCTTGTCTAGGCGGACGTGGTCTTTCTTTAGTCTTACCGGTAGCTATGTTGTGTTTCAGAACTGCACACTCGTTTATAAAATGACCTGGCTGTTTACAATAATTGCAGTTTCCTTTAACGGGAGCTGCAGGATGACTGGCTTGATTCGGACCCCTTTTCTGACTGTCTTGAGGAACGGATTGTGCAACTAGTACTTTCATTTTCGTGTCTTTCATACGTTTCCTTTCATGTTCTTGTTCTTCTCTGATTCTATTCTGGTGATATTGAAGCATCTGTAACATTTGGGACGGGGTATTAGCTTGCCAGGTACTTTCGACTTTCAAAACTCGGTTTTTAATTTGTGGACTTGAATTCTCGACTAATTTAGTAACAAAAAGATGAGGGTATGATTCGCTACTTGTCTTGAGGCCACTGTTTATGGTAAAACATTTCTCAAATCTGGAATAATAATCACTAATATCTTCATCTTGTTTCTGTTTACAGGCTGAGATTGCATCCCAGTCTTCTTTTCTAGTTGTCAATAACCTAGGCAAAACTTGTATTAATAATTCTGGTAATTCTTTACATTTATCTCCAAGACCGGTACCTGGTACTCGTGCCTTATCTTCAGCTTCTAGAACTGCCCAATCGATCTTTTTCTCTCCCACCTCCCATTCTTTTTCTTTGAGTTTCTCATATACCCCTGCGGGCAACAGGACCTTTAACATTTTAATAATATCTGGATACGTGTATTCTCCCATACGGAGCATGTCTTTTAATTCTCGGTGGAACCCTGCTGGATCTTTATCATGACAGGGAATTAACTTTTTCATCTCTAGGAGTTCCATCTTTGTGATCGGGGTGTAAACAAACACTCGTTGCATCTCACCACCGTCTGTCTTAATTGGATGTACTTCTCGTAACGGATTCTGTCTGTCTATGTAAAAGGGTTTACTTTCTGGGGGTGAGACGTGAACAAAATGTGGGTTCAGAAACGTTCTGTATTTGTGGCGCTGTTCTAGAATGACACTAATCAAATCGGTACCTAAACCTTTCCATTTGTACTGGAGTAACTCGTTCAGGACATCGTGTAACGGACCTGGATCAGAATGTTGATCCTCATACAATGTAATGAGGTGCTGGATCATATACATACCCGCCAGTCGTTGCTCGGCTGGGGGCATTTTCAGAAACATTTGGGCCACTATTTCGTCTGGAAAAGTGGTAGAATCAGTAATCCATCGGACTGCTGATCGGACTAGTTCTTGTTCATGCATAGTACTTAACTCACTATAACCGATCCGTGATTTCAGAATGTGATCGGTAGCTTGAAATACTTGTTCTAGAGAACCTTGTTCTGATGCTGGATGGTGAAAAACTGGCTTGTATTCTAGACGTGAATGGCGATCTGGAAATCTAGATTTTCCTACATACGCTATTCTGGCGGGATTCTCGTCCTCTACCTCTTCAGTATAAGAGTCATTTTCTTTCTCGCTTACTTGTGCTTCTTTGCGTTGTTCGTGTATCCTTATTATTTCTTTACGAATCTTCTTGTACATACTCTCTATACTACTGATGGTCTTATGCTTACCCTCGGCTATATTATCACTCCACCTTGTCAGGATTTTCATTTCGGCTCGATCTTTGGTCGGATAATCTTGTTCTCGTATTAAACAATTAATCAGAAACTTTAATAACATGAGCTGGATCTCAGCTTTCCTTTGAGACATGACTTCACTAATACTTTCTGGATCATTCCCTGTACGGATGAAACGATATATTCTGTCTAGATCTTCTTTCATATCTGGTAGGGTGACTAGATACTCGGTCACCTTTCTCACGCGTAATGAATATAAAACCATATTATCCTCGCCTGGGACTGGATCATAGCCACATTCGGTAAGGGCTTTTCTTATTTCTGCAACAGACTGATATCTGGGCGTACGCTGTGACGCTTGTGCATGTAATTCGGCTAACGTTAAACGCTTGTGTGGCGGCGGGGTTCCTGGAGGACCTCCCCCTGCGGCCCCTAAACTAGAGTCGTCTACTGATGCTCTTCGTCCTGGCAGAGTGGGAAATGGAAATGCAGGCTGGACTTGTATGGCGGGCTGGACCGGGGATACCGTAACAGGTACTCCGGTGTCTGGAGGAGCGGGAAGTGCCTGATTTACAGGGACTGGCGGAGCAGGAACAGGATTTGCATATTCTGGGACTGTGTCGTCCAAATAGGACGAAATGAAAATATCAGCTGCGGTCGGTTTGTGACGTAGCTTGGTCGGAACTAATGGTGGCGGAAAATTACTGAATGCCTCCGGGGTCGCTTTTGGCAAGCCCTCGGCAAGAAGAGGATACATACCCTTAATAAGGGCATGCCTCTGTCTGTCTGACTGTTCGGTTTTGACTCGTTCACCTATCTCGATTAATTCCCTTTCTTGGGCTCGTTCTAAGGATTCTCTACTTAATTCTGACTTTCTGATTTCTTTTTCGGTTCTTTTATGAGATTCTTTGCGCCATAACTCGATGGCATCTTTCTGTGACTGTCTGGCTTTCTTTTTCCATAATGCTTCTTCTACTCGCATGATGCACTCTGCATCCCATGTGCCTGATACAGGCCATCTATACTTTTCTTCCAAAACTTTGGTATACTCTACCCATAAATCTAGATACAATATGGCGCTTATGCCATGCTTCTGATACATAAAATGACCTGGACTGTCCCTAGGCGGAACAGGAACTGCTGCTTCTAGCAGACCTTTTCTGGTTTTTAACTGACGCAATTTTGAAAAGAGCGGCATGACTGAACTATAATCTGGACACAACACAATACACAATAAACACGATAATTACTTCACACTCATACCACGACATTAAAATACATGAATAACATTCAGAATAACAGTTCGAACAGAATACTACCTGGAATACGGAAAACAGAATACATGAATTTTCTCGAGAACAGAACTGACTAGACCAGAAACTAGATGCACTGCTGAAACAGTACGAAACTTACCGGTCTCATAAAGAGACACGTCAGGACCCGCATCCACCGAAGTGGACACTTCGTTTGTGGGTCTGTGTACCACCAACCCACGGACCAGAGTCAATTAGATTGACCCTGTCTAGATACTACCCCAGCAACGGTACTCACCGGGCAGCAAGAACGGAAGGCCTCGGACTGGACTGGACTGCTTCGACGCCGGACGGACGAACTTCGGACTTCTGTTACGGGTGGGCCTCCGGATACCTCGGACCTTGGACTCTCGGCTTGGGCTCTGGTCGGGACTCGCCGCGTTCCTCCACCGTCTCGTCTGGATGCTGGACCGCCTCCTCCGTCTCCTCCGTGGGCCTGAGGGATACTTAGAGCAGAAATATCTGCCGGTGCGCAGAAGAGTTCCGTCACGACTGCAGAGGGTCAGGGGGTCGGCGTGGCTTCACCGACGCGTGGGGAAAGGGCAAGTCCCTATTCGGGCGCCATTATGTGGTATATAAATAAATAATACCGGATCTATTTTTGTCTAGGCATAGCAATAACAGATAGCTCAATAAATAAGAGTCAAGATTCGAGGTAGTAGGAGTTTTGCAGGTTTATTACAGCATAAAGGACAGGAACAGGACAACCTGCACAGGAATAGGATGGCAGGGCCTGACAGGGGGGCCCCGACAGCTGCCGGGCAGGATCTGGGATGAGCGCGCTCTCTGGGGAAAGGACTGGCGTAACATTTAATAACAATACATAAGCATATATAGTAAAACAGTTGCATTACAGTACATATGATAGGCGGAGCAGTGGGTGTGGTCAATAGCAGTCGCGAAAGATAAGGGTGAAAGTAGGTGTAACAGAGGCGTATACATAGACATGTGATGCAAACGTAACAGAATACGTCATGAATGGGGCGGAAACATGGAGGGGGCTACCTAAGGAGCCGGGACCTCTAACCTGATGGTGCGCGCAAACTGGCAATGACGTGTTACTAGGAGAAGCTGGGGGCTACGAACTCTGTACTAGGAGCAGAGACTGAAGTCTGGAGAGTCAGGGCGACATGTACCTAAGCAGTATCTAGTATCTGATGTTTAGAGAACATGTTGATATAAACTAAGAGTCAGGAGGGGAGAGGCTAACTTGATTCTAAGACTGGAGCATGCATTATTCTACATGAAGTGCGTGATGAAGAATATTAAATGACCATTAAATGCAGTATTTCTCTAACATGGAGACGTAAAGGCTAGACTATGACGGTAACTATTGATGCAGTTCAGTAGCTTTAGGAATGCAGAGAAGGAGGACTAACTGATAACTGGAATCATAACATACTCTTGGCAGACTCAGAGGCAGAGCCAGGCTGAACCGGGCACTGTGAGGCAGGAAGTAAGTGAAGGGTCAGGAACACAGGTGGGGGCTGTATCGCTCCTCAGCGAGGCTCAGGAGACAGAAGCTGAATCTGGTGTCCAGGCCCTTTTGAGGCCTAGAAACGGGAACTTTACAATGGAATAACGTGCACACTGAGAAACGTGGCAACGTAGCTTTACATAGGCCTGATATTCGTAGTATTCACGAGAACTGGAAACTGACATACTAGAGATGGACACAACTGTAATTGCGTCTTTAATCGAACATGGGGAATACATATGCATATTAATCATGCACACATAACATATGATGGAGGACGCGTAGGGACACAGAACATGGCAAAACTTACTTTTCCACAAGGGCAATGGGAAAAGAGGGCGCCCAGTGGGCGGGAGAGGTATATGTACCTCGCCCCCGTCCACTCCTGCCCGGAAGTGATGCGCACGTGGACCCTAGGGGTCGCAAACACTGGGAGGCTACCTCATGTGCCCTCATGTGGCACTGAAAGGGGCCCGCCCTCTTAGGAGGGTCCCCTTTGTGGACCCGGGGCAGCCCGCAGTAATCTAGAGTACAGAGGCCAGTAATCTGGATTACAGAGGCCAGTAACCTAGAGTACAGAGGCAGTAATTGTAGGAGAGTAGGATCTACCTCTTATGGTTACCCCCACTTTTGGCTGGTGTTTCACTGTTTCTCGACTTTAGTCTGGCTGTGGCCCTGCTATCCAGGACCCCAGCCTAGCTGCTTCCTCTCTAAATTGATTTCATGTACTTTGGTACACTCCAGTTTGGATACTGGGGTACCCTTATGAGTCCCTAGTATATGGTACCTTAGGTACCAAGGGCATAGGTACCCCAGAGGTCTACCAGGGGCTGCAGCATATATTATGCCACCCCTGGGAAGCCTTCCAAAATGACACCAAAGGACTGCTACTGCAGCCTGGGTAAGGTGGTGCATGCACCCCTTACTTAGATATAGGTTACCTATATCTACCTTAAATCACTGCACATATAAACTTATCAGTCACTCCTATGGCAGGCCTTATCAATCCTGAAGGCAGTGTGCTGGATTTTGTGTGAGAGGGTGCCCATGCATGAGCAGGACCCTTCTGCAGCCTTCGGAATCTATTCTCTGTGGCTGTTCTGTGATGCAGCCAGACCATATACTCTTAAGTGCATTATAACCTCACTGTGAATGCTAACTTTGGACTGGCTGCACGGAAACATGTTGTGTTTGGTGTTTAGTGTTGGAATCATACCCCCCCATACCAGTCCTGGCGGGCGGGGGTAGAATTCCACCCTTCTGGAGGGAGAGACATGTACACACCGGCATACCCGGTAATATTTTAAATGCGCCCTGGCATCACAAAATGGATGCTGCAGCCACAGACATGAGTCTGGCCTAATGCTGCTGGACGAAACTCCGGCAGGGGAGGCCTGGACAATAGGTTTCCTGTCACAGGGAGGTGTACCACCTCCTAGACAGGCCTTAGTGGATTGGGGCTGGTTGGGTGCACTTTGAGAGTGCTTTGAAGTCTGCACTGGGAGCACAATTGGTGTCCCTGTGCATAGCCCAGTTCAAACCGGTTGCAGGGGCTACCAGCCCCGGCTCTGGCACGAAACTGGACAAAGGAAATGGATGTAGCCACCCCTCTTTTCAAACCCTCCCATAGGTGGGTCCCCAGAGTTAGTCCAACCCCTTCCTTGGGTATAAGAAATGAACCCCTGACTGCATGATTTTAAATTACACCTGGAAGAAACTCTGCTACAGAAATCTCGGAACTTCGACGATCTACACAACTAGATGACTGAGGAATCTCCCTTGGAGTAAAGGAGTTACTCTCCTGCTTGACAGTCACCAAAGACGCAACTGCCCGGTCTGCATCTCCGAAGCTCCCGACGGACTCTGAAGTAATTACAGCCCAGGAGGTGGATTTCCAGACTTCTTCGAGGCTGACCTGAGTACCCAGCAAAGCTGAGACTCGCAGCCCTTGTGAGTGACTTGGAACCACAGCCCCTGGACACTGTGCACATTTGCAAGTGCATCAGCTTCTCGATGTCCCTTGAGGCTGTGCTTTGGGTTACTCGTAGCCCAGACCCGAGCACCTTTTCCACCGAAGATTGTGGGCCTACACTTCATGAGTGTTCCGTGAGCCGGCCCTTTGTGTTTTCACTCGAGGTACCTTTGCGATCCCCAGTCCGTTGACTGGTGGGTCTCTGAGAAGGAACTTTGACTTTCCTTGGGTTTCCCTGACTGCTCCCGCAGTGTACTGACTCTCCACCACTTGGTGAGTCCCTCGGACCTTGCTGGTTCGCACCGAACCCTATTTTCTTTTCCTGCGTGGGTTGCTGTTGCCAAGTCTTGTTGGGGCCAATCCGGGCAACGACACCGCAGCACTTGACATTCTTTGTGGGACAGCTCAAATCGAATACCTGGTTGTCGTCGACGCCTCCTGGTCCTCGTGGCTGAAGAGTCACGTTTCACCTTCTTCACCTGAAATCACCCGACATTGGTGGGCATCTGCCTATCGTGCTCCTGGTCACTAGCAAGTGGTCCAGACTCTGCCCCCTCTGCTTTCAGGTTCTTCTTATCTTCGATCCAGGCTTGGATCACCCCGGACACTTTCGTCTATGACGGCAGCAGCCCTCTTCAGCAGATCGCCATTGAAATCAACAACGATTTCCGACACCAAAAGACACCTATGCACCCGGCTTCCCTGGGTGAGGTAACTTGAGTACTCCGGTGCTCCCGTGGGTGTTGGCCCTAGAACCCCTTAAGTCTAAAGGGGTTTGCTCTAAGTCCTCCTCTAAATGTCCTTTATCTTTAACTTTCCAACCGCATCTTACCCCATAGAAGTTAATGGTGATTAGCAGCTGTGTTTAGACACTGCACGCGTCCCACGTGGGTCCCCTGTGTCACTACCTTGTGCGGTTCCTGGTGGCCCCAGCGGTTCTACAGGCTCTAGAACTTGTGTCTAGCTAAGTCGTGGTTCTTATACCACTTTCTTAATATATGGTTTGGTACGCCCCTAGGGCTCAACATAGATTGTGCTAATTTACTGTGTGATATTAAGTTTACTGAATGTACTTTTGCCTCTAGCCTCATAAAGAGACTAGAGGGATGTCTTTAGAATAAATACATATATTTTATATATATACCTGGTGTAGTTCTCCTTTCATTTTGTCATTCAGGAGATTATAGACTGGTAAAACAAGCTGCTTTACATTCCTCCAAGACTTGGCCTGAAGGCTGCTCTCCACAGCTACCACTAGGATAGCTTTCTATAAGGTTGTCTTTAAACCTACCATCAATAAGGGTTGTTTGGACTGGTGCAAGGTGCTCGCTAGAATAGTGGGCAGCATATGCCAGGCCAACTTCTCACAGTATGATTTCTTTCACATGGGTCCTGGACTCTGCTTTTGTCTTTGTGCTGCATGTGGACTCAGCAGGGAGGTCTCCTCAGTGCCTGGCCCTTTGTAAAGCGCTGTGACGTCTGCACCACACACAATTCTCAAATAAATAAAATAAAGGTCCCTACCCTGTGCCTCTCGCATCATCCGCTCCAGTCCTTCAAGGTCAGCCTGCAGCAGTCCGGTGCTGAGGCGAGCTCAAGTATTCTCATCTATTTTAAAGTGTTTTATTTTTATTTTTATTTTTCAATTCAGTAAAATAGGAGGCGAGGCGGCTCCCCCGTCCTGGCGAGGAGCACTCAACATCTCCTACAGAATTGGGCCAGGCTTCAGTTCACCCCATGAAAAAAGGTGAGACATTCTTAACCTTCCTCCAACACTTGTGTCCACACTGTTAGCTCATGTGTGACCCTCTGCACAACTGCAGAGCTTGGGTAGAAGTGCATTGACAGAGCTGTGTGTGGGTAGGACAGGACTGAGGTGCATTGGCAGAGCTGTGTGTGGGTAGGACATGACTGAGGTGCATTGGCCGAGCTGTGTGTGGGTAGGACAGGACTGAGGTGCATTGGCAGAGCTGTGAGTGGGTAGGACAGGACTGAGGTGCATTGAACAGAACTGTGTGTGGGTAGGACAGGACTGAGGTGCATTGGCAAAGCTGTGTGTGGGTAGGACAGGACTGAGGTGCATTGACAGAGCTGTGTGTGGGTAGGATAGGACTGAGGTGCATTGGCAGCGCTGTGTGTGGGTAGGACAGGACTGAGGTGCATTGGCAGAGCTGTGTGTGGGTAGGACAGGACTGAGGTGCATTGGCAAAGCTGTGTGTGGGTAGGACATGACTGAGGTGCATTGGCCGAGCTGTGTGTGGGTAGGACAGGACTGAGGTGCATTGGCAGAGCTGTGAGTGGGTAGGACAGGACTGAGGTGCATTGAACAGAACTGTGTGTGGGTAGGACAGGACTGAGGTGCATTGGCAAAGCTGTGTGTGGGTAGGACAGGACTGAGGTGCATTGACAGAGCTGTGTGTGGGTAGGATAGGACTGAGGTGCATTGGCAGCGCTGTGTGTGGGTAGGACAGGACTGAGGTGCATTGGCAGAGCTGTGTGTGGGTAGGACAGGACTGAGGTGCATTGACAGAGCTGTGTGTGGGTAGGACAGAACTGAGGTGCATTGGCAGAGCTGTGTGTGGGTAGCACAGGACTGAGGTGCATTGACGGAGCTCTGTGTGGGTAGGACAGAACTGAGGTGCATTGGCAGAGCTGTGTGTGGGTAGGACAGGACTGAGGTGCATTGGCAGAGCTGTGTGTGGGTAGGACAGGACTGAGGGGCATTGGCAGAGCTGTGTGTTTGTGAGACAGGACTGAGGTGCATTGGTAGAGCTGTGTGTGGGTAGGACAGGGCTGAGGTGCATTGAACAGAGCTGTGTGTGGGTAGGACAGGACTGAGGTGCATTGGCAAAGCTGTGTGTGGGTAGGACAGGACTGAGGGGCATTGACAGAGCTGTGTGTGGGTAGGACAGGACTGAGGTGCATTGGCAGAGCTGTGTGTGGGTAGGACAGGACTGAGGTGCATTGAACAGAGCTGTGTGCGGGTAGGACAGGACTGAGGTGCATTGGCAAAGCTGTGTGTGGGTAGGACAGGACTGAGGTGCATTGAACAGAACTGTGTGTGGGTAGGACAGGACTGAGGTGCATTGGCAAAGCTGTATGTGGGTAGGACAGGACTGAGGTGTATTGGCAGCGGTGTGTGTGGGTAGGACAGGACTGAGGTGCATTGAACAGAACTGTGTGTGGGTAGGACAGGACTGAGGTGCATTGGCAAAGCTGTGTGTGGGTAGGACAGGACTGAGGTGCATTGAACATAGCTGTGTGTGGGTAGGACAGGACTGAGGTGCATTGGCAAAGCTGTATGTGGGTAGGACAGGACTGAGGTGTATTGGCAGCGGTGTGTGTGGGTAGGACAGGACTGAGGTGCATTGAACAGAACTGTGTGTGGGTAGGACAGGACTGAGGTGCATTGGCAAAGCTGTGTGTGGGTAGGACAGGACTGAGGTGCATTGCCAGAGCTGTGTGTGGGTAGGATAGGACTGAGGTGCATTGGCAGCACTGTGTGTGGGTAGGACAGGACTGAGGTGCATTGGCAAAGCTGTGTGTGGGTAGGACAGGACTGAGGTGCATTGAACAGAACTGTGTGTGGGTAGGACAGGGCTGAGGTGCATTGGCAAAGCTGTGTGTGGGTAGGACAGGACTGAGGTGCATTGACAGAGCTGTGTGTGGGTAGGACAGGGCTGAGGTGCATTGGCAGAGCTGTGTGTGGGTAGGACAGGACTGAGGTGCATTGGCAGAGCTGTGTGTGGGTAGGACAGGACTGAGGTGCATTGGCAGAGCTGTGTGTGGGTAGGACAGGACTGAGGTGCATTGGCAAAGCTGTGTGTGGGTAGGACAGGACTGAGGTGCATTGACAGAGCTGTGTGTGGGTAAGACAGGGCTGAGGTGCATTGGCAGAGCTGGACGTGGGCAGAAGGGGGTTGAGGAGCATTTTCAGTCAGTGAGTGTATTGTGACTTCCTGTACTGCATTGTGGGTGCTGGAGTTCAGGACTGAGGTGCATTGGCAGAGCTGTGTGTGGGTAGCACAGGACTGAGGTGCATTGGCAGAGCTGTGTCTGGGTCGCACAGGACTGAGATGCATTGGCAGAGCTGTGTGTGGGAAGGACAGGACTGAGGTGCATTGGCAGAGCTGAGTGTGGGTAGGACAGGACTGAGGTGCATTGACAGAGCTGTGTGTGGGTAGGACAGGACTGAGGTGCATTGACAGAGCTGTGTGTGGGTAGGACATGACTGAGGTGCATTGACAGAGCTGTGTGTGGGTAGGACAGGACTGAGGTGCATTGACAGAGCTGTGTGTGGGTAGGACAGGACTGAGGTGCATTGACAGAGCTGTGTGTGGGAAGGACAGGACTGAGGTGCATTGGCAGAGCTGAGTGTGGGTAGGACAGGACTGAGGTGCATTGACAGAGCTGTGTGTGGGTAGGACAGGACTGAGGTGCTTTGACAGAGCTGTGTGTGGGTAGGACAGGGCTGAGGTGCATTGGCAGAGCTGGACGTGGGCAGAAGGGGGTTGAGGAGCATTTTCAGTCAGTGAGTGTATTGTGACTTCCTGTACTGCATTGTGGGTGCTGGAGTTCAGGACTGAGGTGCATTGGCAGAGCTCTGTGCATTGGCCCTGTACTCTACTCCTTCCTGGTCCCAGAGCATGGTGTTTCTCACAGACATCATTCTCCCACCCTCCCCACATGGCCACTGTAGGAAGAGCCCCTCCTGTGCCACAAACAGGAGCTGTTGAGCTGGGAGACCTGCTGCTTCTTTTTCTGTCTCCTGCCAGATAAACCCACATATTTAGATAAGTGTTTTTAAACTTTGTCAGTGTTTTATTATGTTATATTTTTTTGGTTGTGGTGTTAGCCTGCCATGGCTGCTTTCACTTTTAATATGGTTGTTTATGGGCCACGTCCCGCATTGCTATCCTTATAGGCCAATGCCCCCCCACCCCGCTCAGCCCCCGCTCGTCGCTCAGACCCTGGGTCCCTGCTGTCCTCTTGGGCCTGGTCACTCAAAGATCATTTGGCGCAGCTGTTTGGTGCCTATAGGGATTAAATATATTCAATATGGCGTGTTTTGGAGCCCAATGGGACCGCTTGGCAACCCGGGGTGGCAGTGCATGAAGCAGGCCCAGTCCCTGACAATTGGGTGGGCCAAGGGTGCGCTCAGTTGGCCAAGGGTGCGCTCAGTTGGCCAAGGGTGCGCTCGGGTGGCCAAGGATGCGCTCGGGTGGGCCAAGGGTGCACTCGGGTGGCCAAGGGTGCGCTCGGGTGGGCCAAGGGTGCGCTCGGGTGGGGCCAAGGGTGTGATCGGGTGGGCCAAGGGTGCGCTCAGTTGGCCAAGGGTGCGCTTGGGTGGCCAAGGATGCGCTCGGGTGGGCCAAGGGTGCGCTTGGGTGGTCCAAGGGTGCGCTCAGGTGGGCCAAGGGTGCACTCGGTGGGCCAAGGGTGCGCTCGGGTGGGCCAAGGATGCGCTCGGGTGGGCCAAGGTTGCGCTCGGTGGGCCATCCCTCGAGTATTACAGCTAATTTCCAATGGCAGATATGGGGTTAAAGCACGCTTGCCCAGCCTCGACCGTGCTCACTAATGTTTTGGGCTGATTAAAAACGTTACTGAATTTGAGCTTCAACTCGGGCACCTGCTTTATTTATCTGGCCGTGCTTCCTGTTGAGGTTTAATTTTTGTGACAGGAGCCTCATGCCATGCTTGTAACTATTCTCTGACCCTGCTTCGAGGGTCAGAGCAGGGTCAGAGAATAGTTGCAAGTACGCAACGAGGCGCCGCTCAGGAAGCACTTACAGGGTTACAGCAGGTGCCCGAGTTGAAGTTAATTTTTTTGTGACCATTTTGTAAATGGTTACAAAGAAATTAGCTTCAACTTGGGCACCTGCTGTAACCCTGTAAGTGCTTCATGGAAAAAATGTGTCCCGCTCACGGAATCGCAGATTTTTCTGCAATTTCGCAAGATTCGCGGATCGCAAAATTGCTGAAAATCCGCAAATTCCGCGAGCGAAACAAATTTTCGGGTGTCATGTTTGACAACAAGCTGTCATTTATGCACCATGCAGTCATCCTTCTACATCATCAAAATGATAAACAAACTTTTACCCCTCCTCCCAATCAGCGCTGGTAGAACCCTCATCAGCATACTAGCCATGCCCAAGGTCGATTATTGTAACGGCCTATTCATCAATGCCCAAAAAAGAGTTCTAAACAAACTACAACTAGGGCAGAACGCTGCCACTAGACTTCTAACAGCTACCCCCAAATTCCAACCGATATCAAACGTGATACGAAAGCTCCATTGGCTGCCCATTAGAAGCAGATCCAAGTTCAAGGCACTATGCATTGCATACAAGGCGGTCCACGCCAGTGGACCAGAGTTCTTAAGGAAATCGCTCTGCCCCTACAGCCCCACCAGACTCTTACGCTCTTCAGCAGAAAACCTCCTGATTGTTCCCCACACTAAAAAGGCCTCCTGGGGTGACAGAACATTCATGTTCGCCACCACCAAACTCTGGACCAGTCTCCCACTCCACATCAAGACAAGTCCCACTCTTCTCACTTTTAGGAAACTACTAAAAACCTGGCTCTTTAAACAATAGTTGGCCGTGTCAGCCTATCTTGGTCCAGTCCACAGCGCCGAGACACCCAAGGGAATTTTAGCGCTTTATAAGTTTCATAAATAAGTCTGAAAGATTGCCTTGTAAAACATTCCAACTAGCATGAGAATTTCCCGGTGTAGCTCCTTGAGATGAGGTGTGTGAGTGTGGGAGGGTGAAGGTGATTCTGCCGCCCAGTTCTAGATCTTCTGCAGGCTTCTAATCAGATGTTTGTTGATTTCAGCATAGAGGGGGTTCTTGTAGTGTAGTTTCATGGTAACAAAGATGCGGGTGGCGGTTTTCCGGGTGTTGACTGAGAGCCATTTGTAAGTCTTCCTCAGAATGTTCCGGGTGTGGAAGCATGCGACAGAGACATCTCTGACTTGTGCTGTTATGTCAAGTTTACAGTCGACGGCGATACGAAGGTTCTTGGTGGGGGTGGTGAGGGTGATAGCACGTCTTACTCTGTCGCTCACCATGTTCAGTCGCAAATAAAGGAGCTCACCCCGAAGATCATGACTTCAGTCTTGTTGGGGTTCAATGTCAGGCAGTTGGACCTCATCCATCATCCATCGGTCATTCATGTCAATGAACTGAGGATCTCTTCATTGGCTTGAGCGCTACTCTTGCTGAATGTCCCTTTGGATGCTGATGTGTTTCCCGACTGGTGATAATGGAACAACTGTTGAGTTCTCTGGAGTCTTCTTTTTGGTTGTACTGGTACTTACCTTTGGGGGTTTGGCGGGAGACCTGGATTCTGCCTTCATCCACCTCTCGTTTTGCAGTCCTGGCCTTGAATCCGACTTGATCTCTGGCCTTCCAGATGTTGTACCCTTGGTAACTTTCTTCCTTCCCCAGAGCGAGCGGCATACGGATGTGCTTGTTTCTTGTCATGGGCTAGGAGGTGCTCACGTGACGTACAGTGCATGGTTTCATTGGGGTAGATGTTTGATGGATTTGGACATTGTCTTCTGTTGTGTTGTGATAGCACTACTCTCTTGTGTTTGTCTGGGGTTAGATTGCGGCTCATCAGGAAGCGGTGATTACATCCAGCGCCTCTGGCATTATCACCCAAGGCGCTGTGTGCTGTCTGAGCTCATCTCCTCTACCTTCTCTTCCATTTCAGCAAAATCAGACTCTACGTCCAGACCTACAACGTAAGGAAGCAGATCAAGAACGTGATTGGCTACATCCGAGGCATGCACGAGCCAGGTGAGGCCGCGCGCTGCTTCAGCGAAGGCTAGATGCTGAATGAGGAGGATGTGATGGCAAATCGAACCCTTGTGATGTCAAGGAGCTCAGAGGTCACTGTGACCTTCAAATTCATACAGTGACACGTGGACACTACTGTCAAGACAGGCCACTGGCTCCATCTAGGTTTTACCGCATGCCACGCCCAATGGGTCAAACATTGCCATATTCTTAAAATATATTGAACAGCCTGTAAGACCTGATGAAGTAATCATCTTCCCAATCCTGTACCAGCACAACCAGCGCCTCACTCCTCACCCTCTCTGCTGGGATCAGCCGATCCCTCTGTCTCTCACCCTCTCTGCTTGGATCAGTGGATCCCTCTGTCTCTCACCCTCTCTGCCTGGGTCAGTGGATCCCTCTGTCTCTCACCCTCTCTGCTGGGATCAGTGGATCCCTCTGTCTCTCGCCCTCTCTGCTTGGATCTGTGGATCCCTCTGTCTCTCACCCTCTCACCTTGGATCAGTGGATCCCTCAGTCTCTGACCCTCTCACCTTGGATCAATGGGTCCCTCTGTTCCTCACCCTCTCTTCTTGGATCAGAAGATCTCTTTGTCCCTCATCCTTTCTGTCAGGTTAAGCAGATCTCTTGCTCTCATTGCAAAAAAATTATGAGCACCCACTATTTTTTTATTAGCTCCAATACTCCATCAAAATCGAGTTAGAGTATTGCAATATTGATTAAGTCTCAACAGGTGTTCTAAATCACACTAGATAGATCGCGATCAAATGTATGGTGACGCTTTTGTTGATTTGAAAATCCTCTATTCTTTACAAAAATGATCCTTCAAAAGTAGCCAACGCGTTTCGTCCCGTCTTGGGACTTCTTCAGGGCTTATGTTACGATCAATAGCTTTCTTGTTTCAGACACATATTTTTTATTTTCTAGCGTTCCAATAGAAAAGTTGTTGATCTTTACAATTTGAATATTAATCATTGAACCTAGGTGCAATTGGACTCACCTGAAATAGGTTCTGGCCCATGTCGGCCGCCGCACCAGTTCAATTGATTAGTAGTTGTGCACGGTTCATCTCTATGTGCAATCCCCTTCGTTAGAATCCTCACCATCTTTGCTGGAATTGTTGAGGTGCCGGGTTTTTAAGAACCCGGTGGTGCCAGGGGATAACACCCGAAGACCTCTGAGTTCTCCCTTGTTCCGGACCACAGAAACACTGAGTCTTCTAGTCGCAGTCAGAGATCAAGTTTTATTGGCAGCTACCAAGTAACATGTGTCCTAGAAGCACGACAACACAGGTTGTGTGTTCTCAGGAGACTGTTCGTTTTTACTGAACCAGCCTTCTCCTTATATACAGAAATAATAGCTGCAAGCAAGAATTCTTGAGTTTATGATGTGGCTGTAAACATATTTCTACAATAATACAAAGAGCGAAGTCATGTAAGCAAGCCCACATTTTAGATGTCCAGTTCGTTGATAGATTACCCAGCCAGGCCCGGAACTCCCATCAGATATCGATGAAACGCTAATAAAGAAGGGCACCTCCTAGTCATAAAACTGGCCATAAACAAGGAACGTGGACAGGTGCGTGTGTGTGTAGAAAACATGATTTGTACGTAGTGAATGGTTTGTGGTATGTTATGCATTGATGCTATCGTATTCGGCCACTGGGCGAGGAGCTGCCCAAACAGGTTTGGCTGGAGGCAATGGAGTCAGTTGGGACAGGTCAGGGGGGAGTCAGGGAGAGGTGGACGTGTCCTTTTAGACCAGGCTCGACCTTACTCAATTGACTTATCATGAGGGCAAGACACAAGATGGATGCCGTTTACAAAATGGAGTCTAAGGGTTCGGGATGGAAACTACGGTTTAATGGTGTTGGCATCCCTCGATCATGACGCAAATGCATAGGAATGATGTCCTAATCATTACCGGTCTGTTGATACCAAATTCGTCATGGGATATTGATATTTTGTGGCACGGGTATTGGATCTCGATATCGTGATAACAGTAGGGTCCAGAATTTCAGAACCACAGACCCTCCTTTTGCCCTTATGTAAGGCAATAACCCATGTTAATCTGAGTCCAAATCTGTATGAATAAATTCATGGAGATGCTGCTGTAGCATCATTCTGTTGCTCAGTTCGTCCCTTGACACAGGCTTCCTTGTACATGGGGTAGCACAGAGGCCACAGAGTGCAGGAGCGCACTGTACACACAGGCAGAACATAAACAGAAGCGCTAAGATCATCCCAATGAAGATCAGTGTTTTCCATCCCCAGGCAGTGATCAGGCCCCAGAACCACCCTAGAAGGGACCAATCTCCTTTTTCCACGTGAAGGGAACCAGATATTTCGTGTAGTTTGGAGATGGCCTGGTACACTGTTGGTGCATTATCAGGGATGAAAATACAGCAACTAGATTGGATCACTCTTCATACACACCACGATCGGCGAGTATGATATCTAGGGCAACTCGGTTCTGAAGGGTCATAAGTCGATCCGACTGAAGCTCGGTTGTCAAGTTGTCAAGGGCTCCGGCCGTTGTAATCACGGCGGATTCAACTATCCTCGATAACTGGCGAATATTCCTGCTGTTCACCATAGGCCCCCAAAATGGCAGAAAACCCTTTGCGAAGTCTGCAAATTCCTGACCCGCGGTGTCGTCTTTACTCACGACACCTCTAGCTGTCCTTGTCCGATGGTAATCTGCTCTGGCCGTGTAGGTGGGAGGCAGCAGAAATGAGATGTAACACGTGCCTGAGAAGTCAGGGGGCAACCATGTATAGGCTTGGTCGTGGCAGACGAAATACGTGCCTTTGGCTGCTAAGAATAGGGGGGAAGTTCGGGAAGCGAATACATATGTTTCCGAGCATATGCTCTTTCCTAATTGTGCTTTTGGATCCCTGCCGATACCTTGTAGACATAAGCGACCTTTGTGGGGCACTATCCAAACTGGGCGGGATTTCTTTGCTGTCTGTTCCTTACTCAGGGAAATCCCATTCTTAGTTATGTTCCAACGACTGTATGGAGTGAGTTCATCTTTGGGGATCGTTTGATACGTGTCAAACTCCCTACTCATATTTCTTATCCCTGCCACTAGTGCCTTGTTGTTGGAATCGCTTTCAATGGAACGGGTCGGGTATGGTTCTAGGGCGAACAGGAACATGGTCTGGAAAGCCCACAGAGAACCATAATAACTGAATGGCAGGATGAAGTATGGGATACCCTTATCCGTTGTGTGTGGCATGAGTCCACATATCCAACAGTTCGATGTGTTCATTATGGACTGGTTTTGGTGTAGGAGTTGAATAAATGAGTTATTTACAAATTCGAGTCTTCTGGCAGACTCGTGTTCAGGTAGAGGGTGAAAGTAGTGTGGAGAGATAGTAGGAGGAGGTGGTGGCCGGGTGTCATTTGAAAAAGTAACTTGGAATACGAATAGAGTATAACCAGTCAAAAACATCGTTATGCTACACAACATTAAAATACATGTTATCAAAAACCTTCTTTTGGCCAGTACAGTGCATAGTTGTCTTTCAATGTTCGTGAATCTGGTAGGTCTCTTTACCCTAGGAAACTCCATCCTCTAGTTGCTGCCCGCGGTGGTGGGTTGATTCTGCCAGGGAGTACGCTCTGTTCAGTCCGGGGTAACTCCCTTGGACCAACCAGAACCGTTGACCTAAACGTCCCCAGCTGCACTCCCCAGACTTCAACCGCGACCCTAGCAGCAGAACCGGATGGCGGTTCGAAAATCAAAAATGAGCAAGTTCCCTGAGAGTGAGAGAGCTGAAAAATCAAAAATAGTTCTTGGGGGAAGGGAAATCACATTAATTTGCCTTTTATTAGTCTCTTTGTCTTGACCTTAGATTATATTGTTGTTTCCCAGGTACGGTTTGGTCTTCAAACAATGTCTTAGGTTCTGAAGTGTCCAACTGCATTGACGGTGGCACAAGTCCTTGTAAAATATGATCACTCTCCTTTTCGGTACCAGTTTCTTTTAAACGTGCATCGCTGAAAGGGATGAAGCGAGGTATGGATTCTGTCTCGGAGTCGGCAATTCCTTCGTTGACCCACCGGTCGTATGGAAGGGGCAGAGGGACCCGTTTGCAGTAGGTCCCGTGTATCCAACTTTTCTTTCCTTCCACCCGAACGGCTGATCTCGTGGAAAGAAGCACAAGGTACGGTCCGGTCCACCTGGGTTGTTCGTTGTTTGTGCGCCGAAAATTCCGCACCAGAACCCAAGTGCCGGGTTCGATGGAGTGACCTGGATCATCAGAGGCTGGCGGAGAGGAACTGTGAACCTGTTGGTGTAAAACAGGCAATTTAGTTGTCAATTCGCACAAATAGTCAAGCAGTACGGGGTGTTCTATTTCGCTGAGTTTCTTTGGCCTTGGCACGCCCCAGACGTTGGCTGGGCGGCCAAACACTATTTCATGGGGGCTAAGTCCTAATCTGGAATGGACGGTCATTCTGGTCGACAGGAGTGCTAGAGGCAAGGCGTCAGGCCATTTAAGACCTGTACTGGCTTGGATCTTGGCTAGCTTGAGTTTCAACGTGCCATTGTAGCACTCTACTAATCCAGCTGATTGGGGGTGATTTGCAGCGTGGAACTTTTGGCGTATGCCTAGACACTCACACACTCTCCTCATCACACGTCCTACGAATTCACTTCCATTATCACTCCAGACGATTCTAGGCATACCAAATCTAGGGAAGAATTCTTTGACAAGGGCTTTGGCAGTTGACAAGGCGGTGTTGTCCTTAAGGGGGTACGCTTCCACCCACCTTGAAAAAGCGCAAACAACAACGAGCACATACTTCAGATTGTTGCACCTCTCCATGTGGATGAAATCGAGCTGCAAAACCTCGAACGGATACGTTGGAGGCGCAAAATGACCAGCTGGAGTTGGGGTTCCCCTACCGGGATTGTGTTTTAAACATACCATACAGTTTCTGACCACATTCTCTGCATATTTTGGGATATTACTATTCTGCCATACTGGGGCCAATAGTTTACATATTCCTTTCGAACTGATGTGCGCAATTCCGTGAGCCATCGTTACTACTGCAAGTACGTATGCGTTAGGTAATAGCCATCGCTGGTGTTCCGACAATTCGACCCAACAACCATTCGCATCTAACCTACCCTTACTTTCTCTCCATTCATTCACCTCTTTCTCAGTTGCCTCGGCTTGTATAGATTTCACGCTTTCAATGGTGTCCTCACACATTCCCACATCAGTAATCCATCTAGCGGGACCTACAACATACATCCGACTCATTGTGTTCCTTGCAGTCTCTTTCGCAACCTCGTCTGCAAATGCATTCCCGCGGCCAACATCGTCTTGAATCTTTTTGTGTGCACTGCATTTCACAATGGCAACTTGTAGTGGCAAGGTCAGTGACTCGAGGAGCTCATTAACTAGCTGACCATGCTGTATCTTTGCACCATGTGACGTCAGGAACCCACGTTCACGCCACAATCTCCCAAAACTGTGAGCCACACCAAAGGCGTATTGGCTGTCAGTGTACACATTCACTCGCTTTCCTTTCGCCAACACACATGCTCTTGTAAGTGCAATTATCTCTGCAGCTTGTGCAGAATTGTGGGAAATGTGCGCGGTCTCTATAATGGTGTGTAATGTTGTTACGGCATAGGCTGCAGTCGTATCACCATTTGGCAACTTGAAACATGAACCATCAACCCATAAAGTATCATTGCATTCAGGAAGGGGAGTGTCCTGTAAGTCTACTCTCCCTTTTGTCTCTTCTTCTGTCCTAAAGCAGCAGTCATGTTTATCAATCTCGTCTGTTTCTGTCGGGATGGGTAGTAGCGTAGCAGGGTTCAGTGTATCACACCTCTTTATGTGGATGTGACTTGCTAACAGTGTAAGTTCGTAACTGGATAGTCGAGCGCTAGTAAGATGTTGTGTCTTCGTCCTGTTTAGCAAGATGTCTACTGCATGCGGAACCATAACAATCAGAGTATTATTCATGACTAATCCAGCAGACTGTCGAATGCAGACAGCTGCTGCGGCGGTAGCCCTCAGACAACTTGGTAGGGCTTTAGCCACAGGGTCTAGAGTTGCCGAAAAATACGCGCATGGGCGCTGCTTGTCCCCAAAGTGTTGTGTTAGGACTGATAATGCACAACCTTCCTTCTCATGGACGTATAATGTAAAAGGCTTACTGTAGTTAGTGTGTCCCAACACAGGAGCCGAACACAATGCATCACGCAACTCGTGGAAACTCGTCTGACAATCTTCAGACCAGGGCATAGGATTGGGCGTGTCTTTACAGAGTAGTGCCAGCAAGGGTTTGGCTAGTAGTGAGAAATTCGGTATCCATTGTCTACAGTACGATGTAATGCCCAAGAAGGCTCGAACCTCTCTCTGTGTCCTTGGGGCACTCAGCTCTGCTATTGCCTGCATTCTTTCTGGTGTCAGTCTCCTTCCCTCCTTCGACAAGATGTGACCTAGGTAGGTTACCTCTTGTCGGCAAAATTGTAGTTTGGAAAGAGAGACTTTGTGCTTCATGTCACATAGGTGACGCAATAATGACAACGTGGCTTGTTTGCAAATTTCTTCAGTGTCTGCAGCGATCAGCAGATCGTCTACATACTGAATCAGAGTTGACCCATCTGGCAGAACAATAGTGTCCAGTTGTGTTTTCAGGGCCTGACTGAATATTGATGGGCTTTCGCAGTAGCCTTGAGGAGCGCACTTGAAGCGGAAGCTTCGTCCTCCTAAATTGAATCCAAAAATATCTCTACTCTCCTCAGCAATCGGGATGCTGAAGAAAGCGTTCTTCAGGTCGATCACCGAGAACCAATTTGCTGAAGCTGGAACCATCGTCAACAAGGCAGTAATGTCGGGGACAACTGGAAACTGTGGGATAACTACCTTGTTCACTTCTCTGAGGTCAATCACAAACCTGTACACAGGGGGCTGTGAAGGATCAGTACGCTTTAAGACTGGTAAAACTGGACTGTTACAAACATTTCCTGTTGTTTCTTCGATGACATCTTTGTCAATCAGATCATAAACAATCGTCAACAATGCTTTTTCGCATTCGCTGGATATTTTGTATTGGGGAATACGAGGCAACCTAACGTTGGCTTTCAAAGTTATGACATACGGTACTATCTCCAAACGACCTACATCAATAGAAACGTTAGCCCAGAGTATATCAGGAAGACATGACAATTCAGTTGTAATATTTTCCTTTGACACATACATTGGAGAAATGACTTTCTTACCTAAAGTAAGCTGTACTCCCAAGGGAGAACAGTACAAAGTCGCATACAACCTCTTTAGTAAATCCAAACCTAACAAATTTTCACCGCAACCTGTTGTCAAAATGAGGGGTGCTTCTAATTCGCATGGGCCAACAGAAAGGGACATGGGACTAGAGATTGGGTTTCTAACAGGGGCGCCAGAGAAACCTACTGAGACATTCATTTCGCCAGACAAAGGTGCGCCAGGAAGTTTTGAGTGCATAATAGAACTTTTTGTAGCACCAGTATCCAGCAGAAATGGCTCTGACACTCCTGAGGCAATCACCTCGACATAAGGTCCATTCTGATCTACTGGAACTGAAACAACTCCCTCTCTTTGTCCATGGCTGTCCTAGCAATCATTACCCTCATTTTCGTGTTCGGTGTAATAGTCGTCAGCATAGTACTGAGCTGACCTAGACGATGCATTATTCTGTTGGTCAAAGCTGTTCATGGAATTCTGAGGCGGAAAAGAAGCTGTGTTCTGGGAGAAATTTCCACGGCACCTACCCTTATGAACATTTTGAACACCTCTACCCCTTATACCTGAAACACCGTTAAAATGTCGCGCAAGAGCCGGACAATTACCTTTAAAATGACCCTCTTCCTTGCAATATGCACATTGATTCGGGCCATACGGAAGACGCTGATGGGAAAACTCGTTTCCTTGCGCGTTTCTCGAATACTGCTGTTGTGGTTGATAATTGGGCTGACTAGCCGTGCGAGGCGGATAGGCCTGCTGGAAAAGAACCTTAGTTTTCAAATCTTTAGTCTTTTTGTCTACCTTATCTAGCTCGTCTTTGCGCCTATTTTCATAGTACTGGGCTGTAGCTAAAATCTGCGCTGACGTAGAGACAGCCCAAGCACTCTCTGAATCTTTTAGTTTAGTACACAGTTCAGGAAGCAAATTATGTACGAATTTGTCTACAAACAATCTTTGACCACCCTCGGTAGCCATATCTTGACCACTATGATCGGTGAAAGTCTCCTCAAATCTCGTGAAAAAGTCAGACACATTCTCATCCTTCTTCTGCTTGCACGCAGATAGCTTGTCCCAGTTTACCCGTAACTCAGGCATTAATGTTTTCATGTACGTGATAATTCTACCGGGAAGTTCGGCTATTAACGGCTCAGGTTTAGAACCACCTATTTGTCTAGCATCTATAGCGGTAATATTAGCCCATGAGTCACCTAGTTCTTGGTCATGGTCCGTATGACGAATTTTACTCCATAAAGGATGTGGGACAACATTCCCAAACAACATGTCTACATCTGCTAAATTCATTATGCATGAGTTTGCAGTCTACGATAACTCCTTATAATACCCAGTCGGGTTTTTACGGGGATCAGGTAGTGTTTGCTTGAGTGCTAAAACTTCTGATCTTTTCCAGGGGACATGTACCCATACACGCTGGAAATGAGGCAGAATTGGCGGTACTACATTCGCATCGCCTTCCCTCCAAACCGGAGGAACCTCTCTCATGGGGTACTGTCTCGCTCTTTTCCTACCTGATACGTCGTCTTGGTACAATGATCTAGAGACGTTTCCCTTACTCCTATAAGAGAACAGCAACTCTATCGCTTTCTCAACATCTGCACCTATAATCATACCTTCATGGAACTTAAAACGCGTACGCCATAGTTCGTCCATTGTGTATTTGGGATCATTCGTCTCCAAATCTTCGTACAGATATACACACATCTCTTCGAATACGTGTCTCTGAGTGGGTGCATTCCATTGACGGAAAACTTCCATAACAGACTGAACATCATATCTAACAGTATCCGCAATCCATTGGCGTGCTAGTTCATTCAGCACTTTTCTTTCCTCGTAATCAGGCAGTTGACTACGTAACTGTCTATCTTCTAAAACAGAAGGGCGACCCGAAGAAAGGTGAAAGCAGACCAGTGACGGTACCTGTCACTCTTTGTCTAAATAGAAGGAGAAGCTTGCGGAGGGGCAAATGCATCAGAAAAGACAGGCTGAGGCGAAGAAGAAATCGAGGCCATAGCAGAGGAAGTTGAAACAGTGGCAGACGTAGTATCATAGGGAACAGTTGGAGCTGTAGGCCAAGTGGTAGAAGTAGATGGAGTATGTAGCAAAGATGGCGGCCCTTGAGAAGGCTGCGCCAGAGAAGTAGAAACCAGCTGAAGAGGAGCTGGCGTTCGTGCAAGAGCTGGGTTACGTGCGCCGGGGCGCGGTATAGTAAAATGCTTTGGTGGTGCGGTAGCGTCTAACGCATACGGCGGTGGCGAGTTTAATAAGTGGGACATTAACGGATCTTTCTCGGATCTTTCCTCTTGACCTTGTCCCTTATTTGGTAACATCGGGTAACATTTATCTACTGCTAGTTTCTTGCTCCTAAGTATTTGTTCGCTTTCCTGCTCTTCCTCGTTATCTCTGTATGCAACGGCAGCTTGTACCATCGACATACCTCTTTTATTCCTTTTTGCTAATTTCATTTCTTTCTGTTTGGCTTCTTTGCGCCATAAGCGAAAAGAGTCAAACATTGCCGGCCGGGCTTTTTTCTTGAACAATTTGACCTCTAGGTTGTCTAAGATTTCTGGGTCAAAACTACCATATTGGGGCCACTTTAAAACACCATCCTTGCGGGTGTATTTTATCCACACTTCATTATATGTGATAGGACCTACGCCATGCTTCACATAGAGCTCATATGTTGGAGTTCCAATCGGAGGAACCGGACAAGAATCATCTAATCGGGAGTCCTTACTACAACCAAGACAAAACAAGTTTCCAAGTCTGCTAAAACCAGGCATCTTCGCTCACTAGTCTAGCTTCAAACTTCAAAGGATTATCTATTACGATATTTCTCGTGAATACACGAGTCCTTCGGCTTTGGGGCTTGCAAGTACCAAATCAAAGCGTATCTCAAGGATACCAAAAACTAAGGATCAAACTAAGGACTGGGAGACGCTCCACTTATACTTAACTGAAGTATTTGAAGATCGATGACGTCGCTAGAAGACTCGTCTATCGTTTCGCTCTACCAAGGATCACTGGGTCCAAAACAAGGCGATAGTCAGGGCAGCAGTCCTTTGTAGCCGTCGGGACGCGGGGAACCTCGCAGCAAAGACCTTCGGAACCACGTCGACATACAGGGGTCGCTGAAGTGGCTGGCCGTCCTCTGGAATTTTCACACGAAGCTCCTCACGAACATCTAGCTTGGACCGTCGCCGCTTGATACCGCCCCGAGTTGGGCGCCAACTGAGGTGCCGGGTTTTTAAGAACCCGGTGGTGCCAGTGGATAACACCCGAAGACCTCTGAGTTCTCCCTTGTTCCGGACCACAGAAACACTGAGTCTTCTAGTCGCAGTCAGAGATCAAGTTTTATTGGCAGCTACCAAGTAACATGTGTCCTAGAAGCACGACAACACGGGTCGTGTGTTCTCAGGAGACTGTTCGTTTTTACAGAACCAGCCTTCTCCTTATATACAGAAATAATAGCTGCAAGCAAGAATTCTTGAGTTTATGATGTGGCTGTAAACATATTTCTACAATAATACAAAGAGCGAAGTCATGTAAGCAAGCCCACATTTTAGATGTCCAGTTCGTGATAGATTACCCAGCCAGGCCCGGAACTCCCATCAGATATCGATGAAACGCTAATAAAGAAGGGCACCTCCTAGTCATAAAACTGGCCATAAACAAGGAACGTGGACAGGTGCGTGTGTGTGTAGAAAACATGATTTGTACGTAGTGAATGGTTTGTGGTATGTTATGCATTGATGCTATCGTATTCGGCCACTGGGCGAGGAGCTGCCCAAACAGGTTTGGCTGGAGGCCATGGAGTCAGTTGGGACAGGTCAGGGGGGAGTCAGGGAGAGGTGTACGTGTCCTTTTAGACCAGGCTTGACCTTACTCAATTGACTTATCATGAGGGCAAGACACAAGATGGATGCCGTTTACAAAATGGAGTCTAAGGGTTCGGGACGGAAACTACGGTTTAATGGTGTTGGCATCCCTTGATCATGACGCAAATGCATAGAAATGATGTCCTAATCATTACCGGTCTGTTGATACCAAATTCGTCATGGGATATTGATATTTTGTGGCACGGGTATTGGATCTCGATATCGTGATAACAGTAGGGTCCAGAATTTCAGAACCACATTGTACCTTGCCCTCCCAGATTTTTCTAGCTCAGCAGATCCTTCTGTCACTCACCCTCTCTGGATTGTGGAGAAGTGTGGCTCAGGGGTTAGAGGCGGCAGACCCGGAAGCTGAGATCGGTCCTGGACCAGGGTTCAATTCCCCGCCTCGGCGGGTCTTGGACTAAAAATTCCACGGACTCGATAATTCTCGCCCCGGTGCCTCCTCGACTCACGGGTTCACACTCTGCGACTCTGGGCAATAGCTTGCTTAATCTCCACAACGGCCCCTCGCGGCGGGATGCCTGACTTTCACCTTGTGGATACCCTGCTATCTCACAGGGGAATATCAGGACGGGTTCCCTAAGCAAGCGCCGGGACACCCACTGCGGGTAGCCGTGCGCTATATAAGCACAATCTACATTTACATTTACATTTACATTTACATCAGCAGGTCTCCAAGTCTCCATGTCCTTCACCCTTCCTGCCTGCATCTGCTATTCCTTCTGCCCCTCACTGTCCTAACCTGGATATACAGCCCTCTACCCTCACACCCATGCTGCCTGGATGGACAGCCCTCTACCCTCACACCCATGCTGCCTGGATGGACAGCCCTCTACCCTCATGCCCATGCTGCCTGGATCATGTTCTGTCCCTCCATGTATAGGTAATCGCTCTACCCGCATCTCGACCGTTCGTCTGTCTGGATCTGCACTCTCTCTGCCCCATGATCTGCCCCTCTGTGAAGGGGCAGTGTCTCTGCCCTCACCCCCCGCCTTGTGAGAATCTTGTGCCCTATTTTCTTTTTTAATGTACAATATTTTACACACATCCCCTCCCAAACACTGTGTGTCTACCCTGCGGAGTCCACCCGTAGAGGCGACAAAATAATCATCAAGACATTAAACATCAAGACTAAGTTACTCACCTTCGGTAACACTTTTTCTGATGTAGTTTTTTTCTAACCACAGATCCTCACCTTGTACATTTCCTTGGACACCAAAGTGGACCCAGAAACCTTTGTTTGCAATTCTCTTTTCCATTGGCATATGGCGTCATGAGGCTCCGCGTCAGATTTGTCCTACCCCACGTGTGACATTGGGGCCCCGATATATATGCCACATCCGCGTGCTGGCATCAGAGGCTTTCTGATCTCTGTTCGCACCTTCGATGCAGATCCACTGAAAGGAGAATATGGTGGTGTAAAGACTTCCAGATTTTGGGATCTTATTCATGGACTGAGTGAGAACATTTCAGAAAGTGAGGAGGACGGGCGGGTCAGTGAGGAACCTGCGTGAGATAGAGGGGCATATTTACAAGGAGCTTGCGCCTCACTTACGTAATTTTTCATGACTCACGGGCAACACTGTCTTGCTCTATATTTACAAGGTGACTCTTCTAGGCCGATACGTCACTTTTCGTTGGCCTGCATCGTTTTTTACCTTTGTTGGAATCAGCTGCGTCACGTTAGAAATAATATATGCAAGGTAGACATTCCCATGTAAAATCCCTCTTAAAACGTACGCCCTGGTATTCATGAAAAGTGACGCATCATCGGGAAGCGGGCCGCTGCACTTGAATGCATCAAAATTCACAAGCCTCTGAAATGCAGGCATAGGAATGACGCATTGTGTGTGGCATAGGAATCTGACCAGCTGAAGTCACTTCCAACCATGTAATCTGCAAGGAAATCACGTCCCCTAAACAGGTAAGTTCACATATAAGGTGGGTGACTCAGTAAATGTTACGTTACACAACATTAATGACTTGTGTTCACACACATATAGTCTCACACAATACGTCACCATTACGTAGCTATAGTGGTACACAGAGGTGCACTATGCCCACTTGTATGAGAGACATACAGGTCCAATGTAATGGAGTCCAAAGTGAGTTTTACACTTGATCGCCTTACAGTCGGCTACTTTCATCAGTCAATACTGATGCATCGCCTCTCTGTTTTTGACGCATTGCTGTAGTTGCGTCAGTCTTATTTCCAACTACAGCAATGTGCCACTTTTAGGCTTGATGCCTTGGGGCATCCTTCCCACAGAACCGTCATATTAATGAAGTATCCGTGGGTTGTAAATATGGCGCATCCTTGGCATCGTAAGGATTTTTGCTGCAGGCACAAGTCATTTTGACACATTGATGTGTTACCGCCGTGATGCATCATTTCTTGTAATTAAGGCTCAGGGGGCATATTATCAAGCAATAGTGATAATTATCGCTATTGCTTGGTTAGAGACAAAATTTTACCGCAGAGCTGCGGCGATTTTTATCGCAGATAAACCTTGCTATTACCAAGGTTTATCGCAAATGCGATAAAAAACGGCCGCAATGCATGAATATCGCTGAAAAGTCTGCGATATTCGTGCATTACCGAGCTAATGCTCTTAGCCATGTTATCCACCTCCCATTGGATAACATGGCTAAGAACTGCTCAGGGCAGGTGTTAGCTTTTGGAGATATTCGCGCTTAGCGCGAATATCTCCAAATGTCGGTAATAGGAGATAGCGATGTTAGCGACTGTTTCCAGTCGCTAACATCTTGGCACGCCCACTTTGCATGTCATTAGTGATAAATATCACTGACATGCAAAGCGGGGCCCAAGATGGTCGCTATCTCCTACTAGCTGTCGCTAACTGGTGTTAGCGACAGCTAGGTAATAGGGAGATCATTTTATCTCCGCTTTCTTGGCTTTTAAAGCCAAAAAAGCGGAGATAAACAAACCCCCTTGATAATATGCCCCAGAGTCTCGACCAGAAAAGGCGTTTCCGAAGGAAAGTAACTTCCGATAGAGACGTCTAACCGCGGAGTCCTCACCTTGTGAATAGACACCAAAGCAGCACCGCCCAGGTGGTGGGTCTGTGTAACGGCTCAGACAAGGAAGTCCGGCAGGACAGATTGGGCGCAGTGCCCGTCCTGTGGACCTGACTGTCCAGCAGGTAAAGCTTCATGAACATGTGGAGGGACGCTGACGGGGCTATCTAACAAGTGTCCAGAACTGGCCACTGCTCACTAGTGCAGTCGTGGCCGCCTTGGCTCTGGTGGAATGAGCACACAATCCTTCGGGCCTTGCTTCTTGTCAACCCAGAGCAGATCTCCACGCATAACTCATTCTTTCTGGAGATGGTTCTCTTTGCACCGCTTTCAGCTTTTTAACTCGACAGAAACTAATGAACAGCTGGTCATCTTGTAGGTACTTCCTGGTCCTGTCAATGTAGAAACTAACAGCCTGATTCATCATAGTCCCGTTTTGCGAGCCCCTAATAGCGATTCATAAGGAATCGCTATTTAGGACTTGCAAAACGGTATTCATGTAGGAATTGCTAAATAAATAGCGATTCCTACACATTCCTTATTTGCGAGTAGCAAATTGCTAATCGCAAATAAGGAATAACTCCCCATACATTCCTATGAGCCAAAAGGCCCATAGGAATGAATCGGGAGTATTCCTTATTTGCGATTAGCAATTAGCTAATCGCAAATAAGATAGCAATTTAAAGGGTGCCAGGGGTGTCCAAAGGACACCCCGTAGCACCCCTTAAATGCAAATTGAAACAGGTGTTGCGCACACACATGTCCAAAGGACATGTGTGTGTGCAACATGCAACTTAGAAAAATGCTTTTAAAAGCATTTTTCTAAGTTTTTGCTATTTACCACGAGGTTTGACCTCGCGGTAAATAGCGGGCCGAAATTGCGAATTCGCAATTTTTAAATGGATGATGAATTGCATTTAAGGAATCTCAAATAGAGATTCCTTAAATGTAATTCCTCACAAAATAGCGAAATCGCTATTAGCGATTTTTGCATTTGGGATGATGAATCCCAAATGCAAAAATAGCGCTCGCAAAGGGCCAGATTCTCAGAATCTGGCCCTTTGCGAGCCGATTTCGGCTTGATGAATCAGGCTGTAAGGGTCCACTTCAGATCCAAGCGGTGGAGCCTTTCCTCTTCTTTGGAGGGATTTGTAGGTTGTGCAGGTTCAGGCGTTGGACCATTCCATGCTTTTGCAACAGAAAGTCCTTTCGAAGAGGCAGCCACATTTGAAGACAGCTGTCCATGGCCAGAAGCTCTGGGTGCCACCCTCTCCTTGCCATGTCCGGAGCCACTGGAATGGCTTGTGCCTTTTTCAACCCTCTGGGCAGGAGAGGCAAAGGTGGAAAGACATACAGGAGTCCTGAGCCCCCATTCGGATGGAAGGCCTCTCTGAGGCAGAGCTGCCTTGGAAACTCCAGTGTGCCAATGTTTTGACACTGCGCATTCTCTGCAGTGGCGAATAGATTGCGCCACATTTCTTCCATCGTTGGAAGACGCCCTGTGCCACCTTCTAGTGCCAACGCCATCGCTGATCCTCCGGGCAACATCGGCTCTGTGTCCGGCAACTTACTCAGGAGACTTCACAAGCGGACCAGCTTATCAAGGCCCAGTGTCTGGTCAGGTACTTTCTATCATAGCGTAGAAACACACATTTCATGGACATTTCAGAGGCTTATTAAGGCTTCTTGGTCTTTGACTTCGTGTTGCTTTAAGGACATGTTTGCTACTATAGAGTTATTTTCAGTGAGGTGCTTTCTGCTTACCTGCTGAGTACCATCGGTGGTGAATCCCAATATCCTTTTCTGCCTTGAAAAAGTCTTTAGGACGAAACACGTGTCGGCTGCCTGTTTGTACTGGATAACACATCCGGATCAAGGAATGTGGATAACTGTGGAGACAATAAATCACTTGCAATATAACCTCAACTTTACGTAAGGAAACTTGTTTGTCATTTAATACGTAGCACGCTTTTGGATTACTGTGTGTGCTTCAGTGTTGTTCTCTAACTTCTGCCAAGTTTGTCCGCCCTGGAGTTTAAAGATCCTGACAGGTGCTGGGGGATGAGGGAACGGCCCTGTGTATTCAGCCATCTCCAGAGATGTCGAGCCTACAGGCACAGGACCCAGGACCCCACTCCGCCCGTTCGTTGCAGTACAACACGTCATGCTGTCTGGGAGAACATGTATCCGGTCTCTCCTGATGTGGTGGCGGGCTTCCACAGGAGACCAGAGTCCTCAGATCTCCTCGTCTCCCAGGCAGTCTCCACAACAGAGCAGCAAGGCCTCTGCTATGACCATGAGCTCTGCATGCAGTCGAGAGAGGGGTCTTGTGCAGGTCTGACCACGGGTGGACATCTTCCACTGCAGATCTTTCCCAGTCTCCTCCAGCACGTGGATGGACTCTGGTAGTTCCCCCAGGGACTGAGCTCACTGACACTTCACACTACACTGTGGAGCCTGCATGTGTCACCGGCGCGGCCCACAAGCAGTCGGGAGGAGAACTCGGCACATAAAAAGATAGGTCCGGTCTATCTATGTCCAGCGTTCTCCGCCGCGACTGTGGAGTGTCCCCACTCATGAACTTACTATTGAATTGTAGTTTTGTGAATTCTGAAAAAGAGTAAACTATCACAAATGTGTACGTTTACCTTTGTGAATCACGCAGATGGTCTCTCAGCTCAAGCCTCAATCATTGACTCCGCCTCTTCTCTCAAGCCTCAATCATTGACTCCGCCTCTTCTCTCTAGCCTCAATCATTGACTCCGCCTCTTCTCTCTAGCCTCAATCATTGACTCACTTTGTCCTCTGCAGCCTCAATCATTGACTCAGCCTCTTCTCTCCATCCTCAATCACTGACTCAGCCTCTTCTCTCTATCCTCAAGCATTGACTCAGCCTCTTCTCTCCATCCTCAATCACTGACTCAGCCTCTTCTCTCTATCCTCAAGCATTGACTCAGCCTCTTCTCTCTATCCTCAAGCATTGACTCAGCCTCTTCTCTCCATCCTCAATCACTGACTCAGCTTCTCCTCTGTAGACTCAATCATTGACTCAGCTTCTCCTCTCTACCCTCAGTCATTGACTCAGCTTCTCCTCTGTAGCCTCAGTCATTGACTCAACTTCTCCTCTGCAGCATCAATCATTGACTCAGCTTCTCCTCTGTAGCCTCAGTCATTGACTCAGCTTCTCCTCTCTACCCTCAGTCATTGACTCAGCTTCTCCTCTGTAGCCTCAGTCATTGACTCAACTTCTCCTCTGCAGCATCAATCATTGACTCAGCTTCTCCTCTGTAGCCTCAGTCATTGACTCAGCTTCTCCTCTCTAGCCTCAGTCATTGACTCAGCTTCTCCTCTGTAGCCTCAGTCATTGACTCAGCTTCTCCTCTCTGTAGCCTCAGTCATTGACTGAGATTCTCCTCTGCAGACTCAATCATGACTCAGCTTTTCCTCTCTAGCTTCAGTCATTGACTCAGCTTCTTCTCTAGCCTCAGTCATTGACTCAGCTGCTCCTCTCTAGCCTCAGTCATTGACTCAGCTTCTCCCCTCTACCCTCAATCATTGACTCAGCTTCTCCTCTGTAGCCTCAGTCATTGACTCCGCTTCTCCTCTGTAGCCTCAGTCATTGACTCCGCCTCTTCTCGCTAGCCTCAGTCATTGACTCCGCCTCTTCTCGCTAGCCTCAATCATTGACTCCGCCTCTTCTCTCTACCCTCAATCATTGACTCAGCTTCTCCTCTGTAGCCTCAATCATTGACTCCGCCTCTTCTCTCTAGCCTCAATTATTGACTCAGCCTCTTCTCTCTAGCCTCAATCATTGACGTAGCTTCTCCTCTGCAGCCTCAATCATTGACTCAGCATCTTCTCTCTAGCCTCAATCATTGACTCAGCCTCTTCTCTCTAGCCTCAATCATTGACTCAGTTTCTCCCATGTAGCCTCAATCATTGACTCAGACTTTTCTCTCTAGCCTCAGTCATTGACTCAGCCTCTCCTCTCTAGCCTCAATCATTGACTCAGCCTCTCCTCTCTAGCCTCAATTATTGACTCAGCTTCTCCTCTGCAGCCTCAATCATTGACTCAGCCTCTTCTCTCTAGCCTCAATCATTGACTCAGCCTCTTCTCTCTAGCCTCAATCATTGACTCAGCCTCTTCTCTCTAGCCTCAATCATTGACTCAGTTTCTCCCATGTAGCCTCAATCATTGACTCAGACTTTTCTCTCTAGCCTCAATCATTGACTCAGCCTCTTCTCTCTAGCCTCAATCATTGCCTCAGTCTCTCATCTCAAACCTCAATCATTGCCCCAGCCTCTCTTCTCTCTAGCCTCAATCATTGACTCAGCGTCTTCTCTCTAGCCTCAATCATTGATTCAGCCTCTTCTCTCTAGCCTCAATCATTGCCTCAGTCTCTCATCTCAAACCTCAATCATTGCCCCAGCCTCTCTTCTCTCTAGCCTCAATCATTGACTCGGTTTCATATCTCTAGCCTCAATCATTGACTCAGCATCTTCTCTCTAGCCTCAATCATTGACTCAGCTTCTCAGCCTCTCCTCTCTAGCCTCAGACGTTGACTCCGCCTCTTCTCTCAAGCCTCAATCATTGACTCCACCTCTTCTCTGTAGCATCAATCATTGACTCAGCCTCTTCTCTCTAGCCTCAATCATTGACTCCGCCTCTTCTCTCTAGCCTCAATCATTGACTCAGTTTCTCCTCTGTAGCCTCAATCATTGACTCAGCCTCATCTCTCTAGCCTCAATCATTGATTCAGCCTCTTCTCTCTAGCCTGAGTCATTGACTCAGCCTCTCCTCTCTAGCCTCAATCATTGACTCAGCCTCTCCTCTCTAGCCTCAATCATTGACTCAGCCTCTCTTCTCTCTAGCCTCAATCATTGACTCAGCCCCTTCTCTCTAGCCTCAGTCATTGACTCAGCCTCTTCTCTCTAGCCTCAGTCATTGACTCAGCCTCTTCTCTCTAGCCTCAGTCATTGACTCAGCCTCTTCTCTCTAGCCTCAATCATTGACTCCGCCTCTTCTCTCTAGCCTCAATCATTGACTCAGTTTCTCCTCTGTAGCCTCAATCATTGACTCAGCCTCATCTCTCTAGCCTCAATCATTGATTCAGCCTCTTCTCTCTAGCCTGAGTCATTGACTCAGCCTCTCCTCTCTAGCCTCAATCATTGACTCAGCCTCTCCTCTCTAGCCTCAATCATTGACTCAGCCTCTCTTCTCTCTAGCCTCAATCATTGACTCAGCCCCTTCTCTCTAGCCTCAGTCATTGACTCAGCCTCTTCTCTCTAGCCTCAGTCATTGACTCAGCCTCTTCTCTCTAGCCTCAGTCATTGACTCAGCCTCTTCTCTCTAGCCTCAATCATTGACTCCGCCTCTTCTCTCTAGCCTCAATCATTGACTCAGTTTCTCCTCTGTAGCCTCAATCATTGACTCAGCCTCATCTCTCTAGCCTCAATCATTGATTCAGCCTCTTCTCTCTAGCCTGAGTCATTGACTCAGCCTCTCCTCTCTAGCCTCAATCATTGACTCAGCCTCTCCTCTCTAGCCTCAATCATTGACTCAGCCTCTCTTCTCTCTAGCCTCAATCATTGACTCAGCCCCTTCTCTCTAGCCTCAGTCATTGACTCAGCCTCTTCTCTCTAGCCTCAGTCATTGACTCAGCCTCTTCTCTCTAGCCTCAGTCATTGACTCAGCCTCTTCTCTCTAGCCTCAATCATTGACTCCGCCTCTTCTCATCTCCCCTCAGACCGGTACGTGATGCTTGGCAATCACCGTGACGCCTGGGTCTTCGGTGCCATTGACCCCTCCAGAGGGACCGCAGCCATGATGGAGCTCAGCCGCGCAATGGGACGGCTTCTTAAGGATGGTAAGAGGTGCCCGGGAAATACAGCACAATCTGGCACAGGGGCACAGTGTCACTGCACGTGTGCACAATGCACACAATAAATGCAGATACACACACATACGGGACACTGGGGTCGAAGTAGCATTGACATCCCACAGATTCTGTGGCAAGAAACTTTAGAGATGGAGAAAGCTCCCCTGCATGGCTCGGAGAGTGGGCGCCGCCGCCCCGAGTTCACGATAACAAACTGACTTTTGGCACGCATTTCAGCACACATGGCAGTCATGGATGTGTGGTGGAGGCATGTTTGATAGAGTGAGGATCTGCAGTCTGGAGGGCACAAGAAGAACAGGTTCTTTAAATATAACCATAGCTCAATCCTGACGAGCCGTAGCACAGTTCAGGGTAGCACAGCTTGGCACCTTGCTGTGCTGCCCTGTGTCAAAGTGAAAGGGCAGGAATGCACCACACTTATGCAATATGGGGCACCCCTGTTCTTTGCCCTGCACTGGTGCCATTTGGCCCCACGGTGCAAGGGGGCCGGTGTTGTCAGCAGGATTGTTTTTCTGCAGGAGGGGGACGTTCCTGCACAAAACCAATTCTGGGAGTCATTTTCCTCTTTCCATGTATGCTGAAGAACGCAGAACGAAGCACTCCTGGAAAGAGGAAAAAATGAAGAGGAATGAAGTTATTGCTCTTCGTTGCAGCTGCCCAGGTAAGGCGTCAGGTTTTGGCGCTTCCCCAAGTTTACACGGTTTTATAAATCTTGGGAAGCGTCAAAATCTATGGAAAACCCACCACAACGCCCATGGAACACCTCCCTGGCACAGAGTGAAGCAACGCAGAGACTCGCGCTGCCTCGCCTCACTCCATATCTATGAGGCCAGACAAAGCCAAGCAAAGCAGCTTAGTGTGACCTAAAAAATAGGATGTTATAGTTTGTGCTGTCAAAGCGCCACAATAAGTGATGCTCCAGCACTGCACGGGGCTCATAAATATTCCACAAAGTGTAAAGCATTTATCAGCAGCAAAACAGTCAATAAGTAAGAAACACAACACAATAAAAATCCCACTTGAACATATGATACCAGGGAAGGATACGACTACCAAACTGAGACAAAACCCTAACTTAACGACTTTCGGTATCCAAACAAGGCATCTAGTGGCAGTAAAGTTAGGAATCCTAACTTCTATAAAAACGGATCCATGGTCGCTTGATGGTGACCTGGTTAGTTTCAGTGGTAAAACAGGGAGATGTTTCTGGAATACAAGGGCCCTAAGGGGCTTGTCCATTGTATTGGATAAAACTGTAAAAGAACTCCCTAGTTGGAAAGGGTCGGAAATATTGTATTTTGCGGGGTTTATGAGGGAGGTAGCCCTGGTCACAAGAAAATCTAATTCGCACAGAAATACGAGTCCTGTTCCGAGCTCCCTACGCTTGCTTAATAAAGAAATAAACACACTGGTTAGGGAACAATACTTGAATAGGTCTGCAGAAAGGTCTCGTAAAATAACCTTACTAAGGAGAAGGAGAAGTAGAGTAAAGTTAAAGATTAAAAAAGAGAGGGAAGACTCCTTATGGATAAAGTTAAGGGAGGCTGTAAATAGAGGGAATGTAAGACTATTTTGGTCTCTCATTGGTGAGGGTAGTGGAACAAGAATCAGGTCCCTTCCTCCTCCTATTTCCGAGAAAGTTTGGGTGGGTTATGTTGCGCAATTATATGCTGGTAATGGGCCTGTTGAGGACGACAGAAGGTTGGGCGATGTCGGACCGTTGTTTGAGCCGCCCTCTGAAAAGATCATCGAATCAGCCATAAAGGATTTGCGCTCTTCTGTTTTGGTGTTAAAACAGGATGCCGAATCATGGAGCAAGATCCTATTTCCAGTGTATAGATTTTGCTTCCTACATAGAACTGTTCTCCCCTCTTGGAGGGGGAGTATACTGGTACCCCTGTTCAAGAAGGGGGATAGGATTGTGCCCCAAAATTATCAACAAATAGCTTTGCTTGACGCTATAGGGAAAGTATTTGCGAAATGTCTTTTAACACTAATTTCTGACTAGGTAGATGGAGGTCAGTTGCTGCCATTGGAGCAGACGGGTTTCCGTAAGGGTCACAGCACAATGGATAATTTATCCCCCTTGCAGATAATTTCGGATAAATACATAGGGGCCCGAGGTGGAAGAGTTTATGCTGCGTTCATAGATTTCTCCACAGCATTCGACAAAGTCGATCGCCCCCTGCTGTGGAGGAAGCTATCTTCCCTCGGAATGCCCTCACTGCTCTTGGATTTAGTTAGGGATCTCCATTCTGATACCTGGTGCAGGGTTTTATTGGGTGTCGAAAGAGGGCTATCCCAGGCGATACCCACTGCAAATGGATTGAAACAAGGATGTCTATTAGCGCCATTACTATTCTCCCTATACATTTCTGACTTACCTTTGTTTTTGTCTTCAAGTGATGGTAACGCCCCACTATTAGGGGGCTCTCCGATTGTCTGTATGCTATATGCGGACGATATCCTGATATTGAATTTAACACCGAAAGGCTTGAACAATCGTCTACAAGCACTTTCCGCATAAGCAGAACATCATCACCTGAAAATAAACGTAGCAAAAAGTAAAATCATGTGTATGGCTGGTAGGAGAAAGACGAAATATGAGAACTTTAGGTGGACGGTGGGAGGACATAGGCTGGAGGTGGTGAATTCCTGTGTTCTAAGGGAAGATAATATCTGCCAATTTGAGCGATAAGGATCATGTTGCTAACAATTCTCGAAAGGCTCTGGCTCAGGGTAAAAGTCTGAGTGCTTTTTATTGCGCAACGGGGAAAAGACATTTCCCTTATTTGCTAGAGGTTTTTCGCGCAAAGATTTCAGCATCCCTGCTCTATGGTGTTGAACAAATTGATTTGGGGCAATGGAGTTTTCTGCATACTGTAGAGGGAAAAAACCTCCGACAATTAGCCTCAGTTAATACTGCCTGCACAGCGGCTGCCCTTAGATTAGAGTTTGGAATTCGCAGTAGTTGGGTGCAGGCTTTAGCAGGGATCGTTCGCTGGGTGTCGTGCCTGGCCCGGGGGGACTCAGGGACCATGCAGAGTCTTATGAAAAAAGAATTGTTGGGATCCTTAAAAGAACACTCTAGAATTGTGAGGAATTTTAGAAAGGCGGTTGAATACCTGCAATTAGATGAACTAACTTTATTCACATTGTCCCCAGGCCAATTGAAAGCTGTTTTAAAACTGGCCACTTGGAAACTGAGTTTTAGCCTAGACAGGGAGGCAATTCTTGCAAAAAAAGGCCCCTCTCCATTTCTTGACTCCTGCCTATATAAGAAAATGCAACCGTACGTTTCTTGGAATATACCTCACGGTATACGGCGTTTTTGGTTCCTCTTGAGGCAGGACCTCCTTCCTCTAAATAATTTAACATCTAGATGGTATGGGTCCCCTGCAATTTGTCACCTTTGCAATATGTCCACCCAGGATATTGTACATGTCCTCTTTATATGCCCAGCCTTGCGGATATCACGTAGAAAGTGGTTTAGACATATATGTTTAAAATTGGGTCTCTTGACGGCGAGCTCTTTTTTGAATGCTTTGTACAATCCGCCCAATGAAATGTTCTGTCTTAATATATTTAACTTTTTAAAATGTTTTCTAGATATTTATTAGAGGGCTTGGGAATCAAATGCTTGTCAGTATTTTTTTTTATTTTTTTAATGCAAAGTTTGTGTATGCACAAATATATGTTGTATTTCTTTTATGTGGATCTCTTATGAGTTCCAAAACATAAATAAAGAATTGAATTGTGTGAAATGCCTTCTGTGAATATCAAAAGTAGTAAGTTTAGGATTTTATCTCAGATTAGTTCTGTGAATCAGTCCCTCTCTCTCCATCTTCCCATCCCTTCCCACTCTCCCACTATCTCCCATCCCTCGCCTCACTCACTCTCTCTCCCTATATCTCCTCAATGCTCTCTTCAGTCACTCACACTCCCTCTATCTCCCTCTCACTCACCACGCACTCTCTTTCACTTCACTCACTCTCTCTCCATCTTCCTATCTCTCCTCACTCTCCTGCTATCTCTGATCTCTTTCCTCACTCTCTCTCTCTCTATCTCCCAGGCTCTGTCCTCACTTTCTCCCTTTATCTCCCCAGCTCTCTCCTCACTCTCTCTCTCTCTTTATGTCTTCTCAGCGCTCTCCTCACTCTCTCCTTTTATCTCCCATCTCTATTTCTCCTAACTCCCTCTCTGTCTCCCCCCAGGTTGGAGGCCACGTCGATCCATCTTGTTTTGTAGCTGGGGCGCAGAAGAGTATGGTCTCATTGGCTCATCAGAGTGGGTTGAGGTAAGTGTGTTGTATTGTATTTTATTATGTATATAACGCTTACTACTCCAATGTGGGCCACTGAAGCTCTTGCCTACATGAATAGTACACTGAGCTGTGTGGGGTGTGTGGTTAGGTGGATGTTGCTTTTCTTTTGATCCTATGTGGGAAGTTTTTCCATGTTGTGTGTGATGACCACCAAGGTGCAGTTATTGTGTTAGGGGACACAGCGCGTAACAGTGTTTTGGATGAGGAAGAGTGAGACACAGACACACAGTTTTATAGTTTTCATTTTTCCGGTAGCTGTGAACAGCTCTGCAGGTCCCTTCATGGCCTTTCGTATGATATAATCTGTTTAGTTGGTTACTGCACTGGGTTGTCCAATCTGAGAATTGTGTATAGTTGTGGTCATGAGCTGGAATGTTAGAAGCGTCCCATATTGGAATCTCTTTGTGAGACGTATGGAAGCTGTCAGATTCTATACATATTTGGAACCTGCCATTGTGGACTATCTTAAAGTCTTTCAAATGTCCAGTGGCGTGTGACATATCTCTTTGGTTAGGGCTTGTTTTTTGACTGTACCGTGCTGGGGATGGACAATCTGCATAGCAAGTATGTGTGAATTTCATCGGTGTATGGTTTCAGTACTATTGTGAGCTATAACTGTTTTATATGCAAGTACATAACTATATAATGCCCCGGTGAACCACAGGGCAGCCCTTTTTAGTTTACACGCATGATGGAAGCAGTTTGCTGGTTGAGTTCTTTGCACTCTGTTGTTTGTAAGCTGAGGATTGTGCTTAAGAGTGCTACTGTTTTCTGGGCTGTGTTGCCCTGACATGGGTGATGCAGTTATGGAAGTTGCCATGCGTTCAACTGACTTCCGAAGTGTATATGGTCCTGAGTGCTTCCAATGCTGGCTGGTAGTGAATTCCAGAGCTTGGTGGCTTGTACAGGTTTTGGGGCTCATTAGGATGACGAGCGGACTTTGTCCGCCTGCCATCCTGTCAGAATTCGGGACCGACCACCATAAGGGCGGGGGTCCCGTGGGGGGTATTAGGATGTGCCCGCCACAGTGGCGGGCACATCCTGCATTTTTAGCATTGTGACGGGCGTTGCTCTCTGCACCGCCCGCCACAATGCTAAAAATGCACATTTGCATTTACATTAAGAAAGTGGCAGGCACCGCGCGGTGTCTGCCGCTTTGTTAGTGTAAATGCAGGGGGGTACCACAGGTACTCCCGTGTGCACCCCCCACCTGTCCTTCACTCCAGGGGCCCGCAGGGGGCCCCCAAAGTGAAGACCGCATGCCTTTCCGTGGCGGCATTGCCACCACGGAAAGGCATCTGTTATGGGCAATGCTAATATGGCTGGCGGTGTCTAATAGACACCGCCACCATATTGAACCTTTTCCGCCCCGGCCGCAAGGCAACCGGGGCGGAAAAGCGGCGGACGGCCTTTCCGTCCGCCGTGGTCACCCCCGCCATGCTAATATGGCGGGGGGTGAATAAGGGTAGGATGACGGGCGGATTAAAAAAATATTTGGATGTCGTCTGCATAGCACCAGGTGAGGTTGTGTGATTTAATCAGAGTTGGTACAGGGTTAGGCAGATGTTGAATAATATGATGGACCCCTGAGGACTCTGCTCTGTTGTGTGTGAGGCGGTGATGTGAAGGAGGGTTGGTAGACTACACTTTCCCAGTCTGTGAGCTTTTTCACTGACTCCTCGATTGTGGAGCGTTTGCAGTAGTATCTGGTGGGAGACCGTTTCAAATGCAGGTGATAAATCCAGACGTTACACGGCGGCATCTCCCTTTTTGTTCACTGTGAGGTTTAGATCATCCCAGGTGGATATGATCGCTGATTCTGTGCCTGGTCTGAAGCCGGACTATTGGTCTGACATGAAGCCATCGTTTTCTATATAGCTGGAGATTTGGTGTCATGTCCTTTAGGATAGTCCTGTCATGTATACCCTTTTTTACATACATTGTCCCATCAAAACGATGATAATGGTTGTGAACAAGTGACCTTTTACCTAGTCGCTTGCTGCTGTCTCTTCGACGCCAGCCTCTTAGTGTACTATCATATTCCCTGTACCTGACGTACATAAACCTGTCCTCAGGGACGGCAGAATTATTCTGTGTAAAGGTCCTCTCTTTTTTTTCATCCCTGGCCCACAGCCCCGCTGTGCATGATCACAATTGTTTAGAAAAGCATTGGCAATTGTTTTCAAAACCTTTATGATTGTTTTAAAATATATCGATTCTAGAAGAAACCCTGGAGTGACCACTCGAGTATATAAGACCCTTATTCCCCCCTGCAAATTAGAGAAAATTCCTTCCACGCTGACACGGGTCCTTCATGCTGAATCTTCAACACGCAGCGGTCTGACATCCCTTGCGGGGTGTCATCCTTGGTGCAGAGGTAGGTCTCTTCATTCTCTATCATCTACCATCAGGTGAGGGGGTTAGTTCTTCAGTAAGGAATTCTTGGATATATATATACCTCCCCTGCACAGGTTGAGCGAAGGATATCTCTAAAGGTTTTTGCTGTTGCTGGCTCTGAAGGTGGTTCTGAGGATCTGACTGCAATGACAATTTTGAGGACATCTTTATGTGGCCATGTGTTGAAAGCATGCGTTGATGGATGATTGTTGGTGTCTCTCCCTGTGGTTGCTAGATTATGTGTTGTGTTGTGTTGTTTGCCTTTCCATCAGGTAATGTTTCATCTTTTTTTTTTCTTTAGATCAATTCACTGGAGGTTTTGTGACTCAAGTCCTGTGTTTGTGGTGTGTCTGTGTTTAGACACTCTGGATTGTGGAATTCTGTTATAATTCTACAAAGCTCTTTAGTAGGGCAGTCTTCTTCAGTTACTTGCATGGACTACTGTTGCCTGTTTGTAGTTCTGATGGCTCGTTTTTAGGCTTAGTTATAGTTCATGTTAGAAATTCGGTTGTTGGTTGACTGAGGTCTGAGCCGTAGGCAAGCAAAAACCAAAATCCTAGTCAGGGTAGGAGGCTAAATTAACCTGCGCTCACCTCCTGGTAGCCTGGTCCAGAGCAGTCAAGCTAAACTTAGAGGCAATGTGTAAAGTATGTGCCACACTTCAAACAGGTAAACTGTGAGAACACCACATAAAAAGATTTCACATCACGTTAGAAGAATATATCTAATTTCATAAATAAAACAAGATCAAAACGACAAAAATCCAATAAGCAGAACTTGAAATATTGAATTTTAAATTTTATAGTAAAGAATTGCGCCTAGAAGCACAAAGCGCAATTGGGGATATCGGTCACGCTAAACCGGGTCAAAGTCAAACGTTCAGACTGACTGCGATGGAGTGCAGGCCCTCTCCAGGGACTCAGTTAGACCTCCGGTACCAACGTACCTTTATCCTGGTGTGGGGTGATGCGTTGGATCCGAGTCAAAGATGTGTTGCTCAGCAGAGACAATGGTTGGTTACAAGATGCGACGAGACTGCGGTGTGAGATCCTGATGTGACGGGGCTTGCGATGCAAAGGCTGGCATTGAGCATGCTAGATGCATTAGAGAGGAAGCGTCGGTTCCGATGGGCAGTGAAGCTGTGATGCGGAGGTTAGTCGTCTTCATTGTTGAGGCTGCTTTGACGAGGGATGCGAGGCGCTTACGCCAGGATGAGTGTTGTACAGTGGCAGTTCTGAAGACGATGCGTCGGTCCCAAGATGCGGGATGCAGTGGCAATGCGAGTCTATTGCGGCGGGTCCAATCCACGCAACATTGGTGTTGTGTTGGTTCTGCTCAATGATGCGCCACTCAGCGGAGGAGATGCGTTGGTTCTTCTCGGGGATGCGGCGCATAGCAGAGGATGCTTCGGTTCTGCTGGAGAAACACCTTAGGCCCACTTCCATGGACAGCTCCTCTGCTAAGGTGGAGGAGCTTCGCCCCACTGATTCCAGCAGTGGAAAGAACGGAAAAATGAAATGATAATAACGCGTTGTTCTTATCATATTTTTTCCTGCTGGGGCGTCTTTGCGGGGTAGGGTGGGGTCGGGTTCTCTACTGTCGGAGCTGGGGGGAGGAGTGATGGGCACTCTGTAAGTGTGCAGTGACAGTTTGGCCGGCCCTCTCGGACCGGTCAAACAGGCATGCGAGCTTTGCATGTTCTCCACCCAGGCTGCATTACAGCCTGGGTGAATAACATGTATAGGCTCCCATTTCCTGGGTGAGTGCTGAACCACCGCACTCAGACCAATAACAATGCTGCATTGCAGCATTGTGATTGGCTTCGGGAGCCTTAAAGCTTGGTGCTTTCTGTTCCGGAGCAGAGGGACGACCATGAGGGACAACTAGGAGAGACTTGACGCGGAGGTACTTTTTATTTTTTCTCTCCTTCACCCTCTTACCCACCCCCCGGCCTCGAACTGCGCCATCCGCCACTGGGTGGAATCCTTCCTCCGGAGCTGCTGTAGGGCCCTCTCGTCTCTTTCCCCTCAAGCCCTCTCCTCACTATCGTCTGGAGCCTTCTCCTATCATTTCCTTCACTTCCCCCTCCCTCTCTCCACTTCTCCCTGGAGCCAAGAGGCTGCGTGCTATAAAAAGGCCTGCAGTATTTCATTGCACTCTGTCTGCCTTCCATGCACGTTTCTCGAATTTGGCTCTCCCAGTGAGCAGGCAATGCCAGCCCCTTCTCGCACCAGTGTCAGGGTACGGTATTTATTAGACGCTGATTCACGGCACTCAGCTGTTATCTGAAATGTCAGCCGAGGGCCAGAGAATTAGGCCTGGGCGGCAAATTCCGTTCCGTTCGTGGAATTTGCGGAATTTGGGTAATTTGGGTAATTTTGCGTTCCACGGAGAACGCGAAATTGCCCAAAATTCTGCGTTCCGCGACTTTGCAAAAAATGTTCTTGTTTGCGTTCTCAAATGCGTGTTTGCGAGATATTTCCCCTCAAGCTCGCAAACAGCGATTGGGAACAGTAAAAAAACAAAGCGAACAAGCAATTCCGCGTGTTTGCAGAATTTCTGCGTGTTTGTGGAGATTTTTACCGTTTCGCGGAGATTTGCGTAACGTGATTATGCAAATTACGCCCACCCCTACAGAGAATTACAGGCGGGTCAGAGGGACAAGGAGTGAGCAGGAGTTGGTGGCGGATGCAGAGGAATGTCAGGAGGATTCATGATTCGGTAAATGCACATCTGGAAGAGCGATTGAGAGGGCGATTTTTTTGATACATACCATTTGCGATTCTCAAATAGTGATTCTCAAAAAATCGCTATTTGAGAATCGCAAATAGATATCTTGATACATCTGCCCCCAAGACTATTATTAAAACCACTCTTGAGTCAAAGTCAGATTCGAACATGTGGACAGGCATTGAAAGCTTGGTTCAAAGGAGGAGAAGTGGAGAAGTGTGGCTCAATGGTTAGAGCGGCAGACCCTGATGCAGAGGTCTAGCCCGGGACCAGGGTTCAATTCCCCGCCTCGGCGGGTCTTGGGCTCAAAAATTCCTCGGACCTGATAATTCTCGCCTCGGTGCCTAGTCTAATCATGGAGTCCCACGCTGCAACTCTGGGCAATAGCTTGCTTAATCTCCACAACGGCCCCCACAACGCTAAGGATGCCTGGCCTCCACCTTGGGGGTGCCCAAGAGTGGACACCTCACAGGGAAAGCCAGGAAGGGTTCCACAGCGGTATGCGTACAAGCGCCGAGGTACCCTCATGGGTGATTCGTGCGCTATACAAGTACTACTACATTTACATTTACATCCAGTTAGCCTGAAGGCTGTTCCGCTTTCTGAGGATAGCAAGAAGAAAGTTCAATCCAGTAGCCAGCTGACAAACTGGTCATAAATCTGCGAGGATAGCTAAATCTAGACCCAGCTGTATAATCTTTTATTGGCAAAAATTGAACTGGTCTTAAACACTCCTCATCGAAACCCTGAAGATCACACTAGCCTTCTATGTTAGTTCTTTCATGGCTTTTAGGGCCTAGCACCTAGAAATCAGCATCAGTCTAATAACTGTCAACTTGAACTCTTACGTTTTTTCATTGCACTTTAATGCTTGCACGATATGTGAGGTTTTATATGTTATTACCCTATAGGAGCATAAACACATTGCAATTTTTAAATGGATTTTAAATCAACCTCACTGTGATGGAATATCTTGTTTTGTGTGTTTTGCACAGGTGTTCTCTGATGTAGCACATTGCAATGGTTTTTATTAATCACGCAATAAAGATTATTACTTACTATTGTATCAAGTGGGACATCTTTAGATTTGACATTGCTGTGTGGTGGTCCATATATTAGGAGGAAGGAGTAGGTACTCGATGGAGTGGGGGGACATCTCATAGTCAAGGAGTTACAGCCCTCCATGGTGTGATTTTTAATGATTGTTATTTGTAGTGTTGTATTTACAGACGGCAGCTAGGCTTCCTCCAGTTTTGCCAAAACTATTTTGTGATGTTAAAATCAGGAGGAATGGGTTCATGGCATGCGGGGGCAGAATCTTCGCTGGAGTCAAGCAAGCCCCGCTGACGAAGGCTGTAATGCCAGAAACCGGTCCTTGGATGCCTGATTCCGGTCCAGGGAAGACATGGCTTGGCAGTTCGGTCTGGACTGTTCCCATGAGGCACAGGGTCAAGACTGATTTGCATATGGCCATGTCTGAACTGAGGTGGCTTGGTGAGTAAAATAACGATGGATTAAACCCAGATCTGTGACTGGGGGTGAATGTTTTGCCAATGTGCAACATTCCGTCCATCATCTTGTGTGTTTTGCTGTTTGCCCTATGTGGGAAGTGTATGCCCAGATGTGAGTCCCGTGCTCTCCACACCACTGGAGTCAAGCTATCCTGGCTGAAGACGGCTGATAGCCAGAAACAGGTCCTAGGATGCTTGATTCCGGTCCAGGGAAGACATGGCTGGGGGTGAAGACATCACTGGGGGTGAATGTTTTGCCATTGTGCAACATTCCGTCCATCATCTTGCGTGTTTTTGCAAAATCTTCGCTGAGTCATGCTTCTGTAAAGAAGGTGAGGTCCGGTGTTGTTCCTGAGATTAGGTTAAAGATGTTAAAATGAATGATGCTTCCTAATGGATCTTGCGTTGAAGAGTCAGCATTTTAGTTGTTTTCTTTCTTTCTTCTTCATGTCCTGTAGTTAGTGTACAGGTGGAGTGGAGGATAGTTTGATGTTGCTGGTATGGGGTGTATTGTGATTGCGGGTTTTTGTGGAGGTGGAAGGAAAGTTGTCTGGTTAGAGAAATGAAGACTTTGAGACCTGTATGGGTGTGGTCTTTTTGTGGTAGGTCATGGTGTGGTAACTTCTGAGTTGCCTTATGATTTGTGAGGAGTTTGGGGGGTTGTGATGGGAAGGTACGATTATGATAAGATTAGGGAACCTTGTGATCATACGTCTGTCCCTTCCCTTGAATCTTTTGTGTCCTTCTGGCAAGTGACATTGTGTTTGGAGGTTCTTTGGGTTGTGGTTATTGATGTTTTGATTTGTTGTATTGCGTGGTGTTGGTGTTGTGGTTGTTTTTGGTTGGAAAATTTAGATGGTTTCTGGGGAGATTAATGAGAGTTGAAGTTACTCAGGCCTAGATTTAGTAAGCTTGTGTGTTCCCCTTGCGTCGTGCGTGTGACAAAGGTCAACACAAAGGCTTATTTAAAATTTACAAAACCACACAAGGCTGATTTGTGTGGCCTTGTAAAAAAATGTAATGCAACGCAGCCGCTTGCAATGTGTCACGTTTCATTGCATTGGTGGAGCGCTGACTTACTACAAAAGTGTAATTTACTGCAAAAGCACAGTTTGTGAATACCGAAAAGTAGTAAACTTACTCAAAAGCTTAAAATTACTCAAAGGAGTAAGTTACTTTGTGAATCAGGCCCGATATTTCAGTGTTGTTTTGAGCAGCATTCATACATTTATGTTTGGTTGTAGACAGTTCTATTGTAAAGCTCTTAGAAGCTAAACAGTGGTATATGGGGCCTTGTTATGGGTTTGGGGGTACAGGAGCTCCCGCACCGCCAAACCCATTTAGAACTACCCACCAGATCAGGAGTTTTCTCCTGGTTCGGCAGGCGGTTCTTTTTGCATTCCCAGGGTGGTGACTATGAAATAGAAACCACAATGGGGACGCCAAAGGCAGAACCTGCAGAACATGGGCTGCTGCAGGCCATGCCGTGCAGCTACTGGCACAAATCAGAGATCACATTATTCTTCGACTGTGTATTGTGTCTGTTGTGATTTGTTTATTAGTCTCTGCCATTGTTTTTTGATTTCATATATGTTTATTTTTTTTAACGTATTAATCATGAGTGTAATTGTTTGAGCGCCCGTGTGTTTTCATTTCACTTTATTAAATTCATTTGAGTATTTACTTATGTATTGCTTTTTTGTGACATTGTGGCACTTATAGGCTTTTCTCCCTTCACTTTTTTTGGTGGGCTTGTTCCCCTTATTTTAGTTAAGTCTGATAATATAGCTCAAGAACCATTGTTTGGAGTATATTGTTTGTTATCCCTGGTTCTTGTTCTAGGGCCGCCCGTGTGGTTACCTACTGGTGTACATGCACACAGCGGAGCACAGGTTTTGCCTCCCTGGGTGCATCCACATGACGTGAGGCACTAAGGGTCCAATAGGGCCCCCTTTGTTACCTCACTGTCACACTTTTATTGGCGGTCCCACCGCCATGAAAAGTGTAGTGGTGAGAAAACTCTTAATATGCTTGGCGGGACAGCAGAAGTCCTGCCAAGCATATTGTGGCCTCATGACCGCCGCACAACTGCCAGGGAACGGTGGTTCCCTGATGGTTTCAGTGGTCCCAGGGCAGCCGAACTGCCCTTCTCGTAATAGGATGTTTGGGAGACCGCCACCGTGAGTCTGGGGGTCCATAGACCTACAGACTCATAATAATGCCCAAAGGCATTTGGACGATGGGTTCCAGAATGGTATGTATCAGAAGAGGATGTCCGAGGAGTATTTGGGGGGAGGCCGCAGTGTATACTAGTGTCAATCCCTTGGGCCGGGCTCTGTTTTGTTGAAGAGGTGGCCAGCTTCATGGCGATGAGGCTCAGAAGGGGGTCTGTCTAGGCAGATTGTATCAGGTGCTAAAGTGAGGACCTTCTTGAGGGGGCTGTCACCAGTGCACCTTTATACGAGTCCATTCTGTCAACCACCAGTGAACGGATGTGTATTATTTTTTGTACTGGATAGGATATGTGAGTAAATCCTGTGTGCGTTCAATGCTTGGTATAGTGCAGCAGTGGCAGTCTGAGCTACGAGTGATTCCATTACTTCCTCACCTATCTTCCTGATCTTAGTCCGTACTGACACTGATGCCACGCTGAGCTGTTTCCAGTGCAGTGTCCTCATTCACCCTACAGACACCACACTGAGCTGTTTCCAGTGCAATGTCCTCATTCACCCCACAGACACCACACTGAGCTGTTTCTTGTGCAATGTCCTTATTCACCCCACAGACACCACACTGAGCTGTTTCTTGTGCAATGTCCTTATTCACCCCACAGACACCACACTGAGCTGTTTCGTGTGCAATGTCCTCATTCACCCCACAGACACCACACTGAGCTGTTTCTTGTGCAATGTCCTCATTCACCCCACAGACACCACACTGAGCTGTTTTGTGTGCAATGTTCTCATTCACCCCACAGACACCACACTGAGCTGTTTCCAGTGCAATGTTCTCATTCACCCCACAGACACCACACTGAGCTGTTTCTTGTGCAATGTCCTCATTCACCCCACAGACACCACACTGAGCGGTTTCCAGTGCAATGTTCTCATTCACCCCACAGATACCACACTGAGCTGTTTCTTGTGCAATGTCCTCATTCACCCAGCAGACACCACACTGAGCTGGTTCGTGTGCAATGTTCTCATTCACCCCACAGACACCACACTGAGCTGTTTCGTGTGCAATGTTCTCATTCACCAGACAGACACCAAACAGAGCTGTTTCCAGGGCAATGTCCTCATTCACTCCACAGACACCACACTGAGCTGTTTCCAGTGCAGTGTCCTCATTCACCCCACAGACACCACACAGAGCTGTTTCCAGGGCAATGTCCTCATTCACCCCACGGACACCACACTGAACTGTTTCCAGTGCAATGTTCTCATTCACCCCACAGACACCACACTGACCTGTTTCTTGTGCAATGTTCTCATTCACCCCACAGACACCATACAGAGCTGTTTCGTGTGCAGTGTTCTCATTCACCCCACAGACACCACACTGAGCTGTTTCTTGTGCAATGTTCTCATTCACCCCACAGACACCACACTGAGCTGTTTCGTGTGCAATGTCCTCATTCACCCCACAGACACCACACTGAGCTGTTTCGTGTGCAATGTCCTCATTCACCCCACAGACACCACACTGAGCTGTTTCGTGTGCAATGTTCTCATTCACCCCACAGACACCACACTGAGCTGTTTCGTGTGCAATGTCCTCATTCACCCCACAGACACCACACTGAGCTGTTTCGTGTGCAATGTTCTCATTCACCCCACAGACACCACACTGAGCGGTTTCCAGTGCAATGTTCTCATTCACCCCACAGATACCATACAGAGCTGTTTCTTGTGCAATGTTCTCATTCACCCCACAGACACCACACTGAGCTGTTTCCAGTGCAGTGTTCTCATTCACCCCACAGACACCACACTGAGCTGTTTCGTGTGCAATGTTCTCATTCACCCCACAGACACCACACGGAGCTGTTTCCAGTGCAATGTTCTCATTCACCCCACAGACACCACACTGAGCTGTTTCTTGTGCAATGTCCTCATTCACCCCACAGACACCATACAGAGCTGTTTGCAGTGCAATTTCCTCATTCACCCCACAGACACCACACTGAGCTGTTTCCAGTGCAATGTTCTCATTCACCCCACAGACACCACACTGAGCTGTTTCCTGTGCAATGCTCTCATTCACCCCACAGACACCACACTGAGCTGTTTCTTGTGCAATGTCCTCATTCACCCCACAGACACCACACTGAGCGGTTTCCAGTGCAATGTTCTCATTCACCCCACAGATACCACACTGAGCTGTTTCTTGTGCAATGTCCTCATTCACCCAGCAGACACCACACTGAGCTGTTTCGTGTGCAATGTTCTCATTCACCCCACAGACACCACACTGATCTGTTTCCAGTGCAATGTTCTCATGCACCCCACAGACACCACACTGAGCTGTTTCTTGTGCAATGTCCTCATTCACCCCACAGACACCACACTAAGCTGTTTCGTGTGCAGTGTCCTCATTCGCCCCACAGACACCACACTGAGCTGTTTCTTGTGCAATGTTCTCATTCACCCCACAGACACCACACTGAGCTGTTTCGTGTGCAATGTTCTCATTCACCAGACAGACACCAAACAGAGCTTTTTCCAGGGCAATGTCCTCATTCACTCCACAGACACCACACTGAGCTGTTTCCAGTGCAGTGTCCTCATTCACCCCACAGACACCACACAGAGCTGTTTCCAGGGCAATGTCCTCATTCACCCCACAGACACCACACTGAACTGTTTCCAGTGCAATGTTCTCATTCACCCCACAGACACCACACTGAGCTGTTTCTTGTGCAATGTTCTCATTCACCCCACAGACACCATACAGAGCTGTTTCGTGTGCAGTGTTCTCATTCACCCCACAGACACCACACTGAGCTGTTTCGTGTGCAATGTTCTCATTCACCCCACAGACACCACACTGAGCTGTTTCTTGTGCAATGTCCTCATTCACCCCACAGACACCATACAGAGCTGTTTCCAGTGCAATGTTCTCATTCACCCCACAGACACCACACTGAGCTGTTTCGTGTGCAATGTTCTCATTCACCCCACAGACACCACACTGAGCTGTTTCTTGTGCAATGTCCTCATTCACCCCACAGACACCACACTGAGCTGTTTTGTGTGCAATGTTCTCATTCACCCCACAGACACCACACTGAGCTGTTTCCAGTGCAATGTTCTCATTCACCCCACAGACACCACACTGAGCTGTTTCTTGTGCAATGTCCTCATTCACCCCACAGACACCACACTGAGCGGTTTCCAGTGCAATGTTCTCATTCACCCCATAGATACCACACTGAGCTGTTTCTTGTGCAATGTCCTCATTCACCCAGCAGACACCACACTGAGCTGTTTCATGTGCAATGTTCTCATTCACCCCACAGACACCACACTGATCTGTTTCCAGTGCAATGTTCTCATTCACCCCACAGACACCACACTGAGCTGTTCTTGTGCAATGTCCTCATTCACCCCACAGACACCACACTAAGCTGTTTCGTGTGCAGTGTCCTCATTCGCCCCACAGACACCACACTGAGCTGTTTCTTGTGCAATGTTCTCATTCACCCCACAGACACCACACTGAGCTGTTTCGTGTGCAATGTTCTCATTCACCAGACAGACACCAAACAGAGCTGTTTCAAGGGCAATGTCCTCATTCACTCCACAGACACCACACTGAGCTGTTTCCAGTGCAGTGTCCTCATTCACCCCACAGACACCACACAGAGCTGTTTCCAGGGCAATGTCCTCATTCACCCCACAGACACCACACTGAACTGTTTCCAGTGCAATGTTCTCATTCACCCCACAGACACCACACTGAGCTGTTTCTTGTGCAATGTTCTCATTCACCCCACAGACACCATACAGAGCTGTTTCGTGTGCAGTGTTCTCATTCACCCCACAGACACCACACTGAGCTGTTTCGTGTGCAATGTTCTCATTCACGCCACACACACCATACAGAGCTGCTTCCAGGGCAATGTCCTCATTCACCTCACAGACACCACACTGAGCTGTTTTGTTTGCAATGTCCTCATTCACCCCACAGACACCACACTGAGCTGTTTCCAGGGCAATGTCCTCATTCACCCCACAGACACCACACTGAGCTGTTTCCAGGGCAATGTCCTCATTCACCCCACAGACACCACACTGAGCTGTTTCGTGTGCAATGTCCTCATTCACCCCACAGACACCACACTGAGCTGTTTCTTGTGCAATGTCCTCATTCACCCCACAGACACCACACTGAGCTGTTTCCTGTGCAATGTCCTCATTCACCCCACAGACACTACACAGAGCTGTTTCCAGTGCAATGTCCTCATTCACCCCACAGACACCACACTGAGCTGTTTCTTGTGCAATGTCCTCATTCACCCCACAGACACCACACTGAGCTGTTTCTTGTGCAATGTCCTCATTCACCCTACAGACACCATACAGAGCTGTTTCCAGTGCAATGTCCTCATTCACCCCACAGACACCACACTGAGCTGTTTCGTGTGCAATGTTCTCATTCACCCCACAGACACCACACTGAGCTGTTTCGTGTGCAATGTTCTCATTCACCCCACAGACACCACACTGAGCTGTTTCCAGTGCAAGTTCCTAATTCGCCCCACACACACCACACTGAGCTGTTTCCATTGCAATGTCCTCATTCACCCCACAGACACCACATTGAGCTGTTTCTTGTGCAATGTCCTCATTCACCCCACAGACACCTCACTGAGCTGTTTCCAGTGCAGTGTCCTCATTCACCCCACAGACACCTCACTGAGCTGTTTCGTGTGCAATGTTCTCATTCACCCCACAGACACCTTACTGAGCTGTTTCGTGTGCAGTGTCCTCATTCACCCCACAGACACGACACTGTGCTGTTTCTTGTACAGTGTCCTCATTCACCGCACAGACACCACACTGAGCTGTTTCCAGTGCAAGTTCCTAATTCACCCCACAGACACCACACTGAGCTGTTTCCAGTGCAGTGTCCTCATTCGCCCCACAGACACCTCACTGAGCTGTTTCTTGTGCAATGTCCTAATTCACCCCACAGACACCTCACTGAGCTGTTTCCAGTGCAGTGTCCTCATTCAATCCACAGACACCAAACAGAGCTGTTTCCAGTGCAATGTCCTCATTCGCCCCACAGACACCTCACTGAGCTGTTTCCAGTGCAGTGTCCTCATTCACCCCACAGACACCACACTGAGCTGTTTCCAGTGCAATGTCCTCATTCACCCTACAGACACCACACTGAGCTGTTTCCAGTGCAGTGTCTTCATTCACCTCACAGACACCACACTGAGCTGTTTCCAGTGCAATGTCCTCATTCACCCTACAGACACCACACTGAGCTGTTTCCAGTGCAATGTCCTCATTCACCCCACAGACACCACACTGAACTGTTTCTTGTGCAATGTCCTCATTCACCCCACAGCCACCACACTGAGTTGTTTCCAGTGCAATGTCCTCATTCACCCCACAGACACCACACAGAGCTGTTTCCAGTGCAATGTTCTCATTCACCCCACAGACACCACACTGAGCTGTTTCTTGTGCAATGTCCTCATTCACCCCACAGCCACCACACTGAGTTGTTTCCAGTGCAATGTCCTCATTCACCCCACAGACACCACACAGAGCTGTTTCCAGTGCAATGTTCTCATTCACCCCACAGACACCACACTGAGCTGTTTCTTGTGCAATTTCCTCATTCACCCCACAGACACCACACAGAGCTGTTTCCAGTGCAATGTTCTTATTCACCCCACAGACACCACACTGAGCTGTTTCTTGTGCAATGTCCTCATTCACCCCACAGCCACCACACTGAGTTGTTTCCAGTGCAATGTCCTCATTCACCCCACAGACACCACACAGAGCTGTTTCCAGTGCAATGTTCTCATTCACCCCACAGACACCACACTGAGCTGTTTCTTGTGCAATTTCCTCATTCACCCCACAGACACCACACTGAGTTGTTTCCAGTGCAATGTCCTCATTCACCCTACAGACACAACACTGAGTTGTTTACAGTGCAATGTTCTCATTCGCCCCACAGACACCACACTGAGCTGTTTCTTGTGCAATGTCCTCATTCACCTCACAGACACCACACTGAGTTGTTTCCAGTGCAGTGTCCTCATTCACCCCACAGACACCACACTGAGCTGTTTCTTGTGCAATGTTCTCATTCACCCCACAGACACCACACTGAGCTGTTTCGTGTGCAGTGTTCTCATTCACCCCACAGACACCACACTGAGCTGTTTCGTGTGCAGTGTTCTCATTCGCCCCACAGACACCACACTGAGCTGTTTCTTGTGCAATGTCCTCATTCACCCCACAGACACCACACTGAGCTGTTTCGTGTGCAGTGTTCTCATTCGCCCCACAGACACCACACTGAGCTGTTTCTTGTGCAATGTCCTCATTCACCTCACAGACACCTCACTGAGCTGTTTCCAGTGCAGTGTCCTCATTCACCCCACAGACACCACACTGAGCTGTTTCTTGTGCAATGTTCTCCTTCACCCCACAGACACCACACTGAGCTGTTTCGTGTGCAGTGTTCTCATTCACCCCACAGACACCACACTGAGCTGTTTCCAGGGCAATGTCCTCATTCACCCCACAGACACCACACTGAGCTGTTTCTAGTGCAGTGTCCTCATTCACCCCACAGACACCATACAGGGCTGTTTTTTGTGCAATGTCCTCATTCACCCCACAGACACCACACTGAGCTGTTTCTTGTACAATGTCCTCATTCACCCCACAGACACCACACTGAGCTGTTTCGTGTGCAGTGTCCTCATTCACCCCTCAGACACCACACTGAGCTGTTTCGTGTGCAGTGTCCTCATTCACCCCACAGACACCACACTGAGCTGTTTCTTGTGCAATGTCCTCATTCACCCTACAGACACCACACTGAGCTGTTTCCAGTGCAAGTTCCTAATTCGCCCCACAGACACCACACTGAGCTGTTTCCAGTGCAATGTACTCATTCACCCCACAGACACCACACTGAGCTGTTTCCAGTGCAATGTACTCATTCACCCTACAGACACCACACTGAGCTGTTTCTTGTGCAGTGTCCTCATTCACCCCACAGACACCACACTGAGCTGTTTCCAGTGCAAGTTCCTAATTCGCCCCACAGACACCACACTGAGCTGTTTCCAGTGCAATGTACTCATTCACCCCACAGACACCACACTGAGCTGTTTCCAGTGCAATGTACTCATTCACCCTACAGACACCACACTGAGCTGTTTCTTGTGCAGTGTCCTCATTCACCCCACAGACACCACACTGAGCTGTTTCCAGTGCAATGTACTCATTCACCCCACAGACACCACACTGAGCTGTTTCCAGTGCAATGTACTCATTCACCCCACAGACACCACACTGAGCTGTTTCCAGTGCAATGTACTCATTCACCCTACAGACACCACACTGAGCTGTTTCCAGTGCAATGTACTCATTCACCCCACAGACACCACACTGAGCTGTTTCCAGTGCAATGTACTCATTCACCCTACAGACACCACACTGAGCTGTTTCTTGTGCAATGTCCTCATTCACCCCACAGACACCACGCTGAGCTGTTTCCAGTGCAATGTACTCATTCACCCTACAGACACCACACTGAGCTGTTTCTTGTGCAATGTCCTCATTCACCCTACAGACACCACACTGAGCTGTTTCGTGTGCAATGTCCTCATTCACCCCACAGATACCACACTGAGCTGTTTCCAGTGCAATGTACTCATTCACCCTACAGACACCACACTGAGCTGTTTCTTGTGCAATGTCCTCATTCACCCTACAGACACCACACTGAGCTGTTTCCAGTGCAAGTTCCTAATTCGCCCCACAGACACCACACTGAGCTGTTTCCAGTGCAAGTTCCTAATTCGCCCCACAGACACCACACTGAGCTGTTTCCAGTGCAATGTACTCATTCACCCTACAGACACCACAATGAGCTGTTTCTTGTGCAATGTCCTCATTCACCCTACAGACACCACACTGAGCTGTTTCCAGTGCAAGTTCCTAATTCGCCCCACAGACACCACACTGAGCTGTTTCCAGTGCAATGTACTCATTCGCCCCACAGACACCTCACTGAGCTGTTTCTTGTGCAATGTTCTCATTCACCCCACAGACACGACACTGAGCTGTTTCTTGTGCACTGTCCTCATTCACCCCACAGACACCACACAGAGCTGTTTCCAGTGCAATGTTCTCATTCACCCCACAGACACGACACTGAGCTGTTTCTTGTGCACTGTCCTCATTCACCCCACAGACACCACACTGAGCTGTTTCCAGTGCAAGTTCCTAATTCACCCCACAGACACCAGACAGAGCTGTTTCCAGTACTGCAACCTCATCCACTCCACAGATAATGCAGGGAGCTATTTCTAGTGCAGGGTCCTCATTCACCCCACAGACACCACACTGGGCTGTTTGCAGTGCAATGTCCTCATTCACCCCACAGACACCACACTGAGCTGTTTCCAGTTCAAGTACCTAATTCGCCCCACAGACACCTCACTGAGCTGTTTCGTGTGCAATGTCCTCATTCACCCCACAGACACCACACTGAGCTGTTTCGTGTGCAATGTCCTCATTCACCCGACAGACACCACACTGAGCTGTTTCCAGTGCAAGTTCCTAATTCGCCCCACAGACACCACACTGAGCTGTTTCGTGTGCAATGTCCTCATTCGCCCCACAGATACCACACTGAGCTGTTTCGTGTGCAATGTTCTCATTCACCCGACAGACACCACACTGAGCTGTTTCATGTGCAATGTCCTCATTCACCCCACAGACACCACACTGAGCTGTTTCCAGTGCAGTGTCCTCATTCACCCCACAGACACCACACTGAGCTGTTTCTTGTGCAATGTTCTCATTCACCCCACAGACACCACACTGAGCTGTTTCGTGTGCAGTGTTCTCATTCACCCCACAGACACCACACTGAGCTGTTTCGTGTGCAGTGTTCTCATTCGCCCCACAGACACCACACTGAGCTGTTTCTTGTGCAATGTCCTCATTCACCCCACAGACACCACACTGAGCTGTTTCGTGTGCAGTGTTCTCATTCGCCCCACAGACACCACACTGAGCTGTTTCTTGTGCAATGTCCTCATTCACCTCACAGACACCTCACTGAGCTGTTTCCAGTGCAGTGTCCTCATTCACCCCACAGACACCACACTGAGCTGTTTCTTGTGCAATGTTCTCATTCACCCCACAGACACCACACTGAGCTGTTTCGTGTGCAGTGTTCTCATTCACCCCACAGACACCACACTGAGCTGTTTCCAGGGCAATGTCCTCATTCACCCCACAGACACCACACTGAGCTGTTTCTAGTGCAGTGTCCTCATTCACCCCACAGACACCATACAGGGCTGTTTTTTGTGCAATGTCCTCATTCACCCCACAGACACCACACTGAGCTGTTTCTTGTACAATGTCCTCATTCACCCCACAGACACCACACTGAGCTGTTTCGTGTGCAGTGTCCTCATTCACCCCTCAGACACCACACTGAGCTGTTTCGTGTGCAGTGTCCTCATTCACCCCACAGACACCACACTGAGCTGTTTCTTGTGCAATGTCCTCATTCACCCTACAGACACCACACTGAGCTGTTTCCAGTGCAAGTTCCTAATTCGCCCCACAGACACCACACTGAGCTGTTTCCAGTGCAATGTACTCATTCACCCCACAGACACCACACTGAGCTGTTTCCAGTGCAATGTACTCATTCACCCTACAGACACCACACTGAGCTGTTTCTTGTGCAATGTCCTCATTCACCCCACAGACACCACGCTGAGCTGTTTCCAGTGCAATGTACTCATTCACCCTACAGACACCACACTGAGCTGTTTCTTGTGCAGTGTCCTCATTCACCCCACAGACACCACACTGAGCTGTTTCCAGTGCAATGTACTCATTCACCCCACAGACACCACACTGAGCTGTTTCCAGTGCAATGTACTCATTCACCCCACAGACACCACACTGAGCTGTTTCCAGTGCAATGTACTCATTTACCCTACAGACACCACACTGAGCTGTTTCCAGTGCAATGTACTCATTCACCCCACAGACACCACACTGAGCTGTTTCCAGTGCAATGTACTCATTCACCCTACAGACACCACACTGAGCTGTTTCTTGTGCAATGTCCTCATTCACCCCACAGACACCACGCTGAGCTGTTTCCAGTGCAATGTACTCATTCACCCTACAGACACCACACTGAGCTGTTTCTTGTGCAATGTCCTCATTCACCCTACAGACACCACACTGAGCTGTTTCGTGTGCAATGTCCTCATTCACCCCACAGATACCACACTGAGCTGTTTCCAGTGCAATGTACTCATTCACCCTACAGACACCACACTGAGCTGTTTCTTGTGCAATGTCCTCATTCACCCTACAGACACCACACTGAGCTGTTTCCAGTGCAAGTTCCTAATTCGCCCCACAGACACCACACTGAGCTGTTTCCAGTGCAAGTTCCTAATTCGCCCCACAGACACCACACTGAGCTGTTTCCAGTGCAATGTACTCATTCACCCTACAGACACCACAATGAGCTGTTTCTTGTGCAATGTCCTCATTCACCCTACAGACACCACACTGAGCTGTTTCCAGTGCAAGTTCCTAATTCGCCCCACAGACACCACACTGAGCTGTTTCCAGTGCAATGTACTCATTCGCCCCACAGACACCTCACTGAGCTGTTTCTTGTGCAATGTTCTCATTCACCCCACAGACACGACACTGAGCTGTTTCTTGTGCACTGTCCTCATTCACCCCACAGACACCACACAGAGCTGTTTCCAGTGCAATGTTCTCATTCACCCCACAGACACGACACTGAGCTGTTTCTTGTGCACTGTCCTCATTCACCCCACAGACACCACACTGAGCTGTTTCCAGTGCAAGTTCCTAATTCACCCCACAGACACCAGACAGAGCTGTTTCCAGTACTGCAACCTCATCCACTCCACAGATAATGCAGGGAGCTATTTCTAGTGCAGGGTCCTCATTCACCCCACAGACACCACACTGGGCTGTTTGCAGTGCAATGTCCTCATTCACCCCACAGACACCACACTGAGCTGTTTCCAGTTCAAGTACCTAATTCGCCCCACAGACACCTCACTGAGCTGTTTCGTGTGCAATGTCCTCATTCACCCCACAGACACCACACTGAGCTGTTTCGTGTGCAATGTCCTCATTCACCCGACAGACACCACACTGAGCTGTTTCATGTGCAATGTCCTCATTCACCCCACAGACACCACACTGAGCTGTTTCCAGTGCAGTGTCCTCATTCACCCCACAGACACCACACTGAGCTGTTTCCAGTGCAGTGTCCTCATTCACCCCACAGACATCCCACAGAGCTGTTTCTAGTGCAATGTCCTCATTCACCCCACAGACACTGACGCCACTCCGAGCTGTTTCTAGGGCGGTGCTCTCATTCATCCCCCAGACACTGACGCCACTCCGAGCTGTTTCTAGGGCGGTGCTCTCATTCTCCACATGAACACTGACACTTCACTGGGCTCAGTGCCGCATCCTCATTTAACCCGTGATCACTGACCCTTCCTGAGCTGTTGCCATGGTTACGGTGTCACAGCACCCTCACTAGCCTACACTAACCACTGCATCCTCTTTGGCCCGACGCTGACCTCACTCTGACCTATAATCTCGCCCACTGATTCCCACAGTCTGTGCTTTGGCTCTATGAGGGTTGTGCAGGAGGGGATTGGTTTATGATTGTGATGTAGGAATAAGAAGGGAGTAGTGTAAAGATGTGGTCTCTCTTCGCAGGAGCTGTCCAAGGTGCTGGGCTCCAGGGCCATCGCCTACCTTAACGTTGACATGGCTCTAGAAGGTGAGTGCCCCAGGAGTGAGAGGATAGATTTGAAAACATTAGGCATTTTAATTCATTGACTCCAAGACATGATGGTGGCAGCCGCAAGGCATGCTGGGATACCTTGCTTTAGTTGATGGTGTTTCGTATTCTTTACTGTGCCTGGATGTGCGTGGATTGTGGAGTGGTCTTCATGTGACGCCACATGCACGCACAATGAAGGGTCTCCAGCAGGGGGTTCAGCGACAGTCTGTGATGATGTCATCAGCAATGTCGCTGTGCTCTCCTATCCCTGGCAGGACACAACCCACCCATGGCGGTATCTAATTCACTGGAAATAAAACATACCAATGCAGACCTACCATTACATCATTTCTGAAGGTGGACCCCCAAACCACCGGTGTTTCCTGAAACAATACCAGTGGTACCCCAACACATGGGGGTCTTCTTCCTGCACTGTGGGGAGACTTCTAGACTGTTACTATCTGGGACACCCTGGGTGCGATGATGGAGCGTTCCACTTTTAGTGCATGGATGAGGTGAAGGGCGTTCATTTAAATGGAGCTGGTTTGAGGCAATGGAACAGTCCATTTCTATTACAGGGGTGAAATGACAGGACAGTTGACTTATTTGATAGGAGTGAATGATGGAGTGGTTCTTGGGTGAGGTAATGGATCTGGCCATTTATATTATGGGGGTGACATGACAGAACAGTTGATTTCTATGATAGGAGTGTGTGATGGAGTGGTCCTTGGGTGAGATAATGGAACAGTCCATTTATATTATAGGGTGACATGACAGAACAGTTGATTTCTATGATAGGAGTGTGTGATGGAGTGGTCCTTGGGTGCGATAATGGAACAGTCCATTATTTGTGGGCTTAAGGGAGGGAAGGATGCATTTCACTCACTGTCTGACTGTGAATTTGTCTTCTTCTCAGGGAATGCCACCTTCAGGGCGATGGCGACCCCTCTTCTTAACTCTCTTCTCTATGAGACGGCAAAGAAGGTGAGTCTGAGGATTGGGCACTCAAGTTCCCACCTTCACTTTGGAAATATGTTTTTATTTGTGAATTTGTATTCACAACACATGTCCCCTTCAGTGCTAGGAAGTCTGCAAAATGGTTAATAGACCAGAAATCAGCAAGATTTCAGACAAGACTTATCTGAAGAAAGAGCAGGTTTTGGAGGATCGTCTCTTGGTCCAGAGGTGGAAGTCTGCAAAGAGTGAACGTGGGTGGGCTCTTAGTGAGAGGCCGCGAGGGTCCCTAAGAAGAGTCCAAGGCACGTAGGACCTTTTACACGCTGGTTGTGGCCTTTGAGGCATGCGCTTGCAGGAGGGTGTTTGAGGCATGAATGACTGGTGTCTTCATGGAGGGAATGGAAACAACCTTGGCATGGGGGACCTTGATCTTTGTATGAATGGGCACTGCTCCTTGGGTGAAGGGAGGCTGATTTTGGGGTGAACAGGCTCTGGTCTTGGGGTGAAAAGGGCTGTGTGTTAGGAGAGCATGTTTGGGACATGCACTTTCGCTGCTTTTAATGGTTTGATTTGGCAAAGGTTTCGGAGAGAAGTAAGACTGCTGCTGCGATGAAGTGGCATTGACCTTGGGGTTCTGGTATTAAAGGAAACCCCGCCCGGGGTTTGTTTGAGGTGTTGGGGTGGACGCCCCAGCGTATGGAGGCACCGTTCATGATGTTGGTACCTGTGCCGTGGCCTTTGGTGTGGCTCTGGGTTGAAGGGGCATTGATTTTGCAACGTGGTGTTTGGGGGATGTGCTTCCGGTGCAGCAATGGTCTGAATGATTTTCACGCCAGCGGAGGGGCTTTACGACAATTTACTGCCTTTGCATGGGCTTTTGCCCAAGGATGGAGGGCTGAGGTTGTACCTGTTTTTTTTGTTGTTTTTTTTGCAGAGTTTTATAAAGCGCGAACTAGACCCGAACCGAATCAGGTATCAGAGCGCTTTACATAACACCAGTTACGTTACATGAGGACACACTTTCATTTTAGGCACGGGGAGATTAAGTGATTTGCCCAGAATCACAGGAGGTTTTGACGTCATTACCGAGACTCGAACCCAGATCCCCAGGTCCGAGGTCGAGCACCCTAGCCGTTAGGCCAACCCTTCTTCCCATCCCCAGTTTGTTGCCATCACTCTGGTATGGTGGTAGAGATGCCCATTTGGTGTAACCTGAGGGTGAAGCGGCACTGGTGCTGGGGTCGAGTGTTGGGGTCCTTCCATATTTGTTGCCATTGGCGGGTGAACATGAGTATATTCCACAGTATGACCTAGAAGCTCAGACCTGGGGTAATGCTCAGGGTGTGAGCCTGAGGCGAAGGAGCATCGGGCCCTGGGTGGAGCTTTGGCCCCTTTAATGCCTTTGTGCGGAGAAAGGGTTTTGGCCATCGAGTCAAGATAATGGGTTGTGTGATCGTTGTATAAAGGAGAAAACAACAAAGTGAAGAATACTAAAAGGTGATAGATGGAATGCTTGAGTCCACTGTTTCTTGGCCTACCATACCACCTTCATCATTCGAAGAAGGGGCGTCAGTCCTGGAGTAAAGTTTTAGAGTTATGCCCCCATGGTTCCTGCTTGGGTTGAAGTGGTATTGTTGGGTTTGTGCCTACATGGTTCGTCCACTGGGCCCATGGGTCTTCAGTTCAGGGTCTGAAGTGTTGGGGTTGTGCCCACATGGTTGCAGCATGGTCTCAAGGTACATTGGTCCTTGGGTGAGCTGTTGAGGCTGCACCCAGATGAATCCATACGGGCTCATGGGGCATTAGTCCTTGGGTGAAGGGCACTGAGTCTGGGTTGCTGGTTTCTTACATTCTTCCCTTTTCTTCATGAGGTTGAGAATCCCAACCCATCTGAGGTCGCGGCGGGCAGGAAGACGGTGTATGACACTTGGCTGGCGAGCATCCCATCGGAGCATGACAAGTCCGTCCCAGGGTATGTGCCTTTCTGGTACCGATGAGGGGGGAGAGGGCTTGAGCAGTGAAAACCCATATCAGATACAGAAGTTCAGGAGTAGTTTGGGGAAGACGGAAGTTGAGAATTTAAGAAAAGTCATTCTGACCTGGTCTGGAATATTAATGATTACAAAGTGTGCTGTTCCAAATAACTTGCTGGGGGTCAAACCTGAGACCTGCCTTAAGATGAAGACCTCAGCATATCTCAGCTAATCTCTTCCTTCTTTCTGTAGCGTTAAAGGCCCCGGCGCTGGCAGTGACTATGTACCTTTCCTTCTCATCACTGGCATCTCTGTGGCAGACATTCGGTACACCTATGACAAGGTAAGCATCACCTCCCCACTGTCCTGCTCCCCTGCATGGAGAGATTTATGTGCCATGGACAAAGCAGCAAGGGGTGCTCTGGGGCTGTGGGGATATCAGTACTGCACTTCACCGACTAAGGTTGTGAACCGAGGATTACAAATCATCACAGTACACGGTACACTTCACTGCCTGTATAATAGGCTGGATCCTGACATGTTCTTTTAAGGGTTTTTTCGTTAATGATTTACAGGTGATGTCTCATGGCATAACTCACTGATAGTATGAAAACAGTGGTATGTCCTGCACGTCACAATGCACTCACCGGCACTGCCAGCACACGCGTTCTTCCCGGGCAAGGCTGGTCATTGTGCCCTCACTGGCAGCTCCTTGACAGTCAAGGGGGCTTCTTCTCAGGCCTAGGCTTGCCTACAAGCTGGGGGGGGGGGGGTAAATTCTGATCTCCGTTCTAACAGGATTTTGCACAGGGAATACTTACCGCAACCCTTCTGTTTTCGACTGGTAGATTTCAGCAAATCAGACTTGCCATTCAGAAGATTGGAGAAGGGAGACAGAAGACTCGCAAATAAAGATCACACTCTATTCTGGAGAATAATAGCACATGGTAGCAAGGATGCCTTTACCAACACTGACTAGTATTTGGACCCTGGTACCTGCAGTAGGCATTTTACTAACATATTCTGAGGCAATAGAGACTCAGAAAGAGTTTCTTGGGCTTATACAGGCTCCACCGAGCCAAGATATAATATTTAGCTGACATGTAAGCATAAGTGAGACCATAGAACCCATTGCTGTTAATAAAACAGGGAAGGCACCGGGCCCCAACAAAATTCCTGGGTACCTGTCGAAATATGATGCAGAGGTTTGGGCATCACATGTAAACCGGCCCTTCAATGCAGTCGCTTCAGGAGCACCGGTGCCAACTACATGGAAGTGGGCTGGAGTAGTGCCTATATATGAAAAGAGTAAGAAGCCATTTATGGGCCAATCAGCTTAATAGATACTGTAAGAACTGGGACCGCCAGTTCTTTGGGGGTAGCTTGGCTCGAGCAGGTAGGCAACCAGGGGCTTACGTGTAAAGTAGCTACACAACACACTCATCCACTGAGACAATAAGTGGGCGCAATAATGGAGACCACACCAGTACTTTTGATTAGAATCGATAGCTTTTATATAGGATTAAGATCAGGGCAATCCATACATCAGGGTATCAAGAACTCATTAGTGCATTTCATTAGGGGAGCAATTCAATATTCACTGTAGTATATCACCCTACACATTTTATGAAACCAGCACCTGCAAGGAATTCATTAAAGAGACATTCAAGTACATTTCAGTTAGCAGGAATAACGTTTCTCATGTAAAGCATTTTCATCGGAGGAGCAAAGGGAGCAGTGCAGTATAGCAATAACCATTTCAGCAAAGGTATACTGTTTCATTTAGTACGAGCAACAAAACATTTCATTAGGTAAAAGTACCTTTCATCAATCCCTTTGGCAAGAGCTAAACACTAAACATTTCATGAGGCTCTAATTAGCAAGGATTAACATTTCATTACCCATGAATACACATGGCATCAAGCACAGGTGAAGCATATAAAACTCTGGGTCAGGGGACCGATCAAACAGCCCAAAACATTGCTACCTGGAGGACCCGCCTAGGGGCAGGTAAGAACAATCAGTCCCCCAACGTGGGGTTAAACCTGTAAAAGGCTGAGGCCCCAATTTCGTTCCAAGGGGCTGTGGCCCCAGTTCCAGTTCACACAGGGCCAACGGGGCCCCACCACAGTCTTTCCCGGGGGAGGGGCGCACTCGGAGGCTCCTGCCCGCCTCCCCGGGTATTACCTGTCTCTTCGGCCTGCTTAGGGCCCTTGCGTAGATTCGCTGCAAGCAGGAGGGCTGCGGCCCTCTGGCAGGCCTCATGCGGCCCAGCGCGGCAATGGGGGAAGTTGCGGGGCAGGCCCAGCATGTGTGGCTGATCGGAGGATGGTGGAGTCGGGAGGGCCCGGGCTTCCTTCGGGGCCCTCCGACTAGTCTGCTGGCTGTTCCCGGGTCTTCAGGCGTCTCCAGGGTCCGGGGACCAATCCCGGGCCCACAGAGGAGGGGCCGGGCTGCAGGAACCAATCACAGAGCCCGCCTCAGGGGCGCACCAGCCAGGACCAATGGCTGCGCGGCGCTCGGAGGGGCCGGGCAGAGGTGTTCCCCCGTCACGTGGGGCGGGAGCTGGCTTCAGGCCTACCGCGGCCAGACTGGAATATGCGCTGACAGGGATTCACTAGGCCCGGGGACAGGGGCCTCCAGTCGTGACCCAGCCAGGCCGAGGGTCGCGGTGGCCTCCCCAGAGCTCCGGAGGCCGGCGCAGGGACAGCGGAGTCTCGGGCCGGGCGCGGCCCACACGCACACGGCGGCAGCCCTCTCCTGGCACTGAGGGCCGCCCGGTGGCAATTTCGGCGCTTCACTGGGCCCCGCAGTTAAGCGCTTTAAGGGGCACACAGCGCTTGGTGAGGTTTGCGCCTGGGGGGCTTACAGCACTCCTTATGAGGCACAGCAAGGAAGCGCTTGAGGCAGTTCTCGGGCGAGCGCCCAGCAGTCTCTTCAGCCAGGGCAGATGACAGCGCTAATGAGGGGAGCGGGATACAGCGCTCCTCACGCGATTCAGCAGGGGGTGAGGCAGGACAAGAATTTGATCAGTTCAGTCAGGGGGAGACAGGCAGGACAGCACAGGCCTAGGTGGAGGCAGGGAGTGCGCAGGGGCAGCACAGTCCAGTACCTGGTCGATCCCCCAATAGTCTCTGAATGAAGGGCAAGTAGTCTTGGTTGGTTCTGCACCCTTATGAGGTGGTTTCTTGAAGAGGGGGGGGGGGCTTGAGTTGGAGGCTTACAAGATTCCTCAGGTCACTGAAGATGGTCCCTGGGTTCCCCTACCGCTGGGCCAGATCAGTGGGCTAGCCTAGGATACCTCACTCAACTTAAGAGGCAGCACCTAAGTCCTGTCACTCCCAGTGGCATAAGTCCCTGACTAGGCCCTACCGCCTCCTGCGTGGGTTCCCCAGGTCAGTGATGCCCCAACTGACTAAAAAAGTTCCCTCCCTTGCTTAAATATGCCCAGGTCAGGTGACCACTCTCTAAGTCAGCAAAAATAGGCTCCGCCTTTCTTCTGGAAGGTTCCAGGGGCTTCCCCACTCTACCTATGGGCAGGCGATGGCAGGCTGGCATTGCAACAATGTATGGGGTCCCAGCCAGCTCCTGGCAACTAGGGTGCTACACTAAAAGACCACGCTGCAGTAGCAGGGGCCAGTGGCAGCCATGTTTGGAGTAGAGAGCACCTGCACCCTAACATGGATTGGCCATGGAAGGGTGCCCGGAGACCTAAGGGCCAACAAAAAGAAGGTGTTAAAAATGAGGCAAGGGCGAAATAAATAGGGAAAGACCACCCTAGGGCTGACAGGTCTAACATGCGTCCCCCCCAGCCGAAAGAGGGGAGAGCTACCCATCCTCTAGGGAGTTCTCGTCACTAAGGCGGGAAAACCGGGAGAGACCGTCAGCATTGGCGTGGTCAACTCCGGGCCGATGTTCCACCCTAAAGTCTATCACCTGTAGGGAAATGGACCACCTTAGCAACTTGGGATTTTCGCCTCTCATCTGCATGAGCCAGCGAAGGGGACGGTGGTCGGTTTGAAATAGGAAGTGAGAGCCAAAAAGGTATGGCCTCAACTTCTTCAAGGCCCAGACCACAGCGAAGGCTTCTCGCTCGATGGTACTCCATCGCCGTTCCCGAGGGAGGAGTCTTCCAGAGATGAAGACCACAGGTTGATCTAGGCCGTCGTCGTTGAGTTGCGATAGCACGGCGCCTACGCCATGCTCTGAGGCATCCGTCTGCACGATGATTCTTTCTGGAAATCCAGAGTGGCCAGCACCGGAGCGGTGCACATCGCGCACTTCAGTGTTTCCAATGCCTCCTGGCAAGCAGCGGTCCAGATCACCTTGCGTGGCTGCTTTTTGGACGTTAACTCGGTCAAGGGGGCCACGATGGTGCCATATCCCTTAACGAACCTGCGGTAGTAGCCAGTGAGGCCGAGGAAAGCTCGGACCTCAGTCTGAGTCTTGGGGGGCTCCCAGGCCATGCTGGTCTCAATTTTGGCCTGGAGGGGTTGCATCTTACCCCCGCCGACCAGGTGTCCCAGGTAGACGACAGATCCCTGTCCAATCTGGCACTTGCTAGCCTTGATGGTGGGGCCAGCACGTTGCAAAGCCCGCAGCACCTCCTGGAGATGCTGCAGATGGTCCTCCCAGGTGCTACTGAAGACAGCTATGTCATCCAGGTACGTCGCTGAGAAGGACTCCAGGCCAGATAGCACCTGGTTCACCAACCGCTGGAAAGTTGCCGGAGCATTCTTGAGCCCGAAGGGCATCACTCTGAATTGGAAATGACCCTCGGGGGTGGAGAACGCTGTCTTCTCCTTCGCTCCATCGGCCATGGCAATCTGCCAGTACCCTGATATCAAGTCGATGGTGCAGAGGTACTTGGCAGCTCCCAGCCGGTTACTCAGCTCATCTGCCCGTGTGATCGGGGGAGCATCTGTCTTGGTGACAGAGTTAAATCCCCGATAGTCCACACAGAACCGAAGTTCTGGTGTGGTGCCCGGTGGGGCCGCTTTCGGCACCAGCACGGCCGGACTAGCCCACGGGCTGCTGGAGGGTTCGATCACCCCCAGCTCCAGCATTTTGGTCACTTCACCCTGGATGCTGTTCTTCACTTTCTCGGACAGCCGGTAAGACTTGGTTTTTACTGGCGGACTGTCCCCTGTGTCCACATCATGGGTACACAGATGTCTAATTCCAGGCGTGAGGGAGAACAACGAGGCGTGATGCGCCAATACCTGGCGGCAGTCCCTCTGTTGCTCTGGGGTCAAGGATGGGGAGAGGACAACTCCCTCCACTGAACCATCCTTCTCCTGGGCCGCCAGAAGGTCAGGAAGAGGCTCACTCTCCTCCTCCTCGCTCCCATCCGTCACCATGAGGAGAGCAAGCTCTGATCGCTCTTGGTGAGGCTTCAGGCGGTTGACGTGGAGCACCCGATGGGGCTGACGGGGGGTCTTCAAGTCAACGACGTAGGTGGTCTGGCCTCGACCCTCCACAATCACGTACGGACCAGTCCACCGGTCCTGGAGGGCACTAAGCTCCCCAGGCTCCATGACCCACACCTTCTGTCCAGCATCCATCTCCACCGTCCGAGCATTGCGGTCATACCACTCCTTCATGACGGCTTGGCTAGCCTCTAAGTTGTCTGAGGCTTCCTTCCACAGCTTGGCCATCTAGCTGCGGAATGCCAGCATGTAGCTGACAATATCACGGGGTAGCTTCTGCGAAGTCTTCTCCCACCCCTCTTTGACAAGGCTGAGGGGTCCCCTAACGGGATGGCCATAGAGCAGTTCGAAGGGGCTGAACCCGACTCCCTTCTGTGGTACCTCGCGGTACGAAAACAGCAGGCAAGGGAGGAGGATGTCCCATTTCCGCCTCAAGTCCTCTGGCAGGCTCCGGATCATCCCCTTCAAGGTCATGTTGAAGCGCTCTACGAGCCCGTTAGTCTGGGGGTGGTAAGGAGTGGAGAACCGATAGGTCACTCCGCACTCCTTCCACATGGCCTGCATGTAGGCCGACATGAAGTTTGTGCCCCTGTCCAACACCACGACCTTGGGGAATCCCACTCGGGTAAATATCCCCATCAGGGCCCACGCCACCACAGATGCAGTAACGGTCCTCAGAGGAATAGCCTCCGGGTACCGAGTGGCGTGGTCCACTAACACCAAGATGAACCGGTGTCCCGCAGAGGTCGGAGGGTCCAACGGCCCAACGATGTCGATACCGACCCACTCAAAAGGGGTCCCGACCACCGGAAGCGGTTCCAATGGGGCCTTCACTTTGGTCCCCGTCTTGCCACTTGTCTGGCAAGTCTTGCAGGTCTTGCAATAGGTGTCAGAGGCAACTCTCATCCTGGGCCAATAAAAATGCGGGACCAACCTCGCAAAGGTCTTGTCCTGGCCCAGGTGTCCAGCCAAGGGTGTCTCATGCGCCAATTCCAACAAAAAGGCCCGGTAGCATTGGGGAACCACTAAGGCCCTCGAGGATCCATGCATCGGAACCTTAGGCTCACTGTAAAGGAGGCCATTCTCCCAGTACACGTGAAAACTGCCGGTCTCCTGATCAGTCACTTGGGCTTCGGCCTGTCGCCGCATGCCTTCAAGCGTGGGGCACTCCTTTTGCGCCCGACATAATTCCTCCCGGGTAGGCCCTCCTTCCACATGCCACTCGGCAAGGGTCGGCAAGTCCCTCACGGGAACGACATCCACCTCCACGGACTCCGGGGATACCTCCGCGGGCTCCCCATCCATCACACGGGGTGTGTCCTCCACAACACTATCCTATTCACGACCAGTATTGGGTTGGGCCGTTGTCTCAGGCTCCAACCCGGGTTGAGCTTCTTGCCGGGCAGCCATGGACCGCGTGACTACGCAAGTCCACCCTGGTAACCCCAGCATCTCAGTGTGGGCCTTAAACTTCACTTCCTTCCAGGCGGTATGTTCCAGGTCATTACCTAGCAGACAGTCCACAGGCAAGGCAGGGCTTATCGCAACTCTCAACTGGCCTTTCACTCCTCCCCACTCAAAGGGACCTTGAGCCACGGGATAGTAGCTCATACTGCCGTCAGCCAACAAGGCCGGATGGAACACATGAGGTACTACCTGCTCAGGGGACACCAGCCGCCTCACTACGGTGGTCATGCTGGCACCTGTGTCCCTCGGAGCGTCTACCTCCTCCCCATTGACCTTCACCCTCTGCTGGTACTTAGCAGTATTCGATGGTAAGGGCGTCACTGGGACCATCTCTCTATCCCCAAGTAAAACCAGGGTCAGGCCTGTCCACTCCCCTTCCCTATCTAGGGGCAGCTCCATCCCAAGCGCTACACTAGCCACCCCGGGACTCTTGCCACCAGTGGGGGGTGGGGGTCGTTTGCGACACTGGGCATCTCCCTTGTAGTGTCCGACCTCTCCGCACTCATAACACCGGACCACTTTTGGCTGCTGACTCTTGTCAGGGTAAGTGGGTTTTGGGGAACGGGACTGAGGTGGGGTACCTACTCCTCTCCCAAACTGTCTAGTTTGTGGACCTCGTGAGAACTCCGTCCTTTTATCTCCCACCTCTTTCCTCTGGGGGGCGCCCTGTCCGCCTTTCGGGCCATCTCCCCCGGGGCCCTTGTGTGACACCCGGGTGCTGACCCAGATGTCCGCCTCCTCCGCAAGCTCACGGGGATCAGTAAGCTTGCGGTCCACCAGATGTTGGAGCAGCTCCGGAAAACACTTATCCAAGAGGTGCTCTCTCAAAAAAAGATTGTACAGGCCCTCATAATCATGCACCTCGCTGCCACGCACCCAACCATCCAGAGCCTTATGGGCATAATCAAAAAAATCCACCCAATTCTGCGTGGACAGCTTATGGCTGCCACGGAACTTCTGGCGATACCTTTCGGGGTTGAGGCCAAACTTTTTAATGAGCGCCTCCTTTATGAGGGGGAATACCTGAAATGGTCTGCCTTTTCCAAGTACAGGAGGGTGTCCCTGACATCTGGAGGTATATAACGGTACAGGCCACCTCCCCAATGTTTCTCGGGCACCCCATGGGCGGTCAAGGCCACTTCATACGCCTCCAACCACCTAGCAATGTCATCCCCCTTGGTGTAGCTCGCTATCACCTCCTTAGGTTACCAGAATCTGGGCTCCTGCTGAGCTCCTGGTACGCTGCCACCATAAGGACTTCCTGGCGCACCCAACTGCAATGCTTGCAGCTCCATTTCTTTCAGCTGGAGCTTGTGCGCCAGTCTTTCTCTCTCCAAATCAAACTTCTTATCTTCCCTTTCTCTCTTCCTCTCGTGCTCTAGCTTGGCAAGCTCCCACTTCAATCGCCTCTCCTCCCTCCTGTCCTCATACTCCTGCAACGACGCACTCCCCTGGATACACTACTCCCTGCCCCGGAAAGTCTTCCTTGCAACACATTGTCAGACATGTCAATGTTGAGCAGGCCTGGGTCTTCTGGAGTGCCCGCCTCCCTTTGTATGACCTGTCCCTCCTGTTCCTCATCCTCTCTCTCCCCTGGGTGGGCCCTTACCCATGCCCTGAAGGCGGTGCGGAGTTCTTCCTTTGCGGCTTTCTGCCCAACCGGCACCCCATCCCCTGACAAAATTCCCTTAACTGCACTACCTTGTACTCATCAAGGTCAGCCAGCTGGAACTCCATTTTGTCAGGTGGGGACCCAGAGAACTTGAAAGAAAGATACTAGGACGTAGGCAACAATGCTGGGTCAACACAGGTCCCTACACACTCTGCAGGCTAGGCAGTGGGGGGGTCAATTGAGTAAGCTTGTAGGCACAATAGGTGTCCAACTAATTGCAGCGCACTCTGTCCCACTCGAGGGTGCTGGGTAGCTACAGGTACTGAATCCCACCGCTCGCCACCAATGTAAGAACTGGGACCGCCAGTTCTTCGGGGGTAGCTTGGCTCGAGCAGGTAGGCAACCAGGGTCTTACGTGTAAAGTAGCTACACAACACACTCATCCACTGAGACAATAAGTGGGCGCAATAATGGAGACCACACCAGTACTTTTGATTAGAATCGATAGCTTTTATATAGGATTAAGATCAGGGCAATCCATACATCAGGGTATCAGGAACTCATTAGTGCATTTCATTAGGGGAGCAATTCAATATTCACTGTAGTATACCACCCTACACATTTTATGAAACCAGCACCTGCAAGGAATTCCTTAAAGAGACATTCAAGTACAGTTCAGTTAGCAGGAATAACGTTTCTCATGTAAAGCATTTTCCTCGGAGGAGCAAAGGGAGCAGTGCAATATAGCAATAACCATTTCAGCAAAGGTATACGGTTTCATGTAGGACGAACAACAAAACATTTCATTAGGTAAAAGTACCTTTCATCAATCCCTTTGGCAAGAGCTAAACACTAAACATTTCATGAGGCTCTAATTAGCAAGGATTAACATTTCATTACCCATGAATACACATGGCATCAAGCACAGGTGAAGCATATAAAACTCTGGGTCAGGGGACCGATCAAACAGCCCAAAACATTGCTACCTGGAGGACCCGCCTAGGGGCAGGTAAGAACAATCAGTCCCCCAACGTGGGGTTAAACCTGTAAAAGGCTCAGGCCCCAATTTCGTTCCACGGGGCTCTGGCCCCAGTTCCAGTTCACACAGGGCCAACGGGGCCCCACCACAGTCTTTCCCGGGGGAGGGGCGCACTCGGAGGCTCCCGCCCGCCTCCCCGGGTATTACCTGTCTCTTCGGCCTGCTTAGGGCCCTTGCGTAGGTTCGCTGCAAGGGGAGGGCTACGGCCCTCTGGCAGGCCTCACGCGGCCCAGCGCCGCAATGGGGGCAGTTGCGGGGCAGGCCCACCGTGTGTGGCTGATCGGAGGATGCTGGAGTCGGGAGGGCCCGGGCTTCCTTCGGGGCCCTCAGACTAGGCTGCTGGCTGTTCCCGGGCCTTCAGGCGTCTCCATGGCCCGGGGAGCAATCCCGGACCCACAGAGGAGGGGTCGGGCTGCAGGAACCAATCACGGAGCCCGCCTCAGGGGCGCGCCAGCCAGGACCAATGGCTGCGCGGCGCTCGGAGGGGCGGGGCAGAGGTGTTCCCCCGTCACGTGGGGCGGGAGCTGGCTTCAGGCCTACCGCGGCCTGACTGGAATACGCGCTGACAGGGATTCACTAGGCCCGGGGACAGGGGCCTCCAGTCATGACCCAGCCGGGCCGAGGGTCGCGGCGGCCTCCCCAGAGCTCCGGAGGCCGGCGCAGGGACAGCGGAGTCTCGGGCCGTGCGCGGCCCACACGCACACGGCGGCGGCCCTCTCCTGGCACCGAGGGCTGCCCGGTGGCAATTTCGGCGCTTCACTGGGCCCCGCAGGTAAGGGCTTGAAGGGGCACACAGCGCTTGGTGAGGATCGCGCCCGGGGGGGCTTAGAGCACTCCTTATGAGGCACAGCAAGGAAGCGCTTGAGGCAGTTCTCGGGCGAGCGCCCAGCAGTCTCTTCAGCCAGGGCAGATTACAGCGCTGATGAGGGGAGCAGGATACAGCGCTCCTCAAGCGATTCAGCAGGGGGTGAGGCAGGACAAGAATTTGATCAGTTCAGTCAGGGGGAGACAGGCAGGACAGCACAGGCCGAGGTGGAGGCAGGGAGTGCGCAGGGGCAGCACAGTCCAGTACCTGGTCGATCCCCCAATAGTCTCTGAATGAAGGGCAAGTAGTCTTCTCGGCGCTTGGTTGGTTCTGCGCCCTTATGAGGTGCTTTCTTGAAGAGGGGGGGGGCTTGAGTTGGAGGCTTACAAGATTCCTCAGGTCACGGAAGATGGTCCCTCGGTTCACCTACCGCCGGGCCAGATCAGTGGGCTAGCCTAGGATACCTCACTCAACTTAAGAGGCAGCACCTAAGTCCTGTCACTCCCAGTGGCATAAGTCCCTGACTAGGCCCTACCGCCTAAATCTCCTGCGTGGGTTCCCCAGGTCAGTGATGCCCCAACTGACTAAAAAAGTTCCCTCCCTTGCTTAAATATGCCCAGGTCAGGTGACCACTCTCTAAGTCAGCAAAAATAGGCTCCGCCTTTCTTCTGGAAGGTTCCAGGGGCTTCCCCACTCTACCTATGGGCAGGCGATGGCAGGCTGGCATTGCAACAATGTATGGGGTCCCAGCCAGCTCCTGGCAACTAGGGTACTACACTAAAAGACCACGCTGCAGTAGCAGGGGCCAGTGGCAGCCATGTTTGGAGTAGAGAGCACCTGCACCCGAACATGGATTGGCCATGGAAGGGTGCCCGGAGACCTAAGGGCCAACAAAAAGAAGGGGGGAAAAATGAGGCAAGGGCGAAAAAAATAGGGAAAGACCACCCTAGGGCTCACAGGTCTAACAGATATCTTGCAAAAAGTTTACACAAAAAAGATCTTAAGTAAACGTAGTCACTGGATAGCCGAGAATAATATCCTACCTCCATGCCAGGCTCGGTATAGAACAAGAGGGAGTACAGCCGACCTGATTTTTCAGTTAGGGATTGCACACAGGATTACACAGATATCCTTCATTCCTTACAAGCTGATATGATAGCTTCCAAGCACCTACACACATGTGTAAACCCCACAAATTTGGTGATCTGTGTTATAACGGGCCAATCTGGGTACACTTACCTATCTTTCAATGCAGACGAAACAGTACCTATAGCATATAAATCACACTTGTACACAAACGCTGAAATGCGTTTTGCTTCCACAGAAAAAATTCTGACAGCAGTACAGACCACTGTAGTGAGAGAAAATGCACTGGCTGAGGGGAAACTAATAATTGTCGTGACTCCAGTCCCAGCCTTAGAGGCTGCTACAAAGGCAAGAATTCCAAATGATAAAGCTTTACATCCAAGATGGATACAATGGGCAACAGATGTAGATTACAAATTCGACTCTACACAAGCATTCCTGCAATATGAACAAGAATATCCTCTCCCGAAGGAAATAATGCCTCTAGATCAGTATGAATATATTATTTACACTGACTGATCTGCTCAACCGACCGTAGGGAGTAAACAACAATACAGTGATGCATGTGTGATTGTAAAAGGTCGTATGCGGGACGGAAAGTTCCATCCTAGCTGAACGAAGACACAGTCTATGGGAGACTGCACTGCTCAGCTGGTAGAATTAAAATCCGTATTACTTGCACTTATAAATACAGATCGAGAATTCCCCACACTGATTGTGTGTGATTCTTTTTTCTGTGTCTAGTCATACAACACATATCGTCCCTCCTGGGGTAAGAATGTGTGTAAATACTCCAAAGGTTGCACATTTAAGCATAAATTGCTATGAGAACAGGTAGCTGAGTTAAAAAACGAACTACCAAGAGCTCACGTGATACACATGCTGTGTCATCAATGTGATGGCGTTCATGTTGAAGGAAATTCATTGGCTGATGAAGCTGTAAAGGGGCAGTATGAACTGCTTCCGTAGCTGCAATCACCCGTTCTAGTACGAGAATAGACGAAGACATAATGGTAGCTGTCATTGCTTCACGCAAAAACAGCTCAGCAGTATCAAAGACATTTCCACTCAAGTACTCCCACAAGTTAGATGCAAACAACATTCTATATGCTCAGATTCCAGGAGTGGGGGATCAAGTTATACCAAACATGGATCGCAGATTAGGTTTAATACTAGCTGCACACGAGGGTCTGGGTTCTGCACATGCAGGAGTTACCGCAACGGTTTCTTTAATGAAACAATGCTGTTGGTGGCCATGGTTAACTAAACATAGAAAGAATTTTGTCTTAAAGTGTGACATCTGTCAGCAGATGAAGTGTTCCACAGTAGCACGTACAGCGCAGACACCATTATTGATATCAGACAGACCACTTGCGTGTGTCTATTTGGAAAATTGAGGCCCCCTACTATCAGACGGGGCTTACAAGTATATCTTGGTAGCAGTGGATTCATGCTCCTGATTCCTATGGATATATGGCCTCAGCTCTTGGATGACACTCAAACTGTTATACAAGATTTGCGAGTCTTTACAGGGACATACGCAGTTGGTACATTACATTGACAGTGGCCCCGCATTTAGCTCCAGTGCTTACATGGAAGTCATTGGAAGTTTGGGTGTTGCATTGTGGTACTCCTCTCCGTACCAATCTGAGGGAAACTCGGTCATGGAGAGGAAAATCCGGGACTTAAAGCAATCTTTAACAGCAAGGGTATTAGCTTCAGGTGGTAGTTGGGTCAATCACCAAAATGGGGTCCAGAGAGCTCTCAACAATATGCCAAGAAGTTCCCTAGGAGGTGTAACTCCTTACAAAGTCCTATTTGGGATGAGAATATGGGTATCTGATCTCAATTATGAATGCACACTGGCAAAAGATAAATAATTTGACATCAATAAATGTTTGGCTGCTTTACAGGATCTCAATGAATTCTGGGCACTACAAAGCAATGTGCAAGTAAAACGCACCGCCACTGGGGAAGTCAAATCAATCACAGCAAGACCTGCTTGGATCCCAAAAGTTCATGGTCTGGTCCGATAAAAAATAGTGAACAAGAAATAATTTGGACCTTCATACAGAAAGCCTGTACCTGTCCTGGCTGTCAAAGGAACGAGAACAGTACTTCTTCTGCCTCTTGCCGGCAAAAAAGAAAAGAGCTTGTCTCCATCGATCTGATCAAACCACACTATGTAACCAATACTGAATAGAAGGCCTCATGGGCTCCTGGGAAGTAGCGCTCTCTTCTCGCTACCATACAGGAAGTTCAGACAGAAAGGCTCATAACATTCGAAGAGTCACCAATACAAAGTAATGGACTTACCAACAATGAAATGGAACGAATTCCTGTTGAAACAGAACATCAAAACACAAATAAAAGCCAAATATCAATTTGGTCTACCACTGATATATACATCAATTTGTCTCTACACAAGACATTTGCCTGTTCTACAAAACCTGCTGAGCAACCAAAGATAGATCGAACTGCATCTGGCTACTTCAACGATTTTGATACCTTCTTTCTTGATCCGAGTGAACCTGAATTAGCACCAGATCCAGTTTCCCGTACACAACTACTTCATGACTTCTACATCTTTCTTTACTAGACTGACCTAGTTTCGCCATGGCTAAAGCTCTGGATAATAACTGGAATATTGTTTTTTCTATTCTGGATTGGCCTAGTGACTGTCTTTTGCTTACTCATGAATGAAAACTATCTCCCAGAACTCTCTGCAGTATCAAATGTGAACTTGGTGCTGAAACCTCATGCGTCATCTCATCGTGAACAAAGAGACCTGTCCTTCGTGAACATTTCAGCTTTTCCAATTCCTGATGTTATAGTTTGGAACAGAGTTTCATATGATGTATTTGGTCCTACAGAACTTTTGAAAATACCTTATGTATTTAAAATGTCCTTAAATTACATAATTACCTCCAGTACATTTTCTGACGATTGGGATTTTGAAACTGTTAATAACATGTCTGATTTAGAACAATCTGCTGCATTTTCAAGCATTGAATGTTACAGGGCACAACTGATTACGACACAATGTACTGTTACCGACATTATGGCCATCACTTTTAACATAAATCCAGCCCCCCACATAAAGGGGCCGATTATGATGGCGGACGGACCTGAGTCCGTCCGCCACCATAGCGTAGGAGGGAACCTCCGCATTGCCTGCGGAGTTCCCTCCTGTGCAATTAGGATGTGACCGCCACCCTGGCGGTCACATCCTCAATCTTTAACATTGCGGCGGGTGCAGCTTCAAGCTGCACCCGCCGCAATGTTAAAAGTGCATGCACGGCATTTGTGTGCACAAAGCAGCAGGCACCGCGCGGTGCCTGCTGCCATGTGCACCCCCCACCCTCCCCTTCACCCAGGGGGCCCGCAACGGGCCCCCGAAGTGAAGCTCCGAATGCTTTTCCACGGCAGAAAAGCCGCCGCGGAAAAGCATACTTTGTACTCCATCATAATATGGATGGTGGTGTCTGATAGACACCACCAGCCATGTTAATGCTTTTCCGCTGCGGGCGGAATCCGCCCGCGGCGGAAAAGCGGAGGACAGATTGTGAGACCCACCAGCCATCCTAATATGGCGGTGGGTCTTTCAAGGCTCCCCGGCGGATTTACCGCATCCTCCGGGCCGGCGGTGGCTTCCGCCGGCCCGGTGGATACGGGAAATCCGCCATCATAATAGGCCCCAATGTTTTTACATACCACCAATGGGAGCATTGGCCAACACCAGCAAAAGGTAGTTCAAGAAAGTTCGCACAGAAGTTTTCCTATTTTTCAGGGTGTAATACTTCAGACCCAGCCTCATATTACTATAAGGTTGTACCTAGAACTGCACAGAAAAATATGTTGACAAACACCAAACAGATATACTCTGCATCCTTTTTTGCCGACCTGTCTGAACAGTGTTTCAACTTATGGAAGACCACTATAGACATAAAATCAGTCTGGGGTTAGCGTTTCTCATTCCGTAGCAAATCATATTTCTGAGTGGCAGTGTGCAACAGACTTCCTGTCTTGGACTGGCCAAGAACAATGATTTGAACACACCTCGGATTCCCTCCCCATCACACTTTGAGGGGTGGCAAAACTTTACAACAAATGGTGGGGATATAGTAGAAGACATGACACATACAATTTCATATAATTCATCGGAATCTGATTGGAAGGGATGATTAGTTTGGCCTACAGACACAAATAGATGTCAAACAAGATTCAGAGGTACCACCGAAGGGTTAACTATCCATAGGCTGGACCAACGTTATGTACAACGAGAACATCCGGGGTGGTGACATCATACAGTGTTGGGAAGTTATGACTTGGTTGGCTAAAAACCTCAACAATATCACAGGTGAAACAACACTTATCCTTACTGTCAGAAGACATGGATTAAAGGGACTTTTTATAGGGCCCCCCAAAGCCATGTCAGAAACGCTTCTTATACGCTGTTTTTAATTACATTTAGAAAATCTCTCAACAGGAAGCTGCGGAGAGACTTTGTGAAATTGATAGGATTAACTTAGAAAAGGCCTTAGTGGTGGTTGATGTTGGTATGACCACATTAACATCCAAGATATATTCACTGGGCAACATTGTATCTTCTACTATAGATATAATAGAGCAGGATTTGTCCATACTACAACACAGACAATCTCAGTTACGTTCTATTATGTTGTTAAGCTGGACGCTACAATCGTTGCGTTCTGGTTATGTGCCTTGGCGATTTATCAACAGTACATCCCTGTTCTCTGCATACAATGTAACTAAGAAGCAGAAAACAATGGCACAGAGAGGAGCAAAATATACGACTCATATTGAAAAACTGGAGGCGCCGTTATGGCCTTCTTTGAATGTTTCCTTTATACGGTATGATACTCTGAGCCGAATGAAAGCCATGCTTTTACAGAAAACCGTGCCCTTAACCAACGCCCATGAGACTTTTGATCTTCTGGGTTGCAAGATCCCCAGCTGATATATAGGCATTTGTACGAACTAACTGCCCTTTCCTTTTCACAGAAATAGTACAACGTATCTTTAACATGCCTCATACGAAGGGTGTAGTACACCTATTTAAGACCATAGGTTCTGGACTGTTAAGCACCTTTCAGTGATTCCATCCTTCATACACTCTGTATTCTGAAGAATTTTTGAGGACTTCTGCTGATCCTGTTCCATATAGCAGGAATCCTTATTGTAATTTTGTTCCTGCTATGCAATGGATGTCCCAGTCACCAAGGAGATGGAAAAAACACTCTTGGAACGCCAATACCGTGATCGTATGGTACTCCATCTGGGCACACCTCGACTTTGGGAGCTAAGCAAGGCTGGCTTCCTATCATTTCGACCAGTCTGGATTGACTGTGTTCTTCCTGTCCTCCGATGCCTGTTCTGCAGACAAGAATGCATGTTGAATCTCTGTCTAACACTTCCATCGGTTGTGACACCAGATATGGATGATCTACTGGACCCGTTAATGGACCATATCCTGCTGTGTCCTCAGCGTATTCCCATGTTGATGTCTGCATTCTTAGAGGCCCCACAGGACACTTCAGCTCCTGTTCGAATGGAGACTGGCTCCTCTACAGGCATCTAGGCCTTGGATATCGTACAGGCTTCCCCAGCATCAGCTGTGGGCACTACAGAAGATCATCTGTGCTCGATTGACCTGATCTTTGAGGTGTTGCAGGGATCGTTGTCTGCGATAGCAAGCAGCAGTGATGTTGCATCTCCCACACTGGACATATAAACATTTGGCTCATCGTGTGCTGCGAAAAATTTGGCCTTTTTCAAAAACAACCAAACTTGGAATTTTAAAACAATAACACTCTTTTTAATGCTTATCTTGCTGAACAGCATGGCTTTCAGGCACTCATAGTTGTTCAGACCATATATATTAACATATTTTATTGGACTTCTACAGCTTATGCTATGTTTTTTGCATTTTTTACGCGTTTAGTATTATTAAGTGTGAGCTTATTTTAGAAGTACATTTTTAGTCCTTTTTAGTATGTTGTTCAGTCGGATGAGGAGTGGGTGTTATGTTTCATACAGGTATACCGATATAGTCTCAGATAGTAACCAATCCTTTCACCTATATTTCCCTTGCCATTACACTACACAACGGTTCTTAATACTGACCTTTTACCTAGTTACGGTACTGCCTAAATCACATGGGGTTTTCTCCGAAAACTAGCCTCATCCATTATGCATGAGGAATATTGGAATTTCAGCAGGTCTACCATCTTCTGTATAATAACTATGTATGAAGGTCATTACTTCTATCATCCTAGCCTGACATGACACAGCAAGGTACAACCCCTGAGGGTACCACTTTGGGTATATAAACATCATATCTTTGCTGAGGTAGTGAGAGGAGAAAAAGGACTTCCATGCGGACACAATGCCGCAAGATCCTGAGGTTCCTGCATAAAGAAACTCTAGCTTGCAGTGGTCTGAAATTCCTCGCGGGGTGTCCATCTTGAGACCAAGACAGGGCCCCACAGTCTCTCACTTCAGGTAGCGGGGTTGGCTTTATCCTAGGGGAATTCTTGGCTCTACACCTACATACATGTTAGGTACACGTAGGTACATCTAGATAGGGTGGCATCATAGGAATACGCATTTATTACTGCCATATATTTTATATACGTAGCTAATAACCTTCACCCGAGTCAGTCTGGTTTTAGATAGAACCTTAGTACAGAGACGGCATTGCTGGAGGTCTCCAAATCTATCAAAGAGACCCTTGATAAAGGAGGCAAAGTGGTTCTTATCCTTGTAGACCTCTCTGCGGCCTTCGACACCGTGCCCCACAGTCACCTCCTGCAAAGATTACGGGAGTGTGGACTCAGTGGCATGGTGATGAAGTGGTTTTCCTCCTTTTTGGAGGATAGAAACCAAGAGGTCTGGTCACCCCCGTTTGTAGCCAGTATTCCGCCCTTGAACGTCGGTGTGCCACAGGGGTCTATCTTAAGACCAGTACTTTTTAATTTGTACATGGCTCCCTTGGCCACAGCGAAACAAAAGGGGATGATGGACGGAGCGTTTGAGCAAATCAAACACTCACCCCCAGTCAACTGATCTGGGTTTAATCCATCACCATTCTTTAGCTCACTCAGCCACCCAAGTTCAGACATGGTCATATGCAAATCAGTCTGACCCTGTGCCTTGTGGGAACAGTCCAGCCCGAACTGCCAAGCCATGTCTACCCTGGACCGGAAACAAGCATCCTGGGACCGGTTTCGGATTCATAATCCTCATCAGCCAGGCTATCTTGAATCCAGTCGCCAGAAACCGGTCCTCAGAAGCTTGTTTCCGGTCCAGGGAAGGCATGGCTTGGCAGTTCGGGCTGGACTGTTCCCATGAGGGACAGGGTCAGACTGATTTGCATATAGCCATGTCTGAACTGGGGTGGCAGAGTGGGCTAAAGAACGGTGATGGGTCAAACCCAGATCTTTTGACTGGGTGTGAGTGTTTGATTGGTTCAGATGCTCCGTCCATCACCACCCCCTTTTGTACCATCCCTTGGCCACCCTGGCAGAAGTGGGTGAGGCAATGATTGTATCTTATGCCGACGACACTCAGTTGTTGTTCACATGTAAGAAGGCGGAGGAGGAGGAGTTAAACAGGAAGAAGATTAATAAATGTCGGAGAGAAGTCTTTGCCTGGTTGTGGTAAATAAATAAATAATACCTCTCTTTTTGAATGCATAAATGAATAACAGATAGCTCAATAAATAAGAGTCAAGATTCGAGGTAGTAGGAGTTTTTGCAGGTTTAATACAGCATAAAGACAGGGACAGGACAACCTGCACAGGAATAGGATGGCAAGCCCTGGCAGCGCTGCCAGGATCTGGACAAGAAGGCTAGGAAGGATAACTTTTTAATAACAGTACATGAGCATATATACATAACGCAAACACATAGCATTACATCGCAATAGGCGTAGCAGTGGGAAGAGCAATAGGCGTGACGCGTAGCAGTCGCGAAAGATAAGGGTGAAAAGAGGTGTAACAGGGCGTATACATAGACATGTGATGCAAACGTAACAGAATATGTCATGAATGGGGTGGAAACCATGGAGGGGGCTACCTAAGGAGCCGGGACCTCTAACCTGATGGTGCGCGCAAACTGGCAATGACGTGTTACTAGGAGAAGCTGGGGGCTATGAGCTCTGTGCTAGGAGCAGAGACTGAAGTCTGGAGAGTCAGGGCGACATGTACCTAAGCAGTATCTAGTATCTGATGTTTAGAGAACATGTTGATAGAATCCAAATGTTATCGGGGTAAAGGCGAACAGACTCTAAGACTGGAGCATGCATTATTCTACATGTAGTGCGTGATGAAGAATATTAAATGATCATTAAATGCAGTATTTCTCTTACATGGAGACATAGAGGCTAGACAATGACGGAAACTATTGATGCGATTCAGTAGCTTTAGGAATGCAGAGAAGGAGGGCTGTACTGATAACTCGAATCATAACATACTCTTGGCAGACTCAGAAGCAGAGCCAGGCTGAACCGGGCACTGCGAGGCAGGAAGTAAGTGAAGGGTCGAGGATACAGGCGGGGGCTGTATCGCTCCTCAGCGAGGCTTCAGGGGACAGGAGCTGAATCTGGTGTCCAGGCCCTTTTGAGGCCTAGAAACGGAGATTTTACAATGGAATAACGTGCACACTGAGAAACGTGGCAACGTAGCTTTACATAGGCCTGATATTCGTAGTATTCACGAGAACTGGAAACTGACATACTAAAGGTGGACACAACTATAATTGCGTCTTTAATCGAACATGGGGAATAACATATGCATATTAATCATGCACAGATAACATATGATGGATGACACGTAGGGACACAGAACATAGCAAAATTTACTTTTCCACATTCCCTCCTTGTCACTACGTTTCCATCAGGAAACATCAATATTCATGATACCATGTATCATTTCATACAGTATCATTTGTTCGTCTCGAATTTTCTTGGAACGGGATTTAGAACGGGGCTTGGGACTAGGAATACATGATGTAGCACAAATGCCGCAAATCGCAGGGCCACATTGTATACAGAGGCAGCAGCTAAATATGATCGCTACTGCAATACCTGGAAAAGGACAAGACTTTCCATCCCCAGGCGGAAATTATATTCCAGAACCAACCGGACCATGTCCAGGTGCCTGGATTTTGGTGTAACAGATGGGCAATTTTATGGAGTCTGGTTATAGCTGAATAAACAGACGGCGCGTTATTTGGAATGAAAATGCAGCAACTAGATCCGATGACTCTACAGGCCCCGCCCCTATCGGCCAATATGACGTCAAGGACGAGACGATTCTGGAGCACGACAATTCTCATAAAGGATTGTTCTTCGGTTAAATTACTTAGAGCAGAAGTAGTCTCAATTACTACTGCTTCAAGGGTTCTGGTTAACCTACGTATCAGTTTACTATTCACAACTGTACCTAAATAAGGGAAGACACCTTTATTGATATCTATATATTGTTCTAGAGCAGTTTCAGTATAATCGACAATCGGGAGGTTTCTCTTGTGTCTAGTATGTACTAGGTGGGAATTCCTATGGTAGTCGGGTGGGGCTAGAAAAACCGGTGGCAGTAGGAAGGCAATGTAACAGGTTCCCTCCCAATCGAGGGGCAGACGAACATATGCGGTCTGACCACAAATAAAATAAGAATGACGTGAAGCTTTGAAAATAGATTTCCTACTGTCACTATACTTGACAATAGTAGTACAATCACTATGTCCTACGTGTGTAGAACCATTATTTCGGACACATAATTCGCCTTTGACTGGTAGTACTGAAATTGCAGGTAAGTCTGGAGTAGTATCAGACTGAACATTCAGGACCATGAAATTCGAAGAATAATTACCTAAATTATACACTTCATTTTCTAGATCTAACCCGGTTCTGTGGGGGAGACCTTGCTTGTCTGGAAAACACGTACTGTTAAGAAAAGACATATCTGTTGAGGATGACGTTAACGTGGACCATGCTCCACACGAACCATTATGTGAAAAAGGATAAGGAAAGAGTGGCAGAACTCCCTTCGGTGTCTGAAAAGGGGGGAGTCGACCACACACCCAACAATTAGTGGCATTGCTGGTCTGGTGTGAATAATGTAACATGCGGATGAAAGAATTATTTCGCATAGCGAGGCGGTAAGAGAGTTCATGAGGAGGCAGATCACTAAACGTGTGTTCTACTGTAACATTAGAAGACTTATTTACATGAGAGACTGGAAAATACAGATAAAATGCATAACTGGTGCAGGAAATCATAATGCTGAGAAATAATATGAAACTTAGAAAAACTATACATCGGATTGAGTTTTGACTAACTCTCTCACTATGGGGGTCTATTTTATACATGTCAGAAACAGTCTAACCGTTTCACCTAGGGGAGGACTTAGACAATCAAACTGGCTGACTTATTTTACTAGACCGGAGTTTCAACTTATACTCCTGCTGCGGAGTTTTCTCTAACGGGGAGGGTGCAGTATCATTGTTCTTTGCGGGACAGTCCTTAAGAATAGTACTTTGGTAATCCTTTGAATCCTGGGAAATGTTCTTTGAGACCGGTTTCAGTCCATAAAACTTCTTTATATGTGAAAGGTGCACCCAGCCTTTGCGTCCCTCCAACTTCACGGCTGTACGTGTGGCGAGGAGGACCTGTCGGGGCTCCTTCCAGCGAGGCTCCAGCGGACTTGAGCGGTCAAAATTTCGCACCAGGACCATGGATCCTGGAACGATTTCATGCGGTGCCACCTCGGTATTGTCTGGAAATGCGGCGGCAACCTGTGAACGACAAGAGTTGAGGGCAGACATCAAGGAAGCTAGGTAATCTGTCAGCATATTACTTGAAACATCGGTAATACTTCGGGGTCTGGGTGTACCCCACATGTTAGGGGGGCGGCCGAAAACGACCTCATACGGGGACAGACCTGATCTGGAATGTGCGACCATGCGCATATAGAACAAAGCGACTGGCAGAGCTACTAGCCAGTCCACACCTTTCTCTTTACATACTTTGGCGATGCGAATTTTCAGGGTCTGGTTATGTCTCTCTACGAGACCTGCTGCTTCAGGATGGCGTACACAATGGAACTTCCACTGGTACCCTAACAAAAGGGAAACATGCTTCATTAACTCTGAGGAGAATGGCTGGCTGTTATCAGAATATACGACCCTAGGGAGTCCATAACGGGGGAAGAACTCACGAACCAACTGCTTGGCAGTGGTCGCGGCTGTGTAATCTGGGACTGGATATGCTTCTGTCCACCTGGACAAAGCGCATACAACTACAAGGACATACTTGAAACCTCGACATCGCTCCATCTGAATATAATCCATCTGGAGGACTTCAAAAGGGTGGTCAGGAGGTTGGAATCCACCTTGTTCCACCGGGACACTTTTACCTGGATTAAACTGACAACATATCATACAGGTACGGACTTTCTGCTTGGCTGCAGCTCGTAGATGTTTGTTGAACCAAATGTTCTGGATACTGTCTAACATAGCTTGTTCGGACCATTTCTTGATTTCTTCGGGAGTAGCATGTAACTGGATATCTATGACATCTTGAGTAGGGTCCTTAACTGTCATACATGTAGTCGGATCTGGAGTGTGTGTCATGTTAACTGGAATGTCTGGAGTCTGTGCTGTAAGCTTGGCTGTGCGATCTGCTAGATCGTTACCCTGGGAAATAATGTCAGTAACTTTCGTGTGTGCTTTGCATTTCATGATAGCAATGGATGTCGGTAAATGTATGGCATCTAACAGAGCTTGAATAAGGAGACCATGCTGAATCTTGGTTCCATGAGAAGTCATGAAACCTCTCTCCTGCCAGAGCACTCCAAAGTCGTGTACGACTCCAAATGCGTAGCGTGAATCTGTGTAAACATTAACTTTCCGGTTCTTAGCGTGTATGCAGGCTTGTGTCAGAGCAACTAGCTCTGCTGCTTGAGCGGACAGGGTGTCAATACGGTGTGTCTTAATAACTTCGGTGTCGGTAGTCACTGCATACGCGGCGACTAGTTCTCCTGTACTTGTTCTCATACATGAACCATCCACATAAAGTGTCAGGTCGGGATCTGGTAACGGAATATCTGTCAGATCTTGTCTTGGCTTTGTCGTAATATTAACTACTTCCACACAGTCGTGTGTGTCCGGACTTAAAGTAACTGATGGTAACAGTGTAGCAGGGTTCAGGATGTTGCAGCGTCTGATTTCTATGTATGGCTGGAACAGTGTCAATTCATAACCTGTTAAACGTGCAATTGTCAAGTGCTAAGTTTGTGTTCGGTTTAAAAGAACTTCCACGGAGTGTGGAACTTGTACTGTCAGGGAGTGTCCTAATACTATGGAATCACTTTGTCTGATAGCTAGTGCCGTGGCTGCAACTGACTTGAGGCACGCAGGGAGAGCCTGGGCTACAGGATCTAATGTGCTCGAAAAATAAGCACAAGGCTTGTATTGTCCTGCTTGATCTTGTGTGAGAACAGATAATGCGGTACCTTCGCGTTCTGTGACGAAAAGTGTAAAAGGCTTACTGTAGTTTGGTGTAGCTAGAACTGGAGCTTGACATAGGGCTTTCTTTAACTCATTGAAACTGAGTGTATGTTCAGATGTCCAAGGGAGGACAGTCGATACGGCTGTCTCCTGTGTCGTTAACTGTATCAGTGGCTTGGCTAGAAATGCATACTGAGGAATCCATTGTCGGCAGTAAGAAGTGAGGCCGATAAAAGCACGTACCTCCTTCTGGGTCTTGGGCTGAGGAAGACTCGCTATTAACTGGATACGGTCAGGTGTCAACTGCCTACCCCTCTTGGACAGTAAGTGTCCTAAGTAGACCACTTGCTGGACACAGAATTGAAGCTTCGAAGGGGACACCTTGTGCCCCATCTCGGCTAGGAAATACAGAACTGTGAGGGATGCTCGCTCGCAAGCACGTTCAGAACGGGCTGTGACCAGTAGATCATCGACATACTGGAGCAGGGCAGTGTCAGTTGGCATGTGAATGTTGTCCAGTTGTCTCTTAAGTGCTTGACTGTAAATACTAGGACTTTCTGTGAAACCTTGAGGAGCTCGTGTGAACATATAGCTCCTTCCATTTAAACAAAATCCGAAAAGGAACTGGCTGTCTGGATGAATGGGGACACTAAAAAATGCATTCTTGAGGTCTATGACTGTAAAAAATGAGGCTTCTGAATCAATGGCTGCCAATAGGGAAGAGATATCTGGGACAACTGGGTACTGGGGAATAATACATTTATTAAGCTCTCGTAGGTCAATCACTAATCGATATACTGGGGGTGCATTTGGATCAGTACGTTTCATGACTGGAATGATCGGAGAATTGCATACATTGGAGTCAGTTTCTACAACCACTCCTTGAGCGATGAGCTCGTCAATAATTTTGGATAAGGCTGCTACTGCCTCCGGTGGCAATCTATACTGTCTGATTCGTGGTAACACTACACCTGGCTTGAGAGTCACACGATGGGGTGTGATTTGCGTTTAACCAACATCAGTTGGACCTTGCGCCCATAGATGCTGCGGAACATTGGACAATCTGGGATCAAAATCTCGTAATACATAGTGACCCTTAAAGTCACGCAGGAACAATCGTATTCCCTCTGGGGAACAGCATATAACTGCACCTAACTCTTTCAGTGTTTTAATACCTAATAGATTCTCTGGACATGACTTAGTAAGTAACAGGTCAGTAGTACGGGACAATGGACCTACTACTAGAGTAACTGGCTTTGATATTTCATTTACAATGGGTTTTCCTGAAAATCCAAGGGAAACATTTCTTGAGCCTGAGAGCGGAGCCCCTGGAACTTCGGCGTGGCTAATTGTGGTCCTACTTGCCCCTGTATCAATCAAAAACTTTCTGTCTTTCCCTAATACTTGACTGTGAACATAGGGACCTTCTTGATCTACAGGTATCTCGATGAGAGGCAAGCCTACCTCCCTCTCTAGGCTGTTTCATGAATATGGCTGATACTCTGGATACTCAGACTGTGCATACTGGTACATCTGCTGTGTAACGTGCTGTGTTGCAGCGATGGGCTGCGGTGCTGTAACTGTCTGTGGTGCATTCTGTGGCTGAGGAATCTGTGAAACTTGTTCTTGTCTAGGCGGACGTGGTCTTTCTTTAGTCTTACCAGTAGCTATGTTGTGTTTCAGAACTGCACACTCGTTTATAAAATGACCTGGCTGTTTACAATAATTGCAGTTCCCTTTAACGGGAGCTGCAGGATGACTGGCTTGATTCGGACCCCTCTTCTGACTGTCTTGAGGAACAGATTGTGCAACTAGTACTTTCATTTTCGTGTCTTTCATACGTTTTCTCTCGTGTTCTTGCTCTTCTCTAATTCTATTCTGGTGGTATTGGAGCATCTGTAACATCTGGGACGGGGTATTAGCTTGCCAGGTACTTTCGACTTTCAAAACTCGATTCTTAATTTGTTGACTTGAATTCTCGACTAATTTAGTAACAAAAAGGTGAGGGTATGACTCACTACTTGTCTTGAGGCCACTGTTGATGCTAAAACATTTCTCAAATCTAGAATAAAAATCACTAATGTCTTCGTCTTGTTTCTGTTTACAGGCTGAGATTGCATCCCAGTCTTCCTTTTTCGTTGTTAACAATCTGGGTAAAACTTGAATCAATAATTCAGGTAATTCTTTACATTTCGCTCCAAGACCGGTACCTGGTACTCGTGCCTTATCTTCAGCTTCTAGAACTGCCCAATCGATCTTTTTCTCTCCCACCTCCCATTCTTTTTCCTTGAGCTTTTCATACACCCCTGCGGGCAGCAGAACCTTTAACATTTTAATTATATCTGGATACGTGTATTCTCCCATACGGAGCATGTCTTTTAATTCTCGATGGAACCCTGCTGGATCTTTATCATGACAGGGGATTAATTTTTTCATCTCTAAGAGTTCCATCTTTGTGATCGGGGTGTAAACAAACACTCGTTCTAGTTCGCCACCCGTTCCTCTAACTGGGTGGACTTCTCGTAACGGATTCTGTCTCTCTATGTAAAATGGTTTATTTTCTGGGGGTGAGACATGAACAAAATGCGGGTTCAAAAACGTTCTATATTTGTGACGCTGTTCTAGAATGACACTAATTAAATCGGTACCTAAACCTTTCCATCTATACTGGAGTAACTCGTTCAGGATATCATGTAACGGGCCTGGATCAGAGTGCTGACCCTCATACAATGTAATGAGGTGCTGAATCATATACATACCCGCCAGTCGCTGCTCGGCTGGGGGCATTTTTAGAAACATTTGTGCCACTATTTCGTCTGGAAAAGTGGTAGAATCAGTAATCCATCGGACTGCTGATCGGACTAGTTCTTGTTCATGCATGGTACTTAACTCACTATAACCGATTCGTGATTTCAGAATGTGATCGGTAGCTTGAAACACTTGTTCTAGAGAACCTTGTTCTGGTGCTGGATGATGGAAAGTTGACTTGTGTTCTAGGCGCAAATGGCGATCTGGAAATCTAGATTTTCCTACATACGCTATTCTGGCGGGATTCTCGTCGTCTACCTCTTCAGTATCAGAGTTACTTTCTTTCTCGCTTACTTGTGCTGCTTTACGCTGTTCGTGTAACTTTATTATTTCTTTACGGATTTTCTTGTACATACTTTCCATAGCACTGATGGTCCTGTGCTTACCCTCGGCTATATTATCACTCCACTTTGTCAGGGTTCTCATTTCGGCTTGATCTTTGGACGGGTAATCTTGTTCTCTTATTAAACAATTAATCAAAAACTTTAGTATCATGAGCTGGATCTCGGCTTTCCTTTGAGACATGACTTCGCCAATGCTTTCTGGATCATCCCCTGTACGGATGAAACGATATATTCTGTCTAGATCTTCTTTCATATTCGGTAGGGTGACTAGATACTCGGCCACCTTTCTTACACGTAATGAATATAAAACCATATTATCCTCGCCTGGGACTGGATCATAGCCGCATTCATTAAGGGCTTTTCTTATTTCTGCTACAGACTGATGTCTGGGCGTACGCTGTGACGCTTGTGCATGTAATTCGGCTGACGTTAAACGCTTATGTGGCGGCGGGGTCTGAGGAGGACCTCCTCCTGCGGCCCCTAAACTAGAATCGTCGACTGATCCTCTTCGTACTAGTGTGGCAGGAAATTGAAATGCGGGCTGAACTGGTATGGCGGGCTGGACCGGGGGGACCGTAACAGGTACTGCAAGGGGTACCCCGGTGTCTGGAGAAACGGGGAGTGCCTGATTTACAGGGACTGGCGGAGCGCGAACAGGATTTGCATATTCTGGGACTGTGTCGTCCAAATAGGACAAAATGAAAATATCAGCTGCGGTCTGTTTGTGACGTAGCTTGGTCGGAACTAATGGTGGCGGAAAGTTACTGGGTGCCTCCGGGGTCGCTTTTGGCCGGCCCTCGGCAAGAAGAGGATACATACCCTTAATAAGAGCATGCCTCTGTCTGTCTGACTGTTCGGTTTTAACTCGTTCACCAATCTCGATTAATTCCCTTTCTTGGGCTCGTTCCAAGGATTCTCTACTTAATTCTGACTTTCTGATTTCTTTTTCGGTTCTTTTATGAGATTCTTTGCGCCATAACTCGATGGCATCTTTCTGTGACTGTCTGGCTTTCTTTTTCCATAATGCTTCTTCTACTCTCATGATGCACTCGGCATCCCATGTGCCTGACACAGGCCATCTATACTTTTCCTCTAACTGTTTGGTATACCCGACCCATAAATCTAGATACAATATGGCGCTTATGCCATGCTTCTGATACATAAAATGACCTGGACTGTCCCTAGGCGGGACAGGAACTGCTGCTTCTAGCAGACCTTTTCTAGTTCTCAACTGACGCAGTTTTGAAAAGAGCGGCATGACTGAACTATAATCTGGACACAATACGATACACAATAAACACGATAACTACTTCACACTCATTCCACGACATCAAGATACATGAAGAACATTCAGAATAACAGTTCGAACAGAATACTACCTGGAATACGGAAAACAGAATACATGAATTTTCTCGAGAACAGAACTGACTAGAACAGAAACTAGATGCACTGCTGAAACAGTACGAAACTTACCGGTCTCATACAGAGACACGTCAGGACCCGTATCCACCGGAGTGGACACTTCGTTTGTGGGCTTGTGTACCACCAACCCACGGACCAGAGTCAATTAAATTGACCCTGTCTAGATACTACCCCAGTAATGGTACTCACCGGGCAGCAAGAACGGAAGGCCTCAGACTGGACGGGACTGCTTGGACGCCGGACGGACGAACTTCGGACTTCTGTTACGGGTGGGCCTCCGGATACCTCGGACCTTGGACTCTCGGCTTGGGCTCTGGTCGGGACTCGCCGCGTTCCTCCACCGTCTCGTCTGGATGCTGGACCGCCTCCTCCGTCTCCTCCGTGGGCCTGAGGGATACTTGAAGCAGAAATATCTGCCGGTGCGCAGAAGAGTTCCGTCACGACTGCAGAGGGTCAGGGGGTCGGCGTGGCTTCACCGACGCGTGGGGAAAGGGCAAGTCCCTATTCGGGCGCCATTATGTGGTAAATAAATAAATAATACCTCTCTTTTTGAATGCATAAATGAATAACAGATAGCTCAATAAATAAGAGTCAAGATTCGAGGTAGTAGGAGTTTTTGCAGGTTTAATACAGCATAAAGACAGGGACAGGACAACCTGCACAGGAATAGGATGGCAAGCCCTGGCAGCGCTGCCAGGATCTGGACAAGAAGGCTAGGAAGGATAACTTTTTAATAACAGTACATGAGCATATATACATAACGCAAACACATAGCATTACATCGCAATAGGCGTAGCAGTGGGAAGAGCAATAGGCGTGACGCGTAGCAGTCGCGAAAGATAAGGGTGAAAAGAGGTGTAACAGGGCGTATACATAGACATGTGATGCAAACGTAACAGAATATGTCATGAATGGGGTGGAAACCATGGAGGGGGCTACCTAAGGAGCCGGGACCTCTAACCTGATGGTGCGCGCAAACTGGCAATGACGTGTTACTAGGAGAAGCTGGGGGCTATGAGCTCTGTGCTAGGAGCAGAGACTGAAGTCTGGAGAGTCAGGGCGACATGTACCTAAGCAGTATCTAGTATCTGATGTTTAGAGAACATGTTGATAGAATCCAAATGTTATCAGGGTAAAGGCGAACAGACTCTAAGACTGGAGCATGCATTATTCTACATGTAGTGCGTGATGAAGAATATTAAATGATCATTAAATGCAGTATTTCTCTTACATGGAGACGTAGAGGCTAGACAATGACGGAAACTATTGATGCGATTCAGTAGCTTTAGGAATGCAGAGAAGGAGGGCTGTACTGATAACTCGAATCATAACATACTCTTGGCAGACTCAGAAGCAGAGCCAGGCTGAACCGGGCACTGCGAGGCAGGAAGTAAGTGAAGGGTCGAGGATACAGGCGGGGGCTGTATCGCTCCTCAGCGAGGCTTCAGGGGACAGGAGCTGAATCTGGTGTCCAGGCCCTTTTGAGGCCTAGAAACGGAGATTTTACAATGGAATAACGTGCACACTGAGAAACGTGGCAACGTATCTTTACATAGGCCTGATATTCGTAGTATTCACGAGAACTGGAAACTGACATACTAAAGGTGGACACAACTATAATTGCGTCTTTAATCGAACATGGGGAATAACATATGCATATTAATCATGCACAGATAACATATGATGGATGACACGTAGGGACACAGAACATAGCAAAATTTACTTTTCCACAACACTCCTGGACGCCTGGAAACAATGGTGGCCAATGGATATGTCTCCTCCCAGTCAGCAGTTAAGATTGTAAAAAACTTGGGAGTGAAAATGGACAACGCCTTATCTATAACACCTCAAGTACAGTTGGTGGCAGGTACGTGTTTTGGTCTCCTGAAAATGCTCCGTAGGTTTTTCTTTCTGCTGCCGATCTCTCACAGAAAGACGGTCATTCAAGCCCTTATTACCTCAGGACTGGATTATGCCAACATCCTTTATTTAGGCCTACCAGAGTTCTTACTGAATAGACTTCAAGTCGTACAGAATGCGGCTGCCAGGGCAGTTCTGAAACTCGGACCTAGAGACCGGATCTCTCACCGTCTGAAGAATCTGAATTGGCTGCCTGTCCGATGCAGAATTCTCTTTACAGCATTAGTCCTGGCTTTCAAAGGGGAGACAGCCATGACAACGCGGGTTTTACACCGCGCTGCCATTACGACGCTGCCATCACAACGCAAGTCATTACAACGACTTGCGCTGGAGGGCGCTCTTGGTAAAGGAATAGTTTTATTTTCTATTCCAACTCCTTCCCTACTGTTACGTGGGCTGGAGCTGGTATAGAAAATTAAACTATTCCACAATCCAGCACCTACAGTGCAAGTCTTTGTAACGACTTGGGTTGTAATGGATGCTTCGTAATGGCAGCGCGGGGTAACACCCGCGTTGTCATGACATACATCCCTTTCAAAGCTCTACATGGCATGGGGGCTCGTTACATCCGCAGGAGAGTCTCACACTACGTTCCAGGCAGATCCCTTAGGTCAGCGGACCAATATCTAAATGTGATACCTAACTATCACAGAGCCCACCGCGGCGGCCGCTCGTTTCAAGCGCAAGTGGCTAGATTTTGGAACAAGCTGCCACTATCGCTCAGGCAAGCCACGAAAATACTAGCCTTCAGGAAACAACTTAAAACCTAGTTGTTCCAGCAAACAGCATAATGGACGCCACCCCGGTAATGGAGTTTTTCCTCTTCTGGTTCATGTATTTTCTGTCTCCGCGCCGGGACACTCTGTTGAGTAGCTGCGCGCTCTACAAACCCTTTTAACATCAACATTAACATATACGTGCCTGTATTCATTGTTTTAGCGCTATGGTAGGAATCTACCATCCTTTTACTCTATTGGTTCTTGCAATCACTTATATCTGTTTCAGCACACCTATTTTCATGGTCAACAAAGTTTTATTTCGATATGTGATATCATAAAAGCACAGATAAAGATTAAAAACACAATTCATAATAAATACATAAAAATGGAAATTTCATCAAAAGACTTTTTACAGCGGGTTGATAAAAGATATATTAAACATTAGCAGCTTTGCAATTGATTAAAAACAGTTAATTACACGGATTCTTTATAAAACCATTCGTCTGATTAACCATGCCCAACTTATGAATTTAGCCACCCCACAGGCTAGAGTTGTACTAGGGTCAGCCTTAAGTATTCTTAGTGCAACAGAGTGGTCCCTAGTTTCAAGCTGCTGGCACACAGGTTTGAGCCATTTCAGTCTGGGTTTTGTATAGGCTGGGCAGACAAAGAAGAAATGAGGGATGTTTTCAGCGACTCCTGCACAATTTGGACAGTCCGCATGCGTTTGGTGCTATTTTACACTCTAATGACTGGTTCAATAAATGCTTATTTAAAACGTCCCCACCGTTTATTCTTTGTATCTCTCTGAGACAAAGAGAGCACGAGTGACTGAGCAAAACGTACTGTACTGTTTCCATGATTCTGAAGGATCAGGGTTGTCATGTTCGATAGTTGCCAGAAACTATTCACTCCATGGTAAGAGGGTTGCATAGGGGCACGGTGAGCTACCAGGACTACAGACTAACTTATCTTGTGGGGGTATCTGGAATCAGTCTGGATACCAATCCCATAGTCTATGTTGTCTAAACGTGCAAATCCTATATAGGTTTATAAGAACTACACAACACCGTATTGGATAAATACAGTGTATCCTGCCATTTCACTTGGCATAGTGCAGCGCAGTGAGGCACCTTGCTGCGCTGCTCTAAGCCGAAATGCCATAAATGAGGCCCGTACTCTTGAGTCTTGAGGGAAGGTTCTTTAAAGACGAGACAGGAGCTACTTAGGTAAAGGAGGGCATCTTCTTTCTTGACAAGTTAGGCACTCACGTACAGCATTAGGTGCATGGGTCCAGTGAAGTCTTCACTCCTACTAGCTGTCGTGCAGGAAACTGCACTCAACCGTCAACCCCACCTTGTGATCATGGACTTTGGGAGGGAACATGAAAAAGAAACAATCTTTCTTTTTCATTTTATAGAAGTCTCAGCAGAACCTACAAACTACAAAACATAGGCGCTGTAACTCCTATCCAACAACGTATTCTGCTTTCACAACGAACAATTCTGTGTTTGACTTAAAAATAAAAGAGAAGGGGACATGGCTTGCAGCCGACCAAGATGGCCGCACACTGAACGAACTCCGCTAGCCGACAGTGTGTAGCCCCCGGGAAACACCTATAATGATCCGTTGGTCATCATGCTGCTTACCTTGGTAATTGGGGCATAGGGAAAGCTATCGCCGATGCTTGGGGGTGGCCGGAGGAGGCGTCAAGGACCAGCGACGAGCAGCAAATGCGGCCCAAGATGGTGCAGATCGAACAAAACCGCGAGACAGAGTAGCGGGAGGCGAAGACAGTCCAGACCAATGTATTCCACCCGGGTCCGGACGGTGCATCGTCTGGAGGAACTGACGATCCCTGCATCTCCAGAAGAAACAAGGGTGGACTGTGTGGGGAGGCCTGGAGCGGCAGAGCTGTTGGCGGGCTCAAGTGGAGGGCGGCGACAGATGTGAAGGTCGACCTCCCAGTATTTAAAAGGAGTCTCCTAGAGGCACGAAAAGCAGATATGCAACAAGTCTAAGGCTAAGGCTACGATGGGAGCGGTGAACAGTTAGCCCCCCCCCAGGCAGTTAATCTGGAGGCTCTCCGGTGGTTGCGGAGGCAGCCCCCTCAGACCACCCTCAGAGTGAGGGTGGCCGTGGGCAATTCAAGATAAACAGTGGCGCACCTATGCGCGGCCTGCCCAACCCAGCGCCTCATGACTTTGATACACGGTGGGTGTGGAGGCTAGGAATCATTATGGGGGCACTGTGAGCTGCTGTGGCCTGGCAGGACTACTCGAACGCAGGGCGGAGAGGGGCAGCCTCCCGAACAACACCGCAAGTAAATCGACCTAATCAGTGACCATGAGAGGAGTCAAGGGCAACCTCCCCCCAACCTAGGCAATATATCCAGAAGTTCCCTCCCGGGCCTAACGGGTCTGTCGAATGGAGAGTGTGGGCTGCTGAGGGCCACCACACTGAGAATTGTTGAGGCCAGGCGGGTCCACTCGGGTGCAGGACACACCTGGCCTTCAAGAGAGAAGGTGGGGCTGGTAGACGAACGATGCCGGGTTAAGACCCAGAAACCTCTAAAGTTGGGTGCAGTGCGGGGGGGGGGTGAACCTGGATAACACATTAGCCTATCAGAGTGGACTAAACTTAAGGGAGGCACCCCACCATTTTACCAGGGCTAAAAACTGGTTAAGGGCTATTGCGGAAAATGGTCCGCATCAAGGGCACCCACACGGGTCAGTCCAAACAAATCGATAAATACACAGTCACAATTGGACAGCTAGGAGAGGTTGGGGGAAGTCTGCGGACTCATCGGCCATAGGAGGGAGAGACTCCACACAGGAGCCCTCACTGAAAGACATCATGAAAGCTATCAGAGATCTTCGGGGCACCCTTGACTGTGGAAGTGAGCTTGCTTTGTGCTGTCACCAAAAGTTTCATGGCGCTAATCATGTGTGATGTTGTAGCGGGAGACCGGGTTAGCAGGACTGCCCGAATAGCCATGTTTTCAGGGCCTTTCTAAAGCCCAGTAAGTTGTCACAGGGGGGAGGGGGAGGGAATTCCAAAGCCTGGAGGCAAGGTACGAAAAACTGTGGCCTCCCTGCCTTTTCAGTTTGATAGTCGGAATGGTGAGTAAGTGAAGGTGGGCTGAACGGAGAGTGCGGATAGGGACGTGCTTTGTGATCAAAATGCAGAGAAATTTTGGTCTGTTACAATGCAGCGCGTTAAAGACTAAGCAGCCCGTCTTGAAAGCAGCTCGTTGCGCCATTGGCAGCCAATGGAGTTTTTGCAATGAGGGCCTGGCCGATTGCCATCTCGGCTGTTTGTGAATTTAGTCTTGCCGCCTGATTCTGAACCGTTTGTAAACTGTTAAGCAGAACCTGAGGTACCCCTATATAAAGGGAGTTTGAGAAGTCTAGGCGTGAGAGCACCAGCGCTATCACTACCTGGACGAGGGCTGCGTGAGATAGCAGATGAGCAATCTTCCTGATTTTGCGCAATTGGAAGAGGCTAGTAGAGACCACTGCCCCCACGTGTCCTCTAAGAGAGAGATCAGCGTCGATGACCACCCCTAAACTTTTCGCTGAGAGGGAAGGGGTGGGAGGAGATCCTAATTCACTCGGCCAAAAATGGGGTCCCCAGCAAGCAACACTGTTCCCGGGCTGCACCAGTTCCCTCTTGCCCGGGTTGAGTTTCAGCTGATTGAGATCCATCCAATGCTGGATGTGAAGCATCGTAGTTTGGAATTCTGCGGCGGCATTGGGGGAATCCAGGGGGAAGACAATCTGAAGGTCATCCGCGTAATTAAAGACAGTTATTCTCCTGGCTTTGAGTGAGTGGATCAGTGGCCGGATATAAAGGTTGAACAGTGGTGGGGAGAGGGACGAACCCTGCGGGACCCCACATAAGGTGGACAATTTGGGGGCAGTAAAGGCCCCAAGACGTACTGCTTGGGTTCTGCCTGTGAGAAAGGACTTTATCCACTTGGAGGCAGGACCATGTATGCCTGCTTGTTCGACATGGTGCAACAAGATGTTGTGATCGACCGTATCGAATGCAGCTGACAAGTCCAGGAGCACGAGGGCCTGGGGGACCCCCATGCCGCGTTGGCTCTCAGTGTGTCCAGTACCGCCAGAATAACTGACTCAGTCGAGTGAGCTGGCCGGAAACTGGCTTGGTTAGGCTCCAAGAATTCTGATTTTTCGATAAAATTTGAGAGGCGCCTAGCCACGTGGGCCTCCAAGATTTTAGCCAAATAGGAGAGGAGGTAAATAGGGCGGTAGTTAGAGGAGTTCGAGGGATCTTCCCCTGGTTTCTTTAAGAGAGGAACTAACGTTGTGTTTTTGAGGGTGCTAGGTACTTCGCCCTTGCTGAGGGATTCATTGAGAAAAGGGAGGATAATGTGAGGTAAAGCCAAAAAGATGTCCCTCTGGACAAAAGCAGGGCAACAATCCTTCGGAGAGCCCGACTTGACACGGGTCATTAGTTCTAAAAGTGTGTTAGGGCATATATCTGTGAAGTGATTCATAATAGATGAGTTACTGGAGATGTCAACTAGAGAATCCGTGTGGGCAGTAGGGTGAATGCTAGCCCTGATAGTCACGATTTTTTCCACAAAGAAGTTGTTCAAAGAGTTGCACAACTCTTGAGTGGGGGCTTGGCTACGTAAAATTCTGTCATCACTGCTAAGATCATTCACCATCTTAAAAACTTCCCTAGATTTATTGTGGGCAATAAGTATTCTCGCTGAGAAATACGCAGCTTTAGCGTTCAGTATGGATGTCTTATAGTTCTTACGAGCTGACAGATACAGCAGTCTATCTTCCCTGGAGTAACAACACCTCCATTTCCTTTCTAGTTGACGGAGTTTTAGTTTTTGGTCTTTTAGTTCACTTGTGAAACATTTGTGGGCATCAAAGTGTCTGGCACGCGAGTATTTAATGAGAGGGGCGTGCTTGTCACTGACCACCAATAGCCAGTTCGCTATATCATTTTCCATAGAGTCGACGTTGGAGTTGGGATGGACGGTGGGTAGGGAGCTGGCTAAGGAGTTGATTAATCCCTGAGTATCAAGTGTTCTCCACTTTCGAGTCAAACCTCCTGCCACCTTGGGAGACTTAGTCCTGCCATTGAAGGTGGCTATGAATTTGATCAGAAGGTGGTCAGACCAAATGCAGGGGGAGATTAATGGTATTGACAGTGTGACGTTGTGAGACCAAATTTGGTCAAGGGTATGACCCTTGGTGTGGGTAGGGGCAGATAGGTGCTGGATCATGTTTAAGTTAGAGAGCAGTTCAGGGAGTTCTGCCGCCTGTGGCCCACCGCATGCACCGTTGAACCAGTAGTTTAGGACCCCAATTAGTAGGACTCTAACATGGTTGATGATAAGATTCGCCATCTGTTCACTAAGAGAGAGGGGGAAGGAGGGCATGGATTGTGGGGGGAGGTAGATAAGCACCAGTGCCAAAGATCCAGTGTTAGTGTTTAGATTAATGACAATTTTCTCGACTTCTGGCAGTACCAAAGATGTTATGGTGATGAACTTATGGTGTTTGTGTATAATGGCAGCAACCCCCCGCCTATCTTCCCTGGGGGCCAGTTGACATTCAGGATGTAGTAATCTGAAGGGAGTGCCGCTAAAATATCAGGTGTGGAATCCTGGGTAAGCCAGGACTCAGTGATTAGTAGTACATCCAGTTTTTCCGATGTTAACAACATGAACATGTCTAATTGGTGCTTCACCAGGGAGCGCATATTAAGGTACAGAACCCGGAGAGTGGTTGAGTTAGCTGTGGTCGGGCCAAACATAAGGAAAGGGGGTGGAGTCAAAGAAGATAGAGTAGAATGGCCTACTTGGTCTTGGAGAATACCGTAAGCTGAGATATGACCAAGGACATCAGGCGCTAGCGAAGTTAGCGGTTGCTCTAGAGATCTAAGTGCCATAGAGGAATATATGGTGATTTGGCCATGGTTCGTGGCCCCTGGGCCCGTTCGGGCGCGGACGGGCGCAGACGGGCTTGCTTGTCTCTGTGGCTGAAACGAACATAGGGGGCCAACAAAGCAAGACAAAAAAACTAGAGGAACAGGTTTCGTGCCTCACAAAACAACAAAAGAACATGATGGCCCGCATTGAGGATCAGGAAGGAAGGGCCAAATGCAACAACATCAGGAGCTTGCAGAACGTGGCTGGGTAGTGTCTTGCGCAAAACCAATAAAGGTAGAAAGAACAGAATTATAATGGTGGATGCTCTAGGGAACACGAAGGCAACGACCACTAACGTGCCAAAAACAATCTCCTGTAAGAACAGAAGAAATAACTAAAAACAGACTTTGTTCCCGAGCAGTCAATTACAGTACTTAAAGAGCAATTTCTTCAAAATCATAAATACTTTGTGTGACCATGGATGGTAGTTAGTCACCACACGTACCTTACTTTCTTCATTTTTGGCTTTTATATTAGTTGTTTTCAAAGTCTCAGTGCGTCTGATTTTCATAGTTCTTTCTTTAGCTTTGCAAATAGATTCCCCAGAGTATCCTCGTTTCTGGAATCTTCTTGCAATGTCTCCCAAATTGTCTACAAAGTCCTCATCTCTGCTACAATTTCTGCGGGCTCTCAGCATCTCCCCGTATGGTATAGCATTAATCTGGCTCCTGGGATGGGCGCTATTGGCATGCAATATGGAATTGAAGGAGGTAGTCTTTCTGTACATTTTACTCTGTATTTTTCCATTATGATGAAGTTCCAAATCTAAGAAGACAATTTTGTTTGGATCTGATATCATGGTAAAGGTCATGTTGAATGAGTTGTTATTCATATGGTCAAAAAAATCTGACAATTCTTCCTCTGTACAGGTCCAGGTGATTAAACAATCATCTATATAACGGCCCTAATACAGGATATATTCCTGCCACTTTGCTCCAGATGGACCCCAGATATGCCCCCCCTCAAGCCATCCCATAAAGAGACAAGCAAAAGACGTAGCAAATCTGGAACCCATCGCAGTATCACAGATCTGTAGGTACCACTCACTATTGAACAAAAAGGCATTGTTCTTGAGAATCAGCCATGCCATCTCGATAAGCATTTCAGAGTGCTCCAATAGTTCTATCGGGCGTCGAAATAGGAAATGTTTAAGTGCCTGTATGCCATGGTCATGCAAAATATTTGTATACAATGAGCATACGTCCATTGTTACAAAGATCATACCTTGGTCCCAGTTAAGGTCATTCAGTATATTCAGGACATGTTTACTGTCACGAATAAATGACGGGAGATTGATCACATAGGGCCAGATGTAGGTAGAATTGATTTACCAATTCTTAATTACCGAAAATTACCGAATTTTACCGATTCGGTAATTAAGAATCGGTAGATCAGAGGGGTGGATATGTAGGTATTCCAGATGTGCTGGAATACCGAATCGGAACAATTCGGTATTTACCGATTCGGTAAATACCGAATCGGTAATGCCCATTCATTCCTATGGGCTTTGAAGCCCATAGGAATGAATGGGCATTACCGATTCGGTATTTACCGAATCGGTAAATACCGAATTTCACAAGGGTGCAGGGGGTGTCACTTTGACACCCTCTGGCCCCTCCAAAACAGGCTCGGGTGCCATGTGGCAGGCATACATGCCCTAAGGGCAGGTCTGCCTGTCATATGGCATAGGTGTTCATGCACACATGTGCATGCACACCGGAATCGGTATTTTACCATCAAATTGGATTTGATGGTAAAATACCGATTCGGTAAGGCTTGTGGGACTCAGAAGAGTCCCACCTACATCTCAGATTTACCGAATCGGTAAAAATACCGATTCGGTATTTTACAGAATCGGTAAATTTACCGAATCGGTAAATTTACCGATTCTGTAAAAAAGAGCCCCTACATACCGAAAACCCATTTACCAGTCGGTAAATGGCCTGAAACGGCCACCTACATCTGGCCCATAGTTCTGTAAAAAACCATCCACAAACTCAGCAATCCTCTCAGTTGGCCCCCCAATCCCAGATATTATCGGTCTACCAGGGGGTGCTTTCATGTTTTTATGTACTTTTGGGAGCGTATATAAACAGGGGGAGCGTGGTTTATCTGTCTTGAGGTACAGGAATTCCTCTCTGGATAGGAGACCCAAGTCAAGCCACCGTTGTAATTCTGTATTGATAGTCTTCACGAGGGCTACCATAGGATTATTATCAAGCTTTCTGTAGCAGCTCTGATTATTTAGCTGTGACATAATCTCCAAATCATATTTGTCTCGGTCCATTACGACCATATTTCCTCCCTTATCTGCTTCCCTAACTATAATGTCAGGGTCACTACATAAGTCCTTGAGAGCCTGCCGTTCTTTGAATGTCAGGTTACGTGATTTGGGTATATAGCCCTTTTTAATTATTTGCTTATCCCAACTATCTAGTTCCATATTCACTTTCTGATGGAAAAGGTCAATATTATTACCGCTAGAAAGTTGTGGAGTCCAACGAGACTTATTTTTTAGGCCGCTATTGACACTCAATTGGTACACTGTTCCAAATCAGACGCAACTTGAGATACAGTAACAGGTGCATCCACATGTTCATTCCATGATAACAAGGTGGTGACATTATACACATCCTGAATAGACATATACCCAAAAGTTACTTCATGTAATTTAGATGCTAGAGGTTTCGGGTTGTTTTCAAAGAACTTTTTTAATTTCAGATGGCGTACAAATTTGAACAACATCAGTGTGGTGGGGGTCCCGGAGGGTGCTGAGGGTCAATCAGTTGATCTTTTTCTTTTTTCTTTTTTTTTTTATTAATATTTTTATATACAGTATGCAATCACAGTTATTGTTGCAGGGTAAACCACGAATGGTGAAAATCGTTCTTACATTGATGCTTATGTAGTTACCCCTTACTACTTATGTTTTTTAAGAGTAAAAGAGATGTAAGGAGGAAAGGACAGAAAAGTTAGAGGTGAAATAAAAGGGGGATAGGGCAGGGCTGTAGAGAGGTACCTTTTCTTCGTATTACTTTGGGGACAGCTTTACAAACTGCCTTCCGTCTTTCAGTCATTTTAGGGTTCATTATTCAGCCTGTGAGCCCATCCTCTGTTTTGTTCTGTGCCTTTGGTTCTGGTTTTGGTATGTTCCTTATGAGGGCTCTTTGTTTATAGGGGATCATAAGAGTCCAGGTACTTGTCCAGAGCTTCCCAAAGCCCCCTCGAGGTCGCTTTCCGGGGTGAGTACTGTAGTGCAATGCTGTCCGCTCCTCTGAGGTGTGATACTCAATTGATCCATCCTTTGTAGCTAGCTTTGCTTGTGTCTTTCCAGTTGGTTAGTACCAATTTAACCGCAGCTGTCATCAAAAGGTCTATTAGATCCTTATTCCGTTCAGAGGTTACAATCGCACATACAAACGCTGTGGTGAGGGAGGAGAATTCCATCTCAAGTTTGCAGTTAAACACTTTATTAACAAAGTCAAATACCTTACCCCAGAAGACTTTGAGTGTAGGGCATTGGAAAATCAGGTGTGCTAGGTCCCCCTTCTCTTTGTTACAATTGCAGCAGAGGGAGTCTTCCCCGAGTCCTAGTGTGTGTAATTGGGCTGGGGTCCAGAATGCTCTGTGGAGCAGCCAAAATTTATTTTGTGCTAGAGCTGGGGTGATCTTATTTCGCGAGGCCGAGGACCACAGAGATACCCATTTGTGTTCATTGAGTGGGGTGTTGGACTGGTTATTCCAGTATGCTATTGTTTTCTCATTAAGTTTGTTGGCTTTGGGGCGTAATAGCATGAGACTTGGTGTCCTAGTTTGTTAATGTGGGATACATATCGTAAGATTGAGGGGTTGGGCGCTTGTTAGATTCCTCTTTGATAAGGCTGTTCTTATTTTCAAGACTCTGTAAAGGTGTATGGGCCAGATGTAGGTGGCCCAATACCGGTCGGTAACAGCCGAAATTACCGAATTTCAGCCGTTACCGACCGGTATTGGGCATTTGGGATGTAGGGGGCCTAAATTGCAAATTCGGTAATTTACAGATTCTGTATTTTAAGGAAACGGTGAATTACCGATTCCTTAAAATACCGAATCGGTAAATTACCGAATTTGCAATGTAGGGAGCAATCAAATGAGAGCTTTTCCCATTTTAGGATTCGTTATTTACCACCAACTATAAGTTGGTGGTAAATAAGGAATACCTTTGAAAATGCAAATCAGTGCATTTTCAACTGTGCTATGTGGCAGACATACATGCCCTTAGGGCATGTATGTGTGCCACATCTGCACACAAGCACGATTCAGGGGTGCAACAGGGTGTCAAAGTGACACCCTGGCACCCTTGAATGTTTCCTCCATTTTACCGAATCGCTACTTACCGATTCGGTAATTGCCATTCGTTCCTATGGGCCTCCAGGCTCACAGGAATGAATGGCAATTACCAAATCGGTAAATACCGATTCGGTAAATACCGAATCTTACAGATTCGGTAATACTTACCGAATATTTAGCTACATAGCATTAACCGATTCTAGAATACCGAATCGGTAAAATTCGGTATTCTAGAATCGGTAAATGTACTTTACCTACATCTAGCCCATAGTCTTTTAGGTGGTGGCTGGTTTTTAGTTCGGAAAAATTATTAGGGTATTCCCCATTTTCTAGTTGGTGCGGGAAGCATATATCTTTTTCTATCCATGTGTCGAAGGTGAGGCTTTCTCCCTTGTACTTAAGTTTGCTATTCGTCCACAGTCACTCTGACTTAGACCCTTAGTTGTTAACTTCCAACTTCTTGCCAACTTTTAGGAGTGCTATTTTTGTGTTTTTAAAGATAGGTTTGAATGTTTGGGAGTACGAGTTAGCAGGGCCAGTGGGCTCAGGTTGTTCAGAATAGCTTTCTCTACCTGCGGACATACTGGTGTGTAGTCGGACACCGGGGCAATCCAGTAAGCTTCCTGTTTTGCCAGAAGGGCTAGTTGGAACACTCTAAAGTCTGCTAAATTTACCTCGCCTTGTGTTTTCTCTAATCTCAGCTTCCTAATGCTAATCCTTGCTTTTTTACCACGACACAGGAATTTAGTGAACATGATATCGATTTTCCTTTGGAAATCGTCTGTGAGTAGGAGTGGGAGCATGCTTATCAGGTAGTTAATCATTGGGGTGATCATCATTTTTATTGTTTCGATTCTTTCTCACCAAATTATGAATTTAGGGCTCCAGAAGGCCAGAAGTTTCTTAATTGTTTTCTAGGAGCGTCTTCTCATTGTGGTGTAGAGTGTTGACTAGGTCGTTACCAAAAAATATTCCTAAGTATTTGATGTGTCCAGTCTGCCAGGTCAAACCCGAGTCTCCTTGAGTGTCTCGTGTGCAGTGGATGTTTAGTGGTTTACATTCAGATTTATCATTGTTTGGTTTATATCCTGATAGCCTGGAGTAATCTGCTATTGTAGTCATTAGTGCACTTATTGAGGGCTTTAGTTGTTCTGTTACCATCAATATGTCGTCCGCATATGAAGCTAGTTTAACTATGGTTCCTTTGATGTCGACCCCTTTTATGCTAGTGTTCAGCTTTATGTCCTGGAGGAGGGGTTCAAGGGCCAGTAAGAAAAGTGCCGGTGACAGTGGCATCCCTGCCTGGTTCCTTGCTGCAGTCTGAAGAGGTCAGAGAGTGGGCCATTAACTGTGATGCGAGCTGTCGGGCCTGGTAAAGGGCCATAGTCATCCGTATATATGACTCTACCAGGTTGAAGGTCTGCATACATCTCTCTAGGAGGGCCCAGGAAACCTTATCAAAGGCCTTTTCTGCATTTAGTGTTATAGCTACCGCCAGCAACGGTTTGGCGGACACTTGTTCTAGTGTATGGCAAAGAAGCCGGGTATTGTCGCTAAATATACGGTTGCGCATGAAGCCGACTTGGGAATTGCTTATTAATTTGAGTAGAACTGTGTTTAGTCTGACCACCAGTATTTTGGCGTAGATTTTGCAGTCCACATTGTTGAGACGTATGGGTCTGTCGTTTTTTGGTAATTGGTGGTCGTTACCCTCTTTTGGGATGACTATTATATTAGCCTCTGTCATGGATTGAGGTACTTTCCCTATATTAGCAGCATGGTTAAAGACCCTTTTCATGGTTGGGTTTAGTTGAGTTAAAAAGGTCTTGTAGAAATCCGCTGTGTATCCGTCTGGTCCGGGGGCCTTATTTATTTTCAGTGACTTGACTGCCCTTTCGATTTCCATGCAATTGATTTCCGGGCCTAGCCTCAGTGTGTATGCAGTGTTTAGCTTCGGGAGCCCTAATCTGTGAAGGTGTTTTGTGCATTCTTCCTGGTTGAGAGTCTGGTCATTCCTATATAGCTCAGAGAAGAACTCCTGGAATGTCTCGAGAATATCCTTGTGTCTTGTGTGTGTGTTTTATTGTTTGAGTCGGTGATAGATGAGACCGCAAATTGGTTGCGTTTGTGTTTCAGGTAGGAGGCAAGGAGCTTTCCCGCTCTGTTTGCCTTGCACAGGTTAAGGGCTTTGCACTTGTTGAACCACCGCCCTGCTCTCTCACTCAGGATTTTGTTATATTCATATTTCTTCTGTGTTAGTCTCGCTAGGAGTTTGTTGTCTCTTGTGGCTTTTGCGTGGTCAAGTTCTGATCTTTTCATCTCTTCCTCTAGTTGAGTTAGTCTTACGTTCGCATTTCTGTTCACTTTTGCCTTAATCCCAATTATTTTCCCCCTAATCGTCGCTTTTAGGGCCTCCAATAGTGTGTTAACACTAGTCTCTGGGGTGTCATTGTGGCTTAGGTAATCTATTATGGCGCCCTCGATTTCTTTTTTGTTTGCTGGGTCTGATAGGATTTCACTGTTAAAGCGACATATCCTCGGGGCGGCTTCGTTGTGGCTCCCACTTATTTGTAGGCTGATGCATGAGTGGTCTGACACTAGTCTTGGTGCTATTTTGGAGTGTTCGATTAGATGTGTGTGTGTACCTGAAATTAGTATGTAGTCTATCCTGGTGTAGGAGTTGTGTGGGTTGGAGTAGAAAGTGTAGTCGCTAGTGTCTGGGTGTTGTAGTGGTCATGCATCTTCGAGGTTGAATTTGGATCAAATGTTATGGAGTGAGGAGTGCGAGTTGGTCGGGGGGCAGTGACATGATGATTGCCTGTCTATTATGTGATCTAGTGGGATGTTAAAGTCCCCTGCCACAACCATGAGTTCGTCTTGAGGGGAGTTGTCTACTTGTTTGATACCTCCGCCCAGAAGGCGTGGTCGTCTGTATTGAGGCCGTATATATATTTGCTACGTGGAACTGCTCCTTCCCCCTCCTCAGTTGTGTTATTAGGAATCTGCCCTCCTTGTCGTGGGAGTGCGATTCTATTGTTATTTTTGATCTTTTGGATATTATGGTCAGGACCCCTCTCTTCTTTTTGTCGGCTGGTGAGCAAGCCATTTGCACAATCCAGTTAGCTCTGACTAGTTTGGCATCTTCCTTGGACAGCTTGGTTTCCTGCAGTAGAATTATATCTCCTTTGGTCTTTGGTAGGTAGTCCACTATTTTCCTGTGTTTAATGGAGTGATTTAGACCCTTAACATTGAGAGATACTATATTTAGGTCAGTTGTCAGGGTGAGAATTTTGTTATGAGCCATCAGCTATAGTGTGGTGTGGCGGTTCTGTGTGCCCAACACTCAAGTGTCTCTTGCCCCATCCGTATTTCTCTCTCTAATTGGTCCCCCTCTATTGTGTATTGTTTTGCTGGCTTTGTCAGATAACATGTGCAGTGAGAACGAAGGTGGGAAAAGACGAAAAGACTGAAAAATACAGAGGACAGTAAATTGAGATATCCTAGGGCAGATTTCCCTCCCTTGCCCCCTGCCCCCCCACCCACCTCCCCGCGAGTTACTCGTATGTTGGAGGTGCGACGGCAGGATCACCGTTCCTCCTCCCAGAGAAATGTTGTCTGGTGAGTGACTTGCATGCTCCATTGTCCGCACTGTTCGTTAAGGTTGGTAAGTACATCCATGAGTTGTGATCAAAAAGGATACGCTGCTGTGCCTTCCGTGATCTCATTTGGTGGTCTATTCTTCCTCCCTGTGAACTTGTCGAGTCAGGCTAGTTGGTTCTTGCTGTTGACTGCTGGTGTGAGGTAGTTGTTGTGTCCTTATGAGGTAGGTAATGTTTGAGGTAGTTCCTGGTATCTTTGCAGTAGATATGTTTGCTGATTCTTTAGTGAGGTAGTTCTTTTCAGGTTACTGCTCACCCGGTGTTTGGTTCCGGTGAAGGTCCTCTCTTTGCGGAGCCGGGTTGTGAGGTGTCCATGTTCAGGGCTGCTGGGCCGTCTAGGAAGTTCACCAGGTCTCTTGGGTTGGTGAAGAAGTGATTTTAGCCTTTATCAATTATCTTGAATTTTGTGGGTGCCACAAACGAGAATTGAATGTTCTTACTCCTAAGTCTTTGGCGTAGGGCTAGAAAGCCTTTCCTGCTGTCGACCGTGCGTTTAGAATAATCCTGCATGAGGATGATCTTGTGGCCTTTCCAGTTAATATGGTGCTTTTTGCAGGCATAGTTAAAAATGTCTTCCGTATGTTGCGATCTCAAGGGCTTACATATGTTAGGCCGAGCGGTTTGGGATGTTGAGGATTTGAAAGCAGGAATTCTGTATGCCTTATCTAGCTCTAATTGGTGAGTGAATTTTAGGTTGGTGAGATTGGGAATCAGGTCTTCGAGGAATGCTGAGCAGGACCCCACCATGTCCTCTACCCCTTCCGGGATCCCAAGTATGCAGATGTTCCCTCTGCGGTTCTTGTCCTCCATCTCCGCTACCTGCTTTTGGAGTGCTTATACTATCTCTGATATTGACTTAACCTCCTTGCTTGTGTTGTGGGAAGAGTCCTCTAAATCGCTGATCCGTTGCTCTGCAGCTGTGAGTCTAATGTTGACTGAGTTCAGGTCTGCTCTGACTGCCGCTATCTCTAGTTGGAGTGTGTCTGTGGTGAGTTTTGTAGTTTTCGCCAGGTCGTGCACTTCCGCTAATTTTTTTAAGATCATTTCCAGGGTGCTGTTTATGTCCGGTTTCCGTTTGATCAGTGAGTCTGCTGTTGCTGGTTCACCTTTGCTCTTCTTTAGTTGCTGTTGCTGTAGTCTCACTTCTCTGTCTGCCATGTTGTTTTTTCTACTTTACTTTCCCTCTTTGTCTTTCCCTCTTGGAGTTTCTCTCTATGCCCTCTTTTCTTTGGTTCACTTCTGACTTTGTTCCTCTCTCTATGTCGCCGCTCTCTATATGAGCTTTGTCTCTCCCTTTTGTTATCTGCTGGTTTTCTTCCGCTAGTAGCGGGGACCTTCTCTCTGGGGAGCTGCCTGGATGATATGTTTTGGGGGTCACCCACTAGCTCTTGTGCTTGTGCCTCTTTGCCTCCATGGTAAACCTCTTATCATGCTCAATGGGCTGTGGGCATTAAGTTTATTCGGGCACTGTAGACTCTTTTTGTTGTCCGCAGAGATTCCCCAAAGTTCCAGCCCCCCTGGCGTACTGCTAGCGCCGTCGATACCTTTCTGTCCTCCCTGACCTCCCAAACGGAGGGGCTTGGTTATTTCTCGTTGGGCTCTCCCGTTGTGTTACCTTAGCTCCGTCTGGTCTGGGGCGCTGTGCATATGTGTCGGTGCCTAGGGGCATGCAGTCGTGGGTCTGAGCTCCTCTAAAGGGCTTCCATTGGTTTGGCTGTCATCTTGGGCTGGGAGACCCTTGCAGTTTTGTTAGGCACTTCTTTCCATGTGTCGTGCCTCTGTCTTGTTGCTGTAGCGCTGCCTGCTCGCTCCTTTTCATGCATGTGAGCGTTTACTGCTTCTTCCACGCTTTATTTTAGTGAATAACTCATAGTTCGCCCGCCATTGCTGGTGTGTTTTTAGGGGCCGCTCCCGTTTTGGTTTTGTTTCTGGGTGCGGTTGCGGGGTAATCTCACGGCTCGGTCTTGGGCGGTTTCTTTTTTCGGTCTTAGTAACCAGACTGCCCACTCCCTCCCCCGCTACTTTTGCACTTCTTTGCGGCGCTGGGGAATCTGTGCACTAGCTATCGATGTGTGCTGCATGCGGGTAGACGTTGGCTCGTGCTCCACTCCTGAGTTTCGGTTTTGATTTTGGGCGTTGGTGTGAGTTGAGGTCGCGGTTCGGTTTTTGGTGGTTTTCTCCTTGGTCTTAGAAATCAGACCGCCTGCCCCCCCCCCTCCACCCTGCTGCACAGTCTTGCGGCGCTAGGGAATCTGTGCGCTAGTTATCGGTACGCCCTGCACGGCACTGTAATGCAGCTAGACGCTGGCTCACGCTTCCCTCCTGGTTTTAACTTTCCTGTTTACTGACTGTTATTGTTGGGTCGGTGAGCGTCTGTAGTCCTTGTGTGCAGAGGAGCCTTTTCCCGTCTAGTGCGACTCTTTGATCCCCTGCTCGGTTTCGTTTTCGCCATCGCCATCTTTCTTCCCTTTGTACTCGCTCTGCTTCGCCCTTTAAAGTACTTTTTCCTCCTTCCTGGTGGCGTCTAACTTCTTGAAGAGGACAGCATCTCAAGGCGCTTTGTTTCTGAAGCCTGGATATTGTTTTTGTAGGGTTATATCCTCTCTCGTTACCGGAGCAAATAGCTTTGTTATCTCCGTTTTGGCGCAGCAGTAGGATCAGGCAGACATCAGCTCTGCCGTCCAAGCCACGCCCCCAGTTGATCTTTTTCTTGAAGACCTAATCCTCCATCCCCTCCGACCCAAGCGTCTGTCAAATTACTTTTCTGTCGAACAATCCCATAGAGCTCTGGGGTTGCTGCCATATCTAGGCGCCCCCTCCCCATGCAAATCATTACCCGAATACTGAACTTTAGGGACCATGATGCAATTCTACAAGCGGCACGCTCTCACAGAGACCTACAATACGAGAACGCAACAATATGATTTTTTCCAGACTTTACCCTTCAAGTGCAGCACCAAAGAAGGTCATTTGATATGGTCAAGAAAGCCCTAGGAGACAAAAATCTCAAATGCATGATGTTATTCCCTGCCAAGCTCAAGGTCCTGATGTAGGGGAACTGTTCTTCTTCATGTCGCTGGAAGAAACCTGGGACTGGCTGGAGGGCTGAAGGGTTGCCGACTGGGGGAAGAACCAGAGAAAAACAAATGTCTAGAAGGGCTTACCTCCGGACGTGAGCGACCCAGCGTCTCTGGCCGGCCAGTCAAACCAAGAAACAGAAAGAGACAAAAGCTGACAGATGGAGTATGGAGCTCCCCATTTCTTGAGCTCCAGATGCTTCAGATGGGGACCAAGCCATGAGAAAACTGATCTATGTCTATTACGAGCCTATGCCATATACCAAGGTAGCAGTTGGACCAATGCCTTCGAAGGCCGGCGGCCACATGATTTCAAGGGGTTAACCATAATTTGATAACCTTGAGTTGGCCATGTACCACCTCCTAATTGTTTAATTCACAGTTTTGGGTGATAGGCACTCTGCAGGTTGGGGAAGTGGGGGGGGGGGGTTTCTCTCGCTAAGCAGGGATGCACGGAGGGGGGTATTTGGGGCTTTAATTGATTACTTGTTTGGTTCTACAGGTATGCTTATCAATCTAGCAGTCAATGCATAGTACAAACACTCAGAACCGTAACTCCGGAGGGTTGGAAAGATGGGAAGGTATTGACAGCCACTAATGGAGGTCCCTATTTAAGTGACCCTACGAATATGGTCTTGGAACATAAATGGATTGGAGAATAAAATTAAATGTACCCTTGTCCTACAATACATTAAACGTCACTTCCTTGACATCAAACTGCTACGAGAGATGAATCTGAAGGGGAATCATTATAAGTCCTTAGACTGATTTTGGATACAAAGTAGTAGCCCACTAGGCGTTCACATCCAGTTCCTGCGTGGTGGGAATCCGGGTTATGAAGAAATCAAATACTCCTTCTCAGGGGTCTCACTGATACTTGGTCCTTTTAAACCAACAAAGAAGAAATTGGCACAGAAGCTGAAATATAAAAAGAATGCATTTATTCACCTCAGATGAGGGAGACTACGTCACACGGAAGTCTTAGCAACTGTATGAGGCAGTCTAAGGAGTACAGAAAACAGAGGCCTTATATATGCTTGGGGTTACATAGTCAGCATAAGACCAAGGGGCAGTCCTGGCTCATGTAAGCATGCAAAATCACTAATATGGGCATGCAAGATCTGCTTGTTCAACAAAGTGGGAGGAGAGTTACTTCTTAATACAGCAGCAAAAATAGCCTGACAGTTATACTAGAGAAGCAGGTGCATTCTACTAGCTAGGCCCTACTGGGCATGTGCGAAGTGGAAGATGCTGAATATAGTTTGTCTCTAGGCAAATTTCAATAGCAGTTAACACTGAGGGAGGACAGAGCACATGGCAAACAAAATGGCTGCCAGAAATACAAAATGGCTTTCACAAAGCGGATAAGATAACTTCTAATTACAAGATGGCTTCTGCTAATGCTAACCCATTGCTGCCAATTTACAACAGACAACCGTTTTAGCATTAGCTGAAGACATTCCTATGATCCAGTAGGAACATAGAAAATATTTACACATTAATTTTTTCATAAATGTTATCAATTTCCTAATTCATTGCTAGGTGGGCATTTTCCATTCTAAACATTTCATTACGCTGGCATGAGCAGGAATACAAGGGGAACAGAGCATTTAGTCATCATTAACATTCAGATAGCAGTAGAAATTAATGACCACTATTACAAAAAGAATTATCATTTTTCTAGTCCTAAGCAAAAGCAAATCCTAAAATCATCTAATAAACACCTTCAGGGCTCCTATGCATTTCAGTGACTATTATATACTCAGGTGAGACAGTGGCGATCCTTATCAATGCTCTCAGGTGAAATGGGAATACCCTTTATCAGAGTACAGACAGAACACTACTTTAAAACGATGCCAGCGGAACAGTAAGAACAGTCACACAACTTTACTTATGGTGGACCATTTTTGGATGCTAGAGGCGGAGCCACTAGAGGCTATTCCTCTTCCATGGCAGTTCAGTTCAGTCAAATGGGAACATATCCAACACCCACTTTATATAGTGGCACTGGAAACACTTGTGCAACTATGTCAAAGTCCGTTCTGAGCTCCTTTGGTAGGCTTCTATCATCCATCAAATCTGCTTCCGTTGTCTTCTTCCACGTTGGACCTCTTGATTCAGGTCTTCCATGAAAATAATGCTTCTCAGTATCTGTTGGAGTGCCCTCCTGGCAAACACTCACAGCTCACTCGAAAGTCTCAATGTCTCAATGCAGTGCACCAGTGTCTCTCCTCTGCGGCAGGCACTACAGATATTGTGCTCTTTGTTGGTTGTGGGCACAGATCATCTCGTGCAGACCCGGGTCTACATTCTCAGGCTCCAACGCTCATTATTCAGTGTCAGAGGACGCTCGGGCTGCTCTTTCATTTTATTTTTTCTTTCATCATGGGTACCACAATGTAGTGCTTTTTGCCAATCTTGGATCCTCCGGTGCACTGCCCTTCCGTTGGAGCAAAGAAAAGGGGGGTGGCCAAAACTCAGGCCAGGGGGCTCAAGGGACCGTGCGCTGTCAGAGGTTACCAGCACATGACAAGTAGAAAACTAAAGCCTCAAACCAGCCCTGCCATCAACAACAGGGATCCTTCTCTTTCGCTCTTTTTCACTGAAACTCTTTTTCTGTGGCAAACAGGGAACCAGCTCCTCCTTCTTGTCTGATGTCCAACGCCGTCTGATGGAGCAAGCATGATGCTTTGGAGATGCCATTGATCGCTGTCCAGCCTTGCTACTATCTGGGTGATGGGACTGTAGGTCCAAGACGTCTGCCCTTCATCTGTAGCTGTCACTGATGGGATTTAGGACTCAGCTTAAATCATTGTTCTGCAGGTTATTATGACTCTTCCTTTTACTCTGGAAGATCCCACAGAACCTACTGACGTAGGAAATGTGACACAGTTGTTAGTTTCCTTCAAATTAGCGGAAAAACTGTTCATTGTATTTAACAACGGGACTGCAAGCAGGTGGCCTTCAATCTGCGAGGGAGTGGCCATGCACCATGGGATTACTCTGATCTTGAATGCACTGTCACTCTCAAAGGATACAAAGGCAAAGGCAAAGGCAGTACTTCTAGTCTCTTCAATTGGGTACCATTCATTATCCTCACTAACTTCAATGTGGGAGCATTATCCTCTGCCATTTAAGGGTAGGTAGCTACATGGGAATTCTATCTAAATGTGTGCCCTCACACATAGTGGCATTGTCTAATGGGGTAAACATTATTTTTTTGAATGATTACGTCTAGGTGTTCCTAAATTCCTTATCTAGAGCACCTCAAAAGGGAAATCACATGATACAGATTATCAGGGACATGTAGATACCTCCCTTTAATAACTGTGCATCAGGTGCACTATACAATACACAGGCTAATGATCAAAATGTGGAAACAAAAGACAAGAACTAGAGAGTCCTGGTATTTCCATGATTAGAACACATCTGATCCCACCAAAAATTAAAGCAGCAGGAACAAAAGGGTAAAAAAACAAATTAAAATAGGCATTGAAAATTTGTCATGTTCAAAAAACAAATGTAAGGTATCTCCTATTGAGGTGGAAAACGTGTCTTACTATAGTATATTGAGTCAGTTAACCAGTCCATCACTACCCTGACAGTCAGACTGGAAAACATCAAAGTGGGCCTAAAGAAAATTCTTGAAAACCAGTCTGGTCATACAAAAGGGAATTATACATAATATGGGGGTCCCTGGTACATCAATGCAGTCTGGAAGTGTGAACTTGAACAATACACCAACAATAATAAAAGGGCTGACTGGTGAAAGGAATACAAAAAAGGGAAATGGGACTAGGACACAGCTAAAATCCCCAATAACTAGGCAAAATGCGACATTGATCAGGGGAGAAGCGGCAAAAGAAAAATCTATAGGAAGAACAAGAAATTACTTGGGTGATAGTCAGGCATGTGACACAACACCAAGAGTATGGGTGATACACAAAAGACCAAAGTAGTACACAAATTTTAACTCTACCACCGGCCGCTACACCATATACTGTAATCTCGGCTACTGTTCCAGTTCCTTCCCGGGGAAAATGAAACTTGGTTTCCTTTAAGGAACAAAGCCATACACTACCTAGGAAGCAGAACAGGATTAACTAGTGCAATATCATGAGAAAGGTTTAGGTCACCTTTAGCAAGAGCCGTAGATTTATAGTTCCTCCTTAGGGTCCAATCAGGGAACATTTAATCAAGGACTGCCCCTCCCTTAAGGGAAGGGGCAGTAACATGGCTAACTGCAGGTGACACACTTTTAATCCTATATATCTCTTTTTCTTTTCTTCAATGCCATTATAGCCAAATAGACAAACACTGATGAAGTTTTGAAATACAAAATGGCTTTCACAAAGCGGATAAGATAACTTCTAATTACAAGATGGCTTCTGCTAATGCTAACCCATTGCTGGCAATTTACAACAGTTAGGAAACTACTGCCACTCATGAGAAGGTAAATATCCTGGGGTGTCACGTAGCCTTGTCTGGCATTTGGGAGGGCCTATCATTAAACCTCTGTTCCCTATACGTTCCACCCAAACTACATGTGGTTAAACTGCCACAACTCAGTGCTCGACTCCTAAAACTGCCCCACGGGATCCTCCTTGTAGGGGGAGACAAGAATGAAGTGATGGACCAGGCGCTTGATCGACTTGGTTCAGCAAGTAGCCAAGCCGGGAGGAGAACTCTCCTTGACTTTGCCTTAGCGTTGGACCTGACAGACCTGTGGGGAATCCAGAACCCCCTCTTAAAGCAATGCGCCTGTTACTCAGTGACCTGTGGGTCCTATTCACACACTGACTATTTCTTTACGCAACATGACCAAGTCAAGGCTCCGAACACTTGGCACAGAGCATATGAGACCACTCGCCTGTGCTAGTGTCACTTAGGGGACCCACAGTTCACACCAACAGCTACCCTAGACTAGACCCTGGTATTAAAGAGATAGGGACGTCAAAAACAAGCTGAACTTGAGGGCAGAGTTGTACTTTAAGGAAAACGATGGTTCAGTCTTCTCTCCATGCATCCTATCGGAGGCATTTAAGGCAGTGATACGAGGCCAGGCTCAGGCCACGATAGGTTGGAAGAGAAAGTTGACACAAGTTGCATGCAACATGATAGAAGAGGACATCCTGAGGTTGGAAACAAGTGACCAGGGAGTGTAGCGCCGACCTCCGACACAGATTAGCACTGAGGCAGCATGACTTGAGGAACCTGGCTGATGAAACAGCCCGATCATACGGCCTGGCCACACAGCGCTGACTCTCCGAGGTCAGCCACAAGGCCTCCAAACTACTGGCTTGGCAGGAAAAGAGGGATAGGGATAGGTCTTGGGTGGTGAGAGTTAGAGATCTGGGGTGGACTACAGACGAGAAGCGCAAGATCGCGGACACCTTAGCTTCATACTATCAGAGCCTCTACAAACCAATTAGCAGGAGGTCAAACACCGAGGAGCTCCTGAGTGATTTTATCATCCCAACACTCTCGGGTGAGGCCAGGGACAGTCTTGAAGCCGAACAGACAGAGGTAGCAACTGCCCTGGGTTCTTTGCAGTCCGGGAAGGCGGCAGGGCCTAAAGCTCTGCCGGTCGAGTTATACAAGGGGCTTTCAAGTAAAACCACATGGCCAATACTGGAGATGTTCCGAGCGGCAATGTGTTCCGTGTGGCAGTGGAGACAGGATCCCTCCCGGAAGACCAATGAACGGCCACACTTGTGGTCATTCGCAAAACTGGCAAGCCTCCAGAGGACTGCAGCTCCTACAGACCGATCTCCCTCCTAAATGTGGAGGTGAAGATTCTTGCAAAAGCCCTGGTGTTGAGACTCACGGTTGTCCTCCCAGACATTAGTCACGTAGACCAGTCAGGCTTTATGCCACGTAAGGAGTACCAGACTCAACTTGTGCAGAATGTACAGAGTTCTTCACATGACGAGTGAGCCCTCAACTCAGCAGACCGCACTGCTGGCATTGATGCTTTCATGGCATTTGATAGTATAGAATGGACATACCTGTTCGCCCTCCAAGCAAGATTGGGATTTGGCTGGAAATTCTGTGTGTGGGTCAAACTGCTTTACCAGGGCCTGCTGCCAGGGTGCGGGTCAGCTGTGCCATTTCTCGGGTCATTGCGCAGGGCAGGGGCACCAGACAGGGATGCCCACTGTTGCCCCTACTTTTTGCCTTGGCCCTGGAGTCACTGGCAGTATGGTTACAGGGTGAGCCGCTGATATGGGGCATTCCATCGTCAGCTGGATGGGAGGAACTATCTACCCATATGCAGACAACATCGTCTTCTATTTCTCCATACCATATACCTCCATTGCGCGCATCCCACATACTTTTGAACTATTTGGGAGTTATGCGGAATACAACTTAAACTGGGATAAGTCATTAATATTTCCCCTGTCTGGTCCCGTGCTAAACCTCCCATCAATGTCTGCGGCACTGATAGTATTGGAAGGCTTTAAATACCTTGGGATATTTGAAACCAGAGATCAGCAATTATTCCTGCAGCGAAACTTCATCCCACAGCTGCATCGCCTCTGCGTAGACACAGAACATTGGTCCACCCTCCCTCTATCGCTACTGGGCAGGGCGGCACTGTGCAAAATGATGGCCCTTCCCAGACTATGATATGCCTTACAAAAGACACCTCATCAGGTCCCACAAACCTTTTTCAACCAAATTGCTCAAGAGCTCCGCTCATTAGTCTGGCAAGGGGGAGCACCACGTATAGCCCTGCGCAAGTTACAAAGAGGCATCTATGACGACAGTCTGGCAACCCGGTCAATAAAAACTACTATTGGGCCTCACAACTCCTAATGGTCCATGACTGGGTATACACAGACGGGCCTATAGGGTCGCCTGAGATGCTATGCCAGCATGTAATCATGAAATCATCCTATGCGCCCGCAAAAAAGAAAATAACGCTACCAATATATACTGAGACAGTGGTGAGGAGCTGGACTGAAGATAATCGATACCTGGGATGGCAATCTAGATTGGCAGCTATGACCCCTCTTTGGCATAGCAACCAGCTGGGGGAGGTGTCTGGCCTGCAGGGGTTGACACAGTGGGCAAAGATAGGAATTGAGCACCTGGGAGACATACGGAGAAACTGCTGGATGCTCCCCTCTGAGGCCCTTAGTCAGGGGTTTGATCTCTCCCCCACGCAGAGACTTCCCTATGTCCAGCTTGGAAACGCGCTTAGGAAGCATATCCGAGAAGGCGCTCACCTCCCCGACTTTTCCCCCCTGGAGGACAGACTGCTGGCCGACCCCATCCCTGAAAAAGGAATATCAGTGATCTACCGGAAAGTAATTAACAACTCCCCTGACCTGTTGGGACAACTCAGACGCACTTTGTTGTACTCTGCGCATTGAGAGACTGGTAGCCTTGTAGTATTATTCAAGGTCTTCTTTATTGGTTTCAGTTCAGGGTATTACGAATCTCAGTTCAGCCATGTACCAGCTCCTACATCTCCTATACCAACTCCACCAGGAGCCGCCTGCCTGCTGCTCAGCCCATCTCCATCTGTCCCCACTCATCCACACAGGCACCCAGGCATTCCACGCATCACGGTCACACCAACATTCCACTCATCACAGGCACACCAACATTCCACGCATCGCAGGCACACCAACATTCCACGCATCGCAGGCACACCAACATTCCACGCATCACAGTCACACCAACATTCCACACATCACAGTCACACCAACATTCCACGCATCACGGTCACACTAACATTCCATTCATCACAGTCACATCAACATTCCACGCTTCACAGGTACACCAACATTCCACGCATCACAGGCACACCAACATTCCACGCATCACAGGCACACCAACATTCCACACATCACAGTCACACCAACATTCCACTCATCACAGGTACACCAACATTCCACGCATCACAGTCACACCAACATTCCATTACCATCTCTCACTCTGGCTGAGCAGCTGGGAGGACCAAGGCTGATTACTCATAAATGTAATACTTAGGATATAACACACTTGGACAGAGGACATCGGTGATATTGATGATGTAGAATGGGAGGAGGCCCTGCAAGGCCTCCGAGACATAGCGATCAGAGGTAGATTTAGGCGAATCCAGCTGAAGGCCCTACATCGATGGAATTACTCACGAATCCTGCTGCGTAAATTAGAAAAGGTGGAGACACCCCAGTGTGCGAGAGGATGTACACAGGTGGGATCCTTTTACTATATCCTCTGGGACTGCCCGGTGATTAAAGGGTATTCAAGAGGGGCGACGGACAGCCTGGCCGTGGCCCCGGGGGTGAGAGTACCAATGAACGCAAAGTGGTCAGTCATGTTGATCCAGGGTGGGGAAGAGTGGTCACAACATACTAAGATCTGGGTGGCACTGGCTACAGAGTTGGCCACAAGAAATATAGCAAGGAGATGGGGGTCCGACCTCCCCCAATGGTAGCAGGGAGGGAAGCAGATATGGACTGGTGCCAGAGGGCAGAGGAAGTGATCTATAAGGCAAGAGGGTTCCCCAAAACATGGGGGAAAATGTGGTCCCCATGGAAGAATTACAGAGGAACAACATTGGGGTCATGAGGTACCTGGGGAAGGCATATAGGACACTACATAATAAAACTAAGGGTACTCCCAGACAACCACAAATTGGGGGGATACGATGGAAGATTAAGACTTCCTTGCTCACCATGTAAGACCAGTTCTTGGGGAACAGCAACACATGGTAATGTGAGGCGATGTTTGTACTAAATGATCAGCTTATATACTGTATCTTGAGCTTGTTTAATAAATTATTATTTTTTTTAATTAAAAATAAAAGATGTGGAGGAGGAGCTTTGCGCGCATCCGAGATGGCCGCGTGAGCAGAGGGCTCCTGAGACCCTCGCCGCCCTCCGCATATATCCTGCAAGATATCCTGATTATGAAGACGGGTTATTGGAGATGAAACTCAGCTGATATCTTAGTTGCTTTCAAAAATCGATTTGGACTTCGGGAACCGTCACAACGACAATTTGAACTTTTGAGGCCCACCCTACGGCGACACCTGGGGCTCGAGTCACTGAGACGCCTGGGAAGTAGTTGAACAACAACGGCTCAAGGGGTTCTGCTCATTGCCTTGGAGTTAACTTTCGGTTTCGTTTTGAGTGTCTTTGGCTTCATTCGATCGCCAGACTGACCCGACTGCCCGAGGTCTAGCCGAACTCTGCGGGTCAATCGTGTGCCACTGATCGCGAGTGTCTGTGTGCTGAGCTACGCTGCCTCTACTGCCACTGGCACCCGTTTTTGAAAACTCTGGCGGGTTGACCACGAACGGCCATTTTCACCAGGTCCCACGGGCCCCTCGGGGGCACACTGCCCAATATGGCGGGCAGGCCCGACAACGAGAAGCGGAAAACCAAGACGCCTCTTCGGGGGGAAACTGTCCAAACGAATGTCATGGATCGATATACCCATCCCAAGGGGTCCCCCGGAGGTATGAGTAGAACCCTGGAAGAGGCTAAGGGCGACCCAGCCGCGCCGATCGCCTTGACTCTACAGGATGTCATGGGCGCCATTGCCAATATGAAGACCTCCATTGGCCAACAATATGAGGCTCTCGCCCTTAAACTCGACACTGTAGCCATTGACGTTACTTTGATTAGAGCGGACTTATCGAAGACTAATGAGAAGGTCAAATCATTAGATCTGAAGACCTCCAGCCTCACGACCGATGTGTCCGACTTGCAGACGGAGGTCGGCAACCTGCGATCCTCCAATTATCTCATGGCTCGTCGGCTTGAGGAGTTTGAAAATAGGGTCCGACGCAATAACGTAGGTATTATTGGGGTCCCTGAAAACTCGGAAAATCCTACGGCAGATCTCCTTGTGGAGGACCTCATCCTAAATCATCTCGCCCCCACGGGACTGAGTAAATTCTTTGCTGTGGAGCGTACGCACCGAGTGCCGGGTGGGAAACCGAAGCCGGGTGCCCCTCCGAGGCCGATCATCGCTAGAATTTTTAACTTCCGAGACAGAGACACTATCCTGCAGGCATCGAGGGTGGCCGGCCCCGTGAAGTTCGAAAACACAACGGTGAGCTTTTACCCGGACTTCACCCAGTTCGTTCAGAGGCAAAGGATGGAGTTCCAGGGGGTGAAGCGAAGGTTGAGAGACATGGACTTAAAATATGCGATGCTATTTCCAACTAGGCTTCGTGTCGAATATGAGGACCGGACGTTTTTCTTTGATCGTCCCGAGAGAGTGAGTGACTGGCTGGATACATTACCAAAGCGGAGCGACTGAACGGAGCACTCGGGTGGAGCTGAGGGGGGCGTGTCGGAACAAGAATGACAATATGGTTCCCGTCTTCCGAACAATTAACATGCTGCACAACTGGGTTTGATGTCTTTCGTACTAATCTGACTTATTGTTGCATGCCCGAGGGTGGCGGGGGGAGTGGGACTCTTTCCTCCTCCGGGTTTCTTTTTGTAGACTAGTTTAATGTCAGGGCGACAGGCACACTGCAAGTTGGGGTGGCTTTTGAGTCTAACGCAGAGGTGCAGGATGGGGGTATTGTAACGGGTTCAAGTTGGGGGGTGGTGGGGAGTGTTTGGGTGTGTTTTATTTTTTCTCAAGGCAACGTATTGTTTACTTCTTGGATCTGGTCACTGTGTTCGCGATGGGGTGGATTCTGCATTCATTTCCGGGATGGGGGGTAGTGGGTTGAAACTATTGTGTTGGAATGTCAATGGGTTGGGGGATAGGATAAAGCGGGGAGTAGTGCTACAGTTGTTGCGACGCCTCTCCCCTGATGTTGTGTTGTTGCAGGAGACGCACTTGATTGGAAATACTTGTCACGACATGAATCAGCGAGGATACCGTTTCGCTGTACACTCTGGGTTCACCACTGGCTCTAGGGGCGTGGGCATCCTAGTCAAGACCTCTCTCTCCCTTGAAATAGACGAGGTGATTCTTGATGAAAGGGGGCGCTATGCCGCTCTCACTGGGAGATGGGAGGGGAGGACCGTTTCGCTGATCTCTGTATATGTCCCGCCCGGTCTACAGACCTCGACCTTTGCAGATCTTGGGCGTGTGGTGTTGGGGCTTCCAGAGGGCATCCTGATAATAGGCGGAGATTTCAACTCGGTTGTCTCCGGTACCCTAGATCGCTACCCCCACAGAGATCTCGCTAGGTCGCAATCCTGTTTGAGTGGGTTCTTGGATACACTGGGGCTGGTAGATTGCTGGAGGCTGATGCACCCGGACCAGACACAATACACTTTTCACTCCAGGGCTCACGGCAGTCTTTCTAGACTTGACTATGTTTTGATGCCGTCGGCACAGGCCTCCTCTAACATGGAGATTAGACACCTGGCCCGGGGCATATCAGATCACTCCCCACTATGGCTCCAGATCAACACTAGTATGGGTAACGAGGGTCGGGTTGCTCCGATCAATCCCTGGTATCTTCGCAATCCCAAAACCCATGCAGAGTTGATCAAGTGTCTGGATCAGTATTTTGCTGAGAATGAGGGGTCCGTGTCCTCTTCTGTATGACTGTGGGAGGCATTTAAGACAGTCATCCATGGTCAGGCACTATCGTTAATCGCTGGTGCCAAGAAAAGTAGAAATGAGGAGGTGGTCCATTTAGAGACTGAAATAGCTGAGCTTGAAGGAAATTGGACCTGGGAGTGACTCGTGATAAGCTTCATACCCTCAGCCTCAAACAACTAGATTAGAAAGCCCTGGTTACGGATGCTGCGAAAGTCATGAGTAGAGAGCAACAGGGCAGACTGTATGATGTGGGAGATAAGGCAGGGAAATTGCTTCCCTGGCTAGATAAAAAAGAGAGGGCGAGTTATGTGGTTCCTGTGATTGTGAAAGCTGATGGAGTGTGTGTTACTGATCCGACTGAGATCGTTGAGTGTTTCGCAGGCCATTTCCAAACTGTGTACTCCCCAGTCTCTGATAGACCTGAGGAAGACTCTCATCTGTTGCTGCGTGACATTGCATTGCCCCGCCTGTCTGAAGCAGACAGGGACCTAATGGACGCAGCGCTCTCTGCGGAGGAGGTGGCCATTGCTATTCGCTCCGTGCGTTCGGGCAGAGCCATGGGGCCTAACGGTCTGCCCATCGAGCTATACAAGTTGCGTCCTGATACAATGGCCCCGTACCCCCGCGACATGTTTTTAGATTCGCGGGACATCGGCTCCCTCCCTCGTGATCAGAGTCTCGCTACCATCGTGGTGATCCATAAGGAGGGGAAACCGAAGGATCGCTGTGCGTCCTACAGGCCCATTTCACTTTTAAACACTGAACCGAAGATTCTTGCCAAGTTGTAGGCAAACCGCTTGATAAAAGTAATTAGTGACTTGATTCACCCGGATCAGTCTGGTTTTATCCCACACCGCAATACTGCGCTCAACCTGAGGCGTCTGCACGGTGTTCTCGCGAGGGCCGCGTTTCTGCGCGGGCCGGCCATTTTGGCTTCCTTGGACGCTACGATGGCCTTCGATACACTGGAGTGGCCATATCTCTGGGCCACTCTTGCGAAATTCGGCTTTGGTCCTGGGTTCATTGGTTGGGTGAAACTTTTGTACGAGGAGCCATTGGTGCAGGTGGTAGTGAATGGTCGAGTGTCTGGACCCTTTGTCCTTGGCAGGGGCACGCGGCAGGGCTGTCCGTTGTCCCCACTTCTTTTCGCCCTGGCCCTGGAGCCTCTGGCCGCCTGGTTGCGATGGGAGCCTTCGATGAAGGGTATTCAATGGACCCCGGAATTCGAAGATCGAATATCGCTCTACGCAGACGATATTCTGTTGTACCTTAGCTCCCCTCGAAAATCATTGAATGTTTTGATTGATGTGCTCACCTCGTTTGGTAGAAATTCTGGCCTAGTGATCAATTGGGCCAAGTCTTGTGTGTATATGCTTTCGGGTGGTGCCCCCTCCCTGCCGCGCGGGTGCCCCGTCCAGGTCTCGCAAACCGGATTTAAATACTTGGGGATTTTTATATCTTTGAATCCGGTGGCTCGCTATGAACGTAATCTGCTCCCTCCTCTTCAGAGGTTAAAACTTGACGTCGTGGGTTGGCGCAAGCTACCGCTTTCGCCACTCGGGCGCGCAGCTCTTTTTAAGATGATGTCCCTACCGCGATTTTTATACGCTCTCCAGAATACATTTGATATTATTCCGGCTAGTTACTTTCGAGAGGTGGAGAGTCTTCAGAGGCAATTGCTCTGGGACGGACGCCCGCGTATTGCCCTTCCTAAGCTTACACTCTTGTATGACGGGGGTATAGCACTTCCGGATATCAGATGATATTACTGGGCCTCTCAGCTGGGAGCGATTAATCATGGAACTTACGCGCCGGCCTCTAACCCGGCATTTGAGATGGATAAATATTTATTACCGGGCGGGAATTACAATAGGGCGCTTTATTCCAAAGTAGCGAGAAGGGAACTATCGGGACCCACTAAGATTGCGGTACGGGTGTGGCACGACGCGAATGCGGCGATGGAATGGAGGGATCGACTGACCCGAGCGACTCCGCTGTATGCATCTGAAAGACTGGGATGCCTTTGGAAGACGATAGGATTTGAAAAATGGGAAATGATTGGTATCAGTAGGGTGAGTGATCTTTGGGTCAAGGGTAAAATCAAGACCTTTAGGGCATTGAAGACAGAGTATGAGTTGAGTGACAGGGAATGAACACTTTTGAACTGAACTGAGCGAGAAATAATGAACTACATGAACCATCATGCAAAAGGTAATTTCGTTGGGGCGTGTCTGGTGCGCTCCCACCTCCCTGAAAGTATCAAATTCCTGTGAGCTGACGAGCTCGGGAGCCTGCACCTTCATGCTGTGAGTGGAACTGGTCCTGAGAAATAAGGCAGCATGCCCTGAAACCTACGAACTTTGCTTTTTTTCCCTACTGACGATTGAGGAATCATGAAACACGTGTCTAGGGATACGAATTGAAACTAATAATACAGCACTGGCTATGAACACTTTTGAACTGAACTGAGCGAGAGATAATGAACTACATGAACCATCATGCAAAAGGTAATTTCGTTGGGGCGTGTCTGGTGCGCTCCCACCTCCCTGAAAGTATCAGCTGCCTGTTGAATGTCTCGCAGCCGAATGATTATGATGTGGCACAGACACAGTGGGCGACGCTTGGGAATATGATTGCCAAGAGAGACATCGCACAGTTGTGGGGTTCCCAGCGGCCGCCCACGGTATCGGTATGGAAGGAGAACATGGACTGCTGCATGTTTAGAGAGAAGACAGTGTATGTGGCTAGGGGCAGACCTAGGAAGTGGAATAAAATCTGGGGCCAGTGGAATTCTTACCGTGGAAACATATGTACGCCTCCATTCGTTGAGACTCCAGAAGTTCCTCTTTCCCCCTGATCCGACATTCCATGTCTTGTGTAACTTATGTGATTACTGTTCTTGTTTCCTCACTGAACCCCCCCCCCTTGCATCAACGATTTCTGTATTGTATTGTACTGCGGTTCCCCCCCCCCGATGTAAAACATGTCCGAATGTACAATTTACTGCCTTGTGTGTAAAAAATAAATAAATAAATAAAAGATGTAAATGTGATGTTTATACTGTTTTTAACAGTGGAGTTTCATTAGGTTGACTTAAGTGTACAAAGTTGTGTTTTCAATTGCATGTTAAATGGTTGTGCGGTGAAGGGTCAGACTGTCATGCCTTCTCTTGCAGAGTAATTTCCAGGGGCTGAGATTAATTGAAGCATTCCATCCATCACTGTTTTGTATGCTTCTTGTGTCGTCCTAAGTGGGACGGGTAAGCCTGGACGAGGGTCTCGTGCACACTGCCTCACGGGAGCCAGGCTGTGCCCGGCTGATGAGCCCTGATATTGGCGAAACCAGACCCGGGTTGCTTGTATTCCGGTTTGGTGTGGACCGGGCCAGGTAGTTTGGTCTGGACTGTTCCCATTGGAGCAGGGTCAAGACTGATTTCAATATGGCTGGTTTCAAACTTGGGTGGCTTGGTGTTTAAAATAACGATGGACTGGGATGCGGCCGAGTAATTACCAGTGACTGAGATTAATTCAAGCATTCATCCATCGCGTGTGCTTTAGTATTCTTATATTGGATTGTCTTCAGGGCGCTATGCAGTGTGGGTGCTGCTGAAAACCTGTCTCTTTTCTGCTTCTCTCAGAGTTACTCCATCGACTCCTACCCCTTGTACCACTCGGTGTATGAGACGTACGACCTGGTCGCGCGCCTGATGGACAGGGGCTTTAAGTACCACCAGGCCATGGCCCGGATGTGGGGGGAGATGGCCCTGGTCCTGGCCGATAGAGTCATCCTGAGGCTGGATGGTCTGGAGTATGCGACCACTCTGGAGAGGATCGTGGCCGAGGTGGAGATCACCCAAGGACCCCTGCTGAGGAGCCGGAACATCACTCTGGGTATGGGGTCAGGGGTCAGAGGGAGGGGTGGAGGTGGAGGGGGAGGGGCGGAGGGGGCTGCAGATAGACCAGTGAGAGCTGGGGGTGTAACACAGATCCCCGCTGAGGAGCGGGAGCATCACTCTGGGTATGGGGTCAGGGGAAGGGGGAGGGGGAGGGGAGGGAGGTAGACCAGAGAGAGGTGCAGAGCGGGAGGGAGGAGGCTGCCAGAGAGACCGGCCATTCTCCGACTCCCGCGCTTCCTGGAGGCCGTGGCAAAGCACGAGTGGCCTGGGTCTGACAGACAGAGGTGAGAACGGACCCTCTGCATCTCGGGGTGATAATCAAAGACATGTGTCATTGGGGTGCATCGGCCCCTCACCCTCCTGTCCCCGGGTGTCACTGCACCTGCTGCACTAACAATAGCAAGAGCTTTGAAAGAGCCTTCCCCTATCAACAGCCTCTCTCCTTCCCTCCCTGGCTCCTCCCCTCCTTTCACCTTCTCTTCTCACTGTTGCTTCCTGTCTCTTCCCTCTCTTCTTACTTGTTCTTCCAGCCTCCCTCCCTTTCTCTTACTATCTCTCCACTTGTTCTATTGCCTTTGCTCTACCCCAATGCTCCTGTATTCTGTCTCTTCTGTCTGCATCCCAGCCTTCCTTATGTCCCCTTAACTAACTGGGCCTGATCAACAAACGTAAACTTAGACTTAAATTCTAACTTTACTACTAGTAAAGTTAGACTTTTCTTCTAAGTTAAACTTTAAGTCTAATCTTATCTTTTAGTTCAAGTTTACCTTTGTGAATCAGCCCTCCGTTTTCTCGCTCTCTCTCATCCCCCTTTTCTTTCACATCTATATCTTGTCTCCGCTCCTTTATCTTCCGTCTCCTCAATGTTTCCAGCACACACGCAGTCATACAGAGACACATGTACACAAATACAGACATCAACACGCAGCACACATATGAACCCCCAGATACACCAACACACGTGCACACAGGTTATTTGCGTGGTCACACCGGCATAAAGAAGTTGATTCACAAACAGATACACACATACAGCAAGCACCACAAACACACAGATGCTGGCACACACCCACCTACACACACATGCACACATGGACATATATAGGCACGCCAGCAGACACACACATATATGCACACTGTTAGACCTGGCACCATTGGCGTGGGTCTCCCCTCCATTTTTTGCTGTTGCCTCATGTATTTTTGCTGGTCTTAGATGCTTTGGGCACTGTGCCACTGCTATCCAGTGCCACAGTGCAAGTGCTCCCTATTGTAAATTGATGTATTAATCAGTGGTTCCATGTTTGGCTATTTGATTTACTTATCAGACCCTAGTCTATTGCACAGAGTGTGCACCGGGCGTGTAATCAAATGCTGCTGGTGGGCTTGCAGCACTGGTTGTGCCACCCACAGAAGCAGCCTTGTAAAATGTGTCTAAGGTCTGCCATTGCAGAGCCTGCGTGCAGTCTGGTACTGTCATGCTGACTGGGCAAGTGCACCCACTTGCCAGTCCCTAAACCTTCCATTTTCTTCATATCAGTCACCCCTATGGTAGGCCCAAGGGCAGGGTGTATTGTAGGTATATGGTAGGACAAGCCCTGATGTGTGTGGCATGACCTAATAGTGAATTACAGCCATTTTTGTTTTTCACTATTGCAAGGCTACCTGTTCTCCATAGGCCAGAATGGGCTGGTAGATTATTACATGTTTTTAATCGTAACTGTCTCAGAGAACATGGTAGAAATTGGAGTTTAGTTGTATGCCTGAACTCAGAATGATAAGATACACCTTTTAGTGAAGTTGATTTTAACATTCTGTGTTTGCAAATACCACTTTTAGAAAGTAGGTATTTGCTTGTCTAACCTTTCAAGCCTGCCTCTGCTAGGTTGTGCATTCCTTTGTCTGGTTTTGTGAGTGACAGGGCTGGGGGATTCCAAGAGACAGGATGAGTCCGCCCAGTGGTGAATAGAGAGATCTGCATCTAGATGGGAGGGAGGAGTTGCACCTGAACCTTGAATAGGGCTGTGCCTGCCTTCCACAATGCTGGCTCCACCCCCTGGGGAGCGGCTGATGTCTCTGCCCTGCACACTGAAAGAAGAGAAGGAGTCCTGTAAACAAAGTGCTCCAGGACTGTACTTGCCTTCCACAATGCTGGCTCCACCTCCTGGGGAGCGGATGATGTCTCTGCCCTGCAAACTGAAATAAGCGAAGGAGTCCTGTAAACAAAGTGCTCCAGGACTGTACTTGCCTTCCACAATGCTGGCTCCACCTCCTGTGGGGCGTCTGATGTGCCTGCCCTGTACTGTGAAAGGAAAGGAGAAGTCTAGTAAACAGAGTGCTTCAGAACTGGTTTGTACTGGCGAAAGGCCCCTCTCCCCTCAGAGAACAAAGGATGTTGGGGTATAAATATTGGGACCCTAATCCCAAGAAATTAGATCACTTTGGACTACAAGAAGAAACCTTTACGGAATAGAGGAACCTGAAGAAACTGAGGAGAGACTATTCCCAAGCTGAAGTGCTGCTTGGGGAATTGGCCTGCAGAGGTTACCTTACTGCCAAAGGAAGGAGAAAGGAACTTTGTGTACTTTGCTTTCAACTTGTGAAGGATCTCTAAGGGCTTGGAAAAGAGCTTGCCTCCTGCTGAAGTCTCAGGGACAGCAGACTTCAACCCTCAGATCCCCAGAGTTCTTTTGGAAGTGCCTGCTGCTGTTCTGGGCCTTCTGAGGAACTGCATGTCGCAAGGAGCTGGAAGCGCAACTCATCGAAAAGAAGCGTGTCGCTGTGCCTGGCGTCACAACTCCGAAGGAGGGTGTCGCCGCTGGTACTGTCGCACTGCACCGCATCGGAGAGATGCGTGCCGCAACGAAGAGGAACCTTGTCGCCGTCGCTGCTGCTGCCGTCGCAACTCCAAAGGAGGGTGTTACCGCTGTAGTTGTCGCATTGCACTGCATCAAGAGAAGAGTCTCACAACGAGGTCGGAGCGTGTCGCCGTCGCTGTGCCTGCCGTCGCCACTCCGGAGGGTGTCGCCGCTGGAACTGTCGCACTGCACGCATTGAAGAAAAGCACCTCGCATCCCCAAGAAGCGCGCCACCATCAGAGCTGCTGCCGTCGCATCGTGGATGTCGCCGCTGTAGTTGTCGCATTGTGTGGAAGCTTCATGCATCATGGGAGAAGAGTGTCGCAGTTGGAGCTGCTGCCGTCGCATCACTGAATCAGGGTTTCGCCGCTGCAGTCCACGCATCGAACCGAGAACTTCTCGCATCCCCAGAGAAGCGTGCCGCATCTGGAAGATCTTCACGTGTTTATATCTTTGTACTTGAACTTTGCCGCATTTCCCATCGCTGCAACATTGCTTGTCGTGGAAGCGCAACGCAACCTAAGGTACATTGACCCAAAGTGTTGCATCTTAAGAACTGAACTGAACTAAGCTAAATCTACCATCTTAAAGTAACAGTATTGTGTATTTTTGTCATTCATGGTCTTGTGGTAACTCTATATAAAGTCTACTTATTTTTTATATAAAACCTTGTGTGGTGTCTATCTGTAGTGTTGTCACTGGATTACTGTATGTGGTCACAAATGCTTAACACACAACGCCTCTGAGATAAGCCTTTCTGCTCGTGCCAAGCTACCAAGGGGGTGAGCAGGGGTTATTTTAGGAGTGTAATCCCCTTGTACTGACTAGAGGCAAGGGTCCCTATTTGTCACAGGTACCTACCTGTGCCAACTAGAGACCCCCAAATCTAACACACAAACATTCAGATATGCATGCTCACACATGCACAGACATGTCAACCCATACACACTCTCAGACAGTCATGGCCAAATGCACACTGTGAGGAAATGCGGTTTATTATAAAGTGTGGTTGTGGGACTTCAAGTGCAATAAACTCAAAAACCCGTCTTGGGTCCAGTCAACCTTGTTTGTAAAACCTCTAGCTCAACCCTGAGTAGCTGTGGCTTCCAGCAGTCAGGGCTTAAACAAAGAAACACGTGCAAAGCACTTAGAAGCAGCAAACCTACTGAATAAAAAAGAACCAACACAAAGGAAATCCAAAACCAATTTAGAAACATAGTTCAAATGTTATTAATTTTCAGACACCAAAATGAACAAACTCCACTGAATGGATATGGAGATATATATAATCAAACACATCATAAATCACAGCTTTTTACACAGAATTCAAACAATCATTTGCAACTGCTGCAGTCACTTTGAAAACCTTTGAAATCTTTTGTAAAGTTGTGTTCAGCTCCTCTGGCTCACTTTGGCCAACCGGCTCCCGCAGGTAGCGAGTCACACAGGCCAGTGAGGCTTAGAAGGACTGTTACCGTGCAGTCAAAGCCGTCCTCTGTCCAGTTCCACGCTCTATGGACAGATATCGATGGAGTGGCCCTGATGCAAGGCACACGGGATGTTAAAGATACTGAAGGATGCTTTTGAGGCTGATCTGGTCGACGGGCTCTTCCTGGGGCCATCCCTCGATCCACAAACACTGTGGGGAAACTTTGGCCACAGAGTTCGATGCCCAGCGAGGTCCTGGTGAAATCCAGCTAAAACTAGTTGCCACTGTTCTACTGGTCTCAGGTCAAAGGAAAACCAGTGTGTCCCTTTAAGTGAGGCTAGTGTACGTCTTGGGTGACCAATCTGCTCTTCAATTACTCTTCCAGAGCCAAAAGACTCAGGTGCAACTTTGAAGTGTCTGTACTTAGTCTCCCTGGCTGCACTTCAGTGGTCAGTGACGATCAAACAGTTGTGGCTACTGACTCTCCAAGAAGGCTTCTTCCCATCTTGTGTCCCTGGAGCTGTGACTCTTGGAGTCACTTCGGTCTGGGGCTCGGTGATGACTTTCTTCGAGGAGGGCACCACAGGCAGCGTCCTCTCTTTGCTAGCCCAAGGATCCGCAGCCGCAGTCCAGTCTTGTTGCAGTCTCTCTTTATCGGGCCCAGGGAACAGCAGGGTAGTCCTTCCTTGGTCCTCTCCTTAGTTCAGATGTGATCTGAGGTCTAGGTGCCACTTTTTATGCCCACACGTTGCCCTTGGGGGATGCGGTGTCTACCAGTCAATGGGCTACCAGGTCCCCTCTCAACTGATGATGACTTCCTGCAAAGTCTCACAGATGCTGACACCGACTAATTAGCGGTGAATGACGTATTAAGGCTCGGATTAACAACGAACATCTGTCCATTGGAATAAGTAATATACTACACGATACAACGTAAACAGGAAGGTCTCCTGTACATTTGAAGACGGCTTACCACGGCGGCCATCAGTCAAGATTGGACCCCCTAGAGCCTACAATTCCCAGTGCCCATATACCAACACTTGTCCTGAGGAAGACCCCAGAATGAGGACCAATTAACCCTTTGTAAACAGGGGTCGAAACGTCGACAACACTTCTCTAACAACATACACCATATGATTGCGAAAGAATTCATTAGTGCCCTATGTGTAATGTTTTATTATGGGAACTTTTGATCAACTCTAGACTGTAAAGGTTCCATTACATGTCACTGTATTGTGTCAGTCAATCAATCAATCAACGCATTTATATAGCGCACTACTCACCCGGAGGGTCTCAAGGCGCTGGGGGGAGGGGGTCCGCTACCGCTCGAACAGCCAGGTCTTGAGCTGCTTCCTGAAGGCGAGGTGGTCTTGGGTCAGGCGGAGGTGGGCCGGGAGGGAGGTCCAAGTCTTGGCGGCCAGGTAGGAGAAGGACCTTCCTCCTGTGGTGGCTCTTCGGATGCGGGGGACGGCAGCGAGGGCGTGGCTGGTCGATCGAAGCTGGCATTTGGGAGCGTAGAAGTTGAGGCGGCTGTTTAGGTATCCTGGGCCTTGGTTGTGTAGGGCTTTGTGTGCGTGGGTGAGGAGCCGGAAGGTGATTCTTTTGTTGACCGGGAGCCAGTGCAGATCTCTCAGGTGTCCGGATATGTGGCTGCGGCGGGGGATGTCCAGAATGAGTCGTGCTGAGGTGTTCTGGATCCGCTGGAGTCTCTTCTGGAGTTTGGCGGTGGTACCGGCGTAGAGGGAGTTGCCGTAGTCCAGTCGGCTGGTGACGAGGGCCTGGGTGACCGTCTTCCTGGTCTCGGTGGGGATCCACCGGAAGATCTTACGTAGCATGCGCAGGATGTTGAAGCACGACGAGGAGACGGCGTTGACTTGTCTGGTCATGGAGAGGGAGGAGTCCAGGATGAAGCCCAGGTTGCGTGCGTGGTCTGTTGGTTTGGGTGCGCTGCCCAGGGCGGGGGGCCACCAGGAGTCGTCCCAGGCGGAGGGTGAGGATCCCAGGATGAGGACTTCCGTCTTGTCCGAGTTCAGTTTCAGGCGGCTGTTCGACATCCATTTGGCAACGTCTGTCATCCCTTCGTGCAGGTTGGCTCTGGCGGTGGCGGGGTCGTTGGTGAGGGAGACGATCAGCTGGGTGTCGTCGGCGTAGGAGATGATGTTGAGGTTGTGCTGGTGTGCGATGGCTGCGAGGGGGCTCATGTAGACGTTGAAGAGTGTTGGGCTGAGCGAGGAGCCTTGAGGAACGCCGCAGATGACTTCGGTGGCCTCCGATCTGAACGGGGGGAGGCGGACTCTCTGTGTCCTTCCGGCGAGGAAGGAGATGATCCACTCCAGTGCCTTCTCCTGGATTCCGACGTTGCTGAGGCGCTGTACTAGGGTACGGTGGCAGACAGTGTCGAAGGCCGCGGAGAGGTCCAGGAGGATGAGGGCCGCTGTTTCTCCGTTGTCGAGCAGGGCTCGGATGTCATCGGTAGCTGCGATCAGGGCGGTCTCGGTGCTGTGGTTGGCCCGGAAGCCAGACTGCGAGAGGTCGAGGGAGCCGTTCGTCTCGAGGAAGGCAGCCAGCTGCTTGTTGACGGTCTTCTCGATGACTTTTGCCGGAAACGGGAGCAGCGAGATGGGGCGGTAGTTCTTGAGGTCGGTGGGGTCGGCTGATGGTTTCTTAAGTAGAGCGGTGAGTTCGGCATGCTTCCAGCTCTCCGGGAAGGTAGCGGTGTCAAAGGAGGTGTTGACGATGTCCCGTAGGTGGGGTGCGATGACAGCGTCGGCCATGTTGAAGACGTGGTGAGGGCAGGGGTCGGTCGGAGATCCGGAGTGGATGGAGTTCATCGTGCGGATGGTGTCTTCGGTGCTGATCGGGGTCCATGCGCGGAGGGTGGTGGTGGGGGGCGGTGGTTCGGTCGTGGCGTGCGTCGGTTGAGTGCTGAAGCTGTTGTGTATGTCCGCGATCTTGTTGTGGAAGTAGGAGGCGAGGGAGTTGCAGAGGTCTTGCGAAGGGGTGATGTCGTTGTTTCCGGCGTTGGGGTTGGAGAGCTCTTTCACGATGTTGAAGAGTTCCTTGCTGTTGTGTGCGTTGTTGTCCAGTCGTTCCTTGAATGCGGTTTTCTTGGTGGTGTGGATCAGTTGGTGGTGTTTTCGGGTGGCGAGCTTGAGGGTAGTCATGTTGTCCGGTGTTGGGTCTCTGCGCCAGGTTTTCTCGAATGCTCTGCAGTTCTTCTTGGAGCTCTTGAGTTCGTCGTTAAACCATGGGGCTTTCTTGCTGCCGGGTCTGCTCGGCGGGGTCTTCAGAGGGGCGAGGTCGTCTGCGCAGTCGCTGATCCACTTCGTGAGGTTGGTGGCCGCTTGGCTGGGGTTCGTTGTGCTGGTGGGAGGGTTCTTGCTCAGGGAAGTAGCGAGCTGGTCTGCAGTGATCTTGTTCCAGCTTCTGCGGGGAACCTGTTGCTGGTGATGGTGGAGCGTGGTCCTCCTGAAGCTGAAGTGGACGCAGCTGTGGTCCGTCCAGTGGAGTCCCGTGGCATGACTGAAGGTGATGTCCTTGCTGGAGGAGAAGACCGGGTCGAGTGTGTGTCCGGCATAGTGGGTGGGGGTGGTCACCAGTTGCTTGAGTCCGAGGTTGGCGAGGTTGTCCAGCAGGGTGGTGGTGTTGCGGTCGTTGTTGTTCTCCAGGTGGAAGTTGAGGTCCCCGAGGAGGATGTAGTCGGCGGAGGAGAGGGCGTGTGGGCTGATGAAGTCGGCGATATCTTCGCTGAATTGGGTGCGTGGTCCCGGGGGTCTGTAGATGAGGGTGCCTCTGATGGTGGTCTTGGGGTTGACGTGGATCTGGAAGTGCAGGTGTTCGGCGGGTGCGAGGGTGTCGTCGGTGTTGGTCGTGATGCGGATGGTGTTCCTGTGGATGATGGCGATGCCTCCTCCTGTCTGGTTGACGCGGTCCCTCCGGATGATCTTGTAGCCGTCCGGGATGGCGATGGCGATGTCGGGCGCTGAGGAGGCGTTCATCCAGGTTTCCGTGAGGAAGGCGATGTCTGGGGCTGTGGTGTCGAGCAGGTTCCAGAGCTCGACGGCGTGTCTGTGGGCGGAGCGGGTGTTGAGCAGGAAGCGCTTCAGGTGGGTGCTGCTGGAGGTCGGCTTGGTGGGTGCTGGTGTGGCGTGGGTCCGGTTGCAGGTGAACTTGCAGGCGTTGCAGCAGAAGGGTCCATGGGTGCGTCTCGGGGTGGCTCGGTAGCATCCCGGGGATCGGCCGGAGTTGAGTGCGTTGAGGGTGGCGGCGGCGTACGTCCGGCGGGTGGGCTGGGGTCTGCGAGGGCCAGGGGTCCTGGCACTGGGCGCGGTCCAGGCGCGGACAGGCGTAGACGGGCTTACCTCTACCACAACGCCTTTACCCTGTCCCTCACTGACTTTACCACCTCCATCCTACTTTAATTACCCTTCCTTCTCTTGCACGTATGAGCACTGTAAAATATTGTACAAGATACTACTGTGTACTTTTTAAGATGTTGAAATTGTCTTGTGATATAGAATTATGTATAGAGATGTTTTACTGAATGAATTAAATTCAGGCTCCATCATAGGAATACACGTGTATCTTTTGATTTTATTATTGGTCCACCGTTAAGTTGTGTTTGTAATTCAACACTACGCCGACCACTTCACTTTTTGTACCTATGATATGACCCAGGTCGGATAGTTTTTGGGGCCACCCCGTTAAAACTTACTACTTCCTGCAAAGTGTGGCATTTAGCTATCCCAGAGTACAACATTTTGCCCACTCCCAAGATGGCTGAACCCTTTTACTGGTGGGTGGAGCTTGGTAGCCCACCATACAGATGTGGCTACATGAGGGCTACACGACCACTGGAAAAATGCTTTCCTCTCTCTGTCCCCAACGCTAACCGGTCTACCGGAACAAAAGAGCAGCCCCCCCATCTGTGTCCACTATTTGCCCTTCAATGGTGGCTTCCCCATTGAAGGTTGCCTATAGGGCTCACCCCCTGTGCAGCTTCCTGCCAGGGAGAGATAACACCTCGTCCAATGGCAGGCCTCTATTATGTCATTTCCTGTGAGTCCTTCACTCTTCTCCCCAGGAGGGCAGACGGCTGCCTTGTTGCCAGCATCTGCGATTGGCCACGGGAAAACTCGGGCAACAGAGTGGCAACTTTCTAAAGCTTCCTTTTACTCAAACGATACATCAAATTCGACTTGTTCATTAAGTCAGGTTTAATGTACTCATTATTTTGATACCTTGAGGTACCAACTTCAGTAGTTCCATTCAGAAGTCCGCACAGATGAGTTGTCAGTGTTTAACCATTTACTCTCCAATGGGGCTACTAGACTTTCCACAGTGAAAATGACAATTTGAGGGATTTGCAGTCAGGGCATATAAAAACACCTGTCTGCTTTTCCATATACAGCATATATATATATAAGTCCAACCTCGTCTTGCTGCTTTCAGTAACCTTAAAAAGACCAGCGCGGACCCAAAAAATTCTCAGTGCATTATTTTATTTTGCCGATGCCGCCATGCCGCGTTTCGGGAGATCCCTCCCTTGATCACATGACTAGTAGTTCAGGAAACAAAGCTCCTGACATCAACTAAGGGCTACGCTATTGGGACATAAGCAACCAATCCCTTTCCTCCATTCATGAACTGCGGCCAATGAGAATCCATCTTTCATTTTAAAAGACATTGTTGAAGTGCATGCTGTTTTATTTCAAGGCAAGCTGAGGAAGGCAAACGCTGAAACGCGTCCTCGCACGAATAAAGCAAATTTGATGGAACCCCGTGAGTGCAGTATGTTTCCTATGGAGACTTGAGCTTGCATTTTTAAATGGACCCACCTCCATTTTCGAGCACCGATCACTAAGAGTGCAGCACGCCATTAGGTGGAAAATGGAGCGGGATATATAGATTCAGATTCATTTGCTTTTATCTTGTGCATAATAGTTTTAGGTATTAGGAACAGTGCTACTCAATTTGCCATTATGTATTTATACAGTTATTGTGAATGTCATTGTGAATGTGTATTTGACTTGGATATTTCTTATGTTGGTTTTAATACTCAACATGTGTTAGAACTACCATGCATTTAGGCACATAGTATGTTTTTTATGTCTATCACGCACTTGTGCACTTTAAAAATGGTGGCCTGGCCTTTCGACTGCGTCATGTGATCAAGGCTTTTTGGGAGCCGAAACGCGTCGTGGCAGACTGGTGTTGGGTGCAATAAATCTCTAGAAACACCACGAATTGGGTCTCGTCTCGTCTTTGTCAGAATTTGGCTGTTGGCGCTACGTACCGCATGTATATATATATATATATAGAGAGAGAGAGAGAGAGAGAGAGAGAGAGGGAGGGAGAGAGAGAGAGAGAGGGAGAGAGAAAGAGAGAGAGAGAGAGAGAGAAAGAGAGAGAGAGAGAGAGGGAGAGAGAGAGAGAGAGAGAGAAAGAGAGAGACAGAGAGAGGTCTGGACTGTGTCATTTGTTTAATAATGTCTAAGTCGAGTTGCCAGTTTGAACCTGCTCAAGAACGGGAAACATGTTTGACTTTGTCACACATGTGGTGGCACAATAAGTGCTGCAGGCTACAATGGACACTTTAACTACAGGCCCTGGGCTCCCCTGGTGCCATATACTAGACACGTATAAGTGAGTTAACTTATGCCAATTGGGTATAAGCCAACTAAATATACACTTGTAAGCGTCAGAGCACTGGCAATTAGGTCTGGGTAACAGCCTCAGTGCACTCTCAGAGTCATCATACCAGCACCTAATAGTGAACAAGTGGGCAGAAAGTGGCTGTGAACCCGCGAAAAGGTAATTTTCTCACATGCCCGTTTGCACACACAGACACACGCACACACACACACACACATACACAGATGGGCAGACACATACAGATGTACACACAAGCATACATATATGCTCACTCATGCATACTCATGTCGTGTGTGTCACAAATACACATATCCAGTCCTAGACACATGCACACACACATCCATTAACAGACAAGACACACACATATACTCATACACCATCATATGCACACACACTGTACCTCAAACTGTGATGTGATGTGAGAGAGATTTATATAGCGCACGAATGCCCAAGGGCGTCTAGGCGCTCATAGCAGCAGAAGAAAGGCCTGATTTCCTGGGATGGGTCATATGATTGAGTAGGTTAGTTTGAGAAAAGCCATGTCTTTAACAGCTTTCTGAAACCAAGTAATGTTGGACAGTTCCTGATATTTTATTAACTGGTTCTTGTTTCCTGATTCCCAGATGGTGTCCGAAGAGCCACCGCTGACTTCCGAATCGCAGCAGAGACTCTACATAGGAAGATTGGAAGCCTCAACCTGAAGAAGTAGGTGCGAGTAGTGGTTCATTTGTAGAAGACTAAATGATGGATCCAGAGGTCCGTTCAGAAGCCCAAGACAGTGCCATCAAAGGGCTGAATACCAAGGCTGCATGGCCCTGATCCCACCTCATTTCTCTTTCATCGACCACCACAAACCCCCTGCACCTTTCTCTCTTGTTATTATTCTTTTTCATCCTTAATTGCTACCCTTTTTCATAATATTTCTATTTTCTCTTCCTCCTTCTTTCCCCCTTTTGCATTTTACTCTCTCTTGCTTTGGGTCAAAGTACAACGAGGAAAAATAAATGTAGGGGGCCCTGCCTGCAACAACCTGCTTAAATGTAGACCTAGGTGTGAGCAGAGATCTTTCAATGTGTGGAGGAAGGAATCCTTGCAGATGACAGACTACCCACCGCCCCCCCAAACGCCCACCGGCTAACCAGAGGAGCATCGCCCCACTTCTTTTTTGCATTGAAACACAGAGAAAATAAAATTATGATAACTTGCGTTATTATCATTATATTTTTTCCTACTTCCGCCCACAGGTATGAGTGAGGGGACAGTGAGGAGTGATAACGCCCTCTTAAAGTGGGCAATGGCTGCTTTGATGGCTCTCTCGGGCCGCTCAAAACAGCCCCCCACCCTTTGCATGTTCTCCATGCAGGCTACATTACAGAACATGCCCAGGTCCCCAATCAGCGTCTGAGCCCCTAAACAAGGCAGCAATGTGATTGGCTGACTGGGAGCCTGGGTGTTCTTCCTGTGGCCGAGCGAGGGAAGGATTATGGAGGAGAGACACCTCTCTTATCCTCACCTGGGGATCTGCCTGTGCAGTGGAAACAATGGAAAAAACTGTTCATTACATATGTGTTAGCTATTGGTGGTGATTGTTATGGACCTCTTAGGCATCAAGCAATTCTTCTTCACCACTTGGGTATTGAAGGGAGAAGAATATATGAAGATTTACCTGAAGTATCCTTGGAAATGGGTAATGGACAACTAAGCAATGTTTTTGATATGTCACTGCAAACGTTTGATATTCATTTTACTCCCAAAACCAATTTAGTGTTAGAACGACATAAAGTTTTCTCTAGAATACAAAGAATGGACGAAGACATAGCATCTTACGTTGCGACCTTGAGAGGCTTAGTGTTGTCATGTTGTTTTGAACAGCTAACGTATTCCTTGATTAGGGGTCAGATAGTGTGATGTACTAACAATAAGACAATTAAAGAAAGATTGTTGATGAAAGACCCCAATTTGGAAGAGACTATCCGGATAGCCAAAGGCATGGAGCATACAGCAATATGGTAGAAGGAAGTGGACAGTGTAAGAGACAAGAAAAGAGAAACTGTCATTGGTGAGGTAGGGACTGTGCAAGTATTAGAAAAATACGGTGAAAAAAGTAATGATGTGAATAGAATGGAAGAAGGAAAAGGTAAAGGGGGAGTAGAAATGAAACAAGGAAGTGGAAATTGGAAAGAGGTGAAGTGCTTCCGATGTGGTACCGCGGGCCACATTGCATCTAGTAGGAGGTAGGCAGCCAGAAATGTAGTATGCAGGAAGTGAGGGAAAGAGGACATCTCTCAAAGGTGTGTAACCAGAATAGAAGTCAAGGATGAGCAAAGTATTCAACAGGTTGATCAACAAGAGGATGATAGTTGTGAAAGCATCCAAGAGATAGCTTTGACTGTGAATGGAGAAGTGCAAGGGGAAGGAAATGAAGTAAGTATGGGTGTACTCGGTGTGAAACTAGAGAGTGTTGAAAAATTGGAGAAACCGCACTGTCTTGTGCTCCTGGAAGGAGTGTCTGTTCAAGTGTTAGTGGACTCTGGTACTTTATTCACCCTGATATCTGATATGAGTGTAAGTGGAATTGTGCTAATATGATAAAATATGTAAATCAGATATAAAAGCTGTAGGCTATCGGGAAGGAAGATAGAAATCTTAGGAATGAAATAGATGACTATTAGTTTTAAGGGAAAGGATGTGTACGGTAGAGTGTACGTTACCGACTATGGCTCAGAATCGAGTTACTCCGATCCAGGTGAAGGAGCTGAAAACAGGTGTAATTTTTTGAGGACATGCATCGTAATAAGACACAAGAGGATACGATAAGCTTTCCGTAGTTCGCGTAGGTAGCGCGCCGAGAGAAGACGCACGACTAAGCGTCTAGGAACGAGAAACGTCCCGTCCTTCTAAGATTAAGACTCCATTCTACATAATTGATTTTAAGCGAACATTCAGCCTTGACTGTGATCCAATCCTCCGCGAGAGAGGTAGTGTTGTCCTTTACCGCCAACAAATAGTATATTATTTGTACAGAAGAGTTAGTCCTGAGCCTGAAGAAATCGATAGAGGCCAGTTGTATAGATATTAACAGACAATTGACAGAGCCCTGATGAAAGTCCAGGAACTGGTTTCCTTGGACTAGAAACGCGTCGGTACATCTGAAGGAGCAATTCGTAACATCAAGCGTTGCAACTGGCTGCGGCCAGTTGTTAAGTTGTTTTCTCAACTAAAGTGTTGCTCTTTCCTTTTTAGGTCGAGCTGGCGTTGGAGCGCGAAGCGCTCCCGCCAGCGAGACTATAGTCACCTTCCTCCCTGTCAAGGGAGTAACAGCTGTGAACGAGCCCGATACAGACCTGGGCACGAGCCGACCCAGGTCTGTGAACGAGCTTCAAGGTTGAGCAGCTTGTGCACGTTTGTTGGACGTCAGGCGCTGCAAGCCCGCCAGACCAATTATCCCAGCATGAAACTCTACTTCCTGAGGCCCACAAGACCAATTATCCCAGCAGGAGTCTCCACTTCCTCAGGCGCTGCAACAATTATCACAGCATGAGACCCACTTATCACAGCATGTCAACAGGCGCCCCAGGCTGCTGGAGCACTCAACTATAATTATTGTGCAGTTGAGTGCTCCAGCAGCGTGGGGCGGCTCTCTGCATGCTGTGATAATTATCACTTTGGGGCCTCATGCTGTGATAATTACGGCGGCATGCTCTATTTGCAGCACTGAACATTTTCAAAGAAGGCGAAGCAGTGACATTCATTGGAGACACTCACCCTCACGCCCTCACCCCCTCACCCCTCACACACCTCCTCACCCTCACACACCTCCTCACCCTCACACCCTCACCTTCACACCCCCTCACACACACCCTCACATACCCTTACCAGCACAGCAAAACACAACACAGCACAGCAAACCACAACACAGCACAGCACAGCAAAACACAACACAACACAGCACAGCACAGCAAAACACAACACAACACAGCAAAACACAACACAGCACAGCAAAACACAGCACAGCACAACAAAACACAACACAGCACAACAGAGCAAAACACAACATAGCACAGCACAGCACAGCAAAACACAGCACAGCAAAACACAACACAGCACAGCACAGCAAAACACAGCACAGCACAGCACAACGCAGCACAGCACAGCAAAACACAGCACAACACAGCACAGCAAAACACAACACAGCACAGCACAGCAAAACACAGCACAGCACAGGACAGCACAGCAAAGCACAGCACAGCAAAACACAGCACAGCACAACACAAAACAGCACAGCAAAACACAACACAACACAGCAAAACACAACACAACACAGCACAGCACAGCAAAACACAGCACAGGACAGCACAGCAAAGCACAGCACAGCAAAACACAGCACAGCAAAACACAGCACAGCAAAACACAGCACAGCACAACACAACACAGCACAACACAGCACAACACAACACAGCACAGCACAACACAGCACAGCACAGCACAGCACAACACAGCACAGCAAAACACAGCACAGCACAGCACAACACAGCAAAACACAGCACAACACAGCACAGCAAAGCACAGCACAGCAAAACACAACACAACACAGCAAAACACAACACAGCACAGCAAAGCACAGCACAGCAAAACACAGCACAGCACAGCAAAACACAGCACAGCACAACACAGCACAGCAAAACACAGCACAACACAGCACAGCAAAACACAACACAACACAACCCTCACGCCCTCACCCCCTCACCCCTCACACACCTCATCACCCTCACACACCTCCTCACCCTCACACCCTCACCTTCACACACCCTCACACACACCCTCACATACCCTTACCAGCACAGCAAAACACAACACAACACAGCACAGCAAAACACAACACAGCACAGTACAGCAAAACACAACACAGCACAGCACAGCAAAACACAACACAGCACAGCACAGCAAAACACAACACAGCACAGGACAGCACAGCACAGCACAGCAAAACACAGCACAGCACAACACAGCACAGCAAAACACAACACAACACAACACAGCACAGCAAAACACAACACAACACAGCACAGCACATCAAAACACAGCACAGGACAGCACAGCAAAGCACAGCACAGCAAAACACAGCACAGCAAAACACAGCACAGCAAAACACAGCACAGCACAACACAGCACAACACAACACAGCACAGCACAACACAGCACAGCACAACACAGCACAGCACAACACAGCAAAACACAGCAAAACACAGCACAGCACAGCACAGCAAAACACAACACAACACAGCACAGCACAGCAAAACACAACACAGCACAGCAAAGCACAGCACAGCAAAACACAGCACAGCACAACACAGCACAGCAAAACACAACACGACACAACCCTCACGCCCTCACCCCCTCACCCCTCACACACCTCATCACCCTCACACACCTCCTCACCCTCACACCCTCACCTTCACACCCCCTCACACACACCCTCACATACCCTTACCAGCACAGCAAAACACAACACAGCACAGCAAAACACAACACAGCACAGCACAGCAAAACACAACACAACACAGCACAGCACAGCAAAACACAACACAACACAGCAAAACACAACACAGCACAGCAAAACACAGCACAGCACAACAAAACACAACACAGCACAACAGAGCAAAACACAACATAGCACAGCACAGCACAGCAAAACACAGCACAGCAAAACACAACACAGCACAGCAAAACACAGCACAGCACAACGCAGCACAGCACAGCAAAACACAACACAACACAGCACAGCAAAACACAACACAACACAGCACAGCACAGCAAAACACAGCACAGCACAACACAACACAGCACAGCAAAACACAACACAGCAAAACACAACACAACACAGCACAGCACAGCAAAACACAGCACAGGACAGCACAGCAAAGCACAGCACAGCAAAACACAGCACAGCAAAACACAGCACAGCAAAACACAGCACAGCACAACACAGCACAACACAACACAACACAGCACAGCACAACACAGCACAGCACAGCACAACACAGCAAAACACAGCACAGCACAGCACAACACAGCAAAACACAGCACAACACAGCACAGCAAAGCACAGCACAGCAAAACACAACACAACACAGCAAAACACAACACAGCACAGCAAAGCACAGCACAGCAAAACACAGCACAGCACAGCAAAACACAGCACAGCACAACACAGCACAGCAAAACACAGCACAACACAGCACAGCAAAACACAACACAACCCTCACGCCCTCACCCCCTCACCCCTCACACACCTCATCACCCTCACACACCTCCTCACCCTCACACCCTCACCTTCACACCCCCTCACACACACCCTCACATACCCTTACCAGCACAGCAAAACACAACACAACACAGCACAGCAAAACACAACACAGCACAGTACAGCAAAACACAACACAGCACAGCACAGCAAAACACAACACAGCACAGCACAGCAAAACACAACACAGCACAGGACAGCACAGCACAGCACAGCAAAACACAGCACAGCACAACACAGCACAGCAAAACACAACACAACACAACACAGCACAGCAAAACACAACACAACACAGCACAGCACATCAAAACACAGCACAGGACAGCACAGCAAAGCACAGCACAGCAAAACACAGCACAGCAAAACACAGCACAGCAAAACACAGCACAGCACAACACAGCACAACACAACACAGCACAGCACAACACAGCACAGCACAACACAGCACAGCACAGCACAACACAGCAAAACACAGCAAAACACAGCACAGCACAGCACAGCAAAACACAACACAACACAGCACAGCACAGCAAAACACAACACAGCACAGCAAAGCACAGCACAGCAAAACACAGCACAGCACAACACAGCACAGCAAAACACAACACAACACAACCCTCACGCCCTCACCCCCTCACCCCTCACACACCTCATCACCCTCACACACCTCCTCACCCTCACACCCTCACCTTCACACCCCCCTCACACACACCCTCACATACCCTTACCAGCACAGCAAAACACAACACAACACAGCACAGCAAAACACAACACAGCACAGTACAGCAAAACACAACACAGCACAGCACAGCAAAACACAACACAACACAGCACAGCACAGCAAAACACAACACAGCAGAGCAAAGCACAGCACAGCAAAACACAGCACAGCAAAACACAACACAGCACAACACAGCACAGCACAGCAAAACACAACACAGCACAGCAAAACACAGCACAGCAAAACACAACACAGCACAGCAAAACACAGCACAGCACAACACAACACAGCACAGCAAAACACAACACAGCACAGCAAAACACAACACAACACAGCACAGCAAAGCACAGCACAGCAAAACACAGCACAGCACAGCGCAGCAAAACACAACACAACACAGCACAACACAACACAGCACAGCACAGCACAACACAACACAGCACAACACAACACAGCACAGCAAAACACAGCACAGCACAGCACAACACAGCAAAACACAGCACAGCACAGCAAAGCACAGCACAGCAAAACACAGCACAGCATAGCAAAACACAGCACAGCAAAACACAGCACAGCACAGCAAAACACAGCACAGCAAAACACAGCACAGCAAAACACAGCACAGCAAAACACAGCACAGCAAAGCACAGCACAGCAAAACACCGCACAGCAAAACACAGCACAGCACAGCACAGCAAAGCACAGCACAGCAAAACACAGCACAGCAAAACACAGCACAGCAAAACACAGCAAAACACAGCACAACACAGCACAGCAAAGCACAGCACAGCAAAACACAACACAACACAGCAAAACACAACACAGCACAGCAAAGCACAGCACAGCAAAACACAGCACAGCAAAACACAGCACAGCAAAACACAGCACAGCAAAACACAGCACAGCACAGCAAAACACAGCACAGCACAACCAAGCACAGCACAACCAAGCACAGCACAACCAAGCACAGCACAACCAAGCACAGCACAACCAAGCACAGCACAACCAAGCACAGCACAACCAAGCACAGCACAACCAAGCACAGCATAACCAAGCATAGCATAACCAAGCATAGCGTAATAAAGCACAACAAAAAATAGCATAACAAAAAATAGCATAACACAACACAACAAAACATAGCATAGCAAAACAAAGCATAGCATAGCAAAACACAACACAACATAGCATAGCATAACAAAGCATAGCATAACAAAAACAACAAAACATAGCATAGCATAACAAAACATAGCATAACAAAACACAACATAGCATAGCATAACAAAACACAACTTTAGCATAGCATAACAAAACACAACATAGCATAGCATAACAAAACACAACATAGCATAGGATAACAAAACAAAGCATAGGATAGCAAAACAAAACATAGCCTAACAAAACATGGCATAACAAAACATGGCATAACAAAACATAGCATAGCAAAACATATAATAGCATAGCAAAACATAGCATATCAAACACAACAAAACATAGCATAGCAAAACAAAGCATAGCATATCAAAAGATAGCATAGCATAACAAAGCATAACAAAGCATAGCATAGCATAACAAAACATAGCATAGCATAACATAACAAAACATAGCATAACATAGCATAGCATAACAAAACACAACATAGCATAGCATAACAAAACACAACATAGCATAGCATAACAAAACACAACATAGCATAGGATAGCAAAACTAAACAGAGCATAGCATAACAAAACAAAGCATAGGATAGCAAAACAAAACATAGCCTAACAAAACATGACATAACACAACATGGCATAACAAAACATAGCATAGCAAAACATATAATAGCATAGCAAAACATAGCATATCAAACACAACAAAACATAGCATAGCAAAACAAAGCATAGCATAGCAAAACAGAGCATAGCATAACAAAGCATAACAAAGCATAGCATAACAAAACATAGCATAACAAAACATAGCATAACAAAACATAGCATAACAAAACATAGCATAGCAAAACAAAGCATAGCATAGCAAAACACAACACAACACAACATAGCATAGCATAACAAAGAATAGCATAACAAACACAACAAAGCATTGCATAGCATAACAAAACAAAGCATAGGATAGCAAAAAAACATAGCAAAGCATAACAAAGCATAGAATAGCAAAACAAAACATTGCATAGCATAACAAAACATAACATAACAAAACATAGCATAGCATAACAAAACAAAACATATCATAGCCTAGCAAAACATAGCATACCAAACACAACAAAACATAGCATAACAAAACATAGAAAAACAAAGCATAACACACACAAGCACACACACACAAGCACACACACACAACCACGCACACATAACCACAACCACACACACAACCACAACCACACACAACCACACACACAACTATCTATCTATCTATCGCCCTCACTCTATCTGTCTATCGATCTATCGCCCTCACTCTATCTGTCTATCTATCGCCCTCACTCTATCTATCGGCCTCAGTCTATCTATCTAATCGCCCTCACTCTATCTGTCTATCTATCGGCCTCACTCTATCTAATCGCCCTCACTCTATCTATCTATCGCCTTCACTCTATCTTATCGCCCTCACTCTATCACCCTCACGCTATCTATCGCCCTCACTCTATCTATCGCCCTCACTCTATCTATCGCCCTCACTCTATCGATCGCCCTCACTCTATCTATCGCCCTCACTCTATCTATCTATCGCCCTCACTCTATCTATCTAATCGCCCTCACTCTATCTATCTATCAATCTATCTATCGCCCTCACTCTATCTATCTATCGCCCTCACTCTATCTATCGCCCTCACTCTATCTATCTTTCTATCGATCTATCGCCCTCATTCTATCTACTTATTTAGATACTGATCGCCATCACTCTATCTATCTGTCTAGCTATCTATCGCCCTCACTCCTATCTATCTATCTATCTACCTATCTATCTCGCTCACTCAATCTCTCTATCGCCCTCCCTCTATCTATCTATCCCACTCACTCTATCTATCTATCCCACTCACTCTATCTATCGCATCACCACAGCATCACTAAGGGGCACAACAACATCACTATGCGCTACCACAACAACATCACTATGCGCTACCACAGGATCATTGAATGCCACAGCATCACTAGTCGCCACCACAACATCTCTCAGCCCCACCACAGCATCAATCTGTGCAACCATTTACCAACAACTGGGTCAAATATGATCTCTCAATGTTTCAAGCTTTATTACAAATGTCACAAAAAGAGGTTAGTATTTCACTTCTGTTCTTGGATTTTCGTCACAATAAAATACACTGAACATATTCTTCAGAAAAGTTATTTACAAAAGTTTAAGCTATTGCCATTATAAATTACAATAACTTTTATTTAAGTATTAATTATTAAAAAAATTCAAAGCCATTGTAATTTGTAATATCAATACATCTAAGTCACGTGAATACAACACATATTGCATTACAAATGCTATAGGTGTCACAAGTTATAACTATTGGCATTGTAAATGACAAAGCTATTATTTTTGCTATTTTCAAAACCAACACATATATAACAAATGTGTCATTTACAATACCAATAGCTCAAACTTTCCTAATGCGAGACCTTATGCATTGCAAATGCTTGTTGACTTTGTCTCTTTCTCTTTGTTTATGGATATAGATTAGGTCTATCAAAGAACAATTTATGTATTTTGTTTGTATTGTCTAATTTGTGTAGAATGTATGATATATTGTATATTGGAAATGTATATATATTTTGTTTTGTTATGTAAATAGTGTTGTACAGATCTGATTGAAACTTATTGAATGTTTTCTCCTTTTTTGTATAAATTCACTCCAAAAGATTGACAAAATAATGAAGTAGACTGGTTTAAATAAAATACCAGGTCAAACATAAAAGAATATTTGTTTGCTCTATTTGATTAAGTTTTTTTTAAAGAAAAAAAAGTGGGGGCAGGCATTTTTTGTTTGCTACTATCAACGAGATCTGGGCATAATCATAAATCCTAATGCTACTGAACCAGTAATGTTGGCAGAACAAGAGGAAGTAGAAGAAGTGTGCGAAGGAGACCAAGATAATTTGATTAGAAGGTATCTTGATGTGTTTTCCAATGAGTTAGGTTTGTTGAAGGGGTTTTCGCAAAAAAGTATTTTGAAAGAAAGGGCAAAGCCGATAGTGCATAGGGTGAGGAATTTTACGAACATGATGAGACAACAACAAATTTAACCCATCGAAGCTTCCGAGTGGTTGGCGCCAATTGTGGTGGCACCCAAAGGCGAAGGGAAGATTTTTGTTGTGTATTGAGCTACGTGATTTGAACAGATGCATTTGGTTGGATAGACAACCACTTTCTAATATCTCAGAAATATTAACGATGGAAGGCTATGGTGTCATATTCAGTGTTCTAGACATGTCATCTGCGTTCCATCAGGTGAATTTGTACGTGCAGTCTAGACAGCTGATCTCCTACTTTCCTCCGTTGGGTGCGTTCCGTTACAAAAGATTGCCTTTTGGGCTTGCCACAGCGGGTTTTCAAAGGATAATGAAAACTATCTATGGTCACTTGGATCATGTGCTGTGTTTCCAAGATGACATACTAATTGTGGGGAACAGTGTCTGTGATCATGATAGGTTATTTGAGGAAGTGATGATGAGATTGTAGAAACATGGTTTGACTGTGAAAAAGGAGAAGTGTCAAATCAAGATGGAAGAAGTAGCGTATTTGGGACACACCATTTGTGCTAATGGTATAAGTCCAAAGAAAAGTATAGTGACAGCAATAGAGAAAGCGCATATTCCATACACCAGGGAGGAATTAAAATCATTTCTAGGACTGGTGGAATACTGTGCAAAATGTGTGAGAGATTTTACAGGGATTGTAGAATCTTTGAAAGGTTTCATGAAAAAGGAAGTGTAGTTTGGATGAAATGAAGACTTCGAGAGTGCATTTGTTGAAAATAAAGGAGAGTATTGTTCATGCTCCTACTTTGGGACATTTCAATGTGGCAGGAAAGAGGTATGTCACGACAGACGCTAGCAAGGTGGGAATTGGTGCAGTGTTGACACAGGTTAAAGATGGAGTAGAAAATATGATTGGTTTTGCATCCAGGAGGTTGCAAGGAGCAGAAACTACATATTCTGTAATTGAGAGAGAGGCCTTGGCATGTTGTTGGGGGATCAATCGTTTCAGGTTGTGGGGAATTCCTTTCGAACTGAGGACCGATCACAAACCTTCAACAAATCTCTTCAAGGGTGGAAGAGGTTTGGAAGGGAACATTACCCATGCATCACTAGATGGTTATTGTCAGTGATGGATTTGTAGTACTGGAAATATATCCTAAGGGCCACACTTACCAATAGCCCAACCACTATTACCAAATAACCAGTCAGTTGGCAGTGAAGAAAAGGCAATCGTTTATTAACACAAAAGGCTCTGTGCAGAGGAGTCCCCTCATCCACACCCAATCAGTGCGCCGAGAAGACTGATGATTTACACATGAGACAAATGCTTTATACCCTAGTTGCATTACATGAAATAACCATATTTGGCAACGTACCAATAGGTCCGAGATCTCAAGGAAGAACCGTATATGGCACACAAAGCCTGCTCTGTAGTCTGTTTCTGCTATTGTGGGGAAGGTCGGAAAGGGTAACTCCCTTTTGTCTTGGTACAGGGGTGTAACAGCCCGGCGCCGGCAAGAATGTGCTTATCACCTCTAAAGCCAGATGCAACATTGGGCCTTAGAGCAGAGAAAACATCACGAATTCAGCTGTCCTGCAACTCAACTAATTGGGACTTGCTCAGTAACAGGAAAACAACACATGATCACTACCCAGGCCTGAGTCGACAAATACAAAATGGCGTTAGTGTGGTTTCTCTAACTACTGTGCAACTTAACCTATATGTAAATAACAAAAACTACTTTCTGTTACTAGCATCAAATGATACATAAACTATGAATATACGTGTATGCAGCTACATCATGCTAACAATTATCATGTTAGCAATTCCGGTAAAAGGAATTCTGTTCCACAGATTACAATTTTGAAATGGAATTTGTGTAGGGCAGCAAGAATGTTGTAGTGGATTATTTATCAAGGATGCTAGTGGAAGTAGAGGAAACTACTGCAGAGGTAGCATCCAGAGAAAAGGTGTTTGTGGATGGGGAGTTGTCTATGGTTGGGGGAGAATATACAGTTGCAAGCGAAGAGGATGTTGTAACGATCAAAGTTTAGAAGAAGTTTGTGCATGGGTGGGGAGAAATGGATGGAATAGGAGGGGAGATGCGTGACTATTTCAAAATCAGAGTAAAACTGGGCATTTCTGGTGGTAAGGTATTGCAGAGAAGTCAGCTTGTTCCACCCAGTGAGTTTTCGAATGAGCATTATTGACATCGTTCATGAGGGACATCTAGGACGGGGGATCATGAAAAGGAAGTTGAGGCAATCATTTTGGTGCCTGGCATGGATCGAGATGTGGATGAAATGGTGAAGAACTGTGACAAGACCAAAGTGATTAGACAACCTTGGTTGGAAATCATGAGTTTTCCGGAGAGGCCATGGGAAAAGTTTGCCATCAATTTCTTGGGACCTGTAACTTGGTTAGGAACAGCAAATAAATGTATTGTAGTCTGAGTCGATTACCATACTAAATGGTTTGTGGTCAAAGCTGTGGGGGAAGTGAACTCTTCAAGTGTTATCAAGTTTTTGCAGGAGGTTTTCATGGAGGAGGGGATACCTAAACATATTTTGTCAGACAATGGGCTGCATTTCAGATCTAGGGAGATGATAGATCATCTTTCTGACATGGGGATTGTGCATGTTAATGTTAATGTTAATGTTAATGTTAGTGAAACTTATAAAGCGTGCGAATACCCTGAGGTGCCTTGGCGCTGGACCAGAGTAGTACCTGCAAACGAAGAAAGAAACGATGCGACTAGTTTGAGAATAGCCAGGTTTTTAATTGTTTTCTGAAGGAGGAGAGGGAGTTCAGCCCTCTCAAAGAAACAAGGAGAGCATTCCATAGTTTTGCTACACAATAGGCCGTGCTCCGACCTCCCCAGCTAGCAGTTCGGATCTTAGGAACCAGCATTAATCTGGTGTTTGTCGATCTTAGCTGCCTGCCTGGGTGGTACCATGAGAAGAGATGTTTCAAAGGTACTTGTCCTGCCCCATTCAATGATTTATGGGCAAGGCAGAGTGCCTTAAACTTAGAACGTTGCACCACAGGCAACCAGTGGAGATTTCGTATCTCTTCTTTAATCGATTGGTACTTAGGGATTTTCAGTAGAAGCCTGCTGCATGAGAAAGTGGCTCTTTTCCGACCTCAGGCTAACTGGTTGGTAAAGAGATTAAACCGTTTTGTGAAGAAGGAACTGAGGAAAATGATGTGGTCGCATAGGAGAACACCTAATTCCGTGGCAGGAGTCTCGCCGTTTGTGTCCTTGAAAGCAAGATAGACAGGTGTAAAAGAGTGCCCTGTGTGGCTGAAGGGAATAACAACTTTTGAAGTGGATTGTGGGTAAGTGAAAGAGGGAGCTCTAAGCGTGCAGAGGAGAAATGTACTGTATTATAACAAAAGGAAGGGTGTGAAACAATGCTGAGTAAGACCTGGAGATTGGGTGGTCATAAGGATAAAAGAGTTTGTTTGGAAAGGGGAGAGCAAGTACTCTATTCCTTGCAGAGTGAGGGAAGTCAAACGTGGTGTGGTAATCTTGGAGAATGGCACTACGAGGAGTATGGGAGATGTACGTAGAATTGAGGGATACGTTGACCCTATCTTATGAGTAATAGCATGAACTTAGATACACGTTGTATATTCAGCTATTAGCAATTTAGAGTTATTGTTATATTTGTAATTTGATTCTGTAATTGATTCTGTAATTGATATGTTGATCATTTTAAAGTTTGTGTTATAATATTTTAAGGGGAAAGATGCGTATAGACATGTTGTGCTGGCAGCATAGAATGTGGTGAGGTCAGAGCTCAGCTAAGAGAGAGAATGTTAGGGGTTGTAACTGAAGAAGCTGAAGAGCGTTGAGCTCAACTGGAGATGATGTATCCAAATAAACGTTCGAGAAGATATTGAGACCCAGGGGATCGTTACAACTGGGTTAGTAGAGACACAGGAATGATGCGTCATTTTCTGCATTATTATGGATTTGCTGAATTTGCCACATAACTCATCATATGCTGCATTAGCTACCGATTTTAGCAAAACAAAAAGGTTCTTGTTCAAATGGAGTAAAAGTTACTAACATGTCAGTGACAGGTGTTGTTGTGCAGTGTAAGGCCCTATGCAGAAGTTGACTGGTCTCCTTTCTGCTGCTTTAACTCTATTTGTATATTAAACTGGCTCAAGTGAGGTCAACCCTTTGCCCAGGCAGTGTTAATGTGTTAAAGCAGCATTGGCAAAGCCAATTGGTCTCGCCTGTAGGACAAAACCATTTTGCCTATCCTGATTTCAGTGTTTAGGGTACATATAAACCTGTGCTCCAGATTGCCACAGAATGTCTGACAAAATGTCGATATACAAAATATCGACCTACAAAAATATTGCAACAAAAATATCGATGTCAACAATATCGACATCCTACCTCCAACAAGGTAAGTACAAAAATATCGAGAAAAAAATATCGATGTAAAAAATATCATTATTAAAAAATATAGTTTTTTTGTACATAAAAAATGTAAAATAAATTAAATAATACTTATAAATGTAATAAACATAGTTAAAAATATGGTATAGTATTTAAAATGAATAATTAATATACATCATTTAATAACAAAAATTAATTAAACATATACATATAATACATACTATATACTTCCTTAATAATTACTTGAAAAAATTATTTTAATAAATTATAAATAAATAAAAATATTATAAATGACAAATACATCTATGCACATAAAATAATAATATTAATAAAAATTTATAAAAATGTAAAACAAATTTAAAAAAAGTAAGTAAATGTTGGATATCGTAGGGGTAAAAATTAGTATTTCCACTCCAGAGAGTGAAACAGTAGGGAAAGTGTTGGAAAGCGTACGGCTAAAAATGGCTATTTCAACTCCAGAGAGTGCAACAGTAGGGAAAGTGTTGGATAGCGTAGGGGTAACAATTACTATTCCTACTCCAGAGAGTACAACTGTAGGGAAAGTGTTGGATAGCGAGGGGGTAGAAATTACTATTCCCTCTCCAGAGAGTGCAACAGTAGGGAACGTGTTGGATAGTGAAGGGGTAAAAATTACTATTCCAACTCCAGAGAGTGCAACAGTAGGGAAAGTGTTGGATAGCGTTGAAATTAAAAATAACATACTTATATATAAATTAATATTTAAAAATATTAAAAAAATTAATTATTAAATAAATCTAAACTATTTACAAATACCAATACATAATTATTCGAAACATAATTACCAATGAATAATTAAGTAAATTTGTTTTATTAATAAATACCAATTAATAATAATTAAATACCAATTAATAATTAATTACCAATAATATAACTAACAAAAACAATTAATTAAAATAAATTATTAGTTAATTACATTTAAATTACTTCCCGCCCTACTCCCCTATAAACTCATAACCCGCTATAGAAGATAATTATTAATTAATCAATTAATTAAAACTAATCACCAATTAATACAAAATAATTACCAATTAATTAAAATTAATGTATAATTCCTAAAAATTTATAATTAATTTTGTATAATTACATTATTTCCCACCCTATTCCCCTATAAACCCACAATCTGCTACGTTACTAAAATACAAAATGTACTTAAATCACATTAAAAAAAATTACATATTAAATACATAGTAATATACATAAAAATCATATAAGAATCGATATTAGTAACATTGATATTACTAACATCGATATTAACAAAATTGATATTATTTACCTTCGAAATTAAGTCCCATCCATATTAAAAATATCGATATTGCTTACCTTCTATATTCTGCCCCTTCGATATTTAAACATCGACATTATTGTAGGTCAATATTCAAAAATCGATATTTTGTCTGCCTACCCTTGCCACAGCCACCTGTGTTTACTAGGGGAGGGGGGGGTCGTTTCTGGGTACCACTAGCAAGTGGCAACAACATTCTCTGCCTAGGGCCCTTCCCATAGTGATGCCTATGTTCAGCCAAGCAGCCCATGGACATTGTGCTTGTATTTACAGAAACGCTGAGGATGGTCGCATCAAGAAAATAGCTGTTTTGGATAAAAATAAATATAAATTCAGTGCCCTTGAGTCAAGGGTCTCCATGGAGTTACAGGTGTGCACATATTTTTAATTGGAAATCAATTATTTCGAGCTGTGCTATTATTCCAGAAGGGGTTCATGGCCAGAGTCTCCTCTTATTCTGTGATTCTGGGATTGCAGCTTCGAAGGTGCTGCAGCAATCCGAGTGCACTCTGCAGTGTCGCTGCGTCATTCATTGCCCCCCACCCCAGTTCTGAGCGTCAAGGCGATGCCCGGAGAGGGGTGCAGGGGGTCGCAGTACCTCAGACCTTGAAAGTGAGTGGGTTGTCGGCGCCCCAAGAACCACAGCCATCCCCGATTGAAGCTGCTTGTTTTGTTTCTCGTGTCCAGATGGGGAGTGAGTCTCTGAATGATGAAAATGGGCCGGTTTGCGCCTGTACTTCCGAGCAGCCTATTTACAATGTCCTCGTGACTCCCCCTCGTCTGCGCAGCAGGGGTTCATAAAATAGTTTTGTGTATGTGAGGTGTGTGACGTCATTACCCTCTGCAGAAACCCTCTTCACAGGACATGTGCAAACCCTTGAATGTTCTTAACCGCATGCCATTTATTTATTTTATTTATAAAGTTTCATTTCTAAACTTTGAAACAATGGAGAAAATCTGCTCAAAGTGCACCAACATTTAATTTTGCACATGGAAAAAAGTGCACAATTATACCTTTGTTTAGGTATTTAAAATGGATTCCAAAGACTCTGATGTCTGGAGGGGTTTATTTCTCCTTCCGGAATGAAGGCATTAGGGCACACGACCCAATGAAAACCAGTGGCAGCCGCAACAAAGCGTGGTGGGGCGGGTGGAGGCAACGCAGGCGGGACCGCACGCGGGGTGCTGTTAGTAATAATATATATTTTTTTCAATAACCCACCTGAAGCAGCCAGCCGCCTCCTGTGTCGTGTCGCGCCTCCTGCCCTCTTCCTGGTCCCAGCAGCCCATGGGACAGACTCCCATCCAATCTGCGGGGATTGGCCTGAGCGGGCTGGAAAGATGCTCCCCTCACACCAGGGAGTCTGCGTGGTTTCACCAGCCTGGCTGCTCAATGTGATTGGGCAGGAGAAACTTAAGTGCAAATGTGGGTCTTGGCGGGAAACAGCCTTTACAACGCAACTTTTACAATGCACTACCATTACAACGAAACTTTTACAACGCAACATCCAATACAACGCATGCATTTACAACGCACACCATTACAACGCATGTCATTACAACTCAGTCATTACAACGCATAACATTACAATCCAACACTTACCCTACTGTTGCACACCCTGAAGATAGAACAGTAATGTGTACCCCTACACTATCCAACACTTACCCTACTGTTGCACTCCCTGGAGTTAGAATAGTAATTTTTACCCCTACACTATCCAACACTTACCCTACTGTTGCACCCCCTGGAGTTACAATAGTAATTTTTACCCCTACATTATCCAACACTTACCCTACTGTTGCACCCCCTGGAGTTAGAATAGTAATGTGTACCCCTACACTATCCAACACTTACCCTACTGTTGCACCCCCTGGAGTTAGAATAGTAATTTTTACCCCTACACTATCCAACACTTACCCTACTGTTGCACCCCCGGAGTTAGAATAGTAATGTGTACCCCTACACTATCCAACACTTACCCTACTGTTGCACCCCCTGGAGTTAGAATAGTAATTTTTACCCCTACATTATCCAACACTTACCCTACTGTTGCACCCCCGGAGTTAGAATAGTAATTTTTACCCCTACACTATCCAACACTTACCCTACTGTTGCACCCACTGGAGTTAGAATAGTAATTTTTACCCCTACACTATCCAACACTTACCCTACTGTTGCACCCCCTGGAGTTAGAATAGTACATTTTACCCCTACACTATCCAACACTTACCCTACTGTTGCACCCCTTGGAGTTAGAATAGTAATTTTTACCCCTACACTATCCAACACTTACCCTATTGTTGCACCCCCTGGAGTTAGAATAGTAATTTTTACCCCTAGACTATCCAACACTTACCCTACTGTTGCACCCCCTGGAGTTAGAATAGTAAATTTTACCCCTACACTATCCAACACTTACCCTACTGTTGCACCCCCTGGAGTTAGAATAGTAATTTTTACCCCTACACTATCCAACACTTACCTTACTGTTGCACCACCTGGAGTTAGAATAGTAATGTGTACCCCTACACTATCCAACACTTACCCTACTGTTGCACCCCCTGGAGTTAGAATAGTAATTTTTACCCCTACACTATCCAACACTTACCCTACTGTTGCACCCCCGGGAGTTAGAATAGTACATTTTACCCCTACACTATCTAACACTTACCCTACTGTTGTACCCCCTGGAGTTAGAATAGTAATTTTTACCCCTACACTATCCAACACTTACCCTACTGTTGCACCCCCTGGAGTTAGAATAGTAATGTGTACCCCTACACTATCCAACACTTACCCTACTGTTGCACCCCCTGGAGTTAGAATAGTAATTTTTACCCCTACACTATCCAACACTTACCCTACTGTTGCACCCCCTGGAGTTAGAATAGTAATTTTTACCCCTACACTATCCAACACTTACCCTACTGTTGCAACCCCTGGAGTTAGAATAGTAATTTATACCCCTACACTATCCAACACTTACCCTACTGTTGCACCCCCTGGAGTTAGAATAGTAATTTTTACCCCTACACTATCCAACACTTACCCTACTGTTGCACCCCCTGGAGTTAGAATAGTAAATGTTACCCCTACACTATCCAACACTTACCCTACTGTTGCACTCCCTGGAGTTAGAATAGTAAATTTTACCCCTACACTATCCAACACTTACCCTACTGTTGCACCCCCTGGAGTTAGAATAGTAATTTTTACCCCTACACTATCCAACACTTACCCTACTGTTGCACCCCCTGGAGTTAGAATAGTAATGTGTACCCCTACACTATCCAACACTTACCCTACTGTTGCACCCCCTGGAGTTAGAATAGTAATTTTTACCCCTACACTATCCAACACTTACCCTACTGTTGCACCCCCTGGAGTTAGAATAGTAATGTGTACCCCTACACTATCCAACACTTACCCTACTGTTGCACCCACTGGAGTTAGAATAGTAATTTTTACCCCTACACTATCCAACACTTACCCTACTGTTGCACCCCCTGGAGTTAGAATAGTAAATTTTACCCCTACACTATCCAACATTTACCCTACTGTTGCACCCCCTGGAGTTAGAATAGTAATTTTTACCCCTACACTATCCAACACTTACCCTACTGTTGCACCCCCTGGAGTTACAATAGTGATTTTTACCCCTACACTATCCAACATTTACCCTACTGTTGCACCCCCTGGAGTTAGAATAGTAAATTGTACCCCTACACTATCCAACACTTACCCTACTGTTGCACCCCCTGGAGTTAGAATAGTACATTTTACCCCTACACTATCCAACACTTACCCTACTGTTGCACTCCCTGGAGTTAGAATAGTAAATTTTACCCCTACACTATCCAACACTTACCCTACTGTTGCACCCCCTGGAGTTACAATAGTAATTTTTACCCCTACACTATCCAACACTTACCCTACTGTTGCACCCCCTGGTGTTAGAATAGTAATGTGTACCCCTACACTATCCAACACTTACCCTACTGTTGCACCCCCTGGAGTTAGAATAGTAATTTTTACCCCTACACTATCCAACACTTACCCTACTGTTGCACCCCCTGGAGTTAGAATAGTAATTTTTACCCCTACACTATCCAACACTTACCTTACTGTTGCACCCACTGGAGTTAGAATAGTAATTTTTACCCCTACACTATCCAACACTTACCCTACTGTTGCACCCCCTGGAGTTAGAATAGTAAATTTTACCCCTACACTATCCAACACTTACCCTACTGTTGCACCCCCTGGAGTTAGAATAGTAATTTTTACCCCTACACTATCCAGCACTTACCCTACTGTTGCACCCCCTGGAGTTAGAATAGTAATTTTTACCCCTACAATATCCAACACTTACCCTACTGTTGCACCCCCTGGTGTTAGAATAGTAATGTGTACCCCTACACTATCCAACACTTACCCTACTGTTGCACCCCCTGGAGTTAGAATAGTAATTTTTACCCCTACACTATCCAACACTTACCCTACTGTTGCACCCCCGGGAGTTAGAATAGTACATTTTACCCCTACACTATCTAACACTTACCCTACTGTTGTACCCCCTGGAGTTAGAATAGTAATTTTTACCCCTACACTATCCAACACTTACCCTACTGTTGCACCCCCTGGAGTTAGAATAGTAATGTGTACCCCTACACTATCCAACACTTACCCTACTGTTGCACCCCCTGGAGTTAGAATAGTGATTTTTACCCCTACACTATCCAACACTTACCCTACTGTTGCACCCCCTGGAGTTAGAATAGTAATTTTTACCCCTACACTATCCAACACTTACCCTACTGTTGCACCCCCTGGAGTTAGAATAGTAATTTTTACCCCTACACTATCCAACACTTACCCTACTGTTGCACCCCCTGGAGTTAGAATAGTAATTTTTACCCCTACACTATCCAACACTTACCCTACTGTTGCACCCCCTGGAGTTAGAATAGTAAATTTTACCCCTACACTATCCAACACTTACCCTACTGTTGCACTCCCTGGAGTTAGAATAGTAAATTTTACCCCTACACTATCCAACACTTACCCTACTGTTGCACCCCCTGGAGTTAGAATAGTAATTTTTACCCCTACACTATCCAACACTTACCCTACTGTTGCACCCCCTGGAGTTAGAATAGTAATGTGTACCCCTACACTATCCAACACTTACCCTACTGTTGCACCCCCTGGAGTTAGAATAGTAATTTTTACCCCTACACTATCCAACACTTACCCTACTGTTGCGCCCCCTGGAGTTAGAATAGTAATGTGTACCCCTACACTATCCAACACTTACCCTACTGTTGCACCCACTGGAGTTAGAATAGTAATTTTTACCCCTACACTATCCAACACTTACCCTACTGTTGCACCCCCTGGAGTTAGAATAGTAAATTTTACCCCTACACTATCCAACACTTACCCTACTGTTGCACCCCCTGGAGTTAGAATAGTAATTTTTACCCCTACACTATCCAACACTTACCCTACTGTTGCACCCCCTGGAGTTACAATAGTGATTTTTACCCCTACACTATCCAACACTTACCCTACTGTTGCACCCCCTGGAGTTAGAATAGTAAATTGTACCCCTACACTATCCAACACTTACCCTACTGTTGCACCCCCTGGAGTTAGAATAGTACATTTTACCCCTACACTATCCAACACTTACCCTACTGTTGCACTCCCTGGAGTTAGAATAGTAAATTTTACCCCTACACTATCCAACACTTACCCTACTGTTGCACCCCCTGGAGTTACAATAGTAATTTTTACCCCTACACTATCCAACACTTACCCTACTGTTGCACCCCCTGGTGTTAGAATAGTAATGTGTACCCCTACACTATCCAACACTTACCCTACTGTTGCACCCCCTGGAGTTAGAATAGTAATTTTTACCCCTACACTATCCAACACTTACCCTACTGTTGCACCCCCTGGAGTTAGAATAGTAATTTTTACCCCTACACTATCCAACACTTACCTTACTGTTGCACCCACTGGAGTTAGAATAGTAATTTTTACCCCTACACTATCCAACACTTACCCTACTGTTGCACCCCCTGGAGTTAGAATAGTAAATTTTACCCCTACACTATCCAACACTTGCCCTACTGTTGCACCCCCTGGAGTTAGAATAGTAATTTTTACCCCTACACTATCCAGCACTTACCCTACTGTTGCACCCCCTGGAGTTAGAATAGTAATTTTTACCCCTACAATATCCAACACTTACCCTACTGTTGCACCCCCTGGTGTTAGAATAGTAATGTGTACCCCTACACTATCCAACACTTACCCTACTGTTGCACCCCCGGGAGTTAGAATAGTAAATTTTACCCCTACACTATCTAACACTTACCCTACTGTTGTACCCCTTGGAGTTAGAATAGTAATTTTTACCCCTACACTATCCAACACTTACCCTACTGTTGCACCCCCTGGAGTTAGAATAGTAATGTGTACCCCTACACTATCCAACACTTACCCTACTGTTGCACCCCCTGGAGTTAGAATAGTAATTTTTACCCCTACACTATCTAACACTTACCCTACTGTTGCACCCCCTGGAGTTAGAATAGTAATTTTTACCCCTACACTATCCAACACTTACCCTACTGTTGCACCCCCTGGAGTTAGAATAGTAATTTTTACCCCTACACTATCCAACACTTACCCTACTGTTGCACCCCCTGGAGTTAGAATAGTAATTTTTACCCCTACACTATCCAACACTTACCCTACTGTTGCACCCCCTGGAGTTAGAATAGTAAATTTTACCCCTACACTATCCAACACTTACCCTACTGTTGCACTCCCTGGAGTTAGAATAGTAAATTTTACCCCTACACTATCCAACACTTACCCTACTGTTGCACCCCCTGGAGTTACAATAGTAATTTTTACCCCTACACTATCCAACACGTACCCTACTGTTGCACCCCCTGGAGTTAGAATAGTAATGTGTACCCCTACACTATCCAACACTTACCCTACTGTTGCACCCCCTGGAGTTACAATAGTGATTTTTACCCCTACACTATCCAACACTTACCCTACTGTTGCACCCCCTGGAGTTAGAATAGTAAATTGTACCCCTACACTATCCAACACTTACCCTACTGTTGCACCCCCTGGAGTTAGAATAGTACATTTTACCCCTACACTATCCAACACTTACCCTACTGTTGCACTCCCTGGAGTTAGAATAGTAATTTTTACCCCTACACTATCCAACACTTACCCTACTGTTGCACCCACTGGAGTTAGAATAGTAATTTTTACCCCTAAACTATCCAACACTTACCCTACTGTTGCACCCCCTGGAGTTAGAATAGTACATTTTACCCCTACACTATCCAACACTTACCCTACTGTTGCACCCCCTGGAGTTAGAATAGTAATTTTTACCCCTACACTATCCAACACTTACCCTACTGTTGCACCCCCTGGAGTTACAATAGTGATTTTTACCCCTACACTATCCAACACTTACCCTACTGTTGCACCCCCTGGAGTTAGAATAGTAAATTGTACCCCTACACTATCCAACACTTACCCTACAGTTGCACCCCCTGGAGTTAGAATAGTACATGTTACCCCTACACTATCCAACACTTACCCTACTGTTGCACCCCCTGGAGTTAGAATAGTAATTTTTAGCCCTACACTATCCAACACTTACCCTACTGTTGCACCCCCTGGAGTTAGAATAGTAATTTTTACCCCTACACTATCCAACACTTACCCTACTGTTGCACCCCCTGGAGTTAGAATAGTAATGTGTACCCCTACACTATCCAACACTTACCCTACTGTTCCACCCCCTGGAGTTAGAATAGTAATTTTTACCCCTACACTATCCAACACTTACCCTACTATTGCACCACCTGGAGTTAGAATAGTAATGTGTACCTCTACACTATCCAACACTTACCCTACTGTTGCACCCCCTGGAGTTAGAATAATAATTTTTACCCCTACACTATCCAACACTTACCCTACTGTTGCACCCCCTGGAGTTAGAATAGTAAATTTTACCCCTACACTATCCAACACTTACCCTACTGTTGCACCCCCTGGAGTTAGAATAGTTAATTTTACCCCTACACTATCCAACACTTACCCTACTGTTGCACCACCTGGAGTTAGAATAGTAATGTGTACCCCTACACTATCCAACACTTACCCTACTGTTGCACCCCCTGGAGTTAGAATAGTAATTTTTACCCCTACACTATCCAACACTTACCCTACTGTTCCACCCCCTGGAGTTAGAATAGTAATTTTTACCCCTACACTATCCAACACTTACCCTACTATTGCACCACCTGGAGTTAGAATAGTAATGTGTACCTCTACACTATCCAACACTTACCCTACTGTTGCACCCCCTGGAGTTAGAATAATAATTTTTACCCCTACACTATCCAACACTTACCCTACTGTTGCACCCCCTGGAGTTAGAATAGTACATGTTACCCCTACACTATCCAACACTTACCCTACTGTTGCACCCCCTGGAGTTAGAATAGTAATTTTTACCCCTACACTATCCAACACTTACCCTACTGTTGCACCCCCTGGAGTTAGAATAGTAATTTTTACCCCTACACTATCCAACACTTACCCTACTGTTGCACCCCCTGGAGTTAGAATAGTAATGTGTACCCCTACACTATCCAACACTTACCCTACTGTTCCACCCCCTGGAGTTAGAATAGTAATTTTTACCCCTACACTATCCAACACTTACCCTACTATTGCACCACCTGGAGTTAGAATAGTAATGTGTACCTCTACACTATCCAACACTTACCCTACTGTTGCACCCCCTGGAGTTAGAATAATAATTTTTACCCCTACACTATCCAACACTTACCCTACTGTTGCACCCCCTGGAGTTAGAATAGTAAATTTTACCCCTACACTATCCAACACTTACCCTACTGTTGCACCCCCTGGAGTTAGAATAGTTAATTTTACCCCTACACTATCCAACACTTACCCTACTGTTGCACCACCTGGAGTTAGAATAGTAATGTGTACCCCTACACTATCCAACACTTACCCTACTGTTGCACCCCCTGGAGTTAGAATAGTAATTTTTACCCCTACACTATCCAACACTTACCCTACTGTTGCACCCCCTGGAGTTAGAATAGTAATTTTTACCCCTACACTATCCAACACTTACCCTACTGTTGCACCCCCTGGAGTTAGAATAGTAATTTTTACCCCTACACTATCCAACACTTACCCTACTGCTGCACCCCCTGGAGTTAGAATAGTAAATTTTACCCCTACACTACCCAGCACTTACCCTACTGTTGCACCCCCTGGAGTTAGAATAGTAATTTTTACCCCTACACTATCCAACACTTACCCTACTGTTGCACCACCTGGAGTTAGAATAGTAATGTTTACCCCTACACTATCTAACACTTACCCTACTGTTGCACCCCCTGGAGTTAGAATAGTAATTTTTACCCCTACACTATCCAACACTTACCCTACTGTTGCACCCCCTGGAGTTAGAATAGTAATTTTTACCCCTACACTATCCAACACTAACCCTACTGTTGCACCCCCTGGAGTTAGAATAGTAATTTTTACCCCTACACTATCCAACACTTACCCTACTGTTGCACCCCCTGGAGTTAGAATAGTAAATTTTACCCCTACACTATCCAACACTTACCCTACTGTTGCACCCCCTGGAGTTAGAATAGTAATTTTTACCCCTACACTATCCAACACTTACCCTACTGCTGCACCCCCTGGAGTTAGAATAGTAAATTTTACCCCTACACTACCCAGCACTTACCCTACTGTTGCACCCCCTGGAGTTAGAATAGTAATTTTTACCCCTACACTACCCAACACTTACCCTACTGTTGCACCACCTGGAGTTAGAATAGTAATGTTTACCCCTACACTATCTAACACTTACCCTACTGTTGCACCCCCTGGAGTTAGAATAGTAATTTTTACCCCTACACTATCCAACACTTACCCTACTGTTGCACCCCCTGGAGTTAGAATAGTAATTTTTACCCCTACACTATCCAACACTAACCCTACTGTTGCACCCCCTGGAGTTAGAATAGTAATTTTTACCCCTACACTATCCAACACTTACCCTACTGTTGCACCCCATGGAGTTAGAATAGTAAATTTTACCCCTACACTATCCAACACTTACCCTACTGTTGCAACCCCTGGAGTTAGATTAGTAAATTTTACCCCTACACTATCCAACACTTACCCTACTGTTGCACCCCCTGGAGTTAGAATAGTAAATTTTACCCCTACACTATCCAACACTTACCCTACTGTTGCACCCCCTGGAGTTAAAATAGAACATTTTACCCCTACACTATCCAATACTTATCAAACATGCAATGTAATGTAATGCGTTGTAATGGTATGCGTTGTAAAGGTAGTATGCGTTGTAATGGAATGCGTTGTAAGTGTAGTTTTTAAAATTTCGTTGTAATTGCATGCGTTGTAATGGAATGTGTTGTAAAAAATGTGTTGTAAAGGTATGCGTTGTAACATCTTACATCCGTTTTCGCCATACGAACACTTAGGCGCACTTAGGAAGTACACATAGCACTTCTCCCCACTTCCATGCCTCGGCCAGCCCCTCCATACAGTGCTGGCTCAGAGCCGGCCTATAAAAAATAAAACAATGCTAGAACATTGTTTATTTTTCAATTGCTGGCTCTGGGCCAGGCAGTGGGGCGACACTCCTCCGCCATTGCAGAGGAGCCGCCACTGAAAGACACACAAGAGGCTATGTATGTATGTCCTTGTGCATGTAATTCCACAGATGTATGTATGTCCTTGTGCATGGAGGGCCACAGATGTATGTATGTCCTTGTGCATGGAGGGGCCACAGATGTATGTATGTCCTTGTTCATGGAGGGCCACAGATGTATGTATGTCCTTGTGCATGGAGGGGCCACAGATGTATGTATGTCCTTGTTCATGGAGGAATGTATGAACGGGGGCTGCACACTAAGTGTTACAGTTTTATGCAAGTTTAACCAGTGCGTGTGCTGTGTAAGGATTAGTGCCTGCACACTTTGAACATAGACTGTATATGGCCTGGTGTCAACCGACCACCAGGGCTCCAAACACGCACAACAAAATTAAATATTCCTTTTATCAAAATATGGTATTTTTTATCCGGTATATTACAACAACCCCCCTTGGCATCAAGAGTAACAAGGCTTTCCTTTTTCTTCTTGTTTCTTTTTCTCCTTTTACACAGACCCCTGACGAAGGGGCTTGGCCCCGAAATGCATTGGGTGTCATTGCAATGTTTTGGTTATAATCTATGATTTATTGATTTAATAATGAAGTTTTGATGTACATATGAATTTTTATGATTGTTCGTGATCCATTATACAAAAGCATATGATGACTGTAATGATATGAACCTTTCGTGATGAAATATACCGGATAAAAAATACCATATTTTGATAAAAGGAATATTTAATTTTGTTGTGCGTGTTTGGAGCCCTGGTGGTCGGTTGACACCAGGCCATATACAGTCCTTGTTCATGGAGGGGCATATAGCCATGTCTGAACTGGGGTGGCAGAGTGGGCTAAAGAACGGTGATGGATTAAACCCAGATCTGTTGACTGGGTGTGAGTGTTTGATTGGTTCAGATGCTCCCTCCATCACCACCCCCTTTTGTACCGCTTTTGGCCGCCATAAGTGTGGCAGGGTATGCTCAGACGTGAGTCCCTTGCTCACTTTGCCACTAGATTCAAGCAAGCCGGGCTGAAGACGGCTGGAATGCCAGTAACCGGTCCTCGAGGCTTGTTTCCGGTCCAGGGAAGACATGGCTTGGCAGTTCGGGCTGGACTGTTCCCATGAGGCACAGGTTCAGACTGATTTGCATATGGCCATGTCTGAACTGAGGTGGCAGAGTGGGCTAATGAACGGTGATGGATTAAACCCAGATCTGTTGACAGGGTGTGAGTGTTTGATTGGTTCAGATGCTCCGTCCATCACCACCCCCTTTTGTACCGCTTTTGGCCGCCATAAGTGTGGCAGGGTATGCTCAGACGTGAGTCCCTTGCTCACTTTGCCACTGGATTCAAGCAAGCCAGGCTGAAGACGGCTGGAATGCCAGTAACCGGTCCTCGGAGGCTTGTTTCCGGTCCAGGGAAGACATGGCTTGGCAGTTCGGGCTGGACTGTTCCCATGAGGCACAGGGTCAGACTGATTTGCATATAGCCATGCCATGTTCTACACTCTTGAGGCGGAAAGCCGGGAGTCCTTTTGTTTGTTTTAAAACTTTGATGTCACTATAACTTTGTGCTTTTAAACATTACTTACCCCCTGCCACCTCCCGGTTTGGGAAAGCCGACTTAGCGCTGTTCCACATCTGGCGCGGGACGATTATCACCAGCGCCTCGCCAAGCCCGCAGGCCACGCCCCCTACGGAGGCCACGCCCACCGCCCAACCTAATAAAGGGACGCTGACTGCTAGCGCCGCCATTGCTGTTCTACACTCCTGAGGCGGAAAGCCGGGAGTCCTTTTGTTTGTTTTAAAACTTTGATGTCACTATAACTTTGTGCTTTTAAACATTACTTACCCCCTGCCACCTCCCGGTTTGGGAAAGCCGACTTAGCGCTGTTCCACATCAGGCGCCGGACGATTATCACCAGCGCCTCGCCAAGCCCGCAGGCCACGCCCCCTACGGAGGCCACGCCCACCGCCCAACCTAATAAAGGGACGCTGACTGCTAGCGCCGCCATTGCTGTTCTACACTCCTGAGGCGGAAAGCCGGGAGTCCTTTTGTTTGTTTTAAAACTTTGATGTCACTATAACTTTGTGCTTTTAAACATTACTTACCCCCTGCCACCTCCCGGTTTGGGAAAGCCGACTTAGCGCTGTTCCACATCAGGCGCGGGACGATTATCACCAGCGCCTCGCCAAGCCCGCAGGCCACGCCCCCTACGGAGGCCATGCCCACCGCCCAACCTTCCTTTTCTCTATAAATCATGTGTCTCCCCCGGAAGCGCAGCGGACGAGAGCAGCGGGCGCGACGTTTGCGCGCCGAAGTCGCGCCAAAGGAAAGCCCGTCTGCGCCCGTCCGCGACCGACCGGGGCCGGGGGCTGATCATTCTGCCCTTCCTACTCAATACTCATTTGCGCAGCTGATTGGTCTCCAAGGCCCGTGGCCTCTAGATGAGATCGTATTAGCCCGAATAAACAGCCTGGGTCTTTCTTCAGCGTTCGTTCATCCCCTCTCTTACTCCCCACCCCCGGCCCCTGCCAGCTGCCCCAGCGCTCCTTTACTCATTGGCCCTTCCCCCACTGCTGTTTCCACGATGTATCTGAATACTAGATCAGCAGTCAAGCATCAGCGCGACCTCTTCACGTTATTGGACTTACACAAACCTGATCTCCTATTCCTTACCGAGACCTGGTTTTGTGATAGTTCCCTCCCCTCCCTACTGGCAATGCTCCCTCCATCTTATTATGCTCTTCGAGCCGATCGCTCCCCTGGCAAGCCAGGAGGTGGAGTCGCACTGATTGCTCGTAAAGAAATTATTTTCCAACCTCTAGTTTTTTCCCCGTTGGGATCATCAGAGTGTTTAGTGGCCCGTTCACTTTCATTCTCTTCCCCACTTACCTGTGTCCTTATTTATCGACCCCCCTCTTCCCCTCAACAATTTCTTTCAAGCTTCCAAGACTTGGTGGCTACCCTAGTAGTTAACCATTCGTCCATTGTTGTTCTTGGGGTTTTCAACTTCTGGCCCTCTGACCCTGCTGAGTGTTCAGCATCCAAGGAATTTTCGGAGTCGCTTCGTTCTCTTAATTTTACCTCTGCTGTTCACGCCCCTACTCACAGTCTGGGCCACACTCTCGACCAAATTTGGTATCGAGACTGCCCGGTCACTTCACTGTCCATCTCCCCCTGCACTTGGTCTGATCATTTTCTTATCTCCTTTTCCTTATTCCTATGCTCAGTTCTCAAGCCTTCCCGAGCCAAAAACATCTGGGCGCGCTCATGGAACCGCGTGGACGTAGCTTCCCTGTCTGCCATACTCACTGCGTCCAGCCCGGATCTTTTCGGGATGTCATCTTTCGGACAAGCGGAAGCCATCAATGGTTGGTTGCGGGCCGGCTGTGATTTAGTCGCCCCGCTAAAGCGCATATCATCTAAGCGCTCTAAAGATGCAAACCGCTGGTTCAATGACGAACTGAAGATTCAAAAACGTAATCTTCGCCGAGCGGAGCGCCTCTGGCGGCGGGACTACTGCCCCACATCAAGAAATCACTATGTCACCCTTTCTGCCCTATACAAGAAATCCATTTTGGCAACTAGGAAGGCCTATTTCTCGTCCAAAATTCAGACCGCCGAAAATCGGCCCAGAGAAATCTTTGCCATTGTTCAAGATCTAGCATATTCTGATAGGGCCACACTTAAACCCTCTCCCTCACAGTTTCTCTGCGACTCCCTTAACTCTTTTTTCCTTGATAAAATCAGTGCAATTAAAGCCAATATCCCCTTCCCTTCCCCTTCCTTCATTAGCCCTCACTGTCCTCCAGCCGCCGCTCGTCTGGACTCTATCCCTCTTCTCACTCCAGACTCTTTCCTCTCCCTTCTCCCCTTGATTAAGTCTGGCTCCCCTCTGGATCCCTGCCCAGCCTACATTCTGAAACAGATCTATTCTGCTTGCATTTCACCACCCCTTACCTGTCTTAACAATTCACTTTCCCACGGCATTGTCACTCCATCACTCAAATCGGCGGTAATCCTACCCATCTTAAAAAAAAACTGCGCTGACCCTTCGGTTTCAGCTAACTACCGCCCCATCTCACACCTGCCTTTCTTGGCCAAGGTACTGGAACGCCATGTAGCAAGAACTCTGAGCACCTTTGTGGAAAATAACATCGTCTTGGCCCCCAGGCAGGCTGGCTTCCGCCCCGCACACTCCACAGAGACCGTGGTTATATCGGTCCTGGACAACCTCGGGGAGGGTATGGACACTAGTCATCCCCAGGCCTTGGTCCTCCTCGATCTCTCCGCCGCTTTTGACACCGTGGACCACGCCATCTTACTTTCCCGTGTCGGAGCGGCGGGAATCGAGGGTTCTGCCTTGGTCTGGCTGTCCTCCTTCCTCAGTGGCCGCACTCAAGCAGTCCGCTTGGGTGACTATTCGGCGGACTTCCGGCCAGTACAGTGCGGGGTCCCCCAAGGCTCCTCCCTTTCCCCCCTGCTATTCAATCTGTATATTGCCCCTCTTATTTTTGCCCTTCAAAAGCTGGAGGTCTCTGTTTGCAACTATGCAGATGACCTCCAGCTCATTTTCTCTTTATCCTCCGCCCCCGCCTCAATATCTAATTTTCACTTTGTTATGACCTTCATTCAGGACTGGATGAATCACAACCACCTGAAACTCAACCCCGACAAAACGGATTTGGTGTTGACGGGTGGTTGCTCCAGTTCTTGGTCTTCTCTCTTTTGGCCCCCTTCCTTAGGTCCCCCACCTACTTCCTCCTCCTCTGTTAAAACTCTCGGTTTTAAACTCAATGACCAACTCTCCCTTCACTCCCAAGTCAGTGCGGTTGTGTCCTCAGCTTTTCTTTCCCTTCGCACAATTCGCAAAGTATCTAGGTTCTTTTCCTCTTCAGCGCTCAAACTTATACTCCTGGCGATGGTGACATCCCGCTTGGACTATGGCAATGCCCTTTATTATGGCATGCCGGCGTACCTAGTGAGGCGTCTCCAGCTGGTTCAGAACCAGGCGGCCCGCCTGGTTTTTAACTTATCTAAATCGCATCACGTCACGCCCCTCCTTAAATCCCTACACTGGCTCCCCATACAGTATCGCGCCCAGTTCAAGATGGGCTGCATCACTTTTTAATGCCCGGCTTGGCTCTGCCCCTGCCTTCATCACCTCTGCAATTCACTCCTACACCCCGTCTAGGGAATTACGCTCATCCACCCAACAACTCCTTGACGTCCCCCGCTTCAAACGAAAAAAATGGGGAGGTGCCAAATTCTCTACTCTTGCCCCTGCCTTTTGGAACTCTCTCCCGATGCACTTGAGATCCTGCCCTCAGTATTCCCTCTTCCGCAAGGCACTTAAAACTTTTCTATTTACCCAAGCCTTTCCTTCTTAAATCCCCCCCTGGTTCCCTAGTCTTTTCTGTCCTTTGGGTTTTGTAGTACTGCATAGCGCCATGAAACCGCTTGGTGTACGTGCGCTCTAGAAATATTTTTAAACTCAAACTCATGTCTGAACTGGGGTGGCAGAGTGGGCTAAAGAACGGTGATGGATTAAACCCAGATCTTTTGACTGGGTGTGAGTGTTTGATTGATTCAGATGCTCCGTCCATCACCACCCCCTTTTGTACCGCTTTTGGCCGCCATAAGTGTGGCAGGGTATGCTCAGTCATGAGTCCCTTGCTCACTTTGCCACTGGATTCAAGCAAGCCGGGCTGAAGACAGCTGTAATGCCAAAAACCGGTCCTCGGAAGCTTGTTTCCGGTCCAGGGAAGGCATGGCTTGGCATTTCGGGCTGGACTGTTCCCATGAGGCACAGGGTCAGACTGATTTGCATATAGCCATGTCTGAACTGGGGTGGCAGAGTGGGCTAAAGAACGGTGATGGATTAAACCCAGAACTTTTGTCTGGGTGTGAGTGTTTGATTGATTCAGATGCTCCGTCCATCACCACCCCCTTTTGTACCACTTTTGGCCGCCTTAAGTGTGGCAGGGTATGCTCAGACGTGAGTCCCTTGCTCACTTTGCCACTGGATTCAAGCAAGCCGGGCTGAAGACGGCTGGAATGCCAGAAACCGGTCCTAGGAAGCTTGTTTCCGGTCCAGGGAAGACATGGCTTGGCAGTTCGGGCTGGACTGTTCTCATGAGGCACAGGGTCAGACTGATTTGCATGTGGCCATGTCTGAACTGGGGTGGCAGAGTGAGCTAAAGAATGGTGATTGATTAAACCCAGATCTGTTGACTGGGTGTGAGTGTTTGATTAGTTCAGCTGCTTCGTCCATCACACCCCCTTTTGTACCGCTTTGGCCACCATAAGTTGGCAGGGTATGCTCAGACGTGAGTCCCTTGCTCACTTTGCCACTGGATTTAAACAAGGCGGGCTGAAGACGGCTGTAATGCCAGAAACCGGTCCTCTGAAGCTTGTTTCCGGTCCAGGGAAGGCATGGCTTGGCAGTTCAGGCTGGACTGTTCCCATGAGGCACAGGGTGAGACTGATTTGCATATAGCGATGTCTGAACTGGGGTGGCAGAGTGGGCTAAAGAACGGTGATGGATTAAACCCAGATCTTTTGACTGGGTGTGAGTGTTTGATTGATTCAGATGCTCCGTCCATCACCACCCCCTTTTGTACAGCTTTGGCCACCATAAGTTGGCAGGGTATGCTCAGACGTGAGTCCCTTGCTCACTTTGCCACTGGATTCAACCAAGCCTGGCTGAAAACGGCTGGAATGCCAGAAACCGGTCCTCGGAAGCTTGTTTCCGGTCCAGGGAAGACATGGCTTGGCAGTTCGGGCTGGACTGTTCCCATGAGGCACAGGGTCAGACTGATTTGCATATAGCCATGTCTGAACTGGAGTGGCAGAGTGGGCTAATGAACGGTGATGGTTTAAACCCAGATCTTTTGACTGCGTGTGAGTGTTTGATTGATTCAGATGCTCCGTCCATCACCACCCCCTTTTGTACCGCTTTTGCCCGCCATAAGTGTGGCAGGGTATGCTCAGACGTGAGTCCCTTGCTCACTTTGCCACTGGATTCAAGCAAGCCGGGCTGAAGACGGCTGGAATGCCCGAAACCGGTCCTCGGAAGCTTGTTTCCGGTCCAGGGAAGGCATGGCTTGGCAGTTCGGGCTGGACTGTTCCCATGAGGCACAGGGTCAGACTGATTTGCATATAGCCATGTCTGGGCTGGGGTGGCAGAGTGAGCTAAAGAAAGGTGATGGATTAAACCCAGATCTTTTGACTGGGTGTGAGCGTTTGATTGATTAAGATGCTCCGTCCGTCACCACCCCCTTTTGTACCGCTGGTTACACTAAAGAACAGTGTGTCCCCGCAATGAATACAGATTATTTCATATAAAGTTCTACTGAAGAATAATGTGCAGGCCTTTGCAAAATCTTAAAACATGAAGAGAGAGAGCAGGCAATTTTCTCCGGTAATAGTGGCGGCCCGACCTATGGGCAGTCATTTCTGTGCTGCCTTTTACCTTCTAAGAGAAGCAGTGCTCTGTCGAGGGTGCTCCCTTCAGGGGCCCCACCAGCTCATGTATGGTCCCTGGCTCAGACTGAAGAGAAAAAAATAAGTTAGTTTCTTTCTTTCCAGTCGAGGGTCTGCAGAGTGTTAGCTCAGAGTGTGCTGCATACACACTGCAGCTGCTTTAGAGAGACACACTGCACAGACACGCTGAGGGGGTCCCTTCATATAGAGAAGACTGGGCCCCCCTGCATCTCAGGGCATCCGTTACCTCCCTGCAGGAAGCAAACATAGAGCCGCTCAGTCACCCCTGGGATAGGTAACTCCTCGGTAGCTCGACCCCCAAACATATAGGGACCGGGGATGGGAGGGCCTAGTTGGCATGACCTTGGGGTGTTCCTGACCAGTGAGGCACCCTGCTTCAGTGTCCTCTGGGGCTGTGATGGGTGAGTGTGAGTTTTGTCTCAGGGGGGCTTTATGTTGCATCATGCCCCTCCCTGGGGGCACCAGGGTCCCCTTCCACGTTCTCTACTGGATGGCACATCGCTGAGGGTGCCCGGAAGGGATGCTCTCCAGACCCTCATGAGCAGGTTGTATGTATGTATAGGCATTTATATAGCGCACTACTTACCCGTAGGGTCCCAAGGCGCTTCGACCGCTGCGAAACCCTTCCTGGCTTCCCTGAGAGATGGTCCCTTAATGGGTATCTCCAGGGTGAGACCAGGCATCCCCGGCGGTCTGGTGGGGCCGTTAGTGAAGATGAGGCAAGCTAATGCCCAGAGTTGCCGAGTGTGAACGCTGATCAGAGTGGGCACCGAGGCGAGAGAATTATCGAGTCCGCTGACCCTGGTCCAGAAACCTGCCGCGCCGGGAATCGAACCCTGGTCCCGGGCCGTCCTCTGCTCTCGGGTCTGCCGCCTCTAACCAGTGAGCCACACTACTTCACAGGTTTGATCCTCCGGGGAGGAGTATCCTGACCTGCACCGAGTCCTCATCTGGGGACCCGGCAGCCACAGGCTGCTCGACCAGCTGGCCCTCGTGAGGGGCACCGGTCCCTGTGTCTGGGCTCAGGTTGGTAGGCAGCCGGAGGTTTGGGCTGTACCCATCAGGTGCTGGTCATTAGTGACCCTTCCCTTTACCCATGGAAACCTTCTTACAACTTTTACCTCCTCTAGATAGCAAAGTTTGATATTCTTCCCCAGCGGACAATCCACGATCCTCAACAAACCATCCAATCAGCAGTAGCGGCAGGCAGCGAATCAAAGGTCTGAGTCTTAATCAACTCAAACTTATGGCCCGCACTTACTTGGAATTCCTCGTTCATGTGAAATAGTAGCACTCCCCAATCCCCATCACAATCGGGGGCAGTGCTTTATCTGCATGTGTTGTCGAAGGGTAGACACACGCTGAGTGCTTATTTGGGCCGGTGGGTTCAGGTGTTCGGCACCTGCCCTTCATCGTCAACACCGGCTCTTATGACAGCCTGCCACATGGTCCGAAGAAGCAGAGCGAGCCGCTTTCACCGAGTCTAAAGTTGGAACAAGGTACCCAGCCACCAAAAAAACAAAACGTACAAAAAATCTCCTTCCACCTGGATACCACCAAAATGATTTATTAACAACCGGAGAAAAATGAGAGGCACTCAAGAGCTTCTATTGCCCTGCATCCGCAACCAGAGGCCAATGCCTTAAAGAATTAAGGGCCAGATGTAGATCGCCAAATACCGGTCGGTAACGGCCAAAATTACAGAATTTCAGCCGTTACCGACCGGTATTTGGCTTTTGAGATGTAGGTGGCATGATTCCTGGATTCGGTATTTTACCGAATCGGTAAATTACCGAATTCTTAACATACCGATTTGGTAAATTACCGAATCCGTAATGTAGGGAGCACACAAGTTAGTGTATTCCTGAGTTAAGGATTCGTTATTTACCACCAACTACAAGTTGGTGGTAAATATCGAAAACCTTTGAAAAAGCAATTCTTTTGCTTTTACAACAGTGCGATGTGGCAGACATACATGCCCTTAGGACATGTATGTGTGCCACATGTGCACCCATGCACTATTCAGGGGTTCCACAGGGTGTCAATGTGACACCCTGCCACCCTTGAAAATGTTCCCCCTATTACCGAATCGGTATTTACCGAATCTGTAATAGTGAATGGTTTCCCATTCATTCCTATGGGCCTCCAGGCCCATAGGAATGAATGGGAATTACCGAATCGGTAAATACCGATTCTTAATTACTGAATCCTACCGATTCGGTAAAATTTACCGAATTATTATCTACATCCCATTTACCTATTCTTAAATACCAAATAGGTAAAATTCGGTATTTAAGAATAGGTAAATTGAGATTACCTACATCTGGCGCCAATTACTAACATATAATTTTTGGGTGTCCTGCTCGAGACAAGCAACCTCTTTTTTCAACAAACTCTGACAAGCTGCACCATGTTCTAAGAATTTGAGAATTCCAATTTGCGTGCCCAAAGAATTCCCTCAGCCCTGGTCCTGAGGAGAACCTGCAAAGAAAATTTGAGTTCAAAACGCGTTGACCTTCACTCGAGGGGGATCTCAGTCCAATGAACATCAATGTGGAAGACTCTTATTAAGTTCAAGTAAAGAACTATATTGTGCTGAAGCCCACATTAGATTTTATGGACCCCCCACAATATTCCAAGAGCGATAGTTGTGAATCTTTTGCTCTGTTTTTCTTCTATAGGACTAGGGAACACAATAGTTACATATTTCCTTGTATGTTTTTACAAATATAATGTTCACGTTTGAGCAAAATATTGGTTTCCTACTGTGCACAATGTTTTTAGACAAATTTCATATTTGTGATGTGACTGTGGTTTTCTATTGCTTTCTTGTTTCTATGTGTGAGTTTGAATAAGTATGAATTACATGTGTAAAATGAACCTGAGGCCAGGTTTATTTAATAAAATGTTCTCTATTTGTTAATAGTTTACAGCCTGTCCCATGGTGGCACTGTTTGTCGTATTTATTTGAGGTACACACCAGTTGTTGTGTAATAATTAAGTATACATTAAAATCATCTAATGCCTGCCATGCGAAGCTGTAAGAATAGTTTGGGCAGCATGTATTAGTCACTTTATTGAATATTTAAAGTCTGAACTATCACATTGCTTGAGAGCGAGGGCTACTGGTGATAGTGCTGTCCTTGGCCGCGCTAGCGAGAGCAATGGGCGGTGCACGCTGCAGTGGCCTCCTAATAAGGGCCTGGCACTTTTCGTTTTTCACAAATTAAGCACTGCACAGACTGTCCCATTGTGCAGCCCCGGACATCCAAGGGCATTGCAGACCTGTTATTGCGCAATCTGGTCCATCTGAACTGCACATCTCCCTCTAAGAAGTTCAACACCGACTGCTGGGGTCACATAGCGAGAGAGTATGGAGGAATCTTGTTCGTTACATATAAGCAGACAAATTGCTCCACCAACTCGCACAAGTGGCTCACCAACACGACCTCAACATCATCTCCTACGCTGATGACACCCAGCTCATCCTCTCCCTCACCAAGGACCCGCACACCGCCAAAACCAACCTCCACGAGGGAATGAAGGCCGTCGCCGACTGGAAGAGGAAAAGCCGTCTGAAGCTGAACTCGGACAAGACGAAGGTACTCATCCTCGGACCCACGCCCTCAGCCTGGGACGACTCCTGGTGGCTGACCACACTTAGAACAGCACCAACACACACCGACCATGCACGCAACCTTGGATTCATCCGCGACACCTCCCTCTCCATATCCAAACAGGGCAACTCCATTTCCTCCTCCTGCTACAACACCCTCCGCATGCTCCGCAGTATCTACAAGTGGATCCCGACCAAAACAAGAAGAACGGGGACACAGGCCCTTGTCAGCAGCAGACTGGACTACGGCAACGCACTCTATGCAGGAATCCCAGCCAAACACCTACGACGACTACAATGCATCCCAAACGCCTCCGCCCGACTGATCGTCAACGTCCCCCGCCGCAGCCACATCACCCCCCACCTGAGAGACCTACACTGGCTCCCCGTCGACAAGAGGATCGCCTTCAAGCTCCATACCCACGCACACAAAGCACTCCACAATGCCAGACCAGCCTACCTGAACAGCAGACTCAGCTCCTACACCCCCACCCGCCAGGTCCGCTCCTCCAGCCTCACCCTCGGCGCAGTCCCCCGCATCCAACAAAAAACCTCCGGCGGAAGACCCTTCTCCTACCTCACCACCAAGACCTGGAAACCCCTCCGTGCCCACCTACGGCAGACCCAAGACCTACTCGCCTTCAGAAGACTCCTCAAGACCTGGCTCTTCGAGCAGTAGCGGCACCCCTCCCCTCAGCGCCATGAGACCCTCACGGGTAAGTAGCGCGCTTTACAAGTACTCTGATTGATTCATTGATTGAACTAAGAACGACTGTGCACCGCAACCCACAGAATTGAGAAAGCGCTATCAATCTGTGAATCCTTTCTGGGTGACGGTTCTAGTGATGAGTCAAAGTCAGCACAGGCTCCGCTCCGGGCAGGGCCCTTCCATCAATTCCTTTAAATTCAGCTTTGCAGCCATACTCACCCCAGAACCCAAAGACTGTTCAGCGAGTCATGCGACTAATACCATCTGATCACTAGTCGGCATCATTTATGGTCAGAACTACAATGTTATCAGATCATCTTTGAACCTCTGACTTTCGTTCTTGATTAAGGATATTCTTGGCAAATACTTTCTCTATGGTTCAAGAATTTCACCTCTAGTGGCACAATACAAAAGGCCCCGGCCGCCTGTTTTAATCATTGCTCCAGTTCTGTCCCTCTAAATTCCAGTATTGTTGTGTTCCGTCATTACCTACCAGCGTCGAGGGTGGGTAATTTGCGCACCTGCTGCCTTCTTTGGATGTGGTATCCATTTCTTAGGCTCCCTCTCTTGAATCGGCCCTGTCTCCCCATTCCCTGTTTTCACCAAGGTAGGCACAGATAGTACCTTTGAAAGCTGATGGGGCAGACATCCGAATGTATTGTCACTGTCACAGGGACGTGCAATCAACCCAAGGCTATCTAGAGTCACCAGTGTGGCAAGCCTAGATTGATTTTGGTATGATAAAGGCACGCATCTCTAGTGGTCAGCGCGTGTTTGTATCTATTAGCTCTAGAACTTCAACAGTTATCCAAGTAAGAGATGGTGTAATCAAAGGCACCATAACTGATATAATGAGCCATTCCCAGTTTCACTTCACCAGCTGTGTGTACTTCCAGGTGGACGGTTTAATGTTTGAGACAAGCATGTGCTACTGTCAGGATCAACCAGGTACTTGTACCTGCTGGAGTGGGAGTGGTGTGGCCGACCAGGACTGACCTTCGCACCCCTTGAGAGCCTGCTGCAAGAGCCCCTGGTCAGACAGGCACTGGCGGGCTGAGCCTGCTCCAGGAAGGCAAAAGGGAGAGACGGGTTGAGGTGCAACCTGAACGAGACACAGGGGTGCAGGCCTGGGTGTCAGAGACACCTCGCAGAGTGGTCCTTCTGAGCTGCTGCAGAAATGTCTTTAGTGGATAAGGGTGACATCCTACTACTCAGAGGAATTCCACTAGTCATATGTGTCATTTATGCACGCCAAGTGATGGAGATGTGTAGTCGAGCATTTGTATCAGATCACCTGGCGCACTGGCTAGGCTGCAAGCTTCCAGGACAGCTCAGAATTCTGAGAACTGAGTAACACCTAGAAATTATGTGTATTACTTATTTATTTTATGTACAAAATGTCATCAGTGACGTTGGCATGTCACATTTTGCACCACCCCATGTGCAAGGTAAATGTGGCACAGGTGAAATTGTGCACGCCTCAAATTATAATTGTGCCTAGCCTTAGGTCCAGGTGTGCACTGCCCAGCTAACAGGGATGGCATCTCTCTCTTCTACTTCTGAGTCCCACTTTGACTATTAATGTATCTTTTGCATACCTGGTACAGCGCCACAAAGCCTGAAATGGACTTGTCTGCACTTAGCAAAAGCCATAAATGAATAAATATTTTCTTTATGTTATGTTAGGTTGTCTTGTAAAGCGCATGGCTACCCCAGCAATGGGGCGTCCCAGCACTGTAGACCACTGGGGAACCCGTCCTGGCTTTCCCTGTGGGATGATCCCTGCTGGGTATCTCCAAGGTGAAACCAGGCATCCCCGGTGCATGTGGGGGGCCGTTGTGGAGATGAGGCAAGCTAATGCCCAGAGTTGCGGAGTGTGATTCCCTGGTTAGAGTAGGCACCGAGGCGAGAATTAATGAGTCCTCTGACCCTGGTCCACGACCCTGCCGCGTCCGGAATTGAACCCTGGTCCCTGGCCGTCCTCTGCTTCCGGGTGTGCCGCCTCTAACCAGTGAGCCACACCACTCCACTCCACTTTACAAAATGAGGAGTTATGAAAGGCAGTGCTCTGATTTTTTATCAAGTTGTAAAGCTCACTGCAACTCAGGGTCTCCTTCAGGGTTTTGGCAGAGCCTAACTAATCCTAGATATGGCGACTGTCCCCTCCCGGGGACCAGATTGATCTCTCCACTGACCTGGTGAGACGACGGGCCACCTGCCAAGAGCTTAAGAAGTGCAAACTGGGGCTAAATAAAGGGGGATGACCACTGTGACCCAGTGGTCTGTGGAAAACATGGACCATTGGATTAAGGGTTATCCATGGTAACTCAGTGGCGCCCTAAACTTTAAATAGAGTTTGGCAGGTTGGGAGGTTCACTGGTTTAAAGCCTTCTTGCCGGCCCCCCAAACCCTGACAGAGGTCTACAGTCCACACTGTTAAGACACTGTTTAATAGTTTTGTTTCTTTTTTGTTTTAAATAACTGATATTCAATATTTAAAACTAAAGTACATTTGTGACTGTGGGTGTTCCACAAGTGAAGGATTCATTGTGTTTCTGTCTCTGTTGCAGCCCCTTGGAAGTCCGCAGAGTGAATGACCAACTCATGCAGCTGGAGAGAGCGTTCATTGACCCGCTGGGCATAGCTGGAGCGCCCACGTACAGGTACTGGGGTACTCCAGGGTGCCTCGAGAATACAGGGGCTGGTGGTACACTGAGGAGGAAGGGGCTGTGATCTACAAATACAGGTACAGCAGGAGTGGCTGATGGCCTGCAGTTGGTAAGAGGTGCGGTTGAAGCCTCTCTGTGATAAGTGGTGTGGTTGATGCCCTCTTGCTGGTAAGTGGTGTGGTTGATGCCCTGTTGCTCGTAAGAGGTGTGGTTGACGCCTCTCTGTGGTAAGTGGTGTGGTGGATGCCCTGTTGCTGGTAAGAGGTGTGGTTGACGCCTCTCTGTGGTAAGTGGTGTGGTGGATGCCCTGTTGCTGGTAAGAGGTGTGGTTGAGGCCCTCTCTGTGGTGGGTGGATTGGTTGATTCCTGGAGGTGGTAAGGGGTGTACTTTGTTTGTGAAATGGTATACGTGGTAATAGGTGTGTGAAATGCGGTAGGTGGAAACGGGTTTCCTATATGCATGGAATGGGGTAGGTGGTAAGAGGTGTCCTCTGTGGGTGAAATGGGGTAGGTGGTAAGAAGTGTCCTATATGCACAAAATAGGGTACCTATTAAGGTGTGTCCTCCAAACGTGAAATGGAGTCGGTGGTAATAGGTGCCATCTATATGTGGAATGGGGTTTTATTTATACATGAAATGGGGTCACTGGTAAGGGATGTCCTCTATGCGTGAAATGGGGTAGGTGGTAAGGGGTGTCCTCTATGTGTTAAATGGCATAGGTGGTAAGAGGTGTCCTCTATGTATGAAATGGTGTGCGTGGCAATGGGTGTGTTGTCTGTGTGTTAAGGGGGTAGGTAGTAAGAGGTTTCCTCTACATGTGCAGTGAGGTAGGTGGTAATGGGTGTCCTCGATGCATGAAATTGGGTAGGTGGTTAGAGGTGTCCTCTGTGCGTGAAATGGGGTAGGTAGTAAGGGGTGTCCTTTGGTGTGAAATTGGGTACGTGGTAAGGGGTGTCCTCTATATGTGAAATGGGGTGGGTGGTAATTGGTGTCCTCTATAAGTGAAATGGGGTAGGTGGTAAGGGGTTTCCTCTATGTGTGAAATGGGGTCCCTGGCAAGGGGTATCCTCTATAAGTGAAATGGGATAGGTGGTAAGAAGCGACCTTTATGCGTGCAGTGGAGTAGGTGGCAAGATTTTTCTATCTGTGTATGAAATTGGGTTGGGGATAAGGGGTGTCCTTTATTCGTGAAATGGGATAGGTAGTAAGAGGTGTCCTCTGCGCTTGAATGCCTTGTAAATAAACAACTTACCGCTCATTTGGAAAATCACAGACTTTTTGATCCATCGCAATCAGGGTTTCGGTTGGCACATAGTACCGAAACAGCAGTAGAAGAGATAGTTGATAATATCAGGCTGGCCCTGGATAAAAGAGAAGCAGCTATGCTCATTCTTCTGGACCTGTCACCCGCCTTCGACACCATCTCCCACTATATTTTAGAACAGCGGCTCTGGGAGGTGGGAGTCAGGGAGAAATCCCTGGACTGGTTCAAAAACTACCTAAGGAATCGTTCAACCACCGTAGATTTAGATACCCTGGCCTCATGTAGTAGGCCAGTAAGCATAGGCGTCCCCCAGTGATCTAACCTGAGCCCTATGCTTTTTAACCTCAATGTAGCACCTTTGGCTATGGTAATCAGTTCCTATGGTTTTGAGGCCGTGTCATACGCTGATCACACTCAGCTCTTGATTACGTTTGGTCCCAACCCTACAGACACAATGATTTGGTTTAAAAACTGTATGATCCACATAAACAACTGGATGGGCAATGACAAACTACAGCTCAACGGTAGCAGGACAGAGATCATCTTGTTTGGCAGGGCTGAAGAGTATTGGTCTAACAATTGGTGGCCCCAGGCATTAGCCCATGCCCAACCCCTAAATAAGCAGGGCGTAATCTTGGAATAACTATTGACAACAAACTGTCCATGAAAAATGATGTCAATCTTGTGTTGGGCACTTGTTATGGGATCCTGTGGAAACTACGTAAAATCTTCAAATGGTTACCTATTGAATCCAGGAAACCTCAGGTGCAGGGTCTAATTGTAAGCTGTTTGGACTATGAGAACGCCTTATTAGCTTCCCTAAATGAATATTTCTTTTCGAAACTGCAGATCCTGCAGAACACTTCTGCCAGACTTATCTTAAATCTTCCACAAAGATCCCCCTCAGCCCCTAGTCTGAGGTCCCTCCACTGGCTTCCGGTAAATAAGGAGGCCATTTTAAAATCCTCCGCCTCACCCGTAAGGTCATATATGGAACTGGGCCTTGTTATTTAGCAAAAAAGCTCAACAGGTACCAGCCAGGAAGAATGTTAAGATCCCGTTCAAAATCTCTTCTTACCCTACTACAAGTTTGCACTGTACAAAGTGGGGGACAATCTTTCTCCTTTCTTGCCCCCTATCTCTGGAATAAGCTTCCGTCTCATCTTTTCTCCATCGCCGATCACAAGCATTTTCGGAAGGAATTAAAAACGTGGTTATTTGATCAGAAATAATTCTGTCCAAATTTGACTGCCAGTCTAGTGAAGTTCTTCAAGCGCCATGAAACCTTTTTGGTGATTAGTGCACTCAACAAGTTCCTTTGGCTTTGACTTTGGGTGAAATGGGGTAGATGGTGAGGGGTGTCCTCAGTGTGTGAAATGGGGTAGGTGGTAGGATGTGTCCTCTATGTGTGAAATGAAGTAGGTGGTAAGGGGTTTCCTCTATACGTGAAATGGGGTCTCTGGTAAGAGGTGTCATCTATGCTTGGAATGGGGTGCGTGGCAAGGGGTGTGTTCTCTATGTATCGAGTGGGGTGGGTGGTAAAGAGGTGTCCTTTATGCCTGCAGCGAGGTAGGTGGTAAAGGTTGTCCTCGATGCGTCACATGGGGTAGTGGTTAAGAGGTTTCCTCTCTGTGTGACATGGGGTAGGTGGTAATGGGTGTCCTCTATTCATGGAATGGGCAGGTATCAAGGGGTGTCCTCTATGAGTGAAATGGGGTAGGTGTTAAGGGGTGTTCTCTATCCGTGAAATGGGGTTGGTAGAAAGGGGTGTCCTATATTCATGAAATGGGATAGGTGGTAAGAGTTTTCTCTTTGTATGAAATTGGGTTGGTGTTAAGGGGTGTCCTCTATGCATGAAATGGGGTAGGTGGTAAGGGGTATCCTCAGTGTGTAAAATGGGGTCCCTGGTAAGGGTTATCCTCTATGTGTGAAATGGGGTAGGTAGGAAGAGGTGTCCTGCATGCTGTAAGTGGGGTAGTTCTTAAGAGGTATCCTCTGTGGATGAAATGGAGTATGTGGTAAGGGGTATCCCCAGTGTGTGAAATGGGGTCCCTGATAAGGGTATCCTTTATGCGGGAAATGGGGTAGGTGGTAAGAGGTGTCGTCTATGCGTGCAGTGGGGTAGGTGGCAAGAGTTTTCTCTGTGTGTGAAATTGGGTTGGTGGTAAGGTGTTTCCTTTATGCATGAAATGGGGTAGGTGGTAAGACGTGTCATCTGTGGGTGAAATGGGGTAGATGGTGAGGGGTGTCCTCAGTGTGTGAAATGCAGTAGGTGGAAAGTGGTGTCCTCTATCTGGCAAGTGGAGTAGGTGGTAAGAGGTGTCCTTTATGCGTGCAAGGGTGTCCTTGATGCATCAAATGAGGTAGGTGGTAAGAGGTGTCCCTAGGCGTGAAGTGGGGTTGGGTGTAAGAGATGTCCTCTCTGTGTGAAATGGGATAGGTCGTAATGGGTGTCCTCTAATCGTGAAATTGGCAGGTGGCAAGGGGTGTCCTCTGTGTGTTAAATAGGGTAGGTGATAAGGGGTGTATTCTATCCGTGAGATGGGGTTGGTGGTAATGGGTGTCCTCTATTCATGAAATGGGGTAGATGGCAAGAGTTTTCTCTTTGTGTGAAATTGGGTTGGTGGTAAGGGGTGTCCTCTATGCATCGAATGGGGTCGGTGGTAAGAGATGTCCTCCATGCATTAAATGGGGTAGGTGGTAAGAGGTGTCCTCTGTGGGGGAAATGGGGTCGGTGGTAAGTGGTGTCTTCAGTGTGTGAAAAGCAATAGTTGGAAAGGGGGGTCCTCTATATGCGAAATTGGGTATGTGGTAAGGGGTGTCCTCTATATGTGAAATGGGGTGGGTGGTAATTGGTGTCCTCTATAAGTGAAATGATGTAGGTGGTAAGGGGTTTCTTCTATGTGTGAAATGTGGTCCCTGTTAAGGGGTATCCTCTATAAGTGGAATAGGGTATGTGGTAAGAAGTGACCTCTATGCGTGCAGTGGGGTGGGTGTCAAGAGTTTTCTATATGTGTGTGAAATTGGGTTGGCGGTAAGGGGTGTCCTTTATTCGTGAAATGGGATAGGTAGTAAGAGGTGTCCTCTGCGCTTGAATCCCTGGTAAATAAACAACTTACCGCTCATTTGGAAAATCGCAGACTTCTTGATCCATCGCAATCAGGGTTTCAGTTGGCACATAGTACCGAAACAGCAGTAGTAGAGATAGTTGATAATATCAGGCTGGCCCTGGATAAAAGAGAAGCAGCTATGCTCATTCTTCTGGACCTGTCACCCGCCTTCGACACCATCTCCCACTATATTTTAGAACAGCGGCTCTGAGAGGTGGGAGTCAGGGAGAAAGCCCTGGACTGGTTCAAAAACTACCTAAGGAATCGTTCAACCACCATACATTTAGATATCCTGGCCTCATGTACTAGGCCAGTAAGCATAGGCGTCCCCCAGTGATCTAACCTGAGCCCTATGATTTTTAACCTCAATGTACCACCTTTGGCTAGGGTAATCAGGTCCTATGGTTTTGAGGCCGTGTCATACGCTGATGGCACTCAGCTCTTGATTAAGTTAGGACCCGACCCTACAGACACAATGATTTGGTTTAAAAACGGTATGATCCACATAAACAACTGGATGGCCAATGACAAACTACAGCTCAACGGTAGTGTAGTAAGTTGACTCGCAGGCAGGTTAATCATTAAGATGATTTATTGGAACAAGTGCTGCGCAGCAGCTCACACAGCCAGTTGATCATCAATAACAGTTCAAGTTCAAACAGCATTCTAAATAAGAATACAATAGGCAGAGGAGATAGAACATAGAGCATGGATAATTCTTACAAAGACTAGAAAGCCAACCTAACAGAACACTACATCATCCTCTCTCCTACAAAACAAAAGCAGAAGAAGGGAAGAACAGTAAAAGATCCAGAACAGAACAACCATGGAAATTAGCGGAACCTGGCAGGAGTGACTCGAGTGCGAGAGCTCCTGCGAGGTAAGACAGTAGCATAGGAAGTAGAGGGCAATGCAGGAACATCATGAGAGGATAGGGCAGGAGAACTCCTACGAGGCAACACAGAAGGAGCAGAAGAAGAAGAAGAAGAAGAAGAAGAAGAAGAAGAAAGAGAAACATCAAGAGGCAACATATGAGCATCATGAGAAGACTGAAGATGAGCAACAGATTTGCCCACTTTTACAACCCTGGCAACATTCCACCAGTTTTTCATGTTGACTCTCACAGAATTGCCACATACTTTGTCAATGACAAATGGTTCAGAGAATTTAGGATTACCCTTGGTAGAGTGAGTGGGTAACTTGATTCGAATTCTATCACCCACAACAAATGACTGGGAGACCACCTTCTTCCTGGAATCAAAAATATCCTTCTGTTTGGACTGGGCATGTACGACATTAGACCTAGCAACTTCATCAACATTGTCAATAGAGTTCAATTTCACCCAACGTGACATCCACCCAGGGCAAACCTTTGAACATGGTTTTCTCCCACGCAGCAGTTCAAATGGGGAAACCTTGGTGGAGGAGTGGGGAGTGGTGCGATAGAACCACAACATGGACCTGACAGCGTTCGGGACGTGACATCGTTGAGCAATGGCCCACTGAATGCAATTGTTAAGTACCCTGTTCATGCGCTCAACGAGACCATTCGTCTGAGGGTGATAAAGCGCACTCCTCAAATGATCAATGCCACTCAAATTCACAAAAGAACCAAATTCCTGACAAATAAATTGAGGACCATTATCGCTTACAATGGAGGAAGGAAAACCTTCACGCAAAAACAAGTCTTTCAAAAAATCAATATTCTTGGATGTGGCTTCACTTACAAAACGGACCTCTGGCCATTTAGAATAGTAGTCGACTGCAACTATCGCAAATCTGGAGTCAGGAGGAAGTAAATAGAACGGACCAACCAGATCGATACCAATCTTTTCCCACGGCCTATCCGGAAACTGGATGGGTTGAAGGGGAGGGGAACGTGTTTTCAAACACTTTTCAGCACTAGAGCAGACCACACACTCAGCAACGACAGTGTCTATGTCCTGATCCATCTTGGGCCACCAGTAATGCTCTCTAACCCTTCTTTTGGTTAGTGTTCTGCCAAGATGACCTTCATGCGCACCTTTGACTATCCTAATTCTAAGGTCACTGGGAGGAACAAGTCTATCACCACGCATGAGGATACCACCCTCAATAGAGAGTTCATCAGAAACTTTGACAAAGGTCTGAAGGGACACATGAACATTCTTTTCCCTGGGCCACCCTCCTCTGACAAATTTGATCACTTCACAAAGTAAGGTGTCACTGGACAAATGCTCCCTCCACTCTTTTTCACTAATAGAGCGCATATCATCAACCCCAACAAAAGCTACGAAACAGTCCTCCTCATCATAATCATCCTCACAATCCTTGTCAGCACCAACATCAACAGGATTCCTGGAAAGATAATCAGCCCTTATGTTCTTATTGCCAGGTATGTAACTGACCTCAAAATCGTACTGGAGTAGTTTCGTTGAAAGTCTGGCAATCCTAGGAGAATGGCCTTTAATCCGAACACCAGTAAGGATAGAAACTAAGGGACTGTGATCAGTCCTCAGACGAAAGCGTTTACCCCAAATATACGGATTAAATTTCCTAATGGCCCAACAACAAGCTAAGAGTTCTTTTTCAATAACTGCATAATTGGACTCCGCTCCACGAAGAACTCTTGAAGCATATCCAAGAGTGTGCTCCACCCCATTAACTTCCTGAGTGAGGACAGCCCCTAAACCAAAACCACTGGCATCCACAGTGATAGTGCACAACAAATTGGGATTAAAGGGCTTCAAAATTTTAGAACCGGTAAGTTCTTGTTTGATCCAAGAAAAAGTTTTTTCACAATTTGCATCCCATAGGAAAGGTACTTCTTTCTTAAGCATGTTGGACAATGGTTGAACTTTAGTGGCATAATCAGGTAAGAATCTAGCATAGAACTCACACAGTCCAATGAACGACTTCAAACCACACTTGTCTTTGGGTGCAGGACTGTCGACGATGGCCTTGACAAGACCAGGTCTGGGTTCTACACCCTTCTCAGATAACACATGTCCAAGATATTCTACCTTGGGCGCTCTAAAAATGCACTTTTCTTTCTTTAAAACAACCCCCGCACTACTCAGAGCTTTTAAAACTTCCTTCAGAGTTTTATCATGGTCATCACAATTTTTACCATGGATAAGTACATCGTCTTGAAAAACGACCTCCCCACTGATGTTTTTCAAAATATTGGTCATGATCCTTTGAAAGACAGCTGCCGCAGAGGCCAACCCAAAGGGCATACGGCAATACTGAAAGGAACCTATAGGGGATACAAAGGCAGTAAAGTGTCCGGAAGCAGGGTCGAGGACCACCTGGTGATATGCGGATGCTAGATCCAGCTTGCTGAACCACCTGGAACCATCAATAAGTGACAACATGTCGGGGATCTTGGGCAGGGGAAAGGAATCGACCCATATATTCCTATTTAGGCTGCGTAAGTCGACACAGACACGAAGCTCCCCAGTCTTCTTTTTAGCAACCACAAGGGGAGAAAGCCATAGGGAGGATTCAATGGGTTCAATTATTCCCCTGCTACAAAGGTCATAAAGTTCTGACTCGAGTTGCTCTCGCACACTGAATGGGACGTTTCTCAGTTTGTGTTTAATTGGGATTGCATTGTCTTTGACACGGATGGTATGCATGAATCCTTTCACTTCCCCCAACTTACTGCTAAAGACCCCAGGAAAATCTTTGGTTAAAGTGCAGACAAAATCAGCATTTTCAGTGGGAAGGAGATCGTTTGTGGGAGGACTGTCATCAGATTGAACAACAGCAATGGAAATGGGATCTTTGGTTCCAGGGCGGAGAACCATCTTAAATAAACCTTGGTGGAACCAACCAAGGATGTTCAACCCTTTGACTGACACATACACTTTGCCAAAAGATTTCCTCCCTCTGAATTCAATTGAGTCTTCAAAATATCCCAATAGTTCAATCTTCCTGCCCTCGTAATTCAAAGGTAGTCTGTCTGGAGGAAAGAGTTTGCGATCACCCCAAACCTCCTCGAAAAGTTCCTGGGTTAGCATAGTTATTCGTGCCCCGGAATCAACCAACAGGCAAACTACCTTATCTCCGATACCAAAATCGGAGTAAGGATCCACACATTCTGACTCAGGATCTTCAATGCTAACCACAGCTACCATGTCTCTCAGATCATCTTGAATACTAGTATCGTCCTGAGGGACGTCAGACACATAAGCAACTGAAGTGGGGGTATAATTACTGTTCCACTGTTTACCAGATTGAGGGAAAGAAGAGTTTCTTTTTACATTTTGGCACACTTTTGCAAAATGTCCAACTCTCCCACAAAGTCTACATGTGACACTCCTGGCTGGACAAGGACGACCAGATTTCGAATGAGGAAAATTGCCACACTTAAAACATATATTAGTTTGTTTGAAGAATTTGTTGTCGGCACGACCTAAAGTGCCCATCTTATTATCAACAACCTTAACAGAACTGACCACGGTTTCATCTTTAGCAATGGATGAGGAAGATCTAATATCCAATTCCTTGACAGAAAGTTTAGAAAATTCAATACTTTTCGCTACTCGCACAGTCTCCTCGAGAGAGGGATTATCAAGTGAGAGTAACTTCTGTTGAATATTTTTATCTAAACATTTGCAAATGTACTGGTCTCTTATCATTTGGTCCCTAAAATTTTCGAACTCGCACTCCGCACTCAGCACCCTAAGCGTAGAAATAAAATCTTCCACCTTCTCCCCCTGTTTTTGCTCAGATTTGAAGAATTTGTGCCTTACAACAACTATACTAGGCTTAATATCAAAACGCAGTTCAAGTATTTTTACTGTTTGATTGTAGTCATCCAAATCTTCTTCTTCAGGAGCAGGTACCAAGGGGGGTAAATGCTTGAAAATTGAGCGTCCTTCAAACCCCAAACTGTTCAGCAACAGGTATTTCTTCCTTTCTGCCCTGTATCTGGATGCACCAATAGCCCCTAAGTAAGTGGTGAAAGCGTCAAACCACTTTTCCCAGGCGATTGGAGGCTCACCTGGAAGATCAAGAAATGGTGGAGGGGGAGAAACTGCTTGCAAACTCATGTTTGTATGGATGTTGCAGAGCGCTGGGGAGAAACTCAGTCAAAATAATTATTGCAAGATAAATGTAGGAGAAAACAAAAATCGTGACTTAAATGGCCACTGCAACTGTGATGGACCAACACTGTCTCCTTGTTATGTGCTTAAAATAGTTACCAGCACTGTCTCCTCGTTATGTGCTTAAAATAGTTACCAGTACTGTCTCCTCGTTATGTGCTGAAAATAATTACCAGCTCTCAAGCACTTTAAAGTGTTCGAACTGTCTCCTCACTCCGTGGTAACAAAAGTGAATTTGTTGTCACTCACCTCATGAAAGTTAATTACATGGAGCAGTTCCACCTTAAGTAACTAGTCGCGCTTCTGTTTTTGCTCTGAAATTCGCTAACTTCTGCTGTACGTTAGCGGTGTGACAATAAACATTGAAAGAAAAAAAACGAAGATGATCTTAAAAAGGCCTCCAACGTTGCGTTTCAACGTCAGGGCGTTGCGTTCCAGTGACGTTTCTGGAATTAGTTTACGCCAGTTGCGTTGAGAAAGACATTTGCTCCAGTGGCTGGGCGTAATACAATACGCAAAGAGCGTAGACAATATACGCTTGGAGCGCAACTGACGTGAATAAACTGACTGACGGGAGACTGCTGCCGCTTCCCGTGAGAAGTCTTAAAAGTAAGTACAGTACCTTTCCTCAATTTCTTTGGTTCAGCGAGGTTGAGGGAAAGAGCGGGTGAACGGGTTCTTACAGCTGCTCGACGTATTCTCGAGTGGCGGTTCCGTTCCTCTGGATGCTCATCGTCCTTTGTTTCCAATGTACAGCTGAACTCTGGAATTGCCGAATTTCACTCCATAGACGCACGCGTGGAGGGCAGTCACTTGTTCAGATATCGTCGCCACGTATTTTGTAGTAAGTTGACTCGCAGGCAGGTTAATCATTAAGATGATTTATTGGAACAAGTGCTGCGCAGCAGCTCACACAGCCAGTTGATCATCAATAACAGTTCAAGTTCAAACAGCATTCTAAATAAGAATACAATAGGCAGAGGAGATAGAACATAGAGCATGGATAATTCTTACAAAGACTAGAAAGCCAACCTAACAGAACACTACAGGTAGCAAGATGGGGATCACCTTGTTTGGCAGGGCTGAAGAGCATTGGTCTAATAATTGGTGGCCCCAGGCATTGGGCCCATGCCCAACCCCTAAATAAGCAGGGTGTAGTCTTGGAATAACTATTGACAACAAACTGTCCATGAAAAATCATGTCAATCTTGTGTTGGGCACTTGTTATGGGATCCTGCGGAAACTACGTAAAATCTTCAAATGGTTACCTATTGAATCCAACAAACCTCAGGTGCAGGGTCTAATTGTAAGCCGTTTGGACTATGGGAACGCCTTATTAGCTTCCCTAAATGAAGATCTCTTTTCCAAACTACAGATGCTGCAGAACACTGCTGCCAGACTTATCTTAAATCTTCAACCGAGATCCCCCTCAGCCCCTAGTCTGAGGTCCCTCCACTGGCTTCCGGTAAATAGAGAGGCCATTTTAAAATCCTCCGCCTCACCCGTAAGGTCATATATGGAACTGGGCCTTGGTATTTAGCAAAAAAGCTCAACAGGTACCAGCCAGGTAGAATGTTAAGATCCAGTTCAAAATCTCTTCTTACCCTACTATGAGTTTGCACTGTACGATCCTTCACCTTTCTTGCCTCCTAGCTCTGGAATAAGCTTCCGTCTCATCTTCTCTCCATCGCCGATCACAAGCATTTTCGGAAGGAATAAAAAACGTGGATATTTGATCAGAAATAACGCTGTCCAAATTTGACTGCCAGTCTAGTGAAGTTATGCAAGTGCCATGAAACCTTTTTGGTGATTAGTGCACTCAACAAGTTCCTTTGACTTTGACTTTGGGTGAAATGGGGTAGATGGTGAGGGGTGTCCTCAGTGTGTGAAATGGGGTAGGTGGTAGGATGTGTCCTCTATGTTTGAAATGGGGTAGGTGGTAAGGGGTTTCCTCTATACGTTAAATGGTGGCTCTGGTAAGAGGTGTCATCTATGCGTGGAATGGTGTACGTGGCAAGGCGTGTGTTCTCTGTGTATCGAGTGGGGTAGGTGGTAAGAGGTGTCCTTTATGCCTGCAGCGAGGTAGGTGGTAAAGGTTGTCCTCGATGCGTCACATGGGGTAGTGGTTAAGAGGTTTCCTCTCTGTGTGACATGGGGTAGGTGGTAATGGGTGTCCTCTATTCATGGAATGGGGAGGTATCAAGGGGTGTCCTCTATGAGTGAAATGGGGTAGGTGTTAAAGGGTGTTCTCTATCCGTGAAATGGGGTTGGTGGAAAGGGGTGTCCTATATTCATATTCAGCGCTTTTAACGCGATCATTATTTTAATTTAATTGTAATCTGATTTGTGGGCTCTGCAGTCTGCCGGGTTTGTGTTAGGACACACTTGCACATTAATAGTGAATTGCACCGCGGTTGAGCGGGTCTTTAGTCGCTACCTTTGGGGTGGGAGCCATCTTGGGGGAGGAAGCGCCGGGTCGGGACACCATCTTTGTTTACAGGCTAGTTGCTGCCTGACGACCTCGCACGCTCGAGGCCATTTAAACCTGCCCCCATGCAAGCGCGCAGCGCACGCGCGCAGCGGGCGCGCTGTGGGCACGCCGGAGGCTCGCCAGAGGCGAGCCCATCTGTGCCCATCCATGACCAAACGGGACCCGGGGCCATGACCCCTGGTCCGCGTGTTATCTACACTGGCGTGGAGTTGGAGGCTCTCAATTCCGGCAATATTGCCATCAGTCAGGGATGTGTTGCTAGACTTAGGCAGGAAGGACTATTGATAGCCCCCAGTTCCTATCTAGGTCGGAAGGCCGCTGCTAAGGTCCAAGGCCTGCGCTATGGTCTCCTTAATACACGCTCCTTTCAACGCCATCATTTAGAAGTTTTCACTCTTCTGGAAGAAGGAGAATTGGACCTTCTTGGAATAACAGAAACATGGCTAGAAGACTCTTCAATGCCGGATCTCGTAGCCTCTTTGCCATCTGATTTTTTGTCACTTTTCTATAATCGAACGGAAGCTAGGAGAGGGGGAGGTGTGGCCCTTTTGTATAGCTCAAGCCTATTGGGCGAAAGGTTTCTGACCGAAAATCTGGCTGGCGTGGCAGTGATGGGGGTTAAGCTGAAGCTGGAGACAGACTGTTTGATCATTCTGTTAGTATATCGCCCCCCGTGGGCTTCGCCGGAATTTCCCGATCTGTTCATGAGATTGACCCAGGACATCCGCTCGAGATATGACAAAGTAGTCATAATGGGGGACTTCAATTACCATTAGGAAAAGGTCCCGAAAGAAGGTCAGGCATCACAGATTGAGGAGGCGCTAATTTCACTGGATCTGGCTCAACAAGTGAAGGGCCCGACACATGTTAAGGGACATACTCTAGACTTGGGTTGGATGACAGTCCCTGCGCAGGGCGCGGTAACGGCCCAGCCATGTGTATGGTCCGATCACCACTTGGTGAGAGGTGAGCTACTAGTGGACAAACAAATTACAACGACTAGAGGAGGGTGGAAGGCAGTTAGGAAGTGGAAAAACATCGATGGAGATAAAATGGTAAATCTACTTCGAACCAACCCCCCCCTTAACAACCGGACAGATAATCCAGAGCTCGTTTGTAGGGAACTTATGGATAAACTCTCGAAGGTCGTGGACCGAGTGGCACCAATCCGCAGGATGAACCTAGTGGACAGAGGACGAGGGGCCCTGTGGTATAATGAACCACTTAGAGAGAAGAAACGCGGGCTACGAAAATTGGAAAGAGCCTGGCGTAAGGACTACAATCCTGATTCTCGATGCAGATACATACAGGCACTTACTAGCTATAAGCAAGCGATTATAGCCAGGAAGTCCGAGTTTTTTGAAGAGAGGATTACAATGGCAACGAATCCCCAGAAAGAAGTCTTCCGAGTTCTCACGGAGCTTAGAAAAAATAAGGAACCGACTTCGGACTTCACTCTGGAAGATTGCCAAAAATTTCAGGACTTTTTTACTAATAAAATTATTGATATTGTCACTGAAATCACGGTGACCCCTAAGATAGACTGCCCGCCGCTGGTTATGCCAGTTAGAACGTCAGTGATAACTCCATTATCTACCTTACCCTTGATTACAAAGGAGAGGTTGTCTATTCTTATGGGGCGGGTCAAGTCGGGCTCCAGGTCGGATCCGTGCCCACCTGAAGTGCTTAAACTTGCACTCCCTGGCATAGAGGAAGATGTGCTGAGCCTCCTAAATCTATCTCTACAGGTAGGACAAGTGCCTGCCTCCTTTAAGGAAGCCCGGCTGATTCCCCTGCTAAAAAAAAACAGGGGCGGACGTGAAATGTCTGAAAAACTTCAGACCAATCTCCCAGTTGCCGTTTTTGGCGAAAGTACTGGAGCAACATGTTCTCACCACTCTGTCGGAACACCTGGAAACCAATATGTTGTTAGAGCCGAATCAGGCAGGTTTTCGTGCGAACCATAGCACGGAGCTTGTTATGCTGTCGATTGTAGATGAGCTAAGGAACAGAGCAGATAAGAAAACTCCGGGTGCCCTGGTGCTGCTGGACCTCTCCGCGGCATTTGATACCGTGTGTCATAAACAACTATTGTCGCGGATGAGGGACTTCGGTATTCAGGGCACAGCACATGCATGGTTCACATCTTTTCTTCAAGGGAGGATGCAGAGTTTGCAACTAGGTGACCTGCTTTCCACCGCAACAACGATCACCTTCGGAGTACCGCAAGGGTCTGCTCTGTCACCCCTTATGTTCAATATATATCTACAGCCTCTGATTCTAATGCTCAATCAAATGGACTGCCAGGTGTATAACTACGCGGATGGCACCCAACTTATCATCCAATTGGATGATAGTCAGGATGCCCCTGCAAGATTGCAAAATATTCTGAAAAACACAGCTAACTGGATGTCCGGGAACTCCCTAAAGATCAACCCGGATAAAACCGAGGTGTTGCCAATCACCATCGCTGGCAACCCATGGAGCGATCAGTTCTGGCCCAGGGAGCTGGGTATGCCCCCGGAACCGGCGGCAGTGGTTAAGAGCCTGGGCATCCATGTGGACGGTAAACTGTCCATGAAAAAACAAGTCACAGCTGTGGTGGGCACCTGCGTCGGCCTCCTCCGACAACTTAGGAAAGTTTCCTCGTTGCTGTCCTTTTCTACCCTGAGGAGTGCGGTCTCTGCTATGATTCTAGCCAGGTTGGACTATGGCAACTCGTTGTACATAGGACTACCACAAAGACTCCTAAACAGAATGCAGATTGTTATGAACGATGCCGCGAGACTCATTTTTAAAAAGCCGAGGAACACTCATGCATCCCCCCTCCTGCGCGAACTACATTGGTTGCCAGTTAAGCAGAGGCTAATGTTTAAGGGGCTATGTATTGTCCATAAAGTTCTTTATGGCAGGGCTCCTAATTACATGAAAGCACGTCTGCTTCCCTACAGACCGGGAAGGTTGCTTAGATCTGCAGAAGCTTTCCTCCTTGTCCAGCCACGCTGCAGACTGGCCACTGTGGGAGGTCGTGCTTTCTCACATACTCTCCCAGCTCTGTGGAATAAATTGCCATTGGAACTGCGGAAAGACACTAAGCTAATGTCTTTTCGAAAGAAATTAAAAACGGTGCTCTTCCAGCAAGCGTGGGACTGTCTTTAATTTGTAACCAACTGTATCCTTCTGAATCGCCTAGCGGACCCTGTCAAAGCGCTTAGAGACCTCTGGGTTATAGTGCGCTATATTTATCAAATAAATAAATGAAATGGGGTAGGTGGTAAGAGTTTTCTCTTTGTGTGAAATTGGGTTGGTGTTAAGGGGTGTCCTCTATGCATGAAATGGGGTAGGTGGCAAGGGGTATCCTCAGTGTGTAAAATGGGGTCCCTGGTAAGGGCTATCCTCTATGTGTGAAATGGGATAGGTAGGAAGAGGTGTTCTCCATGCTGTAAGTGGGGTAGTTCTTAAGAGGTGTCCTCTGTAGATGAAATGGAGTATGTGGTAAGGGGTATCCCCAGTGTGGGAAATGGGGTCCCTGGTAAGGGGTATCCTCTATGTGTGAAATGGGGTAGGTGGTAAGAGGTGTCGTCTATGCGTGCAGTGGGGTAGGTGGCCAGAGTTTTCTCTGTGTGTGAAATTGGGTTGGTGGTAAGGGGTGTCCTTTATGCATGAAATGGGGTAGGTGGTAAGACGTGTCATCTGTGGGTGAAATGGGGTAAATGGTGAGGGGTGTCCTCAGTGTGTGAAATGCAGTAGGTGGAAAGTGGTGTCCTCTATCTGGCAAGTGGAGTAGGTGGTAAGAGGTGTCCTTTATGCGTGCAGTGGGGTAGGTGGTAAAGGTTGTCCTCGATGCAGCAAATGGGGTAGGTGGTAAGAGGTGTCCTCTAGGTGTGAAACAGGTTGGGTGTAAGAGATGTCCTCTCTGTGTGAAATGGGATAGGTCGTAATGGGTGTCCTCTAATCGTGAAATTGGCAGGTGGCAAGGGGTGTCCTCTGTGTATTAAATGGGGTAAGTGATAAGGGGTGTTTTCTGTCCGTGAGATGGGGTTGGTGGAAAGTGGTGTCCTCTATTCATGAAATGGGGTAGGTGGCAAGAGTTTTCTCTTTGTGTGAAATTGGGTTGGTGGTAAGGGGTGTCCTCTATGCATGGAATGGGGTAGGTGGTAAGAGGTGTCCTCTAGGTGTGAAACAGGTTGGGTGTAAGAGATGTCCTCTCTGTGTGAAATGGGATAGGTCGTAATGGGTGTCCTCTAATCGTGAAATTGGCAGGTGGCAAGGGGTGTCCTCTGTGGGGGAAATCGGGTAGGTGGTAATTGGTGTCCTCAGTGTGTGAAAAGCAATAGTTGGAAAGGGGTGTCCTCTATGTGTGAAATGGGGTAGGTGGTAAGAGGTGTCCTGTATGCACAAAATAGGGTACAAAGTGATGGGCATACTCCAAGCGTGAAATGGGGTAGGTGGAAATAGGTGTTGTCTATATGTGAAATGGGGTAGGGGCTAAGGGGATTCCTTTATGCGTGGAATGGGGTCACTGGTAAGAGGTGTCTTCTATGTGTGAAATGTGGTAGGTGGTAAGAGGTTTCCTCTATGCATGAAATGGGGTGCGTGGCAAGGGGTGTGTTCTCTATGTGTGAAGTGGGATAGGAGGTAAGAGATTTCCCCTATGCGTGCAATGGGGTAGGTGGTAATGGGTGTTTTTGATGTGTCAAATTGGGTGGGTGGTGAGAGGTGTTCTCTATGTGTGAAATGGGGTAAGTGGTAAGTGGTGTTCTTTGTGCCTAAAATGAGGTCGGTGATAAGGGGTGTCCTCCATGTGTGAAATGGGGTAGGTGGTAAGGGGTGTACTCTATGCATGAAATCAGGTAGGTGGTAATGGGTGTTCTCTATGCATGAAATGGGGTAGGTGGTAAGGGGTGTCCTGTTTGTGAAATGAAGTAGGTGGTAAGGGGTGTCCTTTATGCGTGCAATGGGATAGGTGGTAAGGGGTGTACTCTATGCATGAAATCAGGTAGGTGGTAATGGGTGTTCTCTATGCATGAAATGGGGTAGGTGGTAAGGGGTGTCCTGTTTGTGAAATGAAGTAGGTGGTAAGGGGTGTCCTTTATGCGTGCAATGGGATAGGTGGTGGGGGTGTCCTCTATTCAGGAAATGGGGTAGGTGGTATTGGGTGTCCTTTATGCGAGAAATGGGGTAGGTGGTAATGGGTGTCCTGTATGCATGTAGTGGTGTAGGTGGTAAGGGATGTCCTCTATGTGTGAAATGGGGTAGATGGTAAGGGATGTCATCTATGTGTGAAATGGGGTAGAAGGGAAGGGGTGTCCTCTATGCATGAAATCGGGCAGGTGGTAATGGGTGTTCTCTATGCATTAAATGGGGTAGGTGGTAAGGGGTGTCCTCAGTTTGTGATATAGGAAGGTGGCAAGGGGTGTCCTCAATGGGTTAAATGGGATAGGTGGTAAGGGGTGTCGCCTATTCAGGAAATGGGGTAGGGGGTAAGGGGATTTCATTATGCATAGAATGTGGTGCGTGGCAAGGGGTGTGTTCTCTTTGTGTGAAGTGGGATAGGAGGTAAGAGGTTTCCTCTATCTGTGCAGTGGGGTAGGTGGTAATGGGTCTTCTTGGGTAGGTGGTGGGAGGTTCCTGTGTGCATGAAGTTGGATAGGTGGTAAGGGTTGTCCTCTATGCATGAAATGAGATTGCTGGTAAGGGGTGTCCTCTGTGTTTAAAATGGAGTTTGTGGTAAGACGGATAAGATGTGTCCTCTGTGCATGAAACGGGGTAGGTGGTAAGGGGTCTCCTCTATACGTGATGTAGGGTAGGTGGTAAGAGATGTCTTGTATGCGTGAAATGGGGTAGGTAGTAACGGTTCTCCTCCATGCGTGAAGTAGGGGAGGTGGTAAGAGATGTCTTCTATGCGTGTAATGAGGCAGGTAGTAAGGGGTGTCCTCTGTGTGGCAAATGGGGTAGGTGGTAAGGGGTGTCCTCTATTCATGAAATGGGGTAAGTGGTAAGGGGTGTCCTCTGTGTGTGAAAGGGGGTAGGTGGTAAGAGGTGTTCTCTATTCATGAAAGGGGGTAGGTGGTATGGGGTGTTCTCTATTCATGAAAGGGGGTAGGTGGTAAGGGGTGTTCTCTATTCATGAAAGGGGGTAGGTGGTAAGGGGTGTTCTCTATTCATGAAAGGGGGTAGGTGGTAAGGGGTGTCCTCTATGCGTGAAGTAGGGGAGGTGGTAAGAGATGTCTTCTATGCGTGTAATGGAGTAGGTGGTAAGGGCTGTCCTCTGTGTGTGAAATGGGGTAGGTGGTAAGGGCTGTGGCTCATTCCTTCTTGGTAGTCAGAGCTATGGCTGATGCACTGTGTGTGAGGGATAGTGTAGTTGATTCCTTGTAGCTGGTGTTTGAGGTGTGGATGAATGATTGATTTATTGATCAATTCATTTATTGAGAGGTTTATTGATCGCACTGTCCCTGAAGGGGTGTTCTGAATCCATGGTCTGCAAAAGCAGCTCATAGAAAAGATTGATCTGAGAAAAGGTGTGACATAGTTCTGATAAAGTTTTACATTTTTTCCTGAAGACAAGATGAGAAGTGATGTGGGATTGGCTCCGGGCTTTGCAGTGAGGTACCGAAAGGATCGACCTCTGATCCTCTATTCCTATTGGTAGATGATTGAGAGGTTAGCCAAAGTCGAGTGGAGCGTAGGAGAGGGCATGTAGCGCCTGAAGGCCTGCGGTATACACAGCCATGCCAAGTACCACATTTTACAGGTTGGATTAATGTCTTTTAGGGTTGGTGTTCTCATCATTACAGTAAAATGCTTCGCCAGTATGATAACGACAACATATACGATGTCTGTACCCCTCATCCCATGACTCCCCACTGTGTCTTTCAGCCCAGACTACACTAAGATTAAACATGTAACGAATGTTGTGCCACTCATGGACTCCACTGTGGACATGATCAGTCTGCCATCTAGACTTAGGGGCATATCATCAAGCCCATTATCGCTGCTTTAGCGGGTGTCCTCGACAAAAAGCGGCGATAATGGCATCGCACTATTAGCAAGGACACGCTAGCGCTTCTTTCCTTGTCTCAGCACCGGTTTTCCTTATGCCTTGCATCGCATCGCTAATGAGATGGTAAGTAGGCGTTCCCAAGAGAAACAACATTAAAAATATTGCTATCTGTCCTTCGCAGTATTTACAGGCCCGCCCAGGACACCCATAGCGATATTAAAAGCTGCGCTAACCGCTGTTATCACTGGTATTTTACGTCTGATAAAATTCTGACTTCACTAACTTTTACATGGGAGGTGGATAATGCAAAAATCCATATCTCCCTATTTCTAAGGGTTCCCCAATCGCTGCAGGTTTTTCGCTGGATTCACAGCGATAAACCTGCATTTAGCCACTATCGCCGGATTTTTCATTGCCGTGGAGATAAGCATTATAAATAACGCAATATCTCAGCGATCCAATCCGGCGATAGCTGGAGTTAATCAAAATCGCGCTAAGCGAGCTCGCCGATATTTATCGCTGATGGTTGATGATATGCCCCTTAGTGAGTCATTTGCTAATTACGAAAGAGCCGCTTTCTGGGGCATATTACCAACAACTAGCGATAATTTTTGTCTCTAACTTGTTTAGAGACAAAAATTATCGCCGCACATCGGCGATTTTTATCGCAGATAAACCTTGCTATTAGCAAGGTTTATCGCAAATGCGATAAAAAACGGCCGCAATGCATGAATATCGCTGAAAAGTCAGCGATATTCATGCATCATCGAGCAAATGCTCTTAGCCATGTTATCCACCTCCCATTGGATAACATGGTGAAGAACTGATCAGGGCAGGTGTTAGCTTTTGGAGATATTCGCGCTTAGCGCGAATATCTCCAAAAGTTGGTAATAGGAGATAGCGATGTTAGCGACTGTTTCCAGTCGCTAACATCTTGGCACGCCCACTTTGCATGTCATTAGTGATAAATATCACTGACATGCAAAGTGGGGCCCAAGATGGTCGCTATCTCCTACTAGCTGTCACTAACTGGTGTTAGCGACAGCTTGGTAATAGGGAGATAATTTTATCTCCGCTTTCTTGGCTTTTAAAGCCAACAAAGCGGAGATAAACCCCTTGATAATATACCCCTCTGACCCTGCAACTGGCGCTGACTCGTGAAAGCCAGGACCGCATCGAGATCCACCCTGACCTGTAGAAGGACACTTCTCTGAGCTGAAAAATCCATCGAAGATGAGTTTTAAGACAAGTCCAGTTAGGTGTCCAGTATTGAGACTGCTCAGACCCCTCCCACACAGGGGGAGCAGGAGGATGAAGCAACAGGCAGTATCAAACATCTTTGGGGTGCCTTTTCATGGGGGGAGTCTAGCAGGGTGTTGGGGGATTGCTGGAGTAGAGTCAGCCGGACCCCCTGAGTCTGGCCAGTCTTTCAGTAACCAAGCAGAGCCCGGTGCCACAAGTAAAGCCGGGGTCCGGCTGTTCCTGGGCCGGCTTTGAGCACAGAGGACTCCTGACGGAAGAGTCCAGTCGTAGGTGAATGTTGGGGTTGAGGGGTGCACCGGGGCAGCCACAGTCTGGAGCCTGGCACCTACGAGGGGGGAACCGCAACTGCAAGCGATGCCTGAAAACACAAGGTCACAGGTCAGAGCCCTGCACCGACTCTCAGGCAAGGAACCCTACCCCAGACCCTGGCCCCAGCCTCTGCTCACCCTAGTACCCCTTCCCCCCTCCCGGGCCCTTCAGAGCCAAGAGAAAGGCGCGATGTACATGGCCAGGGCCCTTAATAGACCCAGAGGAGGTGGCTTCTTCAGTGACTGAATCACAGCTCGAGACAATTGTGATCCTCTGCAGACTTTAGAGCATGGGTAAAATTGACCTATTCCCAGATGGTAGCCAGGCTCACACCAGGAGACCTTCCTTGGGCCGCGCGCCATGAATGAATGATTGATTGATTGAAGTCATATCCGTGGAGTGCGAGGGTGGCTGAGGTCCCGGTGTGGGGAGAGTGGGTGTAGGGCTGTATGTAGTCATGTCCTGTACAGGGACGTTCAAGCCCTTTATGCTGAGTTCTGGCCCAGTGGAGGCCACTGTGGGTGAACGTCAGTGGAGTCTGTGCCTTTAAATGTAAGGGTAGCATGATTTACATCCTGCAGAGTGGGTGTGGCGTGGGTGGAGTCCCTGCAGGCCAGGGGTTGGTGTAGTCATGAGGCTCAGGCAGGTTGTCCATGGTTTCCTAATAGGGTGTCAGGTGTGTGTGACCGGGTGCAGAGGTGCTACTGACGTTTTAGAGCCACTGGGGTTGGTGCTTCCTTAGGGTGAGTGGGTGTTCCTCTGGGGGGTGCCTCTGTTGCTTGGATTGACCCCCTATAGGATGGAAGATGGTGTGGTGGTGGCACGTGTTCTGTGGGGACACCTGTGATTGGTTGCTCAATAAGCGTGGGACATGAGTGGCCACGCCTTTGTGGGTGCCAATTGTGGCTCTGCCTTCAGTGGATTGGTTGACTCTGGGTCATACAATCTGCTCTGTTGGTCTTGGGTGAATGCTTTGGGGGTTTGCTTTCTTCAGTTTGTAGGGATCAGTGATAAGGCTGCAGAGCTCCCATACTGCCCTGTGCTCCATGAATAAAAGTGAGCCATGCTGGTGTGAACTGTGAGGTGATTGGTCCCTGGTTGTTATGAACTGCTGGGATTATTTTCCCAGAGATTAAGGAACACGCACCGCGTCAGGTTGTCACGGGCTGTGTGCGTTGAGTTACACTGTGATGAGGGTTTTATTCATGTTTCTCAAACAGGAGCTTTGCTGTGGCTGGTCCTTATGAAGCGGAGGGTCGGTGCCCCGGGTTTAGGAACAAGCACAGGTGCTCCCACTGATACTGTCCTTTGTTGGGGTTGATGCCTCTTGTTTGCATGGATTAATTATTGGATTCTTATCCATATGATGTTAAAATGAGGGGGTTCTTCCGCAGCTCAATCTATGGCTGAATCAGGCACACCTCAGTCTTCCACAATTAAAAAGGGAGAAACATGTCCGCTGGTGTGTCCGCCGGCAAGATCTCTGGCATATATCTGGCCGATTGTTGTGAGTGTGTGAAATATAAAGCTCCAATGCAATGTTCTCCTGAGTGCCACCAACTGAGGAGTCTGTTGTTCTTGGGTGTATTATGAGTCCTGGGTGGGTCACAATATTGTCTATGTTGTGTCTTGGTTGTATAAAAGTACAATTATGTCAGCCCTGGGGACGGGAGTTGGTAGGTTGCTGTTCTTGAATATTGTGCATTAATTCTATCAATTTGTGATGTTGTCACCCCTGGGACTCTGGTGTTGTTGTTTGTCCGTATTTCCATACATGAATGGGGTTGTTGACTCTGGGTATAAGAACTGCTTGATAGTTGTGCTGGGTCGTTGGCCTGGTTGAATACATTGGCTGTAGTTCCAGGGTTTTATGAAATGGTGGGACTGTACCCCTGGGTGAGGTGCTGATGTAGTGTATACTCCTTGGTGGTATGTTTTTTTTATATGGTATGGCTTTTGTCCGCCGGTTGTAAGAGTTATTTTTGTTGATGATTTTTTTCAGCAATATTTTTATAATCCCTGTGTTGGGTTCTTTGCGTTGAGTTCCATGGGTCGGTGGGGTTCTCGTCCATAGGTTTCATAAGCGTGTGGTGCACCAATTGTGCTATTACTTGTTTTCTGTTGATTGATAGGTTGCTGGTTGCTCTTCGATTGAACAACTTGCCATTGCTGGGATTCTGAGGTTTTTAGTCGGGAGTAGTATTTACTGCGGGGTGGTATGAATTGTTGGGCTTGTTGTCCATAGGTTCTACAGATTACCGGCATTGTTGGTCCTCAGCTATGCAAAGCCTTGGTGCTCTCATCTGTTGGTTGCATAAATTCCCAGGATGGTATGTATGGGTAGGATTGTAGCCCTGGGGTTTGAATGGATTGGTATTTTGGGGTTTCTGAGTTATTTTACATGGAGGAGTTGTTGCCTGATGGTGTGTGAATTGCCTGGTTAGTTCTTCCAATATTTTGTGGGTGACTGAGCTTCGTGTACTGCTGGTACAGTGTGATTGTGGTTGACAGACCAAATGATTATTGGTGCCAGGGTATACAGGCTGCCGCACCACTACCTGTGTTTTTAAAGTACTTGAAACCAATGCTGGTTTCCATTTCAATCTCCAAAAAACATCAACCTCACAGAACCAGCCACCATTAATGGTCCTTAATATCACAAGATGAAAAACAAAATAATGTATATTCTTAGTTTCTTTTATTTGTTTCTTGGCACCCCACATGCACTTTTTACAAAACAGCCAACACGTTTCGCCCACAATTCGGGCTTCTTCAGGGCGTGATCAGACTGGGTAATCCCCCGCTGGGAGTGTCCTAGAGTTGGAAAAAAAGTCCTCATCACAATTTTCATGTGTAGTGCCATGAAACGAATAAAAGAAACTAAGAATATACAAAGAACAAATGACTCTGTCATCGTGATTTCGCTGTTTTGTGGATTATCCCAAGGACTTTGTTCAGATATCCCCATTTATATCCCTCTCTTATGTTGTTTTTCATGTTGTGATTGTGGTTGACTCCTTATGCCCCCACTGGCACCTTAGGTGTGTGACGCCCTCACTCTGTCACATGGTAATCTTCTGTGTCTCTTTTACTCTTCATTGCTTTCTCCAGACACATCATTTATGCTCCAAACCAGCACAACAGCTATGCGGCCTCCAACTTCCCAGGGCTGGCGGCCGCTCTCTTTGACATCGAGAATGATGTGCAGCAGACGGCGCGCTGGGATCAAGTGAAGAAGCAGATTTCCATCATCATCTTCACCATCCAATCAGCTGCTAGCACCCTGCGAGATGCAAGTGATATTGGAGGATTATAGACTGGACAAATGGCAGTCATGGACCACCAACACCTTGAGACCATCACGGGTGATTTGCTGTGTTTTATAAATGCTGATTGATTGATTAACCACATCATGTAATCCATCTCAGAAGACACCGATCAGGAACATGCAACAGAAGCAAACAATGTAGATATGATGAGAAACAACAAAACACACTACATGAGACACCAATGAGAAACAAACAATGTAATCCCCCAAAAGATAGCATTATCCCATCCAACCACAAACTCAAGACTGATCTACGTATGAAGCATCTAACTGCCCTCAACTGCTCACCTCACATTATAGACTCTGCAAGATCTCTGGGAATTACAATTGACAAGCACCTGAACATGCAGATTGCATCAGTACTGCAACCAAAGGAGAGAATTATCAGTTGAGCATATTAAGGACATTAAGACCTTTCCTCCCCCATGACGACCTCAAATCAGCGGTCCAAGCTCTAGTTATTCCCAGGAAGGACTATGGAAGCTCAACCCTTTGTGGCCTTCCTAGGTCCAAGCGGGTGCCTCCAAGGGACTCTCCTAACACTGCTGCCAGGATCATCACAGCAACAAAAAGAAACAAACACATCTCCCGGATCTCACATCCTTCAATGGCTCCCATATGAGGCAAGAATCCAACTAAAAATGGCTTACATGACTCGCAAAGCCGTACACTTCGGCACACCAAGATACTGGGCACAACAATTAGAATTACCTGGTGGAGGCAGATCCATCTCGAAGCACCAGCACCTTGTTGCTAAAACCACATATATTCCACAAACAAAAAAACGTGCAACAGATCCTTCCCTGGTATTGCGCTGAAAATGTGGAACTCCCTGCCTCCGAGATTCATACTGATCCCTTCGGCTGCATCCTTGAAAAGAAATTCAAATAACTACTTAGGAGCAAATGCCTGCTCGAGGTTCACACATTTCGACTCTTGTTCTTCACCCATGATCATTATTTGTCAGTTGTATATCTCCCTTTTGACTTGTCCGATGGAGGCTGTTGTCCTCTGTTTTCTATTTACACAGTTTGAACCTTTCTAATGCATTATGCTTTTCTCTTGTTTCTTACTTGTTACATACTTCAGATCACCTTTAAAGTGCTCTGATACCCTCAAGGGTCACATTTGTGCTATATAAAATATTATGAATAAATGTGTGCAAAACCCAACGTCAGCATGGCACGTTTACATGTCCCTCCTGTGAACGAAACACCCCCTCAACAGCATCTGTGCCATCATCTAGTTCACATGCAAAGGACGTCAGTGTCACAACACCTGCTGCTGTGCCTGAGATGTGGGTCTGCACGATGCCGGGTGTTGCACCGCTGCTGATATGCAATGGCCTTTATCATGCCTGCGATGTGGTTGGGGGTAAAATTTGCTTTGTTCAGCATTCCGTCCATAATTTGTTCATTTTGCTTTTGTTGCCCTAAGTGGGAAGGGTATGCAGAGATGTGGGTCCCATCCTCACTACACCACTGGATTCAGGCTATCCTGGCTGATGATACCCCGAAACCGGTCCCAGTATTCTGGCATGGCAATTCAAGCTGGACTGTTCCCATGAGGAACAGGGTCAAGACTGATTTGCATATGGCTAGGTCCAAGCTGGGGTGACATGGTGAGCAAAGGAACGATGGAATAAACCCAGATGTTTGTGACTGGCGGTGAACGTTTGTATTGTTCAGCATTCCTAGCATCATGTGTTCCTTTTGCGATGTGGGTCTGCACAGTGCCAGGTGTTGCACCCCTGCTGATATGCAATGGTCTCCTTCACGCCTGCGAAGTGGGTCTGCACGGCGCCAGGAGTTTCACCACAGCTGATCTGCAGTGGCCTCTTTCACTCTTGTGATGTGGTTCTTCTCGTGCCAGGTGTTTCACCGCTGCTGATATTCAATACCCTCTTTCACCGCTGCAATGTTAGTCTGCACGGTGCCTGGTGTTGCAGCACTAGTGATATGCAATGGCCTCCTTCAGGCCTGTGATATGTGTCTGCACAGTGCTAGGTTTTGCAGCGCTGCAGGTATGTAATGGCCTTTTTGACACCTGTGATGTGGGTCTGCTCGGTGTCAGGTGTTGCACAGCTTCTGATCTGCAATGGCTTCTTTCAATCTTGGCCTGCTGCGCTGTTCCTCGGCTGTTCGTTATGGACCCTGTTTTCTGTTACTTTGCTGTCTTTTCCTTTCTGGCTGTGGTTGTGTGTCATGTGGGGAGGTCTTTGCCAGAAACAGGACTAGCATTGTGGTAGTCTATCCAGCCCCAACCCATTTTCAGGTCCACACACACTCGTCTTGTGTCATCTGTCAGGGCTACTTTGAGTCGTGTGGAAATATGAGCATGTATGTGATCCCTGCCGCTTCGAGCCGCCTCTTCACTTACCGGAGTGAGAGCCTGTTTTGTTGAACTACAACTGTTGCTGGAATATGGATTTACCTTGAAAAAACAAAAGACAAGAGGCATTTTCAAAACAGGAACAGTTTGTTTAATTAAACGCTTCAGCCGGGAAACAGTCGGAGAAATGTGTCTAAAGACTCTCAACATACACAACATACATTCGTTCTGAGTGCCATTACATACAGTCTTTGGGGAACCATAAAACAATTGTGGAAAATTAGTACAGTTTGGTAAACATTATCTGCGCCATCTTGCCTTTTCCCCTGATGCCACACTTTTTGTCGTGCGCACCCGCCATTTTAGGTGCCTCGATCAGAACCACCCTTTTGCACGCCACTGGCCCCCAGCATAGCCCTTCGCCCTCACAAAGCCCGCACGCTGACAAACCCCCTCGCTCGCACATGCTTTGGGTCATAAACCCCTCTTCAGCGCAGCTCTGCCTCAGAACCCCATCCTGTTCCCAGCGCGACACCTCCCTTCATTCCTTTCATGGTCCCAGGCCCTTTTGATACAAACCCCCTTTTCCTGTGTGCCCGTTTGTCTTCCTCGTTCCCAGGCCGACACCTAGCTCTGCCGATACTGTTTATTGCCCCTCCCCGTACAGTAGAAAGCTTCCCTCATCAAAGGACCCCCGAGTTGATCAAAGCCCCCACCCTATGAGATCCGATCAAACCCCCACATTCCATGAATCGGCGGAATGTCCAGCTGCGCGATAATCATCACCTGTTGTGACCGGGGTGGGGACTTCAACTGTAAATGTGTGTGGGAACGGGCCTGAAGGGGAGATTCGGAGGATATCCTTTCATACTTCAAAGCATTACAAGACTGTGTTACCTGCAATAAAATTCATTTAACTGTGTATAAGAGGCCAGGCCTCAGAGATGCGGTTAGAGCACCTCAGGACGATACCTGCTGTCTGAACTGATGTGTTCTCCTCCGGAGAGAATAAACCTTGTTTCCTGCCTTCCCGTCTCCAGCGCCTGCCTCTTCATTGATTAATATTTTGTGGGTTAAAGAGGCGATACCGCCGGGCAAATATCGATTGTCCCTGACTTAGATTTCACAATTGGCGTCCCAAGCGTGGGGCCCATCAGCGACTCGTGGATCCAGTGGGAGAGGTCCTGACGACAGAGTGAACGACTGCAACGATCGGGAGAGCTCTTGCCCAATAGACCCTCGTCTGGCAGCCGATCATCCGAACTTCACTGGTTCCGAACAGACCTCTCTCGAGTGATCTACGGTCCTGACTGGGAACCATCAGGAGTGCCGCGAGGAATACGAGGAAAAGAGGACGATCGGGCGCTGGATTCGGAAGACAGGAAACTGTCCATACGGTCCGGGTAAGGTCGTGTAGACACGACGAATTGCGAAATAATTGTTTAATTGTTCAGAAAATACTAGTATTACTCTTTGTTGACTTATTTGGAGATTCACTGTCTGCATACGGAGAAACAGTAGGCTCTTTCTCTTTGCAAACAGTGAAGGATAGGTAACGCAGCCGTCGCGCCTATCTTTCTCCCCCACTGAATTGATTATTTATTAACGGATTATTTTCGGGAGATTCCCATTCCCACACTGATTAACTGTTTTTGACCCCGAGCTACTGTTCGCGGATTGTTTTCTGGAGATTCTCTGTCTACAAACAGGAAAGAACAGGTTCCCCTTTGCAGATAGTGAAAGGGTAGAGGACGCAGACCTTTTGCGGATCTACTTATTCTTCCCACTGGTCGTTTATTAATTGTTTTGATATTGGTTCATGAGGTATTCACTGCCTGCAAACAACGTAGAATAGAAATATTCTGTCTAGTCTTTGCACACAGTGATAAGATAGGCAGTGCTGACTTTTTGTCCCTCGTCGCGAGCTGTCATGTCTGTCTTCTCCCCACTGGTCGATAGCTGGTTCAGCCCGGACCGTTTATTAGAGGTGGATCATCTAGCTCCGCTGGAAGGCACCCCTAATAAAGACATGTTCATAAACTATGGATTAGTTACTATAGCCTATAGTAAACTATGGCACAGGTATACCAAAGAAAAGAAACAGTGGCCACTGATAGGATCCTTCGATCTTGATAAAATAGAAACGTTAGAAATAGCCCTTCGTGATAATAAGACAACGCCTATTATGCTCGACAGTCTCGGTATGTGGCGCAAAGAAGCAATGCAACGAAAGAAGAGAGACGAGGACAGAGCAGGTAAAGGAATATATCGACAGGACAACCCCAGGACACAACGTCCCGAAAGTAATCCCCCGACACTACGCACAGGACGGCCAGACTTAGGGCAAAGCCAATGTGCTTTTTGTAAATATGCCGGGCACTGGAAAGCCCAATGTCCGACTCTACTGAACGAGAGTAGGAACAGAGGACCGACAGGAATAACAGGCCGGCAGAAAGGGAAAAGGCGCGAGACAAAGATGAATCAGACTGACATGGACAGGCCAGATAGAACCACCACGTTCGATTATGCCCGATGGCACAGATTTCGCCAGGCCGATTTCAGCGACATGTTCGAGTCCTCATAGATCAAACAACGCTAAGACGGGAAACCCAGTCTAGCTCTAAATTAACAGACGACAAACCCCGAATAAAGCAAAAAGAATAATGTACACACGTGATCAAGCATTCTTACGTTTAGCCAAGTAGGGAAAAGTTTAGGGTATTTCGAGGTAAGGGTTACACAAGTATCCTCCGCCGAGAGGACTAGGGATATTGCCAATGTTTGAAAACCTACTACCTCCTTTTTCCGCATCCTTATAGGCATATAACTAAAAACTGCCCCATTGCTCTAACGATAAGTATGCGCAGCATACAGAAAAAGATAATTATGGCCAATAACTGTTTTATGTTTGTCTTGGGTCTTTGTATATAATACTTGTACTGTCTCCCCGTCTGAGTTTGTGTGTACGTGATGCATGAATCTACGTCATCCCTCCGCCTGTGTTTCCGTGTTACTTAACTTCTGTTAACAGAAGCTTTAGCATGAAACAACCTGGAAAGAAAGGAATGGGAAAACGAAATCAGTAGGCCACTGATGAACATGAACTTTTATTTAACATAACGAGCAAGAAACAATAACAATACGTAATAATAACACCTATTAGTGCCCTAACAACAGGAAACGTTAGAAACAAGAACGGTAAACTGTAGAAAATGAAAGTCAGCAGAACATCCGCCCCCCCCACTCTGGAAACTTCCAAGGTAGGGCAGGGTTGCGGCTACGCCCAGCCGGCAGCAACCCATATAAGGCGGGTCCTGCTGCCAACAGTCGGCCAGGAAATCGTAACATAGGGTGGAGCCGGAGGAGAGACAGGGGCCAGCGGGACCCAGCCAGGGGATCGCCTTGACCACACTGGAGAGTTTTAGGGGGGGGAATGTCTATGTCCTCGACCCCCCCCTCTCTCTCTCTCCCAGTCCGGCCGCGGTGGCACGTGACAGTTGCAGATAGTCCCGCCACATGCTCTCCCGGTCCGGCCCCCAATGGCCAGGGACTGGGGGCCAACTAGATCGGGCTGCAGCCGATGAGCCAAGGAACCCGTTCATGGGGCCAGAGCAAGGGGCGTCCGGCCGACATCCACCGGAAGCCCGGCCCAGAGACGGACGGGACACTTCTTTCTTTTCTCCTCCGTAATGGCAGCACGGAACAGGCACTGTGGCGCCAATACCTGCGCAGCACCGAACATGCCATGGTGGCACCCCGATACTTGCGCAGCACGGAACATGCACTGTGGCGCCGATACTTGCGCAGCACCGAACATGCGCCGCAGGTGGCCATACTTCCGCAGCACTGGGCATGGGACTTGTGGAGCACGGGATGTGGAGAGGCCATCGTGCATGCCCATGAAAGAGAGCGGCATGGAGTGCACCGGGAGAGGGAGACGGCGCGAACGAGTCTCCCTCGCCCCCCCAGGTGGGGGCACCACAGCTGCACCCTAGCCGAATGTCCTGCTTCCACAACACGGAGTTCCATTTCTTTTTCCCCAAAAAGGTCTCTTCCACTCTCGCAGACTCGACGAGGGGGGCTGCTGCAGGGCCTCAAAATGACGTCTGGGTCCCCTGGAAGGCGGGTCTAGGCCGCTAGAGTAACTTTGACCAGCAATGTAACTCGGGCGCTTGCCCTCCGGGGCACGAGCCCCCACCTCCGACGGCATCTCCACAGCCTTGAAGATTCTACAAAAGTCCCAGGAGCCCTCGGCCCCTGCAGGCTTCCGGTGAGGGACAACTGCCTTGATCGCTAACGAAATAAGCATGACATAGCCACTCCTTCTGTTAGCATGAATTCTTGAACTGCCGAAAAGGACTCTGATCCAACTGCCGGTTGTAGGAAACATTTTTCCTTGATACTACTTCCGGACTGACCCGGCCCCGCCCAAAATGGCGCCGGTAACAATAGGAACTTACGAACACCTCGTGGTGTTTTCTTTTGCTAAAAAGACTCGATGTTCCGAGATATGTTATGATCCTTTGTACACTTGACGGAAAAGAGGGAGGATTCACTCGACGAACATGTAACAGGACCACGTGAAAAATGTTTTTTTTCAATGTACGATTCATTATGATATTATCATAACTGACATGTAACCTCGCTTATGACACACACCCATGGTATACCTATAGGAAATTTGATTGCAACTAGTCCAACTGTGTTTCCAACTATGAAATGAATGCCCCTTGATCCCTCAACTATTCGATAGACGTTTTTAGTTCCCTGCAAATGAATGAATAAACCTTTTTAACATGTTTTTAATCCTACAAAATAGCCCCCCCCCTACTGTACGCACTTTAGCCATTGCCGTGTCCGACCAACCACGATCGCACTGTCATATCAACATGCTGAACGATTGTGCAAATAAAGGTTTTCCAAACTATGAAATGGGTATTGCATGCTTTTTGTAAAATGTGGGATCAGCGGGAGAGATTTTCTGTGCACCCTACTCTGCTCTCTCTTTAAGGTTATTAGAAGATGGTTGCCCAGCCCCGGATGGAGGATCGAATCTAAGACCCGATACTCTGCCTTCAAATATGCGACTGACTCAGGGACTCGCGCATGGAGAAAGACCTCGACTTCTGAGGATGGGTAAAGCGAAACGGTGTAAATGATGGAATATAAAGGATGGGTAAAGTGAAACGATGTAAATGATAGAATATTATAAAGATACGACACTCAAAGGTACTAGGGAACAGAGTTGACCGAAGAGCTGATAAACCTTAGAACATCGCAGCGTTGAAAGAGATTTAAGGACCCCGATTGCTAAATACACCTACCAACTAGAAACCTCAAGCTAAGTGCTTCTGATTCTCTAACGTTTCCCTACTCACAGCCTATAAGGACACACTGCCCCCCCCCCTTGGCTCCAGAAACCAAAACCCCAGGGATTCTATCCCGAGGAGATAAGACGAGTATGAGGTAAGTAAAAGACTTTCGTACCCGTGCTTTTGATATGCTCGAATGTTGTCCCCCCTCCCCTCCCCTCTTTTCCTCCCCCTACAGGCCACATCGGAATCACGACCGAGGTATGGTGAAGATCTGAAGCCTCGCCATGTCTGATACACGAAGCGGACTAACACTGCCAGGTGGCACCTAAGCACACCCACAACACTGCTCTTGTAACGAAAGAACCAATAAGTTGTATGACATGATGAAGAACGATCACCCTTAATCCGTGTTGCGTGAATGGACACATGTCACGTATGTCTGAAACTATGAGAGAATGTTTGTGTATGACTGAAGCGTTGACTTAACTGGTCAAAGGACTGAGAATGCAAGAAATGCGACACAATGGTGCCCTTTTTACTCGATGCATGTCCCCTGTACCCGGCCTAATGCTCGTCCATCCCAAACTGCATGCTTTCAAAATTCTAACACAGACCCGTAATGTCTTATGTTGTGTAATGCACTGAATAGCCTATCTTAATACACGGCCACTCCCCATGTCGCACGTGTACTATTTAGCCTTTTGTTGCACATCTCTCTCTCTCTCTCTCTCTCTCTCTCTCTCTCTCTCTCTCTCTCTCTCTCGCTCTTCCGAACGACTAGCACCTAAATTGGCAAACCGCCACCCCTAGTGCACCACCCAATGGGCTCCAAATACCGCAAGTATTTGCACAAAATGTATCCTAAATAAAATCACCCTGACGCCGTGTCACTACCTCTCCTTTCTGCTAAAAATTGATGAAACCGAGAATTGGCCATAAGGGAAAGGACAGGTAAGACGACTGAGGTTCCCTAATCTGACCCGTAATAAGGGAACTACATGTCAGCGGCTTCTATGACAAAAAAGATGCCTCAGATAACGCGACCTTCCCCGTCCCGAATTGTCGCAATACCCAAACAGTAAAGGTGATCGAAACATCCCCATCTTCCCAGAACGCCCCAGTTTTGTATCAGCTGCCCCAGACGAGAGTTTTAAAACTGTCCCTCACCCCCGGTTGTAAGAGATGGGTCGATTTACGACTAACGCAGGCCAGCCATTGTTCCTAGAAATGATTTGTTGATAAGCAAACTACAGAGTTTGGAATTCGAGAAATATCACTGAACGCTTACCAACTGAACTGTGGCCTTCTGCTAAATAATGCCCTTATAACACAAAGCAAGATGATAGTCCCTTACCACAGTTTTCTATGTCCCTAGTCGCTTTCCATAAGACCCCGGTTTTTAATTAAGTAGTCAGGATGTAAGAGGCTATGTAGGAACTAGAATGATGTTTGCAAAGTTAAGATTAGACCGAAGTGAAGAAATCGTTGCAATGAACCCTGTTGAAAGTAAAATGTTTAGCTGAAAGGCAGGATGCATTGATAGAATGAAAAATGTTTAGCCTATGTTCGCCCCTGAGAAAGATACCTATCAGACCATGGTGATAGCACACTGCACCCTTTTTTAATATAAAGCCCTGGAGAACGGCATAGCTTTGTAAGGCTCGTATTAGGAAGGTGGGTCTCCGTCAGAAGAACTGACGTAACTGTAATGCAATAAAAGGTACCAGATCTCGTACCACGGCCGACAAACACCAAAGAAATAGTTGCGAAGGAAAGTTATAGTAAATCCAGCAAGCCCATCATCAATCATTTATATGTTAGTTGTGAACCCCAATATAACGGACGTTTCCCATTTGCCTGGAGCTGGGAGAGAAATAGACTTATGTGATTACCTTCCTCTGCCAATTCTCTAAAGACTGTCTTTTCAAACTCATTTAAGGGTACAACTGTCGGAGGAAAGAAGGACCGGATGTGGGAGCACGTGGCCTGACTACAGATTATGGAACATCTGCGACATTGGCCAAGGCGAGACCGCGACAGTAAGGAGCTGCAGGACGAGGCACTGTTTTCGACAAAATGAGAGGAAAGGGCTGACCTGATGCCCCTGCTCGATGTTCAACGTATGCCGAAAAGTCCCCGCTCTCTGAACTCGGTCATGAGCCCGCCTACCTGAAATTTTCCGTCCCCCTAGTCTGTTCCCGATCTGGCCCTGCTCCATCCCCCCCCTTTTTTCCCCGACCTACCCTAAAGGACTGCTCACACACACATCTCTTCCATCTGAACTTTTTGACAATCAACTCAAAGGACACAGGGCGAAAAGGACCTTTTTGACCAGAAACGCGAGGAAAAGGTCGTGCCCTGCAACGCGGGACCTAGAATAGAGCTGGACCCGTAGCTCCACCGCCGGTGCTCCACAGTGCCAACAGAAGACGACAAAGAATGCTGAGAACTCACTAACTTCGAACATTGACACCCTTAATTATCGTTTCTACTATGTCTCATTTCTCTCCCAGCCACCATTGTATTGATTATGCTCCAACCAAATATGAACAGAACTTACATATGTAATGACCTATCAGTTTACATTCCGAACGACTATAAGTATCTATGAAATGTACTCAATGCTCTCACTACAGAATCGTTTTTGTCCGATATTGCATTACTATGACTTTCCTGCAAACGAGTTTTATCGATAGACCCGCCTCCCAAGACGAAAGATTTTAAATGTAATGTTTATAGCTCCTTCACCTGGGTACCTACTTCTTTTCTTATGACCACCACAGTAGACATGAATAGGAAATAGGCCAGCAAGATGTCTTGGATATGTTAAAGGGAGGACTGTGGAAAATTAGTACGGTTTGGTAAACATTATCTGCGCCATCTTGCCTTTTCCCCTGAAGCCACACTTTTTGTCGTGCGCACCCGCCATTTTAGGTGCCTCGATCAGAACCACCCTTTTGCACGCCACTGGCCCCCAGCATAGCCCTTCGCCCTCACAAAGCCCGCACGCTGACAAACCCCCTCGCTCGCACATGCTTTGGGTCATAAACCCCTCTTCAGCGCAGCTCTGCCTCAGAACCCCATCCTGTTCCCAGCGCGACACCTCCCTTCATTCCTTTCATGGTCCCAGGCCCTTTTGATACAAACCCCCTTTTCCTGTGTGCCCGTTTGTCTTCCTCGTTCCCAGGCCGACACCTAGCTCTGCCGATACTGTTTATTGCCCCTCCCCGTACAGTAGAAAGCTTCCCTCATCAAAGGACCCCCGAGTTGATCAAAGCCCCCACCCTATGAGATCCGATCAAACCCCCACATTCCATGAATCGGCGGAATGTCCAGCTGCGCGATAATCATCACCTGTTGTGACCGGGGTGGGGACTTCAACTGTAAATGTGTGTGGGAACGGGCCTGAAGGGGAGATTCGGAGGATCTCCTTTCATACTTCAAAGCATTACAAGACTGTGTTACCTGCAATAAAATTCATTTAACTGTGTATAAGAGGCCAGGCCTCAGAGATGCGGTTAGAGCACCTCAGGACGATACCTGCTGTATGAACTGATGTGTTCTCGTCCGTAGAGAATAAACCTTGTTTCCTGCCTTCCCGTCTCCAGCGCCTGCCTCTTCATTGATTAATATTTTGTGGGTTAAAGAGGCGATACCGCCGGGCAAATATCGATTGTCCCTGACTTAGATTTCACAATGTAGATCTTATGTCATAGGAAGGAATGTGGGCTTAGTCATGGAACCGTAAATGAGACCACCTGATGCGAATGCAGGGGGTCTCGACCTCGTGTGGACACAATGAGGGCCAGTGGCTGCAGTGTCCAGATGTCCGGTATGGGGAGAGCTAGATCTCGGCATGCTAGATCTCTGCATGTACTGTGTCTGCTGTGCTCTGATTGGCTGAGTGTTCCCAATATCATGCGGCATCTGACTTTATTGGGTTCAGGAATGCTCGCACTCCTCCAGCCATGTGTGCTTTATTGGGGCCCATCGCCTGCGACCATTGTGGTCTTGGTGCCTATCGGTGGGACTAATCAGGGTTTTTCCTGTCCGCGTGTTTGTCCGGCAGAATACGTGCCACCCCACCTGTGATCTGTCAATCAGTAGCCTGAGGCCTTGGTCACTAGCCTGCCTGACCACTTATTTCTTACTCGAGGTTGATGGAGAGGTCATCTCAGGAGATGTCGACAATAGCTACTCGATCTCACGTTTGAATACACATGTGTTGTTGCATAGATTGACATCAATATTACCTCGTACATATAATCAGGAAACAACATACATTTGACGTCATCTATTTTCATGTGTCTTCCATGTACCACTGGTCTCAGAGGAACCCGTGGCGGTGGTGGTCTGGCAGGGACCCGATGTGCACATTCAATCATAAAAAAAAATTACAAAAAGAGTGAGGTGCTGCTTCGTGCTGTATCTAGTGTTTGGGGGACACTATCAGCTCTGGTGGTATTTCCTGTAGAGAGAGGGTGATAGAAATGTCAGCCTTTGGGTGGTCTTCAGGGCCAGACTGGCTACCGGGCGTTTTGGCATGCTGCCGAGCTGGGGGCTAATTTCACTGCAGTGGGGGCTGATTTCGTTGATGGGGACCTGTGTGTGCTTCGAAATAAATAAAGCAAAACGAATGTTTTTCAGCACACGCAGGTCCCTATCAACGAAATCAGCCCCCAGCTCGGCAGCATGCCAAAACGCCCGGTAGCCGGTCCGGCCCTGGTGGTCTTCCCTCAGACTATTTGACTTACTCCTCCATATTTTCCTGATCTCCTTTCTGTTGGCCTTAAGACTCTGTGCGTTTTACCACTGCTAACCAGTGCTAAACTGCATGTGCTCATGCCTTAAAGTATGGTAACAATGGCTTATCCCTCAATTGGCATATTTTATTTACTTAGTATTATTACCTGTGCCCAGGGCCTGTAAATTAAATGCTACTAGTAGGAACGCAGCTATGATTGTGCCACATACTTAAGTAGAACTTTAGACATGTCTCAAGTCATCCACTGTATCCTGTGTGTGCAGTTTACACCGCCATGTCAACATGGCAAAATAAACCTCTTGCCGGGCCCAAATTCTTCTTTTTAACACACATAAGTCACCCCTAGGGTGGTCTGTACACAGACCAGAGGACAGGATGCAGTGTATTTAAAAAGTAGGTCAAATACGTTTAAGTCTTACATGTCGTGGTCATGAAAAACTCTCCAATTTGTTTTTCAATACTGCAAGACCTGCCTGGCCCAAAGGATAACATTGGGTTTACCTTATTATTTTTAATAAGGTATAACTTCAAATTGGTAGAAGATAGGCAGTTTATGTTTGATGTCTTTGGAATCGTAATTAAAAACTATCTTTAATGGTAAAGTGGGATTTTAAGTTAGAAGTTTGAAACTTTCGCTTTTGGAAGGTTGGCATTTTTCTACGTTAGCCATTTTGTCCCTGTAGCCTGTCTCTTGGTCACATGATTAGGTGTAGTTGTTGGCTGTGAGAAATTGGGTGTTGGTTGACTGGGGTGTGAACCCTAAGCAAGCAACAGCAACAATTTCTCGCAGAGTCAACCACAAAAAGTCACTAAATTAACCTGTGCTTAATCCTGGGGAGCTTGTCACAAAAAGCAGCCAGGCTTAACTTAGAGGCAATGTGGAAAGCATTTAGGAAGCACAGAAACAGTAATAAAGCGAAAACACAACACAAGAGAAATCCCACACCAATTTAAAAAACTGGGGTACATTTTTATAAGTGATTTGACACAAATAAATGCCAAAATTCCAATCAGTAGAACTGGACTTATGAGCTTCAAAAGTTTTTAGTGAAAACTAGCACCTAAAAGATCAAAGCTCCATCTAGTCACATGAGACCGGATCAAAGTCTAAAAATATGAACGACCGTGATGGAATGAGATTCAGAAACAAGAAGTGGATTGAGCCCAGTCAGGGCTTACATTAGGACTTAGACAAAATTTTGAGAACAATTATTTTGGAGGTAAAGTTCTGCAGGAGGTGTCCGAAACGGGAGCGTTGTTGTCAGATAGCCTTGGGTCGCAGGCACAGTGAAGATTTCTAAGTTCGGACATAGTCTCTTTTTTGGAAGTCGAAAATATCCAGTAAAACGAGACAGCAGGCTGTAGCTTAAGAAAATTCCATGAGGCCAGGTACCCCTTTAGCCAAGGGCCGCTAAACAGGATTTGCTGCTGCGGAGAAGAACGAAGCGGGAGAGGCAGAAAAGTCAATATGACCGGCGATGCACCTCGCTGTGATAGGTAAGCAAGTTAGTTTAGGTCTCCTTCTAGTTCTCAGAGCAGTTTTAGCCAAAATATTCTGTCTTCAATTTTGGGATTTGGGCGTCTGGGCACCTTGGGCCTGATGAAGCAAAGCTTCGCATATTTTGCGACCTTGCTGTATTCAAGAACCTCGTTTATGTGTAACAAGGTAATAAATGTACGTCTTACTAACATTTATATTAAGTTTGAGTAAAGTTTATGAAGCTTGCTTACGTGTATTTCTAATGCATTTAATCCGTGTACTTAAAAATGGCCGCCGCTTGTATTTTAGTTACTGCGCATGCGTCAGCCACACTCACGTGTCCTGACGCGTCTGCAGAAGTGGAGGGAAATTTATGCGCATGCGTAATACATAGCTGTGCCCATCATGTGGTACTGCTCGTGCCACTGCTCTTGTGCCTGTTTCCATGTAGCTAACACTTAGACTGCATAAGTATATGTTATAATGATAAGTTGAAAATACAACCCTGTGAATGTGATTTCATAACGTTATTTCTGTGTATTAATTTGTTCTCGCTTACTTTTCATGTACCGCGGGGAATGGGGGTCCAAACTGATTGGGAGCCATATTGACGGTCTCTTCTGCGCATGACCAGAGAATACTGAAAGGTGGCCGCTTTGGACAGTGGAACTCAGCCAGCTGGCAGCCACAGTCAAGATGCGCCTGGGAAAGCCACCTCTGCGCTACGAGAACGGCGAATGTTGCTCCTCATGTGTTACAATGTTAATTTTCACTCGTATTTCTGCACAATTTCTCATGAGAACCCCAATCTCTCTAGGCGGTACCCAAGTATGCTAATATAGGCTCGAATTAGCGTGTTCTGATTGGTGTGTTACCCAAATCCTACTTTAGGACCAATCCAAATTGAGGGATTCTGACACTTTGCAACATTGGGGGGTGGTACACCGTCCCAAAAGAGTATATCTACCCTGGGTTTACCTAGGGAATTGTCCGACTTGTCTGGTTTAGCTGACCTGTCACTGACCCATCGTACTCAATAGGTGACTGAAGATACAGAGAGCTGCGGAGCACTCTGTCCGAAATTGACCATAGACTGAGGTTCTACTGAACCTTAAAGTGCTGGCGAAGCACTTTGCTGGGAGTTCGTTGACCCAATCGGGGTCTTGATCGATAGCTGCAGAGAGGGTGGAGCGCAGGCGTTGCTTCCAAACTGTGGGTGCGGTCCTGTCCTGAGCGGTCCTGTCCTGAGGGTTTGCTGTCCTGTCCTGAGGGTCCTGTCCTGATTTCCTAATCTGAGGGTATCCTGTCCTGTCTGGGGTGTCCATTCTGCACCTGCTGTCTTTGAGGGGTATCCTTCCTTGAGGGTTTCCTGTCCTTAAACTGACCCGTGGCCAGGGTTTGGTTTCCACACCAGTCTAGGTAAATACTGCTCTAAGTTCTTTAAACTTGCACCTTTCTATATTTCTACCTTTTGCTAAAATAAAGTGACACCTTTGCATATGTTGATTTTCCATGCTTTTACCGCAAACTATTGAACGAAAGTCATCTGCATATTTTCATGATATGTTCCCATGTCTCTCAATCTTTTAGAGATTATATTTTGCATTGCTGTTTGTCATTTTCTGATATGGTCTAGAATCTCCTTACCTAGACTGTTTAAAGGTCCCTTTACTTTAAGTTTAGCGTGTTACTCTTTATAGGCCCTCCTATAGTAACCCATGCATAGTCTGTCCATGCTTAAACATTTCTGAGATTATATAGTATTTTTCCCAATTGCATTTCATATTGCATTTGAATGGTTACCCTGTCGTTATTTCTCTATAGCTATATAATTTACATTATTTTGGTTATTGATTGCCTCATTCTAGTGTACCTCATGCTTGATGATAACGAACTTTAGATAAACATTTTAAAACTTCCAGTTGTCCGTGGTCATTTAAACAATATTGAATGTCATTTGAAATTGCATTTTGCTGCCTTTCCTTTTACAGCTAGGCCCCTGATCCATTGAAGTCATAGGTACCCGTGTCGGTGGATGGTAAGTCGGGTACACTGAGTCATAACAATAGGGAACACACACACAATTGGTAGCAGCCCGTGAAGTCGCCTGGTCAATGAATAGTGTGAATTGAAAGTATATGGGCCCTGAAGCCGGAAACGGCGTAATCATTGGCTGGGTGACCTCGCGCGCTCTACCAGGCCCCATAACCAAGGGTCAAGGAACAGTGGAACACCTCTTGGGGGTTCAGGACTCAGGCTGGGTCAATTTGCAGGTTCAAGTTGATGGGAGCATTTTGTGTCCCTGTGGCTCAGAACAACAAGCCAGCATACTAGCCATTGGAGTCATTCTGGTAGTCCTGGATTCTGGTGACGATGCAGGGCTCAACAGTGGTTCTGGCTTCTGAGAGTTTAAGGCAGGTTCCATGCAACAAAGCAGTCTTTCCAGGTGCAGAAAAGCAGTCTTGCAGAGTGCACAGCAGGTCACAGCGTTATGCAGTCCTCCAAGTGTCATTCCAGCAGGTTCAGGACTGAACTGAAGAGTTGGTGTCTGAGGTCCTATTTTTATACCCTGGTGCCCTATTCTGGAAGGTGGGAGAAGCGTATAGACAGTGGCTTTGAAGTGCATGGAATTTCCTGTCTCCCCTGCACAGACTCCAAGCTGCCTGAAGTGATAATCTGGAGGTGATTAGGTCCTTTGGGTGAAGGAAGAGCACTCCCTATTCAGTTGCAAGTGGGGCTGTGCTCAGCTCAGCTCAGACCCCCCACCCTGCCAGCAGATGGGCTATTCAGGCACACATAATACCTCTATTGTGTGATGGTAAGGGAGGAATTCACAAAGTCTAACTGTCAGTTACACCCAGATATGCTGCCCAAGGCAGGCTACAGGCACAAAAGGGCTAAGCTTTCCAAAAGTATACATATGACGATGTAGGGTCCTTGTTACCCAGCTAGATTGGGCCTCTAATAATATTGTAAGCAACAAATGGATCTAACTGCGATAGTTAACACGTGAATTGATTTTCACATTTAGGGCCAGCGAATCAATTGGCTGGACCCTTGTATTTATTAACAATTTTTCATAACCATTGTAGAATATCACATAACTTCTTACATACCAAAAACAGAGGGCCCGATTCACAGAATGAACTTAAGACAAAATCCTAAACGTACTACCATTTTGTTATTCACAGTATGCACTTTCTACTTTTGGCATTCACAGAATGAACTTACTACTTTTGGTGTTCACAGAATGAACTTACTACTTTTGTTATTCATAGAATAGACTTACGACTACTAACTTTACGTCCACACCTGGCCTGGAATTTCCACCCAGGATCGGAAATTACGATTCCGGGCCAGAATTTCTGACTCTATGTCGGAATTTCCGAGTCCGGGACGGAATTTCCAATTCTGGGCCGAAAGATACGATCTGTGGCCGTTGATCATTTTAGCCACGGATAAACACCTGTCCAAGTGCCTACCATCCCCACCATGGATCAGCTGGCTCACTGCAGCCAATCCTAGCCCTGCTGCATGTATAAATGCAGAGAAGACACACACAAACCCTTTCAACATGTCACTGAATGTGGTTGTTGCACTGCCCCTTGCCATGCGCCAACACTACTTGAGGAAGAGGAGGAGAGCAGAAAGTGGAACAACCTATTTGGAATGTCCAGCCAAGATGTAAGAGCCAGGTACCGTTTCCCTTCTGAAGTCATCCTGAATATGGTATGTGAGTGGGAGCAGGAACTGGACTCTGTGACCTGCTGCTCACATGCAATACCAGCATACCTCAAGATCCTTTCTACTTTCAATTTCTATGCCACTGGGTCTTTCCAGAGGGTCTCCAGTGACCATGTGGGCTTTTCCCAGGCGAGCCAGTCGCGGTGCCTGCATCAGGTACTGAGATGTATCACTGTTAGAGCCCCCAACTACATCAAAATGCCACATACACTGGCCATGAGACAAAGGGCAGCAAGAGATTTCTATCTCCTTTCACAATTCCCACGTGTGTTGGGTGCAATTGATTGCACCCATGTGGCCCTTCAGCCTCCCTGCCACATTGCACACATCTTTAGCAATAGACACCAATGGTATTTCATCAATGTGCAGGCTGTCTGTGATGCCAGTGGGAGGTTCATCAATGTGCATGCACTGTTCCGAGGCAGTACCCATGACAGCTTCATATTCCGCATGTCACCTCTTGCCCGGCGGATGGCTGCTGGAGAATTTGGCAACATGTGGCTACTGGGTAAGTACCGAGCACTAAAAATTAGTGATATGTGTCATTGAAATGTCTGATGCCCCCCAATATTAACTATTGTACAATAAGAATCCCGGCCCAACAGACACTGCATGTACGAACGTATAGATCATGTCCTGTGCAAATCAAAGAGGGAATTGTAACCAACTGCCCTTTTTTCCCTCCTCAGGTGACGCTGGCTATGCACTCTCTCCACATCTCAACAATAGGGCGCACATACGGACTTGAGCCATCATAGAGCGCAATTTTGGTCTGCTGAAGTCGCAATTCAGATGTCTCGACCGTACAGGGTGGGTGCTGCTGTACTCCCCAGAAGTTGTATGCAAGATCATATTAGCCTGTTGTGTTTTGCACAACATTGCTTTAACGCATGGCTTACACATACCTCTGGAACCTCGGCTAGTTCTGAATCTGGGAAACCGGGCCATTGCACATATCCGAGGTCAGGGCATGCAAGTCCGTGATCACCTCGTTACCACGTTTTTCACATGAGCAACCTGTAGTGTCATGGACAAAATGTGGTTTGTTGTCTGTTGTCAATGGTGAAACTTGGATAGACACGACTGTGTCAATAAATTCCATCCTGAGACGACTTTGCAAGCCACACCAACTTCATGTAAATCACAGCCGCTGACAGTAGTCAAAAGGTGGAGCGTGCCTCAAGTCATGTGCCCATGTCAGCGGTCAGTGTAGTGGATGTCCCTGAAAAGAACTATTCACGCAGATGACAAACAATACATGTCCTGAGAGACCTACTTGGACCTCATGAGGATGGGTCACTTAATCACAAAAGGCCATAACCATTGCATACTCAGGCCTGTGACCTCAACAGATTTGACTCCCCCACAAATGATGGGCCCAGAACGTGAGTGATGTTGTCATGGGTGAATCAGGCACCATAGGGCAGATTTACAATAACTGGCGCATCCCTGCATATCAGCAGGGATGCGCCAGTTATTGTGCGCCATGGCAGACACCTCTTGTGCCACCATCTACAAGATTTCACTCAGTCACTTTTAAGGCCATGCTGCGTCACACCATGGGCAAGAATAGACAGATGTGTGATGCATCTGCTGCCGTAAAGGTGACGCATTGCTGGAGTCGCGTCGCAAGCGCGAGGCAGCTCCAGTAAGGCTCAGTTGACCCTATGCCTAACATGCTGCGTCAATCCTTACACCTGCTTCAAGCAGGCGCAGGGTTTTGACGCAGCATGGCCTTAAAAGTGACTCAGTGAAATCTTGTAGATTTCACTCAGCCACTTTTAGGAGGTGTTCCTGCGCCGGAAGGCCCCCCCTGTGCCGGAACGTCCACATGTGGCGCAGGGCTTTACAACGTGACGCATCTCCCAGATGCGTCATGTTGTGAATACCCAGCAGCATGGCACTTGCTTTGCACTGCCGCTGCATCAGACGCAACAGCGGCACAAATGTGGCGTACGGGGCTTGTAAATCTGCCTCCATGTGTCTATGATAAATCCACACTGCTCCACCCCAATGTCACGTAACACATCACCCAACTCTGGACTCAATATGGACTACATGTACCATAATGCAAAGTAGGAGAAAATTAAACTGGGGTTTGATAATGTGTAGGGGTGGGCGGAATTTGCGTAATCCCGTTACACAACTCTTTGCGAAAATGTCAAAAATCTCCGCAAACACACGGAAATGTCACGTAGATGCGGAGGTGCTTTTCCCCCCTGTTCGCGATATTTTCAGCGTGAACGCGTTGGAAATGTCTCACCAACTTGCCCATGCGGTTGCTTATGAGCACAGCCATCTTGTTTTCACTTATTCCGCCCGCTCACGATGCTTATTTCCTGTTCCGGGTCGCGCAATGCATGCTACGTATTTCCTGTTCGGGAACGCTATTACGCGTTCGCGACACATTTTGTGTGCACGGGGGAAAATATCGTGCAAGCTTGCCCACGCGGTCGCAATGTGCGCGGCCATCTTGTTTTTTACTCTATTGCTATGGTTCTGGGGCCTGCTTTTCAATCCTCTCTGTATCTTTTCAATCATTTGTTTGTGGAAACTTTTTTTGATCTTTTTTATTTATTATCTCTAAGACTATTTTCCTGATTCTATATTTTTTGTTTTTGTCTACTTTTGGTGTGTTTTTTAACTACTTTTTCACTCTTTATCTATTACCTGCTTTTTCCATTTCTTTTACTTACTTTTTTAATTTTTACCTTTTCTTTCCCGCCCCGCCTACCCCAGAACCATGTCAAAAGGCAACAGGGCTCGACGCCGTATTCATATCCGTGACCGCTTTCCTTGCGGAAGGCGGCACCCACAAGGGGTGCAGGCACGGGCCTTATTTGGGGAGGTGGAGTTGGCTGCACTGGTTTTCTTTGTGCAGCGCCACCTCCCCTTAAGCCTGGCAGCAGGCGGCAGGCCTGGGTCTGGGTCCCGGCTCCGGGAGCATCGGCAGCAGTGGGGAAAGGTGCGCCGGACAGTGTTTCGCTGCTCTGGTGTCCGACGCACACAGAACCAGCTGACGCACAGGTGGTCCAATATCCTGGACCGGGAGCAGGACCTGCTGGACCTGCTAGGAGTGGAGGTCCTGGGTCTTGGTGAGTAACTATTTAATTATTAATACTTTGGGGCCGATTCCAATTTCGTCCGGAAGGGCTCCGAACCATGTTCAGAGCCCTTCCGACTGAATTGGTCAGTGCCGGACGGATTCCTTCCCGACCAAGCCATTCCGATGGGCTCGGTCGGGAAGGAATCCGACTCGGATTTCTGGATTGCAGACGACAGGCTCGGAGAGCCTGTCCGCAGTCCGGAAATCCTCCAGTACTCCCCCAGTCGCCTCAGATAGCTCTCATTGGCATCAGAATCGTCATCCACGGAGTGGATGGACCTGTAGTCATCATTTATTTATTTATTTAAATTTATATAACAGCGCGCAGCTACCCCAAGGGGTTTCCCGGCACCGACAGAAGAACAACAGAGACAGAAAGAGACTATTGGCTGAAAAGCCAAGTTTTGATAGATCTGTGGGAAAGTCAGAAGGTCAGTTTGTAGGCAGAGGGGCAGTGGAAGCGCATTCCACAAAATGGGGCCGAGGTAAGAGAAGGTACGCCCTCCCATATGAGCCAGTCTGACTCTCAGGACTTGGAATTTCTCTTGAGTAGAAGATCTGAGAGTGCGGGAGGGAACATAGGGGGTGGCCAGCTGTTGTACATAGTCCGGAGCCTTAGCATGCTTAATGCGGAACATGTACGTGAGGGCCTTAAACTTGACTCGATTCTCCACTGAAAGCCAGTGGAGATCGATCAAATACCTGGAAGCGGAGACAATTTTGGGAACTCGACAGAACAATCTAGTGGCAGAGTTTTGTACTCGCTGTAGTTTACGAGATATTTCTTTGTTGACACCCAGATAAAGAATATTACCGTAATCCAGTCTGGAAGTCACCAGGGCCTGGACCACAGTACGCTGGGTATGAAAGGGGAGCATCCACACAATCTTCTTTAGCCATTTCAAAATGGTAAAACAGGTGGCAGCAACCTTGGTAACTTGCTGCCGCATGTAGAGAGAGTCATCCATGATGAAGCCAAGGTTGCGCACCTGAGTAGCCGGTTGAGGTAGCGTACCCATTTCTGGAGGCCAATGTTGAGGGCCCCAGAGACCACGATCCTTGCCAAGGATCAGAACCTCAGTTTTGTCGCCATTGAGTTTCAAAAGATTGGCGCTCATCCAAACCATGACTTTACTGAGGCCAGATCTAAGTGCCGAGGGCTCAGATTGTTTATCGGATGACAGAGAGAAGAGTATCTGGGTGTCATCAGCGTATGAAAAAAGCAACAACCCAGATTCCTCCACTAAAGCTGCCAGCGGTCGGATATAGATATTAAACAGCAGAGGGCTGAGAATTGAACCCTGGGGGACCCCAAAGGGCAAGAGATGAGGTTTGGATTCAGAGGTAGATAAAAAGACCTTGAAGGCGCGATCAGAGAGGAACGAGCAAAGCCAACTCAGGGCGGTCCCGGTGACACCCGAGCATTGGAGGGCCTTAAGGAGCACGGTATGAGAGACCGTATCAAAGGCCGCACTCAGGTCAAGTAGCACTAAGGCCATGGTCTTGCCCTCATCGATGTTGTGACGGAGTGCTTCTGTAACTCCGAGCAAAGTGGACTTGGTAGAATAACCGGTCCTAAAGCCGGATTGGGTTGGATGAAGCAGCCCGTTTGTCTCAATAAATTTGGATAACTGTCCATTAATGTGTCTCTCAAGAATCTTTGAGAGAGCCGGTAGAAGAGAGATAGGGCGAAAATTGGAAAGAAGGGCAGGATAAGCGTTGGTTTTTTTAACAGTGGGACCACCATTGCGTGCTTCCAACTTAGAGGAACGGTGGAGGTCGTTAAAGAGTTGTTAAGCAATTTAAGAACATGAATAAGTGAAGATGGTTCAATTTGTCGCAAAACTGAGATGGGCAGTATATCACAGGGGGATCCCGATTTAATATGGCCAAGATGATGTGTAAGTGCCTTCATGTCCAAAAGTGGCCAGGATTCCAGGGTAGGCCCATTAGTCATCCCGGCGCAATTGTCAGGATATGTCTCAGGGCAGTCAGCAGGTACAGTGGGGAGAAGCAAAGGTACAGGGGTAGAGTTGGCCAGTGAAGAATAGATAATCTCCACTTTATTTACAAAGAATTGCGCAAGATATTCGCATTGTGTAGAGTTAAGTATGGGAGAGGGTTGTATGGTGGTTGAACCGGACAGGTCCTTGACCATATTAAACAAAGTTTTGGGGCAGTTATTTGCCTGTAGAATAGATGCGGAAACATAGTTAGCTCGCGCAACTCCACAGAGGGAATGATAGGCCCGTATGGTAGTCTTATAGGTCATTTTCGCTTCAACTGTATAGTTTTTGCACCACCGACCCTCCAAATTTTTGCATTTGGTTTTCACTTTCTTTAGTTCGTCGGAGAACCAGGGGGCGGGGGGGCGGTGATTGTTAAACTTTCTCACAGAGGTGGGGAGACAGATGTCAAGGGCCGATTGAATCCATCCTTGAAAAGCTGCAAGATCAGAGGCGACATTATTGTGAAAGGTGGGAGGGTTTATAGAAAACAGAGAGTTAAGTTTAGTAGTATCAAGCTTCGTCAAATTCCTGGAAGGTGTGGCAGAAATGTTGCAGTTAGTAAGTGCAAAACAGGGGATTTCCAAACTGAAGCCTACCAGGAAGTAGTCAGTCCAACAGAGAGGGGCGGATGTACTACATTGTAGTGAATATAAATGAAAAATTGTCTAGCAGACGCGACAAAGAATTTTCAATTCTATTAAGGACAAGGAGGCGAGGATTATGCTTCTCTTAACTTTACTGACATACACAGCAGCCAATAAAACTTTAAACTGGCATGACCCCGGAAGGACAACCCCCTCCAACAGTCTGCACCAATCACTGCCAAGTCCAACATATAATTGTCCATGTTAACCATACGACCTTCTCTTTCTTTGCGATTTCACCATCAGTCCAACAAGACCGGAGGCCAACGTGGCAACTATCGCATCCACCGCCGAGGAAAGTCATCTTCTTCACAACTGCACACAGTCCCAGTCCCAGATCATAGGCTGTTCATCTCAAGTCTGCTTGTGCTGATCACCTGAAACGAGAATATATGTCGTAATGGCCATTCCCAAACTTGGGAATACTGTCAAGCCATAAAAATCATTCGGTTGGGTACAATACTTTACATATTCATACAATAATGCAAGAAAAAGACAGTTCTGCAAGCCTGGGTGGGATAATCCTCGCCTCCGTGTCCTTAATAGAATTGAAAATTCTTTGTCGCTTCTGCTAGACAATTTTTCATTCTTTGTCAGTCCACGGAGGCTCAGATTATGCTAGTTTAAAGTTTCTCCACCACCACCGAGGCCACATCCACAATAGGTTTATGATAAAACGTCTTAAAGGTGGAGTCAGATGACCAATCTGCCGCAGTCATGATATTCTGAAGAGAACCGGCACCAAAGGACTTGGAGGCCATAGCCCCCCTCACAGAATGAGCTCCAAATTTGGAGGTATCAATACCGGCCAGACTCAACAACCAGGTAACCCACCTGGCCAGAGTCGCACTGGCGACTGGGCGGAAAGGTCTCTGCAATGAGATCAACAATTGACCAAAATCAGTCCTAAATTCTCTAGTACAATCCTCATATACTTTTAGACATTTAACCACACATAATTTACTGTGATGAGGAAATGCAGGATAAGAAATACATTTTGTATGTGTTTTTGTACGCTTCGAGATCGTAAAAGAAACTCCTGTGGGAGTGAATACTCTACCTGACAAATCCAATGCTCGAATGTCCGATACTCGTCTGCATGAGATCAAACAGAGCAAAATCGTAAGTTTTTCTGAGAGTTGTTTCCGAGATAGGCCCTCATTAGCCGGCCAAGCCGCTAAAAAATGCAAGACCACTGAAACGTCCCAAAGCTCAGTATACTTGGGTTGAGGGGGATTCACTAAATGGATCCCCCTAACTACCTTGCACACCAGGGGAGGTTCCCCAACAGGTTTGCCATCTACATGCGGATGTCCTGCCGAAATAGCTGACCGGAAATTATTCACCGATCTATAAGCCATTCCTGACCGTGCCAATTCTGACAAGAAATTCACTATCACAGTGATATCGGATCCCATCGGATCTCCCTGTCGCTCGAAACACCAACCAACCCATCGTCTCCAACCTGACTCATAACGCTTGTGGGTGGAAGGTGCCCATGCCTGTGATAAGAAAAAGAGAGTGTCTTGTGAAACTCCCGGCACTTGCCAACGGCGCCGGAAAGTCTCCATGCCATGAGGGACAACTGATCCTGTAGGACCAACGGGTGGCGAAGACCCACCGGGTCCGTAAGAAGGTCCGGAAACGATGAGATCCGCACCGGCGATGCACAGGTGAGACTCATTGCGACCGGGAACCAGACTTGTGCCTTCCAACACGGGGAGATCAAGATCACCACCGCCTTCTGCCTCCAAACTTGAGCCAGAACCCTCGGGATCATGATAAACGGAGGAAACGCATATAGAATGCCCGTCGTCCATGACTGAAGAAAGGCGTCCGAGCTGATCGCCAAGGGATCCGGATGCCAGCTGTAAAACTGGGGTAACTGTCTGTTGAGCTGAGAGGCAAACAGATCTACCACACACGGACCCCACTTGTGGTCCAATGCCCTGAAAATCCTGGGATGCAACCTCCAATCGCTGGCATCCCTCAAATACCGAGAGTACCAATCCGCTGTCACGTTGACAGATCCCGGTATATACTCCGCCGTCACCGAAATTTGATGTGCCAGGCAATAATGCTAAAAGTCCTTGGCTATCTCCGCCAGGAGACGCGACCTGGTGCCTCCTAGGCGATTTATATACCGTACCGCGGACACATTGTCCATGCGTAGGAGAATGCAGCATGAAACCTTCTGAGGAGACAGAGTACGAATCACAAAGGAACCCGCCAGGAGTTCCAGGCAATTGATGTGGAGACTCAGCTCTTCATGGGAACAACGACCACCCGTCTCCACCGAGCCGCAACGGGCTCCCCAGCCCCAGCGGCTGGCATCCGACTCTATCACCACCTCCGGGGTGGCCGTGAAAATGGCTCTGCCATTCCACGCATCCATATGCTCTAACCACCAGTTCATCTCCGTACGAGCCTCTGCCGAAAGGGACACCTGCTGGGCATAAGTCAGACCCTTGTGCAAGTGCAACGCCTTCAACCGTTGCAGCTACAAACCAACACAAGCACCAATATTGCCAACCTGTTTCTACTGTGAACCTTACTTGTCACTCGAATTACAGAAGAAAAACAGTAACTCTTTTGGAATTCCTTTTCCAGAATCAATCAAATGAATTTAATTTTTCATTAAGGTGACCAATTCAATGGTCTCAAGTTTTTTTGTATTTTTTGCACAACATAAAACTTTTTTGTCAAATCCACATCACATATAAAAAGACATAATCATCCAACATGACAGCTTTCACTCAAAACACTCATACATCACAGCACATCAATATATACAACATATATTTACTTTGCAACAATATTTACAATTTCCTGGTCAAAGTAAAAAATAGCACTGGAAAAATTCAAATACAATGTTTGTATAATTTGAAATCAATCCGATAATCCTAATGCTTGTTGAGGGGGTCTACGCGTTTCGAAAACCCCTTAATATGGGGAAATCTCGTCAGGACCATGTGCCTGTAAGTAAAGGACAAAAATGGATCAGCCTGGGGGGGGAAGGGGGAAGCCCGGGGTTTGTCACAACAGTATGAGAGGGAAAGATAATCCTACCTCTTGGGTGCTCGGATTTCCTTTCTAAAAGATGTCACTAAAAACGAAAACAAAACGTCTATTTAGGCTCCATTTCCAGAAAGAGTTACACACTATGTGATTCTCCGATTCATACGTGTATACTTACATACCTAAGCTACCGCAGTCGAATGTGGGTTCAGGATGTGGAGATCTGTAAGAATTAGATAGAGGGTTTGAGCGCGGGACGGCGAGTGTTTGCATAGAATGCAGGGCAGAGGGTTGGCAATCTTACTTGTTCAGTGTAGGCGTCTGCCGGAGTTTGGGCGGCCAGTGAGTCCGCTTGTGTTTAGCTGCAATGAAATGAAAACGGAGACCTGAATGAGATCTCGGTTGGCGCCTTATGTGTGTCCTGGGTCTAGGCAATGCTCATGCCAGTGTATTACCTCTGAATTCCGGTAACTCTGGATCAATCAGGGTTACTGCGCTGTCTCGCCTCTGTTTGATCAATGCGGGAACCAGCGTCGGCTGAAAATACAAACGGAGACCTACGTAAGATCTCGGTCAGCGTCTGGTGTGCCTTCTAGATCTAAGCCATCATCGCGCTGCTGTGTTACCTCTGAATTCCAAGAACGCTGACTTGATCAGGGTTTCTACGCTGTCTCGCCTCAGTCACTCAATGCGGGAACCAGCGTCTGCTGCACGGTGTTGGAGTCCTCGCGTCTTTATGTTTAACCCACTTCCTGTTTCCAGGGATTCTGGGAGTTGTAGTGTCTTCTGTTGGTCGTCATGACGACGATTGCTTTGAAGGGAAACAGGTCAGATCGGACTCCGTGTAATCGACCTCTATGGCTCCAGTGGAGGAGACAGTTGTACAAACAGCTATATAAGTGTAGCAAAAAATAGGTTTACAAACGGTATATTTCAGAAAGTTCATTTAACCCGTTTGTCGCCGTCTCAAACTTGACAATTAGCATGGCCTCGTGGCGTGACAGTTTTTCTTCAATATCTCCACCTCTGGAGTCTTTTTCAATTTTTGAGATCACTGTCCACTTAAGTTCTTCTAATGTGTGTTCATGATTTTTCCAATGGTTGACTAGTGGGGCAGTCGTCACGTTCTTCTTTATTCGTGACTTGTGTTGGGTAATGCGACACCTCACCTCCTGGCTTGTTTTTCCAATATATAATTTGTCGCAGGGGCATCTTACGCCATATATAACATACCTCGATTTACAATTGGTAAATTTATCATGTCTCCAGAATTTATGTTGGTGTTCAAACACCTGTCCTTCCTCAGTGCTTGCACAGCAAATGCAAGCTCCACATCTATGATGACCTTGGATGGGTGGTAATCCTAGCATTGTCCCAATGGTAGCTATTTTCTTTTTCATACCTGCTCTTACCAAATGGTTTGCAACGCTTTGGTCTTTTTTGAAGGCAAAAAGCGGTTTCTCCTTTAGCGTTTCATCGATGTTTTCCACCAAGTGCCAGTTTTGTAGAATCGTTTTTTTGAGCTGGTTAGAGTTTGGGCAAAAAGTTGATACGCATACTATCCTGTTGAGGGTTGGTTTTTCTTTCTTTACTAGTAGCGTCTCTCGAGGTATCCACCATACCCTTTTCATTGTTCTTCTTAGCAATTTCTTGGGGTATCCTCTTTCGGCTAGGTTGTCCGTCAGGTTTGAGGCATGGAACATGTATTCGTCCTTAAAATGACAGTTTCTTTTGATCCGGAGGTACTGTCCGAACGGGAGGTTTTCTTTTAGATTGCGTGGGTGGTTGCTCATGAAGTGTAGCGCCCTGTTTCTGTCTGTCTGTTTTTTGAAAAGTGTAGTCACCAAGCCACTTTCTGTGGGATAAACCTCGACATCGAGGAATGCCATTTTTATTTTCGAAAAGTTCATGCTAAATTTTATTTCTTCCGTTCTTGCGTTGAGCCACTCGTGAAATTTTTGTAGTTCTTCTTCATTCCCTCTCCAGGTGATGAAGACGTCATCAATATAACGGCTCCAGCTCGTTATATGATGGGCAAATGGATTATCCTGGTATACAAATTTCTCCTCATATAATGCCATATAAAGTACGGCTAGTTCTGGGGCAAAGGGGCAACCCATAGCTACTCCACTTATCTGGTAGAAGTATTCTCCATTAAAGTTAAAATAGTTCTTTTTGAGAGCTATAGACGCTAGTTGAATTATGAAATCAGTTGGTACTCTAGTTGGTCTAGGTCTTTGATCCAAATAGAATTGGATAGCGTCCAGGCCATCGCTCTGGGGGATCTGAGTATACAATGAACAGACGTCCTTTGTGACCATCAAATCTTGGTTTTGTTCAAAATCGATGGTAGGGAGTCTGTTGATGAAGTCAGATGTATCCCGAAGGAAAGATTTGACTTCGGACATACAAGGTTTAAGGAAAAAATCCACGAATTTAGAAATAGGTTCAAAAAGTGACTCGCACCCGGAGACAATTGGTCTTCCGGGGGGGGCATTTATGTCCTTATGGATTTTAGGTAGGACGTAAAATAAAGGTGTTCGGGGACACTTACATCTCAGGTATTCGAACTCTTTTTTGCCGATGATCCCATCTATTAGGCCTTTTTCCAACATAGGGTTTAGCTGTTGTTGTAATTCAATAGTGGGGTCTTTTTTTATTTTTCTGTAGCATCTTGGATTGTTAAGTTGGCTCATAACTTCTGTTATATATTTTTCGGTGTCCCATACCACGATTGATCCTCCTTTGTCCGCCTGTTTTATTATAACTGACGTATCTTTTTTGAGGTCTTCCAGCGCACTTTTTTCTGCTTGCGAGATATTAAATTTGGTCCAACTACGTTTACCTTCCATTTTAGTTATGGCTGATAAGATTGTTTTTTCGAAAGTCAGGACTTCCTTTGCAATTTTGTTTCCTGGTGGGCAAAATGAAGACTTTTTCCTCAGTCCTGTCACTTCAAGTCCAGACGCAGCATCCAATCCCGAGCTAACAGGATGTCGCGCAGCAAGTGTATGCCTTCCATTTTGAAGTGTTGATACACAACCCATGCGTTGAAGTCCCTGAGATTTAATACTTGACGATATCCCTGGTCTTTTTTGGGAACCACGAAGACGGTGCTCACAAAGCCGTGGGCGTGTAGAACCGTCTCTACCACTGCCCCTTTTTGGATCAAAGCCAGCACCTCTGCATCGATGAAACTCTGCTCTGGTAGGGAAAAATGTAGTGGGGCAGGTGGATGACGCTGCGCGGGGGAGGCATAAAACTCTATGTGATAACCCTGTACTGTTTGCAGTACCCTGGGATCGGTCGTGAGATCTCGCCACCTGTGAAGAAAGTGAGCAAGCCTGCCCCCCACCATGTGTTCTGTAGCACATAGAACACGTACCTGAATAGGAGTTGTCTCCTGAATTATTCTGCTGTCCTCGATAGTTTCCTCTCTGTCCTCTGCCACGACCTCCTCGATTACGGGAGGTCTGATTATAACCTCGGCCGGACCCTCGACCACTCTGACGTCCGGCCCTGTCAAAAACACCGGTGTGGAACACCTTCTTGATATTTGCCTGCGCTTTGTCCAAAGCGGAGAAGGTGGCAACGTACTTGCCCATCTCCTTTACAAATTTATCCCCAAACAGCATACCATTAGCCAGGGAGCCTGGTTCAGTTGGGGCCATCTCCGCTAACTGTGAGTCAATCCTCATCAGAAAAGAGCGCCTCCGCTCCGTAGAAAGAGCTACATTAGCGTTCCCTAAGAAACACAGGGCGCGTTGCGCCCATTCCAGGACATCTGAAACGTCCAGTGGCACATTTTGCTCTTTTGCCTTAACGGCGGCATCTAGAATCTTCGTGAGGGGTCCCGACACGTCCAACATCTTGTCTTGACACCCTCGCCACGCCCTGTCCAATCCCTTTTTGGGGTCCTTCGCAAACTTCCTCATAAACGCCGCCATATTGGGATCCAGGTCCGGTGTATCTGCTACCTTCCCTGTCAAGGAGGGCCTGGGACATTCCGACCTTAAAGTGGCTCTAACTCCACTCTCGAAGCCCTGACACAAATTATTGCCCACATAATGCGCCACCTCCGGGCAGGGTACCCATTCCGTAGATCTAGGGTGTATAATGCTATTGGGGTCTAACAACAGAGTCTTAGGAACATGCCTATCATCCGCCTTATACGCTGTGTGCTTCGCCTTCTTATTTTTCTTCCTGGAAGCCACCGACTCGACCTCCGAATCCGAGGTATCAGGCGGGGACGGGGAAGACTCCCCCGAAGTCGCATTAGCCATTGAGCCATGATCCCTGATGACATTCCTGGCCATCTGTGCCAATACCTGGGCCGAGGGAGTAGAGGTATCACCCTTACGGGCCGATTTAAACTTTCTCTTGCCATATTTCTGCAGGGGTTTAGTAAAAGGCTTGAGAGCCTTGATCAGGGCTTTATTAACTGACCCTTGGACATGAGTATCTAGGGCCTCAACCAAATTCTCCTCCAACTGTTCTTCCTGTGGCTCATACACTTCATACTCATTATAATCAATCCATTGGTCACCCTCCTCGGCGTAGTCCGCCATGGCTCTAAAGCTGGGAGGTATGGAGGAAGTTCTCAGGGGGGGAGCAGCCCAGGGGTGCCTCAGACACACACACACACACTCAAAGTCCAACTATCCACACAGTGAGGCAAGTTTGAAGGTGGAAGGAGACCCCTATCAAAAGCACACAAAAGCTCCCCTCGAGCCTTGCTCTAATCCGGACACGCTCCGGTAAGCGTCCTGTGAGGCCAAGGATTTATGCAAGCTAATTACACGCGATGCGCGAGGCAGACGGTGATTAAAAACAAAAGCGGCACCTCGCGCATGCGTGCAGCGTATGGGCCCCGACTCGCCTGCTCCTTGTGCGTGAGAGACTCGCGTCTGCCTTCTCCTGCTCCACCGCCCCCTAGCGCGTAGACTGCGCTCCGCTGAATCGCGCTACACGCGCGCGTCCAAAACCTGCAAGAAACGGCTAGAAAAGCACACTGCAACACAATCGGGGCAATATAATGAACGCGCTATAGCGCCAGTACCATAAAGAATCCACAAACGCTAATTGGCAATAAAATCACATGTAAGCACAATCGGGCCATACAAACGGAAGTGCTAGAGCGCCACTACCATGAATAATCCGCAAATGCCAACATTAACCAGCAAATATTAATGAAGAAAAAAGGCACTTAACTCGCTGCTGCAGCAGCAAAGAAAGAGGAGGTCGTATGGTTAACATGGACAATTATATGTTGGACTTGGCAGTGATTGGTGCAGACTGTTGGAGGGGGTTGTCCTTCCGGGGTCATGCCAGTTTAAAGTTTTATTGGCTGCTGTGTATGTCAGTAAAGTTAAGAGAAGCATAATCCGAGCCTCCGTGGACTGACATAGAATTGGAAAAAATGGGATCAAGGAGATGACCTGCGTTATGTGTGGGCCCATTATTTAAAAGAAGAATATTCATAGCTGACAAATTAGAGACCAAAGTGCTGGCAGTATTACAGCTGGTGTCCTCAAGGTGGAGGTTGAGGTCCCCCAGAACAGAGAAATTGGCTGCCTGCAGCAGCAGAGGGGAGATAACATCAGGAAACTTTGTTACCCAAGGACCAGCCGGTCCTGGGGGACGGTACACTCTTATACCAGAAAAAGTGAAGTGCGGAGTTAAAGTGAGTTTGAAAGCAGCAGCTTCACAGTCTGGAATTGGGAGAGAGTCGAATTTACAGCAGAATTCGTTTTTAAAAATGATGGCAATCCCGCCACCCGCCCTGGCTTCTCTATCCTTCCTAACAATGGCATAGTTAGGGGGCAGGGCTCGCGCCAAATCGGGCCCCGAACAGCTGGTAAGCCAAGTCTCAGTTAGGAACATGGCGTCCAGTTGTAGGTCAATTAGAAGGTCAAAAATGTCTGCCTGATTTTTGGGGAGAGAGCGACAGCTGACGCTAAAAAAGGAAAATCTCTTAGAAGATCCAGGCTTTTCTTTGAGAGTATGATACATAGGCTGGGGGGGGGGGGGAGTCATGTCAGGCTTAATAGCTTTATCCGAATCATCAAGGTGGGCGTTGAATGAAAAATTGCAGCCAGGGCAGGTGCTGAAATTATCTACCGTCTCGAGACAGGCACACGGGATGGGGGAGGTTGCGCAAATCGAGCAACTGGGTAGAAGAGAATTTCAAGGCAGCTCTATTGCGGGGAGCAGGGGTTATGGCCCTGGGTCCTGGCCTGGCGCGGACCGGCGCAGATGGGCCTGCCTTTGGCACGCCTTCGGCGCGCCATCGGCATGCCCACTGCGCGCGTCCGCTGCGCGCTAGCCTCATAGGCTGTTTTTAAAGGGCCCATCTTGGGAAGGGAACGCAAAGACTAGAGCGTCCCTTGCCCCACGATGGCGGCCGCGTATGGCACAACCCGGAAGTGGGTTCAAAAATCGAGTGGCGGGTTCCCCTGTGACCTCCCTCCACTCAAACAGTCCGCTCTTAACTGCGGTGGACCGGGGGGCCACAGGTAACGCCGTGCAATCTCCAGCAGCAACACAGGTAAGGCGGGCTCCACAAGCACCAACCAAATCAACCCTCCCTTAAAACTCACCCCCGTTACAAATTAAAAACATGTACAGTATTGCAAAGCAAAGCCAAGCACAAAAAGGCTAAGTAGTAAAATTGATTTAAAAGAGAGCAGCAGCAATCAGAGAAATGACTAGCAGCGCTGAGTTGTTCAATCATCATCCACAAAGTCAACGTCCTCAGGAACTTCCTCCTCTTCTTGAGCATGACTTGCTGTAAACATAACTGCCTGGAGGATCAGGGGATTCTCCCCTCTGATTCCCCGTCGGCCGCACTGGTCGTAGGTCTGTCATCCTCTTCCTCAGTTAGTGATTGACCTGGTATAACATGTGGTGAAACACCAGGGTTGTATTAACTGTACTTTGCATCAGCAGATGAGGATCATGTGACCTAGTTAGGGTACCACCACAAATGACCGCTCACACCATAGCACTGAGGTGTTACACGGAGATGTACATAATACTAGTAAACTCACCAGCTCCAGCCACAACTTTCTGTCCCTTCTCGTCCCCCCTGGTGTAGCCTGCTGAACCTGTCTCCTCATAGATGTTGTAGACATAGCTGTAGAGGGTATAGAGAACATTCTCAATTATCTGCATCACCAATTGTCAGACAGGCACATGTGACACTCCTGATTTGTATTTCACTTTGTAAACAACAACTGTTGATTCCATGCAGAAGGGGCTCTTGATCTCATGCCGGAATTACCTAAAGGACAGGTGCGCGAGGGTTTCATCTGCTGCAACCAGGATGTCATGCATCCCCCGGGATGGTGTCCGCTGCAGTGGTATCAACCTGTCAGCAGCTGTGATGAGACATATGCAGCATTGCCAGCTGTTACCTCCACACAGCACTGACATCAATAAGATGATACATCAACAGACAAACTTGTTTGAGAAGCTTACTGATATTTCAAGGAAGGGGATAAATGACCCGGACTCCTCCGCATTACACTGATTTCACCTTTACCATTAAGACTAACATTTTTCATGAGTGTAATATTGTCTGTTGACAAGTCAGAAAGGAGTTCATGTGTGAGATGTGCAGTAGTCAGGGACATGATGTTGCTCATTTGTGCTTCCCTACCCGTGAGGTCACACAGCTCATTTTTAAATGAGAGAACACAGATTTCTTATTTCCATCCTTTGAGTGTTCTCTATTCCCATATTCTATTTCCAACATCATGGTACTACTTAGCTGACAATGGATGGTGTCTTCTGCAGCAGACATCCAGAAACTCATATGTCAAACACTCACCTATACATGTGAATACTGTAGAAGAGGAGGCAAGCAGAAAACAACATTTGGGGCCAGATGTAGGTAATTTCTCTTTACCAAATCCTAAATACCGAATTTTATCGATTCGGTTTTTAAGAATCGGTAAATAGTATGTAGGTAAAAAATCAGTAATTTTTACTGATTCGGTAATATTCGTTATTATCGATTCGGTAGTTACCGAATCGGTAATAAGGAATACCGTCCCATTCATTCCTATGGGCCTGGAGGCCCATAGGAATGAATGGGAAGCCATTCACTATTACCACTTCGGTAAATACCGAATCGGTAATAGGGGGAGCATATTCAAGGGTGGCACATTGACACCCTGTTGCACCCCTGAATCGTGCATGTGTGCACATGTGGCGCACATACATCTCCTTTTTAATTTGTACCTCCAACCACTTTTAGCTTCCCTCCGCAACTCCCCTGTCACAATTTGTAATTACGCGGACGACCTTCAGTTAATCTTTCCCATAGATTCCCTCCCTTCCTCCCGGACCAATTTCCAGACCATCATGCTGACCATTGCGGAGTGGATGCACCACAGCCATTTAAAGCTGAACCCTACCAAAACTGAGCTCGTCTTGGTAGGAGGCCCCAATCACACGTTGGCATTCTACCTTTTGGCCAACATCCTTGGGGCTTGCACCCTCTCCCGTGAGTTCAGTCAAAAGCCTGGGGGTGATCATTTCTGAAGACCTATCAATGAGACCGCATATCAACGCGGTCACTTTTGCCTGTTTTTTCCACCTCAGGCGGATCCGTAAGATCAGCAGGTATCTTAGCAAAGAAGCCCTGACCCAAGTGGTTATTGCGCTCATCACCTCCAGGCTCGATTATGCGAACATTCTATATGCAGGTATTCCCGCATGTCATCTCCAACGACTGCAGCTGGTGCAGAATCAGGCTGCCCGCCTGATTTTCCACCAGCCCAAACATCAGCACGTCACCCCCCTCCTCCGTAGTCTGCACTGGCTTCCTGTTTCTAAACGCTGCACGTTTAAATTGGCCTGCACTACCTTCAAGGCCCTGTCGGGCGCAGCCCCAGCTTTCATTACGGCGGCCTTGTCCCGTCATACCCCTACTAGAGCTCTTCGCTCAGCCTCATTAAACTTTCTCGAGGTCCCTAGATTCAAAAGGAAAAAGCACGATGGCCTGAGCTTCTCCGTCCTGGCCCCCACCACTTGGATCTCCCTTCCACTCTCTCTTCGTCTTTGTCCTAAGTATGACTGTTTTCGCAGACTTTTAAAAACCCTGCTCTTCCAAACCGCATATGACTAACCCTTCTGCCTCTGGTCCACGCTACCTGTCAATGAGCGCCAAGAAACCGATGGTGATAGTGCGCGTTATAAATATTTTTAATAATAATTTAATAATAATAAGGGCATGTATGTCTGCCACATCGCACTTTTAAAAAAGCACAAAATTGCTTTTTTAAAGGTATTCATATTTACCACCAACTTGTAGTTGGTGGTAAATAACAAATACTTAAATCAAAAATGCACTCACTTGAGTGCTTCCTACATAGGATTTAAGGATTCGGTAATTTACCAATTCGGTATTTTGAGGATTCAGTAATTTACCGATTATCAGAACTATGAGTGAACTCTTATCATCACGGCTTGCACAGGAACAGGCTGAAGCCTTTTTCCCGACTCCACTCCAAAGATACCTGGAGTCAGTAGTAGAAACTTGACCCCAAAGGACCTCCAGGGGGGAAGGGGGAATTGGATAAAATAATAAACCAAAGAAGAGACTGCTCTGGAACTGTTCTCTCCGTCTTTTCTTTTTTCTCTGTTTAATGACCGAAGCTTGGTCCTAATGCACCAATAGAAGGAAATATTTAAAATACCTTTCCTACTCTCCCTGGCTTCCTCTAACCACCTTATCTCTTCTTACCTAATGTTCCAAAGCCTAAAGCCTCTCTTCGTTATGTTTTGTTATATTTCTTCTTCTGTCAACAATTGTCTTCAGAGATTGTTTTCTGTGATTTTTGGACATTTTCTTAATATGATATTTAAGAAATATGTTAATTTTTGGTCAAGTCATGAATAGAGTTTTTTGCCCACTGGGGCTGTATTTCAATTCCTAGTCATATCATGACAAGTACATCATTGGCAGTAAGTTGAAGTACTGGGTTTTTCAGAACCCAGCGGTGCCAGGGAACACACCCTAAGACTTCGAGTTCTTCCTGTTTCAGACTACAGAAACACAGAGTCTTCTTGGTGAAGTGAAAGATCGAATTTATTGGCTGCAGCCAGTAACAGGTATCCTAGAAGTACAACACGGTGTATATTCTCAGGAGACTGCTCAATCTTACAAAGCCAGCCTTCTCTTTTTAAACAAAATATTAGGCTTCAGGCAAACATTCCTTATTTTACAGTTGACCATTCACATATTTTCACTACAAAGAAAAGGCAGAGTCATGATGACAAGCTTATTTTCAGTTTGTCCAGCCCACAATAAATCACCCGGCAAGGCCCAGCATTTTCATCAGATATCGACGGACCCCTAATAAATTCGGGCACCTCCTCCTCATAAAGCAGGTCATAAAGTAAGGAACAGAGACAGGTGTATGTAAGATTAGGCGAAGTTTGTGTGTGATGAAAGGTTTATGGCAAGTTGTGCCTTGATACTATCTCGATCGGCCACTGGGAGAGGAACTGACCGAACAGGTTTGGCCTTGGGCAGTGGAGTCAGCTTGCACAGGTCGTGCAGGAGTCAGCAAAGGTGTACGTGTCCTTCAGACTCGTTTTTGGCTTTAGTCACCGGCCTATGTGAGGGCAATCACAAAATGGCTGTCGTTCACAAACTGGAAACCGAGGGTCCAGGACGGAATCTCTGGTTTCAGGGTGAAATCGTCACTCGAATATGACGAAAATGCTTGTGCATAGTATACTAGCCATTCTCGGTCTGTTGATATCAAAATCGTCATGATACGACGATGTTTGTAACACAGGTCCAGAATTTTCAGTACCAGAGACCCTCCTTTTGCCCTTACATAGGCAATAACCTATACTCATGCTAATCTGAGTCCAGGTCTATATTCATAAAGTCGTTGAGATGTTGCTGTAGCATCATCCTATTACTTAGCTCGTCCCTCGATACAGGTTTCCTTACACACGATGTAGCACAGAGGCCACATATAGTAGGAGCACACTGTACGCACAGACAGAACAGGAAAAGAATGGCTAAGATCATCCTAATGACCATTAGAATCTTCCATTCCCAGGCGGATAACAGTTCCCAGAACCACCCATCAACGACCAATCTCCTTTATCCACATGAATGGATTCGGAGATCCTATGCAGTTTGGAAATGGCCTGGTACACTGTCTGAGCGTTATCTGGAATGAAAACACAGCAACTTGATTGGATCACTTTACATACCCCACCTCGGTCTGTAAGTATGACGTCTAACGCGACCCTATTCTGAAGAGTCATAAGACGATCCGACTGGAGCTCAGCAGTCAAGTTACTAAGGGCACCGGCAGTTTCAACTACGGTGGATTCCACTACCCTCGTCAATTGCCTTATGTTCCTGCTGTTAACCATGGGTCCCCAGAACGGCAGGAAACCTTTCACGAAGTCTCCAAATTCTTGTCCTGTAGTGTCTTCTTTACTGAAGACACCTCTAACTATCCTTGTCTTATGGTAATCTGCCGTGGCTGTGTAGGTGGGAGGCAAACAGGGACGAAACAAAACATGTGCCCGAAAAGTCAGGGGGCAACCATGTATAGGCGCTATCATGGCAGATGAAATAGGTACCCTTAGCTGCTAGGAACGAAGGGGAAGTCTGAGACGCAAAAACATACGTCTCATTGCAGATACTCTTCCCTAGCTGAGCTCTGGGATTTTTGCCATTACCTTGCAGACATAGGTCACCCTGATGGGGTACAATCCAAATCGGGGAGGATCTCTTTGCTTGCTGGTTCTCACTCAGAGTAACTCCATATCCGGTCACGGTCCATCCAATGTACGCTAGTGTCTCATCTCTCGGGATAGTCTCATAGGAAATAGCTTCCCTAATCATATCTACTATACCCTTAACTAGAGCACTATTCTTCGGATTATCTTTCACAGAACGTAGGGGGTTGATTTCATGAGCGTAGATGAACATTGTTCTGTATGCCCACACAGAACCATTATGGCTGAATGGCAGGACCAGGTAAGGGATACCTTTGTCCGTAGTGTGAGGCATACGACCACACACCCAACAGTTAGTCGTGTTTATTACTAATTGGTGTTGGTGTAAAAGCTGAATGAAGGAGTTATTAAACTCTAACCTTCTAGCGGACTCATGTTCAGGCAGAGGATGAAAAGAATGCGAGGAAATAGTGGAAGGAGGTATGGGCGGTGTAGTGGGTGCAAATGTCACTCGAAAAGAGAATAAGACATAACCTATTAAAAAGATCATTACACTAAACAACATGAAAATGCATAATATCAAAAAACGTTTCTTGGTCATCATTCTGCAAATTCTAGCTTTAAAGTTCATTTCTTTGGCAGGTCTCTCCATCTCGAAAAACTCCATCCTCTCTAATTGCTGCTCGCGATAGTAGGGTGTTCTATGCTAAGGAATGCTTCTGTCAGTCCAGGGCAACTCCCTTAGACCAACCAGAACCGTCGACCTAACGTCTTTGGCTGCACTCCAAAGACTTCGGCAACCGCGACCCTACAGCTGAACCCGGATGGTGGTTCGAAAAACAAAAATAAAAAGTTTCTCAGATAAGAGAGCTGCACTTTTAAAAATAGTAAAGAAAAAGAAATGTTTTTATTTGTTCATAGTTCTCGGCCTCAGGTTATATCGTCTTTTTCCAGGTAATGTCTGGTCTTGAAACAAGAGTTCAGGCTCGGTAGTGTCCAATCGAGTTGACGGTGGCACAGCTTCTTGAAAAAGATTGTCACTTTCTCGTTCAGAAATTGTCCCTTTTACACGTGCATCACTGAACGGCAAAAAACGAGGCACAGTCTCAGTCTCAGAGTCAGCGTTACCCTCCTGGACCCACCGGTCGTACGGCAGAGGCAAAGGGACTTTCTTGCAATGCACGACGTGGATCCAGTTTTTCTTTCCTTCCACTCGAAAGGCTGATCTCGTTGAGAGAAGGACTAGGTGGGGGCCTGTCCAACGGGGCTGATCGTTTTTCGTCCGCTGGAAGTTTTTCACCAAGACCCATGAGCCAGGATCGATGATGTGGCCCGGATTTTCAGAAACCTGAGGCAGAGTGTCATGAACCTGTTGGTGTAAAACACGCGATTTAGCCGTCAATTCATACAAATAATCAAGCAGTACAGGGTGTTCGATCTCCCTGAATTTTGTCGGCCTTGGCACTCCCCATATGTTGGCCGGACGGCCGAACACTATTTCATAAGGGCTAAGTCCCACTCGCGAATGCACAGTCATTCTTGTTGATAGGAGTGCTAAGGGCAGAGCGGCAGGCCATTTAAGGCCAGAGCTTGCTTGTATCTTGGCCAATTTCAGCTTTAGTGTGCCATTGTAGCATTCTACTAGTCCAGCTGATTGGGGGTGATTTGCAGCGTGGAATTTTTGCTGGATTCCTAGTCCCTCACATACTTTCTTCATCACTCGGCCCACAAATTCACTCCCATTATCACTCCAGACCATTCTCGGCAAACCGAACCCAGGAAAAAATTCTTTGACAAGGACTTTAGCTGTGGACAGGGCGGTGTTGTCTTTCAGGGGATATGCTTCTACCCATCTTGAAAAGGCGCAAACAACAACGAGTACGTATTTCAAATTGTTGCACCTTTCCATGTGGATGAAATCTAGCTGCAAAACCTCGAACGGATACGTAGGAGGCGCAAAATGACCAGCTGGAGTTGGGGTTCCCCTACCAGGATTGTATCTCAAACACACCATGCAATTCTTGACCACATTCTCTGCACACTTGGGAATTCTAGCATTTTGCCATACTGGAGCCAACAATTTACAAATCCCTTTCACACTGATGTGCGCCATTCCATGGGCCATTGTAACCACTGCAAGCACATACGCATCGGGTAACAACCATCGCTGATGCTCTGCAACTCAACCCAACAACCATTCGTATCCAATTTACCCGTACTTTCTCTCCACACACTCAACTCTTTCTCTGTAGCTTCAGCTTGAATAGACTTTACACTCTCTATTGTGTCTTCACACATTCCAACGTCACCAACCCATCTTGCAGGGCCTGCAACATACATTCGGCTCATCACATCCCTTGCTGTTTCTTTTGCGACTTCGTCAGCAAACGCATTACCACGACCAACATCATCAGTAACCTTTTTGTGTGCACTGTATTTCACAATCGCAACTTGTAACGGCAAGATAAGTGACTCAAGAAGCTCATTCACCAACTGACCATGCTGAATCTTGGCTCCATGCGAAGTCAGAAACCCACGTTCTTTCCACAATCGTCCAAAACTATGAGCCACACCAAACGCATACTGGCTGTCCGTATATATGTTCACTTTCATTCCTTTTGATAACACGCATGCTCTCGTAAGTGCAATCAACTCTGCTGCTTGGGCTGAATTATGCGGGATACGTGCAGCTTCAACAATCGTATGCAAAGTTGTAACAGCATATGCCGCAGTCGTATCACCATTTGGAAGCTTGAAGCATGAACCATCCACCCATAAGATACCATCACACTTCACAAGAGGAGTGTCTTTCAAATCTATCCTCCCTTTCGTTTCTTCTTCTGTCCTGAGAAAACAATCATGCTGTTCAGAAGCATCTGTCTCTGCTACAATCGGCAACAATGTAGCTGGATTCAACGTTCTGCATCTCTTTATGTGTACATGACTCGCTAAAAGTGTCAACTCGTAACCTGACAATCGAGCACTAGTTAAGTGCTGTGTCTTGGTCCTGTTTAACAAAGTGTCCACTGCATGTGGAACCATCACAATCAATGTATTATTCATCACTAAGCCAGCAGACTGCCGGATAGAAACAGCTGCTGCCGCTGTGGCTCTTAAACAACTTGGCAACGCTTTAGCTACCGGATCCAAAGTCGACGAAAAGTACGCGCATGGACGCTGCTTGTCTCCGAACAACTGGGTCAACACTGACAATGAACAACCTTCTTTCTCATGGACATACAATGTAAAGGGCTTACTGTAGTCGGGGGTACCCAACACAGGAGCAGAACACAATGCATCACGCAATTCGGAAAAGCTTTTCTGACAATCTTCAGACCACGGAAGGGGATTAGGTGTATCCTTACAGGTCAATGCCACCAAAGGTTTGGCCAGCAAAGAAAAATTCGCTATCCATTGTCTGCAATATGATGTAATACCCAAGAAAGCACGCACTTCTCTCTGTGTCTTTGGCACACTCAATTTTGCTATTGCCTGAATTCTTTCTGGGGTCAGTTTCCTTCCCTCCTTCGATAAGAGATGACGTAAGTAGGTCACTTCTTGTCGACAATATTGTAATTTTGAAAGAGACACTTTGTGGTGTAAATCAGACAAATGACGCAACAACGACAACGTGGCTTCTTTACAAATTTCCTCAGTATCTGCAGCGATGAGTAAATCATCGACGTACTGAATAAGGGTAGCGCCATCAGGTAAAACAATCGTATCAAGCTGTGTTTTTAAAGCCTGACTATATATCGATGGACCTTCACAGTAGCCTTGGGGAGCGCGTTTGAAGCGGAAGCTTCGGCCTCCTAAACTTAAGCCGAAAATATCCCTACTCTCTTCGGCAATCGGGATGCTGAAGAAAGCATTCTTCAAGTCAATCACCGAAAACCAAGTCGCGGAAGCTGGAATCATAGTCAATAGGGCAGTGATATCAGGAACAACTGGAAATTGTGGCACAACGATCTTGTTCACCTCTCTAAGATCAATCACAAACCTGTAAACAGGTGGCTGAGAAGGGTCAGTACGCTTCAAAACAGGCAGAACAGGAATATTGCAAACGTTGCCTCTTGTCTCTTCAATTACATCTTTTTCAATCAAATCATAAATGATCGCTAGCAATGCTCTTTCACCTTCACTAGAGATTTTATATTGGGGAATGCGTGGTATTTTAACATTGGCTTTCAATGTCACAACATATGGCGGTATTTCCAAGAGACCCACATCTTTAGGACCAGTAGCCCAAAGAATATCAGGGAGAGACGACAATTCTGTCGGAAGTTTATCCTCCGACAAATACATTGAGGAGACCACTTTCTTACCCAGTGTAAGTTGTACTCCCGAAGGAGAACAATACAAGGTTGCATACAATCTTTTCAACAAATCCAATCCTAACAAATTCTCACCACAACCTGTTGTCAGAATAAGGGGTGCTTCGAATTCACAAGGTCCAACAGAAAGGGACATAGGACTAGAAACCGGGTTCCTAACCGGGGCGCCAGAAAAACCTAATGAAACATTTGTTTCGCCAGACAAAGGTGCGCCAGGGAGTTTAGAGTGCATAATAGAACTCTTTGTAGCACCAGTATCCAACAGAAAAGTCTCTGACACGCCTGATGTAATCACCTCAACATAAGGTCCACTCTAATCTACTGGAACTGAAACAACTCCCTATCTTTGTCTATGGCTGTCCTAGCAATCATCACCTTCCATGTTCTCAGTTTCCGCATAGTAGTCATCAGCATAGTACTGAGTTGTCCTAACAGACGCGTTATTCTGCTAAACAAAACTATTCATTGAATTTTGGGGAGGAAAGGGACGCAAGTTCTGGGGGAAATTTCCACGTCCTCTACCTCTAGGTGCTTGTGGGACACCTCGACCTCTTGCGCTAGAAACACCATTCATACGCTGTGACAAAACAGGGCAGCTACTTTTGAAATGACATTCTTGTTTGCAATATGCACACTGATTAGGGCCTACAGGAAAACGTGGTTGAGAAAACTCGAACCTTTGCGAGTTTCTCTGAAATTGCTGAGGCTGCTGGTAGTCATGCTGACCACCAGGAGGCAGATACACCTGCTGTAGAAGAACCTTTGTCTTCAATTCTTTAGTTTTCTTGTCTGCTCTCTCCTTCTCATCTTTATCCCTATTTTCGTAGTACTGCGCAGTAGCTAGTATCTTTGCTGAAGAGGAAACAGACCACAAACTCTCGGAGTCTTTCAATTTCTTACATAGCTCGGGAAGCAAATTGTGCACAAACTTTTCAACGAACAACCGTTGACCACCTTCCGTACTCATATCTTGACCACTGTGGTTGATAAACGTCTCTTCAAACCTAGTGAAGAAATCGGAAACTGTCTCATCTTTCTTCTGATTACATGCAGACAATTTGTCCCAGTTTACTCGTATAGCAGGCATTAAAGTCTTCATGTAAGTAACTATCTTACCAGGGAGTTCTGCTACTAAAGGCTTAGGTTTAGCACCACCAACTTGTCTGTCGTCTGCAGCACTAATATGAAGCCCATGTGTCGCCTAGCTCTTGCGCATGATCTGTATGGCGAATCAATCCCCATAAAGGCTGTGGAACAACATTCCCAAACAACATGTCTATGTCGGCTAGATTCATAATGCATGAATTTGCCGTCTGAGACAACTCCTTATAGTACCCTGCAGGATTTTTACGGGGGTCAGGTAAAGTCTGTTTGAGAGCCAAGACTTCAGCTCTTTTCCACGGAACATGTACCCAGACACACTGAAAATGCGCTGGTATAGCTGGTGAAGGACTGGACTTTTAACAGTACCAGCGGTGCCAGGGAACAACACCTATAACCTTCATGGGATACCTGTTTCGGCGCACAAACTACAGAGACATGGGATACTTCCTTCGGCGTCAAAGATCAGCGTTTATTACTGCAGGGAGGCAAAAGTCACAAGAAGTACAACAGTGTGTAGGTTCTGAGAGTCTGCTTCAAATTGTATATGTAGGTCGCTCTCTTTTATACAGAATGTTGCCATTGCATAACATGTGGACAAAAGATTACAATCCGGTTCCCACAGTAGACTTCAAAAGGGTCGCTTTCATGTGTTCAGAATCCCGGAACATAATTACAATAGCCATGCCGGTTCCCAACTGTAAAAGTACATCTTCCCACCATTAGGCACACCCATTAGAGTTGTAAATGACAAAGAAGGAGAGACAAGAGCAGCTGCAAGGAAGTCAGACACGTGTAGAGAAAAGAGTGTGGGGGTAATATCGGAAGCATGATCGCGAGATCAAAAAGAGTTGGATCCATTGCCTGCAAGGCTGTCACAATAGACCGGTACAACCAGATTACCCTCAAGCTGTGCCATCTGCCTTTGCTGTGTCATTCCTCCGGCCATAAAGACGCATGAAAGGAATATGCGTCTTCCGCAAGGCTTGGGAACTAGAGGGTCAAGGGGGCGAACAGTTATCTGCTCGCTGACTACGTGAGGGCAAGAAACAAAATGGATGCTGTATCTAAAATGGAACCCGAGGGTTCAGATGAAGAACACGTAATATTAGACGAACCCTGGCAGGTAGTGTAGCGAAAATCCACACACTTGCCGAACTCGTCATTTGCGGTTCGTAGATACCAAACTCGTCCATATTCGGCAATGCCCAGAACATCGTAATAATTTTTACGGAACCTCAGACGGTCCTTTTGCCCTCATGTAGGCAAGCACTAGTCGGAATCATAATCGATTTCGATACTCATCAGATCATTCAGATGTTGTTGATACATTATTCTATCCTTCAATGCCTCTTTGGAGACAACAGGCTGTCTTATACACGTCGTAGCACAAAGGCCACATAAGGCAGGACCACATTGCACACAAAGACAACATGAGAACAGAAATGTCACAACAACCCCTATGATCATCAGAATCTTCCAACCCCAAGTCGATATCAGACCCCAAAACCATCCCAGAAGCGTCCAATTTCCTTCGTCCACGTGTATGGACTCCGAAATTTTGTGCAACTTAGAGATGGCTTGATAAACCGTTGGAGCGTTATCAGGTATGAATATGCAGCAGCTCGAATGGATGACTTTACAAACCCCACCTCTATCTGCTAGAATGATATCTAGAACCATACGGTTCTGCAACGTCATCAGTCTATCCGCCTGGACTTCGGCTGTCAAATTACCAAGGGCATTTGCAGTTATGTTGGCAGTTGATTCTACTACACGAGTTAACTGTCTCAGGTTCCTGCTATTGACCATCGGTCCCCAGAACGGTAGGAAACCCTTAAAGAAGTCTCCAGCTTCTTGTCCGGAAGTATCTTCTTTGCTAATCACACCTCTTACAATTCTATTTCTGTGATAATCAGAGGCCACAGTGAAAGTGGGAGGCAAAAGATTCGCAATATAGCAGGTACCCGAGAAGTCATGAGGTAACCACGTATAGGCTCGATCATAACATACAAAGTAAGTACCCTTGGCAGGCAGGAAGACAGGGGAAGAGAGCGTCGGTAAGACATACGTCTCGGTACAAGCACTCTCCCCAAACTGAGCTCTCGGATTTCGACCAAGACCTTTCAAGCAGAAATTACCAAGGTGAGGTACAATCCATATCGGTGGCGAGCTTTTAAGCTGCCTCTCACCCACTGATAAGCTGTACTCAGCTTCACTTAGTTCCTTATATGCTCGCACTTCTTCCTCTGGGATGAGCGATGCGTCAAAAATATCTCTATCTAAGTCTGCAATAGCTCTCGCCAGAGTCTTGTGGTACGGGCCAGGACCAGAGTTTGCTGAGCGTGGTTCTCGATGGGGGTAGGAATCTAGTGCGCTACGGAACATAGTTTGTAATGCTCGAGCTGACCCTTGTGCACTATAAGGCAGAACTAAGTACGGAATACCCTTATCCATGGTATGTGGCATTAACCCACACACCCAACAGTTGGTAGTGTTTACCACTAACTGATGCTGATGCAAGAGTTGGATAAAAGAGTTGTTTCTGAATTCCGCACGTCTGATTTGTTCGTGTTGAGGCAGAAGATAAAAGGAATGTGGAGAAACAGTAGAAACGAAATATTGATCATGAGATGGAAGAGTAGGTGTAGCAGAAGACAATAAGAACTGAGACCCATAATATATTCCTCCTACCAATAGCATAGATATGGTGAGAAACAGTATGATTATTTGTGAGAAAAACCATTTTGTATGACATATTTTCTGCAATGTAGATCTTTGCGCCAACATTTCTTCTCTTTTCGACAGCTTAGACAATGATGATTCCATCCCCTAACGACCGTCCGCGACGTTCTTGACGCACTTCGTTCTGAGTAGCGGTTATCAATTCCCAGGAGTTCCCAGAAATTGATAATAGAAACCAACCTTGTGTCGATAGCTGCTAAACAGAAGGAAGTACCCGCACGGCCTTACGGTCAACCTGGATGGTAGGTTCTAACTAAATAATGTTCTTGGCTGTATGAAAAAAGAAAAAGATACACAATATATAATGTCCACTGTTTTCAGAGCAATGTAGAACCTATAAACAAAAAAATCTTTTTATTTATGGCTTGTTCGTGGACGAAGAAAATATCGGCTACTTCCAGGGCGAGTCTGATCTTCAAACAATGGATTGGACGGCAAAGGAGTGTTCAATTGTTCAGGCAATTGTTCAACAGTCAAATTTTCCAAAGTTGACGTGGAGGAAATTGTTTGAGAGGAGTCAGCAACGGTGTCAGATACAAGCCGAGCTTCGCTGAATGGAACGAAATGTGGTGGAGTGTCGGTCTCAGATGAAGAAAGACCTCTTCTCATCCAGGTGTCCGACGGCAGAGGAAGCGGGACTCTTTTGGTGTGGGTAGCGTGTACCCAGTTCCGGCGTCCGTGTAGTCGAACCGCCGTCCTCGTAGCCAGCTGTACTTGAAACGGGCCCACAAATCTTGGTTCTAGGTTTCGTTTTCGTCCGTAGTTTCTGACGAGGATCCAGTCCCCTGGTTGAAGCCGATGACCAGGACCCTCTGTTTGTGACGGCAGAGCCTCAAAGACCTGTTGGTGAATCAAACTCAATTTAGCAGTCAGATCATAGAGATAATCGATCAACATAGGGTATTCAATTCTGTCAAATTCCTTAGGTCTTGGGACTCCCCATATATTAGCAGGACGACCGAACACAATCTCATACGGGCTGAGCCCTACTCGAGAGTGTACAGTTGCCCTGGTCGACAGGAGAGCCAGAGGCAAAGCGTCGGGCCATGATAAACCAGTTGTTGCCTGAATTTTAGCCAATTTCAGTTTTAAAGTGCCATTATATCCTTCCACCAATCCTGCTGATTGTGGATGATTTGCACTATGAAATTTTTGTACAATCCCTAAACCGCGACACACACTCTTCATCACACTCCCAACAAACTCACTTCCGTTGTCCGACCATACGACCCGAGGCATTCCGTAGCGGGGAAAATACTCTTTGAGCAAAATTTTTGCCGTGGATAAAGCCGTATTATCCTTAAGGGGGTAGGCCTCAATCCACCTAGAGAATGCACACACCACAACCAACACATACTTCAAGTTATTACATCGGTCCATGTGGATAAAGTCCAACTGGATAACTTCGAAAGGGTACGTAGGAGGGGCAAAATGGCCAGGTGGAGTGGGGGTGCCCTTACCAGGATTGTGCATCAAACACACCATACAATTCTTAACCACTCTCTCGGCGCACTTAGTAATCCCATCATTCTTCCATACATGAGACAACAACTTGCATATGCCTTTCGTGTTGATGTGTGCCATACCATGAGCCATTGTAACAACAGCGAGCACATACGCATCCGGTAACATCCATCTCTGCTTCTCTGATAGATCAACCCAACATCCATTCTCATCCAATCTTCCCGTGCTCTCTCTCCATTTTGTCCTTTCCGTCTCAGTGGCTTCATTCTGTATTGCTTTCACACTTTCAAATGTGTCTTCACACATACCAGTCTCTGTTGGCCATCTTACTGAGCTCGTAACATACATTCTGTTCGTCAAATCTTTAGCCGTCTCTTTAGCCGTTTCATCCGCAAACGCATTACCACGACCCACATCGTCCGTTACTTTCTGATGTGCGCTACATTTGACTATGGCCACCTGTTTAGGCAATGTGAGTGCATCTAAAAGATCATTTACAAGCTGACCATGTTGAATCTTCGTGCCATGCGACGTAAGGAATCCTCTCTCTCTCCACAGTCGTCCAAAACTATGTGCCACACCAAACGCATACTGGCTATCTGTAAACACATTCACCCGTTTATCTTTAGACAACACACACGCTCTCGTCAAAGCGATTAACTCGGCAGCCTGAGCCGAATTCTGACTTAGTCTTTCGCTTTCCACAATCGTTCTCAATGTAACTACAGCATACGCAGTCGTCACATCACCGTTCGGCAACTTGAAACAAGAACCATCCACATACAAAGTACCATCGGGATCTGTCAATGGAGTATCTTTTAGGTCAATACGACCCTTAGTTTCCTCTTCAGTTCTGAGATAGCAGTCATGTACTGCTTCACCACCTGATTCTGTGTCGATCGGCAGCAATGTTGCTGGATTCAACACATTACATCGTTTTATCCGTATGTGACTGGCCAGCAACGTCAACTCATATCCAGACAATCTTGCGCTCGTCAGATGTTGAGTTTTCGTTCGATTCAATAGAGTGTCAACTGCATGCGGAACCATTACCGTGAGCATATTATCCATAACTAAACCTGCGGACTGTCGAATGGACGCCGCAGCTGCCGCTGTTGCCCTTAAACAACTTGGCAAAGCTCTTGCTACTGGGTCTAAAGTCGAAGAAAAATAGGCACATGGGCGTTGCTTACCACCAAAAGGTTGTGTCAGAACACTCAACGCACAACCATCCCTCTCGTGAACGTATAGTGTAAACGGCTTACTGTAGTCAGGAGTGCCCAACACAGGAGCCGAACACAACGCATCACGTAATTCCGAAAAACTTTTCTGACATTCTTCAGACCAAGGTACTGGGGATGGGACATCCTTGCACGTAAGGGCTATCAATGGTTTCGCCAACAATGAAAAATTTGGAATCCATTGTCTGCAGTAGGACGTAATACCTAAAAAGGCGCGAACATCTCTCTGGGTTTTTGGCACAGTCATTCGGGAAATCGCTGCAATTCTCTCTGGGGTCAACCTTCTCCCTTCTCTTGACAATAAGTGACCTAGATAGGTAACTTCTTGACAACAATACTGTAGCTTTGAAGGCGATACCTTGTGGTGTAAGTTATGTAGATAATGTAACAATGATACTGTAGCCGTCTTGCAAATAGCTTCTGTATCAGCTGCCACTAAAAGATCGTCAACATATTGAATCAAAGCTGCACCCGTTGGTAAAACAAAGGCATCAAGCTGACCTTTAAGTGCTTGGCTGTAGATTGACGGACTCTCACAGTAGCCCTGTGGAGCGCGTTTTAGCCTAAAACTGCGACCACCTAATGAGAATCCGAATAGGTCTCTGCTTTCCTCGGCAATCGGAATACTAAAGAAGGCATTCTTTAGATCGATCACCGTGAACCAGGAGGCAGATGCCGGAATCATTGTTAGTAAAGCCGTAATGTCAGGGACCACAGGAAATTGTGGAACTACTATTTTGTTTACTTCTCTTAAATCTATAACGAAACGATACACAGGAGGTTTAGTTGGGTCAGTTCGTTTCAGAATTGGTAATACAGGGCTATTACACACGTTTCCACGAGTTTCTTCAACAACACCTTTTCCAATGAGATCATGAACGATTGCTAACAGCGCTCGTTCGCCCTCAAGAGAAATACGATATTGAGGTAAACGCGGTAATCGCGCATTTGGTTTCAATTGAATCACATAGGGTGGAATGTCTAACAGGCCCACATCATTGGGACCTGTGGCCCATAAGGACGCAGGGAGGGAACTCAATTCCGGTGGGAATTTATCGACCGACAAATACATGGGAGAGATCACTCTCCGTCCCAATGTAAGCTCCACTCCTTCGGGGGAACAATACAATGTTGCATATAATCGTTTCAACAAATCCAGGCCCAAAAGATTTTCACCACAACCTGTAGATAGAATCAGTGGAGCCGTTAGCTCACGAGGTCCAATCATAAGAGGCAAAGGATTAGAGACTGGGTTACTAACAGGGGCGCCAGAGAATCCAACGGAAACGTTCGTTAAGCCAGACAAAGGTGCGCCAGGGAGTTTCGAATGCATGATGGAACTTTTCGTCGCACCAGTGTCTAACAGAAAAGGCTCAACTACACCCGATGTAGCCACTGCAACGTAAGGCCCACTCTGATCGACCGGAACTGACACTACTCCCTCTCTTTGTCGTTGGCTGTCCTAGTAATGATCATTTACAACAGTCTCATGCTCTACGTAATAATCATCCACATTATACTGTACAGATCGGACTGACCCCATATTTCGCTGGTCAAAACAATTATTTGCATCTGATTGATTTTGATGACGATCAATCTGATTATGGGATGAACCACGACCTCTACCACGTGGTGCCTGTTGAGGACCACCACTACGGCTTCCACGTGTCGACACACCATTCAGACGGTCCCGTAAGGCAAGACAATCATATTTTAGATGTCCCTCTTTCCTACAATATGCGCACTGATTATACCCAAGTGAAGATCTGTAATCAAAGTTGTCAGAGCGCGGCTGTGTCCTATCGGGCTGTGCTCGTGGTCGATACTGCTGTTGTGAATCAGTTTGGTTTGATCGTGGAGGGTATGCTTGCTGCAACAAAACCTTCGTTTTGAGCTCCTTCGTTTTCTTTTCTACACGATCACTTTCTTCCTTTTCCCTATTCTCATAATACTGGGCCGTTGCTAGTATTTGCGCAGGGGTTGAAACTGCCCACGCACTCTCTGAATTCTTCAGTTTGTTGCTTAGTTCAGGCAGCAAATTCGATACGAACTTGTCAATGAATAACCGGTGGCCTCCCTCAGCGCCCATGTCCTGGCTGCTGTGGTCAACAAACGCTTCCTCAAACCTTGTAAAGAAATCCGAGACACTCTCGTCTTTCTTTTGCTTACAAGCTGATAACTTATCCCAGTTCACCTTCATCGCTGGCATGAGAGTTTTCATGAGCGTAATTATCTTTTGAGGCAAATCCAAGATCAACTGGTCAGGCTTAGCCCCACCAACTTGTAATGCATCAGCTGCTAGCAGTGCAGCCCAATCACCCCCTAATTCAACTGCGTGATTGGCTTGACGAATTTTAGCCCAAACTGGTTGCGGTACAACATTGCCAAACAACATGTCGATATCGGCAAGGTTCATAATAGAAGCTTCCACCAGTTGTGATAACTCCTTATAATAACCAGCCGGGTTTTTACGTGGATCGGGTAAGGATTGCTTTACTTGCAAAACTTCCGATCGTTTCCATGGAAGATGTATCCACACTCTTCGAAAATGCGGTAGAACCACAGGGTTAGCTTGCGGATCTCCAGGCACCCACAGTGGCGGAACCTCTCTCATAGGATACTGACCAGGAACCGCTTTCCAATTCTCGGTGGTATCATCTAATGACACCCGAGAATGTGCTGTGGATCTGAACGCTAATAAGCGTTCCACGGCACGTCGTACATCGTCTCCTATAATCATACCGTTCGAAAAGTGACTCTGAAGTTCAATTATGTCGGACGGTACATTATCTACATCATCATTATACCATTCTTCCCTCAAAAAGTTACACATCTCCTCAAACACCAATCTCTGCGTAGGCTCGTTAAACTGAGAAAACGTATCAAAGACTACACGTGGAGTGTAATTAGCAGGATGTTTCATCCACCTATGTGCCATGGTTACTAACGTCTCTTTCTCCCTACCACTAGGGATCTGACTCCGTCTCTGAGGAGTTTCAGATGAATCAGATGAAAATAACGGACCAGAAAGAGGTGAATAAAGGGTAGCAACAGAGTTAGGAACACGCTTACGAACAGAAGGAGAAAGAAAAACAGGGGCAACAACACTGGAGGTGAAGGAAGGCATAGTAGGAACGGACAAGATAGTTGGAGTAGCAGAAACAACAGTCTGTGAAGGTACAGGTACAGGAGCAGTAGGAACAAGGACAGGTGGTGGAACAAACGTAGGGTTAACAACGGGCTGGCCCGCAGCCGCTGGAGCAACAAGGGGTACAACAGGAGGAACAACAGGAGCAGCTACAGGAGCAGTAGCACCCTGTACATAGGGAGGTGGTGATTTCATTAAGTACGATAACAAGGAATCCTCCTTCAAATCTTCTTCTTTCTTTTCTAGATTATTCAGTAAAACTGGGTAACATTTATCTATTTTCATATGATGCAATCTAGTAGAGATTTCCATTTCCTTTTCTTCTTTGTCCTGTTTACATTCTCGTATAGCTTGCATTATCGGAACGAACCCTTGCTTCTGATCCTTCTTAAGTTGTTTGATTTCTTTCTGCTTGGCCTCTTTACGCCATATCCGAAAGGAATCAAACATAGCTGGCCTAGCTTTCTTTAAAAATAATTTAGCCTCAAGATTATCTAAAATCGAAAGTTCAAAAGTTCCATGTGGTGGCCATCTAAGGTCACCGTCTTTCTTTGTATAGCGGACCCAGTAATCATTATATATTATAGGACCCACCCCATGTCGACTATAAAGATCATGTATCGGAGTTCCAACTGGAGGTATCGGACATGAGTCCTCCAACCGGGAATCCATTGCGCAACATTTGAAAATACGAAACAAACCACTATGGCTAGGCATCGTGCACACTAACCTAGTATCAAACTTCAAGGGTTACCGAAGTAATTAAACCTCGTGTAAGTCAAAACCCTCGGTTTTTGGCAATTGCAACTGTCAAATAATACTAAGGACCAATACTAAGAACCACAAATGCAATGGAACCATGCAATACAACAAAGCCTTAAGGCTATCACAAAGCTCAGAGAGCTAACCACAAAGCCTGAGGAGGCTATTACAAAGCTCAGTGAGCTATTACAACAAAACCTTAAAGGCTAACAACAAAGCTTTCAAAAAGCTAGAACAACCACTAAGGACTGGGAGCGACCCACAAATACTTAACTCAGAACTTCAATGGCGTCACCAGGAAGGCCCGTCTGTCGTCTCGCTTGTACGTAAGGTCTACGCCGGGCGTCGAAGACAGGTCGACAGTCAGGGCATCGGTCCGTAGCAGCCGTCAGGAGGCGGGAATCTTCGCAGGGAAAAACTTCGGGCCACTTATTTCGACAACAGGATCGATGAAGCGGGGTGCACCTTCCCTCGGAGATTTCACGCGAAGTTCCTCACGATCATCAGGCTTTGGACCGGTACCGCTGAAGTCGCCCCACGTTGGGCGCCAACTGAAGGACTGGACTTTTAACAGTACCAGCGGTGCCAGGGAACAACACCTATAACCTTCATGGGATACCTGTTTCGGCGCACAAACTACAGAGACACGGGATACTTCCTTCGGCGTCAAAGATCAGCGTTTATTACTGCAGGGAGGCAAAAGTCACAAGAAGTACAACAGTGTGTAGGTTCTGAGAGTCTGCTTCAAATTGTATATGTAGGTCGCTCTCTTTTATACAGAATGTTGCCATTGCATAACATGTGGACAAAAGATTACAATCCGGTTCCCACAGTAGACTTCAAAAGGGTCGCTTTCATGTGTTCAGAATCCCGGAACATAATTACAATAGCCATGCCGGTTCCCAACTGTAAAAGTACATCTTCCCACCATTAGGCACACCCATTAGAGTTGTAAATGACAAAGAAGGAGAGACAAGAGCAGCTGCAAGGAAGTCAGACACGTGTAGAGAAAAGAGTGTGGGGGTAATATCGGAAGCATGATCGCGAGATCAAAAAGAGTTGGATCCATTGCCTGCAAGGCTGTCACAATAGACCGGTACAACCAGATTACCCTCAAGCTGTGCCATCTGCCTTTGCTGTGTCATTCCTCCGGCCATAAAGACGCATGAAAGGAATATGCGTCTTCCGCAAGGCTTGGGAACTAGAGGGTCAAGGGGGCGAACAGTTATCTGCTCGCTGACTACGTGAGGGCAAGAAACAAAATGGATGCCGTATCTAAAATGGAACCCGAGGGTTCAGATGAAGAACACGTAATATTAGACGAACCCTGGCAGGTAGTGTAGCGAAAATCCAGACACTTGCCGAACTCGTCATTTGCGGTTCGTAGATACCAAACTCGTCCATATTCGGCAATGCCCAGAACATCGTAATAATTTTTACGGAACCTCACTGGGGGGTTATTATTTGCACCAGCAGGTATTTCTTCCTTCCATGCCGGAGGAACCTCTCTCATTGGATATTGTCGCGCTTTTCTCCTAACAGAGGAATCAGGTTCAAACAACGACTGAGTAGGAGACTCACTCCTAAACGACAACAACGTCGCAACTGCTTTCTCAACATCAGAACCCAAAATCGTGCCCTTTGCAAACTCAAACCGTACATGGCACAACTCAGGCGGATTGGATTCCAAATCATTATCCTCTAATTCTACACAAAGAAAAACACACATTTTCTCAAAAACATATCTCTGTTTCGGTGCTTCCCATTGACGGAAGACATCCATAACAGACTCTAACTCATATCTTGTAGGGTCGGTAACCCATTTACGCGCCATACGGTCAAACATTTCTCTCTCTCGAGAATCAGGCAGTTGACTACGTGACTGTTTACGCTCCGAATCAGGGGTAACACCAGACGACCCAAAGAGAGGAAATATAAGACTAGCAACAGTGTCAGTCATTCTCTGTCGAACAGAAGGAGAAGTCGACAGGACGGGAGAAAATACGGGCTGAGACAGGGTCAATGTAGGAGCAGTGGCAGAGGATGTAGTAAGGATAGACGAAGAAGTTACAGGAGTTAAAGTCGGAACAGGTAGCGAAGCAGGTAGCATAGTCAGTGGCCCTTGAGAGGGTTGGACCAGAAGAGCAGGAGCCAACTGGAGAGGTGCTGGCGGTTGTGGAGGAGCAGGAGGCACAACAACCAGGGGTTGCGCAGCTAAAGGTTGCGGAGGTGCTGTAGCACTCTGCGCATAAGTGGGTGGTGAACTCAATAGATGAGACATTAAAGGGTCTTTCTCAAGTTCCTTCGCTGCCTCTTGCTGGAGAAGCGGCAAAGCAGGGTAGCATTTATCGATTACCATTTTACGTTGCCTGTGCAACTGTTCACTCATCTGTTCTTCTTCGTTATCTTTAAACTGTATAGCAGCTTGCATTATCGAGATACCCTTTTCTCTTTTATTTTTCTTTACTAATTTAGTTTCCTTCTGTTTGGCTTCCTTTCGCCATAGGCGGAAAGAGTCAAACATTGCCGGCCGGGCATTCTTCTTGAAAAGTCTAACTTCTAGATTATCCAGAATTTCGGTGTCAAAACTACCATATTGGGGCCACTTTAGGACACCGTTTTTCCTTGTGTACCTAACCCATACTTCATTGTACGTGATAGGGCCTACGCCGTGCTTCACGTAGAGCTCATAGGTTGGAGTTCCAATTGGAGGAACCGGACACGAGTCCTCCAATCGGGAATCCCTATTACAACCAAGACAAAACAAATTTCTAAGTCTGCTAAGACCAGGCATCTTCGCTCACTAGTCTAGCTTCAAACTTCAAAGGATTATCGAATACGATAGTCTCGTGAATACACGAGTCCCTCGGCTTTGGTACTTGCAAGTTCCAAATCAAAGATCCCAAGGGGATACCCAAACTAAGAACCAAACTAAGGACTGGGAGACGCTCCACTCATACTTAACTGAGGTATCGATGACGTCACCAGAAGACTCGTCTATCGTTTCGCTCTACAAATCATCAAAGGTCCAAAACAGGGCGATAGTCAGGGCAGCAGTCCTTTGTAGCCGTCGGGAAGCGGGAAACCTCGCAGCAAAGACTTTCGGACCACGAACGACATGCAGGGGTCGATGAAGTGGTTGGCCTTCCTCCAGAATTTTCACACGAAGCTCCTCACGAACCTCTGGCTTGGACCGGTACCGCTGAAATCGCCCGAAGTTGGGCGCCAACTGAAGTACTGGGTTTTTCAGAACCCAGCGGTGCCAGGGAACACACCCTAAGACTTCGAGTTCTTCCTGTTTCAGACTACAGAAACACAGAGTCTTCTTGGTGAAGTCAAAGATCGAATTTATTGGCTTCAGCCAGTAACAGGTATCCTAGAAGTACAACACGGTGTATATTCTCAGGAGACTGCTCAATCTAACAAAGCCAGCCTTCTCTTTTTAAACAAAATATTAGGCTTCAGGCAAACATTCCTTATTTTACAGTTGACCATTCACATATTTTCACTACAAAGAAAAGGCAGAGTCATGATGACAAGCTTATTTTCAGTTTGTCCAGCCCACAATAAATCACCCGGCAAGGCCCAGTATTTTCATCAGATATCGACGGACCCCTAATAAATTCGGGCACCTCCTCCTCGTAAAGCAGGTCATAAAGTAAGGAACAGAGTCAGGTGTATGTAAGATTAGGCGAAGTTTGTGTGTGATGAAAGGTTTATGGCAAGTTGTGCCTTGATACTATCTCGATCGGCCACTGGGAGAGGAACTGACCGAACAGGTTTGGCCTTGGGCAGTGGAGTCAGCTTGCACAGGTCGTGCAGGAGTCAGCAAAGGTGTACGTGTCCTTCAAACTCGTTTTTGGCTTTAGTCACCGGCCTATGTGAGGGCAATCACAAAATGGCTGTCGTTCACAAAATGGAAACCGAGGGTCCAGGACGGACCCTCGGTTTCAGGGTGAAATCGTCACTCGAATATGACGAAAATGCTTGTGCATAGTATACTAGCCATTCCCGGTCTGTTGATATCAAAATCGTCAAGATACGACGATGTTTGTAACACAGGTCCAGAATTTTCAGTACCACAAAGTTATCTAGCCTTGACCCATGGTTCAATGATCCAACCTATGTGATTTAATAATGTTACTATTTTTTGTAAAATATTAACAAAATATGTGTGATTGTATTAGAATTTATCCAATTATGTTTTATTCAATACACATTTGACAGAAATATATTTTCTAATTCCGAGCCTTAGAAGCACAATGGAGTGCTAATATTGACAGGCTGCATTTTTTGGAATGTTTGCTCACATGAGCTTTATTGTAACAGTTGTACGAGGTATAGTCAGGATGCAATGACTACAGAACTGCAATGTAGGCAATTAATATTGATCGGATCGTTGAACCGTTTACGAGGGATTCTTACTTGTTTTGTTTAGTTGCGTAACTATGAATCATGGGAATTGTAGTTCGCTGCAAAAACGGGTGTACGTTATGGGTTTCCCCACTGTGGATTTATTGTGTATAATACGACTAGTAGCACTATAATGTGAGACTTAATTTGTGCAGAGGATTATACTTAGAATCCGTACATGATTCATTTAATGGCGTAACTACGAATCATGGGAAATGTAGTTTGCGGCAATGTTGGTGCACGTTACAAGTTCCCCCACTGTGGGTTTATCGTTTAAAATATGAGTAGTGGCACCGCATTTGTGTGAATCAATTCATGTAAATAATTATGACCAACTATGCACGTAATTCATTGTGGCTTATATTTATAAATTGCACACAAGTCCATTATGATGTTTTTTATTATTTTTTCCAAGTGTGCAAACTGGAATTTTCAGTTAAATTGCAGGTTGAAAAACTTTTATATTTTATGTTAAATGTATATACCTCCGAAATTCTTGAAACGAAAGTGTGTTTTCACTTTTTAGTCACATGACGTTATTATGGGACGTGGTGTGCGCGACCGGTATGCGACCGGTCCACGACTCCTGCTCCCGCGCATTCGCGACACATGCACATTATGGTACGCGACACTTGCGCGGTGGTGAGCCCCAGGTGATGTCATATACGTGCTGGGGCGCGCTGGGTGCGCGACTCCTGTGAAATTTTTTATGTTCTAAAATTATATGTACGTGTCTTTAATATACATATTAGGGCAAAAGATTATCTAAGGTATTCATAAAAATAATATATTTCAACTTGTAATAAACGTATATTATTTTTAAATATATTTTCGCGAAGTCGCGTCGGGTGCGCACTTCGTGAGCACACGGTGTGCGGATCCCATGTGACCTAAAAAATATATATATTTGATTGGTTCATAACATTTCCCACTGTAACTATTGAAGGTTCCCACCCATTTTAAATATTCTGTTTGGAGTAGTTGATGAGAGACATCTCTTCTTCTTCCAGAGCTGGTTTTGGAATTTAAAAAAAAATTGCATTGGAGAAATGGCATCTGGTCCACAAGCTCCTCATCATTCTTCAGATGAAGATATCTTGGAGGAAGATCCACCCTAGCAGAGGCCTGAATCAGTGGTATGGACATTTGTCACCTTTCCTGCTGGAGAAAAAAAGGTAAACGTAAAAAAAGTCACATGCTTGCTGTGTGACAGGGTCCTGTCTCGAGGCAGTGACAAGAAATACTCCAGTTGAACAGCGAGTATGTATAAACATCTGCAGACCATTCACCCGAAGAATCTGGTACGAGAAGAAATGAGGCGTGCAGCAAAAAATCCGCCACCAGGCATTGCTAGCACCTCCGGAGCGTCCACTTCAGCACCACCAGTAGACATTCGTCCAGAATTTGCTTTTCTGCAGCAGCACTGCACTAAGTGCAAAACCATCATCTGTTATGGTGAACAGTCAGTGGACGCTATTTGTGCAGCTCAACGGAACCACAAATGCAATTTTTTTTGGTTTTTTGTTTTTGGAATGATGTTGAATTCTAAAACCTAACTGTTTACTTAGTTCCTTTTTTGTTCAATTTTTTAAAAACACCAAAAAAAGTACAAAATTGTAAAAAAAAAACGACAAAATAAATAGAAAACAAAAAACAGAAGAAAAAAAAGTTCAGAACTACCTTATCTGGTTTTCAAAAAGAACTATAATTGCATGGTAATGTCTGAAAGTCTGGTTGAATGTATGTGTAGAGCATGATTGACTGAAGGATGCATTAGTACTGTATGGTGAATTTATACGGGCAGGTCTATGAGGAAGTGCTGCAGCGTGACACTGCAAGCCCTTTAGCTGCCTCCACTGCGGCACTTCTGAAGCACAGGGATGTGACATATTTACATGAGTATGTCGCAGTTCTGTGCTCCCTCTGCACTAGCACACAAACTGCAGCCATGTGGTGACGCAGGCACCCTTGCACCATGGTGCAAGGATATCTGTGTCATGGGGAGATTGTTTTAGTGCACGTAGGGACTACTTCCTGCACAAAAACAATCACTAAAGGCATTTTCCTCCTTCAATGTGTGCTGTGGAATGCAGCATGCCTTGAAAGAGGAAAAACGAGGAGAAATGAAAACATTTCTCCTTGTTGTGCCTCACTACACCACCTCTAGGGTGGCGCACCATTCACACGTATCTACAGATTTACACTTTCTAGTAAGTCTTGAGATGAATTATTCCATGGGTGCTGTTTGGGAACAGACACAGCAACACCCAATGGAACGCCCCTTCAATGCAAAGTGCTGCGTTGAATGGGTCGTATTTTCAAGGAGAGGAAAAGCCATGCAGGGTGGCTTTTCCTCTCCTTGTAAATATGGAGGAGTCCCCAGTGCCATCACTACGTTACAAAAAGTGACGTACTGCTGGCTCAGGGGGCTTGTAAATCTGCTCCATCGTGCTTAGGTATTGGCAGAGATATACAATAAGAACATAGTGCTGGATGGCTGATTGACGAACTGCATGAGACTGACAGGAGGTATCCTAGGCTGCATGAGTACTACTCAGTATTTAGTGGAGTGCACCAATAGTATGTATCTGCTTAGAGGTTTGTAGGGATTGTGCACAGAATATTGTACGTGTACTTGTGTTGGTGCTTAGGTCATTCTATAAGAACATCACTAGTAACTAGAATGATGACAGTGCTGCAAACAGACGGCTCAGTTAATTTATAAGTGCTTAGGTATTGTCTCAATGCCTGAGTCATTCTGCAAGTGCATAGACAGTGACTGGGTTCTTAGAGGGCTAGTAGTGGACAGCAGGATACGTTTATAAGCACATATGTTTCAGCAGAGTGATTAGATAAGAACATGTTTCTGTCGGGATGATTGTCGGAGTGGACACAGACTCACAGTGTGATTCCAGACAAACATGACTATTACCTGGACTTTTGCAGGACTGACTCAGTAGTCTGCAAGGAGTTAAGGGACGTATATATTGTGCACATGTGACTGTACCACTGGTTGTCTCAATGCCTGAGTCGTTCTTCAAGTGCATGGATAGTGACTGGGTTCCTAGAGTGCTAGTAGTTGACAGCAGAATACATTTATAAGTGCTTATGTTTCAGCAGAGTGATTAGATAAGGACAAGCTTCTGTCAGGATGATTGTAGGAGTGGACAGAGCTGCTTTAGAGCCATAGAACATGTCAGCAGAGCTGCTTTAGGGCCAGAGAACCAGGTCAGCAGAGCTGCTTTAGAGCCATAGAACCAGGTCAGCAGAGCTGCTTTAGGGCCAGAGAACCAGGTCAGCAGAGCTGCTTTTGAGCCAGAGAACTAGGTCAGCAGAGCTGCTTTAGAGGGAGAGAACCAGGTCATCAGAGCTGCTGTAGAGGGAGAGAACCAGGTCATCAGAGCTGCTTTAGAGCCAGAGACCCAGGTCAGCAGAGCTGCTGTAGAGGGAGAGAACCAGGTCAGCAGAGCTGCTTTAGAGCCAGAGAACCAGGTCAGCAGAGCTGCTGTAGAGCCGGAGAAACCAGGTCAGGAGAGCTGTTTTAGAGCCAGAGAACCAGGTCAGCAGAGCTGCTTTAGAGCCAAGGGACCAGGTCAGCAGAGCTGCTCTAGAGCTAGAGAACCAGGTCAGCATGGCTGCTTTAGAGCCAGAGAACGAGGTCAGCAGAGCTGCTCTAGAGCCAGAGAAGCCAGGTCAGCAGAGCTGCTTTAGAGGGAGAGAACCAGGTCAGCAGAGCTGCTCTAGATAGAGAGTACCAGGTCAGCAGAGCTGCTTTAGAGGGAGAGAACCAGGTCAGCAGAGCTGCTCTAGCTGACACTGACTGACTGACACTGACTGATTGACACTGACTGACACTGATTGACTGACACTGACTGACACTGATTGACTGACACTGACTGACTTTGATTGACTGACACTGACTGACACTGATTGACTGACAGTGACTGACTGGCACTGACTGACACTGATTGACTGACACTGACTGACACTGATTTAATGACACTGACTGACTGGCTGACACTGCCTGACTGACGCTGACACTGACTGACTGCTCTCTACTACTCTACTACTCACTCTCTACTACTCTCTCTCTACTACTCACTCTCTACTACTCACTCTCTACTACTGTCTACTACTCACTCTCTACTACTCTCTCTACTACTCTATTACTCACTCTCTACTACCACTCAACTACTCACTCTCTACTACTCTCGACTACTCATTCTACTACTCACTCTCTCCGACTCTCTACTACTCTCTCTCTGCTACTCACTCTCTACTACTCACTCTCTACTACTCTACTACTCACTCTATACTACTCACTTTCTACTTCTCTCTACTACTCACTCTACTACTCACTCTACTACTCTCTACTACTCACTCTACTACTCACTCTCAACTACTCTCTACTACTCTCTCTCTGCTACTCTCTGCTACTCTCTACTACTTACTCTCTACTCTCTATTACTCACTCTCTACTCTCTACCTCTCTCAACCTCTCTCTCTACTACTCTCTACCTCTCTACCTCTCTACCTCTACCTCTCTACCTCTCTACCTCTACCTCTACACCTCTAGCCTCTCTACCTCTCTCTACCTCTCTCTACACGCACACATATGCACATATAGAGATATAAATGCATACATTTGCATATATACATACACATATAAACATATTTATAATCTGCATATCTATATAAATACAAATATAAATGCAGGCATACATATACATATACATATATGCATACATATGTATGTTATGTACGTGAAAGTTTGAAAAACAGTAATAAAAGCAAAGCTAAAAAGCCACCTAATTACAAACAGAATTACTTTAACATAAACGAGGGCGAGACCTATTGCATTTTCAATGCTTGTTTACTTTGGTTCCATCAAGAGGGCATTCAGATGTGTCACACATTTGTCATAAATTCTGAATGTTAGCACTCTAGTTGCTCATTAGATCACTGTAGTAAAGCTACTGCTTGCCAGGTAAGTCTGCTGCTGTTATTCAAAGTGCATGTTTCAGTCTGCATGTCAGAATTTTTTAATGAAATATAAGAGGATTTGAGAAGTCAAAATGTGCCCTAATTTTTCTTTCTGCAGCACTAATCATAATTTCTATGGCAAAATGAAGCCCCTCATTTTGTTCCTTTTAAAATTAAATGTTTTAAGTGTTACCACTTTATTCCAATCAGGATGGCTTCAGGTGTGCCATACATTTGTCAATAGTAAGGCTGTTAGCACTCTAGTTGTTCTTCAGAACACTCTGGGAAGCTGCAGTAGAACACAAAGGAATCAGCTAACAGCCCCTGCCCTTGTTGGATGTACTTGCTTAACTGAGAACGAGAAATTTCCTTGTTAGCACAAAGGAAAGTTTCAATTCTATTAAGGACGCGGAGGCGAGGATTATGCATGTCCTTTCTTCATTTTATTGATAGCAAGTTCAAAGACAAAAACGAAAAAACACACTCCATGAACTACATAACCCATGAGGCTCAGCGGTAGCCATGGGAAACAAGTAACCAATCATAGTCCAACCAAGTCCATATAGTAACTCCCTCGACGAAGTCCTTCCTCTTTCGCTGCTGCAGGAAGTTAAGCCATCCACAGCCTAGTCCGCTTTCTGATCAGAACCTAGGAGAACAGAGAACACTATAATCTCTAATCGATATAAGACTCATAATTGGGAACAGTAAAGAACCATAAGGCAAGACATATAAAGCAGTTACGAGAACAATTTCAGATGAAATACATAAAGCATAAGCTGTAAAATAGCAATGCAAAAGGAAAAGGAACAGTAGAGGAATGATCAATGTACAAAAAGCGATCAATAGCCAAATGAAACATTACTTTCCTCATACGTAGAAGTGTCAGGACATCTAATAAGACAGACATTTCATCAGGGAGGGAGGCACAACAAATTGCCAGGGGGGGACAATCCTCGCCTCTGCGTCCTTAATAGAATTGAAACTTTCCTTTGTTCTAACTAGGAAATTTCTCATTCTATGTCAGGAAGCGGCGGCGAGGATTATGCATGTTCAAAGCTTACTTACCACCAGCGCAGCGGCCTCATGAATGGGCTTGAAATAAAATTTTTAAAGGTAGATTCCGAAGACCAATCAGCCGCATTCATAATGTCCTCCAATCTGCCACCTACCTGGACAGCCTTGGAGGCCATAGCTCCCCTAGTAGAATGAGCACCAAATTGTCTGACATCCATACCGGATTCTGACATAATCCATTTGACCCACCTAGCAATGGTAGGAGAAGAGACCGCCTGAAACGGTTATTTAATGGCAATCAATAGTTGCCTTTCACCAGGAGGTCGAGCCTCCAAAGTCATATCCTCATAAGATTTTAAGCATCTAACCACACACGATTTAGGAGAATCCGGGAAAGCAGGATAAGTTACTGACCTTGTACTCGACTTAGTCCTCCTGGAAATGGTAAAAGTAACCCCTTCCGGGGTAAAAACCAGGGCGGTAATGTCAAGCGCTCGGACATTTGACGCCCTCTTACGAGAAATAAGACAAAGGAGCATAGCGAGTTTAGCCGAGATCTCCTTCCGAGATAGGAAATCATTATCTTGCCGAGATAAGAGCAAACCAAGGACCAAGTTAACGTCCCAGAGGCCTGAATAACGAGGCTCTGGAGGACACGAAAGACAAATTCCTTTCAAAAGCTTACAAACCCATGGATGTTCACCGACCGGAGCCCCATCCACCAGAGAATGACCAGAAGAAATGGCTGTCCTGAAAGAGTTAATAGTACAATAAGCCAGTTTCTAATGGAAAAGTTCTGCCAAGAAGTTTACAACTTCAGCAACGCAGGCGCCCACGGGATCCAGGTGTTTCGCCACACACCAACGAACCCATCTTCTCCAGGCGGATCTGTATCGCTTGGTAGTACCCGGGGCGCAGGCCTGTTGGATAAGGAGTTCAGCTTCTCACGAAAGCGAGACGTCAGTCCATCGCATCCTGAAATCCTCCAAGCCATAAGATGTAGATGGCCTTGGAGAACCAGGGAATGAGGATGACCCAGAGGATCCGACAGGATGCTGCTGAAAGACGGCAACCGAAGAGGTCTGTCCCAAGACAATTCCAGAAGGGACGGGAACCAAATCTGGGCTCGCCAAACTGGAGTAGTCAGGATCAGAGAGGCTTTCTGTCTGCGGACCTGGGCTGCAACTCTTTGGATGAAAAGGAAGGGTGAAAATGCATAAGCTCGGATCCCCGACCAATCCTGAAGGAAGGCGTCCACAGCTTCCGCTCCCGGGTCCGGCTTCCAACTGAAAAATCGGGGAAGTTGGGCGTTCCATTCACCTTTTATTTTTTCTACAATAGGCTTTTTTATACTCCTTCTGATTTATATAAATTTAAGTTACTTGATTCTAGAAAATGTTGGTGTTGCTCACATGACAATAGCGATTTTCTACATATGTTTTTTTACTGTCCGTTAGTTAGATCCCTTTGGTCTCGCATTTGGTTAAAATTAAATGATTTTTTTAGCTACTGATTTCCCCTTTGAGGTTGTACACATTTTCTTGGGTGTCAGTCAGTCATGAATACTTTTATTTGATTTCAATTAAAAAATCATAAAAGGGTGGGAAACCACCTTAAATAAAAATACATTTTAAATTTTAAAACAGAGGAATTTAAAACATTAAGGCTATGCCATTGATGGGTATGCTGAAACTATTTAAATTAGTGAATGGTTTCCTTTTTATCGAGCTCTCTTGCTGCCATTTTGAGGAATGTTATTGCCCTACAGGACAGTTGGATTGATGACCCTCCAAGGCATTGGATGACAGCTGCTCTACATGTCCGTATTTCTTCCTTCCTTAAGGCTTCCCGAAGGACCGTTCTTGGGTGGTTCTTCACCTATTTGGAATGACCACTGTAATGTTCGTAAATTTATAGATCTTTTTATAGCAATTTCTTTGCAGATAATCACAACTAACTGGAAGGATACATCCAAGATAACCTATACTGCTTGGTGGAATCTGTTGTGTCATCATCACAGGCTTGACTGAGCTTTTGCCACAACTGCTCCTTTATTAATTAAGAGAGACTTCTTGTGGTTGCCATTAACAGATTTTCATTCTAGGAAAGTCTTGTGATTGACTTTCTTATTTTTTCTTATTTCAATGATGTTTTTTACTGTTTTGCACTTCTAGAAATGTAGAGAGTTAAGTTTGTTTTCCAGGTTATCCTGCCCCTTTCTCCCTACCTCTCTTCTTCTTTTTCCTTTCTTTCTCCTCTAATACCAAAATACCCTTTAAAAGCTTGTTTATTGGTACAGTTCATTTACCCTATATGGGTTTGTTTATGTATTGTTCAACTTTTACTAATCTCTTGATTCTTTTTACTGCCATATTTTGTTGTAATAATGTTTTGCTTTGGTTTACCTACATTAATAAAGCTTTCTAAACTCAAAAAAGAACACACCACAATTCCTAACATGAGTATGGTACCATCAAAAAATGATTTATAATGTAACTAAAAAGTCTTCAAACCTTCTATTAACTGCAATGCTTTTTAATGAGGTGCTATCATGTGTATTGGTCCCAAGATGGCTGCCAACACTTCTTGGATGAAGTGCTGACAGCCAATCAGATCTCACGATGAGATGTGTGGTTAGGCTCCGCCCAGATATATATGTATTTTTTTCCTTTAATATAAAAAAACTACTGAACAGATTTACACCATTTAACCAAAAGGCACTAGTCTGAACCAAGGACTACCTCTTTGCCAAATTTGGTGTCATTCCGCTCAGCCGTTCATTTTACTCACAGTCAGCTTTGATCCAAGTTAGTGAAGTAACTCATTTTTGATCCGACTTAGGGAAGTAACTCACCTTTGATCCGATTTAGGGAAGTAACTCACCTTTGATCCGATTTAGGGAAGTAACTCACCTTTGATCCGATTTAGGGAAGTAACTCTTCTGCTCATAGGAAAGGTGGCAGGGAAGAGCGCGGAGCTACATTTTCACCGGGTGCCCAGCTTCACACTGCTGACAGGAAGAGGCAAGCCATATCCAAATGTCAGCTGTCCTCACTGAACCAAGATGTCACGACAGGGCCTGCACCATTCCCAGCCCCAGGGGCGGAACCGAGCCCACGGCATAGCAGTGAGAGCTCCAGACGGGTCAAATGTGACGGCCAAACTCTTAACTGGAAAGACGCTGATCCGTTCACATAGTGCCGATATCGGCAACCCTCCCTGAGCATAGTAAGGTGCCTAGTACACACTGCAATAAATAATAACACCACACAAGTTTTTTGGAAAACAGTTTGGTGCAGGTTTATTTCATTCATGAAGTATGCCAACGTGGTGGGTTAACTTGTGGGCGATCCAAGGGCAGGAAGCGGTGACTGACCTAAGCTGCCATGCCCGCCTGATGAGCTAAAATGTACCATGGCCAACCCAATCGGTGCTACCTTTTATGTGTGGAGTATCACCCTCATATACATTGACCACCATTCCATGACTTTACTAACGCCATTTTAGAGACGGAGCGTTGCAAGGCAAGACCCCGTGAAGGACTAGCAGAGCGCTGACGTTTTCATCCAGGGTCCTGCTGTAAAGACTCCTGGTGTTTGGCATAGGGCACCCCTATTGTGCTCCTGAAGAGTGTACCCCTTATCTTCCGAATCAACATGTAACTCCATCAACGCCCATGATGTGGCCTCCGACATATCCGGGCCCCCCAGCATGGCAGGCTCTGCAACCTGCAGTTACCAGTCCTTCTAGCTGGACCTATTCCCCATCTACCTCTGGCAGGTGTGCCCCGTCCCTATCGGGGTACCATGTGGTGTTTGCTCTCATGAGGTCACGCCTCATTTTACCAAGCCATTCTTCTTTGTTTGATTTTAAATTTGAGTTGAACCAAGCCCTCCTGCCTGACGGGCTTGTACATGGCTTTATTTACCCCTCTCTGGGAATGTTCAGTGGCCTCCCCGGGAGTTGGGAACTACTGTTCTCTTCTTTAAACGCCGTTCCCAGTGATGCCCCTATGGTGCTCTCCATGCCAATTTGCGCCTTCTGATTAGGGGTTGGCTGAGCCCTGCATTTACCCCTCACCGCCCAGGCCCCGATTCCAGGATTCACTAGTAATCATTGTGGAGTTCGCCTCCAAGGCCACGAGCACATTTGTTAATAAGTTATTCTTTGTGGCCAACGCAATACCCTTATCCCAGGGCCTTCGGGTCCAGTTCGTGCTGTGTGGAGGAGCAGAAAGTGCTGGAAGCGGTCGTTGATTGATTCTGGGACCCGTGACGGGCAGAGGGCTTGGGGGAAGCGTCATTTGTCTGGTTGATGGTGCAGTGCTTACATGGTTCGAGTGCTGCGGGGGTCAAGTGTGTAGTTTTATTTCCTCTATAATCATATGTCGCATAATTTATAGGAAACGGTTTCGGTGTGGGTCGGGGGTGGGGATGGGGGGTAAAACATGCTGATTCCCCCATCAGTATATATTCATGAGTTGCTTTTAAATCATGGCACATTGCAATTCTCAGAATGGCTGAAAGGGAAGGTTTCCACTTGATTTATTATGTGCTCCAGTAAAAACACAGAGCCCCTCCGATCCTTCCATCCTCTATAGTGCCATAAGGCGTTTAGGCCAACAGCTGGCACTGCTGCACTGTTGTTCCTCCCTTCGCCCTAGTTTTCATGTTTTCTATTCGCTTTGTGGAAGTGTTGAATAAAAAGCCTTTTTAAGCTGTAATATTAAAGAGAATAAATGTATTAACCTCAAATGAGGGAGACTGCGTCAATACTGTACCCTCAGGCCAATGTTTGAGGCAGTCCAAGGAGTACAGAAACCAAGGGCCTTTTATGGCCCGTTTATTGCTGAGTTAGCATGAAGAATCAAAACGAGGCGGTACAAGTGTACACTTGAATACCAATTACACATATAAGGACAACTGGAAACTACTTAGTCAACAGAGTGGGAGGAGTAACAAAAGCCCTTACATCAGTTGGAATGGCCTGACAGTTTTACACTAAGACAGATGCATTCTGGCAGCTACAGGCCCTTCTGATCATACAATGCTCTGGCTCGGTGCTGAAAGAGTTAACTGTAACCGATGACTCAAGCAGAATAATACAAGGGCAGGCAGCAGTGAAGAGGGGAGAAGCACATGGCGAGCACATGGCTAACTAAAATGGCTGCCAACAACAAAATGGCTTCAGCTCATGCTGGCAGCAATTTCAGCTAGTTTCCACAGAAGGCTGTCAATTCTGTGGTAAAAACTCAAGTTTTGGGGTAACAGTGCCACTATTATGGGCAAACCTTTATTGGGATATTTGTTGCATTATTGTCACCTGGGTCCATGCAGCATCTGTAACTCGAGGGGTCAGCACCTGGGGGAGGAGGCCTGAGTCTGATTTTGACAAGGAATTGTGCAGACGGGGGGGCCTAGGGGGTGACACTAGCTGGGTGGGTTCAGGCATACATGTGTGTGTCTTCGAGCCGATGGATATTTATTCTACAGGCAAACTGCAGCTGCCTCTCTGAGACTTTAATTAAAACTGGGACAGACGAATGTTCAGGCGCAAACTCTTCACGCCGCGTGCCACGTGGGCAAATTGCTGGGAGAGGAGGAGTGCGTTTTTTTTTATTCTGTTGACCGGATACTTGGCTGCTTTGCCAACTAAGTACTTGTGCCACCAAGGGTGGTCGCACTTTGTTGTCATTTATATTTTTTGAAGGAATGCTGCCGCTGTCAGATGACGTTAATCTGCTGTGGCCAGGCGGACCCGGCAAGCAGGGATGAACCTTTCTCACATTTGGTGATATGACTTGTAATCAGTATAGGTGGAAGGACCGGTTTCAGATCCTTATTTTAGTTTCAAGTGACATTATTGTTGAGCGATATTAAAGACGCTGTTATGTTAATACCTCCTCGTGTCATATGGGCAAAGGGACTGTGGAGTTCTTAGGACAGTAAAAGTGGAGCTAAACCTATTGGTTTGTATGTCAATTCTGGTAAATCCAAGGGTGCATTACGAGGTGGTGCATAGGAATCCCAGATGGAGCATGGGTAGAATAGTTGTCAGTAGGTCCAACCACCTCACCCTTAAGCCCAAAGTGGCCGTGCAGAACCCGGACCAGGCTTTGACTAACACTGCCCTACTGCCTGGGTGTTCAGCTGGCCACATCTTGCCGCTAAGGGCAGGAGAACCATTTCTATACCATATCAATATATGGATTCGATATTTTTTGTACTTACCTGTTTGTAGATAGGAAGTCGATATTCTGTCACTCCATATTTTTACCTCGATATTGTGGCAGCTCGATATTCTTCTCCTCGATATTCTGTCAGTGATCCTGTGGACACACACAAGTAGGCCTGAGCCCACCCAGCTAGTGTTGTCCCCTAGGGCCCACCATCCACACAACGCCTTGTAAAAATCACGCTCAGGCCTCCTCCCCCAGGTGTTGACCGCTCGAGTTACAGATGCTGTGTGGACTGAGGTGAAAATAATGCAACAAACATCCCAATAAAGGTCCATAATATCAGCATTGTTACCCCAAAACTACAGTTTTTACCACAGAAGTGAGAGCCTACCACATAGTGAATAGAAAACATAAAAACTAGGGCGAAGGGAGAAACAACAGTGCACCAGTGCCACCTGTTGACCTAAACACCTTATGGCACTATAGAGGATGGAAGAATAGGATGGGCTGTGTATTTTGACTGGAGCACATAATAAACCAAGGGGAAACCTTCCCTTTCAGCCATTCTGAGAACTGCAATGTGCCAGGATTCAAAACCAACTCATGAATATATACTGATGGGGGAATCAGGCTGTTTTACCCCCCCCCCCCACCCCGAAACTGCTTCCTATACATTATGTGACATATGATTATAAGGAAATAAACCTACGCACGTGACACACGCAGCACTCGAACCATGTAAGTGAGAGAGCGCAAATTAAGAAAAATGTAGAAGTGCACCCTATTTACAAGCAAGTTGCATTAGCTTAGTAAATCTTTTATTAGAGTGTAAAATATATAGAGTGGAAATATATAAGAGTGTTTAAATTAGGATAAGAATACATATACCAGTGTGAAAACTAATGTAGAGGTTTGTAGAAATGTTAGAAAGATGTTGAAATCCCATGTTATGTGGCTGCTGTAGGGAAAATGTAATTCTGCTAAACGTAGAGATGTGTAGGCCACATGGCAGTTCACAGAGAATACAAGTAGCTGGTGCATTTCCACACAATATGGATCTTAATGTTATTGTAGTTCAAAGTGTTATTGATCTTAGAACTGAAATTTTTTTTATATAAGTGTTACACTTAAACATTGTGTGTTATAGTTAAGAATAATGTTTAAACGAAAGAAATTGAAATGTTTGCAGAGTGCAGAGGCTTGTTTCATGTAATTCTAGTAGGCCTGAATAGATAAAGTCATTTCGTTTGATCTGCATGTGCTCGTTGGAGAAAGGTCATGTTAAGCACAAGACGCAGAGCCTGCTAGATAGTTTACGACTTAGAAGATATGGTGGAGGCCGGAATTTTGGGCCCACAGAAAAAGTGTCTGTTTGCAGGTGCAAGGGGGTTTAATCAAGAAAGTGATGAATGGGCTTTGTTCAGAGAAGCCTGGCACAGGCCTGGAGGAGTCTTCAGGAATTTCCTGGGGGGTACCGTCCAGCCGAGAGGAGCCTGGGAAGCAAGGTCAACGCTAACGATGGACCCAGAGGAGTACCAGCACGGAAATTGCCGCCAGAACTAACACCACGTGAGGGGCGTCTCTAAGGGCGTTTCTATAAGAAATGTGATTTTGTATTAGGGACAGCACCCTGGGGTGGAGTTAGAGCAGATGGTCTGAGGAGCCTAAGAGAGCGGATGGGTAGGCAGATAGGTTAACTGCAAGAGATCGTTTTGCAACAAAGACTAAGGGAAGTGTGTGATCTTCTTTGGAAGTCACCACGGCTGACACCTTTTTAGGTAAAGATCTTGTTAAGTAGGGATGTCACTTAGTCTAGTGTAGGGACAGTCTAATCTGAACTTTCCTTTCTGTAAATGACGCATAAGTTACAACTTGTGTCGATTCTTGCAACTTTGATGCTATTTGAATTTGTTTTAGTGATATCATTCTGCCGACTAAGAGCATTTAGAGAATTCTTGTTTGTATTGATACCTGTATACCTTTTGAATCTTATTCTGAGATGTTTGTATCTCCAGATAGCTTTGACTTTATAATAAATTCCTAAAACTAATTCATAGTAAGTGTTTCTTTAGAGTGGTGTAAGTCTTTAATTGATTGACCTAGTAGTGGATTGCCTTTTACTCAATGACAGGTACCAACGGTTCAGTCGACCTGAGTTGGGATCTAGATCTGTAACAATGGACTAGAAATCCCGCGTTAACAGTTGGTAGCAGAGTGAGGATGGTTACCTTCTTGAGGAGGGTGATCTAGACTAGGTTAGATTATCCCAAGGCCCCTAGAGATCGAGAGATGAGCAGCGGAAGAATCGCGTGCCGAAGAAGGTGCTGACGGTACGAGAGAAGCAGCAGTGTCGGAAGAGAGTGAGTATAACAAGGGTCATGCGTTGACAGATTGCGGTGTTTTGTGTTGTATTTGTATTGTGATGTCATGCGGAGTTGAATGCCTGTAGTGTGATTGAGAGAAGGTTGTGAGCGCGCGCAACCTGGTAAACTGGTAAACTGGTAAACGGGTGAACTGGTGAAAATCTTAAGTTCGAAGTAGAGCTTAAGTGGTTCGGGTGTATCGAACATCCATAGTAGTTGTCGACCAGAGTAAGGGGGTCATGAGGTACCATTGATCGCCCGCAGGACCGAGATAGGGGGAATGCAAGAGTGAGTGTGTGGGTAACGGACGCAGGTCGAAAGTTACCGTGTGCAAGTAACCTATTGAGGTTCTTTGAAATCTGAACCTGTGTTTAAAATATCATTATTCTGCTATGATTTTGATATCAGAGAAACGAAAATGGCAAGTTTTATATGTGTGTGTATTTTCATCACAATACAATGATGCATGCAGGAGTTATTGGCAAATTCATTCTGAGCCCACAGGCACCCATGTTGTGAACAGCGTCCATTTTAGGTGTTGCCCTTTACATAGGCATATACATGAGCCAATGATTCTGGTAGAGCAAGTATGAAAGGACACGTACCCCTTAGCTTGAGTTCTTCCTGATTCCCATTTGACCTGAACAGGCTGAATCTGCCTACGTGATGTTGGCCTCACCAAACCAGTCCATGCCCTCTAGTCAATCTATATTAAAGATCTGAGCAACTTGTTGTGTACATTGGCCTGAGCAAGATAAGAAGGCCGAATACAGTAGCCATGCCTGTTTATGGTCCATAAGCACCCCTTATCCTACATTTCTATCTTCCACACCTGGCTCTGTTTCTCTGCTTCTGGGCTTTTACAATGGGGAGGTGACTGTTTATATGATGGGGAGGAAACCAGTTCTATTGTGAGCTTCTCCGGCCTGCACAGGAAAATATGTGAAGTTTGACATATGTTCATGATGGAAGATGGGTTGGTCAGTTTGGGCAAGTAGAATGGAATTCATAATTATAGCCTGCTTTGTTATGGTACCATGGGAGCGACCTACAATGATGTGTGTCACAGCAAGAATGTGAGCCTAGGGGCAAACTTTTCGTATAAAAGGCCTGCCTGAGAAAGCTCAGGCAGGCTCCCTCTTTCAGCTGTAAAACTACGGTTGGACGACGAAGCCTCATAATTAATTATAATAAAGATGTCTTTTAATTTTACAGATTGCCTGTCAATTCCTTTGCTGCTTTATTATGCAAACTGCTGGATAGATCCCTGGTGGGGAGAGTGAGTCAGGTTATACTTTTCTTCAAATGGCGCATCCAACTGTGGGCCTTATAATGGAGTGGTTATCTTCAGTAGTGTTTTTGTCAACGGATGGAAAAACTGCTGGGGAAGACAAGACAGAATTCTACCAAAAAGAGGTACTCTGGGCACAGGGTTTTCTGGGGGATTATCTGTCTCTGTGGCCCAGTATGTTTTTTTTGATGTTTCTGACTTAAAACTCTCCTAAAGATGCCACTCCTGACTAAGGAACCCATTCTTTTTTTTGCTGTAAGTATTTTTTAACAGACTGTTAGTGCAGTGGGGAATTGACAGTTATAATTTGGACAAATATTTGTGTATATGCAAATTGCAATTTGTATAGGCAGTTAATGAAGAGATATTTTCTCCATCTGCTTTAATTGAAGAATAAGTGGGTCGCTCCCACTCCTTTTTGGTTCTGAGTCCTCAGTTATTTATTGGTCGCAGAAATGTGACGCAGTCCTTCGTAAGATTCTCGGTTCAGTTCGGTTTTGTAAGATTATCTGGTTACGATAATCATTCGGTTCAGTTCAGTTCAGTTCGGGTATCGATACATTTGGTTCGTTTGGTAGGCCTTTGGTTGCTGTGGTTCAGATTATCGCCGGTTGCTTTAGTTGGATAATCTTCCTCAGTATTGGTTCCTTAGTATTATTTGAACACTGCAGTATTCAAAAACCGTGGGTCACGTACATTTGCGTGTATATCGTTGGAGATAGCCCCATGAAGTCTGAAACCCGACTAGTGAGCGCAGATGCCTGGTCGCGGTATTTTGTTTTGTATTAGTATTGACTAGGTTGCAACAAAGGATTCCCGGTTGGAGGATTCGCGTCTGATACCTCCGGTTGGAACTCCAATTTATGAGCTCTCTCTAAAGGTCTGTGAGGCTGTCCCTTTTGCAGCCTTCTGGAAATCTGTTGAAGAATTTAACAAAAAAAAAACGAAAAAAAAATAGGAACAAAAAAGTTTTTGTTGTAAATATGGTTTACAACTAATATTGGCAGGTTATTTTTGAGCACAGTCTGTAGGCTGTTCCTTGTTTCTGTCCTAAGTGTTGACCTATGGGTTAAAATGTGTGTTTAAATGTCTATGTTGTTTGTAGGTTTTGTTGTACATTGCGACGGCGCTATGTACAAGAACGGCGCTATGTACAAGAAATGGTTAGAGAGCGCTGTTTTGTGTGGCCTGAGTGTTTGACTCCCCTTCTGTTTTGTGTCTGGAATGAGCTCAATGTATGTATGTGTATGGGTCACGTTCAATAGATGTAAATAAGGCTCCAAAGAAAAAAAAATGAAAAAAACGAAATTGCCTGTTCTTTAGACGCACGGTGTTAGATGTTCACAGCCAAGTCTTTTCAGCTGCAGTATATCTAATAAGAATGTTCATTCAGCCAACACCTCTTTAGTTAAACACGGGTGGTGGAATTTTGCAAATAGTCCTTTTTACATAAATATGGCGCAGTAATCTCACGCAGTCCCAGTTAGGCAGCTGCGCCTAAGCTTGTGTGTTAATATGTATCTAAATAATAGGCTAGGGATATAGTGAGCGTTTTACATGTAGAACAGTCACAAATAGCAATAATTAGGCTTCATTAGGAGGAAAAAATTATTAATTATGAAAAATAATAATTAAAAACAAGTGCTACAAAAATCGTTTTTTAATATTTGTGAAGCTTAACACTCATACTATGACCCCCTAGCATTAAAATGTTTGATTTAAGTTATGTTGTACCACGAAAATGACCAAACACTTCTGTGCGCAATTTCCCTTACCCTAGGCGCAAACAAGCTCATTTCTATAAGGTATAAATAATTATTTTCAAATGTATGACTCCTAAATTTGATATTAGACATTCTAGTAATACCCATTATAAAAAAAAATTGTAGGATATTTATTTCTTAGTATCCAGAATGCAAAAGTCGATTTTCAGATAAATAGACTGTTTTGAATGGTTTCAGGGCCCCTTTTTAAAGCGTCACTTCAGTAAAATGCATACATTTAGGTCATAATATATGTTTGCAGTTTGTGCCTTCTTATGATTCAGCGAGTCAATGTGTCATAGAAATTGTTTTAAATATAGTGAAATATTGCAGGTTATGTGGAAGTGGTTAAACCTACTGGCTTTGTCAGCTTCAGTTACCACGAGCAGGGGACTGGCAGAACCTGTATAACGTGTTCCAGCAGTAGCGGCGAGATGTTATCTTGTAAGGCTGTCTTGTTGACATTTGTGACCTTTTAATTAGGGCCTCGCCTGTGGAATGCAGCATGACATGGTTAAACATGCATTTGATGCTAACTTCAGCTGCCTCTTTATATTTAAATCCCTGCCCCAGCCATGGTCCTGACCTGAGGTCACTTGAATAGCCTGACTTGCTCCGATAAATTTAATTCCTGCTCATGTTCATAATTTAAAAGTGTCTTCTTAAAGCGTTACAAATTTGACATTAGCTGGGATGGGGTTTCTGTTTTTGAACTAAAATGAGCAGAGGATGCAGGGCACATGTACAGCAAATGATGATTGCATTTTAGCCAAAGAATAAATAATAGCTCCAGCATGTTCCCACAAAACGCTTGTTGTTCGGTAAATTATGTCATCAACACATTTATCTCAAATTAGAAATACGGCAGGGCTGACACAGCATTGCATCCCGCTAATAATAATAAAAGGAACACTATTTAATTTGAAAAACTGCAGCCTCATTTGTCAGTACCATGAAGGATTCTAGAGCCCACACGTGGTTTGCATAGCTCCCAGTTGCTTTCAAAATGCTGCACACAAGCGCTTTATGTGAGATGTAGTTGATTGTATATGATTTAAATCTGTAACCTTCATTCATTGCAGGCTGCCTTGTTCTCATTTGCCGCATTCACATTACATCTGCGTTAAGAGCGCACATCTGAGATAATAAACAAATAGGAAAGGTATTCCTCATGCAAAATTATAGCACCTGCACTTCATGTCTTACAAATTAAGCACTGTGTAAAATGAGGTAACATGATTTAAAAAGGGCAAATGCAAAAGTGATTTCTTTAAAAAAAAATATCAAACATTCTGCTAAATGATCTGTAGAACTGGTATATGTGTGTCTCCATGCTAGGAACTAATGATTTTTTTTTAGTTAAGTTTATTTGACAAAAAGAAAAACGAAGTGTTACATTAAGTTTTAGATAGGCAATAAGTAGAAGCCCTTCCCCAAAATTCTGCAACTTAAAGGCCTTAGGCCTGAGTGAGAATGGGCGTTTTTGCAAGGTGCATGGACAAAAAGTTACAGGTAAATAATGAAAAGTTTTTGTATGTCACATTGTGTCATGTTTGATAAAAAGGGTTATAATTGATGTTGTATTATGAGAAATGTGTGTGTTGTGTATCTTTTCTGCTTCTTCCAATAGATAATTCATGGATTAATTCACAAGACACGTGAGTTGGCTGGTTGAAGAGAAATGTTTTTTTTTGCGTAATTTCTTTAAAAAAAAAAATGTGTGTTTATGTTTCATTTATACATTTGGTCCACTGAAACGCGTTATTTGACACAGCGACATTATATTTTTTACAGCAGAGTATCAATTACCTGATGCCCTGCTGTCAAAAGTAGGGTATAGGATTTTAGACTTGACAATTGAGATTGGGCTGCAGGTTTATAGTATACAGTACATGTGCCATGGTATTATGCATGACCGCTTATTCATATATGCTGTTTGTTTGTCTGGGCTGTTTTTTTCCTTGTGCTTGATATACAGCAAGTATATCTTATGGCTTGAGATGGCTTGATATGTATTTTTTTTTTTATCCCCTGTGCTGTGAAGGAACACATATGATGATATGTGTTATTTCACAATAAATTGGATGAATATTGTATTAAGATAAATTTCACAGATATGGACCTCATACTGTGAGCGAGTAAGGCAGCAGTTTTTCTAGTGCATGCCTAAATTTGGCTGTAATGATATTTTAAGAAAACTAAAATGATATACTGGATCAAAGTGTGCCATCCGTTGTTAGTCACTTAACTGCCCTTTTTCCTTAAGGACAGGCAGCTCTGCATTTATGTATCCTTGATTGGGCCTAAGGATGGAATTATAGATCCGTGACTAAAGGTGGCCTAATTTCGATATCGCATTTTTTTGATCGCATTTTTTTGATTAGCCTATGGATTCATTTTTTTCTCTTTCCCTGAAGAGACAACTGAACATTAGTTGGAATTACCGTGTAGGGTATAGATTGTCAGCGGTAGAGTTAAATTTCTGTAACATTGGTCTTTCATGTATCCCCGTGCTCTTGGTGCTGCGTCACACGCCTTAGGCCACCCAGGCAAACTCTTGTCCTTCCTATAGATTTTTCTTTTTGCTTCTTACCTGACCAATGTTGCATCATGTTTATTTATTGAAGATTTTAGCTGTGTTCTACGTCCATTTTCCCTTCTCCATCTTCCTTTCACCAGTCAGCCCATTTATTATTATGGGTGTATTGTTCATGTTCACACTTCTAGACTGCAGTGATGTATTAGGAACCCCCCTTATGCTACATACTATCCCCTTTTGTGTGACCAGACTGGTTTTCAAGAATTTTCTTTAGGCCTACTTCAAATGTCTTTTCAGACTGACTGTCAGGATAGTGATAGCCTGGTTAATTGACCCAATACAAGTTTTCCATCTCAATAGGAGATATCTCAAGTTTACATTCTTTTTAGTACGACATATTTTTAATGTCTATTTTAAATTTTTCAGTTCTCTTCTGTTTCTGCTGTTTCAATTTTTTTAATTAGATGTGTTCTAATCATGCAAATACCAGGACTTTCTAGTGTTTGTTCTTTGTCTTCACATTTGATCATTAGCCTTTGTGTTGCATAGTGCACTTAATGCACATTTTTAAGGGACTTTTCTTCATGTCCTTGATAATCTGAATCATGTTATTTTTCTATTCGAGATGTTCTAGATAAGGAGTTTAGGAACACCTAGGCTTCATCATTAAGGAGAATATGTATTTACCCCATTAAATAATGTATCCCATTAGATAATGCCACTGTGTGAGGGCATCCATTTAGGTTCCCATGACGTATTGCCACTCCCTTGCAGAATTACAGGCCACTTGCTTGCAGTCCTCTTGCCAAAAAAGCCAACCCATGAACTGTTTTTATATCTGACTTGAAGGAAACTAACAATTGTGTTACACTTCCTATATCACTAGGTTCTGCGGGAATCTTCCAGAGTCAAAAAGGAAGAATGTTACCCTGCAGACCGGTGATCAAGAAAAAGTCTGGTCCCCATCAGTAAACATGGCAGACGACTACAGACTTCTTGGCCTTGCAATTCCTGACAGCAATCAGCAGCATGGGCAGCGGTCATCAGCATGGACAGCGATCATCAGCGTGCCTTCAGTGGTACCTCCTAAGCAAGCCATTTGTTTCATCAGAAGGCGTTGTAAAAAGAAAAAAAAAGGAGCTGATTTTCTGTTTTTGCCTCAGAAGTTCAGTGCAAAGATGCGGAGGATCCCTGCTTCTGATGGCAGAACTGTCATCTACTTTGTTCAACTTGTTCAAACTGTCATGTGCTTGAACCTCTGACAGCGCGCGGTCCCCTGACCCCCCTTGGCCTGAGTTTTTGGCCTTTCCCCACACACACCTCTTTTTCTTTGCTCCAGCGGAAAGGCAGTGCACCTGAGAATATGAGTTTGGAAAAAGGCACTACATTCTGGTGCCCGTGAGAGAGCAGCTTGAGCGTCCTCTGACACTAAATAATGAGTGTTGGAGTCTGAAAGTGCTGCTGATCTTGCTGGCTTGTTTTTCAGTAGTGCTTGGATCTGCATGAAATGCTTTGTGCCCTTGATCAATGAAGGGCGCATCATCTGTAGTATCTGCCACGAAGAAGAGACACTGGTGCACTGCCTTGAGACATTGAGACTTTGTAATTGAGCTATGAGTGTTTGCCAAGAGGGCACTCCAACGGATACTGAGCCATGAAGAGCCTGAATGGAGAGGCCCAACGCGAAGAAGACACTGGAAGCGGATTTGATGGACAATAGAAGCCTACCAGTAGAGGCTTTGACGGACTCTGGGTATTTTCTGTGAGCTTGTCTAGAATTGGAGTTTGGAAACTAATTTTTGCAGCTTTGCTAGCATTATTTTAAAGTACTATTCCCTTGAGTTGAAGCAGAATAACGTCCATTTTCTGTGAAAGAGTACCCCCTTTTCACCTCAGAGCATTAATGAGAGTCACCACTGTTTCACTTGAACATATGATGAATTACAGAAATGCATAAGAATACCTAAAATGTACTAGATAATTTTAGGATTTACGTTTGCTTAGGGTTGTGGAAAATTATGATTCATTTGTAATAGCGGTCACTGCTTTGTTTATATGTTCCTAATGACGTGTTTTCTAGTGTGTTTTAAACATGGCGTTGTCTTTTATGGGTAGGATTGTTTGTTTTTTTTCTCTGCCCAATTCACATCTGCACCCACCTCCCACACCTATGTCTTTCTTCTACTTCTTTGCATCTTTCCAGATGTTTCCCGAACACGGATAGTTAGGAGATCAGAGTTTACTGATAATTCCTTTTGTATCGTTTTCATCAACACCAGTTAGTAGTTGGACATCACTTATTGTTGGGTATGTGGCCTTGTACCACATACTACAGATAGAGGCACTCCCTATTTTTGTCCTGCCATATATGGCCTTTGTTCTACTACGTGTGTAGGGAGACCTGTCCCGAGAAAGATGCTAGGTAATAGGATTATGCTTCAGTAACATCTTGAGGATTTTTATAAAATATAGATCTGGACCCAGACTAGCGTGAGTATAGGTTATTGCCTATGTAAGGGCAAAAGGGGCGTCTGAGGTTCTTTGAAATCTGAACCTGTGTTTAAAATATCATTATTCTGCTATGATTTTGATATCAGAGAAACGAAAATGGCAAGTTTTATATGTGTGTGTATTTTCATCACAATACAATGATGCATGCAGGAGTTATTGGCAAATTCATTCTGAGCCCACAGGCACCCATGTTGTGAACAGCGTCCATTTTAGGTGTTGCCCTTTACATAGGCATATACATGAGCCAATGATTCTGGTAGAGCAAGTATGAAAGGACACGTACCCCTTAGCTTGAGTTCTTCCTGATTCCCATTTGACCTGAACAGGCTGAATCTGCCTACGTGATGTTGGCCTCACCAAACCAGTCCATGCCCTCTAGTCAATCTATATTAAAGATCTGAGCAACTTGTTGTGTACATTGGCCTGAGCAAGATAAGAAGGCCGAATACAGTAGCCATGCCTGTTTATGGTCCATAAGCACCCCTTATCCTACATTTCTATCTTCCACACCTGGCTCTGTTTCTCTGCTTCTGGGCTTTTACAATGGGGAGGTGACTGTTTATATGATGGGGAGGAAACCAGTTCTATTGTGAGCTTCTCCGGCCTGCACAGGAAAATATGTGAAGTTTGACATATGTTCATGATGGAAGATGGGTTGGTCAGTTTGGGCAAGTAGAATGGAATTCATAATTATAGCCTGCTTTGTTATGGTACCATGGGAGCGACCTACAATGATGTGTGTCACAGCAAGAATGTGAGCCTAGGGGCAAACTTTTCGTATAAAAGGCCTGCCTGAGAAAGCTCAGGCAGGCTCCCTCTTTCAGCTGTAAAACTACGGTTGGACGACGAAGCCTCATAATTAATTATAATAAAGATGTCTTTTAATTTTACAGATTGCCTGTCAATTCCTTTGCTGCTTTATTATGCAAACTGCTGGATAGATCCCTGGTGGGGAGAGTGAGTCATTTTCTACTTTTCTTCACTATCAGAGAAGGCGATTGTCTGGACGTACACGGAAAGACATTTCGTCGGTTAAGGTGACAATTACAGTTAGACTGTGGACGTACAGTCAAGGAAAGTGATCGCTTGGACGGAAGTAATCACTTTTCGAAGTATGAATGGGATGCATGTATGACCGCGGAGACGAGCGGAGAAAGAAGGGGAACTGCTGCGAACGGGGGAGAGTGACGTCGACAAGAGCCGCGCTGTGATAGGGCGGTTGGTGTGACGTCGGCGAGAGCCGCGCTGTGATAGGGCGGTTGGTGTGACGTCAGTGAGAAGCCGCGCTGGGATAGGCCAGTTAGCGAGAACCGCGCTGAGATTGGTGGATTGTCATCAGGAAGTAAACAAACGCGGAGAAAATAGAAATTTTGTAGGTTTTGAACATGAAGTGTTTTAAATGTTTGAGAGAGATTTTTAAGAGAAAAAGAAGAAATTCTTATTATGGGGAAGAGGCACCGCCAGAGGGTACACCAGCTTACTATATGGCAACGAATGTTGGCTTGCATACTATACTGTGGATTAGTGAGTGGAGTAAGATTACGGAAGGGAATGAGGAACTGACTTTTCCGAAATACGGAACGTTTAGACTAGAAGTGTTACATCAGCTGAAAGCAGTTATGTCCTCATTGAGACCTTTGCCTAGACCAACACAGTTTGAGGCCCTTAATGCATGGATTAGGGCGGCGCGCGACAGGAATCTGAACAGGCGCCAAGAAAGGGTGAGGCGATCAGTAAGGGCAGTGCGAGATGCCCAATGGGATGCGGACGCCAAGAGATGGAGGATACAGGCGATTGAGGTAGATAAGTTGTACCCCATGAGAGAGGTTACAGGAGGAAAGAAACCCATAGAAGAGGATGAAGAGAGCGAGTCGGAGGACAACGTGATAGATAGGTTGTTGATGGATAGACCGCCTCCGGACAATAGGGAGACGGAAGGTACGGGGCTCCCAAAGGAAGACAGGGTTGGCATAGAAGGGTATAGGCCACTCCCTTTAGCGGATTGGGTACCTACCAAAGATGAAGGGTCACCTCAACATGGTATTGTACAGAGTGTAGTCGGAAGGGTTGTGGTACAGAAGACGCCAGCAACAGAAAGGGTAGAGTCCTATGAATTGCCAGATGCTCTTCAAGTACCCGTCTCTATAGGTCCTATACGATCGATTTATCACCCAGAGAAGGGGAAAGAGGGAGAACAGGTACAGTTAGACAGGGAAAGAGTTGAGATGGAAAAGAGGAATAACACGACAAATGCCTGGAGGCAATTGCCGGGACCGATAACGTGGAGCACCCCATTGAATTCAGCAGTGGATCCCGTAACAGAGCAGGGGGGTCAGAGAGGACCGATGGACCTGAGGGGACCACGGCCGAAATCCTATAAAGAGCTGAGGGCTGACTTGAGAGAATGGGATGGGTCCACGGAAGCACCGAGCAACAGGTCAAGAATAGAAGCAGAATGGGGAAATCGAGGAAAAGAGACATTGTCTCACTGCGGGGCTAGCGCAAGCAGTCAGGAGTGGGACGGTAAAAGTCAGGAGAGTAGAGGAGTTATACGTCACATTGACGGGGGAAATGGGCAGGAGCGAAGAGAGAGAAATACAGGATGTGGAGAGATGTCTCGTCTCATGCAAAGTGAGGGAGACCAAAGGACACAAGAATACAGAGATAGGTTTAGGTGCACTCATCACGCACCTAATGATAACGTACAGCACTGGAATCGTGGGAGCATAGGGAACAGCGAAGGATCTTGCCATGTGCCGAGTGATCAGAGATCACCGCCAAATTGTGAAGGAATGGGGAATAATGAAATGTCTTACCATGCACCTAGAGAAACCAGGCAGGATGGACATTCTGGGACTATGGGAAATAGAAAAGTGTTTCACCATACACCCAGAGAGGATGGAACTGCATGGGACCTAGAGGGATGGGAGCAAGGGAGGACTCCTCATAACACGCCTGAGCCCAGACGTAGGACTCAGAGCTGTGATGGGAGAGAGGTAAATGCACCCTCTAGAGATAGCGTACTGAAAGCTGTGGTGAAGGCTAAAAGACTCGATGTGTCCAGCTTAAGATCTGATCTGGATGATATAATAGATGGCTCGTTATCTTTGGAAAGGATTGACGTGTACGAACAAGATGAGCTGCTATTTATAGCAAAGGATATTACTCGAAAGGCAAGAGCAACTCATGAAAAACTGTCTGAACTGGCAGACAGGTATACGGTAGATTTGTCTAGAACAAAGACATTGCAGGGTAACCATAGGTTGCAGTATACAGACCAGGACTTAGATGAGAAGAGAACTACAGGATTAAAAACACACATAAGGGAACTGATCACAGGAATAAGAGCATGGAGAGATCTGGACAAATGGGAAGAGAGGTGGTCCAAAAAGGGAACTGTTAGGCGGAGTACGAATGTGATGTCTCCGGAGGGAAGGCTAATGCAGATGGAGGCATTCCCTTTGCGAGAAATAGCGAATGGGAGTTATGTACACGTGCCCTGGAGTAGAGGAGATCTAGCTGCATTTACCAACTCATTTCCGAAGTTAAGGGAGAATCCAGTAGAGTGGTACAAGCAGGTAGAGAGGTTTGTCAAGATTTCAAAGGTATTGTGGATTGATTTGTGAACACCTTGTTTGACATTGTGGTTCCAGGGGACTTGTGGACAACATGCAAGACCAGTGTCGAATGGCCAACTGTAGAACCAGAAAGGGATACTCGTACTAATGGACCGTCAGAAAGTGTAATGTTAAAGTATGAAAGAGTGATGACATGGCTGAAAGAGAAGGTGCCACCACAAGATATAGATTGGGTAAAAATAGACCGAACAAGGCAGGAACCCAAGGAGACAGTTCATGAGTATTATGAGCGATTGCTGAAAGCATTCAAACAATACAGTGGATTAGATGTAATGGATCCCAAGGATATAGGACAGTTTGTATCAAAGTTCGTTTTAGGGTTGAGACCTGATATCTGTTTGATGATTCAGCAACATTTAATTTGTTGGCAAAACAAACCATTTGATGAGATTTTGAGGTACGCAAGGTATTGCAGTGATGAAATAGATTCTAAAGCAAAGAAATTAAAGGAAAAGCTGATGATGGTGCAGATGCAGTCAGCTGGAAAGGGTGGACAGCAGCAGGGAACAGGGACAATGGGACGAAAATCGAGTAATCAGAATAAAGACAGCGAGGAAAACTCGAGACCTAGAATAGACTTTGCTACGTTGAAGAAAACGACAAAGAGCCACCAGTCTCACCAGGTGGGACATTGGAGACGCGAGTGTCCCTATAACCCTGAAAACGGAGAACTAGAGGTAGAGGAGGAAGTTCAAGAGGTTCCAGTTCAAAGGGTGACAGTGGCCAGAAGTAATGTGGCCAAAGGGGGGACTTCGGCTCCACGAGCTCAGTTCCCGCAGCCACCAAAGATTGCGACAGGAAGAAAAGTCTATAGACAAATGCCTCTTTTTATAGATGAAGAAAAATGTTACTACGTTGATCCATTGACAGGACAACGTGTAAGCAGAGAAGAGGACTGTACCCTCGGGGCAGTTCTAGAGGTGGATCAAAGAGGTCCGTTTGTTGAGGCTGAAGTGGCAGGGTGTCCTACAACATTCTTAGTGGATACTGGAGCTACTCGATCAACTCTGAGATCAGCAGTGGTTCCAGATCTACCGATGTCGGGGGAAACAATTCAAGTGGTAGGAGTTGCAAACAGAAGAATGACTAGCCCTTTGACGGAACCAGTGTCAGTGAAAATAGGAAACTACATCAATGAACATCAGTTTGTAGTATGTGATTCAAGTCCTGTGTGTCTGTTAGGAAGGGACTTATTGTGCAAACTGAATTGCACCATATACTGCACACCTCAGGGAGTGGAGGTAAAGTCCGCATTTGTAAAGCGCACAATCACCCGTTAGGGTCTCTAGGCGCTGGGGGCCGTCGGGAAGATTAACCGAGCTATTGCCCAGAGTCACATGGTGCTGGGCTGACCTGCCGCCGGAGCCGGGGATCGGACCGTGGTCCCCAGATTCCAGCGTCAGTCGCCCTGGCCGCGGCGCCACACCTCTCCCACGTACAGAGGTACAGACTACAGACGATGATGCTACCTTTAAAGTTGCTAATTCGAGAACATGCATAGAACTGTATCCCACTCTGACTGTGGAGGACCTTCCTTGGGACTTACGAGATGCAGTAGCATCAGAGGTATGGGATTTTACTGGAGAAGAGATAGGATTGATTAAAGGGGTAGAACCAGTGAAGATCATGGTAAAACCAAATGTCGATTATCCAAGAACGCCACAATACAAATTGTCCCAGGAAACAATGGCAGAAATAAAACCTGTAATAGACTCTATGATTCAGCAGGGAATACTGAAGGAAATCGTGGGTAGTCCATGTAACTCCCCGATTATGGGTTTGCAGAAACCTAGTGGGAAATTTAGAATAGTACAGGATCTTCGAAAGATTAACAGCATAGTTGTTTCATGTTGTCAAGTGGTACCGAATCCATCAGTGATATTATTTCAGATACCATTCCAAGCTGAGTGGTTTACAGTGATAGATCTTTGTCAGGCCTTCTTTTCAATTCCATTAGATGAAGAGAGCCAGTATCTTTTCGCTTTTAAAATGGAAAATCGCGTCTTAACATGGTGTCGAATCCCACAAGGGTTCACAGATAGCCCATCAATCTTCAACCAGCTGTTGAAGAAGAATCTTGAAAGTCTAGTACTGCCACAGAACTCGGTTCTGGTCCAGTATATAGACGACCTACTTGTTGCGTCAGGAACAGAAGAAGCTTGTAAGATAGACACCATCGCCTTGCTGAACCATTTAGCTGAAAATGGACACAAGGTATCTCCGAGCAAATTACAGTACTGTCTGACCAAAGTACAGTATTTGGGTCATCGGATAGAAAAGGGAAAGCGCAAAGTGTCACCAGATAGGATAGAGGCGATAATGAAAATGAATGCGCCTACGACACAGAGAGAAGTCAGGATGTTCCTAGGAATGGTTGGTTATTGCCGACAGTGGATAGCTAACTTTTCACTGAAAGCAAAACCCTTACAGAAGCTGACGCACAAGGAGGTGAGTGATCCGGTACCATGGGACAGAGAGTGTTTGATGTCGTTCCTACAGCTGAGAGAGGACTTGTGTCGTACTCCAGCTTTGGGGATGCCAGACTATGAGAAACCATTTTCACTTTACTGCTGTGAAAGAGAGGGATGTGCTTTGTCAGTTTTAGTACAAACCCATGGAAATGCCCGTAGACCAGTTGCATATTTCTCGGCTATTTTAGATCCGGTAGCCGCAGCGTTGCCCGGATGTCTCAAATCCGTTGCTGCAACGGGTGTCAGCATTGAAAGGTGTGAGAACATCGTGATGGGACACCAATTAGTGGTGTATGTACCGCATTCTGTGGAATTGTTAATGACCAGGACCAAGACACAGCACATGACCAACAGTAGGCTCACGCGTTACGAGCAAGTTATTCTTGCTGCGGAAAACGTGACCCTTAAGAGGTGCTCTGTTTTGAATCCTGCTACACTGATGCCACTTCCTAAAGATATAGAAGGCGAAGACTGTGAAGATCACGATTGCCTTGATGTGACTGAACTATGCACGAAGCCCAGACCAGATATTGTGGATGAGCCATTGATTGACCCGATGAAATTTTCTTTGTTGATGGCTCATGTTTAAGAGACAATACTGGTCGGTTGGGAGCAGCTTATGCTGTTTGCACCATTACTGGAGTTGTGGAAGCCGCTTGCCTGGAAGGAGTACACTCCGCACAGGTAGCAGAAATCATTGCATTGACACGTGCCTGCATAGCAGGTAGGAGAATTAGAGTCACCATTTATACCGATAGCCAATATGGTTTCGGTGTAGTTCATGATTTTGGGCAATTGTGGTCTCAGAGAGGTTACATGACCTCCTCTGGTTCGCCTATTCGAAATGGAGAATTTGTGCGACTGCTTTTAGAAGCATAACAGGGTCCAGATGCAATCGCCATTGTCAAGTGTGTAGCCCACACTAAAAATACAGATTTTGTGTCACAAGGAAATAGATACGCAGACGAAGTTGCCCGTTACTGCGCGGAGCACGGGTACTCTTTCACGGAGGTGGAAGTAGGTGGGGTTCAGGAAAAGACAGAATTAAACATGATGTTGGAAATAGTGGATACTTGGGAGGATTTGAAGGTAATGCAAGACAATGCACCTGATTTTGAGAAGAAGGCATGGGAAACAGCAGGTTGTGTGAAGAGTGAAATTGACTTTTGGGTTTCAGCAGATGGAAGGGCAGTGTTACCTGAGGAATTAGTGAGTCCAATGGCAAGACAGATACATGGTCCAGTACACTTAGGAAGGGATGCCATGCTGAGGGTGTTTAGGCAAACTTGGTATTGTCCGAAGTTTAGGGTTGCAGCAGAAGCAGTCTGTAGGAGATGCGTTACATGTCAGCAACTGAACGTAGGGAAAAGAACACCAGTTACAATGAGTCACATTGGGAGGTCTGGGGGGGCTTTCAACAGAATGCAATTAGATTTTATCGAGATGCCAAAAGTCAACCGCCTCAGGTATGTTCTGGTGGTTGTATGCATATTTTCCAGATGGGTCGAAGCATACCCTACACGCAGGTGCGATACACTCACAGTAGCAAAGTTGTTACTTAGAGAGTTGATCCCGCGCTACGGGGTGCCAAACTCCCTGGAATCAGATCGAGGAACTCATTTTAACAGTGAAGTTGTGAAGATGCTCTGCTCTGCATTGAACATTGATCAGAAGTTGCACTGTAGCTATCGACCAGGGGCTTCAGGTATCGTGGAGCAGATAAATGGGACTTTGAAATGCCGAATTGCCAAAGTATGTTCATCGACTTCCTTAAGTTGGCCTGATGCTTTGCCCTTGGTGCTTATGAGTATGCGTAGCACACCCGACAGGAGGACAGGTCTCTCGCCACACGAGGTGCTAATGGGAAGGGCGATGAGACTTCCAACCGTCCCAACCACTGCTTTGTTGAACATTACAGATGACCTGATCCTGAATTATTGCAAGGGACTGTCTGACGCCATTCATTCTGTGTCCCTTCAGGTGCAGGCTGCTGAAGTCCCATCTTCCAGAGATCTATGTCACGACTTGTGTCCAGGGGACTGGGTGCTAATAAAGAAGCACGTCCGGAAGAACTGCCTAGACGTGCGCTGGAAGCGGCCATATCAGATTATCTTGACGACGAACACTGCAGTGAAGTGTGGAGGGCTGCCTAATTGGATCCACGCTTCCCATACTCGAAGAGTTCCAGCACCCCTGGAAGAAACAGCTCCTCTCACAGATGAAAATCCAGCTGTGGACGACGAACCACTAGAGGGGATCAGTCAAGCTGTGGGGGTGTCAGAAGAAGTTGGGAGTGTTACAGATCCAGAAGAAGAAAGGCAGGACGGCAGTGAAACTGAAGTTGCCACTGAAGGAGAAAGCTGTTGTGAATACGGCTCAGACACAGACCAGTACCAGAGTGATCAAGAACAGAGTGTGAGGACGAGAAATAGGAGAACAAGGCGTGGAGAAGTTAGTTGGCCCGAAAGAAAGCAGAGGCCGAACTTAAAGCCAACTCCAGAGAGAATCCTTGCTCCTATATCCGAAGATTCAGATCCGGACGTAAGTGCACAAGGACAAGTACAGGAAGGTCCGAGACGATCAAGGAGGGTGCGAGTGCCTTGCATAAGATACGCTACTCCTGAGTGGACCTACCTCGCTGCAGATGTCCCAAGCACGCAGAACTGGGAGGGTGAGTGGAAGTGACCCTGACCAGTACTGACCCCATCATAATAGTGGAAATAAAGTTGCTGATACCAGGGGTGGAGGTCGAAGGGTTGCTGACACTCAATATCGTTTATCCTCCTTACCTGAGCGGAATAAGGGACTTGGTTTTGAATAAGGTAGAATTTCCGGTTTGTTGTTCAAGGTGTCCAATACTTGAGGAACTCCTTCTTCGTTTGGAAATCTTAGAGTGCGTGATGAGAGTCGTTGGAACACGTATAATTCCAGATTGCTAAAGACTTTAAAGAACTTTGTAAATAAACAGATTGAGAGATAACCTAGCGCCAAGTGGAAGAAGAAGAAGAAACTAGGGACTTCCATTTTAGCGGATGGAGAAGGGCTAGGGTTGTCTATTGCTACAGAACTCAGAGACTGATTTTGCGGAGGGGATTATCAGCTTCCAGGAGTGGTCCGAAAGGGCTGAAGAAGTAAATAAAAGAGCAGAACTACACTGTCTTGAGATCATGGAGGCTGGCAACCCGAACCGCAGGGCAAAATGCATAGTAGGCACACTTTTAGTGGTAGTGATTTCTCTTATAGTTTTAGTGGTTACTATATCATATGTAGTGGGACATGAAAATGAAGTAAAGGCAACAAAGGAAGCAAAAAGAGTATCAACACAGAAACCTACTACTGCTGGTCAAAGGGGGGACAATACAGAGAGAGAGAAAGCTTTACTAGCAGCTGAGATTCGTAGGTTACATGTTGATGAATCCCAGGGAAACTTTAAATCAAATGCTTATGCTAAATTGCTTTATGAATATATCGATGTTATGGAGGCTAAAAACTGTTATGTCTGCATGCAGTTGCCAGCCTCGGTAGATGAAGGCATCAGATATCATCATCTTCCATTGACTTATGGAATCACATGTAGTTTGTTGTTGAGCATATTTTATGGGCGTGATGGTTTCGAATACTATTTCTCAAACTTTGATTCCGTATTGCCAGAGGTGCCAAATTACAAGCACCTCAACAAATGGGATTATTACAAGAGTGAAGACAGGTTACAGAAATGTTTCCTTCCATGGAAAACTTTAGATACTTCACATGCCCGAAGAAATAACTTGACTTGTAAAGTGTCAGAAATTGAGAAAAAGTTTATAGGGCAGGTGGATGATCGGTACAGGAGACAGAAGATTTTGAAATCTTCAGGTCATTGGAAAACAGATTGGACCGAAGAAGAAAGATCGCACAAAAGAAAGGGTAGCAGTGGTCCAATAGCTTTAGATCGAGAGAAAAAGGGGAAACTGTGTATACATAGGGGTCAAACCTATTACGAAAATGTGTTTGTGGGAGAAGTAAGTTGTGAACATGCTTTCCAATTAGAGTACTATTCTAAAGATTTCTTGAGGGAAATGCAGGTGATCCCAAATGTATACTTTGTTTGTGGGAGGAATGCATACGTGAAACTACCGGATAATTGGTATGGATCATGCTATTTAGCGATTGTCTTCCCCAAAATATACCATGCTAAGGATTTAGAAACTAAAGAGGGAAGAACTCAAGCTAGGGGAAGAAGGGATGTGAGCACTGAGGAGATAGTCGGAGACGTTTTTGGTGCTACACTTCCTCTTTTGGGGGTAATACTAAATGACATCAAGATTAGAAGATTGGCAACAGTTGTAGATAGGTTGTCCGCCAGTACTGCTAGATCACTAATGCTGGTGGAGGGAGAGATGCAATCGATAAGGCAATGGTTCTTCAGAACCGACTTGCTCTAGATGTTCTGTTAGCCAAAGAGGGAGGAGTCTGTAAGGCTTTGAAGGTCCAGGAATGTTGCACTTACATTCCAGACAATTCAAAACCTCTAGAGAAATACATACGAAACATTACTGAAATACATCATTAGATTGAGGATTTGACAAAGGTAAATGTGTGGGAGAAAGTAGGTCAAGGAATGGGTAAAGTTGGAGGTTGGTTTGCCAACGTAGGAAAGAGTTTCATTTGGTACATACTGAAACCCATCATCATAATAGTGATTTGTGTAATCACTTTGTGGGGATTGGTGCGGCTGTACCAATGGTATAGATCAAACAGGTTGCAGAGATCCATGCGAGAGCAGGAGAGGAGATTGACTGCGATGCAGGATAATCAGTACAGGAGCCTGAGGGCCCTAGAGATGATGAAACGAGGGGGTACTGCAACGACTTCAGTTTGATCTAGTCCATACCTTAGGGATAGTGTTGTGATGGTGATGACTACTAAAAGTCATCAAAGGGGGGACTGAGAGAGCGCAAATTAAGAAAAATGTAGAAGTGCACCCTATTTACAAGCAAGTTGCATTAGCTTAGTAAATCTTTTATTAGAGTGTAAAATATATAGAGTGGAAATATATAAGAGTGTTTAAATTAGGATAAGAATACATATACCAGTGTGAAAACTAATGTAGAGGTTTGTAGAAATGTTAGAAAGATGTTGAAATCCCATGTTATGTGGCTGCTGTAGGGAAAATGTAATTCTGCTAAACGTAGAGATGTGTAGGCCACATGGCAGTTCACAGAGAATACAAGTAGCTGGTGCATTTCCACACAATATGGATCTTAATGTTATTGTAGTTCAAAGTGTTATTGATCTTAGAACTGAAAAAATGTTTTATATAAGTGTTACACTTAAACATTGTGTGTTATAGTTAAGAATACTGTTTAAACAAAAGAAATTGAAATGTTTGCAGAGTGCAGAGGCTTGTTTCATGTAATTCTAGTAGGCCTGAATAGATAAAGTCATTTCGTTTGATCTGCATGTGCTCGTTGGAGAAAGGTCATGTTAAGCACAAGACGCAGAGCCTGCTAGATAGTTTACGACTTAGAAGATATGGTGGAGGCCGGAATTTGGGGCCCACAGAAAAAGTGTCTGTTTGCAGGTGCGAGGGGGTTTAATCAGGAAAGTGATGAATGGGCTTTGTTCAGAGAAGCCTGGCACAGGCCTGGAGGAGTCTTCAGGAATTTCCTGGGGGGTACCGTCCAGCCGAGAGGAGCCTGGGAAGCAAGGTCAACGCTAACGATGGACCCAGAGGAGTACCAGCACGGAAATTGCCGCCAGAACCAACACCACGTGAGGGGCATCTCTAAGGGCGTTTCTATAGGAAATGTGATTTTGTATTAGGGACAGCACCCTGGGGTGGAGTTAGGGCAGATGGTCTGAGGAGCCTAAGAGAGCGGATGGGTAGGCAGATAGGTTAACTGCAAGAGATCGTTTTGCAACAAAGACTAAGGGAAGTGTGTGATCTTCTTTGGAAGTCACCACGGCTGACACCTTTTTAGGTAAAGATCTTGTTAAGTAGGGATGTCACTTAGTCTAGTGTAGGGACAGTCTAATCTGAACTTTCCTTTCTGTAAATGACGCATAAGTTACAACTTGTGTCGATTCTTGCAACTTTGATGCTATTTGAATTTGTTTTAGTGATATCATTCTGCCGACTAAGAGCATTTAGAGAATTCTTGTTTGTATTGATACCTGTATACCTTTTGAATCTTATTCTGAGATGTTTGTATCTCCAGATAGCTTTGACTTTATAATAAATTCCTAAAACTAATTCATAGTAAGTGTTTCTTTAGAGTGGTGTAAGTCTTTAATTGATTGACCTAGTAGTGGATTGCCTTTTACTCAATGACAGGTACCAACGGTTCAGTCGACCAGAGTTGGGATCTAGATCTGTAACAATGGACTAGAAATCCCGCGTTAACATAAGCACTGCACCATCGACCAGACAGATGACACTTCCCCAACGCCCTCTGCCTGTCATGGGTCCCAGAATCAATCAACAACTGCTTCCAGCGCTTTCTGCTCTTCCACACAGCACAAACTGGACCCGAAGGCACTGGGATAAGGGTATTGCGTTGGCTGCAAACAATAACTTATTAACAAATGTGCTCATGGCCTTGGAGGCGAACTCCACAATGATTACTAGTGAGTCCTGGATACGGTGCCTGGGCGGTGAGGGGTAAATGCAGGGCTCAGCCAACCCCTAATCAGAAGGCGCAAATTGGCACAGAGTGCACCATGGGGGCAGCACTCGTAACTGTGGTTAAAGAAGAGAACAGTAGATCCGTTCTTCTGAGGCCATCGAACATTCCTACAGAAGGATAAATAAAGCCATGTACAAGCCCACCAAGCGGGAGGGCTTGGTTCAACTCAAAATTAAAATCAAATAAATAAAAAAGGCTTGGTAAAATGAGGCGTGACCACATGAGGGCAAAGACCACAGGGTACCCCGATAGGGACGGGGCACACCTGCCAGAGGTAGATGGGGAATAGGTCCGGACTGGTAACTGCAGGAGTTTGCGGAGTGTGCCTTGCTGGGGGGGGGGCGGACATGACAGAGGCCACATCCTGGGCATTGGCAGAGATACAGGGCCACCCAGAGGCTGAGGGGGTACCCTCTCAGGAGCTCGATAGGGGTGCTCCATGCCAAACTCCAGAAGTTTTTACAGCAATACCCTGTGTAGGAGAGTAGGATCTGCTTACTAAGGTTACCCCCACTTTTTGCTGGTGTTTCACTGTTTTCGACTTTAGTCTGGCTGGGGCCCTGCTATCCAGGACCCCAGCCTAGCTGCTTCCTCCCTAAAAAGATTGCATGTACTTTAGGTACACTCCAGATTGGTTACTGGCGTACCCTTGTGAGTCCCTAGCATATGGTACCCCTTAGGTACCAAGGGCATAGGTACCCAAGAGGCCTACCAGGGGCTGGAACATGTATTATGCCACCCCTGGGAAGCCTTCCAAAGTGGCACCACTGGTCTGCTACCGCAGCCTGGGTAAGGTGGTTCATGCACCCCTTACTAAGATATAGGTTACCTATATCTAGCTTTAATCACTGACACATACAAACCCATCAGTCACCCCTATGGCCGGCCTTATCAATCCTGAAGGCAGGGTGTTTGGTTTTGTGTGAGAGGGTGCCCTAGCATGAGCTGAGCCCCTCTGCAGCCTTCGGAATCTATTCTCTGAGGCTGTTCTGGGATGCAGCCAGACCATATACTCTTAAGTGCATTATAACCTAGCGGTAAATGCTACCTTTGGAATGGCTGCATGGAATCATGTTGTGTTTGGTGACAAACACTTTGAAATGCTAACCCCCCCCCGACCTGGCGGCCGGGGTAAAGTCCCACCCTTCTAGAGGGAGAGACATGTACACACTGACCTAACCAGTAATAGTTAAAAAGAGCCCTAGCATCACAAAATGGTTGATGCAGCCACAAACACGGGTCTGACCGCATGCTGCTGGATGAAACTCCGGCAGGGGAGGCTTGGAAAAAAGGTTTCCTGTCACAGGGAGGTGTAACCACCTCCCAGACAGTCTTTAGTGTATTGGAGCTGGGTGGCTGCAGTCAGAGAATGCTTTTCAGACAGTGCTGGGGGCACACTTGGTGTCCCTGTGCATACCCCAGTTCAAACCGGTTGCAGGGGCACTCAACCCCCCCCCTGATCTAGTGTGAAACTGGACAAAGGAAATGGGTGTAACCACCCCTCTTTCCTGACCCTCCCATAGGTGGGTCCCCAGAGTATGTCCAACCCCCTTTCCTTGTATAAGTATGGGACCCAAGTCCTTGGGACTTCAGGTTACACCTGCAGGAAAGTCTGCAACATATATGTTATGTTATGTTATGAGTTTGATTAAGCGCGAACAGCTGCCCCGCAACGAGGCGTCCCGGCGCTAAAGAACCTCGAAATACCTGCTGAGGGGAAAGGGAAGGGAAAAACAGGAGGCCTAAAACAGTGGGAACAGATGAGTTTTAATTGCCTTCCTGAAGGCGGACAAGTTGTTCATAGAGCGAATGTTCGGTGGCAGGGAGTTCCAAAGTTTAGCCCCCAGAACTCTGAAGGAACAGCCCCCAACACAACAGAGTTTCGTTCGAGGGACAGTCACAAGATGTTGACCTAGGGAGCGCAAATTGCGTTGAGGGATGTAAGGTACTAAGAGTGGGCGTAGAAGTTCAGGACATTCTGAATTAAGAATTTTAAAAGCAATAGTGAGGGTCTTGAATTGAATTCTAGATTCAATAGGAAGCCAGTGTAGTCTTTGGATAGTAGCTCTGACGGAGCACCTGCGGGGGAGGCCCACCACGGCCCTTGCTGCTGAGTTCTGTACCCGTTGCAGGCGTGCTATTTCTGCTTTATTAGCGCCCAGGAATAGAACACTGGCGTAATCCAGCCGGGATAGAATGGTGGATTGGATTATTAGCTGGCGTTTTTTTGAATCAAAGAATCCGAGTATTGGGTTAAGGCTCCTCAGCAGGCCCACACAAGTAGCAGCCACTTTCTTTGTGTGGGTCTGAAAGCTGAGCGAGGAGTCCAGCCAAACACCCAAGTTTTTCACCAGAGTTTTTGGTGACGGGATGGGGCCCAGCGCGGAAGGCCACCAGTAATCACTCCAGAGACTTCTCAGAGGCTGACACAAGATACCAGCAAAACTGAGACCCGCAGCCCTCATGAGTGACGTGCAACCGGAACTCCTGGACACCATGCACATTTGCGAGTGCATAGACTTCCCGAGTTTTCCCGAAGTTGTGCGTTGGGCTACTTGTAGTCCAAGTACGAGCCCCATCTGCACTGAAGATAGTGGGCCTACACTCCTTGAGTGTTCCATGAGCCCGCTTCTAGCATTTCCGCTTGAGGTCCCTTTGCGATCCCTGGTTCGTTGACTGGTGGGTCCCCACGAAGGTACCTCTTCTTTGCTTTGGGCTTTCCTGGTTGCTCCAGATGTGCCGTGACTCCCCATTTACACTTTATACATAAGGAATTGTATTATACATGTAGTGTGACTCATCCAGTTTTTGTTGCCAGGACTCTGCACTGCACATAAACAATCATCCCCACTTGTATGTCATCGGTTGGTCAGGCTTCGCACATCTTGCCCAAAACTCTGGTGCTTTCGCACTTTGTATGTTAAGGATTTTTATTATATACAGAGGGTGGTTTATCCTGTTTTTTGCTGCCACATTCTCTACATTGTATACAATTAATATGAGACCACTAAACTGTTTGCTTTTAGAATGTATTTTATCTTGTTTTTAATAATTGTAAGATTTGCTGTTGTCTTTTTGCTTTTGTATGTGGAACTTCAAGGAGTTCTGAAGCATAATAAAAAATTGTATTTGACAAGAAACTGAAAGTACAATAAGTTTAACAATGAATTTAAGACAAACCATAGTCTTGAGAGACATAGGTCTCTTATCTTTTCGTGTACTGTTGCCCAGCAACACCCGCTCCATAGAACTGTCTCTGGTCATTCGCGCGTTCTTCTTGAACACCAGGAAGCAATGAGCCTTGCGCAGCAACAAGATAATCCTCACTAGTAATTTGGTCACTCAGCACTGAGCTTGACTCACTCACTTCATGACCTGAAAACTTACCCATAAGCATTCACCAATTCAATCGATGTCCAATCCTATCGGACAAACTAGAGCTTGCGCCACTCAACAACCCATCACACCAGGCCATACCTTAGACACAGTGCTCTTGCTCCACTAACATCCATCCTCCGCTCTCAAAGTGTGGAAAGTAGAAACTTGAACAATAGTAGATTTTGAATAAATGTCGAGCGGCCCTTCCTCAATCCAACCAGACTCCTAACTCTCACAATGTCCCCACCTCAGAATTCACCTCTTTGACTTTCAGCCGCCGGTCATATATCACTTTGCTCTTACATTCCACATATTTAACTCTGTGACGTACTTCATGAACATCAGGAATGAACCAATCTTTTCCAAAACCCAATCTGGAGACAGTTCACTTAAAGAGTGAGGCCCCCCTCCACATTACAACTGGTGAGACATGTGTGGGCGAATGAGGAGTGGAACGGGACCTCCACTCTCTTTCATCCACAGTCGCTTGAACTTCCTGCCCAGACAATGTTTCCTTTCATGAGGCGTTCACTCTTTCCACCATTCCATTACCTCGTGGATTGTACAGAGCAAAAAGGTAAATGTTTGACCCCCAAAGAAGAGAGAAAAGCCTCCATAGAGAGTTACTAAACTGCGTTCCACGGTCAGTGACTAACAATGTGGGTATCCCGTCAGTGTGAAATTGTTTCAGAAGTGTGCACGTCGCCACCATGGTACTGGGTCGCTGATGAATTTATGGTACACACATTTTAAGTGATAATCAGCAATTACTAGGGAATATCTTACATTTTCATTAGGAGGATACAGTGGCCCAATAAAATCATTGCCTAGTCTTTCCCAGGGCAATACAGGGAACTACCTGTGATAAAGGGGCATTACACACACACAAGGACGTATCTGCCATGTTGTGCCCTCACAACCTGCAATGGATGTCTCCACCTCACCATCCATACACTGCTACCAATTACAAGAACGCAACTCTTTCTTAGAACCAGTCAAACCCGCATAGCCCAAATGATTCCATCTGATTATTCTACCCCTTGATTCCATAGCTGGAGGTTATCTTGCAAAATCAATCCACCCTCAATGGTTAATTCATCTTTGATTTGTGAAAATGCTTCATCTTTCCCCAACAACACCCTTGAGCTTTTAAGCAAAGTTTTACAATTATCCTGAGCTATTTCTTCTCACTCTTTCTGAGTAATTATCCCATCCGCAGCCAGATCTCCATTGACCCAACCCACTGCACACTCTGCTCCCTCTGGATAATCCCCACTTTGATCACTCACAACAGGACAACTTGAAAGAAACTCTTCTCTGCAGTTTTTTAAAAGGAAGAAAGGTAGTGCGTTGATATCTGTCTTAAACCTGCCTCTCCTCAGCCTCGACCCTACTTCATTCGACTGGTTCATGCTGCGCAATTCAGCCACTCATAGGCTGATGTTTTGTTGAAATGTTTATTTTGAGCAGTTGAACCTCACCCTGGAACATGAGATCAATTAGCATCCGTCATAGTCGAAGCACACAACTTGCGTTATGTTGTGTCAGATGTGTTGGTCTGTTCCAAACTTTACACAAATAACAATTGAAATACCACTATTTTGTCTTATTTCTTTTATAGCGCTACTCAACCCAATCCAGGGTGTCGGAGCGCTTTACATCACACATGCACATTATACATTGACAATAGCTCATGCTTGTGTAAATCAATACACAGGATGTGTTACATCAGACAGTGAGGGTTACAAGGTGTGGGAGTCACATGTCCTTCACAGCTCACTGTGGTATGTTACAAGGATTATAGTTTATGAACTGCAAGTAACCAAAGGATCTCTGTGGTAAAAGCAGTTATCAACTCACCCAACTACTTAAAATAATCCGTCATCTGTGTGTCACATGAAGTGCTTTGGGGGAGACACATTGACCCTCTGCTACTTTGATTCCAAACTGGGACTTGACAGAAGACAGATCTCTCCAGCAGGTGCCCTGACCTCCAGAGTTATCTCACCATTATTATTATTGCCTGAGATTTACTGAGTATATAAAGTTCTCTGCAGCTGGTGCCTTAACCCCAAAAGATATTTTAAAATGCAGACTTTGCAACCAAGTAAGCTGAAGAGATGTACTGTCAGGTTTCTCCTTGTTGACAATTTCTTTCTGGCAGAGTTTTAATGAATAAATGTATAAGTGGAGACCCAGATCTTGCACCGGCGTTGCTTCACTTTTTTGGCACATCTCCGATGAAAAATCTAATTTGTTAATTATTGTAATATTGTCAAATCTGCTCATGACAGATCTGCTTAACAAATGTGAGGTCTTAGAATCTGATGTCATTTTTGGTGATAACACTTCCTGTGAGGTCATGGGTTGTGATGTCACGTTAGATGTCACTTACATACTGCCTAACTTGGTTCGTGCCCCACTTCCAGGACTTGTGTCCTGGTGGGAAAAGTATAATGGAGACCTGGTGTTGGTGGCTGTAGGAGGCGGGCTTAGGATATGGTGAACACTCTCAGGAGTGATGTGCCTTGCACTAATCCTGGCAACCCTTATGGTGATTGTAGTGGTCTTCGATAACCATAGAAAGCTCTCAAAGCGGTAGCTGTGGAGAGCAGCCTTCAGGCTTATCTTGAAGGAATGTAAAGCCGCTTGTTTTACCACATTCAATTGGGAGTGTAGATTAGATGAAAAAGAACCACACAGTGTTTATAAAAAATAAGTCTATTTATTATGTAGCACAATCACTAACACATTCACACAAGAATACTTCAAAATAATCAGGTAAGAAGTACAATTATACACTGGTCTTCATTTGGAGACCAAACCATATACTAAGAAAGTGAAATGCGAACTGAAAAGGAGAACGGGACTGGAACCAGAAGACTCAGAGGAGCCGGGGACACAAGGAACCACTCACGGTAAGTACCCAGGAACCCTACGGAAGCTGTGTGCAGAGTGGAAACACAGCTGCGTGTTCAATAGAAGTCAACGGGAAGGTCGCGGTTGCAGTTATAATGAAGAAGGACCATTCCCAGAGGACCCCGAAGAAACCTTTTGGAACACAGGAGGTTGGGGAGCTACCCCACCTGCACCAGGGAAGCCAGGTGCATGGGTGCGAAGTGACGTCAGAACCTGCCGTAGAAGACAATGGAAGTCTACGAAGAAGGAGCCTGGAGGATTCAAAGGGTGAATTCTTGAAGAAGAGAACCTGCACGCAGAGGGGCCAGGGTCTATGCCACTTGGAGATGACCAGGAGGCACGGAAGCACAATGCCACCGATGTCGGGAGGTTCAGAAAAAACAATGGTGACTTTGTCACTGCAGCTGTGAGGACCAGGTGATGCTGAGAAAGATCAGGAGCTGTGCACGAGCTGTCTCACATCGGGTGTCGATGTCCAGGTGGTTGGTGTCCGGCAGGAGCACCAACAAGCCTTGGTAGCTGCAACTGGAGTGGAAAGCAAAAATATGCAAACGTTGGGACTGACAAGCTTCAAGGAACTCACTAAGTGCAGGAGAGTCAGAGCAGACCCCAGGCAAGCAGGGGAGCCCACTGAAGCAAAGGAAGAGCCTTGAGAGGACCTTAGGCAGCTCACCATGATGGAGGCTCAAGATGCACAGGATGCAGTGAGGATGCTGATCTTCAAGGGGTGAGGTGCAGGATGCCAGAGCTTCTTGTAGCCCAAATATCTCTGGGGTGCAGCGCCAACCAGCCTTGCAATGGCAAGTAGATGTGTTTCACAGGGATTTAGTCCCAGCGGCTCCGCCAAGGGATACTGACCTCGAAATTGCAGACAAGACAGGTCAGGCCTCTATGGAGCTGCAGAACCACCACCTGTGTTACTGGGCCTCGGGAAGTCCATAGGACGACAGGAGCAGCAGATCGGTCAGCTTTGTTACGGTGCCTGAATAAGGAAGGGAGTGACCCCTTCACTCCAAGGGAGATTTCTTCAGATGTTCTTGATTCCCACAGGTCTTCTTCAGAACCTGAGCGTAGCAGACACAGATGAGACAGAAGACTTGAAGAACAGAGAGACCAGGAGCAGCAGGAGTCTTCCTAGATGCAGTTTGGTTCCAGTCGAAGTCCAAGTGTCCAGACGGTCGAAGAGTGTCTTGGTTTCAGAGGTGAGTCTTGTTTCACGGCGACTTTGAGGACCCACCTACAGGGGAGTCCTTAATTAACCTACGGAAAGGGTTGGAATGACTCAGGGGTCCCTCCCAGAGGAGGGGTTGGACAGAGGGGAGGACACTCCCATGTCCTTCGTCCAGTTTCACGCCAGAGAGTGAGCCCAGAGCTCTCTGAACTGGCTCAAACTGGAGTATGGGAGGAGGGCACCAAATGTGCCCTTCAACGCAGTCTGGTGGCGCTGGCAACCCAACCCCCCCCCCCCCAGCCCAATGCACTTAGCCCTGTCTGGGAGGTGGTCACACCTCCCTGTGACAGGAAATACATTGTTCTACCTCCCCCTGCTTGAGCTTGGCTCAGCAGCAGGAGGGCAGAATTGTGTCGGTGGTCGTCAACAGCACTAGCCTACTGCCAGACCCCAAAAGGCTGTTACCAGGAGTACAGGGAGGTCCCCTAAGGAGCCCCCCAGTACATGGGATCATTCTTCCAATACCGGAATCAGTGTTGGGGTATGATTCCAACATGTTTGATACCAAACATGACTGGGTTCGGTGCAACCATTATATAGTTAGACATCTCGCAATGACTGATGTCCACTATATACCCTAAAATGGCTGACAGCACTTACTAACCCTAGAGAATCGACCCGGGGATTGTAGGGGTGTACAGCTCCTGCAGGGGCACCCTCACACTTGTAACCCAGCACCCTGCCCTCAGGACTGAAAGGCTTGCCACAAGGGTGACTTATAGGATTTAAGTGCAGTGACCTCAGATATAAGGAAACGTATCAGCCGTGAGAGGTGCTAGCACCAGCTCACACAGGCTGCAACGGCGCTGTAGGAAAGTAGGATCTGCTCTCATGGTTACGCCCACTTACCCCCACTTTTTACCTGATGTCAGTGTATTTCTACTGACGTCTGCTGGTATCCTGCTAACCAGGACCCAAGCAACTCTGCTCTCTCTCCTAAATTGGCTCTGGAAAGTACTGTGGTACATCCACAATTGGCACAGGGGCCTCCCATGGGCTGCAGTCACAGTTGGAGTAGTCTCCCATGGGTGGCACAATACATGCTGCAGCCCATGGGAACTGATTGGCGGCGTCATTACCTTTGTAATGACAAAGCGCTCTATAAGAAGGCTCTAAATGTCTACCATCATTGAATTAAGGACGATCAGTCTGACTTTTTTACAGATCAGAGTGACATGTCTCAAAACAAGTCCGGGGAGATATTTAAAATCGTCAAAATGTTTACGCACCCAGAAAACTTGCTTCAGTCTTTTATTCCTTCTCTTAATTTATGTACTCACTTGTCCAGCTTCTTTGACATTAAAATCCAAACCATCGTGGAAGCTTACATCTCACGGACGCTGCCTTGATGAGGATCAGTGACCACATGGCAGTGTATGTAGAGATAGTGCCCTCTCGTGGCCAATTGCTTCAGGAATTTGCCTTGATTTCACTTGAGGAGTTTGCTCGGGCCTTGAGTTCCTGCAAATCAGGGCTGCCAGATGACCCCTGTGCTCCTCACATTCTTGTCGCCACCTGTACGGCCATTAACCCTGTTCAAAAACAGCTTCTAAATCAGTCAATTCATTTGGCCACGATGCCCAGTGGTTGGAAGCAGGTCAAGTTGATTTCTCTTTTAAAAAAACCCTCGGCAGACAAGATCCATCCTGCCAATTTACTTCCCATATCTTTACTGCCGAACTTTACCAAGATTTTAGAGAAGTTCATAACCAAGCAGCTCTCTGTCTTTTAGAACAAAATGCTCTTCTTCACCCTACCCATTCGGGCTTCCGTCCGGGTTTCAGCATCGAGACCGCACTGTCAGAGGTCTCGGATACAATAAGGCTCATGGGATATCAAGGGAAGCAGGAGGCACTGCCCCTCCTTGATCTATCCGTGGCTTTTGACGCGGTCTCGCATTCGACACTCCTGCAGCACCTTGAAGCCGCATGTGTCCGCGGTTCTGCTTTGGCATGGGTCCATTCCTTTTAGACAGACCGGTCCCAGTCCACCTGGGAGGCCCCATATGCCTCTGATCCTAAATCACTGAGTTATGAGGTCCCTCAGGGGTCTGCACTAACCCCAAATTGTTCCCAATGTGTGTATGACCCCTTTGGCATGCCTAATTGAATCCTTTGGAGTGCAGACAATATCTTAGGTAAGATGATACGCAACTGTTTCTCACCTTTGACAGAAATTCACCTAATGCACTGCGTAACGCCCAGACCTGCTCGACGTCTGTGTTTCAGTGGATGCGCAATAGAGGCATCCAATGTAAAACTAACAAGATACAAATTCTGCTCTTCGGGGTCCCCCCGCCCAGCTGAGACAATGACCATTGGCCCAAGGATGTCCCCGCCACCTCCCCCTTCCATGGTAGCACGCAATTTCAGGATAAAATTTAATACTATAGCCTTATAGCCCGCCGTAGCGGGCTACACCGGCTATTAAAGGCCCGCTGAATCGTTAAAGGCCCGAGCCGAAGGCGAGGGACTTTAACGAGACAGCGGGACTTTAATTGCCGGTATAGCCCTGCTACGAAGGGCTATAAGGCTATTAGAACATTCTGCCACTAGAGGGCAGAATGTTCTAACAATTTAAACAAAGGGTTCTCGAACCTCGAGGGGATAAAAATCCCCTCGAGCTTCGAGAAGCCTTTGTAGAACATTGGAATGTTGCTCTGCGGGCCTTTACCGGCCCGTAGAAGCAGGGAGCACTCCACTGTCTGCAATGGAACTCCCAACATTCCAATGTTCTAATACTGGTTGTTTCACCCTCCCAAGTGAGGGTGGGGAGGTAGTAGGCACCTGCCTTGACCTGCTAAAAACTCCAGCAGCATAAAAGAGTGATCCAGGCCTTGATGACCTCAAGTCTGGAGTATGCTCAATCTCTGTACTGGGGTCGACCTGCCTATCCCCTGACGCGATTACAGCTGGTGCAGAATGCGGCTGCCAGGCTTCTACCGCGCCTTCCCAGCCAGGCCGAAAGGAACTGCACCGGTCGCCTATAAAAGAATGTATCAGGTACAAAGGTTTGGTTTTGGCACACAGAGCTTTTGACCACAAAGGACCTCAGCATTTGTCAACAGATTCACACCTTCCCACCAGCTTGATCTCTTCAATCATCCAACTCCTCACTGGTCGTAATTTCCCCATTTGAGTCTAAAAATGTGGAGCGGTCGCTCCTTCTCTTTTCCGGCCGCTGGTGAAATGCCCTCCTAGTTCAGCTCCGTGCTTCCAGGGATATTCTGACCTGTAGGAGACTCCTTGAGATCTGGCTCTTTGATTCTGCCTTTTTGTACCTCTGTTATTTAGGGATCGGACTTGCTACCTAGATCCGGGACACTCCAGTGAGTAGCTGTTGCGCTTTACAAATCTTTAATTAATAATAATAATAATATGAAATAAAGTGTAATTGATTCAGCAGGTCATTGTTGAAAGGCTTTTTATCCTTGGAGAAGAACAGGATGAATTATTTGTTTGTGGATTTAGAATAGAGAAGTTCTTTAAATGTTGTAAATGTTTACAAGTACAGAACGCGCATGTACGATCATGAGGACGTGTTACGGTAGATTAGGTGCGGTCAAGGTATTGTTAGATGGAGACATCTCTGTCCACCAGTTACATAGCTTGGCGACCTGGGCCCTAATGCAGACATGTAAAATGAGACCGCCAGACGCCTGTCCCAAATCCTCATGAGCCTTGCTACTCTCTGACCTTCCTCAGAAGTTTCCCGTCTGTCTCTCACAGGAGGTGGCAGCAGTGACGTACCTTCACTTAAGGTTAGATATAATAGATGTCGCTGCCAGCACATCACTTTGTCTTTTCTCTTAGTGTTCATGATGGCTCAAGTTTGCACAAAACCATAATTAATACAAGCCCCATTATTAAAACATTCTGAAGACAGTCCGAACAGAGTACCCCACCCCCGCACGTATGTGCTATGTTTCTAGAATCCTATACGAATGATTGTCTGCCTATTTTTACTCCGTCCAAAGGAGAGTAGTAGGGCACTGTTTTGCCCAGTGGTGACAGTGACGCTGTGATGCACATGTTCGTATTTTCCACAGTGATGCTGTAAAGTTCACATTTCCCAATGTCGATTAACCTTTGTGGTGTTCCACGTGGCTTTTTCTTTGTGTAGGCAAAACTACCAGTTTTTCACCAGCATTCAGTTATCTGCACGGTTTAGAAGAAGTATTTATGTATTTAGGATTTTTATATAGCACTGGCCAGACATGAAGGTATTGGAGCGCTTTACAACATTCGCAACGGGGAAATCACGCAATATAGCAGTAGTATACATATTGTATTGTATTGTATTATAATTGCATTTATATAGCGCTTACTACACCTGACGAGGCGTCGAAGCGCTTTTTCGGCGAGTATCAAGCTACTCCGGGACCCATAAAGGATTAGTGTTAAAAATTAGTATAGAAAAATATTAGTTAATTTGAGTAGTGGATATGTTATTCTGTTATTTGGGTAGAGAAGGGTAGGTGGCGGGATAGTGAAGGGAAAGAGGTTTGTATTGATATAGTACTTGCTACCCCTGATGGGGTTTTGAAGCGCAAGTAGCACGCTACTCTGGAACCCATCAGGATTAGTGTTGAATTAATATGGTGAAACATGAAAGTAATTTTTGTGGTGGATATGTTAGTCAGTTATTTGGATTGAGAAGGGTTGAGGAGGGGTAGAAAAGAGGGAAGAGTTTAGAAAGGTTTGTTTTGGGGATCGGTATAGTAAAAGAGGTGTAAGATGATGCAAGGAGGAGTAGAGTAGGAGAGAGTCTAGAAAGGGTTATTTTGGGGATCATAGTAGTGGTATGGGGTTGGGATAAATGAGAGAGTGGATGTAGAGGATATATTGATAGATGTCTAGGATGAGAGATATGGTAGTGCATTGGAAAGAGTAGTAGAAAGAAGTATGAGATGAGTCAGAAGGTTGGGCTAGAAGATATATTGAGCGAAGTATAGGCTGAGAAATAGGGAAGTGCATTGGAAATGCTAAATTAGAAGAAAGTGATAAATATATAGATCCATAGGTACATTGAAAGTATATAGATTCATAAAGGAGGTATGTATATTGGGCAGCATTTCTGGCCCTGGTCAGTCTCAAACAGGCTCCAACAGGCAAGTGCCCTTGTCCTCTCCGCCCTTAACAGGCTCAAAAAGGCAACTGCCCTTGGCCTCCCCGCCCTTAGCCTCGACGCCCGAGCTGAGACGCCCTAACCCTGGCCTTTTATAGCCCTAGTAATCAGGAGACCCCGTCAGACAATGGGAACCCTAGCCCCAACACTCTCCAATCACAACACTAGCACTAAAAATCTAGAACCAATAGGAGACCAGGACGTTACAGCCAATCTTAGCCCTACTCCAAGCACCCAATCAGTTCAAAACCCCTGATCTCTACGTCCAATAGTGGCCCTAGACTTTCCAGTAGTCTCAACCCAAGTCCAAGCAACCAATGGCACAGGAATCCCTTGTCCCTACTTCCAATAGAAAGCCTAACCCTACTCTTAGTCCCACAACTACTCCAGCAACCAGTCACACCAGAAGCCCTAATCGCTACTTCCAATTAAAGGTCTAACCCTAGCCAAAGTCCTACCCTAGTCCCAACAACCAATAACACAGGAAACCCTAGTCCCTGCTTCCAATAGAAATCCTAACCCTAGCCCTAGTCCCAACCCTACAATGATTGAATCAGACACAGAAACCAATCGGAACACTCAAATACCCAACCAATGAGGACACTAACCCTAATCCAATAGAAACATCAGATACAACCAACAATCAGTGTAGACATGTGCCAACCACTAGCAGACCATATAAGGTCCCAGCAACCTCAGACAAGGTTTGCTGGCCAGGGAGTTGGAAGCAGCTTCTCCTGTTCAGAATCTCCTTGGAGACAGACAGGCTCAATCCACTCTTAGGACTTCAACAGGTAAAGGCCTCACTAACTTGAAATCTAACAATACTGTTTGAATAAAACTTTACTCCCTCTCCTAGACAAAACATGAAGTGCACAGGCCCCAGTAAACACAGTTTAAACAGCTCACATAAGCATCCTCTGATGTAGAATATCCCTGTTGCTGGGGGAGGGGGATCAGGGGGGCTGGTTTTACTGGCTTGTGAACACATAATGGTGGCTGGGGGTGCACTGTTTTAACATACAGGTCTTTGCACAGAGCAAAGGAGAAATTTGGAGGGAAAACTGAATAGTCCCCAGGAATGAGAGGGAAAAACTACAGAGTTTGGACTGCAAATCCCACAATTCAACACGATTAAATGGAAGCAATCATGGGCAGGAAAAAACACAAGTTTAAAACACAAAACAGGTGATAAAATATGCAATCACAGGGAGGTTAAAACTACAATTTTAAACTGTAACAACCACAGGCAAAGACAGTAATCACAAAAAGGGAAAATCGTTTTTTAAAAAACTTTTGTCTTGGGGAAGAGACAGCACTAGTCAAGGCATTAAGGGGCCTGGGCAGGTGTGAGGAGACGGCTCAGAGTTGCCTGGTAGTTGAATAGCCAATCCCCAGTCCTGGGTCTGCTAGCCTTGGGCGGGGATGGGGGGGCTGGGGAGCTGCTTTTCCTGTTCAGAATCTTCTAGGAGACAGACAGGTTCAATCCACACTTTGGACTTCTGCAGGTAAAAGCCTCACTAACTTGAAATCTAACAATACTGTTTGAATAAAACTTTACTCCCTCTCCTGGCCAAAACATGAAGTGCACAGTCCCTAGTAAACACAGTTTAACCCCTTCGCTGCGGCGGCTATTCCGCCACAGCGCTAAGGGGGGGCGGGGCCGCGCCGCGGTCCCGTGCTCGTGACGGAACCGCTCCGTCACGGCCCGCTGGTGAGCTGTGCTTGTGACGGAATGGTTCCGTCACGGCCCCGCCCGCTCTTTAGAACGTCAGCGCAGGCGCAGAATTCACGCCGCGCAGACGCGGCGAGGGGGCCGTGACGGAACGGTTCCGTCACGAGCATGGGAGGGGTTAAACAGCTCACAGAAGCAGCCTCTGATGTAGAGTATCCCTGTTGCTGGGGGGGGTAGCAGGGGGGCTGGTTTCCCTGGTTTGTGAACACAAAATGGTGGCTGGGGGTGCACTGTTTTAACATGCAGGTCTTAGCACAGAGCAAAGGAGAAATTTGGAGGGAAAACTGAATAGTCACCAGGAATGAGAGGGAAAAACTACACAGTTTGGACTGCAAATCCCACAATTCAACACGATTAAATGGAAGCAATCATGGGCTGGAAAAAACACAAGTTTAAAACACAAAACAGGTGATAAAATATCCAATCACTGGCAGGTTAAAACTACAATTTTAAACTGTAACAACCACAGGCAAAGACAGTAATCACAAAAAGGGGAAATCATTTTTTAAAAATGTTTTCTCTTAGGGAAGAGACAGCACTAGTCTGCCTCCTTACCACTTCCTGGACTCTGCTCACTGCAATCTGGGGCGCAGCTTAACGGCACAGCGTTCCGTCAGAGGTTTTAAATAACCACTGAGCTAAATAAAACAGCGAGAGACCCAGAACCCAGGGTACTGCAATGGAGAGAATAGCCCTGGAGTGTGCAACTCAGAATTATAGGTTCTCAGCCAGCTCATCCCTCGAAAGTACACTGCACTTGGTCACCCTGCTGGTGATGGCTACTATCACAGTTTCTGCAGAAAACTGATATACTCTAGAATCTTTCTACCTGCAACACTGCCACATGGCCCCCACCCAGTCGGTTTTGTTACCCTGCTACACTTACTCGAAGGCAAGGATGCAGGAGAGAAACCCGAGTAGCTTGCAGGACTTGGGAAACTCCAACATAAAAGGAAACAGTAGGATTTACCCCGGGTCTCCTGTTCAGGATCGATCTAATACATTTTACAGGTTTCTAGCAATACCCAGGGTGGAACGAGTGAGATTAGAAGGTGCGCTGGATTTGAAAGCTATATGAAGTCATTATAGGATTGGTCGAGAAAAGTCGGACTTTTAACATTTTTTATTTCTTTTCCAAAGAAAACTACCACTGAAGGTTACTGGTCCCTGGATTATTGAAAGACTGTTGCACATTAGGTAGCTAATTAGGGTTTTTGAGGTGCTTCCACCAACAAGTTTTATTTAATAAAAGAAGTAGAATAAATCGCAGTAGTGTGCATCTTGACTCGAGCTGAGCCTCCTTCATGGAGGGGGGATAGAGGGAGGAGTCGGGATGGGGATGAGGTAGAAGTTGTAATGACAAAGGGGCATATTACCAATGATTAGCGATATTTATCGCTAACTAGGCTTAGCAACTAATTTTTTATCGATAAGCATCGCCGGAAATTATCACTGAGATAACGTGCTATTAGCAACGTTTATCTCCAAAGCGATACATTTTCCGGCGATAGCGTGAATATCGCTGAGAATACAGCTATATTCACGCATTAGCGACAAAATGCTCTTAGCCATGTTATCCACCTCCCATTGGATAACAATGGCTAAGAACTGGTCTGAGCAGGCATTCGTTTTTGGCGATAGTGGGAATATTTCCATCGCTACGCCTGCCTTGCTAATAGGCGATAGCGACGTTAGCGACTGCTTTCAGTCGCTAACAGGTTGGGTACGCCCACTTTGCATGTCATTAGCGATAAATATCGCTGACATGCAAAGCGGGACCCAAACCGCTCGCTATCGCCTAAAAGTTGTCGCTAACATCAGTTAGCGACAGCTTGCTAATGGAGTGATAGAATTATCACCGCTTAGCGGCCGAAAACGGCCACTAAAGCGGCGATAATTGCCTATAGCCCTGCTTGGTAATATGCCCCAAAGTGTTTCTGTGCTGCCATGTGCAGCTATCCATTCGGGGGACAGCGATTGAGGAACAGTTCTTTGAGCTGTCTTTTGAATTTTGGACAGGAGGGTGTGGTCCTTATATGGACTGGGATAGAGTTCCAGATTTGGGCGCCTTTCCAGAGAAGGATCGGGCTGCGGGGTGAGGAGGAGAGTGTTGGAACTCCTGAGGCTCCTTGTCTGACCGGCCTTCGTGAGTTTGGAGGCCAGGTAGGAGGGTTTCCCTGTGTGCAGGGCTTTGTGCGTGAGGCAGGCAGTTCTGAAGTTGGCACATATTTCAATTGGGAGCCATTCTAGCTCTCTGAGTGCGGGTGAGATGTGCTCATATTTCTTTACTCCGGTGACCATTCTGGCTGCAGCATTAAGAGTTGATCTGAGGGGAGCTCAGTGAGATTTTGCTGTACCTGTGAGGGCTGCATTCCCGTAGTCCGGTCTAGACAGCACCAGGGATTGAGTAGCTTGTTTGAGGTCATTAGGAGGGATGAGGGGTTTTATTTTGTTGAGTAGTTTCAGGTTGATGAAGGTGCTCTTTGTGGAGTCCTTGGTGTGTTTTGCCATTTCAAGTTTTGGGTCTAGGGTGATTCCCAGCGATTTTACGGAGTCAGCCAGGGTGAGATTGCCGTTGAGAGCATCAGTGGCTTTTAGCCATTCTGCGATTTGTGGGTTCTCCTCTTAGTTGGAAATGAGGAGCATTTCTGATTTCTCTTGGTTGAGTTTCAGATGGTTTAGGGCTACCCAGTGTTGGACTTCTCTTAGAGTGTCGTTGAGTCTCCGTATGTCATCAATGGAGGAGGTTTCAAGGTAGATCTGGGTGTCGCCTGCTTAGAGGTGGAAGGGGATGTTTTTTTTTTAGTATAATGGTGAGGGTTACCATGTAGATGTTGAAAAGTTGCGAGGAAATAACTGATCCTTGAGGGACACCCCTGCTGATGGGGAATAGGTCAGACATGAAGTTTTTGATTTTTATTCTTTGGGTGCGGTTCCAAGAAAGGAGGTGAACCAGTGTAGGACCACCTCTTCTTCACCTACCCTTTCTTGAAGTACATTAATGAGTAGCTTATGGTTCACCATGTCGAAGGCTGCCGATAGGTCCAGGAGTATGAGAAGGCAGCATTGGTCCGTATCGAGCGACTTGCGTACGCCGTCTATGACATTAAGGATCGCTGTCTCTATGCTGCAGCCTTTCCTGAAACCCGGTTGGTGGTGGTCTAGAAGGTTGATGCTGTCCATGTGTTGCTGTAGCGGACGCCCATGTGTTCTGAGCAGGGAGGCCATCAACATTCCTTTTACGGACAACTTTGGTCCCCTTAATTTTCACAATTACACCAGGCTGTGCTGTTCCCCTGCGAGAAGCCCCAGGAGTTTAAACGTTCTCTCGCACTTCTCTATGGAGAGGTGTGGCGCCGCGGCCAGGGCGACTGACGCTGGAATCTGGGGACCACGGTTCGATCCCCGGCTCCAGCGGCAGGTTAGCCCAGCACCATGTGACTCTGGGCAATAGCTCGCTTAATCTTCCCGACGGCCCCCAGCGCCTAGAGACCCTCACGGGTGATTGTGCGCTTTACAAATGTGGACTTTACTTTACTCTATGAACTCTAGAGGCTGCAGCAGCCCCTTCCCGACCTCGAGCAGACTGTGGATAGGCCCATTGTCATTCTGTCTGCTGCTGATCATCACATAATGTTATGTTATGTTATGTTATTTCCATTTTTAAAGCGCACAGCTCCCCCAGCAAAGGGGTATCCCAGCGCTGAATCTGGAAGAATAAAGAATGACAATGGGCCAGCTGCCTTTAACGTGCCTCGCAGACATCTTACCTGTGTTTTTTTTTTTTTATTAAAGAGTGTCAGCAAACACCATCACAGCAGGGCGGACGCCGAGACGCTCTGCTCTATGGGGGCTGGGTGATTCACAACAAAGCCTCATTAACAAGTAAATGGTTTTTTAAAGACCTGTGAAGTACTCGGGTGCGGCTGTGTGTGTGCCTGGGAAGCTGGGGTGAAGTGACAGGGGGTGACAGACAGAGGGTGACAGACAGAGGGAGAGAGAGAGAGAGAGAGAGATGGGGGGACAGAGAGGGAGGGAGACAGAGTTTTTGAATTTTGAATTTAAAAAGCATTTATTAAGCGCACATATACCTAGCGGTTTCTTGGCACAGAGAGAGAGAGAGAGGGGGAGGGAGACAGAGACAGAAAGAGATAGAGATAGAGACAGACAGAGACAGATGGAGGCAGAGACAGGGACAGGGGAAGACAGGCAGAGACAGACAGAGAGACAGAGAGGGAGACAGAGGGAGCGAGAGAGAGAGAGGGAGGGAAACAGAGGGTGACAGAGGGAGGGAGACAGAGAGAGGGGGACAGAGAGAGGGAGACAGAGAGAGGGAGACAGAGAGAGGGAGACAGACAGAGGGGGACAGAGAGAGGGGGACAGAGAGAGGGAGACAGAGAGAGGGAGACAGAGAGAGGGAGACAGAGAGAGGGAGACAGAGAGAGGGGGACAGAGAGAGGGAGACAGAGAGAGGGAGACAGAGAGAGGGAGACAGACAGAGGGAGGGAGACAGACAGAGGGAGGGACAGACAGAGGGAGGGACAGACAGAGGGAGGGACAGACAGAGGGGGGAAGACAGAGGGAGGGCAACAGAGGGAGAAAGACAGGGGGAGGGAGAGAAAGGGAGGGAGACACAGAGAGAGAGGGAGACAGAGGGAGGGAGACAGACAGAGGGAGGGAGACAAAGAGAGAGAGAGACAGAGGGAGGCAGACAGAGGGCGACAGACAGAGGGAGACAGACTGAGGGAGACAGACAGAGGGCGACAGACAGAGGGAGACAGATAGACAGAGGGAGACAGATAGACAGAGGGAGACAGATAGACAGAGGGATGAGGGCACCAGAGGGAGGGAGACAGAGGGAGGGAGACAGAGGGAGAAGAGAGGGAGGGAGAGAGAGATAGACAGAGTGAGTGAGACAGAGGGGACAGCGAGATGGAGAGGGAGAGATAGACAGAGATAGAGAGAGGGAGGGAGACAGTGAGAGAGAGAGAGAGATAAAGAGAGAGAGAGAGAAAGAGAAAGAAAGATGTGTGTATGCCGGGTCTGGTAGCTAAGTGGACGAAGGCGTCCGCTGCAGGGACCTGTGTCCAACCTCATGGTCATAGTTTTTTTTGTTGCTAGCCCCACCTCCCTCCCCCACTTACCCCGCCCCCACTGGTGCGACCTTCAGCCACAAACCACACTGTAAATTTGGCCCCTGAGAGAAAGTTTGTGAGTACCCATGCTCTAGAACCACATCAACCTGATTTAGAATGTTTTTGTTTTTTTCCGGCCATTTTTAGTTTTTCCCTCTGTTTTATTGCAGTTGCCAGGTCGTCTGCTGTGGCGCCTCACAAGATTTTTCTCTTCCCCTTATGGGTTTCTTTGTTTATTTAAGCTCTTTGTCTTATTAGATTTTTTTTAATGTATTTAATACTTGTGTTCAACCATTTCGGAGGATGGTGATGAAGTTAAAATTTTGCCCCCCCCTGGAAACATTTCTGCAGACGCCCTGCCACCCTTTTTTTCTTCCTTTTCATCGATGAGCGCGTCTCTACGCATGCCGGCTTCACTTCGTCTCCATGTTTTTGTTTTCTTCCCTGAAGCATGGCCCAAGTACAGTTTTTCAATGGTTTCTTATCCCATCTTCACCTACAAACAATTTTCCTGTACTGCGAAGCTGGCCAAAAGGCAAATACAATTCTTTCTCTTCCTGCTGCTAGATCGCCCTCGCCACACTTCCCAAAAGTTTTAGGTTTATATATATAAAATTGTCCTCAAATGCATTCAAGCAGATATTTGACAGATTCATTGTATTTTACCTATATTTTACATGCATTTTATCTGTATTTTACCTGTATACAAATATTATCTTTGAAACAGTATTGAACAAAGGAAAGGACAAATGATAAGTATTTCTTTCATGTCTAATCATGCACAGTCACTTTAAATAGAGGTGTGTCTCACGACATTGTTGTCATGTGATCAAGGCAGGGATCTGCCGAAACACGTCGTGATGGCTGGTGGCACTTATGAAATAAACAAAAAATCAGCACAGAATTGGGTCTACCTCGTCTTACTTGCAAGTCCGTGGTGAAGGTGTGGTGGAGGCGAGCTTCTGAAGCATATATATATATATATGAGAGAAAACAATCCTGCTTCCATGAAGAAGAGGCACATACATGAGGCATGAATGGATCAGGCTTCTTTATTGTTATTTGGGTCTCCCACGACCCTGCAGTAAAAGAGAGACGCGTTTCGCCTGCGCAGCAGGCTTTATCAATCTAATTGGTGCCATGACATTGTTGGTATATATATCCCTCCTCCCTCCTTCAGGGATACATAGACATAAAGGATAGACTGCAAGGTTGACATTATAGATAGAAGACATACTGGCCTTCGACATATGCGTGCCTTGCAAAGTGCAAGACATTCAAAGTTATAAATAACTGCATATTGCACTACAAACAGATAATGTCAACAATAAAACATGAACTTCCTAGCATCAAGAGCTTGGAACAACCTCCCCGTTAACCTTAGGCTAGCTGCTACTGAGAGCCATTTCAGGAAACTCTTGAAAACCTGGGTATTCCAGCAATCCGACTCCTCAGTTTTCGCAGCCATCTGATTCATTCATCACTATGTTTCTTTTTCTGCACGCTCAGCGCCAAGATGCTCCTTCCGGAGCGATAGTCGCGCTTTACAAAATCCCATAAATATATAAATATAAATATAAAACTAATTCATGAGATATGCACAGAAACGATTATACGCAACAGTCTGTTTAGCCTGAAAGTCATGATGACATGCAGAGGTACTATCATAATAAAACACCGTACTGGCGTCAAATGCGCTGCCTTCCTGATAATAAATCTACTGCATACAGAAAGATGCTCCGAGTATACTACTATAAATGGTATTTACTCACAGAAAACTCCATTACTGTCACACAAGACACAAATCATCGGCCTAAGTGCAGCACACGCAGTTCTACAAAGAGGTGGTTAAATACACGCGCCCATCAACTACCGCAGCCACAAATGAGAAGTTATTTGATTGTATCTATAATGTTCTATTCCATAAAATATGGGAAATGGTGTTTCACAATGGCATAGTTAATCTGTAACCCCTCCGTGGCTCAATGTTTTCCATTCTACCAGATCAAGGGATCTTCACTCAAGCTTCTCCAAGCAATGAAAACATGCATCTCAAAATTCTGTAACATTTGGGCAAATATCAATCAATCGATCAATCTGGGGTTTATAAAGCGTGCTACTCACCCGTGAGGGTCTCAAGGCAGCTCCGGCTCAGTCGAAGAGTTAGGACCCCTTTTTTCTCCTATACTGCTTCTATGTCAACATGTTTCAGCAACTACTGCCACCCACAAAGGGTCATTTGGCCTTCCTCAGGACTAGCGATCCCGTTTAGTACAAATCCCTTTTCTGGTAAATATCCATATCTTCAAGGAAATATGGGTGTTTGACGAAATAAGTGTTTCTATATACAGTGACTTTGCATGTCACTTTCTGTGTACACACTCGTGTTTCAGGTTTCATCGATAAAGTTGCTCAAACTGGAGTGTAAGCAGGAGCATCTCCCTGTATTCACACTTTCCTCAAGGGTTGGATGCCACTAATCAGTGCCTCTCGCCACTCCGTGCAGTTGGTTGTAGGCATGCTAGCCATTGATTGTGGACATGCTAGCCATTGTTTATCAGCATGCTAGCTATTGTTTATCGGCACGCTAGCCATTGTTTGGGAGCACGCTAGCCATTGTTTATCAGCACGCTAGCCATTGTTTGTGAGCACGCTAGCCATTGTTTATCGGCACGCTAGCCATTGTTTGTGAGCACGCTAGCCATTGTTTATTGGCATGCTAGTCATTGTTCATTGGCATGCTAGCCATAGTTTGTGAGCGAGCTAACCATTGTTTGTGGGCAGCTAGCCATTGTTTGTGGGCATGCTAGCCATTGTTTATTGGCATGCTAGCCATTGTTTGTGGGCATGCTAGTCATTGTTTATTGGCATACTAGCAATTGTTTGTGAGCACGCTAGCCATTGTTTATCAGCATACTAGCTATTGTTTATCATCACGCTAGCTATTGTTTATCGGCACGCTAGCCATTGTTTGTGAGCACGCTAGCCATTGTTTATCAGCATGCTAGCCATTGTTTATCGGCACGCTAGCCATTGTTTGTGAGCACGCTAGCCATTGTTTATCAGCACGCTAGCTATTGTTTATCGGCACGCTAGCCATTGTTTGTGAGCACGCTAGCCATTGTTTATCAGCACTCTAGCCATTGTTTATCGGCACGCTAGCCATTGTTTGTGAGCACGCTAGCCATTGTTTATCAGCACGCTAGCCATTGTTTATCGGCACGCTAGCTATTGTTTGTGAGCATGCTAGCCATTGTTTGTGGGAAAGCTAGCCATTGTTTATGAGTACGCTAACCATTGTTTATTGCCATGCTAGCCATTGATCATTGGCATGCTAGCCATTGTTTGTGAGCGAGCTAACCATTGTTTGTGGGCATGCTAGCCATTGTTTGTGGGCATGCTAGCCATTGTTTATTGGCATGCTAGTCATTGTTTATTGGCATGCTAACCATTGTTTGTGGGCATGCTAACCATTGTTTGTGGGCAAGCTTGCCATTGTTTATTGGAATGCTAGCCATTGTTTATTGGCATGCTAGCCATTGTTTGTGGGCATGCTAGTCATTGTTTATTGGCATACTAGCAATTGTTTGTGAGCACGCTAGCCATTGTTTATCAGCACGCTAGCTATTGTTTATCAGCACGCTAGCTATTGTTTATCGGCACGCTAGCCATTGTTTGTGAGCACGCTAGCCATTGTTTATCAGCATGCTAGCCATTGTTTTTCGGCACGCTAGCCATTGTTTTTGAGCACGCTAGCCATTGTTTATCAGCACGCTAGCTATTGTTTATCGGCACGCTAGCCATTGTTTGTGAGCACGCTAGCCATTGTTTATCAGCACTCTAGCCATTGTTTATCGGCACACTAGCCATTGTTTGTGAGCACGCTAGCCATTGTTTATCAGCACGCTAGCCATTGTTTATCGGCACGCTAGCTATTGTTTGTGAGAATGCTAGCCATTGATTGTGGGAAAGCTAGCCATTGTTTATGAGTACGCTAACCATTGTTTATTGCCATGCTAGCCATTGATCATTGGCATGCTAGCCATTGTTTGTGAGCGAGCTAACCATTGTTTGTGGGCATGCTAGCCATTGTTTGTGGGCATGCTAGCCATTGTTTATTGGCATGCTAGTCATTGTTTATTGGCATGCTAACCATTGTTTGTAGGCATGCTAACCATTGTTTGTGGGCAAGCTTGCCATTGTTTATTGGCATGCTAGCCATTGTTTATTGGCATGCTAGTCATTGTTTATTGGCATGCTAGCCACTGTTTGTGGACACGCTAGCTACTGATTATGCACACACTAGTTAATGTTCATGGCCCCTTTTGGTTCTGAACATGCAACATGTTGTTTATTGCCTCCCCTGTAGATTTTGTGTGAGCTCATTACAGGCTGCTTATGGCACGGTATAGGTTGTTTACAGGCCTCCCGTAGGTTGTTTATAGAAAGATTTTACTTTTTCTATGGTCATTCTATATGTTCATTCTGAGCATCTTGCATGCTGTGGATTAGTACTCTGTTGTTTGTAGGTGCACTATAGGTTCTTGTGGGCATGCATTGGGCTGTTCATGGCCATACTACTGGTTGTTTGTGGGAATGCTTTAGGACTTTGATGGCCATACCATTGGTTCTTCATGCGCATACTATTTGTTCTTTGTGGCACACCTTATGTCCTTATGGACATACTACTGGTTATTCATGGGCATACTACTGGTCATTCATGGGCATACTACTGGTTGTTTGTAGGCATACTAATGGTTGCTCGTGGGCATACTACTGGTCGTTTGTGGCATACTACTGGTTGTTTGTGGGCATACTACTGGTCGTTTGTGGCATACTACTGGTTGCTCATACGCATAATACTGGTTGCTCATGGGCATACTACTGGTTGTTTGTGGGCGTACTACTGGTCGTTTGTGGCATACTACTGGTTGCTCATACGCATAATACTGGTTGTTCGTGGTCATACTACTGGTTGCTCATGGGCATACTACTGGTCGTTTGTGGCATACTACTGGTTGCTCATACGCATGATACTGGTTGCTCATGGGCATACTACTGGTTGTTTGTGGGCGTACTACTGGTTGTTTGTGGGCGTACTACTGGTTGTTTGTGGGCATACTAGTGGTTGTTCATGGGCATACTACTGGTTGTTTGTGGGCGTACTACTGGTTGTTTGTGGGCATACTACTGGTTGTTCATGGGCATACTACTGGTTGTTTGTGGGCGTACTACTGGTTGTTTGTGGGCGTACTACTGGTTGTTTGTGGGCATACTACTGGTTGCTCACGGGCATACTACTGGTTGTTTGTGGGCATACTACTGGTTGCTCATGGGCATACTACTGGTTGTTTGTGGGCATACTAGTGGTTGTTTGTTGGTATAATTCTGGTTGTGGGCATGCACTATGGGCATACTACTGGTTGTTCATGGGCACTACTGGTTGTTCATGGGCATACTACTGGTTGCTCATGGGCATATTATTGGTTGTTTGTGGGCATACTACCGGTTGTTTGTAGGCATACTACTGGTTGCTCATGAGCATACTACTAATACTACTGGTCATTTGTGGCATACTACTGGTTGTTTGTGGGCATACTATTGGTTGTTTGTGGGAATGCTTTAAGTCCTTAATGGCCATGCTATTTTTTCTTCATGGGCATACTACTGGTTGCTTGTGGGCATACAAATAGTTGCTCCTGGACATACTACTGGTTGCACAGGGGCATACTACTGTTTGTTTGTGGAGATATTGCTGGCTGTTCATGGGCATACTACTGCTTGTTTGTGGGCATGCAACTGGTTGTTTGTGGGCATGCACTAGGTCCTCTATGGGCATACTACTGGTTATTCGTGGGCCTACTACTAGTTGTTTGTGGGCATACTACTGGTTGCAAGCTGTGTGGGTCCGGAGCGCCGAACCCCAGGATGTGCGCATTTAAACTTGAAACAAAATGTTTCTTAACGTTCTTCTTCCAGATTAGAACAAATATTTCATAGATTTCTCAGCGTTAAAACATTATATTCATTTATTGAATCATCCATTACTTCATGGCAAAATTCATTCAATTAATCTTTCGTAGACTTCATCATCAGACCATTTCACGAAACCCAATGCATTTCGGGTCAAGTCAAAGACCCTTCCTCAGGGGTCTGTAAAAGGAGAGATACACAGAACCAGGTCAGCCTTACTTAATCATCATGGATTTCATTCTTGAAAAACGTACAGTATATATTTACAAAATACAGGGTAGACTTCAACAAAATCATCATCGTAATACTGTCAAAGCAAAAAGAATTAACACGCGACCTATAAACCTAGTGTGAATGTCTATTTAAACTGGAGGATACACAAGTCCAATTCAGAGCTAGTGGTGAAATTAAACCAAATTAACAAACGTAACGCGTGAATGGCCTCAACAACTCTAAGCGCATGTAAATCTGATTTGTTATTTCGCTCTGCACAGCGCGAGGTGTTGGTTCCAGCTTCCCTCCCATGACAAGTGCGTGCCAGCTAACAAAAGTTTATCCATTTAAGCATAACACGAAGGGCTCAACTCGGTACGAGACCTTATTTTTAAAAAACAGTAATGCATCTCGCTTAATCTAGCGATCAAAAGCTTAAACAAACCGGTCAATATTTACATACATATTCGGTCATGTTTCAAGCGCGTGTCGCGTGAAATCGTGAAAACTCTCACTTCCTGGTTAGAATTCAGGGAGGTTACAGGTCACAGTATCGCCCAATCAAGGACCGATTTAGAGTGTTCACTGTATACGTTATTACGTCCGCTCACGTGGTGATACCCCATTTTTCGAGTGCTTAAACACATAATGAGGGGAAACAGTTACATAATAACGTCTGTCTTGCATGTCAATTTGGACCTCTAGACTAGTATTGTCGTTTCTGATAAATAATGAATATTTCAATGCGCTATTGGGAGGGAGTCAGTTGTAAAAATGCTTACTGCATCACAGTTAAAATCATATATATTAACAAACTTGTGGTATACTTAAATTAATTGAACAAAATATTTAAACAACCTAATGCTTTAAATAACAATGGCTCAGTAACTTTAATTGAATACGGCAGGTTGTGCAGAGTCCACAAAAGCTCATCTTTATGCATCAAACGTGCTCTTATAGAAAGCAAGCTAGTTCAACACGATCGTTCATTCCGTGTGGTTATGAAGAGTTCAATTTCTTAATCCAAAAGAATTCTGCTCTCAGTAATTGTTTATGCGGATCTGTGTCACATTCTTGTTCCACTGCTTCTAACACTGTGATTTGATTTGTGATGTTTGATGAGCAGCTTCCTGCCAATGTGAAGCTACTGTGGACTTCATGTTTTTCATTCTCATGTTACTTTTATGTTCAGTCATCCTGATTTTAATTTTCCTTTCAGTTTGGCTCACATAAATCTTGCCACATGGGCATTTGATGGCATATATCACATTCTTCGTGTCACATGTGCTAGAATGGTATAAGGGTATTTTATTGCCCTTCATAGGATGCGTCAATTCATTGCCTACCATGACGGTATTACAGGGAAAACAGTTCTCACATCTCAGCATACCTTTCTGCATTACTTTCTTTGTTTTTTTCGTGTTTAAAAACTCTTTAAGGTTTCTAGACCGTTGAAATGCAAAGGTGATTCTTTTGTCAAAAAGATGCTTCAAATTGGGTTCATACTACTGGTTGTTCGTCGGCATACTACTAATACTGCTCGTTGTTTGTAGGCATACTACTGGTAATTTGTGGCATACTACTGGTTGTTTGTAGGCATACTACTGGTCATTTGTGGCATACTACTGGTTGTTCGTAGGCATACATCTGGTTGCTCATGGGCATACTACTGGTTGTTCATGGGCATACTACTGGTTATTTGTAGGCATAGTACTGGTTGTTCGTGGGCATACTACTGGTTGCTCATGGGCATACTACTAGTTGTTTGTAGGCATACTACTGGTTGTTCGTGGGCATACTATTGGTTGCTCATGGGCATACTACTGGTTGCTCATGGGCATACTACTGGTTGCTCGTGGGCGTACTACTGGTTGTTTGTAGGCATACTACTGGTTGTTCGTGGGCATACTACTGGTTGCTCATGGGCATACTACTAGTTATTTGTAGGTATACTACTGGTTGTTCGTGGGCATACTATTGGTTGCTCATGGGCATACTACTGGTTGCTCGTGGGCGTACTACTGGTTGTTTGTAGGCATACTACTGGTTGTTCGTGGACATATTACTAATACTACTGGTTGTTTGTAGGCATACTACTGGTCATTTCTGGCATACTACTGGTTGTTCGTGGCCATACTACTGGTTGTTTGTAGGCATACTACTGGTTGCTCATGGGCATACTACTGGTTGCTCGTGGGCGTACTACTGGTTGTTTGTAGGCATACTACTGGTTGTTCGTGGGCATATTACTAATACTACTGGTTGTTTGTAGGCATACTACTGGTCATTTCTGGCATACTACTGGTTGTTCGTGGGCATACTACTGGTTGTTTGTAGGCATACTACTGGTTTGTCGTGGGCATACTACTAATACTACTGGTTGTTTGTAGGCATACTACTGGTCATTTGTGGCATACTACTGGTTGCTCATGGGCATACTACTGGTTGCTCGTGGGCATACTGCTGGTTGATCGTTGGCATACTACTGGTTGTTCATGGGCATACTACTGGTTGATCGTGGGCATATTACTGGTTGCTCGTGGGTATACTACTGGTTGTTCGTGGGCATACCACTGGTTGTTCGTGGGCCGCGCGGCAAAGTCACTGAGGGATGCAGTGTTGAGAGGATGCTCCTTGATGTCCTAGTGCTTTTAGCTCTTTCCAGGCCCTCCCTGCAGCCTTGTGCCCTATGGTAGTGTCAGCTGCCCACAGCACCCATGCAGGTTACAGCTCATCCTTGCCGCAGCGGCAGCTCTGGTTGCACGGTGGCTGTGTTGCGGGCCGCACCATCATCCAGGAGTACTTGCATGGGTGCTCTTTGTTGCAATCCTTCTGCCAGTAGATGACGTTGCGACGGTTGAGATTGGCGCCCGCGCAGGCGTCATACCACCAGCCACCTCCGGGGACCCCATTGTACTCCAGTTTGGCACAGTTCTGAAAGTAGTTGTCGTTGTCTTGGTCCTTGGTGGTGAACCTCTGGTTGTCATGGAGGTAGGCCTCGGTGTCCTGGGTCAAGGCGTCGGCTGCAGTGCCAGAGAAGAGCCCCAGCCGGATGCGGTACCCCAAGTCCTCAGACTCGATCTGGAAAGGCTCGTACTCGCCCCACTTGACCTCACCATCCATGTCCACCAGCTTCACTCCCAGTGCGTAGCGCCGCGGGGCTTGGGTCAGCTGATGCATGTGCTCATTGCCAATCCAGTGGTCCCCAAGTGCCCTCCCAAAGCCAGCTTTGTAGTCTTGCCAGCCACGGTCAAAGTCCTCTGTGCTGTTGGCCGTGAGGTGCTGCAGGACAGTCCAGCCGCCATCACTCATGGCGCAGAACACCACAATGGCCACTGCCGCCGGACGGATGATGTACAGGCCATCGCTGGCTGCGCCTTCTGACTGATGGAAAACCTCATGGCAATCACGGGGGAGGTCTGTGGGGGAGAAAAGAGAGAGATGAGACACTCAGTGAAGACTCCACCCTGCTGCACCCGACCAATGTCAGGCTGAGGTCTGGTGATTGCTATACATGGGGCCGCTAGCAGCTGACCCCAGACTGGCAATGCGCGCACTAGAGCGCCGCCATCATCAGACTGCGGTCCTGGTACGTCAGACCCCCTATGAGCGGACTCCAGTCTGGCAATAGGAACACTAGACCGTGGTCATCAGGGTGCAGGCTGGCAATAATGACACTTCAGACCCTATCAGCTGCCCCGAGCCTGGCAATGTGTGCACTACACCTCTTCTAGCTCCAAGAAGCCTGGCATGACCTCTGTCAGTAGTTACTAGCCTGGCAATGTGTGCACCACACCTCTGCCAGCTTTGAGTAGCATGGCGTGACCTCTGTCAGTAGACACTAGCCTGGCAATGTGCGCACCCCACCTCTGTCAGCTCCACAGAGCCTAGCATGACCTCTGTCAGTAGACACTAGACTGACAAAGTGAGTACCCACCTCTGCCAGCTCCAAGGAGCCTGGTGTGACCTCTGTCAGCAGACACTAAACTGGCAATGTCTGTACACCACCTCTGCCAGCTCTGTGGAGCCTGGCGTGACCTCTGTCAGTAGACACTACACTGGCAATGTTTGCACCCCAGTTCTGCCAGCTCTAAGGAGCCTGGCGTGACCTCTGTCAGTAGACACTAGACTGGCAATGTTTGCACCCCAGTTCTGCCAGCTCTAAGGAGCCTGGCGTGACCTCTGTCAGTAGACACTAGACTGGCAATGTTTGCATCCCAGTTCTGCCAGCTCTAAGGAGCCTGGCGTGACCTCTGCCAGTAGACACTAGACTGGCAATGTTTGCACCCCAGTTCTGCCAGCTCTAAGGAGCCTGGCGTGACCTCTGCCAGTAGACACTAGACTGGCAATGTTTGCACCCCAGTTCTGCCAGCTCTAAGGAGCCTGGCGTGACCTCTGCCAGTAGACACTAGACTGGCAATGTTTGCACCCCAGTTCTGCCAGCTCTAAGGAGCCTGGCGTGACCTCTGTCAGTAGACACTAGACTGGCAATGTTTGCACCCCACCTCTGCCAGCTCCAAGGAGCCTGGCGTGACCTCTGTCAGTAGACACTAGACTGGCAATGTTTGCACCCCAGTTCTGCCAGCTCCAAGGAGCCTGGCGTGACCTCTGTCAGTAGACACTAGACTGTCAATGTGTGTACAGATGTACTTGGTATACACAAGAGGTGTAATGGGAGAAGGGATCCCCACCACAAGCGTACTGCTCTCTTATTCAAATAGAAACACACAGAAGTACGTCTGGAATGTTTAGGGGGATGGGAAATCTTTCAGTAGAATTTGCCTGTTGGACAATGCTTTTCTTAGGCCGAGAACCCTCACTCACCCTTACCAGACTTGCTTCATCATGGAGTCTTCTCACACCCGCACCGCAAGGTACCCAGTGGGGACTACAACTCTCAAACCCTATGATGAAGCATGTCACCCAAGGGTGAGTGAGGGTTCTTGTCCCAAGAAAAGCCTCACTTTTGTATATATATATACATATATTTATGTTTCATATCGCACAAACTCAACCCAAAGGTATCAGAGTGCTTTACATGAGCACCAGTTGCGCTACAGACGGACACATTTGATAGGCACAGGGAGATTAGGTGATTGGCCCAGAATCACAGAATGTTGAGCGTCCCTGCCCAGACTCAAACTCGGTTCCCAAGCTTCAAGGTCGATCGTTCTAGCTGTTAGGCCACATACTCTCCTAGATGTATTCTGAGTATTTCTAATGTACCAGATCTAGGTCAGGATGATGAAGTCAGCGCCGCCAATGCTTTAGGCCACAACAGACCATAGCCAGGCACCACTGGTACCACATGACCCCATCAGCAGCCTACGGCCGGGCACCACTGGTACCACATGACCCCATCAGCAGCCTACAGCCGGGCACCACTGGTACCACATGACCCCATCAACAGCCTACGGCCGGGCACCACTGGTACCACATGACCCCATCAACAGCCTACGGCCGGGCACCACTGGTACCACATGACCCCATCAGCAGCCTACGGCCGGGCACCACTGGTACCACATGACCCCATCAGCAGCCTACAGCCGGTCACCACTGGTACCACATGACCCCATCAGCAGCCTACAGCCGAGCCCCACTGGTACCACATGACCACATCAGCAGCCTACAGCCGGGCACCACTGGTACCACATGACCCCATCAACAGCCTACGGCCGGGCACCACTGGTACCACATGACCCCATCAGCAGCCTACAGCCGGTCACCACTGGTACCACATGACCCCATCAACAGCCTACGGCCGGGCACCACTGGTACCACATGACCCCATCAACAGCCTATGGCCGGGCACCATTGGTACCACATGACCCCATCAGCAGCCTACGGCCGGGCACCACTGGTACCACATGACCCCATCAACAGCCTACGGCCGGGCACCACTGGTACCACATGACCACATCAGCAGCCTACAGCCGGGCACCACTGGTACCACATGACCCCATCAACAGCCTACAGCCGGGCACCACTGGTACCACATGACCACATCAGCAGCCTACAGCCGGGCACCACTGGTACCACATGACCCCATCAACAGCCTACGGCCGGGCACCACTGGTACCACATGACCCCATCAGCAGGCTATGGCTGGGCACCACTGGTACCACATGACCCCATCAGCAGCCTACGGCCGGGCACCATTGGTACCACATGACCCTATCAGCAGGCTACGGCCGAGCCCCACTGGTACCACATGACCCCATCAGCAGGCTACGGCCGGGCACCACTGGTACCACATGACCCTATCAGCAGCCTAGAGCTGGGCACCACTGGTACCACATGACCCCATCAGCAGGCTATGGCCGGTCACCACTGGTACCACATGACCCCATCAGCAGCCTACGGCCGGGCACCACTGGTACCACATGACCCCATCAGCAGCCTACGGCCGGGCACCACTGGTACCACATGACGCTATCAGCAGCCTACAGCCGGGCACCACTGGTACCACATGACCCCATCAACAGCCTACGGCCGGGCACCACTGCTACCACATGACCCCATCAACAGCCTACGGCCGGGCACCACTGGTACCACATGACCACATCAGCAGCCTACAGCCGGGCACCACTGGTACCACATGACCCCATCAACAGCCTACGGCCGGGCACCACTGGTACCACATGACCACATCAGCAGCCTACAGCCGGGCACCACTGGTACCACATGACCCCATCAACAGCCTACGGCCGGGCACCACTGGTACCACATGACCCCATCAGCAGGCTATGGCGGAGCACCATTGGTACCACATGACCCTATCAGCAGGCTACGGCCGAGCCCCACTGGTACCACATGACCCCATCAGCAGGCTACGGCCGGGCACCACTGGTACCACATGACCCTATCAGCAGCCTAGAGCTGGGCACCACTGGTACCACATGACCCCATCAGCAGGCTACGGCCGGTCACCACTGGTACCACATGACCCCATCAGCAGCCTACGGCCGGGCACCACTGGTACCACATGACCCCATCAGCAGCCTACGGCCGGGCACCACTGGTACCACATGACGCTATCAGCAGCCTACAGCCGGGCACCACTGGTACCACATGACCCCATCAGCAGCCTACGGCCGGGCACCACTGGTACCACATGACCCTATCAGCAGCCTAGAGCTGGGCACCACTGGTACCACATGACCCCATCAGCAGGCTATGGCCGGTCACCACTGGTACCACATGACCCCATCAGCAGCCTACGGCCGGGCACCACTGGTACCACATGACCCCATCAGCAGCCTACGGCCGGGCACCACTGGTACCACATGACCCCATCAGCAGCCTACAGCCGGGCACCACTGGTACCACATGACCCCATCAACAGCCTACGGCCGGGCACCACTGGTACCACATGACCCCATCAACAGCCTACGGCCGGGCACCACTGGTACCACATGACCCCATCAGCAGCCTACGGCCGGGCACCACTGGTACCACATGACCCCATCAGCAGCCTACAGCCGGTCACCACTGGTACCACATGACCCCATCAGCAGCCTACAGCCGAGCCCCACTGGTACCACATGACCACATCAGCAGCCTACAGCCGGGCACCACTGGTACCACATGACCCCATCAACAGCCTACGGCCGGGCACCACTGGTACCACATGACCCCATCAGCAGCCTACAGCCGGTCACCACTGGTACCACATGACCCCATCAACAGCCTACGGCCGGGCACCACTGGTACCACATGACCCCATCAACAGCCTATGGCCGGGCACCATTGGTACCACATGACCCCATCAGCAGCCTACGGCCGGGCACCACTGGTACCACATGACCCCATCAACAGCCTACGGCCGGGCACCACTGGTACCACATGACCACATCAGCAGCCTACAGCCGGGCACCACTGGTACCACATGACCCCATCAACAGCCTACGGCCGGGCACCACTGGTACCACATGACCACATCAGCAGCCTACAGCCGGGCACCACTGGTACCACATGACCCCATCAACAGCCTACGGCCGGGCACCACTGGTACCACATGACCCCATCAGCAGGCTATGGCTGGGCACCACTGGTACCACATGACCCCATCAGCAGCCTACGGCCGGGCACCATTGGTACCACATGACCCTATCAGCAGCCTAGAGCTGGGCACCACTGGTACCACATGACCCCATCAGCAGGCTACGGCCGGTCACCACTGGTACCACATGACCCCATCAGCAGCCTACGGCCGGGCACCACTGGTACCACATGACCCCATCAGCAGCCTACGGCCGGTCACCACTGGTACCACATGACCCCATCAGCAGGCTACGGCCGGGCACCACTGGTACCACATGACCCTATCAGCAGCCTAGAGCTGGGCACCACTGGTACCACATGACCCCATCAGCAGGCTACGGCCGGTCACCACTGGTACCACATGACCCCATCAGCAGCCTACGGCCGGGCACCACTGGTACCACATGACCCCATCAGCAGCCTACAGCCGGGCACCACTGGTACCACATGACCCCATCAGCAGCCTACAGCCGGTCACCACTGGTACCACATGACCCCATCAACAGCCTACGGCCGGGCACCACTGGTACCACATGACCCCATCAACAGCCTACGGCCGGGCACCACTGGTACCACATGACCACATCAGCAGCCTACAGCCGGGCACCACTGGTACCACATGACCCCATCAACAGCCTACGGCCGGGCACCACTGGTACCACATGACCACATCAGCAGCCTACAGCCGGGCACCACTGGTACCACATGACCCCATCAACAGCCTACGGCCGGGCACCACTGGTACCACATGACCCCATCAGCAGGCTATGGCTGGGCACCACTGGTACCACATGACCCCATCAGCAGGCTATGGCCGGGCACCATTGGTACCACATGAAACCATCAGCATGCTATGGCCGGGCACTAAATGGCCCCATCAGCAGCCTAAGGCCACGCACAAGGAGCACTCTCTGTGAGCTCCAGAGTGCCGGGGTCACTCTTACATGCAATGGGTCGATGCCAGACTGCCTCAAACTAGGACAAGTCCCTCCTTTGCTAAAAAAACCAGGTGCTGAACCACTGGTACCACATGACCCCATCAACAGCCTACGGCCGGGCACCACTGGTACCACATGACCACATCAGCAGCCTACAGCCGGGCACCACTGGTACCACATGACCCCATCAACAGCCTACGGCCGGGCACCACTGGTACCACATGACCACATCAGCAGCCTACAGCCGGGCACCACTGGTACCACATGACCCCATCAACAGCCTACGGCCGGGCACCACTGGTACCACATGACCCCATCAGCAGGCTATGGCTGGGCACCACTGGTACCACATGACCCCATCAGCAGGCTATGGCCGGGCACCATTGGTACCACATGAAACCATCAGCATGCTATGGCCGGGCACTAAATGGCCCCATCAGCAGCCTAAGGCCACGCACAAGGAGCACTCTCTGTAAGCTCCAGAGTGCCGGGGTCACTCTTACATGCAATGGGTCGATGCCAGACTGCCTCAAACTAGGACAAGTCCCTCCTTTGCTAAAAAAACCAGGTGCTGACCCAGAGGACCTCAACAACTTCAGGCCCATCTCTATCATCCCCTTCCTGGCAGAAATACTGGAGAAGTGCGTCCTCTCGCAACCCAACCAACGCATTGACTCCAACAATCTTCTTCACTCTTTCGAATCTGGTTTTAGAAAAGGATGTAGCACGGAAACAGCACTACTGAACATGGCAGACGACATGCAAAAGTCGCTGGCCACCAACAAATGCTGCCTACTCATCCTCCTTGACCTATCAGCGGCCTCCGACACAGTCGATCACCAGATGCTTTACAATCCCTTCAAATATGGATTGGAGCGGACGGCCCGGTCTTGAAATGGTTCACCTCATATCTTCATAATCGCTCTCAACAAATCAAAATAAACAACTCACCCTCTGACACATCCACCATAACCAGAGGCGTCCCCCAAAGATCAGTCCTCTCACCTACTCTCTTCAATATTTACACGGAACCCCTCGCCACTATACTGAAACAAGCAAACGTCCACGACCACCTCTAGGCAGATGACACCCAACTCTACCTCGACGTTTCCTCAATAGAAGACTGCAACAAAACTCTCAAAAAAGTCCAAAACTGGCTCTCTCACAACACCTGAAACTCAACCAAGATAAGACAGAAATCCTACTGCTATCCACAAATGGACAGACAAAACAAATCCAAAAGTGGATAAAAACCACTGACACTCTGAATTGTAGCAAGGATGGTCACTGGTGTAAAAAGACACAATCACATTTTCCCCTCCCTAAAAAAATATCAAGTGGTTCCTGATAAAAGCCCGCTGCAGCTTCAAAACGGCCCGCTTCACACACAAAGTCCTCCACACTGGGAAACCAGCCTACCTTGCGTCCAAACCATCAAAGACGGGCCAGTCAAGAAATGTAAGAAGCAGCAATACTCTTCTGCTCATCCTACCAAAAAAACACAAACACGCTCCTTTTCAGGTAATGCTTCCAAAATCTGGAACTCCCTCCCAGTCCTGATCAGGACAAACCCTTCCTTTATGAGCTTCAAGAGACAATTAAAAGACCTTCTCCTCAATCAACACCACAACCCTGTGGGCTCTATCACCTGGCCTACTACTTCTGGAGGCTTGATGCTCTCCAGAACTTATGTGACCCTTTCTACACCCTTTCCTCAGGTATCCCCCTAGACTCATCCAATTCCTTGCCACGTTTCGCCCTAACCCACCCTTCCCTCTTCTTTCCCTCCATTATCCTTTTCAATCCAACTAACAGACTCACATGTCCACCATTCAAATTAATTCATATTTCCCTGAACTAATTCACTACTAATCATTTTTGGGTTCCAGAGTACTGTGCTATCCCGTTGGAGGTAGTAAGCTCCATATAAATTAAAATATTAGATGGAAACTCTTTTAGGGGGCTTATTTACAAGTCCACTGCTGTGTCGGTGCATCACTTTTTTTGACACACCAGCGGCACAGTATGCCTGACCATATTTACAAGGCCGCGTAAAGCCACCCTGCGTGACTTTTCATAGCCTCATAAATATAGGCCCCTTTCATGCATTACTCTGGATGAAAGGGGCGTTCCATGGGTGTTTCCCTGGGTGAGCCACGCAACATCCATGGAACTTGAAGCAATGCTAGATTTACAAGGTGTCATAAACTTGGGAATGCGTCAGTTTCTAACACCTCCTCAAGGGAGGCTTAAGGGAGGCGCAACGAGAAGATATACCTTTATTTCTCCTCATTTTTCCTTTTTAGGTCGAGCTGGAGAAAGCAATGTGAAGCATTGCGTCCAGCTCGACAACTATTGTTGCCCGTCTGCTGGGAATCTGAGACAGGGGTTGGGCACGCGCGGCGATTGGTGTCTGTGGACGCGCACGTCCAGGCCGGCGCCGTGCCCATCTCCTGCCTCAGATTCCCTGAAGTGTGCAAACACACACACACTGCCACACTCACGCATGCGCACACATACACTCACGCAGACACGCTGGCACAATGCAGCAGGGCGCACGCACACAGACACACAGCCCCACATATACACACGCACAGCTACACACGCGCACACACACAGCTACAACCATACACGCGCACACACACACCCCACTTCCCCCCCCACTCACCGGGCTCTTTAACCCCAGCACTCTCGGAATCCCTGCTTTCTTCTGGGCTCCCTCTGCCTCCAAGGTGCCGCGCTCCGGACGAGCTACGTCGCCGCTAGCCTGTAACAGAGGCGGGGAATCTCCCGGAGCTTCGCAGGCTCCTGTCTATCAAAGTAAAGCCCGCCTCTCTCGCCTGCATTCCACACTTCGTTGTCACATTGCCTTGTTAAAGTTTGAGATCACTGTTGTGATTTAAAAAAATCGTACAAATAAATCTATATGTGTATTGCAAATAGTCTTCTCGACCCCTGGTCAGTGAGGGGAAAAGGCAACAGCAAATATGGATACTGGGCCTGTTACTGCCTGGCATCCACCAACTCCCGGTGAAACCTCTAACAAGAAAAGTGTTTCTAGTCCGTTTAGTTTCCAAATCGAAAATAATAAAGATCGGGTACTGCGCCCCTATTTTCGCTAACCACGGAGAGATTAAGCAGACCAAACTAAATTGCATGACTGCTGTTGCCGAACTGAGGGGCATATTACCAAGCAATAGCGATAATTATCGCTATTGCTTGGTTAGAGACAAAAATGTATTGCCGACCTGCGGCGATTTTTATCGCGGATAAACCTTGGTATTACCAAGGTTTATCGCAAATGCGATAAAAATCGGCCGCAATGCATGAATATCGCTGAAAAGTCAGCGATATTCAGGCGTTACTGAGCTAATGATCTTAGCCATGTTATCCACCTCCCATTGGATAACATGGCTAAGAACTGCTCAGGGCAGGTGTTAGCTTTTGGAGATATTCGCGCTTAGCGCGAATATCTTCAAAAGTTGGTAATAGGAGATAGCGATGTTAGCGACTGTTTCCAGTCGCTAACATCTTGGCACACCCACTTTGCATGTCATTAGTGATAAATTTCACTGACATGCAAAGTGGGGCCCGAGATGGTCGCTATCTCCTACTAACTGTCGCTAACTGGTGTTAGCGACAGCTAGGTAATAGGGAGATAATTTTATCTCCGCTTTCTTGGCTTTTAAAGCCAAAAAAGCGGAGATAAACCCGCTTGATAATATGCCCCTGAATTCTATACGATTTTTCCGAATGTAATGTGGTTTGTTTCACCAGCAGATGGCACCAGCTGCCTGTTTTTTTCAACATTTCCTCTTTTCTTTCGGAATGCCCGTGAGCCCGCCGTCCCGCGGGAGCAGCTGGTAAGTGCCACCAAAGTCTCGCACATCCCTACTCCGATTAATAAAATACAATAGTGCTGTTAGGTTGCACGTTTACTTGCGGCGCCCAGCTTAGGACTTTTGCGGTGGTCAGATTTTGAGAACCCATTAAGGAGCTGTTGTCTGAAGAAAGCAGAGTAGGGTTCTTGCGGTTTTCTGAGTCTTTTACCTTTTACCAGTACAGGTGTGAGGAGTGTTTTCTGAGGCAATTGACTTTTCTGGGGATAAGCGGTCTGTCGTTCTACAAAGAGTTAAGAAAGTGCCCCTAATAAGCCGCACTTGAAGCCATCTCCCTTTGTTTTCCTCTTTGAACAGAGTGTAATTGAAAGATGCACCCATTGGTTTGGGGTGGGGGGGGCAGAGGCGTAGTGTGGTGTGGAGTGTGAGGCGCAGGGATCCTTCACAGCAGATCGTTTGAGACTGACCCTGCCTGGTCCACACAACAAACCATCATTTGTGTACAGCGCATGCGCACAGCTGCTCTAGCTGTTGTGCGCCCCTCATTTACTCCTGGTCAGGGGAGCACTTTATAAAACTATTAACTATTCGCAAGAAGGGATCCCCGATTCATCACAGCGCTGACCCTATGAACCAGTTCGCCTGTGACAATGTGTCAGGGTTCAACTAGAAAACCAAAAACTGCGACATAAAAAAATTCATAGCTAATACGGAGTCAAACGGCTCAAGCCTCGGAATCTAAAAGCACCACTGTCCGCTCGGATGTGACAGCCGAAGAAGAGCAGACCGAGGGTAAGGGATCACTGCAGCCAAAACGCGGTTCAGCTCGCACTCCCTTCGCAGCTGGCTCCGTCGCATGTACAGTGGACTTAACTACAGCTACACATGAGAGAAATAACAGCCACACTTTGAGAAAAGTTTAAACATTCCTCCCCCCTAAGCAGCTAGTGAGAGTTCAGGATCGTCAGCGTTTGCGCCTGGTCAGTAGGGTAAGGGCGGTGGCCGCTGCTGGTGGCTTTTAGCTTCTGACTCTCATTGGTGCTACTAGACTTGTTGCTACAAACTGTGTGTACCCGCATACTACTGGCGCCCTACGTGTGTACCTACTGGTGTCTTAACAGAGCCTCAGGCCAGTAAACAACCTTTACAACGCAACTTTTACCACGCAGTGCCTTTACAACGCAACTTTTACAACGCAAACCATTACAACGCATTGCGCTGAGGGGCGCTCTAGGATAGGGAATAGGTTTAATGTACTATCCAACACCTTCCCTACTATCCACAGGGACTGGAGTTGGAATAGTAAATTAAACAACTCACTATCCAGCGCCTAAAAGCACTATGCGTTGTAAAAGCATGCGATGTAAAAGCATGCGTTGTAATGTCATACATCCCCTCGGTCCTGTCCGGTGCAAAATAACTTCCTGCTACATTACTTTGCAGGATTTACTATTTCATAGATTGACATGATGACATTATTCCCCCATCATTCAGGTAGGGGATTCTCCGTAGTTCATGTTTGCTGGGTGCAAAACCTAAGAGCCCACTCACCCCTTGATGATCAGCGGCTCAGATTTTACACAATACGACTAGAGAATGGAAGGGCGTCCTCATAAGAAGGCTTTCTTTGACGTTTTTGGATATTTGTGGCAGATTTTTTGTTTAAAAATGCTTCTCACTGTGATTAATCTTTAATTTATCACCGCTCACATTTGCAGAGGTTGACTGCTTTTGTTGTTGTTTATGTTTTGCTCCTTTTGTGATTGGATGGCTAATCCCTGGGATGGGAATCACTATCCTCCTCATGACTGACACCATCAAAGAGAAAGTCCTTTTTACATATCTTGTTCCCTTTCAGCCCTTCTACCTTCATCTATTATTCTTTTCCTACCCTCCCCCTTGCTACCAAACCCTTTCTACTTCCTGCTTCTCCCATTTCTCTATCTTTCACCACAGACCCTCTTCCCTTCTTGTTTGCCATCTCTCTCTCTCTATACTTCTCTCCACCCCCTCCCTCCATCTTCTCACATTCAGTTGTTTCTTCTCCTGGATAATCTCTACGACAATCCTTCTCCCTCAGCCTCTCTATCCGTCCTCCTTTCTTTTTGCCTCTTCTATCATCCCTCATTCTCACATTCGGTTTCTACCCCTCCGTCCCTCTACTCCCCCCTTTCTCCCCTCTTCTGCACCATCCCCTTCCTCCCAACATTCTCTCTGTTCTAGGCTGTTGCCTTCCCACCCTACTACCTTCCTATTTTATTCATTTTATGTCCTCCCTCCCTGGTCCCACATTCCATTTCTACTCCATTCACCCCTCCTTTCTCTCTCGTTCCAGTCTGCCCTCCCTCTTTTACTTTCATTTTCCTTTTCGCTCTCCTGACCTCCTATCGCTCATTCCGCCCTCACTCTGTCTATCTTTCTACCGCCGTCACTCTATTTATCTATCGCTCTCACTCTATTTATCTATCGCTCTCACTCTATCTGTGGCCCTCCCTCTAGCTATCTATCGCCCTCACTGTATCGCACGACCACATCATCACTCAGGGGCTCCACAGCATCACTGAATACCACCGCATCACTCGTCGCCACCACAACATCACTCCACACCACCACAGCATCACTCAGGGGCACCACAGCATCACTCAGAGGCACCACAACATCACTATGCGCTACCACAGCATCACTGAACGCCACAGCACCACTCGTCGCCACCACAGCATCACTCAGCGCCAACACAACATCAATCTGTGCAACCATTCAACAACAACTGGTTCAAATATGTTCTCTCAATGTTTCAAGCTTTATTACAAATGTCACAAAAAAATTTAATATTTCACTTCTGTTCTTGGATTTTCGCCACAAAAAAAGACACTGAACATAATCTTCACAAAAGTTAATTACAAAACTTTAAGCTATTGCCAATATAAATTACAATAACTTTTATTTAAGTATTAATTATTTGAAAAAATTAAAAGCCATTGTTATTTGTAATATCAATACATCTAAGTCACGTAAATACAACGCATTTTGCATTACAAATGCTATAGGTGTCACATTTGCGAAAGTTATAACTATTGGCATTGTAAATGACAAAGCTACTAATTTCGCTCTTTTCAAAAACAAAATATAAATAAAAAATGTGTCATTTACAATACCAATAGCTCAAACTTTCCTAATGCGAGACCTATTGCATTGCCAATGCTTGTTCTATGAGTGCTGCATACTGCGGTACACATAGAAAAAGGAAAACACCTTTTGTGATTGTTTTTGTGCAGGAAGATTATCCTTCTTGCTCAAAAACAATCACCCGTACAAGGCAGCCACCCGTGCACCATGGCACAGGGGCACATACGTAGGCACACGGCCGCCCCTTGTGCACCAGCGCAGGGAAGATCAGGATCATTCCCGCTTGTTTTCTTTTGGCGCACTGCAGCGGGCAGGAAGGCTTGCGGCGCTGCTCTGCTTCAAAATATTGTAAATGATGAGCTTAGAATTTAGACCAGCGGCCGGTCAATGGGTCAGGGACCTGGCCAAAGAGGGCACGAAAGAGCTGTAATTGGATCATAAATTCAAAGCTGTTCTGAACAGGATCCTCCAAAGTACATTTGGCCAAAGCCCCCCAAACCCTTAAGATGTCCCTGGAAGAAGGGAGAGGTGGGTGCAGTCAGAGAGCAGAGGTCTCTGTGTATGGTGGAAGGGCGAGGAGGGTGAAAGGGTTTGGAGAGAGCAGAGGTCTCGGTGTGTGGAGGGAGAGGAGGGTGAAAGGGTTTGGAGAGAGCAGAGGTCTCGGTGTGTGGTGGGAGAGGAGGGTAAAAGGGTTTGGAGAGAGCAGAGGTCGCGGTGTATGGTGGAAGGGCGAGGAGGGTGAAAGGGTTTGGAGAGAGCAGAGGTCTCGGTGTGTGGAGGGAGAGGAGGGTGAAAGGGTTTGGAGAGAGCAGAGGTCTCGGTGTGTGGAGGGAGAGGAGGGTGAAAGGGTTTGGAGAGAGCAGAGGTCTCTGTGTATGGTGGAAGGGCGAGGAGGGTGAAAGGGTTTGGAGAGAGCAGAGGTCTCGGTGTGTGGAGGGAGAGGAGGGTGAAAGGGTTTGGAGAGAGCAGAGGTCTCGGTGTGTGGAGGGAGAGGAGGGTGAAAGGGTTTGGAGAGAGCAGAGGTCTCGGTGTGTGGAGGGAGAGGAGGGTAAAAGGGTTTGGAGAGAGCAGAGGTCGCGGTGTATGGTGGAAGGGAGAGGAGGGTGAAAGGGTTTGGAGAGAGCAGAGGTCTCGGTGTGTGGAGGGAGAGGAGGGTAAAAGGGTTTGGAGAGAGCAGAGGTCACGGTGTATGGTGGAAGGGAGAGGAGGGTGAAAGGGTTTGGAGAGAGCAGAGGTCTCGGTGTGTGGAGGGAGAGGAGGGTAAAAGGGTTTGGAGAGAGCAGAGGTCACGGTGTGTGGAGGGAGAGGAGGGTAAAAGGGTTTGGAGAGAGCAGAGGTCTCGGTGTGTGGAGGGCGAGGAGGGTGAAAGGGTTTGGAGAGAGCAGAGGTCTCGGTGTGTGGAGGGAGAGGAGGGTGAAAGGGTTTGGAGAGAGCAGAGGTCTCGGTGTGTGGAGGGAGAGGAGGGTAAAAGGGTTTGGAGAGAGCAGAGGTCGCGGTGTATGGTGGAAGGGAGAGGAGGGTGAAAGGGTTTGGAGAGAGCAGAGGTCTCGGTGTGTGGAGGGAGAGGAGGGTAAAAGGGTTTGGAGAGAGCAGAGGTCACGGTGTATGGTGGAAGGGAGAGGAGGGTGAAAGGGTTTGGAGAGAGCAGAGGTCTCGGTGTGTGGAGGGAGAGGAGGGTAAAAGGGTTTGGAGAGAGCAGAGGTCACGGTGTGTGGAGGGAGAGGAGGGTAAAAGGGTTTGGAGAGAGCAGAGGTCTCGGTGTGTGGTGGGAGAGGAGGGTAAAAGGGTTTGGAGAGAGCAGAGGTCGCGGTGTATGGTGGAAGGGAGAGGAGGGTGAAAGGGTTTGGAGAGAGCAGAGGTCTCGGTGTGTGGAGGGAGAGGAGGGTGAAAGGGTTTGGAGAGAGCAGAGGTCTCGGTGTGTGGAGGGAGAGGAGGGTAAAAGGGTTTGGAGAGAGCAGAGGTCGCGGTGTATGGTGGAAGGGAGAGGAGGGTGAAAGGGTTTGGAGAGAGCAGAGGTCTCGGTGTGTGGAGGGAGAGGAGGGTAAAAGGGTTTGGAGAGAGCAGAGGTCACGGTGTGTGGAGGGAGAGGAGGGTAAAAGGGTTTGGAGAGAGCAGAGGTCTCGGTGTGTGGTGGGAGAGGAGGGTAAAAGGGTTTGGAGAGAGCAGAGGTCGCGGTGTATGGTGGAAGGGAGAGGAGGGTGAAAGGGTTTGGAGAGAGCAGAGGTCTCGGTGTGTGGAGGGAGAGGAGGGTAAAAGGGTTTGGAGAGAGCAGAGGTCGCGGTGTATGGTGGAAGGGAGAGGAGGGTGAAAGGGTTTGGAGAGAGCAGAGGTCTCGGTGTGTGGAGGGAGAGGAGGGTAAAAGGGTTTGGAGAGAGCAGAGGTCGCGGTGTATGGTGGAAGGGAGAGGAGGGTGAAAGGGTTTGGAGAGAGCAGAGGTCTCGGTGTGTGGAGGGAGAGGAGGGTAAAAGGGTTTGGAGAGAGCAGAGGTCGCGGTGTATGGTGGAAGGGAGAGGAGGGTGAAAGGGTTTGGAGAGAGCAGAGGTCTCGGTGTGTGGAGGGAGAGGAGGGTAAAAGGGTTTGGAGAGAGCAGAGGTCGCGGTGTATGGTGGAAGGGAGAGGAGGGTGAAAGGGTTTGGAGAGAGCAGAGGTCGCGGTTGTCCTGTCCAGGACAAGGGCACTAGGACCCTGGGGCAGCGCAGGGGCGAGGGGACACCGGACACCACATCCGGTCAAGGGGTGGGGAGAGAGACATTCTGATACTGGACCTCGAAGCATGAGGTCGTGATCTGCATATGCTGTAAGGAACAAGAATAAAGGCATACCTGTACAACACTATCGTGTCCTGCGTGCTTTCCTGGGTCTGGGGACATTACATCTGGCGACGAGGACGACGGACCGCATGCTGTGCCATCGGAACATCGTGAGTTGAACCAGGAGCCCACCCTGGATTGCGTCGTGGTCAAGAAGGAAGAGGGAAGAGTGAAGCGCCATCCAGAAGAAAGCAGCGACGTGGGAGCCCACCCCGACCGCCGGAAACGAAGAAGAAACGAGCCCGGTAAGCGCCAGCTAAAAGAGCGCGAGCTTCAAGATATAAAAGAAAAGCCAGCGCGAGCTCTCGCGAGAGTCTCGGCGGCCATATTGGGGCCAGGCGCGAGGGCCAATAGGGACGAAGAACAAGCGCGGCGGCCATTTTGAGGTCAGGCTGCATCGCGATTGGCCGCGAAGTCCCGCGAGAAGACGGCGGCCATCTTAGAATCAGGCTGTACAAGCCAATAGGAACAGAGAACGAGTGCGGCAGCCATCTTAAAGTCAGGCAAAGGGCGAAAAACATCTGAAAGTGCCGATCAAAGAGGAGAAAAGGCACAAAGAAGGACAAATAACGACAAGTGGGCATAAATACATAAATACATGTACATAAGAGAAACACCAGAAGAAAAGGGGCCAATAAAAGGACAAAGGAAAGAAAAGAAAGGAAATCAAGAAAAAGGCACAAACAAGCATATGCAAAGGCAAAAAGAGGCAAAATAAGAAAATAAGGGTTGAACAAGGAGCAATAGAACAAAGAACAGAAAAGAAGGTGACAGCACAACGAACAGGTGCAAATAAAGAAGATACAAGAGAACAAAGCACAGACAAAGAAGAAAATAAAGAAAGAACAAAGGGTGACAAGGACAAATAAGAGAATCGAACTAAAGGAATTGAGCGCTCATAAAGCACAAGCGAAGACAAAAACAGTGAATAAGAGAAAAAGACAACAAGTAAAAGGACAAAGGAAAGAAAAGAAAGGAAATTAAGATAAAGGCACAAACAAGGATATGCAAAGGCAAAAAGAGGCAAAATAAAGGACAAAAGAAAGAAAAGAAAGGAAATTAAGGAAAAGGCACAAACAAGCATATGCAAAGGCAAAAAGAGGCAAGGGGCAAATAAAAGGACAAAGGAAAGAAAAGAAAGGAAATTAAGAAAAAGGCACAAACAAGCATATGCAAAGGCAAAAAGAGGCAAAATAAGAAAATAAGGGTTGAACAAGGAGCAATAGAACAAAGAACAGAAAAGAAGGTGACAGCACAACGAACAGGTGCAAATAAAGAAGATACAAGAGAACTAAGCACAGACAAAGAAGAAAATAAAGAAAGAACAAAGGGTGACAAGGACGAATAAGAGAATCGAACTAAAGGAATTGAGCGCTAATAAAGCACAACCGAAGAAAAAAAAAAAACAGTGAATAAGAGAAAAAGACAACAAGTAAAAAGAAAGAAAGGAAAATAAAGACACATAAGAGAAAATAAAGACGACAAAGTGCAGAGCACAGAAAACAGAAGAGTGCCAGAGAAAAAACAAAAAAAAAGAGTGCCAGGAAGAGCACGGAGAATAGAAGAGTGCCGGAAGAGCACGGAGAATAGAAGAGTGCCAGGAAGAGCACAGGAAACAGAAGAGTGCCAGGAAGAGCACGGAGAATAGAAGAGTGCCGGAAGAGCACGGAGAATAGAAGAGTGCCAGGAAGAGCACAGGAAACAGAAGAGTGCCAGGAAGAGCACGGAGAATAGAAGAGTGCCTGGAAGAGCACGGAGAATAGAAGAGTGCCGGAAGAGCACGGAGAATAGAAGAGTGCCAGGAAGAGCACAGGAAACAGAAGAGTGACAGAAAGAGCACGGGAAACAACAAAAGAATACCAGGAAGCGCACACGAAAGAGTGTCAAGAAGAGCACAGAAAAGAAGAAATGACAGACCCCAAGCCAGAAAGACAAAGTGCACAATACAGAAAACCACCACCATTCAACTTGTCGGAGCCACAAGTAGGAATAAGGTGGGAGAATTGTATCAGACATCTGGAGAGATACATGGAAGAGACTGATGTGACAGAGGCAAAGAAACTGGGTCTATTACTAAATTATGCAGGCGATGACATTGGGGACCTCCTAGTGACGCTACCAACAAAGGAAACAACTACTTATAAAAAACTAAAGAAATGTTTAACAATGAAATTTGACCAGCAAAGAAATATTGATCTTGAAAGATACAATTTCGCAACTGCGTCTCAACAAATAGGCGAAACACCAGATGACTTTGCGACCAGACTGAGGAAACTTGTAACACATTGTGAATTTGACAAATTTGACAACACACAAGCAATAAGATTGCGAATAATAGAAGGATGCCGTGACAGGAGCTTCCGTGCAAAAATACTAAAAGAGCCAACATCACTAGAAAACATCCTGGCCCTAGCAAGAGCGGAGGCTAGAGCGACAGCAGACGCAAAAGAAATGGAGCGAGGAAATTTCACAGAAGAAACAGCGCCGTGCCTGTTGAGCAACGTCACAACGCAAATGATGGGTCTCATGGCAACTGAAAGACTGGAAGAAGATGATGCCATCACAAGCACCCCACCGAAGGGGCTAACAAACAAAGGAAAACGTGTCACATGGACCGAAGAGCACCACAAAGAATTGAAAGAGATCAGATTTGCTATGACGGCCGAGGACGACGCAGCACATGCTGACCGGGGACAGCGCAGAAAGCCAAATTCAGATGGCAACGAAATAGAACTGGTAGCAAAGGTGACACAACATCAACAAAAAAAATAATTACCGAAGACAGGTGGTGGAAATGAGAGAATGAAGAAGAGTGAGACTATCACACACAAGAAAGAAAAAGCGTGGAACAAGAAGACACTGCTGCAAGAGCTCAAACAGCAAACGCAACAACAAAGGCTCAGGAGAAAAAAGGAAGACATGCGACGAAACGGAAAAGAAAGAAAGGAGGCATTGCGATGGTCAAAGAAGGACAAGCGAGGAAATGGAGCAACGAGATCACCGGAGGCAAATTGAAGATGACAAAAGCAAAAGAACGGGTGGCAAAGGCGGCAGTTTGGCCAGTGTCACGTCACAGGGCACCTTTCGCATGTCAGCAAGGCAGACGCAAGAGAAGCGGAAAGGTCAAAGCAAGAACTATAGAAAGGCACACAAAAGGAAGAAGCTCAAGCGGATATCAGAAAACAGCGATCAAGAAGGAAACACATGGAACCAAAGAGACTAATTGAAGAGGTGTAAACGAAGAGGCCTCTGGGCCATCGAACAACATATCTCTCTCTCTCTCTCTCTCTCTCTCTCTCTCTCTCTCTCTCTCTCTCTCTCTCTCTCTCTCTCTCTCTCTCTCTCTCTCTCTCTCTCTCTCTCTCTCTCTCTCTCTCTCTCTCTCTCTAATGTTTGTTTTGCAACAGGGGGGAGATGTCCTGTCCAGGACAACGGCACTAGGACCCTGGGGCAGCACAGGGGCGAGGGGACACCGGACACCACATCCGGTCAAGGGGTGGGGAGAGAGACATTCTGATACTGGACCTCGAAGCATGAGGTCGTGATCTGCATATGCTGTAAGGAACAAGAATAAAGGCATACCTGTACAACACTATCGTGTCCTGCGTGCTTTCCTGGGTCTGGGGACACTACAGCGGTGTGTGGTGGAAGGGAGAGGAGGGTGAAAGGGTTTGGAGAGAGCAGAGGTCGCGGTGTGTGGTGGAAGGGAGAGGAGGGTGAAAGGGTTTGGAGAGAGCAGAGGTCGCGGTGTGTGGAAGGAGGGAGTGGTGGGTGCAGGCAGAGAGAGAGAGCAGAGGTCTCGGTGTGTGGAGGGAGAGGAGGGTGCAAGGGTTTGGAGAGAGCAGAGGTCGCGGTGTGTGGAGGGAGAGGAGGGTGAAAGGGTTTGGAGAGAGCAGAGGTCACGGTGTGTGGAGGGAGAGGAGGGTGAAAGGGTTTGGAGAGAGCAGAGGTCACGGTGTGTGGAGGGAGAGGAGGGTGAAAGGGTTTGGAGAGAGCAGAGGTCTCGGTGTGTGGAGGGAGAGGAGGGTAAAAGGGTTTGGAGAGAGCAGAGGTCGCGGTGTATGGTGGAAGGGAGAGGAGGGTGAAAGGGTTTGGAGAGAGCAGAGGTCTCGGTGTGTGGAGGGAGAGGAGGGTAAAAGGGTTTGGAGAGAGCAGAGGTCGCGGTGTGTGGTGGGAGAGGAGGGTAAAAGGGTTTGGAGAGAGCAGAGGTCGCGGTGTGTGGTGGGAGAGGAGGGTAAAAGGGTTTGGAGAGAGCAGAGGTCCCGGTGTGTGGTGGAAGGGAGAGGAGGGTGAAAGGGTTTGGAGAGAGCAGAGGTCGCGGTGTATGGTGGAAGGGAGAGGAGGGTGAAAGGGTTTGGAGAGAGCAGAGGTCGCGGTGTGTGGAGGGAGAGGAGGGTGAAAGGGTTTGGAGAGAGCAGAGGTCTCGGTGTGTGGAGGGAGAGGAGGGTGAAAGGGTTTGGAGAGAGCAGAGGTCACGGTGTGTGGAGGGAGAGGAGGGTGCAGGCAGAGAGAGAGCAGAGGTCTCGGTGTGTGGAGGGAGAGGAGGGTGCAGGCAGAGAGAGAGCAGAGGTCGCGGTGTGTGGAGGGAGAGGAGGGTGCAGGCAGAGAGAGAGCAGAGGTCGCGGTGTGTGGAGGGAGAGGAGGGTGCAGGCAGAGAGAGAGCAGAGGTCGCGGTGTGTAAGTGGTCGAGGTCTGAAGAGGTCTGAAGAGGGACATTGTGGGGGAGTCTGACATACCTTGTCCCCCTGGGTTCAGGATCCTTCCATAGTCTTCAGGCAGGAGGAGGTTGGCATTGGCCAGGGCTGTGGCGTCTCCAGCCCCTGCGCAGGTGGCCTCGCCCAGGAGCAGGACCAGGAGGCAGGCGGATTGGCACCAGAAGAACATCTTGAGGGCAGAACCGGGGCTTCCTGTGGAAGGAGAGGAGAGGAATGCTGGTTACAGCCTTCAACCAGCAGGGTCTGTCCAGAAGGACATGTCAGCTAAACACCAATGAAACCCCAAAGACCAAGATCAAGAACCCACAGAACAGAGGGTCCAGGAGCAGCCGGTGAGTGTGCACTCCAGGGATCACTCGGATAACCACGAGAGAGAGCTCGGGCCCCTGCATGGAGGGTCCAGGAGCAGCCGGTGAGTGTGCACTCCAGGGATCACTCGATAACCATGAGAGAGAGCGCGGGCACCCTGCATGGAGGGCCCAGGAGCAGCGGGTGAGTGGGCACTCCAGGGATCACTCGATAACCATGAGAGAGCGCGGGCACCCTGCATGGAGGGTCCAGGAGCAGCCGGTGAGTGGGCACTCCAGGGATCACTCGATAACCATGAGAGAGAGCTCGGGCCCCCTGCATGGAGGGTCCAGGAGCAGCGGGTGAGTGGGCACTCCAGGGGTCACTCAGATACCCACGAGAGAGAGCTCGGGCAACCTGCATGGAGGGTCCAGGAGCAGCGGGTGAGTGTGCACTCCAGGGATCACTCGGATACCCACAAGAGAGAGCTCGGGCAACCTGCATGGAGGGTCCAGGAGCAGCCGGTGAGTGTGCACTCCAGGGATCACTCGGATACCCACAAGAGAGAGCTCGGGCAACCTGCATGGAGGGTCCAGGAGCAGCCGGTGAGTGTGCACTCCAGGGATCACTCAGATACCCACGAGAGAGAGCTCGGGCCCCCTGCATGGAGGGCCAGAGCGCAGCGGACATGTGCGTTGCGTTCTGCACCCCGGGGCACTCTCTTACGACAGAAGGGTCCTCAGATGCTTGTGCAGCCCCTTCTGTAACACAGATCATGCGGACTCAATTGTCAGGGGGTGTCCCCCCTTACGCATAGGGCGTAGCCCCCAGCTCATGATGGAAACATAACAATCCCCAGCACAAGTTTCGCAATTTCAAAAAAGTGACAGCAGTAGCATCTGTAAGTCCACTTAAACACAAAACAGACACAGCAATGAGGTTCTTTGTTTCTTTGTTTTCTTTTCCTCTGTTTCCTTTTCATTCATACTGGTTCTCAGCCAGCCAACACGTGTTTCGTCACAACAGCGGGAATATAAACCCACGACTTTTTCAAGGCTATAATGTCTCTCGTTCTCATCCATTTCAAATGTGGTGATAATTCCAACCCACACGATTCTTCGGCGTAGAGAAATCGTACTTTTGTAGCTTCCGATATGTTTATTCCCTGAGAACCGAATATTTTAGTGTGCTCTTTTAAAGAACACATGTATGTTCTGTGCTGGTTCCACGTGTACACATGCTAGTGCTGTCACTTTTTTGAAATTACGAAAGGTGTTCTAGGGATTGTTATTACGTTTATTTGTAGCTTAGGACATAAGGTTTGGGGAGGCTGGTGGTTCTCTCCATCCTTCGGCACCGTTGAAGCAAAAGAGTTAGCGAGATATTGTGTTATTCACTCTTGTAGCACCAGGACCCTGTGTATTACACCACCGACCATTTGTTTAATGGTGAAAACACCTTAAGTTTGCATCCGTGCCATATTACGCACGCAGGCGCAGAGGCAAACAGGTCGTCAGGACGCACACTGGGCGGTGCCCCCAGGAGCAAACTCTGCCAGGGGAAAGAGTATTCAACAAGCCTCCTAGGCACCCCTGCAGGTGGTGGCCGTCACTCATTGCACCCACCTGCAGGGGCATCCCTTCCCCCGTTCAAAGGCAGTCCAGAGGGATCGGCTGCTCCGAACGGCCGACCCCGCAGTATCTGTCATACACCGCACCTAGTGCAAGGTGTGTCCAGAGACAAACAGGGACCGTGCACTCTATGCATAATACAGCTCAGGTCTCACCTCTAAGAAACATCATCACTGGAAGAAGCCAGAAACCTGCTCTAGAAGCGAGAAGAAACCTCACCTGGTAACCACTAGAAAACCTGTAAAGAACTCAGAGACTGCAGGAAGGGAAAGATCTGGCCACGTCTTCCCATGTTACAGGGCTCCACAGCCAGAAAACACCAGAAATACAATCAGAAATGGGAAACAACCTTTACAACGCAACCATTACATCGCAACATCCTTTACAACGCATGACACTACAACACATACCATTACAACGCATGACACTACATCGGATGTCAGAAATTGTGAGTATTAAGGACCCCCTGTGAATTAATTTAATTCCCGGGACAGGGTAAAGCATACAGTGAAAAACAACACTCCCAGGCAATATATAACATGTGCAATGTAGAAAAAGAGTTAAAAAAGGAAGACTTAAAAAACAATACATTTTTATTATATCAACAAATACATTTATTCCTTTCTAATTGATCTTGACACTCTACTATTTTTTATTAATCTTGTTGTGATGGCGGTTTGGATGGCCAGAGCCTGCGTGGAGAAACGCAGCGACCTATTTGTACTGGACGGGGTCATCGTGATGGATCGTGAGGGTTTGGGCTGAACTTGATTGGACTTTGCTGCACTGTTTCTTTTGTCTTTGCTGGGTGGTATCTGTGGGAGCGAGGGCCAGATGTGAATCTGATTGTCTGATTATTAGTCTGATATGCTCGGGACAGGATTGCTGCCTCTGTGGTGCCGGGGGTCGGGCGGGATGGTCCTTTTTCTGTTTGCGGCTCCCCTACGGACTGTCTCTTGATTTGCTAAAATTTGCTTAACACTACGGTAGGGGGTGTCTGCTTTTGGCGGGGGGATGGGAGTCCGGGAGCTCGTATCGTTTCGCAACATTCTCCTCCTCCAACTTTTTCCCTTCCTTGGGGCGTAGTTTAGGGGGCGACAGGCACGCTGCTAGTGGGGTTAGGTCGTAGCCATCTGCAGGGGTGTAGGGTGGGGGGTTGTGGGGGGTTTATTATTTTTCCTTTGTTATTTTCTATGACCATTCTATTTCCCTTTTCCCTTCTTCACAAGAGATGTGGCGTATTTTCCTGATTTTTGCCTAAACGTATCTGGGTGTCATATGTCTGCCTCGTATATCCTGTACTCCTGGTGGGCGGGTGCTGTGGGGAGGGGGTGCCTGCGGTCATTGCTATCTAATTGTTTTGCTTCTGCTTTCCGCTGGTATTGATTTCTTTGCTGATTCTAACTGTACGGTATTTCTTCGCTTCACTTGCCCGTCCACAGCTGTGTTGTATTCGTTTATGACACCCGATATGTATATTTCTGCTCTTGTGTTATAATAATAAAAAGATTTATAAAAAAAAAACCAAATACATTTATACTTAAAAAACATCAACCACTGACTTTCATTGATGCATATCATAAAATCATTAAGAAAATAGACAATTTAATATTGGTAGAGATGGTTTCTTCAACGCGCGTTTCAGCACTGGAAGGGCCTTCGTCAGGAAATTACCACAAAACAATTTATACGTATATATTTCTCAGAATGGATTTAGATAGTGACGTCAAAATTCTGGATCATGTTAGCAAAAGAGGTATATTCTGTGGGGCGCAGTCGCCTCCTAGCGTGAAGAGCGCGTAGATTAGATTCGTTGCTTTGCAGACTCAAACGCGGCTCTATGTTAATAAATGAACTGACCGGAGGGCGTGTGCTTACTTGTTAAATAAACATATGGTCTGCGGGGTACAATCAACTCACAATGAAAACAGTACGCGGGCTGTGTTTATTATTTTCACAATCTTGAATGCGGCTCTATGTTAATAGATGCACTGGCGGGAGGGCGCATGCTGACTCCTTAGAGGGGCAATGAAAACCTCCTATCTTCTTCCGTCACGGAACTGGTTTAACGCCGGTATCGCTGAAACCTTTAGTTGATCATACCCCGCAGAGCATATGTTTATTTAACAAGTAAGCACACGCCCTCCGGTCAGTGGGTGGTTGCTGGTTGCAAACAGTATCGAATTCCCTGCTGTGGACTTACGATATGAAGCTGTCTGTATACTACCATTTTCCACAAACACCCTCAGGTCTAGGTAGTCCACTGCCACTGGGCTAACTGTCCCCGAGAAGTGCAGGTTTAATTCATTCGTATTAAGTATATTGATGTACTCATAGGCTGAATCAGTTGTCCCCTGCCACACAATAAACAGATCATCGATATATCGATGCCACACAACCACTCTACCACTAGTTGTCCCACTTTCGTAGGACTTGGGCACCTGCTTCACCCACCAGCCAACGAACAAGTTTGCATAGCTGGGGGCAAAGCAGGTGCCCATCGCGGTACCAGAGGTCTGCCTATAATATTAGTCCTTAAACAAAAAGGTATTGTTCATTAGACAGAACTCTATAAACTCTATTAGCATTTGATTGTGTTCTGAATATCGTAACTGGTGTTTGTCCAAATAGAACTGTGCCACCTTTAAACCATCCTTATGGTCTATACAAGTGTACAGGCTGGTGATATCTAGTACCATTAGTTTATATGAGGAATCCCATATCGGATCCGTGATTTCATTCAAAAAGTCCTTGGTGTCTTTTATGTATGATATCAGTTGTGTAATGTAATCCAGTACTTATATAGCGCACAAATCACCCCCGAAGGGGTCTCAAGGCGCTGGGGGCCGTTGGGAAGATGAAGCGAGCTATTGCCCAGAGTCGCATGGTGCTAGGCAGACCCCTGCCGCCGGAGCCAGGGATCGAACCGTGATCCCCAGCGTCCAGCGTCAATCGCCCTGGCCGTGGTGTCACATACATAAATAAAAAATGATCGATAAACATAGATAAGTGCTCAGTAAGACTGTTCTCTGAGGAAACAATCGGCCTGCCGGGTGGGTTCACGCTGTCTTTGTGCAACTTCGGGATATGGTAAAAGGTCTGGACTACTGGATTCGTACTGCGAAGAAACATATGTTCTTCAGTTCCCAACATGTATTTTTCATACCATGATTTGATCAGTTCATCATAACTTCTTATGCTCTTTTGATAGATGTCACTTGTCGTTCTTTCATAATGTTTGTCATCCGACAACTGCCGTAGAGCTTCCGTACAGTATTGTTCCCTGGTTTGGAGAACTACGTTTCCGCCTTTGTCTGAAGGCTTTATTATTATTGACATATCCTGCATTAGATTTTGTAATGCTGCCCTTTCCGCCATTGTTACATTGCTCTTCTTACAGCCTTTAGTTGTCTTCGATCTAAATTTCAGGAGGTCATTGACCATGGCTTTCGAAAAGACATCAATTGCGTCAAGCGGCATTTGCGGATTAAAAAGCGATGTTGGTTTGAATGGGCTTTCTTCCCTTTCTTGCTCAATTCCAATTTTCTTGGCTCTCTCTGCCATATTGTTGTTAATGGCTGTATTCAGTAGCTGGTAAATCCTTCCCAGTCAACATATCTGTAGCTGTTATTCTTTGTGTTACTATTCTTGTATCCTTCATGTTAGAACTTAATTTAAAATATTTGTGAAGTTTAAGTTTTCGTACAAAACTGAAAAGATCGATTCTAGTTTGTGTGTATTCCAGGTGACTGCTAGGACAAAATGCTAATCCCAAGCTCAGTACTCTCTGATCTCAATTTCTGTTAGGGGTTTGGCTGTAAGATTGACCAACTTTTGGAGAATCTTCATTTACAACAAGACAACTCAGCCATTAACAACAATATGGCAAAGAGAGCCAAGAAAGTGTCTCCTGAAACGCGTATTGCCTGAAAGGCTGTAAGATGTTGTTTTAAGGACCCTGCTTATCCCTTTGAAGCCATCAAAATAAAGGAGATTGAAACACGAAGTGAGAGGCCCTCAATTTGGGAGCAGCTTTCATTTGGATGTATAGCGGTCTGCTCTGGCCGCGAGGAGCCCCGCTGCTGAAGAGCAGTTCCACAGCGTGTTCTAGGTGAAAGAAGCTTGCACTGCTGCCAGGCTCTACCGGTCGGCTCTGGCCGCGAGGAGCCCCGCTGCTGAAGAGCAGTTCCACAGCGTGTTCTAGGTGAAAGAAGCTTGCACTGCTGCCAGGCTCTACCGGTCGGCTCTGGCCGCGAGGAGCCCCGCTGCTGAAGAGCAGTTCCACAGCGTGTTCTAGGTGAAAGTAGCTTGCACTGCTGCCAGGCTCTACCAGTCGGCTCTGGCCGCGAGGAGCCCCGCTGCTGAAGAGCAGTTCCACAGCGTGGTCTAGGTGAAAGAAGCTTGCACTGCTGCCAGGCTCTACCAGTCGGCTCTGGCCGCGAGGAGCCCCGCTGCTGAAGAGCAGTTCCACAGCGTGTTCTAGGTGAAAGAAGCTTGCACTGCTGCCAGGCTCTACCGGTCGGCTCTGGCCGCGAGGAGCCCCGCTGCTGAAGAGCAGTTCCACAGCGTGTTCTAGGTGAAAGAAGCTTGCACTGCTGCCAGGCTCTACCGGTCGGCTCTGGCCGCGAGGAGCCCCGCTGCTGAAGAGCAGTTCCACAGCGTGTTCTAGGTGAAAGAAGCTTGCACTGCTGCCAGGCTCTACCAGTCGGCTCTGGCCGCGAGGAGCCCCGCTGCTGAAGAGCAGATCCACAGCGTGTTCTAGGTGAAAGAAGCTTGCACTGCTGCCAGGCTCTACCAGTCGGCTCTGGCCGCGAGGAGCCCTGCTGCTGAAGAGCAGTTCCACAGCGTGTTCTAGTTGAAAGAAGCTTGCACTGCTCCCAGGCTCTACCAGTCGGTTCTGGCCGCGAGGAGCCCCGCTGCTGAAGAGCAGTTCCACAGCGTGTTCTAGGTGAAAGAAGCTTGCACTGCTGCCAGGCTCTACCAGTCGGCTCTGGCTGCGAGGAGCCCCGCTGCTGAAGAGCAGTTCCACAGCGTGTTCTAGGTGAAAGAAGCTTGCACTGCTGCCAGGCTCTACCAGTCGGCTCTGGCCGCGAGGAGCCCCGCTGCTGAAGAGCAGTTCCACAGCGTGTTCTAGGGGAAAGAAGCTTGCACTGCTGCCAGGCTCTACCAGTCGGCTCTGGCCGCGAGGAGCCCCGCTGCTGAAGAGCAGTTTCACAGCGTGTTCTAGGTGAAAGAAGCTTGCACTGCTGCCAGGCTCTACCAGTCGGCTCTGGCCGCGAGGAGCCCCGCTGCTGAAGAGCAGTTCCACAGCGTGTTCTAGGGGAAAGAAGCTTGCACTGCTGCCAGGCTCTACCAGTCGGCTCTGGCCGCGAGGAGCCCCGCTGCTGAAGAGCAGTTCCACAGCGTGTTCTAGGTGAAAGAAGCTTGCACTGCTGCCAGGCTCTACCAGTCGGCTCTGGCCGCGAGGAGCCCCGCTGATGAAGAGCAGTTCCACAGCGTGAAATACAGAGAGACGCCCAAGGAGCTTCGTGTCCTTTTGATGGCAGAAATGTAAGGTTTAAGTGGTGTTCTCCAACAACAACCCACTGCGGAATATGAAATTGATGTAGGGGGGCCGAACGGCAACTACCACTACGGTTTTTATTGATCACTGATCTCGATTTACCACAATGCAACTGATGCACACGCCCAGTGGGGCAGGAGTCTTAAAAAGACACAGCTGCGCTGAGAATTCAGTTTGCCGTTTCCTCAGAAGCCATTGCCTTCGTCAGTGTTTCACAACTAGCACTGAGAGGCACCATCTTTTAACGTCATACATTCAGGCATAGAAACAAACAAGGGACGGCAGCACACATATCGTGGGCGCCATCTTGTAATGTTATGCATAGTTTTGGAGATTGCTTGTATGTATATATATATATATATGTATATTACCTACTGGCGGTCGCCAGTAGGTAGTTATAGTTAGGACCTAGCTACCTTAGGAAATCCGCAACATTCTATTTGGAATAACTCTGGCGCCGGTTGAGGAATTTGCGTGTAATTTTCAAAAATTTTGGCCAGCTCTGCTCCGCTCCTTCCCTGAAAGTTTCGGAGGGATTCGTGAAGTGGGGGCTGGGAAAAAAGGGGGGTCCCAAAACCTGTTTTCCCCATGTTCATTTCCATAGGACGGTCTGACAAGTCTACAGCCTGAACCGCTGAACGGGAACTTGGCAAAATTGTAGGGACTGGTACGCAGATGTGCCTTTGCTATATTTAGTGAAAATTGCTCCAGTGTTTTTTTTTTAATTAACTTCAAAATCACATATATATCTATAGGCGCGCTCCGAGCGCTCACCGGTACGCGTACCGGGGAGCACACCCAGCGCGCTACGGGAGTGCGCGAGCGGAAAGCTGATTGGCTCTCGGATGTCTGCCAACATTCTAAACAGTCCGGAGAGTCCGCCAACTTGTGTCTCGGTAGAATCGAGACACAAGAGGTTAAAAAAAAGGGGGGAAATGATTAAAAGGGGGCAGGGTAGACCCCCCTGACCCCCTAGGTTTTCTGAGGGGGGCCTAGAAGGACCCTGAAGGGCAAAAAAAAAATATATATTTTTTTTAATTTTCGCGGGGTAAGCGCTGGGTGCGTTCCCGGTTGCGCTCTCCGGTACGCGCACCCTGAGCGCACCACGGAAAAAAACAGTGTAAAAAATTATACTTAAAAAATAATTTAGAATGCTTAGAGGTAGGGTGGCTCTGAAGAGAGTTGTTGTGTTATGTGGGTGTTTTTTGTACCTACAAGTAGGTACCAATGCAGAGTCTCAAATTCAAGAGGAAGACTCTATTCCCCTCATCTCTCTTCCCTTCTTTTGCTCCTTCACTCTTTTCCCTTCCCTTACTCTTCTTACTCCACTTTACTAACTCCTTCTCTTGCTCCCTCTGTCCTCTTAGTTCTACACTCCCCTTCCGTCATTCTCTCTCTGTTAGCCTTATTCTCTCCGTCCCCTTAGTCTCTCACTCCTCTTCTGTCACGCTCACTGCCTATAACTCAGCCATACTCCCACACTCACCTTCTCTCAGACCTTTTCCTTTACTTTTCTTCCTCTCTCTTCCCTTCTTTCACTCCTTCACTCTTTTCCCTTCCCTTACTCTTCTTACTCCACTTTACTAACTCCTTGTTTTAATCCCTCTGTCCTCTTAGTTCTACACTCCCCTTCCCTCATTCTCTCTCTGTTAGCCTTATTCTGTTCATCCCTTTAGTCTCTCACTCCTCTTCTGTCACGCTCACACCCTATAACTCAGCCATACTCCCACACTCACCTTCTTTCAGACCTTCTCCTTTACTTTACTTCCTCTCTCTTCCCTTTTTTTGCTCCCTCACTCATTTTCCTTTCCTCTCTCACTGCACTCCACTTCACTCACTCCTTTTGAATTTATTAAGATTACAGCTCTTTTTGGAGAATTGGAGGTAGTTCTAAAAATAACTGTTTTTTTTCTTCTTTTTTAGGTTTTCTTTGTAAACAAAAACAAAAACAGGGAATGTCAAACTACTCAACAGGAGCAAAAAAAAGAGTAAAAATTAGGGCTGGGGACGGCAGCGGTGGTTTTCCCTTGTACGTACAATGTTCATGATACTTTGTTCTCCGTAACAAAGCAGTTCATCACAGTCCTTACATTTTATACTGATGCCATCAAAAACAGGCTGAATGTTAGGAATCAGCTGCTCACGTCTCCCTCTCACGGATGATGTAGTTGGTCCTCCAGTAGATGAAGAAGCACCATCTCTCGGGGGATTGCGTGCCAGGTCCCTGACACTCTCCCGGGCATAGTTCTGGGGGTGCCTCCTCTGAACATGACGAATCATCGTCGAGTTACCAAAACTATATTTCCTTGTTGGGTCACCCCGTGAAAGCACAGTTTGCTAAATTTTACACTCCACCTTTGGAGCATTAACCTTTTTTTCACCTGGTGGTATGGTAAAAAACGTCCATATGAAGTGCTCCTTTACCTTGGGCTGAGGAGCCTCTTCCTGACTGAACTCATCCGAGTCCTCACTGCTACTGAGGGGTCTAGCAGCGATTATTTTCACAAAACGGTAGAACAGAAAAGAACAGGTCTTGCTGTCTCCAAAGTGAAAGAAGAAGTGAAGGAAATTGGTGGGGTTTTCATTATTTGTAAAAAAAAACTGTTAACAACCAATGACAAGAGTTTTTTTAAGGTCACATGACTTGACGCGCTTAGGCTGCGCGCACCGGAGCGCTTCTGGGGGCGCTTACGCAGCACGAACGTAGGTGCTTCCGTGGGCGCTTACGCGGCGCGCCTAAATGACGTTTTGCTAGCTTTATGGAAATGCAAAACCATTTTAATTCGGAAAATCAAAAATACTACTTTTAAAAGTATGGTACTGAATGTCTTGCATTATTATTTACTTTACATACATACATTTTTTTTTACGAACGCAGAAATAGCGCTCTCGCTGCGCTCTCGGGTGAGCTTACCGGTGCGCGCACCTTGAGCGCTCCAAGACAAAATGATACAGGTGAGCTTACCGGTGCGCGCACCCTGAGCGCTCCAGGACAAAATGATATAAAAAACATAAAAAATACATTGAAAAAATAATTTTTGGGAAAAAAAATAATAATAATTAATAGTTATAAAAAACAGCTAATAAAAAAAACACTTTAAAAATCGTAGGTTACAAACTTGATATACAAAGGAATTAACTTTTAAAAAAACCTTTGAAATTCACTGAAAAAACCATAGGTTTCACAATCGTTATAGTTAGGAATTAGCATTTAAAAAACCTTTGAAATTCACTGAAAAAAACATAGGTTTCACAATCGTTATAGTTAGGAATTAGCATTTAAAAAACCTTTGAAATTCACAGAAAAAAACGTAGGTTTCACACCAGTTATAGTTAGCTAAACATTTTACTCATACAAAACCATTGAAATTCCCACGTTATAGTTAGTTGGACTCACTATAACTCACGCGCCCGCAATCCACTGCTGATGATGTCACATATTACATCATTCATGACATGGTCAGTGACATCACTGATGACATCACTGATGACATCTCAAATGACATCACTGATGACATCTCAAATGACATCACTGATGACATCACTGATGACATCATCCATGTGATAATAAAATACACCTCCTCACACTCTAATCTAACCTTTGATACACCCAGTGTTAAATACAAACTACCATTTCTAAAACCATTGACACAGAAATACCAGTTACCACATACGCACTCACTGATTTCAAGGTCTACACACACATCCACTCATTCACCCATACAATCACTCAAATATACAGTCAGTCATCAATACAACACTATCATATGCACTCATACACCTATACAGAGACTCACACACTGCCACTCATCCATGGAGTTACTCACACACCTAGTCAGTCATGTAAAGAATCAATCACACTTCAATTTCCTCATCTATACAGTTAAACAAACAAAACCTTACTTATTTAAAAATAGACTAACACATACTTACTCTCTTTTACAATCACTGATACAAGTACACAGGGATAGACACATTCACTTATGCAATCACAGGTTGTCATATATAGTCATTTATATATGCCAACTCTCACATGCACTGTCTTTTACATATGTACTTTCTTGGACATGTAGCACTAAGATATCCATTCACTCACCAACACACCCATGCACACAGTAAACCGCCTATACGGCTATTTCCACATACACTCTTGAACCCATACACCAAGTGAATCAACTGCTCACACATCTATGCACAGAGTTACACACCTCCCAGCCACTCCCACACACACTCACCCTCATATACAAATACTTGGGTTACCAATTAATAACCCATATAGCCAGTCATATAGCTACTAATCAATACATGCAGCAGCTTACACAACAACAGACATAATGATGCACACATTCTAACAGTTTAGTCACTAACCCATGCATTCAGTAAGACACATTTAATCTCCCACTCATACAGTCAGTCACGCACCTACTAAATCCATTACCCAGACACTCATACATACACTCATTCTTCAATATGTTAAATACATTTTAACTTTACAGGAACACACATTCACTGGATGATGTAATCAGTGATATCATCAGTGATGTCACTGACCATGTCATGAATGATGTAATATGTAACATCATCAGCAGTAGATTGCGGGCGCGTGAGTTATAGTGAGTCCAACTAACTATAACATGGGAATTTCAATGGTTTTGAATGAGTAAAATGTTTAGCTAACTATAACTGGTGTGAAACCTATGTTTTTTTCTGTGAATATATATATATATACATATATATGTATATGTGTGTGTGTTCACTGAAAAAATCAGATGAAGGAAGCTTGCATTGCTGCGAGGCTGTACCGTTTCCAGGCAAAGGACGCTTGCACTGTTGCTGCCAGGCTGTACCAGTTCTAGGTGAAAGAAGCTTGCACTACTGGCAGGATATACATGATCTAGATAATGGAAGCCTGCACAACTGCCAGGCTGTACCTGTTCTATGTGAAGGAATCTTGCACTGTTTCTGACAGCCTGTACCTGTTCTAGGTGAAAGAAGCTTGCACTGCGGCTGCAAGGATGTACCTGTTCTAGGTGAAGGAAGCTTGCACACCTGCCGGGCTCTAGCTGTTCTAGGTGAAGGAAGCTTGCACTGCTGCCAGGCCGTACCTGTTCTAGTTGCAGGAAGCTTGCATTGCTGCCAGGCTGTACCGTTTTGAGGCAAAGGACGCTTGCACGGTTGCTGGCAGGCTGTACCAGTTCTAGGGTGAAGGAAGCTTGCACTACAGGCAGGATATACATAATCTAGATAATGGAAGCCTGTACAACTGCCAGGCTGTAACTTTTCTAAGTGAAGGAAGCTTGCACTGCTGCCAGGCCGTACCTGTGCTAGTTGCAGGAAGCTTGCAGTGCTGCCAGGCTCTACTTGTTTTAGATGAAGGAAGCTTGACCTTCTGTTACCGGGCTGTACATTTTATAAGTGAAGGAAGTTCGGACTGTTGCTGCCAGGCCATACATGTTCTAGGTGAGAGAAGCTAGCATTGATACTTCACGGCCGTACTTGTTCTAAATGAAAGAAGCTTACACGCCTGCCGGGCTGTGCCTGTTCTAGGAGAAGGAAGCTTGCACTGCTGTCAGGCTGTACCTGTTCTGGGTGAGGGACGCTGCACTGCTGCTGTCAGCCTGTACCTGTTTTAGGTAAAGGAAGCTGGCATTGCTGCCAGTCTGTACCTGTACTAGGTGAAGGAAGCTTGCACTGCTGCCAGTCTATACCTGTTCTAGGTGAAGGAAGCTGGCACTGCTGCCAGTCTATACCTGTTCTAGGTGAAGGAAGCTGGCACTGCTGCCAGGCTGTACCTGTTCTGTGTGAGGGACGCTGCACTGTTGCTGCCAGTCTGTACCTGTTCTAGGTGAAGGAGGAATGAACAGCTGCTGCCAGGCTGTACCTGTTCTAGGTGAAGGAAACTTGTACTGCTGCCAGGCTGTACCTGTATTAGGTAAAGGAAGCTTGCACCGCTACCTGGCTGTACCTGTTCTAGGTAAAGGAAGCTTGCGCTTCTGCCAGGCTGTACCTGTACTAGGTGAAGGAAGCTTGCACTGCTGCCAGGCTGTACCTGTTCTAGGTAAAGGAAGCTTGCGCTTCTGCCAGGCTGTACCTGTACTAGGTGAAGGAAGCTTGTACTGCTGCCAGGCTCTACCTGTTCTAGGTGAAGGAAGCTTGCACTGCTGCCAGGATGTACCTGTTCTATGTGTAAGAAGCTTTCACTGCTGCCAGGCTGTACTTGTTCTAGGTGAAGGAAGCTTGCACTGCTGCCAGGCTGTACCTGTTCTGTGTGAAGGAAGCTTGCACTGCTGCAAGGCTGTACCTGTACTAGGTAAAGGAAGCTTGTGCTGCTGCCAGGCTGTACCTGTACTAGGTAAAGGAAGCTTGCACTGCTGCCAGGCTGTACCTGTATTAGGTAAAGGAAGCTTGCACTGCTGCCAGGCTGTACCTGTTCTAGGTAAAGGAAGCTTGCGCTGCTGCCAGGCTGTCCCTGTACTAGGTAAAGGAAGCTTGCACTGCTGCCAGGCTGTACCTGTATTAGGTAAAGGAAGCTTGCACTGCTACCAGGCTGTACCTGTTCTAGGTAAAGGAAGCTTGCGCTTCTGCCAGGCTGTACCTGTACTAGGTGAAGGAAGCTTGCGCTGCTGCCAGGCTGTACCTGTACTAGGTGCAGGAAGCTTGCACTGCTACCAGGCTGTACCTGTTCTAGGTAAAGGAAGCTTGCGCTTCTGCCAGGCTGTACCTGTTCTAGGTAAAGGTAGCTTGCGCTTCTGCCAGGCTGTACCTGTTCTAGGTGAAGGAAGCTTGCGCTTCTGCCAGGCTGTACCTGTTCTAGGTAAAGGAAGCTTGTACTGCTGCCAGGCTGTACCTGTTCTAGGTGAAGGAAGCTTGCGCTTCTGCCAGGCTGTACCTGTTCTAGGTAAAGGTAGCTTGCGCTTCTGCCAGGCTGTACCTGTACTAGGTGAAGGAAGCTTGTACTGCTGCCATGCTCTACCTGTTCTAGGTGAAGGAAGCTTGCACTGCTGCCAGGCTGTACCTGTTCTATGTGTAAGAAGCTTTCACTGCTGCCAGGCTGTACTTGTTCTAGGTGAAGGAAGCTTGCACTGCTGCCAGGCTGTACCTGTTCTGTGTGTAAGAAGCTTTCACTGCTGCCAGGCTGTACTTGTTCTAGGTGAAGGAAGCTTGCACTGCTGCCAGGCTGTACCTGTTCTGTGTGAAGGAAGATTGCACTGCTGCCAGGCTGTACCTGTACTAGGTAAAGGAAGCTTGCGCTGCTGCCAGGCTGTACCTGTTCAAGGTGTAGGAAGCTTGTACTGCTGCCAGCTGTACCTGTACTAGGTAAAGGAAGCTTGCACTGCTGCCAGGCTCTACCTGTACTAGGTAAAGGAAGATTGCGCTGCTGCCAGGCTGTACCTGTTCAAGGTGAAGGAAGCTTGTACTGCTGCCAGCTGTACCTGTACTAGGTAAAGGAAGCTTGCACTGCTGCCAGGCTGTACCTGTACTAGGTGAAGGAAGCTTGCACTGCTGCCCGGCTGTACCTGTTCTAGGTGAAGGAAGCTTGTACTGCTGCCAGGCTGCACCTGCTCAAGGTGAAGGAAGCTTGCGCTGCTGCCAGGCTGTACCTGTACTAGGTAAAGGATGCTTGTACTGCTGCCAGGCTCCACCTGTTCTAGGTGAAGGAAGCTTGCACTGCTGCCAGGCTGTACCTGTACTATGTAAAGGAAGCTTGCACTGCTGCCAGGCTGTACCTGTACTAAGTAAAGGATGCTTGTACTGCTGCCAGGCTCCACCTGTTCTAGGTGAAGGAAGCTTGCACTGCTGCCAGGCTGTACCTGTACTATGTAAAGGAAGCTTGCACTGCTGCCAGGCTGTACCTGTTCTAGGTGAAGGATGCTTGTACTGCTGCCAGGCTGTACCTGTACTAGGTAAAGGAAGCTTGCACTTCTGCCAGGCTGTACCTGTACTAGGTAAAGGAAGCTTGCACTTCTGCCAGGCTGTGCCTGTTCTAGGTGAAGGAAGCTTGTACTGCTGCCAGGCTGTACCTGTTCTAGGTGAAGGAAGCTTGTACTGCTGCCAGGCTGTACCTGTACTAGGTAAAGGAAGCTCGCACTGCTGCCAGGCTGTACCTGTACTAGGTAAAGGAAGCTTGCGCTGCTGCCAGGCTCTACCTGTACTAGGTAAAGGAAGCTTGCACTGCTGCTGCCGGGCTGTAGCTGTTCTAGGTAAAGGAAGCTTGCACGGCTGCCAGGCTGTACCTGCATTAAGTAAAAGAAGCTTGTACAGCTGCAAGGCTGTACCTGTACTAGGTAAAGGAAACTTGTACTGCTGCCAGGCTGTAACTGTATTAGGTAAAGGAAGCTTGCACTGCTACCTGGCCATACCTGTTCTAGGTAAAGGAAGCTTGCGCTTCTGCCAGGCTGTACCTGTACTAGGTGAAGGAAGCTTGCACTGCTGCCAGGCTGTACCTGTTCTATGTGTAAGAAGATTTCACTGCTGCCAGGCTGTACTTGTTCTAGGTGAAGGAAGCTTGCACTGCTGCCAGGCTGTACCTGTTCTGTGTGAAGGAAGCTTGCACTGCTGCAAGGCTGTACCTGTACTAGGTAAAGGAAGCTTGTGCTGCTGCCAGGCTGTACCTGTACTAGGTAAAGGAAGCTTGCACTGCTGCCAGGCTGTACCTGTATTAGGTAAAGGAAGCTTGCACTGCTGCCAGGCTGTACCTGTTCTAGGTAAAGGAAGCTTGCGCTGCTGCCAGGCTGTCCCTGTACTAGGTAAAGGAAGCTTGCACTGCTGCCAGGCTGTACCTGTATTAGGTAAAGGAAGCTTGCACTGCTACCAGGCTGTACCTGTGCTAGGTAAAGGAAGCTTGCGCTTCTGCCAGGCTGTACCTGTACTAGGTGAAGGAAGCTTGCGCTGCTGCCAGGCTGTACCTGTACTAGGTGCAGGAAGCTTGCACTGCTACCAGGCTGTACCTGTTCTAGGTAAAGGAAGCTTGCGCTTCTGCCAGGCTGTACCTGTTCTAGGTGAAGGAAGCTTGCACTGCTGCCAGGCTGTACCTGTTCTATGTGTAAGAAGCTTTCACTGCTGCCAGGCTGTACTTGTTCTAGGTGAAGGAAGCTTGCACTGCTGCCAGGCTGTACCTGTTCTGTGTGAAGGAAGCTTGCACTGCTGCCAGGCTGTACCTGTACTAGGTAAAGGAAGCTTGCACTGCTGCCAGGCTGTACCTGTTCAAGGTGTAGGAAGCTTGTACTGCTGCCAGCTGTACCTGTACTAGGTAAAGGAAGCTTGCACTGCTGCCAGGCTCTACCTGTACTAGGTAAAGGAAGATTGCGCTGCTGCCAGGCTGTACCTGTTCAAGGTGAAGGAAGCTTGTACTGCTGCCAGCTGTACCTGTACTAGGTAAAGGAAGCTTGCACTGCTGCCAGGCTGTACCTGTACTAGGTGAAGGAAGCTTGTACCGCTGCCAGGCTGTACCTGTTCTAGGTGAAGGAAGCTGGCACTGCTGCCCGGCTGCACCTGTTCTAGGTGAAGGAAGCTTGCGCTGCTGCCAGGCTGTACCTGTACTAGGTAAAGGATGTTTGTACTGCTGCCAGGCTCCACCTGTTCTAGGTGAAGGAAGCTTGCACTGCTGCCAGGCTGTACCTGTACTATGTAAAGGAAGCTTGCACTGCTGCCAGGCTGTACCTGTTCTAGGTGAAGGAAGCTTGTACTGCTGCCAGGCTGTACCTGTACTAGGTAAAGGAAGCTTGCACTTCTGCCAGGCTGTACCTGTACTAGGTAAAGGAAGCTTGCACTTCTGCCAGGCTGTGCCTGTTCTAGGTGAAGGAAGCTTGTACTGCTGCCAGGCTGTACCTGTTCTAGGTGAAGGAAGCTTGTACTGCTGCCAGGCTGTACCTGTACTATGTAAAGGAAGCTTGCACTGCTGCCAGGCTGTACTTGTACTAGGTAAAGGAAGATTGCGCTGCTGCCAGGCTGTACCTGTTCAAGGTGTAGGAAGCTTGTACTGCTGCCAGCTGTACCTGTACTAGGTAAAGGAAGCTTGCACTGCTGCCAGGCTCTACCTGTACTAGGTAAAGGAAGATTGCGCTGCTGCCAGGCTGTACCTGTTCAAGGTGAAGGAAGCTTGTACTGCTGCCAGCTGTACCTGTACTAGGTAAAGGAATCTTGCACTGCTGCCAGGCTGTACCTGTACTTGGTGAAGGAAGCTTGTACCGCTGCCAGGCTGTACCTGTTCTAGGTGAAGGAAGCTTGTACCGCTGCCAGGCTGTACCTGTTCTAGGTGAAGGAAGCTGGCACTGCTGCCCGGCTGCACCTGTTCTAGGTGAAGGAAGCTTGTACTGCTGCCAGGCTGTACCTGTACTAGGTAAAGGATGCTTGTACTGCTGCCAGGCTCCACCTGTTCTAGGTGAAGGAAGCTTGCACTGCTGCCAGGCTGTACCTGTACTATGTAAAGGAAGCTTGCACTGCTGCCAGGCTGTACCTGTTCTAGGTGAAGGAAGCTTGTACAGCTGCCAGGCTGTACCTGTACTAGGTAAAGGAAGCTTGCACTTCTGCCAGGCTGTACCTGTACTAGGTAAAGGAAGCTTGCACTTCTGCCAGGCTGTGCCTGTTCTAGGTGAAGGAAGCTTGTACTGCTGCCAGGCTGTACCTGTTCTAGGTGAAGGAAGCTTGTACTGCTGCCAGGCTGTACCTGTACTATGTAAAGGAAGCTTGCACTGCTGCCAGGCTGTACCTGTACTAAGTAAAGGATGCTTGTACTGCTGCCAGGCTCCACCTGTTCTAGGTGAAGGAAGCTTGCACTGCTGCCAGGCTGTACCTGTACTATGTAAAAGAAGCTTGCACTTCTGCCAGGCTGTACCTGTACTATGTAAAGGAAGCTTGCACTGCTGCCAGGCTGTACCTTTTCTAGGTGAAGGAAGCTTGTACTGCTGCCAGGCTGTACCTGTACTAGGTAAAGGAAGCTTGCACTTCTGCCAGGCTGTACCTGTACTAGGTAAAGGAAGCTTGCGCTGCTGCCAGGCTCTACCTGTACTAGGTAAAGGAAGCTTGCACTGCTGCTGCCGGGCTGTAGCTGTTCTAGGTAAAGGAAGCTTGCACGGCTGCCAGGCTGTACCTGCATTAAGTAAAAGAAGCTTGTACAGCTGCAAGGCTGTACCTGTACTAGGTAAAGGAAGCTTGTACGGCTGCCAGGCTGTACCTGCATTAAGTAAAAGAAGCTTGTACTGCTGCCAGGCTGTACCTGTACTAGGTAAAGGAAGCTTGCGCTTCTGCAAGGCTGTACCTGTACTAGGTAAAGGACGCTTGTACTGCTGCCAGGCTGTTCCTGTTCTAGGTAAAGGAAGCTTGCGCTGCTGCCAGGGTGTACCTGTACTAGGTAAAGGAAGCTTGCGCTGCTGCCAGGCTGTACCTGTACTAGGTAAAGGAAGCTTGCACTGCTGCCAGGCTGTTCCTGTTCTAGGTAAAGGAAGCTTGCGCTGCTGCCAGGCTGTACCTGTACTAGGTAAAGGACGCTTGTACTGCTGCCAGGCTGTTCCTGTTCTAGGTAAAGGAAGCTTGCGCTGCTGCCAGGCTGTACCTGTACTAGGTAAAGGAAACTTGTACTGCTGCCAGGCTGTACCTGTACTAGGTAAAGGAAGCTTGCGCTGCTGCCGGGCTGTACATGTTCAAGGTGAAGTAAGCTTGTACAGCTGCCAGGATGTACCTGTACCAGGTAAAGGAAGCTTGTACTGCTGGCAGGCTGTACCTGTACTAGGTAAAGGAAGCTTGCACTGCTGCCAGGCTGTACCTGTACTAGGTAAAGGAAGCTTGCGCTGCTGCCAGGCTGTACCTGTTCAAGGTGAAGGAAGCTTGTACTGCTGCCAGGCTGTACCTGTACTAGGTAAAGGAAGCTTGTACTGCTGCCAGGCTGTACCTGTACTAGGTAAAGGAAGCTTGTACTGCTGCCAGGCTGTACCTGTACTAGGTAAAGGAAGCTTGCACTGCTGCCAGGCTGAACCTGTACTAGGTGAAGGAAGTTTGCACTGCTGCCAGCTGTACCTGTTCAAGGTAAAGGAAGCTTGCGCTTCTGCAAGGCTGTACCTGTACTAGGTAAAGGACGCTTGTACTACTGCCAGGCTGTGCCTGTTCTAGGTAAAGGAAGCTTGCACTGCTGCCAGGCTGTGCCTGTTCTAGGTAAAGGAAGCTTGCGCTGCTGCCAGGCTGTACCTGTACTAGGTAAAGGAAGCTTGCGCTGCTGCCAGGCTGTACCTGTACTAGGTAAAGGAAACTTGTACTGCTGCCAGGCTGTACCTGTACTAGCTAAAGAAAGCTTGCGCTGCTGCGGGCTGTACCTGTACTAGGTAAAGGAAGCTTGCGCTGCTGCCGGGCTGTAATTGTTCAAGGTGAAGGAAGCTTGTACAGCTGCCAGGCTGTATCTGTACTAGGTAAAGGAAGCTTGCACTTCTGCCAGGCTGTACCTGTACTAGGTAAAGGAAGCTTGCACTGCTGCCAGGCTGTACCTGTACTAGGTGAAGGAAGTTTGCACTGCTGCCCGGCTGTACCTGTTCAAGGTGAAGGAAGCTTGTACTGCTGCCAGGCTGTACCTGTACTAGGTAAAGGAAGCTTGCACTGCTGCCAGGCTGTACCTGTTCTAGGTAAAGGAAGCTTGCACTGCTGCCAGGCTGTACCTGTTCCAGGTGAAGGAAGCTTGCACTGCTGTCAGGCTGTACTTGTTCTAGGTAAAGGAAGCTTGCACTGCTGCCAGGCTGTACCTGTACTAGGTAAAGGAAGCTTGCCCTGCTGCCAGGCTGTACCTGTACTAGGTAAAGGAAGCTTGCACTGCTGCCAGGCTGTACCTGTACTAGGTGAAGGAAGTTTGCACTGCTGCCAGCTGTACCTGTTCAAGGTGAAGGAAGCTTGTACTGCTGCCACGCTGTACCTGTACTAGGTAAAGGAAGCTTGCACTGCTGCCAGGCTGTACCTGTTCTAGGTAAAGGAAGCTTGCCCTGCTGCCAGGCTGTACCTGTACTAGGTAAAGGAAGCTTGCACTGCTGCCAGGCTGTACCTGTACTAGGTGAAGGAAGTTTGCACTGCTGCCAGCTGTACCTGTTCAAGGTGAAGGAAGCTTGTACTGCTGCCAGGCTGTACCTGTACTAGGTAAAGGAAGCTTGCACTGCTGCCAGGCTGTACCTGTTCTAGGTAAAGGAAGCTTGCACTTCTGCCAGGCTGTACCTGTACTAGGTAAAGGAAGCTTGTACTGCTGCCAGGCTGTACCTGTACTAGGTAAAGGAAGCTTGTACTGCTGCCAGGCTGTACCTGTACTAGGTAAAGTAAGCTTGCACTGCTGCCAGGCTGAACCTGTACTAGGTGAAGGAAGTTTGCACTGCTGCCAGCTGTACCTGTTCAAGGTGAAGGAAGCTTGTGCTTCTGCCAGGCTGTAGCTGTTCTAGGTAAAGGTAGCTTGCGCTGCTGCCAGGCTGTATCTGTACTATGTAAAGGAAGCTTGTACTGCTGCCACGCTGTACCTGTACTAGGTGAAGGAAGCTTGTACTGCTGCCAGGCTGTACCTGTTCTAGGTGAAGGAAGCTTGTACTGCTGCCAGGCTGTACCTGTTCTAGGTGAAGGAAGCTTGCACTGCTGCCAGGCAGTACCTGTTCCAGGTGAAGGAAGCTTGCATAGCTGCTGCCAGGCTGTACCTGTTCTAGGTGAAGGAAGCTTGTACTGCTGCTGGGCTGTACCTGTTCTAGGTGAAGGAAGCTTGTACTGCTGCCAGGCTGTACCTGTTCTAGGTGAAGGAAGCTTGCACTGCTGCCAGGCAGTACCTGTTCCAAGTGAAGGAAGCTTGCATTGCTGCTGCCAGGCTGTACCTGTTGTAGGTGAAGGAAGCTTGTACTGCTGCCGGGCTGTACCTGTTCTAGGTGAAGGAAGCTTGTACTGCTGCCAGGCTGTATCTGTACTAGGTAAAGGAAGCTTGCACTTCTGCCGGGCTGTACCTGTTCTAGGTGAAGGAAGCTTGCACTGCTACCAGGCTGTACCGCCCAGACTTGCTCCAGAACAATCGCTCCCTCCCTCACTCCCTGGTCCCACGCTTTGTGGATGCTACTGATCGCATTTGGGTATCGTTGTTAGCGCTGTGTGTGTTCTGTGATAGCGCTGTGTCTGCATTACATTGTAGCTCGTTTTGTATAGCGCTGTGTGTGTTCTGTGATAGCGCTGTGTGTGCATTACATCGCAGCTCATTTTTGAGAGCTTTAAACTGACCTGGATTAGCCTTTGGCGCTGCTCGCTCCACTCTGCATTGCAGCGCGACATTTGCTGTGGCTCTCTGTGCTTGCTGGCGCTTTGGCTTTACTGTAGGCGCTTTGGTTCCATTTGCTGCCCCTGCCTCACTCTCCCTTTGACCCTCCATTTTGTTTGTGTCGGTGTTCCCTAGGCCGCCCCTCCTCCCCGCTACCGCCTCCCAGCTGCTGCCCCTCCCACGCTCCGCCCACCCCACTTTCCATGTTAGACAGATGTCCCAACGCGCAGCGTCCACGCGCTGCGGCCGCGCCGAAGGTGCGCCAAAGGTAAGCTCGTCTACGCCCGTCCGCGCCTGGACCGCGCCCAGCGCCCGTCCCCCTGCTCTATGCCGCTCCAAACCCCCCAGAGTAACTTATGATGCCGCTACTCTCCTCGCCCTCAACGCCGGACGCACCCCACTTTGCTGCGAAGCTACCCCAGGACGTACCCACGGCCCATTCTCCTGCCTCTCCTGTAAGTTCAACTGCGTCAGGACCCTCACCAAACACACTTCCTCCACACACAGCTCCGAACCCAACGACTTGAAATGCATCCTACCGAACACCCGCTCGGTCCACAGACATGCAACCGAACTCTGGGACCTAATCGACACTGCGTCACCTGACATCGCCTTCCTTACTGAAACATGGATGAATGCATCTTCTGCCCCCGACATCGCCATAGCCATACCGGACACTTACAAGATCATTCGAAAAGACCGCACCAATAAAAAAACTGGAGGAGGCATCGCCATCGTCCATAGAAACACCATCAAAATTACAACCAGCTCTGACGTCAATCTTGCAACCGCCGAACACCTCCACTTTCAGATCCACACCGACCCCAGGACCACACTTAGAGGAACACTCATTTACAGGCCCCCAGGCACCCGATCTCAATTCAGTGACGACATCACTGACTTCGTCAGCCCGCACGCCCTCGCCTCCGAGAACTACATTCTTCTAGGAGACCTCAACTACCACCTTGACAACATTCACGACAACAACACCACCACCCTTCTGGACAACCTGTCCAATCTCGGACTCAAACAACTTGTTGACACCCCCACTCACATAGCCGGACACACGCTCGACCCTATCTTCACCTCCAGCAAGCACATCTCCTTCGATCATACTACAGCCCTCCACTGGACGGATCATAGCTGTGTTCACTTCAGCTACAAAACAACCCTGACCCACAACCGTCTACAACCCATTCCCCGAAGAAAATGGAACAAAATCTCCACCGAACAACTCCTCACATCACTCAGCCAAAACACTCCCACCCTGGCAACGGACCCAGACCTAGCGGCCACCAACCTCAGGCAATGGATTACCCACAGTGCGGACGAACTAGCACCCCTGAAAAAACACCAGTCGAAATCATCCAGCAAAAAAGCTCCCTGGTTCAATGATGACCTTAAAAAATCCAAGAAGACATGCCGCACCCTGGAGAAGAATTGGAGAAAAGAACCAACTTCAGACAACATGGACTCCCTCAAGACAGCCACCCGCAAACAGCACCAACTGATCCGATCCGCCAAGAAATCAGCACTTAAGAACCGTCTCGACAACAATTCTCATAACAGCAAGGAACTCTTCAATATCGTCAAAGAATTCACCAACCCTCCCGCAGCATCCAACGACATCACTAACTCCCAAGACCTCTGCGATGCGCTATCCTCCTTCTTCTACAACAAAATTGCCGACATCCACAACAGCTTCAAGAATACTCCCAATGACCAACTCACCCCACCCACTTCAGATCCCACCCCTCCAACTAACTACCTCAACTCCTGGAACCCAATCACCATTGAAGACACCATTCGCCACATGAACTCAATCCACTCTGTCTCACCTTCTGACCCCTGCCCCCACTTCATCTTCAACAAAGCTGACTCCATCACCGCTCCCCAACTCCGCGATGTCATCAACTGCTCCTTCGACTCCGCCACCTTTCCAGAAATATGGAAACACGCCGAACTCAGCGCCCTTCTGAAAAAACCAACAGCAGACCCCTCAGATCTGAAAAACTACCGACCCATTTCCCTACTCCCTTTCCCGGCCAAAGTCATCGAGAAAGCCGTCAATAGCCAACTAGCCGCCTTCCTTGAATCCAACAACTCCCTGGATCCCTCACAGAACGGCTTTCGAGCCAAACACAGCACCGAAACGCCCTCATTGCGGCGACCGACGACATCCGAGCACTCCTGGACAACGGTGAAACAGTGGCCCTCATTCTACTCGACCTCTCCGCCGCCTTCGACACTGTCTGTCACAACACCCTCATACAACGCCTCAACAACATCGGCATACAAGGAAAAGCCTTGGACTGGATCATTTCATTCCTAGCCGGGAGAACACAGAGAGTCCGACTCCCCCATTCTACTCAGAGCCCACCGAAGTCATCTGCGGCGTACCTCAAGGTTCCTCACTCAGTCCCACCCTCTTCAACGTCTACATGAGTCCCCTCGCCTCCATCGCACGTCAACACAACCTCAACATCATCTCCTACGCCGACGACACCCAGCTAATCCTTTCCCTCACCAAAGACCCCAACACCGCCAAAAACAACCTTCACGAAGGTATGAAAGAAGTAGCCGAATGGATGAAACAGAGCCGCTTAAAACTCAACTCAGACAAGACGGAGGTGCTCATCCTAGGATCCTCCCCCTCAGCTTGGGACGACTCCTGGTGGCCTTCCGCTTTGGGATCTGCGCCCACACCCACAGACCATGCACGTAACCTTGGCTTCATCCTGGACTCCTCCCTCTCGATGACCAGACAAGTCAACGCCGTATCGTCCTCCTGCTTCAACGTCCTTCGCATTCTCAAAAAGATCTTCCGCTGGATCCCCCTCGAAACAAGAAAGACTGTCACCCATGCACTGGTCACGAGTCGACTGGACTATGGCAACACACTCTACACCGGAATTACAACAAAATTGCAGAAAAAACTCCAGCGCATCCAAAACGCATCAGCGAGACTCATATTAGACATCCCGCGCCAAGAGCACATCACCGGTCACTTAAAAAACCTCCACTGGCTTCCCGTCAACAAAAGAATTACTTTCCGCCTTCTTACCCACGCACACAAGGCCCTTTATAATCTAGGACCCGAATGCCTCAACACCCGACTGTCCTTCTACTATCCCACCCGCCAACTAAGATCATCCAATCAAGCCCTCGCCGCAGTCCCGCGCATCCGAAAAACCACCATGGGTGGCAGATCCTTCTCCTTCCTGGCTGCCAAGACCTGGAACTCACTCCCCACCCACCTCCGCCTTACCCAGAATCACATCTCCTTCAGAAAAGAACTGAAAACATGGCTATTCGATAAAAAGTAAACCCCTCCCTCCAGCGCCTTGAGACCCTCTGGGTGAGTAGTGCGCTTTATAAATACCTGAACTTGAACTTGAACTTACCTGTTCTAGGTAAAGGAAGCTTGCGCTTCTGCCAGGCTGTACCTGTTCTAGGTGAAGGAAGCTTGTACTGCTGCCAGGCTGTACCTGTACTAGGTAAAGGAAGCTTGCGCTGCTGCCAGGCTGTACCTGTTCTAGGTGAAGGAAGCTTGCACTGCTGCCAGGCTGTACCTGTTCCAGGTGAAGGAAGCTTGCATTGCTGCTGCCAGGCTGTACCTGTTCTAGGTGAAGGAAGCTTGTGCTGCTGCCAGGCTGTACCTGTTCCAGGTGAAGGAAGCTTGCATTGCTGCTGCCAGGCTGTACCTGTTCTAGGTGAAGGAAGCTTGTACTGCTGCCAGGCTGTACCTGTTCTAGGTAAAGGAAGCTTGTACTGCTGCCAGGCTGTACCTGTTCTAGGTGAGGGAAGCTTGCGCAGCTGCCAGGCTGTACCTGTTCTAGGTGAAGGAAGCTTGCACTGCTGCCAGGCTGTACCTGTTCCAGGTGAAGGAAGCTTGCATTGCTGCTGCCAGGCTGTACCTGTTCTAGGTGAAGGAAGCTTGTACTGCTGCCAGGCTGTACCTGTTCCAGGTGAAGGAAGCTTGTACTGCTGCCAGGCTGTACCTGTTCTAGGTGAAGGAAGCTTGTACTGCTGCCAGGCTGTACCTGTTCTAGGTGAAGGAAGCTTGTACTGCTGCTGGGCTGTACCTGTTCTAGGTGAAGGAAGCTTGTACTGCTGCCAGGCTGTACCTGTTCCAGGTGAAGGAAGCTTGCATTGCTGCTGCCAGGCTGTACCTGTTCTAGGTGAAGGAAGCTTGTACTGCTGCCAGGCTGTACCTGTACTAGGTAAAGGAAGCTTGCGCTGCTGCCAGGCTGTACCTGTTCTAGGTGAAGGAAGCTTGCACTGCTGCCAGGCTGTACCTGTTCCAGGTGAAGGAAGCTTGCGCTGCTGCCAGGCTGTACCTGTTCCAGGTGAAGGAAGCTTGCATTGCTGCTGCCAGGCTGTACCTGTTCTAGGTGAAGGAAGCTTGCACTGCTGCCAGGCTGTACCTGTACTAGGTAAAGGAAGCTTGCGCTGCTGCCAGGCTGTACCTGTTCACGGTGAAGGAAGCTTGTACTGCTGCCAGGCTGTACCTGTACTAGGTAAAGGAAGCTTGCGCTGCTGCCACGCTGTACCTGTTCTAGGTGAAGGAAGCTTGTACTGCTGCCAGGCTGTACCTGTACTAGGTAAAGGAAGCTTGCATTGCTGCTGCCACGCTGTACCTGTTCTAGGTGAAGGAAGCTTGTACTGCTGCCAGGCTGTACCTGTACTAGGTAAAGGAAGCTTGTGCTGCTGCCAGGCTGTACCTGTACTAGGTAAAGGAAGCTTGTGCTGCTGCCAGGCTGTACCTGTTCCAGGTGAAGGAAGCTTGCATTGCTGCTGCCAGGCTGTACCCATTCATGGTGAAGGAGGCTTGCACTGCTGCCAGGCTGTACCTGTACTAGGTAAAGGAAGCTTGCACTGCTACCAGGCTGTACCTGTTCTAGGTGAAGGAAGCTTGCACTGCTGCCAGGCAGTACCTGTTCCAGGTGAAGGAAGCTTGCATTGCTGCTGCCAGGCTGTACCTGTTCTAGGTGAAGGAAGCTTGCACTGCTGCCAGGCTGTACCTGTACTAGGTAATGGATGCTTGTACTGCTGCCAGGCTCCACCTGTTCTAGGTGAAGGAAGCTTGCACTGCTGCCAGGCTGTACCTGTTCCAGGTGAAGGAAGCTTGCGCTTCTGCAAGGCTGTACCTGTTCTAGGTAAAGGAAGCTTGTACTGCTGCTAGGCTGTGCCTGCTCTAGGTGAAGGAAGCCTGCACTGCTGCTAGGCTGTACCTGTTCTATGTGAAGGAAGCTTGCACTGCTGCCAGGCTGTACCTGTTGTAGGTGAAGGAAGCCTGCGCTGCTGCCAGGCTGTACCTGTTCTAGGTGAGGGAAGCTTGCGCAGCTGCCAGGCTGTACCTGTTCTAGGTGAAGGAAGCTTGCGCTGTTGCCAGGCTGTACATGTTCTAGGTAAAGGAAGCTTGCACTGCTGCTGCCACGCTGTACCTGTTCTAGGTAAAAGAAGCTTGCACTGCTGCTGCCACGCTGTACCTGTTCTAGGTGAAGGAAGCTTGCACTGCTGCCAGGCTGTACCTGTTCCAGGTGAAGGAAGCTTGCATTGCTGCTGCCAGGCTGTACCTGTTCTAGGTGAAGGAAGCTTGTACTGCTGCCAGGCTGTACCTCTACTAGGTAAAGGAAGCTTGCATTGCTGCTGCCACGCTGTACCTGTTCTAGGTGAAGGAAGCTTGTACTGCTGCCAGGCTGTACCTGTACTAGGTAAAGGAAGCTTGTGCTGCTGCCAGGCTGTACCTGTTCCAGGTGAAGGAAGCTTGCATTGCTGCTGCCACGCTGTACCTGTTCCAGGTGAAGGAAGCTTGCATTGCTGCTGCCAGGCTGTACCCGTTCATGGTGAAGGAGGCTTGTACTGCTGCCAGGCTGTACCTGTACTAGGTAAAGCAAGCTTGTACTGCTGCCAGGCTGTACCTGTTCTAGGTGAAGAAAGCTTGCACTGCTGCCAGGCAGTACCTGTTCCAGGTGAAGGAAGCTTGCACTGCTGCCAGACTGTACCTGTTCCAGGTGAAGGAAGCTTGCACGGCTGCCAGGCTGCACCTGTTCTAAGTGAAGGAAGCTTGCACTGCTGCCAGGCTGTACCTGTACTAGGTAAAGGAAGCTTGCGCTTCTGCAAGGCTGTACCTGTTCCAGGTGAAGGAAGCTTGCGCTGCTGCCAGGCTGTACCTGTTCCAGGTGAAGGAAGCTTGTACTGCTGCCAGGCTGTACCTGTTCTAGGTGAAGGAAGCTTGCGCTGCTGCCAGGCTGTACCTGTTCTAGGTAAAGGAAGCTTGTACTGCTGCCAGGCTGTACCTGTTCCAGGTGAAGGAAGCTTGCGCTTCTGCAAGGCTGTACCTGTTCTAGGTAAAGGAAGCTTGTACTGCTGCCAGGCTCTACCTGTACTAGGTAAAGGAAGCTTGTACTGCTGCCAGGCTGTACCTGTTCTAGGTGAAGGAAGCTTGTACTGCTGCCAGGCTGTACCTGTTCTAGGTGAAGGAAGCTTGTACTGCTGCCAGGCTGTACCTGTTCCAGGTGAAGGAAGCTTGCGCTGCTACGGGCTGTACCTGTACTAGGTAAAGGAAGCTTGTACTGCTGCCAGGCTGTACCTGTTCTAGGTGAAGGAAGCTTGTACTGCTGTCAGGCTGTACCTGTTCCAGGTGAAGGAAGCTTGCGCTTCTGCAAGGCTGTACCTGTTCTAGGTAAAGGAAGCTTGTACTGCTGCCAGGCTGTACCTGTTCTAGGTGAAAGAAGCTTGTACTGCTGCCCGGCTGCACCTGTTCTAGGTGAAGGAAGCTTGCACTGCTGCTGCCAGGTTGTACCTGTTCTAGGTGAAGGAAGCTTGTACTGCTGCCAGGCTGTACCTGTACTAGGTAAAGGAAGCTTGCGCTGCTGCCAGGCTGTACCTGTTCTAGGTGAGGGAAGCTTGCGCTGCTGCCAGGCTGTACCTGTTCTAGGTGAAGGAAGCTTGTACTGCTGCCAGGCTGTATCTGTTCTAGGTGAAGGAAGCTTGCACTGCTGCTGCCAGGCTGTACCTGTTCTAGGTGAAGGAAGCTTGTACTGCTGCCAGGCTGTACCTGTTCCAGGTGAAGGAAGCTTGCGCTTCTGCCAGGCTGTACCTGTTCTAGGTAAAGGAAGCTTGCGCAGCTGCCAGGCTGTACCTGTTCTAGGTAACGGAAGCTTGCACTGCTGCTGCCAGGTTGTACCTGTTCTAGGTGAAGGAAGCTTGCACTGCTGCCAGGCTGTACCTGTACTAGGTAAAGGAAGCTTGCGCTGCTGCCAGGCTGTACCTGTTCTAGGTGAGGGAAGCTTGCACAGCTGCCAGGCTGTACCTGTTCCAGGTGAAGGAAGCTTGTGCTTCTGCAAGGCTGTACCTGTTCTAGGTAAAGGAAGGTTGTACTGCTGCCAGGCTGTACCTGTTCTAGGTAAAGGAAGCTTGTACTGCTGCCAGGCTGTACCTGTTCTAGGTGAAGGAAGCTTGCACTGCTGCCAGGCTGTACCTGTACTAGGTAAAGGAAGCTTGCGCTGCTGCCAGGCTGTACCTGTACTAGGTAAAGGATGCTTGTACTGCTGCCAGGCTGTACCTGTACTAGGTAAAGGATGCTTGTACTGCTGCCAGGCTGTACCTGTTCTAGGTGAAGGAAGCTTGTACTGCTGCCAGGCTGTACCTGTTCCAGGTGAAGGAAGCTTGCACTGCTGCCAGGCTGTACCTGTACTAGGTAAAGGAAGCTTGTACTGCTGCCAGGCTGTACCTGTTCTAGGTGAAGGAAGCTTGCGCTTCTGCAAGGCTGTACCTGTTCTAGGTAAAGGAAGCTTGTACTGCTGCTGCCACGCTGTACCTGTTCTAGGTGAAGGAAGCTTGTACTGCTGCCAGGCTGTACCTGTACTAGGTAAAGGAAGCTTGTACTGCTGCCAGGCTGTACCTGTTCTAGGTGAAGGAAGCTTGCGCTTCTGCAAGGCTGTACCTGTTCTAGGTAAAGGAAGCTTGTACTGCTGCTGCCACGCTGTACCTGTTCTAGGTAAAGGAAGCTTGCGCAGCTGCCAGGCTGTACCTGTTCTAGGTGAAGGAAGCTTGTACTGCTGCCAGGCAGTACCTGTTCCAGGTGAAGGAAGCTTGCGCTGCTGCCAGGCTGTACCTGTACTAGGTAAAGGAAGCTTGCGCTGCTGCCAGGCTGTACCTGTACTAGGTAAAGGAAGCTTGCACTGCTGCTGCCACGCTGTACCTGTTCTAGGTGAAGGAAGCTTGCACTGCTGCTGCCAGGTTGTACGTGTCTGCAGGGCACAGCGGCTTAGCATTTACTGTTAAGAAAGACACTATATTTCTGAAAACAATATCTAACCATAACAAATAAAAACAAGGAAAATGGGTTTGAAGCGCTCGTTTGGTTCTGTTTCTGGCCTCGGCCTCTGACCCCGGATTACAGGGATTATGGGTAGGGTGACCCGGTGTCCCGGATTTGCGGGACATTCCCGGTTTCCCTCCAGCTGTCCTGGGACATTTCAGGAAATTAGGCTCATGTCCCGGTTTTTAGCGAGGGTCGGCTGAAAATGATAGGGCTCTTTTTATGTTTTGCAAAGCAGCTGTTATAAGAAAGCAATTTAAGGAACAGGCCTGCTACTGGCTACAAAGCTTGTACTGCTGCCAGGCTGTATCTGTTCTAGGTGAAGGAAGCTTGTACTGCTGCTGCCAGGCTGTACCTGTTCTAGGTGAAGGAAGCTTGTACTGCTGCCAGGCTGTACCTGTTCCAGGTGAAGGAAGCTTGCGCTTCTGCCAGGCTGTACCTGTTCTAGGTAAAGGAAGCTTGCACTGCTGCTGCCAGGTTGTACCTGTTCTAGGTGAAGGAAGCTTGCACTGCTGCCAGGCTGTACCTGTACTAGGTAAAGGAAGCTTGCGCTGCTGCCAGGCTGTACCTGTTCTAGGTGAGGGAAGCTTGCGCAGCTGCCAGGCTGTACCTGTTCCAGGTGAAGGAAGCTTGCGCTTCTGCAAGGCTGTACCTGTTCTAGGTAAAGGAAGGTTGTACTGCTGCCAGGCTGTACCTGTTCTAGGTAAAGGAAGCTTGCACTGCTGCTGCCAGGTTGTACCTGTTCTAGGTGAAGGAAGCTTGCACTGCTGCCAGGCTGTACCTGTACTAGGTAAAGGAAGCTTGCGCTGCTGCCAGGCTGTACCTGTACTAGGTAAAGGATGCTTGTACTGCTGCCAGGCTGTACCTGTACTAGGTAAAGGATGCTTGTACTGCTGCCAGGCTGTACCTGTTCTAGGTAATGGATGCTTGTACTGCTGCCAGGCTCCACCTGTTCTAGGTGAAGGAAGCTTGCACTGCTGCCAGGCTGTACCTGTTCCAGGTGAAGGAAGCTTGCGCTTCTGCAAGGCTGTACCTGTTCTAGGTAAAGGAAGCTTGCATTGCTGCTGCCAGGCTGTACCTGTTCTAGGTGAAGGAAGCTTGCACTGCTGCCAGGCTGTACCTGTACTAGGTAATGGATGCTTGTACTGCTGCCAGGCTCCACCTGTTCTAGGTGAAGGAAGCTTGCACTGCTGCCAGGCTGTACCTGTTCCAGGTGAAGGAAGCTTGCGCTTCTGCAAGGCTGTACCTGTTCTAGGTAAAGGAAGCTTGTACTGCTGCTAGGCTGTGCCTGCTCTAGGTGAAGGAAGCCTGCACTGCTGCTAGGCTGTACCTGTTCTATGTGAAGGAAGCTTGCACTGCTGCCAGGCTGTACCTGTTGTAGGTGAAGGAAGCCTGCGCTGCTGCCAGGCTGTACCTGTTCTAGGTGAGGGAAGCTTGCGCTGCTGCCAGGCTGTACCTGTTCTAGGTGAAGGAAGCTTGCGCTGTTGCCAGGCTGTACATGTTCTAGGTAAAGGAAGCTTGCACTGCTGCTGCCACGCTGTACCTGTTCTAGGTAAAAGAAGCTTGCACTGCTGCTGCCACGCTGTACCTGTTCTAGGTGAAGGAAGCTTGCACTGCTGCCAGGCTGTACCTGTTCCAGGTGAAGGAAGCTTGCATTGCTGCTGCCAGGCTGTACCTGTTCTAGGTGAAGGAAGCTTGTACTGCTGCCAGGCTGTACCTCTACTAGGTAAAGGAAGCTTGCATTGCTGCTGCCACGATGTACCTGTTCTAGGTGAAGGAAGCTTGTACTGCTGCCAGGCTGTACCTGTACTAGGTAAAGGAAGCTTGTGCTGCTGCCAGGCTGTACCTGTTCCAGGTGAAGGAAGCTTGCATTGCTGCTGCCACGCTGTACCTGTTCCAGGTGAAGGAAGCTTGCATTGCTGCTGCCAGGCTGTACCCGTTCATGGTGAAGGAGGCTTGTACTGCTGCCAGGCTGTACCTGTACTAGGTAAAGCAAGCTTGTACTGCTGCCAGGCTGTACCTGTTCTAGGTGAAGAAAGCTTGCACTGCTGCCAGGCAGTACCTGTTCCAGGTGAAGGAAGCTTGCACTGCTGCCAGACTGTACCTGTTCCAGGTGAAGGAAGCTTGCACGGCTGCCAGGCTGCACCTGTTCTAAGTGAAGGAAGCTTGCACTGCTGCCAGGCTGTACCTGTACTAGGTAAAGGAAGCTTGCGCTTCTGCAAGGCTGTACCTGTTCCAGGTGAAGGAAGCTTGCGCTGCTGCCAGGCTGTACCTGTTCCAGGTGAAGGAAGCTTGTACTGCTGCCAGGCTGTACCTGTTCTAGGTGAAGGAAGCTTGCGCTGCTGCCAGGCTGTACCTGTTCTAGGTAAAGGAAGCTTGTACTGCTGCCAGGCTGTACCTGTTCCAGGTGAAGGAAGCTTGCGCTTCTGCAAGGCTGTACCTGTTCTAGGTAAAGGAAGCTTGTACTGCTGCCAGGCTCTACCTGTACTAGGTAAAGGAAGCTTGTACTGCTGCCAGGCTGTACCTGTTCTAGGTGAAGGAAGCTTGTACTGCTGCCAGGCTCTACCTGTACTAGGTAAAGGAAGCTTGTACTGCTGCCAGGCTGTACCTGTTCCAGGTGAAGGAAGCTTGCGCTGCTACGGGCTGTACCTGTACTAGGTAAAGGAAGCTTGTACTGCTGCCAGGCTGTACCTGTTCTAGGTGAAGGAAGCTTGTACTGCTGTCAGGCTGTACCTGTTCCAGGTGAAGGAAGCTTGCGCTTCTGCAAGGCTGTACCTGTTCTAGGTAAAGGAAGCTTGTACTGCTGCCAGGCTGTACCTGTTCTAGGTGAAAGAAGCTTGTACTGCTGCCCGGCTGCACCTGTTCTAGGTGAAGGAAGCTTGCACTGCTGCTGCCAGGTTGTACCTGTTCTAGGTGAAGGAAGCTTGTACTGCTGCCAGGCTGTACCTGTACTAGGTAAAGGAAGCTTGCACTGCTGCCAGGCTGTACCTGTTCTAGGTGAGGGAAGCTTGCGCTGCTGCCAGGCTGTACCTGTTCTAGGTGAAGGAAGCTTGTACTGCTGCCAGGCTGTATCTGTTCTAGGTGAAGGAAGCTTGCACTGCTGCTGCCAGGCTGTACCTGTTCTAGGTGAAGGAAGCTTGTACTGCTGCCAGGCTGTACCTGTTCCAGGTGAAGGAAGCTTGCGCTTCTGCCAGGCTGTACCTGTTCTAGGTAAAGGAAGCTTGCGCAGCTGCCAGGCTGTACCTGTTCTAGGTAAAGGAAGCTTGCACTGCTGCTGCCAGGTTGTACCTGTTCTAGGTGAAGGAAGCTTGCACTGCTGCCAGGCTGTACCTGTACTAGGTAAAGGAAGCTTGCGCTGCTGCCAGGCTGTACCTGTTCTAGGTGAGGGAAGCTTGCACAGCTGCCAGGCTGTACCTGTTCCAGGTGAAGGAAGCTTGTGCTTCTGCAAGGCTGTACCTGTTCTAGGTAAAGGAAGGTTGTACTGCTGCCAGGCTGTACCTGTTCTAGGTAAAGGAAGCTTGTACTGCTGCCAGGCTGTACCTGTTCTAGGTGAAGGAAGCTTGCACTGCTGCCAGGCTGTACCTGTACTAGGTAAAGGAAGCTTGCGCTGCTGCCAGGCTGTACCTGTACTAGGTAAAGGATGCTTGTACTGCTGCCAGGCTGTACCTGTACTAGGTAAAGGATGCTTGTACTGCTGCCAGGCTGTACCTGTTCTAGGTGAAGGAAGCTTGTACTGCTGCCAGGCTGTACCTGTTCCAGGTGAAGGAAGCTTGCATTGCTGCTGCCACGCTGTACCTGTTCTAGGTGAAGGAAGCTTGTACTGCTGCCAGGCTGTACCTGTACTAGGTAAAGGAAGCTTGTACTGCTGCCAGGCTGTACCTGTTCTAGGTGAAGGAAGCTTGCGCTTCTGCAAGGCTGTACCTGTTCTAGGTAAAGGAAGCTTGTACTGCTGCTGCCACGCTGTACCTGTTCTAGGTAAAGGAAGCTTGCGCAGCTGCCAGGCTGTACCTGTTCTAGGTGAAGGAAGCTTGTACTGCTGCCAGGCTGTACCTGTTCCAGGTGAAGGAAGCTTGCGCTGCTGCCAGGCTGTACCTGTACTAGGTAAAGGAAGCTTGCGCTGCTGCCAGGCTGTACCTGTACTAGGTAAAGGAAGCTTGCACTGCTGCTGCCACGCTGTACCTGTTCTAGGTGAAGGAAGCTTGCACTGCTGCTGCCAGGTTGTACGTGTCTGCAGGGCACAGCGGCTTAGCATTTACTGTTAAGAAAGACACTATATTTCTGAAAACAATATCTAACCATAACAAATAAAAACAAGGAAAATGGGTTCGAAGCGCTCGTTTGGTTCTGTTTCTGGCCTCGGCCTCTGACCCCGGATTACAGGGATTATGGGTAGGGTGACCCGGTGTCCCGGATTTGCGGGACATTCCCGGTTTCCCTCCAGCTGTCCTGGGACATTTCAGGAAATTAGGCTCATGTCCCGGTTTTTAGCGAGGGTCGGCTGAAAATGATAGGGCTCTTTTTATGTTTTGCAAAGCAGCTGTTATAAGAAAGCAATTTAAGGAACAGGCCTGCTACTGGCTACAAAGCTTGTACTGCTGCCAGGCTGTATCTGTTCTAGGTGAAGGAAGCTTGTACTGCTGCTGCCAGGCTGTACCTGTTCTAGGTGAAGGAAGCTTGTACTGCTGCCAGGCTGTACCTGTTCCAGGTGAAGGAAGCTTGCGCTTCTGCCAGGCTGTACCTGTTCTAGGTAAAGGAAGCTTGCACTGCTGCTGCCAGGTTGTACCTGTTCTAGGTGAAGGAAGCTTGCACTGCTGCCAGGCTGTACCTGTACTAGGTAAAGGAAGCTTGCGCTGCTGCCAGGCTGTACCTGTTCTAGGTGAGGGAAGCTTGCGCAGCTGCCAGGCTGTACCTGTTCCAGGTGAAGGAAGCTTGCGCTTCTGCAAGGCTGTACCTGTTCTAGGTAAAGGAAGGTTGTACTGCTGCCAGGCTGTACCTGTTCTAGGTAAAGGAAGCTTGCACTGCTGCTGCCAGGTTGTACCTGTTCTAGGTGAAGGAAGCTTGCACTGCTGCCAGGCTGTACCTGTACTAGGTAAAGGAAGCTTGCGCTGCTGCCAGGCTGTACCTGTACTAGGTAAAGGATGCTTGTACTGCTGCCAGGCTGTACCTGTACTAGGTAAAGGATGCTTGTACTGCTGCCAGGCTGTACCTGTTCTAGGTGAAGGAAGCTTGTACTGCTGCCAGGCTGTACCTGTTCCAGGTGAAGGAAGCTTGCATTGCTGCTGCCACGCTGTACCTGTTCTAGGTGAAGGAAGCTTGTACTGCTGCCAGGCTGTACCTGTACTAGGTAAAGGAAGCTTGTACTGCTGCCAGGCTGTACCTGTTCTAGGTGAGGGAAGCTTGCGCTGTTGCCAGGCTGTACCTGTTCTAGGTAAAGGAAGCTTGCACTGCTGCTGCCAGGTTGTACCTGTTCTAGGTGAAGGAAGCTTGCACTGCTGCCAGGATGTACCTGTTCTAGGTAAAGGAAGCTTGCACTGCTGCTGCCAGGTTGTACCTGTTCTAGGTAAAGGAATCTTGCGCTGTTGCCAGGCTGTACCTGTTCTAGGTAAAGGAAGCTTGCACTGCTGCCAGGATGTACCTGTTCTAGGTGAAGGAAGCTTGCGCTGCTGCCAGGCTGTACCTGTACTAGGTAAAGGAAGCTTGCGCTGCTGCCAGGCTGTACCTGTACTAGGTAAAGGAAGCTTGCACTGCTGCTGCCACGCTGTACCTGTTCTAGGTGAAGGAAGCTTGCACTGCTGCCAGGCTGTACCTGTTCTAGGTGAAGGAAGCTTGCACTGCTGCTAGGCAGTACCTGTTCCAGGTGAAGGAAGCTTGCGCTTCTGCCAGGCTGTACCTGTTCTAGGTAAAGGAAGCTTGCACTGCTGCCAGGCTGTACCTATACTAGGTAAAGGAAGCTTGCACTTCTACCGGGCTGTACCTATTCTAGGTAAAGGAAGCTTGCACTTCTGCCAGGCTGTACCTGTTCTAGGTAAAGGAAGCTTGCACTGCTGCCAGGCCGTACCTGTACTAGGTAAAGGAAGCTTGCACTTCTGCCAGGCTGTGCCTGTTCTAGGTGAAGGAAGCTTGCGCTTCTACCGGGCTGTACCTATTCTAGGTAAATGAAGCTTCCACTGCTGCCAGGCTGTACCTGTACCAGGTAAAGGAAGCTTGCGCTGCTGCCAGGCTGTACCTGCATTAGGTAAAGGAAGCTTGTACTGCTGCCAGGCTCTACCTGTTCTAGGTAAAGGAAGCTTGCGCTGCTGCCAGGCTCTAACTGTACTAGGTAAAGGAAACTTGTACTGCTGCCAGGCTGTACATGTTCTAGGTAAAGGAAGCTTGCACTGCTGCCAGGCTGTACCTGTACCAGGTAAAGGAAACTTGCACTTCTGCCAGGCTGTACCTGTTCTAGGTAAAGGAAGCTTGTACTGCTACGAGGCTGTACCTGTACTAGGTAAAGGAAGCTTGTACTGCTGCCAGGCTGTACCTGTACTAGGTGAAGGAAGCTTGTACTGCTGCCAGGCTGTACCTGTTCCAGGTGAAGGAAGCTTGCACTGCTGCCAGGCTGTACCTGTTCAAGGTGAAGGAAGCTTGTACTGCTGCCAGGCTGTACCTGTACTAGGTAAAGGAAGCTTGCGCTGCTGCCAGGCTGTACCTGTTCAAGGTGAAGGAAGCTTGTACTGCTGCCAGGCTGTCCCTGTACTAGGTAAAGGAAGCTTGCACTGCTGCCAAGCTGTACCTGTAGTAGGTAAAGGAAGCTTGCACTGCTGCCAGGCTCTACCTGTACTAGGTAAAGGAAGCTTGCACTGCTGCCAGGCTGTACCTGTTCTAGGTTAAGGAAGCTTGCGCTGCTGCCAGGCTGTACCTGTACTAGGTAAAGGACGCTTGTACTGCTGCCAGGCTGTTCCTGTTCTAGGTAAAGGAAGCTTGCACTGCTGCCAGGCTGTGCCTGTTCTAGGTAAAGGAAGCTAGCGCTGCTGCCAGGCTGTACCTGTTCTCAGTAAAGGAAGCTTGCACTGCTGCCAGGCTGTACCTGTTCCAGGTGAAGGAAGCTTGCACTGCTGCTGCCAGGCTGTACCTGTACTAGGTAAAGGACGCTTGTACTGCTGCCAGGCTGTACCTGTACTAGGTGAAGGAAGTTTGCACTGCTGCCAGCTGTACATGTTCAAGGTGAAGTAAGCTTGTACAGCTGCCAGGATGTACCTGTACTAGGTAAAGGAAGCTTGTACTGCTGCCAGGCTGTACCTGTACTAGATAAAGGAAGCTTGCACTGCTGCCAGGCTGAACCTGTACTAGGTGAAGGAAGTTTGCACTGATGCCAGCTGTACCTGTTCAAGGTAAAGGAAGCTTGCGCTTCTGCAAGGCTGTACCTGTTCTAGGTAAAGGAAACTTGCGCTGCTGCCAGGCTGTACCTGTACTAGGTAAAGGAAGCTTGCACTGCTGCCAGGCGGTGCCTGTTCTAGGTAAAGGAAGCTTGCGCTGCTGCCAGGCTGTACCTGTACTAGGTAAAGGAAGCTTGCGCTGCTGCCAGGCTGTACCTGTACTAGGTAAAGGAAATTTGTACTGCTGCCAGGCTGTACCTGTACTAGGTAAAGGAAGCTTGCGCTGCTGCGGGCTGTACCTGTACTAGGTAAAGGAAGCTTGCGCTGCTGCCGGGCTGTAATTGTTCAAGGTGAAGGAAGCTTGTACAGCTGCCAGGCTGTATCTGTACTAGGTAAAGGAAGCTTGCACTTCTGCCGGGCTGTACCTGTTCAAGGTGAAGGAAGCTTGCCCTGCTGCCAGGCTGTACCTGTACTAGGTAAAGGAAGCTTGCACTGCTGCCAGGCTGTACCTGTACTAGGTGAAGGAAGTTTGCACTGCTGCCAGCTGTACCTGTTCAAGGTGAAGGAAGCTTGTACTGCTGCCAGGCTGTACCTGTACTAGGTAAAGGAAGCTTGCACTGCTGCCAGGCTGTACCTGTTCTAGTAAAGGAAGCTTGCACTTCTGCCAGGCTGTACCTGTACTAGGTAAAGGAAGCTTGTACTGCTGCCAGGCTGAACCTGTACTAGGTAAAGGAAGCTTGTACTGCTGCCAGGCTGTACCTGTACTAGGTAAAGGAAGCTTGCACTGCTGCCAGGCTGTACCTGTTCTAGGTAAAGGAAGCTTGCACTTCTGCCAGGCTGTACCTGTACTAGGTGAAGAAAGTTTGCACTGCTGCCTGCTGTACCTGTTCAAGGTGAAGGAAGCTTGTACTGCTGCCAGGCTGTACCTGTACTAGGTAAAGGAAGCTTGCACTGCTGTCAGGCTGTAGCTGTTCTAGGTAAAGGACGCTTGCACTGCTGCCAGCTGTACCTGTTCAAGGTGAACGAAGCTTGTACTGCTGCCCGGCTGTACCTGTTCTGTGTGAAGGAAGCTTGCACTGCTGCCGGGCTCCACCTGCTCTAGGTAAAGGAAGCTTGCACTGCTGCTGTCGGGGTGTACCTGTACTAGGTAAAGGAAGCTTGCGCTGCTGCCAGGCTCTACCTGTACTAGGTAAAGGAAGTTTGCACTGCTGCCAGCTGTACCTGTTCAAGGTGAAGGAAGCTTGTACTGCTGCCAGGCTGTACCTGTTCTAGGTAAAGGAAGCTTGTGCTTCTGCCAGGCTGTAGCTGTTCTAGGTAAAGGTAGCTTGCGCTGCTGCCAGGCTGTACCTGTTCTAGGTAAAGGAAGCTTGCGCTTCTGCCAGGCTGTAGCTGTTCTAGGTAAAGGACGATTGCACTGCTGCCAGCTGTACCTGTTCAAGGTGAAGGAAGCTTGTACTGCTGCCCGGCTGTACCTGTTCTGTGTGAAGGAAGCTTGTACAGCTGCCAGGCTGTACCTGTTCTGTGTGAAGGAAGCTTGCACTGCTGCCGGGCTCCACCTGCTCTAGGTAAAGGAAGCTTGCACTGCTGCTGTCGGGGTGTACCTGTACTAGGTAAAGGAAGCTTGCGCTGCTGCCAGGCTCTACCTGTACTAGGTAAAGGAAGCTTGCACTGCTGCCAGGCTGTACCTGTTCTAGGTAAAGGAAGCTTGCGCTGCTGCCAGGCCGTACCTGTTCTAGGTAAAGGAAGCTTGCGCTGCTGCCGGCTGTACCTGTTCTAGGTAAAGGAAGCTTGCGCTGCTTGCATGTTGTACCTGTACTAGGTAAAGGAAGCTTGCGCTGCTGCCAGGCTCTACCTGTACTAGGTAAAGGAAGCTTGCACTGCTGCCAGGCTGTACCTGTTCTAGGTGAAGGAAGCCTGCGCTGCTGCTGCCAGGCTCTACCTGTACTAGGTAAAGGAAGCTTGCACTGCTGCCAGGCTGTACCTATACTAGGTAAAGGAAGCTTGCACTTCTACCGGGCTGTACCTATTCTAGGTAAAGGAAGCTTGCACTTCTGCCAGGCTGTACCTGTTCTAGGTAAAGGAAGCTTGCACTGCTGCCAGGCTGTACCTGTACTAGGTAAAGGAAGCTTGCACTTCTGCCAGGCTGTGCCTGTTCTAGGTGAAGGAAGCTTGCGCTTCTACCGGGCTGTACCTATTCTAGGTAAAGGAAGCTTCCACTGCTGCCAGGCTGTACCTGTACCAGGTAAAGGAAGCTAGCGCTGCTGCCAGGCTGTACCTGCATTAGGTAAAGGAAGCTTGTACTGCTGCCAGGCTCTACCTGTTCTAGGTAAAGGAAGCTTGCGCTGCTGCCAGGCTCTAACTGTACTAGGTAAAGCAAACTTGTACTGCTGCCAGGCTGTACCTGTTCTAGGTAAAGGAAGCTTGCACTGCTGCCAGGCTGTACCTGTACCAGGTAAAGGAAACTTGCACTTCTGCCAGGCTGTACCTGTTCTAGGTAAAGGAAGCTTGTACTGCTACGAGGCTGTACCTGTACTAGGTAAAGGAAGCTTGCGCTGCTGCGAGGCTGTACCTGTACTAGGTAAAGGAAGCTTGCGCTGCTGCCAGGCTGTACCTGTCCTAGGTGAAGGAAGTTTGCACTGCTGCCAGCTGTACCTGTTCAAGGTGAAGGAAGCTTGTACTGCTGCCAGGCTGTCCCTGTACTAGGTAAAGGAAGCTTGCACTGCTGCCAGGCTGTACCTGTTCTAGGTAAAGGAAGCTTGCACTTCTGCCAGGATCTACCTGTACTAGGTAAAGGAAGCTTGCACTGCTGCCAGGCTGTACCTGTAGTAGGTAAAGGAAGCTTGCACTGCTGCCAGGCTCTACCTGTACTAGGTAAAGGAAGCTTGCACTGCTGCCAGGCTGTACCTATACTAGGTAAAGGAAGCTTGCACTTCTGCCGGGCTGTACCTGTTCTAGGTAAAGGAAGCTTGCACTTCTGCCAGGCTGTACCTGTTCTAGGTAAAGGAAACTTGTACTGCTGCCAGGCTGTACCTGTTCTAGGTAACGGAAGCTTGCACTGCTGCCAGGCTGTACCTGTACCAGGTAAAGGAAACTTGCACTTCTGCCAGGCTGTACCTGTTCTAGGTAAAGGAAGCTTGTACTGCTACGAGGCTGTACCTGTACTAGGTAAAGGAAGCTTGTGCTGCTGCGAGGCTGTACCTGTACTAGGTAAAGGAAGCTTGCGCTGCTGCCAGGCTGTACCTGTCCTAGGTGAAGGAAGTTTGCACTGCTGCCAGCTGTACCTGTTCAAGGTGAAGGAAGCTTGTACTGCTGCCAGGCTCTACCTGTTCTAGGTGAAGGAAGCTTGCACTGCTGCCAGGCTGTACCTGTTCTAGGTAAAGGAAGCTTGCACTTCTGCCAGGATCTACCTGTACTAGGTAAAGGAAGCTTGCACTGCTGCCAGGCTGTACCTGTAGTAGGTAAAGGAAGCTTGCACTGCTGCCAGGCTCTACCTGTACTAGGTAAAGGAAGCTTGCACTGTTGCCAGGCTGTACCTGTTCTAGGTAAAGGAAGCTTGCACTTCTGCCAGGATCTACCTGTACTAGGTAAAGGAAGCTTGTACTGCTGCCAGGCTGTACCTGTAGTAGGTAAAGGAAGCTTGCACTTCTGCCGGGCTGTACCTGTTCTAGGTAAAGGAAGCTTGCGCTGCTGCCAGGCTCTACCTGTACTAGGTAAAGGAAGCTTGCACTTCTGCCGGGCTGTACCTGTTCTAGGTAAAGGAAGCTTGCACTGCTGCCAGGCTGTACCTGTTCTAGGTGAAGGAAGCCTGCGCTGCTGCTGCCAGGCTCTACCTGTACTAGGTAAAGGAAGCTTGCACTGCTGCCAGGCTGTACCTGTTCTAGGTAAAGGAAGCTTGTGCTGCTGCCAGGCCGTACCTGTTCTAGGTAAAGGAAGCTTGCACTGCTGCCAGGCTCTACCTGTACTAGGTAAAGGAAGCTTGTACTGCTGCCAGCTGTACCTGTTCTAGGTAAAGGAAGCTTGCGCTTCTGCCAGGCTGTAGCTGTTATAGGTAAAGGTAGCTTGCGCTGCTGCCAGGCTGTACCTGTACTAGGTAAAGGATGCTTGCACTGCTGCCCGGCTGTACCTGTTCTGTGTGAAGGAAGCTTGTACAGCTGCCAGGCTGTACCTGTTCTGTGTAAAGGAAGCTTGCGCTGCTGCCAGGCTCTACCTGTACTAGGTAAAGGAAGCTTGCACTGCTGCCAGGCTGTACCTGTTCTAGGTAAAGGAAGCTTGCGCTGCTGCCAGGTTCTACCTGTACTAGGTAAAGGAAGCTTGCACTGCTGCCAGGCTGTACCTGTTCTAGGTGAAGGAAGCCTGCGCTGCTGCTGCCAGGCTGTACCTGTTCAAGGTGAAGGAAGCTTGTACTGCTGCCAGGCTGTACCTGTACTAGGTAAAGGAAGCTTGCACTTCTGCCAGGCTGTGCCTGTTCTAGGTAAAGGAAGCTTGCGCTTCTACCGGGCTGTACCTATTCTAGGTAAAGGAAGCTTGCACTGCTGCCAGGCTGTACCTGTACTAGGTAAAGGAAGCTTGCACTTCTGCCAGGCTGTGCCTGTTCTAGGTGAAGGAAGCTTGCGCTTCTACCGGGCTGTACCTATTTTAGGTAAAGGACGCTTGCACTGCTGCCAGGCTGTACCTGTACCAGGTAAAGGAAGCTTGCGCTGCTGCCAGGCTGTACCTGCATTAGGTAAAGGAAGCTTGTACTGCTGCCAGGCTCTACCTGTTCTAGGTAAAGGAAGCTTGCGCTGCTGCCAGGCTCTACCTGTACTAGGTAAAGGAAACTTGTCCTGCTGCCAGGCTGTACCTGTTCTAGGTAAAGGAAGCTTGCGCTGCTGCCAGGCTCTACCTGTACTAGGTAAAGGAAACTTGTACAGCTGCCAGGCTGTACCTGTACCAGGTAAATGAAACTTGCACTTCTGCCAGGCTGTACCTGTTCTAGGTAAAGGAAGCTTGTACGGCTACGAGACTGTACCAGTACTAGGTAAAGGAAGCTTGCGCTGCTGCGAGGCTGTACCTGTACTAGGTAAAGGAAGCTTGCACTGCTGCCAGGCTGTACCTGTTCTAGGTAAAGGAAGCTTGCACTTCTGCCAGGCTCTACCTGTACTAGGTAAAGAAAGCTTGCGCTGCTGCCAGGCTGTACCTGTACTAGCTAAAGGAAGATTGCACTGCTGCCAGGCTGTACTGTAGTAGGTAAATGAAGCTTGCACTGCTGCCAGGCTCTACCTGTACTAGGTAAAGGAAGCTTGCACTGCTGCCAGGCTGTACCTATACTAGGTAAAGGAAGCTTGCACTTCTGCCGGGCTGTACCTGTTCTAGGTAAAGGAAGCTTGCACTTCTGCCAGGCTGTACCTGTTCTAGGTAAAGGAAGCTTGCACTTCTGCCGGGCTGTACCTGTACTAGGTAAAGGAAGCTTGCGCTGCTGCCAGGCTGTACCTGTACAAGGCAAAGGAAGCTTGCGCTGCTGCCACGCTGTACCTTTACTAGGTAAAGGAAGCTTGCGCTTCTGCCAGGCTGTACCTGTTCTAGGTAAAGGAAGTTTGCGCTGCTGCCAGGCCGTACCTGTTCTAGGTAAAGGAAGCTTGTACTGCTGCCAGCTGTACCTGTACTTGGTAAAGGAAGCTTGCACTGCTGCCAGGCTCTACCTGTACTAGGTAAAGGAAGCTTGTACTGCTGCCAGCTGTACCTGTACTTGGTAAAGGAAGCTTGCACTGCTGCCAGGCTCTACCTGTACTAGGTAAAGGAAGCTTGCGCTGCTGCCAGGCTGTACCTGTACTAGGTAAAGGAAGCTTGCACTGCTGCCGGGACGTACCTGTTCTAGGTGAAGGAAGCTTGTACTGCTGCCAGGCTGTACCTGTTCTAGGTAAAGGAAGCTCGCGCTGCTGCCAGGCTGTACCTGTACTAGGTAAAGGAAGCTTGTACTGCTGCCAGGCTGTACCTGTACTAGGTAAAGGAAGCTTGCGCTGCTGCCAGGCTGTACCTGTACTAGGTGAAGGAAGCTTGCACAGCTGCCAGCCCGTACCTGTACTAGGTAAAGGAAGCTTGCGCTGCTGCCAGGCTATACCTCTACAAGGTAAAGGAAGCTTGCGCTGCTGCCAGGCTCTACCTGTTCAAGGTGAAGGAAGCTTGTACTGCTGCCACGCTGTACCTGTTCAAGGTGAAGGAAGCTTGTACTGCTGCCAGCTGTACCTGTACTAGGCAAAGGAAGCTTGCACTGCTGCCAGGCTCTACCTGTACTAGGTAAAGGAAGCTTGTACTGCTGCCAGGCTGTACCTGTACTAGGTAAAGGAAGCTTGCGCTGCTGCCAGGCTGTACCTGTACTAGGTAAAGGAAGCTTGTGCTGCTGCCAGGCTGTACCTGTTCAAGGTGAAGGAAGCTTGTACTGCTGCCAGATGTACCTATACTAGGTAAAGGAAGCTTGCACTGCTGCCAGGCTCTACCTGTACTAGGTAAAGGAAGCTTGCACTTCTGCCAGGCTGTACCTGTTCAAGGTGAAGGAAGCTTGTACTGCTGGCAGGATGTACCTGTTCAAGGTGAAGGAAGCTTGTACTGCGGCCAGGCTGTACCTGTTCTAGGTAAAGGAAGCTTGCCCTGCTGCCAGGCTGTACCTGTACTAGGTAAAGGAAGCTTGTGCTGCTGCCAGGCTATACCTGTTCAAGGTGAAGGAAGCTTGTACTGCTGCCAGCTGTACCTGTACTAGGCAAAGGAAGCTTGCACTGCTGCCAGGCTCTACCTGTACTAGGTAAAGGAAGCTTGCACTGCTGCCAGGCTGTCCCTGTTCTAGGTAAAGGAAGCTCGCGCTGCTGCCAGGCTGTACCTGTACTAGGTAAAGGAAGCTTGTACTGCTGCCAGGCTGTACCTGTACTAGGTAAAGGAAGCTTGCGCTGCTGCCAGGCTGTACCTGTTCTCGGTGAAGGAAGCTTGTACTGCTGCCAGCTGTACCTGTACTAGGTAAAGGAAGCTTGCACTGCTACCAGGCTCTACCTGTACTAGGTAAAGGAAGCTTGCACTGCAGCCAGGCTGTCCCTGTTCTAGGTACAGGAAGCTTGCGCTGCTGCCAGGCTGTACCTGCATTAGGTAAAGGAAGCTTGCGCTGCTGCCAGGCTGTACCTGTACTAGGTAAAGGAAACTTGTACTGCTGCCAGGCTGTACCTGTTCAAGAAAAAAGCTTGTACTGCTGCTGCCGGGCTGTACCTGTTCTAGGTAAAGGAAGCTTGCCCTGCTGCCAGGCTGTACCTGTACTAGGTAAAGGAAGCTTGCACTTCTGCCGGGCTGTACCTGTTCAAGGTGAAGGAAGCTTGCCCTGCTGCCAGGCTGTACCTGTACTAGGTAAAGGAAGCTTGCACTTCTGCCAGGCTGTATCTGTACTAGGTAAAGGAAGCTTGCACTTCTGCCGGGCTGTACCTGTTCAAGGTGAAGGAAGCTTGCACTGCTGCCAGGCTGTACCTGTTCAAGGTGAAGGAAGCTTGCCCTGCTGCCAGGCTGTACCTGTACTAGGTAAAGGAAGCTTGCACTGCTGCCAGGCTGTACCTGTACTAGGTAAAGGAAGCTTGCACTGCTGCCAGACTGTACCTGTACTAGGTGAAGGAAGTTTGCACTGCTGCCAGCTGTACCTGTACTAGGTAAAGGAAGCTTGCACTGCTGCCAGGCTGTACCTGTACTAGGTAAAGGAAGCTTGCACTGCTGCCAGGCTGTACCTGTACTAGGTGAAGGAAGTTTGCACTGCTGCCAGCTGTACCTGTTCAAGGTGAAGGAAGCTTGTACTGCTGCCAGGCACTACCTGTACTAGGTAAAGGAAGCTTGCGCTGCTGCCAGGCTGTACCTGTACTAGGTAAAGGAAGCTTGTACTGCTGCCAGGCACTACCTGTACTAGGTAAAGAAAGCTTGCGCTGCTGCCAGGCTGTACCTGTACTAGGTAAAGGAAGCTTGTACTGCTGCCAGGCTGTACCTGTACTAGGTAAAGGAAGCTTGTACTGCTGCCAGGCAGTACCTGTTCCAGGCGAAGGAAGCTTGCATTGCTGCTGCCAGGCTGTACCTGTACTAGGTAAAGGAAGCTTGTACTGCTGCCAGGCTGTACCTGTACTAGGTAAAGGAAGCTTGCGCTGCTGCCAGGCTGTACCTGTACTAGGTGAAGGAAGCTTGCACAGCTGCCAGCCCGTACCTGTACTAGGTAAAGGAAGCTTGCGCTGCTGCCAGGCTATACCTCTACTAGGTAAAGGAAGCTTGCGCTGCTGCCAGGCTCTACCTGTTCAAGGTGAAGGAAGCTTGCACTGCTGCCAGGCTGTACCTGTTCAAGGTGAAGGAAGCTTGCACTGCTGCCAGGCTGTACCTGTACTAGGTAAAGGAAGCTTGTACTGCTGCCAGGCTGTACCTGTACTAGGTAAAGGAAGCTTGCGCTGCTGCCAGGCTGTACCTGTACTAGGTAAAGGAAGCTTGTACTGCTGCCAGGCTGTACCTGTACTAGGTAAAGGAAGCTTGCACTGCTGCCAGGCTGTACCTGTTCCAGGTGAAGGAAGCTTGTACTGCTGCCAGGCTGTACCTGTACTAGGTAAAGGAAGCTTGTACTGCTGCCAGGCTGTACCTGTACTAGGTAAAGGAAGCTTGTACTGCTGCCAGGCTGTACCTGTACTAGGTAAAGGAAGCTTGTACTGCTGCCAGGCTGTACCTGTTCTAGGTAAAGGAAGCTTGCACTGCTGCCAGGCTGTACCTGTTCAAGGTGAAGGAAGCTTGCACTGCTGCCAGGCTGTACCTGTACTAGCTAAAGGAAGCTTGCACTGCTGCCAGGCTGTACCTGTACTAGGTAAAGGAAGCTTGCATTGCTGCCAGGCTGTACCTGTTCCAGGTGAAGGAAGCTTGTACTGCTGCCAGGCACTACCTGTACTAGGTAAAGGAAGCTTGTGCTGCTGCCAGGCTGTACCTGTACTAGGTAAAGGAAGCTTGTGCTGCTGCCAGGCTGTACCTGTACTAGGTAAAGGGAGCTTGTACTGCTGCCAGGCACTACCTGTACTAGGTAAAGGAAGCTTGTGCTGCTGCCAGGCTGTACCTGTACTAGGTAAAGGAAGCTTGTGCTGCTGCCAGGCTGTACCTGTTCTAGGTGAAGGAAGCTTGTACTGCTGCCGGGCTGTACCTGTACTAGGTAAAGGAAGCTTGCGCTTCTGCAAGGCTGTACCTGTTCTAGGTAAAGGAAGCTTGGGCTGCTACCAGGCTGTACCTGTACTAGGTGAAGGAAGCTTGTACTGCTGCCAGGCTGTACCTGTTCTAGGTGAAGGAAGCTTGCATTGCTGCTGCCAGGCTGTACCTGTTCTAGGTGAAGGAAGCTTGTACTGCTGCCAGGCTGTACCTGTTCTAGGTGAAGGAAGTTTGCACTGCTGCCAGCTGTACCTGTTCAAGGTGAAGGAAGCTTGTACTGCTGCCAGGCACTACCTGTACTAGGTAAAGGAAGCTTGCGCTGCTGCCAGGCTGTACCTGTACTAGGTAAAGGAAGCTTGTACTGCTGCCAGGCACTACCTGTACTAGGTAAAGGAAGCTTGCGCTGCTGCCAGGCTGTACCTGTACTAGGTAAAGGAAGCTTGTACTGCTGCCAGGCTGTACCTGTACTAGGTAATGGAAGCTTGTACTGCTGCCAGGCTGTACCTGTACTAGGTAAAGGAAGCTTGCGCTGCTGCCAGGCTGTACCTGTACTAGGTGAAGGAAGCTTGCACAGCTGCCAGCCCGTACCTGTACTAGGTAAAGGAAGCTTGCGCTGCTGCCAGGCTATACCTCTACTAGGTAAAGGAAGCTTGCGCTGCTGCCAGGCTCTACCTGTTCAAGGTGAAGGAAGCTTGCACTGCTGCCAGGCTGTACCTGTTCAAGGTGAAGGAAGCTTGCACTGCTGCCAGGCTGTACCTGTACTAGGTAAAGGAAGCTTGTACTGCTGCCAGGCTGTACCTGTACTAGGTAAAGGAAGCTTGCGCTGCTGCCAGGCTGTACCTGTACTAGGTAAAGGAAGCTTGTACTGCTGCCAGGCTGTACCTGTACTAGGTAAAGGAAGCTTGCACTGCTGCCAGGCTGTACCTGTACTAGGTAAAGGAAGCTTGTACTGCTGCCAGGCCGTACCTGTTCTAGGTAAAGGAAGCTTGTACTGCTGCCAGGCTGTACCTGTTCCAGGTGAAGGAAGCTTGCGCTGCTGCCAGGCTGTACCTGTACTAGGTAAAGGAAGCTTGTACTGCTGCCAGGCTGTACCTGTTCTAGGTAAAGGAAGCTTGTACTGCTGCCAGGCTGTACCTGTTCCAGGTGAAGGAAGCTTGCGCTGCTGCCAGGCTGTACCTGTACTAGGTAAAGGAAGCTTGTACTGCTGCCAGGCTGTACCTGTTCTAGGTAAAGGAAGCTTGCACTGCTGCCAGGCTGTACCTGTTCAAGGTGAAGGAAGCTTGCACTGCTGCCAGGCTGTACCTGTACTAGCTAAAGGAAGCTTGCACTGCTGCCAGGCTGTACCTGTACTAGGTAAAGGAAGCTTGCATTGCTGCCAGGCTGTACCTGTTCCAGGTAAAGGAAGCTTGCACTGCTGCCAGGCTGTACCTGTACTAGGTAAAGGAAGCTTGCACTGCTGCCAGGCTGTACCTGTTCTCGGTAAAGGAAGCTTGCACTGCTGCCAGGCTGTACCTGTACTAGGTAAAGGAAGCTTGCGCTGCTGCCAGGCTGTACCTGTACTAGGTAAAGGGAGCTTGTACTGCTGCCAGGCACTACCTGTACTAGGTAAAGGAAGCTTGTGCTGCTGCCAGGCTGTACCTGTACTAGGTAAAGGAAGCTTGTGCTGCTGCCAGGCTGTACCTGTTCTAGGTGAAGGAAGCTTGTACTGCTGCCGGGCTGTACCTGTACTAGGTAAAGGAAGCTTGCGCTTCTGCAAGGCTGTACCTGTTCTAGGTAAAGGAAGCTTGCGCTGCTACCAGGCTGTACCTGTACTAGGTGAAGGAAGCTTGTACTGCTGCCAGGCTGTACCTGTTCTAGGTGAAGGAAGCTTGCATTGCTGCTGCCAGGCTGTACCTGTTCTAGGTGAAGTAAGCTTGTACTGCTGCCAGGCTGTATCTGTACTAGGTAAAGGAAGCTTGCACTTCTGCCGGGCTGTACCTGTTCTAGGTGAAGGAAGCTTGCACTGCTACCAGGCTGTACCTGTTCTAGGTAAAGGAAGCTTGCGCTTCTGCCAGGCTGTACCTGTTCTAGGTGAAGGAAGCTTGCACTGCTGCCAGGCTGTACCTGTTCCAGGTGAAGGAAGCTTGCATTGCTGCTGCCAGGCTGTACCTGTTCTAGGTGAAGGAAGCTTGCACTGCTGCCAGGCAGTACCTGTTCCAGGTGAAGGAAGCTTGTACTGCTGCCAGGCTGTACCTGTACTAGGTAAAGGAAGCTTGCATTGCTGCTGCCAGGCTGTACCTGTTCTAGGTGAAGGGAGCTTGCACTGCTGCCAGGCTGTACCTGTACTAGGTAAAGGAAGCTTGCGCTGTTGCCAGGCTGTACCTGTTCTGTGTGAAGGAAGCTTGCACTGCTGCCAGGCTGTACCTGTTCTATGTGAAGGAAGCTTGTACTGCTGCCAGGCTGTACCTGTACTAGGTAAAGGAAGCTTGCATTGCTGCTGCCACGCTGTACCTGTTCTAGGTAAAGGAAGCTTGCACTGCTGCCAGGCTGTACCTGTTCTAGGTGAAGGAAGCTTGCGCTGCTGCCAGGCTGTACCTGTTCTAGGTGAAGGAAGCTTGTACTGCTGCCAGGCTGTACCTGTTCTAGGTGAGGGAAGCTTGCACTGCTGCCAGGCTGTACCTGTTCTAGGTGAAGGAAGCTTGTCCTGCTGCCAGGCTGTACCTGTTCTAGGTGAAGGAAGCTTGCGCTGCTGCCACGCTGTACCTGTTCTAGGTAAAGGAAGCTCGCGCTGCTGCCAGGCTGTACCTGTTCTCGGTAAAGGAAGCTTGCACTGCTGCCAGGCTGTACCTGTTCTAGGTGAGGGAAGCTTGCACTGCTGCCAGGCTGTACCTGTACTAGGTAAAGGAAGCTTGCGCTTCTGCAAAGCTGTACCTGTTCTAGGTAAAGGAAGCTTGCGCTGCTACCAGGCTGTACCTGTACTAGGTAAAGGAATCTTGTACTGCTGCCACGCTGTACCTGTACTAGGTGAAGGAAGCTTGTACTGCTGCCAGGCTGTACCTGTTCTAGGTGAAGGAAGCTTGCACTGCTGCCAGGCAGTACCTGTTCCAGGTGAAGGAAGCTTGCATTGCTGCCACGCTGTACCTGTTCTAGGTAAAGGAAGCTCGCGCTGCTGCCAGGCTGTACCTGTTCTAGGTAAAGGAAGCTCGCGCTGCTGCCAGGCTGTACCTGTTCTAGGTAAAGGAAGCTCGCGCTGCTGCCAGGCTGTACCTGTTCTAGGTGAAGGAAGCTTGCGCTGCTGCCACGCTGTACCTGTTCTAGGTAAAGGAAGCTTGCGCTGCTGCCAGGCTGTACCTGTTCTAGGTGAAGGAAGCTCGCGCTGCTGCCAGGCTGTACCTGTTCTCGATAAAGGAAGCTTGCGCTGCTGCCGGGCTGTAATTGTTCAAGGTGAAGGAAGCCTGCACTGCTGCTGCCAGGCTGTACCTGTACTAGGTAAATGAAGCTTGCACTGCTGCCAGGCTGTACCTGTACTAGGTAAAGGAAGCTTGCACTGCTGCCAGGCTGTACCTGTTCTAGGTAAAGGAAGCTTGCACTTCTGCCAGGCTGTACCTGTACTAGGTGAAGGAAGTTTGCACTGCTGCCAGCTGTACCTGTTCAAGGTGAAGGAAGCTTGTACTGCTGCCAGGCTGTACCTGTACTAGGTGAAGGAAGCTTGCACTTCTGCCAGGCTGTACCTGTTCCAGGTGAAGGAAGCTTGTACTGCTGCCAGGCTGTACCTGTACTAGGTAAAGGAAGCTTGCACTGCTGTCAGGCTGTACCTGTTCTAGGTAAAGGAAGTTTGCGCTGCTGCCAGGCCGTACCTGTTCTAGGTAAAGGAAGCTTGTACTGCTGCCAGCTGTACCTGTACTTGGTAAAGGAAGCTTGCACTGCTGCCAGGCTCTACCTGTACTAGGTAAAGGAAGCTCGCACTGCTGCCAGCTGTACCTGTACTTGGTAAAGGAAGCTTGCACTGCTGCCAGGCTCTACCTGTACTAGGTAAAGGAAGCTTGTACTGCTGCCAGCTGTACCTGTACTAGGTAAAGGAAGCTTGTACTGCTGCCAGGCTGTACCTGTTCTAGGTGAGGGAAGCTTGCACAGCTGCCAGCCCGTACCTGTACTAGGTAAAGGAAGCTTGTACTGCTGCCAGGCTGTACCTGTTCTAGGTGAAGGAAGCTTGTACTGCTGCCAGGCTGTACCTGTTCTAGGTGAGGGAAGCTTGCACTGCTGCCAGGCTGTGCCTGTTCTAGGTGAAGGAAGCTTGTACTGCTGCCAGGCTGTACCTGTTCTAGGTGAAGGAAGCTTGCACTGCTGCCAGGCTGTACCTGTTCTAGGTGAAGGAAGCTTGTACTGCTGCCAGGCTGTACCTGTTCTAGGTGAGGGAAGCTTGCACTGCTGCCAGGCTGTGCCTGTTCTAGGTGAAGGAATCTTGTACTGCTGCCAGGCTGTACCTGTACTAGGTAAAGGAAGCTTGCACTGCTGCTAGGCTGTACCTGTTCTAGGTGAGGGAAGCTTGCACTGCTGCCAGGCAGTACCTGTTCCAGGTGAAGGAAGCTTGCACTGCTGCTGCCAGGTTGTACGTGTCTGCAGGGCACAGCGGCTTAGCATTTCCTGTTAAGAAAGACACTATATTTCTGAAAACAATATCTAACCTTAACAAATAAAAACAAGGAAAATGGGTTTGAAGCTCTGTTTGGTGCTGTTTCTGGCCTCGGCCTCTGACCCCGGATTACAGGGATTATGGGTAGGGTGACCCGGCGTCCCGGATTTGCGGGACATTCCCGGTTTCCCTCCAGCTGTCCTGGGACATTTCAGGAAATTAGGCTCATGTCCCGGTTTTTAGCGAGGGTCGGCTGAAAATGATAGGGCTCTTTTTATGTTTTGCACAGCGGGGATAGTGAGCAGCTGTTATAAGAAAGCAATTTAAGGAACAGGCCTGCCACTGGCTGCAAACCCGACATTTTCCATATGTTCTTTCTGCCTTTTCTGCAATTCTCAGCTGAGGAGCTGGGCTTCTGTGCGCTGGGATGAATAAAAGTGCAGGCCTTCGTCTACTTTTGGAAATGTCCCAGTTTTGGCTTTACAATTCTGGTCACCCTACTTATGAGGGTAAAAGTGTCAGAGCCGGTGTGTGTGTGTGGGGGGGGGGGGGGTCATGGCATCTGTTGGTGTCTATGGGGGCCCTTGACCTCACTGACCCGGAGGCCTCGGGGCCCCCCATCATCGCCCCCTCATGGGGTCCGGCCAGCACCGGCCGGGGCGCACCTTAAAGAAACACTATCACGCCCCTCCTGTTAGGGTGTAATGAGGCGGGGGGGGGGGGGGGGGGCGCAGGCTGCTCAGCGCCTCACACAGGTGACCCCTCCTCTAGGCGCAGCTCTGGGGCGCGGAGACGCAGCGGCGCGTCCACTGCAGGCCGGGGGCGTCCTTGGCACAAACCCTGGCATCCATCAGTCAAGCAGCCATGGCGTGGGGCACAGATCCACATGCCCAAAACAGGCCCGGCACGTGGGGCCCTTGACCCCCCCCCCCCCCACACACACACACACCCTCTGCAGCGCCCGTGCCCTAGCCCCGGTGCCCAGCTCTGCCCCCCAGCCGTGGCACCGGTCCCAGAGGCTCCCAGTCTCACCTGCGCGTCCAGGTGTGCTGCTGCCGTCCAGGTGTGCTGCTGCCCTCCAGGTGTGCTGCCGCCCTCACCTGCCGTGGACCAGCCTCTGAGCCCGGACTCTGCCCCCCGGCGGTGCCACCCCGGCGGACTTTGCCCTGGCACACCTCACCTCCAGTGACTCACCTGCAGCACCCCTGGGGCGAGGAGGGGGGCAGGGGAGGGAAGGGGCAGAGGAACCACAGCATGCTACTTACCTGGGCAGAGGAACCACAGCATGCTACTTACCTGGGCAGAGGAACCACAGCATGCTACTTACCTGGGCAGGGGAACCACAGCATGCTACTTACCTGGACAACAGTGCCACAGGAACCTACTTACCTGGGCATTGGGGCCACAACATGCTACTTACCTGGGCAGAGGAACCACAGCATGCTACTTACCTGGGCAGAGGAACCACAGCATGCTACTTACCTGGGCAGGGGAACCACTGCATGCTACTTACCTGGGCAGGGGGAACCACTGCATGCTACTTACCTGGGCAGAGGAACCACAGCATGCTACTTACCTGGGCAGAGGAACCACAGCATGCTACTTACCTGGGCAGAGGAACCACAGCATGCTACTTACCTGGGCAGAGGAACCACAGCATGCTACTTACCTGGGCAGAGGAACCACAGCATGCTACTTACCTGGGCAGAGGAACCACAGCATGCTACTTACCTGGGCAGGGGAACCACTGCATGCTACTTACCTGGGCAGGGGAACCACTGCATGCTACTTACCTGGGCAGGGGAACCACAGCATGCTACTTACCTGGGCAGGGGAACCACTGCATGCTACTTACCTGGGCAGAGGAACCACAGCATGCTACTTACCTGGGCAGGGGAACCACTGCATGCTATTTACCTGGGCATTGGGGCCACAACATGCTACTTACCTGAGGTGTAGAGCCACAACATGCTACTTACCTGGGAAGAGGGGCTAGGGCAAGCTACTTACCTGGGCAGAGGAACCACAGCATGCTACTTACCTGGGCAGAGGAACCACAGCATGCTACTTACCTGAGGAGTAGAGCCACAACATGCGACTTACCTGGGCAGAGGAACCACAGCAAGCTACTTATCTGGGCAGCCGGGCTACATTGTGCTACTTACCTGAGCAGCAGAATCACTGCACGCGTCTTACCTCACCCAAGTCTAAGCCGCCACCGCCTCAAGCTTCCGTACCCTGAAGATGCAGAGGAAGATTTTCAAATGACTCCCAATCCACCCCAGGGGAAACCGTCATGAACCCTGGTCAAAAGCAGGCTGGACTACGGGAACACACTCTATGCCGGAATCAGCAAAAAACTCACCACAGGCTGCAGACCAATCAGAACTCGGCGGCCGGAATCACTCTCAACCTCCCATGCAGCCCTCACAGCGCACCACACCTGAAGGAGCCCCATTGGCTGCCTGTTCACAAACTAGCACAATTCGAACTCCTCGCCCACACTTTCAAGGCGCTACATAACACTGACCAGGCACACCTCAACAACCGTATCTGCTTTCACAAACCAACCAGACACCTCCGCTCGTCCGGACTGATGCTCGCACGTATCCTGAGCATACGATAAACCCTGGCGGTCGAGGCTTCTCCTACATCGCTCCGAAAGCGTAGAACAATCGGCTGCTACAGATGAGAGCCCTCTCACTCCTTAACCCCTTCGCTGTGGGGTGTTTTCCACCCACTGTGCTGGGGGGAGGCGGCCGCGCGTGGCGCCGCTGTGCTGGTGATGAGCTCAGCGGAGCTGCCCTCATGACGAGATGAGCTCGTCACAGCCACACCCGTTTTCGAACGTTCAGCACAGCGGGGAAATTATCCCCACGTGCGTACGTTCCAACGGCTGTGACGAGCTCAGCTCGTCATGAGGGCAGCTCAACCGTCCCTCATGACGAGCTGAGCTCGTCACTAGCACACAAGGGGTTAAATTCCACAAGAAGCTGAAACCCTGGCTTTTCGAGTGATCCATAGGCCCTAGATGTGCCTATACTCATACGTACTGTGCGCCAGGATACTCTCCCGAGTGATAGCGCGCTCTACAAATCAGCATATCATAACAGGATAAAAGAGGGGCGGGCTTGGCTGGCCAAGATGGCGGATGCGCTCTAGCGAGTTTTCACCGCATGCCCCATAAATCCGTTAAAAAGACCCCCCGGCAACCTGTTTACAGCTGTGGCACACTGGGTGTGCTGAAATCTGCCCTGGACTCTCCTTGCGGCACAAGACGCGGTACGGGGCCCACTAGAGTAATGTGTAACCCGTCCAGACTTGAGGGCAGAACCCCTGTGCGGAGGGGATTGAGCGGCCGAGTTGGGAGCTGCTTGGACAGCCTGCGAGGGACCTCAAGGACTGCGACTCCTGCTTCCGGGATCGCCCTTCGCCCTGTATGGCTATCGAGGGCTAGTGAAGGCGCACCCTGTCCTTGAGCGATCGGCTGGATACTGCCCGAACCTGGCTGTCCTCCACTGCCCAAGAGACCCAGAAAGCAGCATTCCAACTCTTCAGCACCCCGGCGGGAGGCTGCCTCCGCTGGTGTGCCCCGAGAGGACTGTGACAGTGCTGGACCCAAGAAGGGTCTCGGCCTGCCCCGAGGACTGTGCTAATGTCACGTGGCCTGTAATGCCCACGCGACTATCCTCCTGGGAGGCTCACCCCATACGCGGTGCAGCACATGAGACCCATGTGACTTTCCTCCAGTGTGGCTGCCCCATTTGCAGGTGATGAGGATTATGGACAGCAGCAGCGGCCGCGACACGGTAGGGAGGGACATTGCCCTGCATCCTTTGACTGCCTGGTACAATAGGTAAGTTGCTGGGTGAGACTGTGGCCTCCCACCCCCTCCTCGACCCGGTGCTGGCTGTGAAGGGACCCTGACCGCAAGACACATGCTCTGGGCCTTGAGGAGCTACAATAAACCACAACAAAGGCAGCAGCCTGTACCATTCTGCGATTCAAGTGTATAAACACACCATGGAATGAACACCCTCAACTGCCGGCTGCTGCTGGAATGCTCTGCCCTGGGCTTGTTTACAGCAAACGATTGCAGGGGACTTTGAAGCCTCGCCTTTATTAACCACTCACCTGTTGTCCTCTTACCATCTTCATACCTACAGACTGCTGCGGGCTGCGGGTGCTGTGGTGCCTGGAAGGAGGGCCCGGGCACACACAAGTGGGCCCTGACCACATTCTGGGTGTGACATTCTCCGAGTGCATGCAACATGGGAAAGGATAAAGTTGCTAAACCGACGCAAAGCAACAACATTGACAACTACGCCCATTCAGTTACATCAGCAGGGAATACGAGTGAAGTGCACACAAAACTTACTGAACAGCCTCCTGTGAATGCCCAAGTAAGAGAACCCACATTGTCCGACCTAATGGAGGCCATCCAGGGTATACAAACAGAATTGGACACCAAAATAGACTCAGTGGTCATCAACGTCAATCTACTTCGGGCAGATCTTCAAGGTGGCGTGGACCACGTAACCACTGCAGAGGGTAACGTGGTCCAGAGACAGTATCCTACCTCCAAAAGTTAATCATCCGGCATGAAGATCAAGTTGATGATGACGAGGGCAGATCTTGGAGAAACAACCTGCACTTCATAGGATTCCCTGAAAAGGCAGAGGGAAAATCTGCGAAACTACTCCTTGAGGAATAGCTTAGTAAGATATTGCATCAACAACAGTTGTCAAAGTTTTTTTACGGACACACAGAGTGGTGGCTCAGCCTCCGAGCTGAGGTGTACTGCCAAGAGCGCTTATCGCCATGCTATTTACTTATAGAGACAGGGATGCAATATTACAACAGGTGCGAGAGAAGAGGCTGCCGAACTTTGAAGGTCACCCAATTTTCCCAGACTACAACCTAAAGGTCAAGGAACAGCGACTAACATTTTTGGCAGTTAAAAAAAGGCTCAGAGACCTCAACTTGCGGTACCGTCTGATGTTCCCTGCACAGCTCCAGGTGTTCCACAGGGCAAAGGTGCATTTCTTCTTCACAGCATCTGATGCCTCGGAGTTGGTGGAGACATTGCTGGAGACTCATTCCCAGAATTTGGTGAAAACTGGAACTCTGACCCCGACGGCGAAGTGAAATTCATGGCGACAGCGGACGCAGACCGTGAGACGCACACGGACTGGTTCCTAAAGCGGGGCACGGAGGCATAGTGGTGTGCTCTGATGGAAGGCTGCGAGATACTGAGGCCATGCCAGCAACGCAAAAGCTTCATTTGGACAGACGAAGTGGCACAGAATACTGCACAGATCGCAACAAAGGCCTCTCAGGACTCTTCTCCTGTATCCTGTGCAGTGAGTATGAAGGAGGTGTGACACCAGATAACGGCCCTGACGAGACCCCCCGTGGGGACCCCCCTAGTGAACAGTGTCATAGAACTCCTTCTCATTGAGTTTATCCAGCACACTTTTTAGACAAAAGCTGCAGGGGGGCGTTAGATCATTCTTATGCATGCTGTTCTTCCAATATCACTCAAAGGGGGCTGCAAATGTTTAAAGTCGTGAATGCCTCATTTTATTCTTCTCAACAGAATGGGACAAGGTGCGCAGCTTCAACATTAGGCCCGGGGGGGTTGTGGGTAGATTTCCCCCCCTGCACCTGTCATGAACCACAGATCCCCAGCAGAGCATATTAGTTATTTCTTCTTTCGATTTTTATTTTTATTTGATCATAAGCAAGATGTTGGGTTTGGGTGGGGGACCTGCAGGCTCTATTGCTACGTGTTGTATTGTGGGATGGGTGAGCGGTATTACCCATGGGGCTGGGGGGCGAGGGACGGCGAAGTTCTGGATTTGTTCCCTTTTACTGGGGTATTGTCGGACTTGGCCCTTTTTGCAGGGTCATCCCTGAACTTTTTGCCTTCCTTCTGTATTTTCTTCAACCTGTTTTTGTTGGTTTTATGACTCTGGGCACTTTACCACTGCTGATCAGTGCTAAAGTGCATATGCTCTCCCTATGGTAAATTTATGTATGGATTAGTGACTCCATGATTGGCTGGTTTGGTTTACTATCAGACCCCAGTACAGTGCACCAGGAGTGCCAGGGCTTGTAAATACAAATGCTGCTAGTGGGCCTGCAGCGCTGGTTGTGCCACCCACAGAAGCAGCCTTAAAATGTGTCTAGGGTCTGCCATTGCAGAGCCTGCGTGCAGTCTGGTACTGTCATGCTGGCTGGGCAAGTGCACCCACTTGCCAGCCCCTAAACCTTCCCTTTTCTTCATATCAGACACCCCTATGGTAGGCCCAAGGGCAGGGTGCATTGTAAGTGTAAGGTAGGACATGCTCTGATGTGTGTGGCATGTCCTAATAGTGAATTACAGCCATTTAAATTTTTCACTATTGCCGGGGGATCACAGTGGAAGACACTATGCACACATTCTCACTCTACGCCGATGATGTCCTGATATATTTGCGGGATCCAGCTGGAGCGATGCCGGTATTGTTGACGGCACTGTTGGGTTCATAGGGGCGTCTGGCATCCCAGTGAATGCCCAGAACTCACAGATATTGCTGCTTGTGGATCTGGAGGTGGTGAACCCCGAGTTGCTCCAGGAGCTTGTCCTGCAGTGAAGTCAAGAGGGCACCCACTACCTGGGGATCAGGATAACCACTGAGAAACAACGATTCCTGGACATAAACTTTGGTAGGGTGGTCACCGGGCTGCATGCCTCGGTCCAGTTCTGGAGCGATCCCTCCTTAACACTGATCGGAAAAACGGCCATTGTAAAAATGGTGGTGCTGCCTTTACACCTTGCAGGGTGTGCGCTTTAGGAGATCCGTCGACGATACTTTAGGGAACTGGATAGTATCATCATAGATCTTTTATGGTCCACGGAAGGGCATAGGACTCCCCATGTTAAAGCAAACCTGGGACCGGGGGGCGTTGAGCTCCCTAACCTGGAGCGGTATTATATGGCAGCCCATCTCCAGCGCGTGGTCCACTGGTTCGACGAGGAGGACAACTGGGAGCCGAGGTTGTTGGGTGACCCAGGTGGAAGCTAAAAACGTCCGGAGCTCCTCATGTGTAGGCATGGATCCCGAAGACGTATCGATTTCTGTTTCGACAGGTTTTACGAATCTGGGAACGGGTAGCCACAAAGGTCCCACGCAGGGCCCCTTATGCACAGGATTTGGCGATCGAGATGCTTAAACCATTTGCGGACACAGAAAACATCATGTTGATGTGGAAGGGAAAAGAGAGGGGATGGGATGTGTTGGGTGACGTATACCTGGGGCGATAGTTTATTACCCGAGACGACGAGATTGATTAATTTGCACTATGCACTGGTCAATACCTACAATATATTGTCTACAGCCCACGAGATCTGGCCCTGTTTCGTTGATGAACCCATTGACCTTCACCAACCCTCACAAACACTGAACAGGCTATTAGATAAGACCAGGGGTCGGAGACTTATAGGGCCCCTGTATAGCACAATGTGAGAAGATTCCCTGGTAATAACCCCAAAGGCGCAAAATGGATGGGCAGAAGGGTTGGGAGATGAATTGACACCACGTGACTGGAGTAAGATACATGAGGGGACACACACGTGATTTCAAATGCACACTTTAAACTCACACAGTATAACTTTGTGCACCAATTGTGCCTCACCCCCAAGACCCTGCCTGCCACCGACGCTTCGCGATCGGACAGGTGCCCGCGCTGAGGAGCACCAGACACCAACTTCTTATATATTGTATGGATCTGTACAGATATAACACCCTTCTCGATGGATGTGCTGCAGAATAAAACAAGCATTGAAAATGCAATAGGTCTCGCCTTTGATTACGTTAAAGCCCTTTGTTGGTATTGTATAGCAAAGCAAATGGCTTTAACTTAATCAAAGGTGAGACCTATTGCATTTTCAATGCTTGTTCTGAACTGCAATTCCTCTTATGAAAATGCGAAATAGTCTCCAGTTGAATTCCTTTTCTGGTTGATGGAGTGAAAGCGAGCAGCTTTGCAGCAGCGACTAGATCTTGTGGCCAGAGCGATCGGTTTTGCTTGTAAGCATAAACAAGTCGGAGTATGTGCATCTTCACTCCGTTGTGATTTTCAGTTTTGGAAAGGAAAGACTCATTACGCCTCCAAGGCAATACATATTTTTGAGTTCCTGAGCAACTGGGTGGGGCTGAAGACGACTGGTGCAGGGTCTGTCTGGTTAGTGGGGGCTGCCCAATTGGAATGTGGTGACGTCATTGTGACGGAAGCTGAGTACCTGGGTCCCATGGCAGCCTCTCCCTGCGTACAGAGGATTAAAGATGGCATCTACCATACTGCAGAATGATCTGATGCTTTATGCTGTGCTGAAGGAATATAAAATCGATATTATATAATATTGTCGTAATGTATCCCATATATCAATACTACTTTAATAGAAACCCCTTGTAAATACGCTGGGCCTATGCACATCCTAAGAATCGGGCCTGAACTGAACAAACACCATCTTGGTTTCATTTCCCGGGGCCTCTTTCTTTAATTAGGAAAACACGTGACATACAGATGAGAGGAGAGCCTGAAAGGTCGGCCTGGGCTATGAACAGACCATTGATTCTAACTTAGGAAACTCAAGGTCGCATCTGCCTTTCTTGTAGGATGAGCACATTCTTGCAGGCGCCATGCCTGTACTCCCATGCACCAGAATGAAAGGGAGGCACCTTTACTGACCTACCCCCGGAATAACTTTAGCTGAGTTTCGAATCAATCAGTTGTGCCTTATATGGGTTTTCCTGCTGGCCTCACGAGAAGTGGTACTTTTCCATGTACGGGTTTCCATGAGGTATGCTGAAAGTATATATGCACTGTTTTGAATGTAATCCAGCAGTCTCCTCTGCACACCTTTGAGAGCTGGGGTGAGAGGGAGGCTCCCCTATATAGGGCGCTTTTGCAAAATAAACGATTGAACCTTCTCCATTGCCGGCTGACTTATTCTTGGTAAATAAGGTAATGGGCTATTGGTAAGTATAGCTCTATGGTATAATTTTTGGTACTTCAGTTGGCGACTCCGCCGGGACTCCGCGATAGGGTTGTCCCCTCCTGTAAGCAGGAGAAGAGGGACGGGGAGGGGTTCTGGTCGAGGGGGTGGACTGAAAAAGGATCCTGATTGAGAAACCAGTTTGTGGTAGAAAAGGAAAATTCCACTCTTCGGCCCAGTGACCTTCCCAGCTGCTAAATAACCCTTCGCCGGAGTCCTTCGGGCTTAACCCGGGAACAGCTGACCGTGTTGGTCTATAAAAGAAGTCAGCAGTGGAGAACGCACAATCAGACCTGAGTGCACCAGGTGAGTGAATTGTATTGTAAGTCCTTTGTGGATTTTGGAACGAGCACTTTTGAGAAGTGGCTCAGAAGAACAGTTAACTGAGTATGGAATGTAGTGGTTAGTGAACCACAGGGAATCTGGGGGTCTGACGTGGCAGAGGTGTGACTGCACGGGCAGATGCTCCACAGACTTGTTTGGTGATTAGTTGAGACAACATCGGACGCCTTAGTGTTGCACGGGGGGTGCTCACTCGGCCGAATCCTCTTCGGAAAGACCCGCAGGAGCAACTGGGTAAGCGCGGGGTCTGGGGTTGCGCCCATAACGCCCGGCCCAACCAGCACAGGACTGCGGGATAGTCTGTAAGAGGGTTCGTGGTGCGCCTGTCTGACGATCCCAGGGCAGTCTTTGGACTGTCTCTTTTGTGAATTCTTTTAGTGGTCTGGAATCCAGGATGATCGATTCCCCGAACAGGAGTCGACGGGCTCTGTTCGAGTATGAGACATGTCGTATGGAATTGTGAATTCATGACCGGAGTTTTATCGATCGAAACTTATGCACATTAAGTATGTTACATGAATAGAATCGTTTTGAGTTGAACGATGAAAGAGTGTGTGGTGAGTGGACGTGTCCATGAGTGCGACTTCAGTCGGAATGGTATGATTTGTTGAATTCATAAAAATGTCGTGTTTCAGTAAATTGTGCTTTGGATGCTGCCACCAGTGAAGTGGACGGCTGGAAGAAAGACAGCCTGCTCCTCCGGAGGGCAGTCCTAGTTTTGACATGTATATTAAACACGGTATTTCTCCCATTTTGTTTAATACACTGTGGAATAAATACACTAAAGACAATGAAGAATTACAATGGCCTTTAACAGGGTCTTTTGATGAAAGAAAAATTAATTATCTACAGAATAAATTGTTTTTAAGGAGGAGCCGTCAGACTATGTTTGACTCCTTGACCTTATGGTTAAAGGAGGCAAAGCGACGGCGAATACGAGAAGAAAAATTGGGAAAGATTAAAGCAGAACAGACTGTAACCCAAAAAGAGGCAGCGTATGAGAAGGAAAAAGTAGAGAAGAATATTGAGCAATTGGATAGACAGTTTCGATTACAAACAGATAAATGTTACATGACCCGAACCGAGGCAGAGGACGAAATAGAGGAACTATTAGAGGCTCGCCCTCCGCCTCCATATGCCCCCCAGGGTTTGTACCCGGCGGTCCCAGTTGACCAGACAGGAAGGGCGGGAGCAGCGGCGCCTACAGTTGCTACTGCCCCGGTGGCCGTGCACCCGCCTGCTCCGTTGCCCGCTCCTCCTACCCTTCGTTCAACTACCTCAGATTTGATTACTTTATTACCTGGGTCAGTTGTCGCCTCTCCCTTGTCCACAGTACTTTTGACACCCCCAGCTAGAGGAACGATGGTCACCCCTATGGGGATGACCGCTGCCTCCTCAGATGTCACTCCACAACGCCCTATGGAAGGAATGGAAGGTCGACGAGTTTTTACTCGATCGTCCTTAGGAAATGAAGAAAGACGGGCTATAGTGATTCAGGCATCCCAATGGATGCGGAATCCGATTAATACCCTGGAGGACATTTGGAGTACTATGAAAGATTTTGAACCAGTTACACAACAACTAGCATTTGAAGATATGGCAATTAGACTGATTTTCTTATGGGAGCAATGTTTTCAGGAAGCACTGCCCCCCCAGGTATTGTGTGATATCAAAGATCGAGCTTTTAAGTTTGAATTACAGGTTGAAGAAGTATTTCAAAATGTTGAAACATTGATACAATATCGAGATCGAATGAATAGGAGATGCCCGGATGTGGGGGCACAGTACCCTATGAGAGAAGTGCACCCTCTTTTTCATCCAGAGATTCCCGAAGTGTTAGATGGAGGGGGCCAAATAACCAGAGCACGTGTAGAGGCACAGTTTCAAGAGCAGTGGGTCTATACCCCTTGGAAGCGAAGCAAGGTTCTTACTTTAAAAGCCCAACTTCCTGACCCGCGGAAAAACCCCACGCTTATTATAAAGACCTGACAGAAGCCGCGGATTCAGCTGTTATGACTTTAGCTGACATCAAGTTATTTTTCGGTCTTTTGATCCCAGTAGATATATGGAAACAGGTGCATGATTCAGATCATGCTGCCGAACTGGGTGGGACCTGGGACCAAATAAGGACATGGGACAAAGATCGAAAACCGGGCGACAAGCCTAAAGACGAGATTTTAGCTATACCCGCTCGAATTATTACTTATATGCAAACCCTTATTCCTCCACGAAAGGTGGAATGGGATAAGGTAACAGCCTGCAACCAAAAGAAGGATGGAAATGTCTCTGATTTCTTTACTCGGTTTGAAAAAGTGTTTATCGACTTCAGTGGACAAGATTTGTCCACAGAAGGTGGCATACGGCTATTTGTAAACAGATTTGTCACTAATTTGTTACCAGAAATAAAGACGCGTTTACAGGCTGCCGAAAGTACTTGGACCACTTCAATCCCTTCAGTTATTCTTAGTATGGCCCAGTATTATGAACATCGAGAAAATGCAAGCAAGGATAAGTCGAATAAAAAGGTTAAGGAGTTGAAAACCCGAGTACTGCTACAGCAAGTCAGCAGAGGGCAAAATGGTAGAAGGGGGGAAGGGGCCCTTTCCCTAGAGGAGCAATGATGAGAGGAGGAGGAGGTCAGGGTCATCCTGTAAGGATTAACCAGTGTTCCAATTGTAGACAGGAGGGACACTGGCGAGCCCAGTGTCCATTATTAAATGGACGGGGTGGTTTTAGTCGAGGACGGGGAAGAGGAGGTACTGATCGGAATAGTATGAGACGTGGTGACAGGTCCGGCGATGAGCCAGGAAAGAACTATTTTGATGATTTTCAAGGAAGGCAATACTATAATGAGGATTATCGGGAAGACGGCTATGATGGACACAATTATGCATGAGACAGCCACGGACAGAGCAGGGACCATATATCAGTACCAGTTGACCAGCAGGGGCCTTATGTACAGGGGCAATTGATGGGGACATCTGAGAAGTTTTTGGTGGATACTGGAGCAATGAATAGTTCTGTTGCTCATACACTGGTCCCAAGGGCTGCTCTGTCTGGGCAAAATAACTTATCGGTGGGATTTTCAGGAATTCCCGTGGTAAGCCCCGTTTCAAAGCCACTACCCTTTACTATTGACCCTGTTACTGTGGACTCACCATTCTTGCTTACTTCTAGTTGTGGCGAAAATTTGTTAGGATTGGATATACTAAAGAAATTGCATGCTCGTATTTATTGTTCTCCTGATGGTGTGTATCAAACATTGCAGCCTCCTATTGAACGTATGTCACAATGTTTAGTGAAAGATGCACCTCTCCCTCCTGAGTTTTCAGATATACCCCAGACTCTTTGGGCAAAGGGAGACACGGATGTCGGATTGTTGAGAATACCCCCTGTATCTATAACTTTAAAACCAAATGTGTATCTACCACGTATTCCTCAATATCGAATTTCGCCCGAAGGTGAGCAGGCTTTATTACATGTCATCCGTGATTTAATTAAGAAAGGAGTGGTAGAAGAAACGGCTGCAAACATCTGTAACAGCCCCATTTTACCGATTTTGAAAAAGGCCCCTCTAGATGGTGACCCTGATTATAAAAATACTTATCGCTTTGTGATTGACCTTAGAGAGGTTAATAAAATAGTGATTCCTCAATACCCTGTGGTCCCGGATATCACTGCCATTTTGACTATGATTCCCCCTACTGCACAGTATTTCTCAGTGATAGATTTGAAGAATGCTTTCTTTAGTATCCCGATCCATCCTGACAGCCGTCATATCTACGGATTCTCATTATCTGGCCGAAGTTTCAGATTCTGCCGCGCACCTCAAGGCTATACTGAGAATCCTAGTATTTACAGCCAAGCTCTAAAAGCAGTGTTAGATGAGTTAGTCCTCCCTCCTGGTAATGTTCTTGTCAAATATGTGGATGACATTCTGGTGGCATCTGATACAGCAGCCGGTTGTAAAGAGGCCACTGTTAAACTGTTGCACCATTTGGCAGCTAATGGTAATAAAGTGTCCTTGTCCAAATTTCAGTATTGTCGACAGGAAGTGACCTATCTTGGTCATTTACTGTTGAAAGCGGGGAGAAGACTAACTCCTGAACGGATAACTGTTATCACTAACATGTCTGTTCTCCGTACTCAGCGTGATGTTCGTGCTTTTCTAGGCATAACCTCTTACTGTCGCCAATGGATTCCTAATTTTTCTCTTCTGGCTAAACCTTTGTTGCATTTGGTTACCAAAGATGTGCATGAACCCTTGCCCTGGAAGGATGAATGTCAGGATGCTTTTAATTCATTAAAATCATCTCTTTGCTCTGCACCCGTTTTGGGTACTCCGGACTACCGAAAACCTTTTGTACTTTACCTGCATGAGGTGGACGGTTGTTCTCTTTCAGTGTTAACCCAGGATTTTGGCGGAAAGCAACAACCGTGTGCATATTTTTCGGCAGTATTGGATAATGTTGCCAGGACCCTTCCTAGCTGTTTGAGGGCCGCTGCTGTGCGGCTGTGGCAGTGGCCATTCGACAATCGGAGGGGATTGTTTTAAATACTGATCTCACAGTGATGGTACCGCACACTGTGGACATATTATTGAACCGAATAAATACTCAGCACCTCACGAGTGCACGATTGACTGGTTATGAATTAACTCTATTTGCACCCCACATTAAAATTAAAAGATGTGCCACTCTGAATCCAGCCACGTTACTACCCCTCCCTTCGAGTGAACAAAAGGACGATGTCCATGATTGTATATTTCGGACTGAAGAAGAAACGAAGGGACATGTAGACCTCACTGACTCTCCTTTATCTGACCCACAAGGGGAGTTGTATGTGGATGGCTCTTGTTTCAAGTTACCAGATGGCACGACAACAGCTGCTTATGCTATAACCACCCTTAGAACAGTGGTAAAGACCGCTCGGGTTTCTCAACATTCAGCGCAAGCAGCTGAACTAATAGCATTATTAAGAACATGTGAATTGAGCAAAGGTTTAAGAGTAAACATTTTTACAGACAGCCAGTACGCCTTTGGCGTGGCCCATAGTTTCGGGCGGCTGTGGAGGGAACGAGGATTTCTTACCTCCCATGGTCAAAGAATCATTGACACTACAGGAGAGGGAAATGCCTTTGCCGATCAAGTAGCGAAAGAAACAGCACAAACTAAAACGTCCACAATGTTCCCCAGTGTAGCAACCCGATGGGTGGCGGAGACTACAATATTTGATAATACTATTGAAAGTGTTAGAGAATTGCAGAAAGAAGCCACCCCTGATGAATTATTAAAATGGGAGCAGGAAATAGGGCGGTTAGACAAAAATGATTGCTGGATTGACTTGACTGACAGACAGAGATGGCTATTGCCTAATGACCTGGTGTACGCAGTAGTAGTGATGGCCCATGGCACTGCCCACATTGGAGCAAAAGGTATTTGTGCATTATTGGACCCAGTATGGAATAACCTGAATATGTCCAAGACTGCTGCTCATGTGGTTAAATACTGCATGGTCTGTTTACAGCATAATCCCGGTGGGAGAGAGACAGTTCTTAGTGGATGATTATATTCAATTTGATCGAGTAAACAATCTTAAGTATGTATTCGTGGTGGTCTGTGCGTTTAGCAAATGGGTTGAAGCATACCCCACCAAGGATAATACTGCCTTAGCCACTGCGAAAGCCCTGATTAAGGAGTTTCTGCCTCAATTTGGTTTGCCCCGAATTATATGGACAGACAATGGGGTACATTTCAATGCAGAACTCGTTAAATATATTTGTAAAGGGTTGCAAATAAAACAGAAATTTCATGCAGCGCGACACCCGCAAGCTGCAGGACTGGTCGAGAAATATAATGGCATATTGAATTTAAAGATGACAAAGATACAGGAGAGTACGGGTTTGAGTTGGCCTGATGCGCTGCCCCTAGCATTAATGTCAATAAGAGTAACCCCCCATTCTTGGGCTGGGCTGTCACCTTATGAAGTCGTTTTTGGGCGGCCAGCCAATGTGTGGGGTGTCCCAAGGCCTAGATCTTTCCGTGATCTTGATTATCCTATGATGACAGATTATCTGTACGCTTTAACTAAAGATCTGCGTTCCATTCATCAACAGGTGTCAGCAGTACTGCAGCCGCTGCCGGAGGGTCCCGGACATCGTTTGGAACCAGGACAATGGGTCCTTGTGCGAAATTACCAACGGAAATCGAGTCTAGAACCGAGGTGGGGCCGCCCTTACCAGATCCTTTTGGCCACCCGAACAGCAGTGAAAGTAGATGGGAAAAAGCACTGGATACACGTTTCGCATTTAAAGAAACTCCCCCTACCGCTTCTTTCTGATCAGCAGAACCGAGGCGGGGTTCTGACAGAAGAGGTAGAACGAAGGTTGAGCTTTGTGCCTTTCTCGGATGCCATTGAAATTGGGCAAGAGGAAGGATTGTTGATGTCGCAAGGAGACAAATCAGCCTCAGTTTCTGAAACTCGTGGTAAGGCTGATCCCCCTGAGGCTTCTGAAAAACGTGTTGCACCAAATGTCCCTGCTGCTGTGTTGTTCCATGACCAAGAGCAACCTGGCCATCTTCGATACAATTTACGGCCCCGAAAACAACGCGGTACCCCAGTTTTGGATTGTAGGAGACAGGGAAAGACTTGAGTTGTAGGGTCGTAGAAAGTTTTTTTCTGGGGTATTGAGGAAGACACTGGACTGAACCCGTTGAGAGCTTGGAACTGACACATTGCTCTGTTCAAAAAGAAAGACTGTGTTACATAAAGGGCCTAAATTGCAACGGTGAAATTACAGTGAAGATTGTTTCTGTGGATGAATGATAAGAGCCTGCCTGTGAGGCTCTAGACGGACACAGGGAGAAGAAACCCTCTGGCAGTTGGCTTGCACCCTTTTCCCGAGTTTAGTTTGGACTTTTAGTTAGAATGTATCCCTTTGCCCGATTTGCCCTTGAAGACAAGAGACCTCTTGCTCCCAGACCTTTTCTCGAAAATGTCCCCATGCTTTCCGGTTGGGCTACCAGAGTGAAGATAGCCTTTGTAATAACTATTGCAGTAATAATGATAATATTAATGAGTGTGTTTATCTATTTGGAATTAATACCCTATGCATAAGGTATTAGGTACCACCACAGCCCCACCTGAGCATTTCTTTTATACCTTGCCTCCTCATAAAGAGAGACATCGAGAAACCTATGCGAAAAATGTGTTCATAGAAATGTTGCATGAAGCTCATAGCACTACGAATAAGACAAATTGTTGGATATGTGGCCTTTTGCCATCTGTAATGCATCACCATGATTTATTCATTTATTTGCCATTATCACACTTGGCGAGCTGTGAAGCCTGGTTTCAGTTACTATCTCTCATGTATTTACATTATGTAGCTGATCCCAAAAGATATACTGAAAAAAACTATGAAGCTGTTTTAAAGTACTTAGAACAACATCAGGGATTTGATGCCCAGGGGACCAAAGGGGAGGGATCTTTAGATCCAGAGGCCTGTATGAATATGTATACCACTTATGAAAATGCTACTTGGCTAAAAGAAGAAATGCTGGATTTTGAACAATTTAACTCCACGCAATATTTTCAGCATTTCCAGGATCGTAATGTTACTGATGATAAGGCAATGCCAGTTCCTATTCTGAATAGTACTGCTTCTTTTTGTATACAAGGACAAGGTCATGTTAAAGTAGGAAATAGTAGATGCAATTACACCTACACTTTGCATACCCACAGCACCCCGCCTTTAATTACTCCACCTAATGTGTATTTTGTATGTGGTGAGAACGCCTATACGTGGCTCCCCAGAGGTTGGGCAGGGCGATGTTACCTGTCCTTCCTTTACCCCCCGGTGTATATAGCCCCTTCTAATTATCACAAGACACACCAGTTAACTAAACGAAGTTCAGACCCTTACCGAATTAGCAGAAGCATTGATACTGAAGGCACTGATCAGACTGACACAGCTTCTCAGCAGTTTGTAGATATAGCAAAGGGTCTCTTTCCGCTATGGGGTCCTATTTTTACTAGTAGTGATGTTAGACGTCTCTCTAGAGTAGTGGAAAATGTAGTTCAAACCACTACTGGGATTTTAACTAACCTAACTGTAGAGCTTCAGGCTACGAGGCTTGTATCGCTTCAAAATCGGATGGTGCTTGATGTCATCCTAGCTGATCGAGGAGGAGCATGCCGCGTGATTGGCAGCTCCTGCTGTGTATATATTCCAGATTATGCTCCAACCATACATTTGGCCATTCAGAAATTACATCGATTAGCTGCGGAAGTCCATGCTGACACTGGTACTTGGTCTTTAACCGGGTGGTTCTGGGACCTCCTCTCCACTTGGGGCTGGAAAATTTTCATGATTCTGGCTGGTGCACTTGGAGTGGTGTTTGTTTGTTGCCTGTGCCTTCGTTGTGGGCCGGAATGCTGCTCCTATTGTGCTACCAAGCTCACTTCCTCATTGACAGTTTCAAGACAGGCAAAAATTGAAAAGCAGTTAGTGCAAAAGGAGGTTGCTGACCTCATGCAAATAGATGAAGGTGTGTTCTTAGATCAGGAGACATGTTATATTATGTATTAGCTACATCACGCCAAAAGGGCGCTCTGAAGGAATATAAAATCGATATTATATAATATTGTCGTAATGTATCCCATATATCAATACTACTTTAATAGAAACCCCTTACCTGAACTGAACAAACCTGAACCTGAACTGAACAAACACCATCTTGGTTTCATTTCCCGGGGCCTCTTTCTTTAATTAGGAAAACACGTGACATACAGATGAGAGGAGAGCCTGAAAGGTCGGCCTGGGCTATGAACAGACCATTGATTCTAACTTAGGAAACTCAAGGTCGCATCTGCCTTTCTTGTACGATGAGCACATTCTTGCAGGCGCCATGCCTGTACTCCCATGCACCAGAATGAAAGGGAGGCACCGTTACTGACCTACCCCCGGACTAACTTGAGCTGAGTTTCGAATCAATCAGTTGTGCCTTATATGGGTTTTCCTGCTGGCCTCACGAGAAGTGGTATTTTTCCATGTACGGGGTTTCCATGAGGTATGCTGAAAGTATATATGCACTGTTTTGTATGTAATCCAGCAGTCTCCTCTGCACACCTTTGAGAGCTGTGGCGAGAGGGAAGCTCCCCTAAATAGGGCGCTTTTGCAAAATAAACGATTGAACCTTCTCCATTGCCGGCTGACTTATTCTTGGTAAATAAGGCATATGGGCTATTGGTAAGTATAGCTCTATGGTATAATTTTTGGTACTTCAGTGCAACCATACAACAAGCATCCTAACTGCATGGCCACAAGAGATTGGGCATGGTTATGTCTCTAGTTAAAATCTAAAGTACCTTGAAGCTGCAGATGTCTTTGGTGGCTGCTACTTTACTGTATGTTACAGGAGAGAACTCCTGGCGTCTCTTGTTTTCCTCGCTTTTTATTGTGGTACTGAAAATTCTGGACCCGTATTATAAACATCGTCGTACCATAACGATCTTGGTATCAGCGGACCGAGAATGACTAGTATATCATGCACAAGCATTTTCGTCATAGTCGAGTGACGAAATCACCCTGTAATCATAGTTTTCGTCCTGAACCCTCGGGTTCCATTTTGTGGGTTGCCCTCACATAGGCCGATGACTAAGGCCAAAAACGATCCTGAAGGACACATACACCTTTGCTGACTTCTGTGTGACCCGGGCAAGCTGACTCCACTGCCTGAAGCCAAACCTGTTCGGTCAGTTCCTCTCCCAGTGGCCGAATGAGATTAGTATCAAGGCACAACATATCATAAACCTTTCATTGCACACAAACCATGCCTAATCTTACACACACCTGTCCCTGTTTCTTTCTTTATGACTTGCTTTACGAGGAGGAGGTGCCCGTTTTTATTGAGGGTCCGTCGATATCTGATGAAAATACTGGGCCTTGCCGGGAAATTGATTGTGGGCTGGTCAAACTGAAATATGGGCTTGTCATCATGACTCTGCTTTTTCTTTGTAGTGACAATATGTGAATGGTCAATTGTAAAATAAGGAATGTTTGCCTAAAGCATAATATTTTGTATAAAAAGGGAAGGCTGGCTTTGTAAGATTGAGCAGTCTCCTGAGAATATACACCGTGTTGTACTTCTAGGATACCTGTTACTGGCTGCAGCCAATAAATTCGATCTTTGACTTCACCTAGAAGACTCTGTGTTTCTGTAGTCTGAAACAGGAAGGACTCGAAGTCTTAGGGTGTGTTCCCTGGCACCGCTGGGTTCTGAAAAACCCAGTACTTAAGTTGGCGCCCAACGTTGGGCGATTTCAGCGGTACCGGTCCAAGCCAGAGGTTCGTGAGGTGCTTCGTGTGAAAACTCTGGAGGAAGGCCAACCACTTCATCGAACCCTGCATGTCGACGTGGTCCAAAAGTCTTTGCTGCGAGGTTCCCCGCTTCCTGACGGCTACAAAGGACTGCTGCCCTGACTATCGTCCTGTTTTGGACCCTTGATGATTGGTAGAGCGAAACGATAGACGAGTCTTCTGTTGACGTCATCGATACCTCAGTTAAGTATGAGTGGAGCGTCTCCCAGTCCTTAGTTTGGTTCTTAGTTTGGGTATCCCCTTGGGATCTTTGATTTGGAACTTGCAAGTACCAAAGCCGAGGGACTCGTGTATTCACGAGACTATCGTATTCGATAATCCTTTGAAGTTTGAAGCTAGACTAGTGAGCGAAGATGCCTGGTCTTAGCAGACTTGGAAATTTGTTTTGTCTTGGTTGTAATAGGGATTCCCGATTGGAGGATTCGTGTCCGGTTCCTCCAATTGGAACTCCAACCTATGAGCTCTACGTGAAGCACGGCGTGGGCCCTATCACGTACAATGAAATATGGGTTAGGTACACAAGGAAAGACGGTGTCCTAAAGTGGACCCAATATGGTAGTTTTGACATCGAAGTTCTGGATAATCTAGAAGTTAGACTTTTTAAGAAGAAAGCCCGGCCGGCGATGTTTGACTCTTGGCGAAAGGAAGCCAAACAGAAGGAAATTAAATTAGCAAAGAAAAATAAAAGGGAAAAGGGTATTTCGATAATGCAAGCTGCTATACAGTTAAAGATAACGAAGAAGAACAGATGAGTGAGCAGTTGCATAGGCAACGTAAAATGGTAATCGATAAATGCTACCCTGCTTTTCCGCTTCTCCAGCAAGATGCAGCGAAGGAACTTGAGAAAGACCCTTTAATGTCTCATTTATTGAGTTCGCCACCCCCTTATGCGCAGAGTGCTACAGCACCTCCGCAACCTCTAGTTGTGCAACCCCAGGTTGTTGTGCCTCCTGCTCCTCCACAACCGCCAGCACCTCTCCAGCTGGCTCCTACTCTTCCGGTCCAGCCTTCTCAAGGGCCACTGAATCTGTCTGCTACCTGCTCCGCTACCTGTTCCGCCTTCAACCCCTGTACCTTCTTCACCTTCACGCTTTTTCTCCCATCCTGTCGACTTCTCCTTCTGTTCGACAGAGAATGACTGACACTGTTGCTAGTCTTATATTTCCTCTCTTTGGGTCATCTGGTGTGACCCCTGGTTCGGAGCGTAAACAGTCGCGTAGTCAACTGCCTGATTCTCGAGAAAGAGAAATGTTTGACCGTATGGCGCGTAAATGGGTTACCGATCCCACAAGATATGAGTTAGAGTCTGTTATGGATGTCTTCCGACAATGGGAAGCACCGAAGCAGAGATATGTTTTTGAGAAAATGTGTGTTTTTCTTTGTGAGGAATTGGAGGACAATGACTTGGAATCCAATCCGCCTGAGTTGTGCCATGTACGGTTCGAGTTTGCGAAAGGAACGATTGTGGGTTCCGACGTTGAAAAAGCAGTTGCGATGTTGTTGTCGTTTAGGAGTGAGTCTCCTACTCAGTCGTTATTTGAACCTGACTCCTCTGTTAGGAAGAAAGTACGACAGTACCCAATGAGTGAGGTTCCTCCGGTATGGAAGGAAGAAATACCTGCTGGTGCAAATAATAACCCCCCAGCTATACCAGCGCATTTTCAGCGTGTTTGGGTACATGTTCCATGGAAACGAGCTGAAGTATTAGCCCTTAAGCAGACTTTACCTGACCCCCGTAAAAATCCTGCAGGGTATTACAAGGAATTATCACAGACTGCAGGCTCATGCATTATGAATTTAGCTGATATAGACATGTTGTTTGGAAATGTTGTTCCACAGCCTTTATGGGGAAAGATTCGTCATGCGGATCTTGATCAGGAGTTAGATGACTCATGGGCTAATATTAGTGCTGCAGATGGCCGACAAGTCGGTGGTCCTAAACCCGAGCCTTTAGTAGCAACCTTCCTGGTAGGATTATTAATTACATGAAGACTTTAATGCCTGCGATGCGTGTGAATTGGGACAAGTTGTCTGCGTGTAAGCAGAAGAAAGATGAAACAGTGTCTGATTTCTTCACCAGGTTTGAAGAAACGTTTATCGACCACAGTGGTCAAGATATGAGTACAGAAGGTGGTCAACGGTTGTTCGTTGACAAATTTGTGCATAATTTGTTTCCCGAGTTATGTAAGAAATTAAAAGATTCAGAAAGTTCCTGGGCCGTTTCCTCTTCAGCACAAATATTGGCTACTGCACAGTACTACGAAAATAGAGATAAAGATGAGAAGGATAGAGCAGACAAGAAAACTAAAGAGTTAAAAACAAAAGTGCTTTTACAGCAGGCGTATCCGCCTCGTGGTGGTCAGAATAACTATCAGCAACCTCAGCAATTTCAGAGAAACTCGCAAAGGTTCGAGCCTTCTCAACCACGTTTTCCTGTAGGTCCTAATCAATGTGCATATTGCAAAGAAGAGGGTCATTTTAAAAGTAGCTGCCCTGCTTTGTTGCAACGTATGAATGGTATCCCTAGCGCGAGAGGTCGAGGCATTTCTCAAGCCCCTAGGGGTAGAGAGTGTGGAAATTTTCCCCAGAACGCGCGTCCTTTTCCCCCTCAAAATTCAATGAATAGCTTTGACCAGCAGAATAACGCGTCTGGTAGGACGACTCAGTACTATGCTGATGACTACTACGCAGAAGATGAAAATATGGAAGGTAATGATTGCTAGGACAGCCATAGACGAATAGAGGGAGTTGTTTCAGTTCCAGTAGATCAGAGTGGACCTTATGTTGAGGTGATTACATCAGGTGTGTCAGAGCCTTTTCTGTTGGATACTGGTGCTACAAAGAGTTCTATTATGCACTCCAAACTCCCTGGCGCACCTTTGTCTGGCGAAACAAATGTTTCAGTAGGTTTTTCTGGCGCCCCGCTTAGGAACCCAATTTCTAGTCCTATGTCCCTTTCTGTGGGACCTTGTGAATTCGAAGCACCCCTTATTCTGACGACAGGTTGTGGTGAAAACTTGTTGGGATTAGATCTATTGAAAAGATTGTATGCGACTTTGTATTGTTCTCCTTCGGGAGTACAACTTACACTGGGTAAGAAAGTGGTCTCTCCAATGTATTTGTCGAAGGATAAGCTTCCGACAGAATTGTCGTTTCTTCCTGATATTCTTTGGGCTACTGGTCCTAATGATGTGGGTCTCTTGGAGATACCGCCATATGTTGTGACATTGAAAGCCAATGTTAAAATGCCACGTATTCCCCAATATAAAAGTTCTAGTGAAGGTGAAAAAGCGTTGCTAGTGATCATTTACGATTTGATTGAAAAAGATGTGATTGAAGAGACAAGAGGCAATGTTTGCAATAGTCCTGTTCTGCCTGTTTTGAAGCGTACTGATCCTTCCCAGCCACCTGTTTACAGGTTTGTGATTGATCTTAGAGAGGTGAACAAAATCGTTGTGCCACAATTTCCAGTTGTCCCTGATATAACTGCCCTATTGACTATGGTTCCAGGTTCCGCAACCTGGTTCTCGGTGTTTGACTTGAAGAATGCTTTCTTCAGCATCCCGATTGCCGAGGAGAGTAGGGATATTTTTGGCTTCAGTTTAGGAGGCCGAAGCTTCCGCTTCAAACGCGCTCCCCAAGGCTACTGTGAAAGTCCATCGATATATAGTCAGGCTTTAAAGACACAGCTTGATACGATTCTTTTACCTGATGGCGCTACCCTTATTCAGTACGTTGATGATTTGCTTGTTGCTGCAGATACTGAGGAAATATGTAAAGAAGCCACGTTGTCATTGTTGCGTCATTTGTCTGAATTACATTACAAAGTGTCTCTTTCCAAATTGCAATATTGTCGACAAGAAGTGACCTACTTAGGTCATCTCTAGTTGAAGGAGGGAAGGAAACTGACCCCAGAAAGAATTCAGGCAATAGCGAAATTGAGTGTGCCAAGGACACAGAGAGAAGTGCGTGCTTTCTTGGGTATTACATCATATTGCAGACAATGGATACCGAATTTTTCTTTGCTGGCCAAACCTTTGGTGGCATTAACCTGTAAAGATACACCGAATCCTCTTCCGTGGTCTGAAGAGTGTCAGAAAAGTTTTTCCAAATTGCCCCATGCATTATGTTTGGCTCCTGTGTTGGGTACCCCCGACTACAGTAAGCCCTTTACATTGTATGTCCATGAGAAAGAAGGTTGTGCATTATCGGTGCTGACACAGTTGTTCGGAAATAAGCAGCGTCCATGCACGTATTTTTCGTCAACTTTGGACCCGGTAGCTAAAGCGTTGCCGAGTTGCTTAAGAGCCACAGCGGCAGCAGCTGTTTCTATCCGTCAGTCTGCTGGGTTAGTGATGAATAATACATTGGTTGTGATGGTTCCACATGCAGTGGACACATTGTTAAACAGGACCAAGACACAGCACTTAACTAGTGCTCGATTGTCAGGTTATGAGTTGACACTTTTAGCGAGTCATGTACACATAAAGAGATGCAACACGTTGAATCCAGCTACGTTATTGCCAATTGTAGCAGAGACAGATGTTTCTGAACAGCATGATTGTTTTCTCAGAACAGAAGAAGAAACGAAAGGGAGAGTAGATCTTCAGGACACTCCTCTTGCAAAGTGTGATGTACCTTATGGGTGGATGTTTCATGCTTCAAGCTTCCGAATGGAGATACGACTACAGCATATGCTGTTACAACTTTGCATACGATTGTTGAGGCTGCACGTATCCCACATAATTCAGCTCAAGCAGCAGAGCTGATTGCACTTACGAGAGCGTGTGTGTTGTCGAAAGGAATGATAGTGACCATATATACCGACAGCCAGTATGCATTTGGTGTGGCTCACAGTTTTGGACGATTGTGGAAAGAACGTGGGTTTCTGACTTCGCATGGAGCTAAGATACAGCATGGTCAGTTGGTGAATGAGCTTCTTGAGTCACTTACTTTGCCCTTGCAAGTTGCGATAGTGAAATGTAGTGCACACAAAAAGGTTACTGATGATGTTGGTCGTGGCAATGTATTTGCTGATGAAGTCGCAAAAGAAACAGCAAGGGATGTGATGAGTCGAATGTATGTTGCAGGCCCTGCAAGATGGGTTGGTGACGTTGGAATGTGTGAAGACACGATAGAGAGTGTGAAGTCTATTCAAGCTGAGGCTACAGAGAAAGAGGTGGGTGTGTGGAGAGAGAGTAAGGGTAAAATGGATGCAAATGGTTGTTGGGTTGAATTGTCAGAGCATCAGCGATGGTTGTTACCCGATGCGTATGTGCTTGCAGTGGTTACAATGGCCCATGGAATGGCTCACATCAGTGTGAAAGGGATTTGTACGTTGTTGGCTCCGGTATGGCAAAATGCTGGAATTCCTAAGTGTGCGGAGAATGTGGTCAAGAATTGCATGGTGTGTCTGAAATACAATCCTGGTAGGGGAACCCCAACTCCAGCTGGTCATTTTGCGCCTCCAACGTATACGTTCGAGGCTTTGCAGCTAGATTTCATCCACATGGAAAGGTGCAACAATTTGAAATACGTGCTCGTTGTTGTTTGTGCCTTTTCGAGATGGGTAGAAGCATATCCCCTAAAAAACAACACTGCCTTATCCACAGCTAAAGCCCTTGTCAAAGAATTCTTCCCTAGGTTCGGTTTGCCGAGAATGGTCTGGAGTGATAATGGGAGTGAATTCGTGGGTCGAGTGATGAAGAAAGTATGTGAAGGGCTAGGTATCCAACAAAAATTCCACGCTGCAAATCACCCCCAATCAGCTGGACTAGTAGAATGCTACAATGGCACACTAAAACTAAAATTGGCCAATATTCAAGCGAGCTCTGGTCTTAAATGGCCTGACGCTCTGCCTTTAGCACTCCTATCAACAAGAATGACTGTGCATTCGCGAGTGGGACTTAGTCCTTATGAAATCGTGTTCGGCCGTCCGGCCAACATATGGGGAGTGCCAAGGCCAACAAAATTCAGTGAGATCGAACACCCTGTACTGCTTGACTATTTGTATGATTTGACGGCTAAATTGCGTGTTTTACACCAACAGGTTCACGATACTCTGCCTCAGGTCTCTGAAGCTCCAGGACATCCTATCGATCCTGGATCCTGGGTGCTGGTCAAGAATTTTCAGCGGACAAAGAATGACCAGCCCCGCTGGATCGGCCCCCACCTAGTCCTTCTCTCAACAAGATCAGCCGTTCGAGTGGAAGGAAAGAAAAACTGGATCCACGGCGTGCATTGCAAGAGGGTCCCTTTGCCTCTGCCGTACGACCGGTGGGTCCAGGAGGGTGTCGCTAACTAAGAGACTGAAACTGTGCCTCGTTTTCTGCCTTTCAGCGATGCACGTGTGAAAGGAACAATTTCTGAACGAGAAAGTGACAATCTTTTGCAGGAAGCTGTGCCACCGTCAATCCGATTGGACACTACAGAGCCTGAACTCCTGTTCCAAGACCAGACATTACCTGGAAAAAGACGCTATAACCTGAGGCCGAGAACTATGGACTAATAAAAATGTTCCTTTTCTTCGCTATTTTCAAAAGTGCAGCTCTCTCTCATCTGAGAAACTTTTTTATTTTTGTTTTTCGAACCACCATCCGGGTTCAGCTGTAGGGTCGCGGTTGCCCAAGTCTTTGGGGTGCAGCCGAAGACGTTAGGTCGACGGTTCTGGTTGGTCTGAGGGAGTTGCCCTGGACTGACAGAAGCATTCCTTAGCATAGAACACCCTACCATCGCGAGCAGCAATTAGAGAGGATGGAGTTTTTCGAGATGGAGAGACCTGCCAAACAGATGAGATTTAAAGCTAAAATTTGCAGAATGATGACCAAGAAACGTTTTTTGATATTATGCATTTTTATGTTGTTCAGTGTAATGATGTTTTTAATAGGATATGTTTTATTCTCGTTTCAAGTGACACTTGCACCCACTACACAGCCCATACCTCCTCCTACTGTTTCCTCGCATTCTTTCCACCCTTTTCCTGAACATGAGTCCGTTAGGAGATTAGAGTTTATTAATAACTCCTTCGTTCAGCATTTGCACCAACACCAATTAGTAATGAACACGATTGACTGTTGGGTGTGTGGTCTTATGCCTCATACAACGGACAAAGGTATCCCCTATCTGGTCCTGCCTTTCAGCCAAAATGGTTCTGTGTGGGCATACAGAACAATGTTCATCTACGCACATGAAGTCTACCCCCTACGTTCTGTGAAAGATAATCCTAAGAATAGTGCTCTAGTTAAGGGTATAGTAGATATGATTAGGGAAGATACTTTCTATGAGACTATCCCAAGAGATGAGACACTAGCATACATTGGATGGAACGTGACCGGATATGGAGTTACTCTGAGCGAAAAACAGCGAGCTAAGAGATCCTCCCCGATTTGGATTGTACCCCATCAGGCTCACCTATGTCTGCAAGGTACTGGCAAGAATCCCAGGGCTCAGTTAGGGTAGAGCATCTGCACTGAGACATATGTTTTTGCGTCCCAAACTTCCCCTTCGTTCTTAGCAGCTAAGGGTACCTATTTCGTCTGCCATGATAGAGCCTATACATGGTTGCCCCCTGATTTTTCTGGCACATGTTTTGTTTCGTTCCTGTTGCCTCCCACCTACCCAGCTGCAGCAGATTACCATAAGACAAGGATAGTTAGAGGTGTCCTCAGTAAAGAAGACACTGCAGGACAAGAATTTGGAGACTTTGTAAAGGGTTTTCTGCCGTTTTGGGGACCCATGGTTAAGAGCAGAAACATAAGGCAATTGACGAGGGTGGTTGAATCCACCGTAGTTGAAACTGCCGGTGCCCTTAGTAACTTGACTGCTGAGCTCCAGTCGGATCGTCTTATGACCCTTCAGAACAGGGTTGAGTTAGACGTCATCCTTGCAGACCGAGGTGGGGTATGTAGAGTGATCCAATCGAGTTGCTGTATTTTCATCCCAGACAACGCTCCAACAGTGTACCAGGCCATCTCCAAACTACATAAGATCTCTGAATCTATTCATGTGGATAAAGGAGATTGGTCGTTACTGGGGTGGTTCTGGGAACTGATATCCGCCTGGGGATGGAAGATTCTGATGGTCATTGGGATGATCTTAGCCATTCTTTTCCTGTTCTGTCTGTGCGTACAGTGTGCTCCTGCAATATGTGGCCTCTGTGCTACATCGTGTATAAGGAAACCTGTATCGAGGGACGAGGTAAGTAATAGGATGAAGCTACAGCAACATCTCAATGACTTTATGAATAGAGACCTGGACTCAGATTAGCATGAGTATAGGTTATTGCCTATGTAAGGGCAAAAGGAGGGTCTGTGGTACTGAAAATTCTGGACCCGTATTATAAACATCGTCGTACCGTAACGATCTTGGTATCAGCGGACCGAGAATGACTAGTATATCATGCACAAGCATTTTCGTCATAGTCGAGTGACGAAATCACCCTGTAATCATAGTTTTCGTCCTGAACCCTCGGGTTCCATTCTGTGTACGACAGCCATTTTGTGGGTTGCCCTCACATAAGCCGATGACTAAGGCCAAAAACGATCCTGGAGGACACATACACCTTTGCTGACTTCTGTGTGACCCGGGCAAGCTGACTCCACTGCCTGAAGCCAAACCTGTTCGGTCAGTTCCTCTCCCAGTGGCCGAATGAGATTAGTATCAAGGCACAACATGCCATAAACCTTTCATTGCACACAAACCATGCCTAATCTTACACACACCTGTCCCTGTTTCTTTCTTTATGACTTGCTTTACGAGGAGGAGGTGCCCGTTTTTATTGAGGGTCCGTCGATATCTGATGAAAATACTGGGCCTTGCCGGGAAATTGATTGTGGGCTGGTCAAACTGAAATATGGGCTTGTCATCATGACTCTGCTTTTTCTTTGTAGTGACAATATGTGAATGGTCAATTGTAAAATAAGGAATGTTTGCCTAAAGCATAATATTTTGTATAAAAAGGGAAGGCTGGCTTTGTAAGATTGAGCAGTCTCCTGAGAATATACACCGTGTTGTACTTCTAGGATACCTGTTACTGGCTGCAGCCAATAAATTCGATCTTTGACTTCACCTAGAAGACTCTGTGTTTCTGTAGTCTAGAACAGGAAGGACTCGAAGTCTTAGGGTGTACACCTGGCACCGCTGGGTTCTGAAAAACCCAGTACTTCAGTATGTCTTCTGATTTGTAACCTTAGTCACTTGAGAGGCATTCTAAGTTTGTGTGGGTTCCAGTACTTGAAGCTGGTGTTAAGCACATCTAATCTGTGCTTCTGCACAAGAATCTGGGTCACAAGTTCTAATCATGTCGTCAAAAAAAAGAAGAAGGAAAAAAAAGAGAACCTGATAGAAGGATTTTCTTTTACCCTAAATCTTCTTCATTTGAGCATTTACACAGAAAAACCAAGGAGGCAGGCGATGGACTTTTGAACAGCTTGATCCAGGGAGTGTTCCTTTAATTGGGTTTAATGAAACTGTTATGAGCTGTGACAAGCAATATTGAGCATATATTTCACTAATGATTGAAAAAAATCTCCTTCAAAGTAGAAAGAACAGAGAACCAGCTCCCGGCGATAGAGCAGTCGTAGGGCTTGGACCTCCCGTTCATGCGCAGCCGCCCCGCTCTCACACTTTGTGCCCCGTGCATCGTCCCGCCCAAAGTTACCCAGTCATTCATTCATTCATCAGAAACTGGAACTTTCCGGCCGCCGAAAAACTTCCTGCAACCCGCCCACAGCCCAACTTAAACCCGCAGCGCTTTATCTGCCACAGAGAGTGCTGCCCCTACACAGCATGCTTCTAAAGAAGCTTTTAGTGTCCCCCTTACCGTAGAATCGGACCTGGTTCCAGCCTCTAATCGAACTGATGAACCCCAAAGCCACCTTCTCTGACCACTTCCTCCTTCACGGGCCCGCCCTTTTCCCCTACACCCCCTGCACTGCTGGCCACAGCCCTCCACCCTTCCAAGCGGTCACTCCCCCCTCATCTTTTTTGTGCGCGAGACAGTCGTCTGATGAATGAACGCTGTGGTGGGAAAGACTGACCCTCATAGTAACAGCCTGGGAGGGCTCACCCCACTGGATTCCACAACTAATTAAAACAAGAAGTGGGTATTTCAGGGTCTGCTTCTGTGTCATGATTACTTTCTCCATGTTTGTGTGAATTCCCAACACCCACCTTTCAGCTGACTGGACCGATCAAAGATGTAATGAAGTAAATGGAACACCTACTCTTACAATGCTTAGTCACCTGAGTCTTGAAAGGTTGCTAATTACCTTTCCTCCTTGTTCCGGGCCTATCACGAAATACGTGCTGGCTCTGAAAATGCTATTCCTACCTTCATTTTTTACTAGTTTCCTGCAGTGCGCACACATGAGCTCTGGAGCACGCACCGCCATAAGAAACCATGTGTCTTCGTAGGCACAGGAGGCGCACTAATGCGCACAGAGGGAGGCCTAACACGGACGGACGGCGAGAGCGCACTCTTTAAAAGCAATAAAAAACAGCCTGAATACTGCTGCAAGTAAAAGATCCAATCCCAGTGGGCGGGATCAAAAGGAGACAAGGCGGCAACAAGGAGGGACTAAGAAGCCTCTTTACAATCAGAAGCCAGCGTTTTGCATGGGAGATGATGATACCCAATTAAAAAGATGGGCAGGGCTTCAATGCCACCTCCGAGAGCTTCAGAATCAGTATTGATTCCAAGAAGCCCTCGTATGAGGAGAGCAGCGCATGCGCGCTGCTTTCGACAGCCGAGACCTAAAAATGGCCCCTGGCTGGGAGATTGAGGGCCCTCCCTGCGCCGTATTACTGGGCCTCCTCGCTACCCCCGCAAATAAGAAACGGAGCCGCAGTTTCTTGACATTAGGGCTAGTGCTGGCCAAAAGACAGCTAGCCATTAAATGGATTCATGTGCACTCACCTGGATACAAGGGATGGCTGCGAGATATGTCTGAATGGGCAGTGGCTGAAGAGGTTAGGATGGAACATGTCAGGTGGGACGAACGAGTAGAGGATGACCTTATGGCATGGAGACAGATGCTTATAGATCTGCGCGAGGATGAAATGCATCGGACGTAGGAAATGGGAAGGCATGATGAGAGGTAGGTGTGCGCGACGGATCACTGACATAATATCGAATACACAAATATAGAATTACCAAAATATCGAAGAAAAAATATAGAATGCAAAAATATCGAATTCCTATCTACAAACAGGTAAGTACAAAAATATCGAACCAAAAATATAGTTTTAAAAAATATAGTTATTCAAAATATATATTTTTTTTAAATGTCTTAAAAGTAATTTAAAATTAATGAAATAATAAATATAACATTTACTATTCCCACTCCAGTGAGTGCAACAGTAGGGAAAGCGTTGGATAGCGTAGGGGTAAAAATTACTATTCGATATTAAATTACTTACCTTCAATTCGACATTTTTCACCACTATATTTTGTCCATTCTATATTTTGACTTCGATATTTTGGTAATTCTATATTTTGAATTCGATATTTTGTCTTGTTACCGTGAGCGACATATATATTGACTTCACGATTGCTAAGGGCTATTTCAGCTCTCATCAAGAAGTTAAAGTGTAAGGTTGCAAAACAGGACAAATGCAAAGTAAGTCATTTATAAGTATTCCTTTAAGAAACAGGTTTTGTTTATAACCATGCATCGGCTGCACCGGGGGCGGGAGGAGCTGGGGATGTGTTTATAGCAATTATCAAAGAGTCTTCTGTATACTTTACTGTAAGATGTATAGCGAATTTGATCCCTGATGACACTAAATAACTAAGAAAAATATATTTTAATAAAAACAAAAACAGGATAAAAACAACACAAACTAATGAGCAGGGCCACTGGATTGATGCAGCGAGAGAAGGCAAATGATGCAACGCAACACAACGCATTTTGTGATACTATGGCATCTTGTTGGCATTTTTACAGCAGTTAAGGCTGTCTGGATAAAGGGTGCACCTCACCAGTGCCAGTTTAGGACCCAAATACAGCAATAAGCAGCAGACACGAGACCGGTCAACCTGTGCGAGGGGCCTTCAGCTGTGCGGCCACACGTTGCTGCGTGTTTAGTAACTTTTGATCCATCTGAGCTACAATGTTTATTTGTTAAAATCTGCAGATGATGCAGAAGATGAAGGACTGTAGGACATGGGGCAAAACCTTAATATGCAAAAAGTGCTGCAGCCCAAATGTGCACCATTCCAGTGGCCCTGCTAACGAGTGACCACTCACCAGGACCAGTGTCACCGAGAGGCGAGTTAAGGCAGCTGCCTTGAGGTGGTGCAACAGTCGGTCACTGCGCGAACCATCATTCACTTGGGATTATTTGTTTCACATTCGAAGGAGGCGACTGAGTCCAAATATTCAAATATCATTAGATTCAGAGGCAGAACCAATCAGAAGGAAGTCTCCAAGGGAACATGTTGTTGGGATTCCCACATTCACTCCATGGGCAGGAAATCATGGTGCCAAGGGCTTGTGTGACCACTCAGTGCAAATAAAGAAGTGTAAAATACTGTGCAGATGCAGGGATGGTTCATATTCATGGTGAGCTCACTGAAAAAACACAGCTAAACACTGAGGGGCAGATTTACAAGCCCCTTGCGCCTCTTTTACGCCACCGTTGCGTCACTTTGGTGACGCAGCGGCGGCGCAAATCCAGCACCATGGTGCAGGGTATTTACAACGTGACGCCGTCACGTTGTAAAGCCCTGCGCCACAAGAAGACGTTCCTGCGCAGGGGGGGGGGGGGGGGGGGGGGGGGGGTTCCGGTGCAGGAACGCCTCCTAAAAGTGGTCGAGTGTATCTACAAGATTTCACTCAGCCACTTTTGCGGCCATGCTGTGTCAAAACCCTGTGAATGCTTGAAGCAGGCATAAGGATTGACGCAGCATGTTAGAGATAGGGCACCCCCGAGCCTTGCTGGAGCAACTCCAGCAATGCACAGCATTTCCACCGGGGATGCGTCACGCATCTGCCCATCCGAGCGCCACGGTGCACTGCATTGTAAAGGCGGTGCATCAGTGGTGGCGCACGTGTGGGCAGATACGTCACAACTCTTCTGGCGCATCTCTGCGCCAGAAGTCGTAAATCTGCCCCTGACTATTTGAGACAAAAGCACAGAAATTCACCAGCTGTGGATATCAGCGCATACACACCCGCCGTAACGCACACTGACGGCCATGCTGTTCTCGATACCTCATGTTTGTGTTTCTATACCACTGGACAATTGGTGCGTTGAGCAAAGTGGAAGCGCATCTAATCCACTGAGGACACTGAACACCTGCTCCACATAATGATTGGCACATCGAGCTAGGCGTGGCTTTATTTATTGTGTTATTATTAATATTTTTGAGTTGGACCTGCCCTTTTTACGTTCCTGTCCTCAACCTTTTTGCCTTCTTACTCCTATTTTTCGAACCCTCTTTTTGTTGGCTTATGACTCTGGGCACTTTACCACTGCTGATCAGTGCTAAAGTGCATATGCGCTCTCCTAAACACCTGTTTGGTATATTTGATTTACATCTAAGTGCCTTGTAAAGTGCCGTGCCAACAGGGCCTGTAAATTAAATGCTATTAGTGGGTCTGCAGCACTCCTCGTGCCACCCACTGACAGAGCCTTTCAAACCTGCCTCCGGCCTCTCACTGCAGGGCCTGCAGGCGCAGTTTACTGCCACTTTAACTTGGAATTTAAAACTACCTGCCAAGCTTTAAACTCCTCTCTCATTACACATATCTCACCTCTAAGGTAGGCTCTAGCTAGTCCTATGGGTGGGGTAGTGTATAAGTAAAAGGTAGGACATTTGCCTTCATGCAGGGCAGAGTAACAAACAGCTAAGTTGTTTTCTCACTACTGTGAGACCTACGTCTCTCATACGGTAGAATCTGGAATTCCCTTATATGCGTTTAAGTGGTAATTCCTGATCTGAAAGGAGTAGTGTTGCCTTGTTTGGAATGTTTAGACTGGTAGTGATACATTCTGCTTACTGGTGTAGTTGGAGTTTACATTAATATTTTAGGAATGCCTCTTCTAGAATGTGGACATCTCTCTGTGCTTATGACTGTGCTTTGCAGCCTGACTCCAATACATGTCTGAGCTAGGGATATAGCTACACTTTGTACATACTTTCCAGACTGCCCACAACAGAGGAAGGGTTGGGTGCGACAGGGTCACATCTGCATTTGTGTGTATACTGATAGTCTTCCTGGGCTGGGAAAGAGAAAAGCCTGATGTACGTACATTTCTATAGGCTGTAAATCAATCAATCAGGGGAATTGTAAGTGCGTTACTCACCCGAGAGGGACTCAAGGGGCTGAGGGTGGGAGGGGAGGGGGGTCCGCAGATCTGTTAGTTGAAGAGCCAGGTCTTGAGGTCCTTCCTAAAGGTGTTCAGGAAGGGGGCGCGTCTGATGTCTGCCGGTAGTTCGTTCCAGGTTTTGGCTGCAATGTGAGAGAAGGGTCGTCCACCTGCTCTGGCTCTGTGGCTGTGCGGGGTTTCAGCTAGTGCGAGGTTGGAAGATCGGAGGTTCCTTTTGGGTACTTGGGAGTTGATTCTGTCATTGAGGTATTTGGGTCCGTTGTGTAGGCATTTGTAAGCGTGAGTGAGGATTTTGAAGGTGACTCTTTTCTCCACGGGTAGCCAGTGGAGTATTCGTAGGTGTTGGCTGGCATGTTCGTGCCGGGGGATGCCAAGGGCGAGTCTGGTGGCAGAGTTTTGTATTGTCTGGAGTTTGCGGAGTAGGGACTTGTTTATGCCAGCATAGAGCGTGCTCAATAGTCCAGTCTGCTGGTGATGAGTGCATGGGTGACTGTCTTCCTTGACTCAGGGGGAATCCATTTGAAGGTCTTGCGGAGGATGCAGAGGATGTTGAAACAGTTGGATGTAATAGTGTTGACCTGACGGTTCATGGTGAGTGATGAGTCGAGTACGATGCCAAGGTTTTTAGCGTGGTCTGAATTGGTTGGTGGGCTTCCGAGGGCAGTCGGCCACCAGGTAATGTCCCAAGCTGAGGGGGTGGTTCCAAGGATGAGGACTTCTGTCTTCTCGGCGTTGAGCTTCAGGCAGCTGTTGGTCATCCACACTCTAATGTCTTGCATTCCTTTCTGGAAGTTGAGTATGGCGATGGTGGGGTCTTTGGTGAGGGAGAGGATGAGCTGGGTGTCGTCGACATAGGAAACGATGCTGAGGCTGTGTTGTCGTATGATGGCTGCGAGGGCGGCCATGTAGATGTCGAAGATGGTCGGGCTAAGTGATGACCCATGGGGGACTCCGCAGGTAAGTTTTGTGGGATCGGAGAGAAAGGGTGGTAGTCTGACCCTTTGGCTTCTTCCGTTGAGGAACGATCGGATCCACTCCAAGGCTATTCCTAGTATGCCGGCGTTGTGTAGTCTGATGACTAGTGTGCAGTGGGAGATAGTGTCGAAAGCTGCTGATAGGTCAAGTAGAATGATGGCTGTGGAGTGGCCTTGGTCCATGAGGGTGCAGATGTCGTCTGTGGCGGTGAGCAGGGCAGTCTCGGTGCTGTGGTTGCATCGGAATCCGAATTTGGATGGGTCGAGGATGGCGTTCTCTTCGATGAATCGAGTCAGTTTCCTGGTGACTGTTTTCACATAGGCTGTGTACTCCCTTTACACAAAGGGTTGATTTACCCCCTACTGATCGTTTGGAGCCAGGGATGGGATGAAAGGGAGTGTTGTGCACTTCTAAGGTTTCTTTTAAAGTCACCTCCTGAACAAAGACAGTTTTAAGTGTAAGTACAGGGACTCTTACCCCATCATTTTAGACACTGTGTGGAGTTGTAACAAGATGCCGATGGCTCTACATACTGCACCAGAGGACTGCTGTGCTGCCAGGAGGAACCGCCATTTTGGACAACTTGCATTGCTGTGCTGATCTGCTGCCTGCTAAGTTGCTGAAGGGACTGCCACTCTGCCAAGTGACTCTGTGTGCTGGCCTGCCTGCCTACTGCCCCAACTGCTCCCCAGTTGTTCTGCAGGGTCTGAGTGGTTTTCTCCCATCCTGTTTTTGTTATAAGTTTATTTCTTGCGTGTGTTTTCAATTCCTTGATGACATCAGCCAATGGTGAACGCTACTTAAGGCTATAGGATGAGCATGTGGCTGATCCTTTGGTGTTTGAAAAGTCCAAGCGTGGTGAGCCATGCCGCAGGTTCCCTTGATAGTGCAACGGAGTGCTTTTCCTTTTTATGAAAGGAGGGGCAAGGAGCGCATGTGGAGCGTCACTCAACTTAAAAAGAAGCGAGCGTGCCTTGAGCTGATGTGCTCACTACTGCCGCACTGTCTTACCTATACTAACCTTCCTGTTTTTCCTTGCACAGTCTGGGGCCGAAAACCGAAAAAGACTTACCAGGACTTTCTCTGCCCCCTAGTCAGATCCTTTGGTCTGCAGTTTGGTTTACCCCCGCCGCCGCCACAGTTGGACATCGCGAGCGGCCGCCGAGAGGGGGAAATTACATCACCCACAAGCCCTGAGGACCACGCCCACCCCATCACGTGCCCAGTGCTGCTCAAAAGACCGCAAGCACTGCGGCAGAGCGGGTTCCTGTTTTTCATTGCACAGTCTGGGGCCGAAAACCGAAAAAGACTTACCAGGACTTTCTCTGCGCCCTAATCAGATCCTTTGGTCTGCAGTTTGGTTTCCCCCCGCCGCCGCCGCAGTTGGACATTTCTAAAACCAAGTTTCCCTTAAAAGAACTATGAGGGTTAATTGCCATGTACTTGGTTTTGCTGGTGTTTATCTCGAGGCCTTTTGCATCACAGTACGAGTGAAAAGTATTAAGCAAAGTTTGTAGCCCTCTCGGCGTTTGGGATATCAAGATGGTGTCATCCGCAAATAGTAAAGCTGACACTGTTTCACCCCCCAATTTAGGTGAATCATTTTTACACTTGCTTAGGAAAGTGGGCATATCATTATCGAACAGGGAAAAAAGGGTTGGGGCAAGGACACAGCCTTGGCGTACCCCCCTTTTTTTGGTATTGCTTTGGTGAGTTCGCCACCTGGATCCCAACTCACTTTCGCAAAGTTGGTATGGTGGAGTCTTTGTACCTGCTCCAAGATGTTTTTTGGTAGTCCCTGCTTAGCAAGCGCTTTCCACAGCAAGTGTCAGGGGACGAGATCGAATGCGGCTCTAAGGTCAACGAATGCCACATACAAATGGCCCTTCCGCAAATTAACATCCTTCGCGGGCAGCTCAATTTTGACCGGAAAGACCACTGGAGGACTTGCTGTGCCCATACCCTAGGGGCCCCTTCTTTTTCTCCACTGCTATCATCATAGTGAGCTCTCTAAAAGGGGCCCACGTGGTGTTGAGTTAGGAACATGCATTGAAATTACTGTACTACTACAAATAGGCGTTCAAGTGCAGGACTAACTTTCCTTTGTACTCGTTACCATATAAACACACTTGCTTTTGTGCCACATTGTACTTCCACAGGGAACCAGCATATGTTTTCACATTATGTTCTTTTCCTGGGATTTAGTCTGAATACCACCAATAATGTAATCCTACTATTAGGAGTGCAGGGCTTCTTGTACCCAGGTGCACCGTTTTGTCACTGGGGTACTGTTTCATTGTACTACTGAAGTGCTGCGCCCTATTCTAATCCCATTACCTGCCGAGTGTTTATGGGTGTGTGATGATTCACACCGAGTCCTTTGCCTTACCAGCACCGTGATTCCTGATCTTGTTTTTTTAACGTAGAAAGCATACAGGGGTTCTGGAATCTATGTTTCCTTGTTGTTACTGATGTGCTTGTGGGGAAAGTTGGTGATTTATGTGTCTCCCGAAATAACTGCTGCATTTCAGGTCCTGATATTACAATGTATGTTGCTTCGATTCTTGCATTGACAGGGTAGCGAGTACTGTTTCGGTAATTGCATGATATGCACAGTACTTATGATTCATGTCGTTTTGATCTTGTGCAATGTACAATATATAATGTATTTCTATATAATTCTGTGTGGAGTCTCTTTTGTGGTGTATTCATTGTGTTTCTGCGTGAGTGTGTTGTACAAACGCTTTACACATTGTCTCTGCTGATAACACTGACTGCTCTGCACCAAGCTGCCAGAGGGTGAGCACAGGTTATTCTTGGTGTTTAAATTACTTGCCCTGACTAGAGTGGCGGGATCTGCCTGGCTGAGGTGCACACCCTAGCCAACAAACAACCCCATTTCTAACATTGTTATTATTTATTTTTTGATTTGTGGATCGCACTTTGGGACTGCAAAACCAGTGCAATTGTCACACTTAAGTACCACAAACCAAGGGAAAGTTTGGTCATGTGTTTCCTGCATGGCTTATTTTAGTTTTCCCTTTGTTAGTCTAACTGTGCACGTTGTAGGACTAATTTTCCTTTGTACTCGTTACCATACAAACACTTGCTTTTGTGCCACGTGGTACTTCCACAGGAAACCTACATATGTGTTCACATTCTGTTCTTTTCCTGGGATGAAGCCTGAACACCACCAATAAGGTCAAACAACAATATCCCTTGTTATTCTTTCTGGCCAGGCACTAGCACGTAGACATGAGATAAGAATGCAGCCGTTATGTATTTGCACACGTCTTGTCCTATAGAAGAACACATAAGCCAAAAACAAACATGGAATGAGAATAATCAGACAAGAGCTCTGCGTCTGCTGTGAGGAACAGCGTCCATCTGTGAATGCTGAGGGACGGGGTCCGCCACTAATTCCAGAGATCTTTGATATACATTCATTTAGCTTCAGTAGCAGGAGAGGGGGGCTTAGGCTACCCTGTCCTATTAAATGACAGCGCTTTTCATGTTATGCAGATTATTAACCATGCTAACAGTTTGTTTAGTATGCATTCGTTTTCCATTTGTGGCCCGTACACTGCATTTCAGAGCACAAAAGTTTAAATAAATATTCTAAACTTCCTTTGTATCTCTTGTTTATCTTATTGTGGACAAGTACAAGAGAAAGGGTGTGTCCTGTTACAGCGATCCCTGAGAGGGTGGAGAATGTTGTGTTCTTGGGGTGCCCGTTCACTTGTTTCTCTGGTGTGTTTAGGAGGGCAAGTGAGGCACTATAGCTAGTCGGACTCATTGATACCGAGATGGGACGGCGACTCAGTCCCTGCATGCTGATGTATGATGGTTCCAAGCAGAGCTCCGTTCCAGAGCAGAATCCCTGCCACATGGCGCTCAATGTGGGATTTTGGACCCAAAACATAATCCGATAAATTCATGTCTTCGTAAAGGAGAGAAAGATGCTGTTTCACTGCAGACAGTGTCGAATGTTCCAACCATTGTTGACATAACTTTCACACCGAATAGGTAGTAACAATACCAGAATGTGTTGACTGAAAGTATCCGGGATCAGGTCTGCTGGATTTAAACCCTGGCGTGGAATTAAGAAAACAAGCATGACAACCATTTAAAGTCAACGGGCCACAATAACCACCCGCCAGGACTTGACAACAAAGAACCAAATGTACCTTTCTGCACCAGGCTAGTTAATTGTTCTCTGTGCAATTTGCCAGACTCTGCCGATTATCAAAACAGGCAACAGAGGGCATGGTTGGAACATTTCTTTCTTTCACTTTAGCCAATCCCAGACAAGTAGGTGGCTGGATTGTTTAATTCAGGGAAATCATTTGTGTGAGTATTAAACAGGCTGAAAATAAGGTTTCCGTGATCCTGAACATGCCAGGATTTCATACTTCAAATCAATCAGACCCCCCAGGATATAGCGGCATGGATTAGCAAATTTAGCGGCACAAAAATGGAAATTTAGCGGCACAAATATGGAAATTTAGCGGCATTTTATTTGGCCATTTTTCCTACAACAAACACAGATATCTTGTTTTTTTTTGTTATTTAACAACATGAAGCTATGTATATTTGGTTTATTTACAATGTAGACACTTTGTTTCCCTCGAAAAGCAAAAGACTGCCCGCAAGATCGCAGACATCCACAACCGCTTCAACGCCACGACCGCCCCAACAAACACTGAGACCTCCGCCCCCACGACCACCACCAGCACCAAACGCATACTCTCCTGGACCAACATCAACGACGACGACGACACCATCACGATCATGTACACCATCCACTCCGGATCTCCGTCAGACCCATGCCCACACCACATCTTTACGAAAGCCAGCACAGCCATCGCACCCCATCTTCGGAAAGTCATCAACACCTCCTTCGAGACAGCAACCTTCCTGGAGAGCCGGAAGCATGCCGAGATCAACGCCTTACTCAAGAAACCCAAGGCGGACCCCAAGGACCTCAAGAGCTTCCGGCCCATCTCCCTGCTCCTGTTCCCGGCAAAGGTCATCGAGAAGACTGTCAACGAACAACTGACCTGCTACCTCGAGGAGAACAGCATCCTGGACCCTTCCCAGTCTGGGTTACGCAGCAACAACAGCACTGAAACTGCACACAGGAGGCAGAAACAAGGATAGCAGGGCTGAAATCAATATTGTGCTTCTTACCATCACGGCCTCAAGCCCTCCGGGCAGGAAACCCATCTGCAAACCAATTCCACCTCATACTCAACAACCTGGAGACAGCACCTGGCGCTAGCATTTACTTACCTGGGTGGGAACAAGCAAATTATGGGGATGTGCGGTATACCCAAGGAAGAAAGTGTAAGTAAAAGTCTGGGCACCTGGAGAGCAGATGAGGGAGTTGTGGGTGGGATACATCAGGTGTGTTCGTCGCCCACTGACAAGACAGGGCTCGGGGCATTTTGCTGCATGTTTGCAGCTTCGTGGGCCGACATACATAGCTGCCAAGGTTTCAGATTGCATATGTGTGACATTTTCATAATTTTACTATAAATATGAGTGACATTCAACGACTATGAGTGACACTTTCTCGGGAGCAAAATAAAGCAATGACCACAAGGAAAACATATAAATATCAGAAATTACACCAACTTGAGCAACAAGAAACTTTAGGAATATCTTAAAACTGCTGTAAACCACTAGAAATGGAAGGGCAAAAACTAAATAAGAAGCAGTAACTCACAGCTAATTCTCATAAAATAGAGTTTTGAGAATAAACGTGGCTCATATTCTTATGGGAAAACTGTCACTCAATAAAAGCTGCTCTTGCCCCAGCCCTCCATCATTCACCAGAGCTATCTTGACATTTGTGTTAGTTGCATGAAAACTCCTGGGCAAACGAAGAATTCAGCTCCACTAACGTTGGTTTTAACTTCATGTTATTGAAACGGATCTCATGATATGTGTGCTTCTCTAATCACTGCAGCAAGGCTGACACAAAAAGTGTTTTTGGCCGGGACAGTCTGGGTGGGTGGCCCATGGGCTGCAGCTACAGTGTGGTGATAGGGGCCTGACGCGCCGGCCTGCAGGCCTACTTGTGATTTTCTTAGCCTTGTAACCTTCTGCAACAGGCCGTTTCAATGACGGTGCTCAGAAAAAGGCTTTTTATGTTTTCACTCGTTGCTGTCCGCCCGCTTCCAGATTCACCTTCACTCCCTTGCGCCATTAATTATTCAAGTCTAATGCCCCTAAATACGTAAATAAATGTGCAGCCCAGCCCGTGGCCTTTATTGAGCAGGCTTAACTGTAGATAACAGACACGACCCTATGATGAATTAAAAAATATTATCCAAAAAGAATGATAAATACCTGTTCATGAGCAAGCCGCCACTGTATGAAGGGCCAGCCGCCACGACTTCTCTGGCCCCAGACCCCGATGCAGGGACCCGCGGGTGGCAGCACACAGAGTCGGCTGGGTGAGGTCACTCTGAGGCACCAACGAATCAGGGCACAACGACTAACAGTGTGACTGAGCGAGCAGCACGCAACTCTTTAGCTGCCTAACCTCGGAGTTAATCCCATGAACTGGATTACAACCATTAGACCCCCAGGATATAGCGGCTTTTGTAAAAATGCCGCGATTTTTACTAAAGTGCCGATTTCGCGGGCACTTTGGTAAAAGTCGCGGCATTTTTAAAAAAAGTGCCGATTTCGCGGCAAATCGCGAAATCGCGATATCCTGGAGGGTCTGATCAATGGTGTACTTACAGTAATCATAGCCTTCAACGACCAACTGACTGACAAAGGCAGCAGTATATATAACCTTAGTGAGATTAAGCATATATTTCTTTGGTGGAATTGGAGTTAATTTAAAATAACATGACATGGGGTCTGAAGGGTCATATCCCGTGAAATGTATATGCTTTTCTTTTTGGAACTCTCTGGAGGGGGAGTTAGACAATGTTTCCATTGTGTATAATTAAAACAGGAACGCTACCTGTTCTATGTAGAAAATGGTGTCCATAATGATAATAATAATAATAATATAATAATACTGTGATTTATTAAGCGCGACAGCTACCCCTAATACAGGGGTGTCCCGGCGCTAGAAACACTAGGTAAATGAAGCGTCAAAGGCAAGAGTGCATATTTTCAGGTCTAAAAAGCTGCTGTCCTGAAGAGCCATGTCTTCAGGGATTTTTTAAAACAGGCTTCTGACTTGGCACTTCGCAAGGAGGCTGAGAGGGTGTTCCACAATACGGCTGTTTTGACCATGAATGCTCTTCCACCCAGCCGTGATTTCTCAAAACGCGGAGTCTGAAGCCAGTTGAAGGAGTTAGAACGCAACACCCGGTTTTGTTTGTAGGGGCGAAGTCTTTCCTTCAGATACTTCGGGCAGTTTCCGTTCAGAGCCCGATAGGCCGTTGTCATGGCCTTAAATATGATTCTTTTTTCCACTGGTAGCCAGAGGAGTTTGTATAAATGCGGAGACACATGTTGTCGGAATGGGATCCGGCAAACCAGTCTCGCAGCCGCATTTTGAATCATCTGAAGGCGATGGATTGCACATTTAGGGAGGGCAAGGTACAACTCATTAGCATAATCTAACCTTGATGTGACTGTAGCGTGTACAACTGTTTTGCGGCAATCTTCCAGTAAAAAATTCAAGATTTTCCAGAGATTTTTTAACTTACTAAAACAGGTCGCAGAGACTTGTTGTATTTGGGCTGAGAAGGTCAGATTTGCTTCCCATTTCACTCCTAGGTTTCGGAAAGAGGTGGTCGGGGATGGTGGGGTGCCCATTTCTGCTGGCCACCAAAGTTCTGACTCGGGCACATTTCCTTGCCAAAAAAACAGAACCTCTGTTTTTTCCGCGTTTAGCTTTAGTTTATTAGAATTTATCCACATAGCTATATCGCGAAAGCACCCCTCAACATTTTTTAAACCATCCACCGTCTGCTCTTTAAAGGAGAAAACCAGCTGGGTGTCGGCAGCATATGAAATAGCTTTCACCCCCCAGTTGGCAATCAGGGAAAACAGAGGAGCTAGGTAGAGGTTAAAAAGTAAAGGACTCAGTGCTGAGCCTTGGGGTACCCCACACCAGAGTTGTTTCGGTCGGGATTCATATGGCGTGAGGGCGACTTTCTGAGTGCGTCCTCTCAAATAAGAGGTCAGCCATGAAAAAACATTTCCCTCCAATCCGACTTCTTTTAGGCGCTCACCAAGGAGGGTGTGGTCCACGGTATCAAAAGCTGCCAACAGATCCAGGAGCACCAGCAACGCCGGTGCTCCTGAATCCAGTGACCACCTAATCGACTCTGCCACCTCCAACAGAGCAGTCTCTGTACTAAATCCTGCTCGAAAGCCAGATTGAGTATTGTGCAAAATCCCATTCTGCTCAATGAAACTCGTCAATTGGCGTCGGACCAGTTTTTCCATCATTTTTCCTGGAGCGGGTAGTAGCGAAATAGCTTGCAGGTTTTTTAGATCGCCCGGGGTTTTTTTCTTCAATGGGAGCAGTGTCGCATGCTTCCATTTATGTGGAATGATGCCAGTTTTCGAAGAGGAGTTCCAAATATGTCAGAACCCATCCACCAATGAGGATGCTAGCACCTTCCATAATTTGGACGGGCGTGGATCATCTGGGGCTCCTGAATGGCATCTCTGAAATTCAATTAGAGCATCCTGTGGCAGAATTGGTGAGAATTCGCTGAGCCTAGGTATCTCCCCACGGAGCGGAGATTTGTCCTCTTTCAAAGTAGCCTCTGAGTCCCGAAATGACTCGTAGACCTTTACGATTTTGCTGTTGAAATAGTTCGCAATCTTATCGCACAGGGCTGGGGATGAGGTTACTTCTGTCTCCAGTGTCCTGGGCTTAAAAAAGGATTGAACAACCTTAAAGATCTCGCTGCTCGACCGCTTAGCATTTCGGATGCTTGACGCAATATAATTTCGTCTAGCTGTTTTTAACTCCTTATGAAACACTTTTAAGGCTTCTTTATAATTTGCCTTCATTTTCTCACAATAACCCGCCCTCCATTTGCGTTCCAACTTTTTGCACCTGCTCCTATGTTCCCGAAGGGCTTTAGAGAACCATGAGCCAGTGGGGGATAATCTATTTGATTTCCCTACTCTGCCTGGGGCTACCAACTCCACTGCCGAAGCAATCCAATGGTGTAATGAGACTGCATCGGCATCTGGATTGGCTGAAAGGCAGGGAGGGTTGTCTAGCAAAATGGGGCTTAGTGTTGTTTCAGTTAAATTATTCCAATTTCTTTTAAGCGTAAGGCGTGTTCCTTTAGCTTGCCCTGAGTTTGGTAAAGAAATAGAAAAAGGGACCAAATAATGATCCGACCATGTCAGGGGGACGGACGTCTCCATGACAATGACGGGACAATTGGAGAAAACTAAGTCCAAGGTATTCCCCGCTACATGTGTGGGGCAGGAGACCCATTGTTGAGGTTGGCCGCAGCTAATAATGTAGTTAACTGCGATGCCTGCGGACAACTTAGTATTACCAAAAGGGGGTTATACCCAAAAGTCACTGGGACCTGGGTGCTAGAATGTACATATAAAGAGGGGTCCCAGGAAATAAAAATTCAATTTCCCAATGTGCTACAAGGCATAAAGAGTCGTCGACGTTTCGACCCCAAAAAAAACGTCGACGACTCTACTCATTTTATCATCCGGCACTATCCCTGATTTAATTATTGAAGACTGTGACCGTTGAATGATGTGTTTAGTAATGTTATTGTAACTTGGGCTCAAAGAAGTTTTAGCTTTTCGTTATACACAGTTTATGCCTTGTAGCACATTGGGAAATTGAATTTTGCTTGCCTGAATCCTTTCACTCTTTTTATCTTGCACCCCTTACTTTTTCACTCCTTCTCTATTTATTGGGGCTTTGTTTGCTATAAAATGTATAGTTTGTAATTGAAATGAATAGCACATTGCTATTAATTGACAATGTCTGCGTTGATTAAAATGATGAATTCCTTTCTAAAATGATCTGATTAACAGTATTGTGTGCTTTGATGACACATTTTTATTTCCTGGGACCCCTCTTTATATGTACATGCGGACAACTTAGATCATTCACATGCAGATTAAAATCTCCCAGGGCCAGAAAATTAGAGTACATAATTGATTTTTGAACAATTAAATTACAGATTGTATGAAGGGCGAGCACTGCACTATCAGGTGGCCAGTAAATAAGAATCCCCCCCAAGTGCAGACGTGGGGGTCGGTTGTAGACAGAAATTTAAACCTTCTATGCCCTGAGCAAAAACAGGAGCCGAGGACACCAACTCCCGTGTGTCTCTGAAAATAATGGCCACCCCGCCTCCCCTTTTACCTCCTTCTCTGTTAACATGGCACATTTTAAAGCCTGGAGGGATGGCTAATGTAGTTGTTGTCACAGTGTCCATATTAAGCCAAGTTTCCATCAGTAACAGAACATCCCAAGTGCCTTCAATTAAAATTGACCAAACATCATCAGTATGTTTGGTTAGTGATCTACAATTTATGAGACAGGCCTCGATTATAGCACTGCCTACCGCTACTTGGTCTCGGGAGCATGCCTGCTTTTTCCTAGACGTCATAGTATGGGCTAGAGACTGCCCGCATTCCCTGCACCTGTATGGGAGTGGGGTAGTGGCTAGATTAATCTGGTGTGGAATCAAGCAGCCAGGACCGTGGAGAATCAGTAGCTCATCTCGCGTCCAACAATGAGACTCACCACTCCTATTTTTGGGAGCATGGCCGGCGCCGGCCGCGATCCGGTCACGGACAGGCGCAGACGGGCTTGCCTTAGGTGCAGCTTCGGTGCGCCAGCGGCGCGGCCGGCAAGACATCCGCCTAATGAACCCCCTGGCAGGAAGTGTGTCAGCCAGTGTGGGCGGAGTCACGTCTGTCCCTCCGCTCAATCGGCACTGTTTGCCGTGGCGGACCGGGGACGGCGACACCCTGAGTGTAAATAGCAGCTTTTAGAGATACTAAGAACAATGTAAGTCTATTTCAAACTAAAAACAATATAAAAAACAGCAGTTTTCACGTTTTGGTAAAAAATGTGGGGATGCGGGGATGTGCAAAATGCAAACAACAAAGTGCAAGCTGAGCTGAGAACCAGCAATTAAAATAAAAAACAAGCAGCAAAAGCCTTGCTGCGCGTAATCACCCAGTAATGATGGTAGCAGAACCTCTCTGCGTAATTGGCAGAGTTACGGTATAGATCTTCTGATTCAAAAACAGTAATACTTTAATGCAGAAACCATAGTATTTACAGTATTAACACCCTAATCACCCGACTATAACCCTGGAACTATTACATCACCCATAGAAACTTTGAACACATAAGGTATATGCAGGATTTCCATCAGACCGAATATATCGAAAGGAAGTTTATCCCAAACAATTTCATCTGTCACTGAAAGGGCTGAAATATTTACGAGGGACAAGTCTCTTTTCAGTTTATGCGATGAAGAATGGGGGGGCCAACAACCCATCCACCAGTATTATAGCAGAATGTTCCGGGAGGTAATGCACAAGATCTGATGGCTTGTCAACTACACCAGAAGGTCTCCCATGCAACTCATATTAAAGGTCACCTTCTTGACCCAATTTTTTCTAGTTTGAGGGAACTAAAAGGGAAAGCCCCTGTCCCCATACCACGGTCAGACCATTTTGTAATCTGGTTTGTCCGGGCCCCACCTACCCCCGTTTCACACACCCAGTCAACACGAATACAAATCCCTCCCTGGCCCAAACTTCCCAGGAGGGGTGGATTCAGGAACTGGAAAACTCCAAACCTAACCTGGATCTCAATCAAGTCACGGATTATCAAAGGTTCACACACTGGATTGAGGAGTCACTGAACACAGTGCTCCCAAAGAAATCAATCCAGAAGAAAGTGGGACGTAATAAGTCTGCATGGTTCTCCCCTAAGCTACATAACCTAAAACAACAATGCAAAAGACTGGAAAGGATCTGGAGGAAAGATTTCTCACACGTTAAGAAACAGGAATACAGGGCGGTCATTGGAATATACAAGGCAAAAATAAAACAAGCCCAGGCCACCTACTATGAGGAACAAACTACAGCAGCTGCCAACTCCTCTAGAGAGATTTTTCTCATTGCCAAAAAGCTTCTCAAAGTCCCTAATCCTCCAGGGGCACCCAATCCTTCGGGACACCGCTGTAACGAACTTGAGGAATTCTTTGCCACTAAAGTTCCTAATATTCTTAAGCATCTTCCGTAAAGAGACAATGACACAACCGAGATTACGGTCGCAGGCCAGCATGGAAATAAACTCCATCTGGAGACCTATATCCCATTGACTCAGGAGTCATTTCTAGCCACCTTAGTTACAGTCAAATCTGGATCACCACTGGACCCTGCACCACCTAACATTTTGAAACTGTTAGCATCTACAGTTGCTCCTATCATTATTAGCCTGATTAATGCCTCCTCCGCATCAGGTATAGTCGCCCCTGAGTGGAAAAGGGCAATCATAAAAAAACATAGACCCTGTTGACTTGGGCAATTATCGCCCTATTTCGCTCCTTCCGAGAATAAGCAAAATCGCAGAGAAACATGTTAATCACACGCTCTCTGCGTTCCTTGAGTCCCATAACCTAATCCACCCCACACAAACTGGGTTCCACCCTCGTCAATGCACTGAGACCGCCTTATTAGCTGTGGTGGGGGAAGCAAGAAACATTCTTGATTCAGGAGGCACGTTGGCCATAATACTCCTTGATCTAAGCGCGGCCTTCGATCCGGTGAATCATTGTATCCTGGCTCATTGTCTCAGCAGCATAGGAGTGTCCGGCAAGGCCTTATATGGCTCCAATCCTTCCTGGAAGACAGGCGTTTCCAGGTTTTTGAAGGTGACACCTTTTTACAACCTATCCCCCTTAGTTGTGTAGTCCCCCAGGGCTCATCCCTGAGCCCAACCCTTTATAATGTCTATATGTCCCCATTGGCGGATATTATTTCCCCCTTTGGGATTCATATAGTAACATATGCCGATGACACACAGCTGGTCGTGCATTGAGCCTGGCCGACCATACGCCCTCTGATCTCCACTCTTGCCTTGAGGAAGTCACCAAGTGGAAGAGTTTGTCCCATTTAAAACTAAATGGGGATAAAACCTAGCTCATGCTTCTTGGCAACCAGCTAAATTTCAAATCAAGTACCATGTGGTCTGTCTATATGGGCCAGCTACCATCCCCGAAAACGGAGAAAAAAAGCTTGCCGTCTAGTGAGATCAAGACCTTACTTTTAAAGTCCAAGCCAGGAAGTCCGCTGCTTCATGTTATGGCATGTTAAGAATGATTCGCAAAGTGTTGCCCTTCTTACCGGACCTGGCGCTCATTCTCTCCAGGATTTATTATGGCAACGCCCTCTACCTGGGCACCCCAAAGGCAGTGACCACTAAACTGCAGATCGTACAAAATTCCGCTGCAAGACTGCTCACGGGAACCCAAAATCGCTGTTCTGCAAAGCAGGCACTACGCGCCCTTCATTGGCTACCGGTGCAGTAGATAATTAATTTTAAAGCCTTTTGCGTGGCCCATAAGTCTCTAGGAGGGACTGGACCGCCCATCATTAAATCCATGATTTGCCCTAACAAGGCCAGCAGAAGACTCAGTTCAGACGAGCTTTACCTAGCAGTGGTACCTTGGATTAAGAAGGCCAAAAGTGGTGGACGGCGTTTTTCATATAATGCCGCGAAACTCTGGAACAGCCTTCCGCTGCATCTTCGTAGGGACTCCAACCATCTCTCATTCCGGAAACAGCTAAAGACCTGGCTCTTTCCATAGAGGTCCTGCTCGACTCTAGTAACCACTACAGCGCTGGGATGCTCCTGGGTAGCCATGTGCTATACAAAAACCTTTCCATTCCAATGGCCATTAATCAGTAGGAAAAAAACCTGTCACAAATCCAATCCACATGAACAAGAAAACCAAGAAAAGCATGATCCAGGCATATATCCAAGGAGGAACTAGATAAGTGTATTTTAACCATGAAATAAAAACACAAATCCATGCTAGAGGCAGATCCAAAACAGAAGAACTGTCACAAGAAAAATCATCTTGATCTATATAGTACCCGAAGGTACTCAGCCAAAAACAAGAGGTTGGGACTCAGCAGTACGACTGGAAAAAGCCGACTTGGGTGGACTTGGGTGGATTATTATAAATGGCATCTGTTGTAATGGATGCAATAGTAGAAACAGGCAGTGTCTGGGAAGTTGGTGACGGAGGACTCGGCCTCCCCCTCCCGCAGCCTGGGAATATCCACATTGGTGGTGCTCACAGGCTGTAAAGAGAAGTCTTGAAGGAAACAACTTCCATGGCAAACTATGAAGAATCTGACACACGGTGTAGTTTGACGTGTTCAATGGAGACAAAGTGCCTGGCCTTATAACCCAGGAGAGGTGGAAAAATCACTGGTTGTGCACCTTGAACGTCAAGGACTGGAACAGGAGCAAGGTACGTTGGGTTGAATTACTTTTTTGATAGCCACCTTGTCTTGAACTTGATCTCCGATTTTTGGAAGCCAGCCGGAAACCGGAATTTGATCCGCAGAACTGGAAGAGTGAGACTCAGACAAGTGTTTGTGAGATTGAGCTTCATGGAATGTTTGCAGTTCCCGTAAGACAGCACAATGGTAATCTACATCAAAGGTTGCAGCGGCCGACATAACGTCTGGACAATCAAGGTCCGGAACATACATCCTGATGCCAAAAAGCACTTTGTATGTGGTCGCCCACCCAGAGATCTTTTACGGAGGTTATTTAATGCTGGTTCAACCAACCACATACTGTACCTAATACCCTAGTCGCTAAGGATTGCTTTAAGTCACAGTTCATTCTCTCTACAACAGAAATACACTCAGGTCTATATGGAGAAGAAAAATGTACGTGCACATCAATGGACTTCATCAAATCATGGTATGCTTTAGAAGCGAATGCAGACCTTGGTCCGAGTGGAATGTGTAACAGGCCTATGTCCCGATGAAGACTCAAAAGTATTTAATAACAGTTTGAGTGCCAGCCGAGTGCAGTCACCAAACCCAGAGGAATCAAGAATCGACTGCAACCAAAATATATTTGAATGTAGTATCAGACAATGACCCAAGTAAATGCAGCCAAAAGGCTGGTTAGAAATAAACAGATGTGTCTGTGGTGGATGAGACACAGTGGTACTTTTGATTTGTTGAGAGATGTCACAAGTTAAAAAGAATATTCTTGTTTTTTGGTGTAAACCTTGTCACCAAAAGCGTTGAACTAAGAGCAAAATAGTGGCAGTACACTGGCATTAGCGGAAGCCGATTCGTGTGCTGCCACAATTAAATCATGTCTGAAATCAGCGTTGGGAATCACATGATCACCGACACCTGGAATAGTGACGAAAGGAACAGTCTGGTGATTTAAATGATCGGAATACTTAGATGGAAGGCCCTTCAGCAAAGCAATGACTTATTCAAAAGCAGTCACGGCAGCCAAGATAACAATATTGATACGGGATTTAGAGTGTGTTACTGCTGCTATTTTAGGTGTGGTTACTGCAAGTTTGGCAGCTTTATCAGCCAATGACTCAATGTATGTATAACATGAGCCAGTGGCCACTTATCCTTAAGATCAAAGCAGTGTGTGCTTCATTTTGCTACCCTTGGAGTCCTTAAAACCATTTTGTTAGAAAAAAAGTGAGCTCTCATTAAAGGAATGTACACTATAATATGAATCACAGACAACAAGGGTGGGGAATTCGGGATCCATATTTTCAAGTGCAAAAAGTAAAGCCTTCAATTCAGCAAACTGCGCCGTACAGTCCCAAAGGGTCTCTGTTCACTCAGTTTGTGGGTGAAAGTCGGCATCGGACATCGCGCCAACAACAATGGCACATGGGGCAGAATATTGCTGGTTGGAACCTATAGCAGGTTGAGCAGAACCATCAGTATAAATGATGGATTTATAACGAACAAGGGGCCGAATCGAAGAAGGCAAAGGATATAAATGTTTATATTTCAAAAATTCTTGTGTTTGCAAAGAAGGTTGAAAGACGAAGTCTACAGTTACGGCTGTTAAGGACGTAGCCCATTGTATCCATCCGGGATGGAGGGCTTTCATAGAAAAAGACTTTCTCTGAACCATGACTCTCCCTTGGGATTCACAGTTCCAAATTCCTTGACCACGAACCCTTGCATGGTGGGTGATACATGGGTTTTTGAGGTTTTGCCCTGGGTTTGGTTTGCAGTGCAGTGCAGTGCAGGAAGTTCCCATTGTTCAAGTATGAAACCTTCACCTAATGCTTCATACCTCCCACTTGAGGGTGTTTTAGACAATATTGAAAGTGAAAAGTGGAGATTGGCAGAGTTATGTAGACATGGATTATCCAATCTGAGGATGCTAGTTCTGCCACAGAATAAATTAATCTATCTAGCTTCTCAATGTGTAACATTGTGTATTTAGCATCTTCTTGTGCCATAGTCATCTGTTGTTCTGAAAGGTGGTATGGTGAAAACAGATCCGATATATTAATATATTGCCATGCCATGTGGGACTGATCATGTTGTAACTCAGACTAGTCTAGCTGAAGCACATCTATTGTGGATGAGACAATGTTACCCAGGGATTGCATTCTATTTTTTTTTTTTTACATATTTGTATTGCAGAGTCAGAAACAAGACCTCAGAATGGGCCAACCAGTACACTTACGGCATCATACAAAGCTGAACAAAGGTATGGTACACAGCCATTTAGCCCACATCCCAGAGGCTGGGCGGCGCGCCAAGTCTTCTGTTTCCGAGAGGGTGCCTCAGTGCACGCCCTTTCTGGGCGTCCGGTTAGCTTCACATGTAGTATCTGCTTTTACCCCCCCTAAAGCCCCACCCCCCACACACCACCAAGCTAACACAGATTGCTCCTAGGGACGCCATGAACAACTCTCACCCGCACCAATACCGTTCCCCCCCGTCATTCCCGAGAATTCTTCCCGGATCCCCTCAGCAGTAAATCCCGGTTGCCTATCCGCGGTCTACTGGAGCCCCTTGCTTCGTTGACCCACCCTACGCCCTATCCGCTGGGTCTCGTAATCCGTGCCGCGGTGCCTAGCTATTCCCTTTAACACCCCCCCCCCTCAACTGCTGTTGATGCGGGCACCCACGGTCCGTACTAATGCTGGAGCACGCCACCCATCAGGAGTTACTTACAATCATTTAGCCTACATGGAACCCTATACAATCACAGTTCCTCCTCCACATCCTCAATCAAATAGTCACGCAATGCCTGGACCACCATCTCCCAGGCTCTCGCCATGTCCAAGCATTTCTCATTGCCAGTTCTAGTAGCTTGCCGCATTCTGATAATACTTTCACAACCTGACCATTTCAGCAGCTCATTCATCCATCTCCTTACCGATGGGCCTTCCTTGGACTTCCAGTGCCAAGTTATCTCCCTCTGAGCCAATATGAGTCCCAGGTCAATAAATTTACTCGTGCTTTTTGTCTTCTTAGTATGAGGGAACCAGAGCAGCCGACATGCCGCCATGTCAAAGTCCACTTCCCTGTCTGTGACCGCATTCAGGAGTTCCCCCACTGCCGGCCAATATGCCCCTAATTTCGGACAACCCCATAACAGGTGATCCAGGTCAGCCTCGGGTGCCAAGCATCTCGGGCACACTGCGTCAGACACTTGAAAGTACCGTTTTATCCTCTCCGGGGTCAGGTACGCCCTATGTACAATAAAGAAGTGCACCTGCTGAAATCGTGCATTCCTCGTACCCTTCCATGTCCGTCGCAACACCTGGCTCCAGACTGTGTCCGGAATGGGCTTGCCCAAACTGTCCTCCCATCGCGACTTCAGCGTTAGCAGTGGTATCAGTCCCTCATTCAGCATTCTAGTGTGAAGGCAAGTCACCGCTTTAACAGTGCCCGCGGCCATCACCACATATTGGCACGCCAAGGTCACCTCCGGCTCGGCCAGCCCTTCCCTCCAATGCTTTTGCATCGCCGCCACCACCGCCGCATGCAGTAGAAACGTCCCATCAGGCAGACCAAACTGCTCCTGTAACGTCTGATAGGGGACCAACGTCCCATCAATATACAGGTCCCCCACCATCTGAAAGCCCAAGTCCTCCCATTCCAATAGCTGGGACCAATCGCCCCCGTGCGGCAGCGCGGTCAGCATCCCCAACGGCATCTCTGGTGCATACGGCCGTTCCCTCTTCGCTCTTTTCAAGCTTCTATTCCAACATAATTTAAGCGTCCTTTCTTCTATCGTGAGATCCCTCGTTTCCAGTTTCTGCTGCATAATAATATATGACAAGACATATCTCTGGATACCAATCCCACGGTCACATTCAGGACCCCTGAATTCTCTAGCAACATTCTGTGTCAATATCTGCAGTCGTGCCGCCAGGTAATATAGTTCAAAGTCGGGGACTACCATCCCCCCTTCAACCTTAGGTCTAGTCAGGGTACCCAGTGCCACCCTACGCCTTCGATGACCCCAAAGGAAGCCAGTCACCAACATCTTCAGTTCCCTAAAGACCCGCTGCGGGATCCATATTGGCAGTGTTCGGAAATAGTAGAGCAGCCGCGGGAGTGCCACCATCTTCAATAATGCCACTCGGCCCAACACCGACAGAGGGAGGGAGGCCCAGAAATCCATGCAACCTTTCAGCGCGCGAATGCAGCGCCCCACGTTCCCCTCTAAGAGGTCCGCAGCCGCATGGTAAATGCGCACATCCAAGTAGGTAAAGCAGGAGGGTTCCCATACCACCTCTCTCGTTAGTGGGGGGCAGGGCGCACCCGCCCGCAATGGGAATACACAGGTCTTGGTCCAGTTTACCCTAAGGCCCGACAACTGCCCGAATCTAGCCAGCATATCCACTGCCCCTTCTAGGGACTGCCCAGGGTCTGCTAAGTACAATAACAGATCATCAGCATACAATGATATGTAATGCAAGTCCGGCCCGTGCCCGATCCCCTGTACACTGCACCCGATCGAGCCTGTGCTGCCAGCGGTTCCATCGCCAACGCGAACAACAGGGGGGATAAGGAGCAGCCCTGTCTCATACCCCTACAAACAGGGTAAGCCGAAGACACAATCGGTCCCAGACGCACCCGCGCCCTCGCCGCCGAGTAGAGCACCTTTGTCCACTTCCTGAACCCCTCCCCGACTCCGAATTTCAGCAACACCCTATCCAGGTATTCCCATTCGAGGCTGTCAAAGGCTTTTTCGACATCGACCGCTAACACCACAGGGTCAGGAGCCGACGCCCCCACACCATCCAAAACTCGGATCAGACGACGTATATTCATCGAAGTATTCCTAGTCGGGATGAATCCCGCTTGGTCTCTATGCACAAGCGTGGTCATGTGAGGCAGCAACTTGGTGGCCAGGATGCGACTTAAGATCTTATAATCCACCGTCAACATAGACAGGGGTCGGTAAGACTTCACATCCAACGCATCCCTGCCTGGCTTCAGCAGAGGCACTACCAACAGCCTCCCTCATGTACTCCGGCAAACACCCTAGCTGTTTCGCCTCCGAGTATACCACCAATAGTTTGGGCGCTAGTACATCAACAAATTTGGCATAAAATTCTATCGGTAAGCCGTCCACCCCCGGTGTTTTATTCCGAGCCATCTGTTTAATAGCTATTCTGATCTCAGCTAGCGTTAGGGGTCCCCCCAGTTCCTCCGCAACCTCGACGTCCAGCCCCGGCAGTGGGATCGAGTCCAAACCCAGGGATTGCATTCTAGATAATATGGTGGTCATACCGTTGTCCACTACTGCCAGAGCATGTTCTACATTAGCCCTGTCAATCCACACAGCCTTTCAGCAGCTTCTTCTTGAGATAGTTTCCATACCTGGCTATAGACAGCATATAGGAAGCATTTTTGATGGGGTTTCCGAGGACCTAATAGAAAGTCTCACAATTCCAGGTCATCAGATAAAGGGGACAAGTGCTGTTTTACCTGGGACAGTGGTGAGGCTTTTAGCCAATTAAGGTACAACTTCCAGACACTAAGTCGTTACCACTCCTGAATGTTCATTTTGCACATAACGCATGTCAGGCCTACGGGAAGTAAATCCCCGATTTTACCTAGTAATCTGTCATGACATTTTTGTCGAATGACTATACGAACCATCCCTTCCAATTAGTATCTGATGAGTTATGTCTACTCTTACGCAGCATGGTATCAATAGTGTGTTCATCGTATGATGAAATTTGCTGCCAGTTGTCTAATCCTGTAAGAATGGGAAACCATGGTGTGTTCAAGTATTTTATCTTGGCTAGGCCAAGACACGTGGTTTGTTGCACAGTTTTGTTCAGGAAAAACTTCTGCTGTGGTATTAAACAGGCCCTAAATAAAGCCTCAGTTCCCTGAACCAGCCAATCTTTAGTCCCCCAAATAGATTTTACATCTACTGTGTCCCTCCAAAAGTCGGTACAGAGAGTTGGGAAAGAAAGCAAGCAGAATATATCAGCTTAGCATCAGTTAACATATTTTTCTTTGCAGGTGATGGTGCAAGCCTCTAACAGAATAAGGCTGGGTCAGATGTGTTATAAGCAGAAAAAGAATCAAACTTTTGTGCAAACTCGTTTGACCTACCTTTCAGTGGTGCAGGGCAATGTTCCCATTGAGTAAAATTAAAGATCTCATGAGGTGTACTAGCTTTATGCAGAAAATGGTGACCGTAGTGTTGATAACAGAACTTTTCCTCAAAATTAACTGTACCATCATACAACTCATCAGAATGCTCAAGAACTTCTAACATTTGATATACAGTAAAAATGTTCAAATCTTCAGAAATGGTGCTAGGGGTGACAATGTCATTCAATTACATTATAAATAAATGTCGAATTTATAACAGTTCAGTGGGACCTTACACATCAAAAGATAACTTGTCCCATAAAATCCCATCTAGAACTAGAACAGCTGAAATGTTCATCAGGGTCAAGTGTTCATGATATGATGATGTATGTGGCTTTAGAACCAAGTTTACGGTGTGTACTGCAGAGCTTTCTGGGACAAAGGGCCATATGTAACAAAAAGTCATTTTGCGATTCTCAAATAGAGATTTTTTGCGAATCGCTATTTGAGAATCGCAATATGCTATGTATGTAGGATTTGCAATAAATTTTGCGAATCCTACATATTCCTTCATTGTGAATCGCAAATTGCAATTCGCAATTAAGGAATACCTCCCCATTCATTCCTATGGGCCTAGAGACCCTTAGGAATGACTGGGAAGACATTCTCAATTTGCGATTAGCAATTAGCGAATCGCAAATTGAGAATGCAATTTCAAGGGTGCAGGGGAATCAAAAGGACACCCTGTTGCACCCCTGAAATAAGCATGGGTACACCTGTGGCGCACATACATGCCCTATGGACATGTATGTGCTTCACATCGCACTTTGAAAAATGCAAAAAAGTGCATTTTTTAAAGAAATCTCAAATTACCACCAACTTGAAGTAGGTGGTAATTTGCGATTCCTTAAGGCCAAAATGCACTTTTTTGGTGCTTCTTACATTGCATTTAAGGAATCGCAAAATTTGTGATTCCTTAAACGCAATCGCAAAATATGGAATCCCAAATTTTGCGATTCCTTATTTTGCCTTAATACATACCATTTGGCAAAATTGCATTTGCCGAAATTCTGCGAATTTTGGCGTTTGCGAATGCAATTTTGCTTGATACATATGTCCCAAAGTGTCCATTGAAAAGCAAGTGTTCCATCAGGTCATCGTCTGTTAAGTATAAGTAATCGACATATGATAATGCCTGATCATCAAAGTTCTCAAATAATTATGTGACTGGCTGAACACAGCCCGGGGCAATTCTATTAACCCTGGGGAAATCGGCAGAAGTGTTCAGAGAGCCTGGCCCCGTGAAGGCAGTCAAATATCTGCTTCCAGGTGCTATGTTTTGGCAAAAGAATTCATTTGAGATATCAAGGGTTGTTTTGTATTATTTCTGCACAATGTCATTCAATGATGCAACACTTTGTGAGTAGCTGGGTTCAAATGTCTAATCTAATACTAGACAATATGATTGATCTGGTTTCATTACTGGAAACAGAGGATTATTAATTGAAGAGGTGCAACTTCCAATCATACCCTGATACTCAAGTTGTCTTAGGATTTCCCTAACTTGTTCATGTACTTCCTTTTTAATAGGGTATTGTCTTTGAGGTTGTGGGGTTGTCTTCAATGGTATATCATGATAAGGTGAACCATCATCCCACCCCACACGGTTGCCGTAGCTACACAGGAGCTAGTTCTAAAGCCCACTCCCTGGCGTATGAGTGTTTTTATTGATTCTAGAACGAGGTCGGAGAAAGCTGGTAAAATTACTGTTTCCCCCTTAGGGCAATCCATCACGAAGTCAGGTGGCCAATCTCATTCGGTCAGCAAAATGCAATAACCCTGAGTGGGTTCCTCCCAAAAGAGGGCATTTATAAATATGGATACGTCCCCTTCCAACCGAAGCTGGATTTTGGATAACCGATACAGGATGCTTTCCCTGGTATTGTATTGTATTGTATGGCATATTTGTCTAGCGCAAAACTGTCACCCAAAGGGTATCCTGGCTGGTATCAGGGGGTTCCACCATGATATATTCACTCAGCGACACTCCCACCGGACAATCTATCAGGTTCTGGCAAACTATTGTGACTTCTGCCGTGCTGTCCAGCATTGTCAATGTCCACTCTACGTTCAGAAGCAGAGTCCTCAAAGTCTGGGGCATGCCTGAGCTTAAGTATGGCTACCTCCTTCTTTTCAAATTTAGGTTTCGATATTTTAAGTTTCTCTTTCTTCAGATGAGCATTGTGGGTCCTTTCTTTGTTTCACATACTCTTCGGAGCACCCTCTGACCGTCCTCCTCTCTCAGAGTGTATGTTGGATGCATCCTGAAAGGAAGGTGTATCAGTATCCTGATAGTTGTCAGATGATTTAAAATGATCACGGTTACGTAAGTCGTAACGTTTTTTATTATGTTCCTGTGTAAGAGACTGTTGGACCTCTTGGCTGGGTCATCCCTGAACTTTTTGCCTTCCTCCAATATTCTCTCTGACCTGTTTTTGTTGGTTTAATGACTCTGGGCACTTTACCACTGCTGACCAGTGCTAAAGTGCATATGCTCTCCCTGTGCAAAATGTATATGTGATTGATTTCTATGAATGGCTCATTGGATTTACTGTCAGTCCCCAGTAAAGTGCACCAGGAGTGCCAGGGCTTGTAAATGCCAATGCTGCTAGTGGGCCTGCAGCGCTGGTTGCGCCACCCACAGAAGCGTATTTGGGCTGCATTCTACTCCCGTTCTATGACCGATGTGCATAGATACACGAGAGTGAATACTTCTTTGATTCCTCTTGACCGCAACTTACGCTGTGGTATTGGCGAGATTCTTCCTTTTCAAAAATAAGATTGTTGGATCGCCATAACTTTTTCCGGAAACCATATTGAAAACTCATTGGATAGCTTTCCACATCGATACGCTAGACTTCTGGGCGTTCGTCCTGATATTCACGACTTGCGAATGAATTCAAATTTACATATCTACCGAATCTACCGAGGAGTTTTTTCTACTTAAAATAATAGGAGCGGTAAAGAACCGATCGCTTCCACTCAAAAGGCGCTAATTTATGCACGTAAGGCTATCATCAAACTGATCAAGATTACGCTGGTCTTTTATACAGTACACATATGACTTCTGTCCTGAAGATGGTCTCACAAAGCATCATTTAAGAGACCGAAACGTCGACTTTCACCTCATCTATTTCTTGTTTTATTTCATATTGATTTTAGATAGGTGTATTTAGGTTTTGTTGAGTCTCTCCACAATTAATTTGTTTTGTACCTGCAAACCTAAATATCTCTGAATGAATTTCACCTGTATACCAAAGCTCTGACCATTGAACTTTTGATAAATTCTCTTTTTTCAATACACCTTTGTGTTCGTCCTTCATGTTTCATGTGTTATATTCTTTGTTGGTTCAATTAATGTTGATGAATTAAGTTCACATTGGATTTTTTAGTTAATCCTATTAAGTCAGTTTTGAATTACTAAGTATTACTCAAACAAATTCCCTTGACGGCACATTTACCCTTCTACCCACAGAAGCAGCCTTTTAAAAATGTCTAGGGTCTGCCACTGCAGAACCTGCGTGCAGTCTGGTACTGTCATGCTGGCTGGGCAAGTGCACACACTTGCCAGCCCCTAAACCTTCCCTTAACTTCATATTAGTCACCCCTATGGTAGGCCCAAGGGCAGGGTGCATTGTAAGTGTAAGGTAGGACATGCTCTGATGTGTGTGGCATGTTCTAATAGTGATTTACAGCCAAATTCGTTTCTCACTATTGTAAGGCTACCTGTTCTCTTAGGCCAGATGGGCTGATGGAATTATTACACTCTATAATCCCAGCAGGCTCAGGGAGCATGGTAGAAAGTAAAGTTTAGTATGCCTAAATTCAGAATAATAAAATACTTCTTTTAGTAAAGTTTATTTTAATATCCTGCGTTTGCAAATGCTACTTTTAGAAAGCTAGCATTTGCTTGCCTAACCATTTCCGCCCGCCTCTGCTAGTATGTGTATCTGACTGTCTGGGATATGTGAGTGACAGGGCTGGGGGATGACAGGTGGTGAATACGAGGATTACACCTTGGTGGGGGGTGGGAGTGCCCCATGACTCTTAATAGGGCTGTGCTCTGCCACCACAATGCTGGCTCCGCCCCCTGGGGAGCGACTGATGACTCAGCCGGCACCTGGCCCAGGAACGGCGAAGCACTGTCATCAAGCTACTCCTGGCTGCCCCTGTCCACACAATGCTGGCTCCACCTCCTGTGGAGCGTCTGATGTGCCTGCCCCTCACACTGAAAGCAGAAGCCAGAAGTACACCCAAAAGTGCTCAGAGACTGAATGAAGTTATGCAGAGGCCCCCCTGGCCTGTGAGAACAAAGGAAATACAGTATAAAAGTAGGTGCCCTGCTCCTTGTAAATCAGAATCCTGTTTCCCACAACGAACCTCTTCCCAACTAGAAGGAGAAGACGACACTGGAAGGACTGGCCTGCTGCTTGCCTTGCTGAGGAAGGAGAGGAAAAGACTTTGAAAAGACTTTGCTGACTTGTGCTTTGAAACATTCTCCAAGGGCTTGATTGAGCTTGCCCCCTGAACTGAACCCCAGGACCAGTGGGTTCTCTTGTGCTTTGGCTCGTCCCCTGCCTGAGGCCGAGTATTTCCTCCCGCCGGAGGTGAAGCCTGCCCCCTCTCGCCCTCTCCTAGGGCCGTGGTACCCGGGAGCCAGCCTGCCCTCTTGCCCTTGAGAGCCTCGCTCCACTCGGAGTCGCTCTCTGCCCCAGGGCTAAGGCCGTCCGCTCCTCTACCCCCGCCTGCTTCACAGAGCGCCTGAGCGCGATTTCAGCCCCTCCCGCCGGATTCCCGGGGACGCGAGCAGCCTGCAGCTTGGACGGACGCCCGTGCATTCCATTGCACCCGGCCGCCCCGCTTTGCTCTGCCCCCAGGAGAGGCCGTGCCGCACTGTGAAGGGAGCCCCCCCTCTGTACCGTCTGTACTGAGGGCTCCCGTGCTGCGCTTTGCCTCCCGGAGATCCTCCGCCCTAAGAAGGGACCCTCTTGCACTGACCGGACCAAGTCGCGCTGCTCGTGCCGACTCTGCCCAAACACCGAAGGAAAAGAAGCATTCCTGAAGACAACACCGGGCTGGGGGCCCGCACCGTATTATTTCCCCTTTGTCTCGCCTCAACCGCTCCGTGTGGCCGTAAGTCGACTGTGCGCATTCAGCTCCAAACGCTTCACCTGACCGGAGCCTAGATCAGCTGGGCGCCTCCGAGACCTCCCTGACTATCTGGACGGCCCGCGTGGGAAGTGGTAGTCGGGGCGCATCAGGGCTGAGAAGAGATCCGTGCCCCTCGAGGCTGACAAGTGGTGCGCCTCCCTCTCCCCTGCCGAAGCCGGACGCCGCGTTGGTCCGCTCACGCGGGAAGCGTGAGACGTGGTAGGGCCCGGGGTTTTCTTGCGAGTGAAGCCAGAAGGAGCGCTACGAAGCGCACCGGAGGCTAAAGGCTGGTCTGAGGTCCCCCGTACTTTTGCAAAAGGTGCTTTGGAAGTAGCTGGGACAAAGAGAACTATTTTTGAAAGTAACTGGAACTGAGAGAACTGTTTTAGTAGCGAATTAACAAGGAACTCTTTTTAATTCTGAACGGTAACAGAAGAAAAGCTTGCCTATTTACAACCTGTGGCCCAACAAAAACGTTATTGGTCTTGTAATAAGTCTGAACTGCTCATATATATATATTTTTACATAAAGGAACGTATTTTTATATATTCACAGCCTGGTGTCCATTTGTGGGGGGATTGGTACATTTTACTGTGTGTGTTATTACAAATGCTTAACTCCATAACGCCTGAAGAATAGCCTTGGCTGCTCACGCCACGCACCTAGAGGGTGAGCAAGGGTAATTCTAAGGGGTCATCCTTCGCCCTGACTTAGAGGAGAGGGTCCCTGCTTGTCACAAGTGAATACTTGCGCCAGCCAGAGACCCCCAATTCTAACAGAGACCCACCCCATGATTTTTTTATTTTATTATCCCACCTCTTTGTCGAAGAGTCGGGTGCTTGCTTACAGTTTTCCTTTTCAGAATTACTCACCTGTGGTTTCCTTGGCCTGGCTACCAAATTATCTCTACCCAGTGTAGCATAGGTTTGTTCAATAATTTTAAGAAATTCACACTCCTGTTGAGCAGGAGGCAAATCCCTTAGGCGTTGGCATATAGCTAAGGATCCTGCTTCCCCTTTAATATTACTCAACATTATGGCAGATACTGCGGCAAAATTGCCTATCAGTTTCATCCCTAAGTCCAGGGCAGGTGCTGTCCCACGCTCATTCTGTACCTGTAGCCAAACCTCAGGTAGAGCCACCAAAGAAGGATTACCATGTGTTCTGGTATAAACTGCAGCAAAGTGGCACAATCTTCTATTGAGTATCCAACCCCATTGGCAAGCAAATTGTTAATATGCTATGCTTTTGCTGCGGGCCCATATGGGGAAATACTGCTTCAGGCTGGTTTGTTTTTTTGTGCAATCAAAAAAGGAATTGGTTTCCTTTCGGTGGGAATCTTTCCCATCACTGCATTTAATGTTTGAGGGCCGATGCCTGGTGTAGCTAATTGTGGTGTATAAAATATTATGAAAGCTGGTTGAATAAATAACTTGTAGGTTTATTAGCAGAATATAATATTGGAGCACAGCACGTCCGTTATCTTCAGGTTTCCAAACTAACTGTTAAGTATGGAACTTGGAACCTAGGATGTAAGATGCAGGCACGCATCCCACATTCCAGGTGCCAGATGCACACAGGTTAATGCACATGTAATTAATGGAATGTAACACATCTCACCCCTAAACAAAAGAACATTAAACAAAAGAACATTAATCCAAATACCTGCTAGGAACTACCTTTTGTCTATTGCAAGCTTTCACTCTGGAAGCAACAGATAAGTCACCTTGAACCAATTTCTGCGAGTACTTTGAGGAATCAATATTTGGTCCACCTTGGCCATTCCCAGGAGCAGCAATAGGAGAATTTTGTACATTGCTTAAATCTTTACATCTTGCCACTCTACGAACATTCCATACTCTACCATCTTGCGTGACCACACTACTTTTAAAAACTTTGACCACTTTGATGGGAGGAAAGAACTTGGAAAAACCTTTAACAAGAAAACCAGGTTTTTTAATTCGCACCCATTCCCCTACCACAAAATCATTTACCTTGGATTTCATCCTGGAATCAAACAGAGTCATCATTTTTTGTTGTTTGTCTTCCACACGTTTGGCCACACACGCAAGATCCACCCCAGAATTATGTCCTTGGTCAAGTTTTTTTATCCACCAAGGGCATATAACAGATGACGGTTCTCTTCCTTTAAGAAGTTTGAAGGGACTGACACCAGTGACAGAGTGAGGTGTGATGCGATATGTCCATAACCTTTTCCTTACAACATCCAGCCATCTATCATCCGAGACATGCATACCACTTATACAATCCTTAAGGACACGATTAAAACATTCAACTTGACCATTTTCTCTGGGTTCATACAAGGATGTAGTGTAGTGCTTAATACCACAACCGCTAAAAAATCTTTCAACATCAGCAGAAATAAGTTGAGCACCATTGTCCGTAACGCAGGTCTCTGGAGCACCTTCCCTCGCAAACACCTCTTTTAAGAAAAGAATAACAGCTTGAGAAGAAGCTGTACTAACAAATTTCACCTCGGGCCACTTTGAGTGGTAATCCACTAGTACCAAAGCATAACGAGCATTGCAGGGTAACTGTTTGAAAGGGCCAGATATGTCAAATGCCACTTTCTGCCAAGGAAATTCTGGCCAACTCACAGGCTTGAGGGGAGCGGAATTCAAATGAAGCATTTTATCACTATTGACACAGTGCGAACAATCCCTTACTAGCCTGTCGACCATCTTGTCAACACCCGGCCACCAGAAATTTTCTCTAATAAGACGTTTCATTGAAGACATTCCAATGTGACCCTGATGAGAGAGTAGTAAAAAAAATTTTTTGTAGTGACTGGGGAGGAATAAGTTTGCCAGCTTTAAATAACAGACCACTAAACTCTTCAATCTCAGTAGACACCTGACCATACGAAGCTAAGTCAGCTGAGATACTTCTATTAGCTGGCCATCCTTTTCTTACAAACTCAAAAATTTGTTGACAAACCAGATCCTTACTCAATTCAGCAAACCATTCTTCTTCACTCAAAATAAGGAATTCCTCAGAAACACAATCACCTACAGAAGCTACCACGTCAACTTCATCATCCACACTATGAACATTGTCACAGGGAAATCTCGACAAAGTCAGCTGTGACATTGTTTTTACCAGGAACATATACAATGTCAAAGTCATATTCTTGAAGACGTGAGGACAAACGAGCTATACGCGCTGTAGAGTTCCATCCGCCCCCAGGAGACAGGATCCCTACCAAAGGCTTATGATCGGTCCTTAGTGTAAACCGATTTCCCCACACATAATTCCTGAAGTGCTCAACAGCCCAAATACAGGCAAGAAGCTCCTTTTCTATGACTGAGTATCTTCTTTCCATAGGAGACAAAGTCCTTGAAGAGAACGCGACACACCATTCATCCTTACCAGAAGACTGACTCAAAACTCCACCAATGCCATATAAACTAGCATCAACGGTAATGATGCATTTCCTATTAACACAGTAAGATTTTAAAGTAGGTGCACTAACAATCTCCTCCTTAATTTGCTTAAAAGCTTGTTCTTGTCTCTCCGTCCAAATAAATTCAACAGAATTCCTTGTTAACTCCCTAAGAGGTTCCATTTTACTAGCAAAATCCTGAATAAACTTGCTATAGTATTCACATAATCCCGCAAATGAGAGTAATTTTTCTTTATTATCCGGAGAGGGAGCTTTCACAATAGCATCCACAAGATTTTTTTTTGGCACAACACCTTCTCCAGAAAGAGAATGTCCTAAGTACTCTACAGTTTTGCAAAAAAACTTACACTTACTGGCCTTAATAGTCAAACCATATTTCTCCAACTTGGAACACACTTCATTAAGATGAATATCATGTTCAGCAACATTCTTAGAAAATACCAGTATGTCATCCTGGAAACACTTAACGAAAACACCTAGATCCTTAAATATGTGATACATGGCCCTTTGAAAGACCGAAGCGGCCGAGGCCAATCCGAAAGGCATTCTTTTAAACTGAAACAACCCATGAGGAGTTATAAAAGCTGTAAACTGCTTTGAGTCTTCCGTGAGTTCGATCTGATGATACGCAGATCGCAGATCTAGCGTAGAAAACACACATGCGCCATCCAACATACACAACATTTCATTTATATTAGGTAACGGGTGACAGTCTGTAACCAAACACCTGTTCAGAGCCCTCAGGTCCACACACAACCTAATAGTTTTGTCAGGTTTAATTGCCAAAACAATAGGCGAAACCCACTCTGAGGACTCTACCTCCTCAATGACACCATCCTTCACCATAGTATCCAACATAACCCTAAGTTCCTCTCTAACACTAATAGGAACACCCCTTAATTTTTGTTTAACAGGGACTGCATTGGGTTTGACTTTAATTCTATGAGTAAAACCCCATAACTTTCCAAGTTTGTCAGAAAAAACTTTAGGGAAAGAGTCAGAAATTCTTTTAGACATAGATAAAACATCACATTCTCCATCTGATATTGCAAGAACAGATACTGGATCTTTTAATCTGGGATTCAACGTAATTCCTAACTTCGCTTGATCCCTCCATCCTAATACATTCACACCTTCCCATGCAACATACATTTTGATAATAGCAGCTTTACTTTTTATCGTAATGAGAACCTCCTTGAATCCTATAACATTTATTTCTGATTTGCTAAAATTGTAAGCAATGATATCTGGTTCACTTAATGAATTTAGATCAATCAAATCTCCAAATGACTCTAGACAATAATCACGAGTGATTATAGTCCATGGTGAACAAGAATCCACCATGAGTTCAAGGACTTTACCCAAAATGTTTACAAAACTTTTAGGAGATGGTAAGTTATCAGCTTGTGTCACATCGAATGGAGTTTGTACAGAAACTACAATCCCAGGTTCTACAGAAACTACAATTCCAGATTCCTTAAAACCAGAATCACCATCCTTCCCTTCTTCATTAACATAGGATACATTCCCACTGTAACGTTTAGGACTCGTAAAAGAAGGCTTTTTATACTCGTTAAAAGATCTGTTAGGAGTTTTACACATTTTAGAAAAGCGTCCAGATCTTCCGCATTTATTACATTGTCTGTTGATAGCAGGACACTGTGGAAAGGAGGCAATATGATCGGGATTCCCACATCTGAAACAATAAAATTGCTTTCCCTTGTTATCATATTTATTAGGGCCCTGAGTCTTTGCTCCTTGTGTATTAACAACACAAACTTCACTGCTAGAAGTAGAAGGAGCAGTATTAGCCGAAACCTTATCTAAAGATTTGATCCACCTATCTGATTGTTCCAGAGCTTTAGCTGTACTTATAGCTGTTTCTAAACTAGGATCCCCCAAAATCCACAACTGTTCCTGTACCTTTTTGTTTTTCACATGTACAACAATTTGATCTCTAATCATCTCATCAGTTATCAGACCAAAATTGCAATGTAAAGAAAATGCACGTAAAGCAGTTAGGAAATCGTCAAAACACTCACTTTCATCCTGTACTCTAGTATAGAATTTAAACCTATTTAAAGCAACACTGGTTACAGGTTTGAATCTACCCTCTATCCTTTGTACCGCTTCATCATACACAATGTCACCCCCAGACCTGACATGAGGTAAAGTTCTAAAAACAAGTTGTCCTTCTGACCCGAGACAATGTAAAAATATATATTTTTTTCTCTCTGCTGACATTCTTTCTCCATCCATAGCTTTAAGGTATGTAAAAAATTCTTCTTTCCATCTCGTCCATGGAATTGGAGGGTCTCCTTTTGTTTGCAAAAACTTGGATGGAGGATCGAATTGCATGTTTATTGGTTAAAATCTTAGCTTATAGTATGGATATCGTCAAAGTTTAAAAAAATGAATTAATATAAATTGAACTGTATGTATTGGTATAAATAGCACTGTAAATTGAAATTATTAAAGTAGAGGGAGTTCTTTCAAAATTACTCCAGTGCAAAATTATAGCATATAGATCCACAAAATGAGTCACGTAAAAGAGTTGAGATCCAAAATGCCAGAAATTTTCCTCAAATGAATATTCCAGTTATAAATCTTAAATGCCTTTAAGTAAATAGTTTCTCGGCGTGTGACACTTTCCACAGCACAGTACCTTTTGTTTGATGCGCACCTCACGCGCTCCACAGCACAATACTTTTAATTTGATGCGTACCGCATACACTTCAATCCGGCTTCACCATCTCCGGTAACTCTGAGATGATTGTTACCATGGAGATCCAAAATGGCGTTGTCGCGTAGTGCGCAATGGCAGAGACGCGCGATGCGTATTGAAACGTGAAGAAAGCGTCGTCAGGGACAATGACGCGTGTCGTCACAGGCAATGACGTTCCGTCTCGAGCGTTTCAAGTCTTACCCGTCTCGAGCTCTCAACAGCGCTAAAAGGGGTAAAGTACTTTAAAATCCATAACTTTGGTTTACTTTTACCTCTCACCGCTGGAGTTAAACGTCCCTTGAGAGTAAGACTCCGCCTGGCTTGCGAAGGTAAAATGGGTCCTTTTCAATCCTTTTTTCCGTTTTGGGTTCGTGAATATTTTCCGTTTCTGCTTCTGTGCTCCTATAAACGTGGCAGAAGTAGTACGATGTCCTCGTCGCCAATATAAAATATTATGAAAGCTGGTTGAATAAATAACTTGTAGGTTTATTAGCAGAATATAATATTGGAGCACAGCACGTCCGTTATCTTCAGGTTTCCAAACTAACTGTTAAGTATGGAACTTGGAACCTAGGATGTAAGATGCAGGCACGCATCCCACATTCCAGGTGCCAGATCCACACAGGTTAATGCACACTTAATGTTTGAGGGCCAATGCCTGGTGTAGCTAATTGTGGTGCTATTGCTTTAACAGTCTGCGTAGGAGTGTGTTAATGTTCACATCACAAATTGTGTAAGACTTCTATATATTGTTACTAGATTATTATATAATCCCCGTATCTGGCCTGCAGTCAGACGATCAACATTTGGATGTGGAGTGTATCCAGCTAGGACTGGTCATTTCGCCCCCTCATTGCTAGGCGGGCCCAGTCTCACATTTTGTACACAATGGGGATGGGTGCCTTGAAGCCAGCTGGTATGTTCTTGGTAAGTTAGAGTTATTTCTACCTACTCGTAAGGAAGGTATTCATTCTGGGTGTCGCCTACTTCATATTTGTGAAATAACCACGCATCATCATCTACAGCAGGGAATTTTACCCAGGAGTAAAATAACTCCATTCTAAATGCCTTGTGTGCCTCTGCCACTAAGGTAACATGTCCATCATCCGGTGTGAGGCCATGCTGAAGTCATTTCTGAGTGACTGTATGTCTGCAGTTCTAAGACATTTTCTGTGACATGTTTTATATAAAAAATGTATTACAGAGTTCGGCTAACACAGCAGTACCAATATCATTTCAAGCTTGAATTAACCAACAGCCAATACGTAGGATATACCTACTCAGTAGAGGAGACTGTTCCCTACCACCACAGATTTCACTGGTTCTTAAAGGTGTGCAGGGATCTCGGAGGAAGCACGACTGAACAACTCCCAGCTTTCCCTGAGGCGTGTCGGGTGAGCTCACAGTACAACTCATAGGGCCGTGAGGTTACAGCTAGTATCATAGTTCTCCCCATGGTACCCAGCTTCCCTGAGGCGTGTCGGGTGAGCTCACAGTACAACTCATGGGGTGGTGAGGTTACAGCTAGTGTGATAGTTCACCCCATGGTACCCAGCTTCCCTGAGGTGTGCCAGGTGAGCTCAGAGTACAGCTCATGGGGTGGTGAGGTTACAGCTAATGTGATAGTTCTCCCCATGGTACCCAGCTTCCCTTAGGCGTGTTGGGTGAGCTCACAGTACAACTCATGGGGCGGTGAGGTTACAGCTAGTGTCATAGTTCACCCCATGGTACCCAGCTTCCCTGAGGTGTGCCGGGTGAGCTCACAGTACAAATCATGGGGTGGTGAGGTTACAGCTAGTGTCATAGTTCACCCCATGGTACCCAGCTTCCCTGAGGCGTGTCGGGTGAGCTCACAGTAAAACTCATGGGGCGGTGAGGTTACAGCTAGTGTCATAGTTCACCCCATGGTACCCAACTTCTCCGAGGCGTGTCGGGTGAGCTCACAGTACAACTCATGGGGCGGTGAGGTAACAGCTAGTGTCATAGTTCACCCCATGGTACCAGCTTCCCTGAGGCGTGTTGGGTGAGCTCACAGTACAACTCATGGGGTGGTGAGGTTACAGCTAGTGTGATAGTTCACCCCATGGTACCCCGCTTCCCTGAGGCGTGTTGGGTGAGCTCACAGTACAACTCATGGGGTGGTGTGGTTACAGCTCGTGTGATAGTTCACCCCATGGTACCCAGCTTACCTGAGGCATGTCGGGTGAGCTCACAGTACAACTCATGGGGTGGTGAGGTTACAGCTAGTGTCATAGTTCACCCCATGGTACCCAGCTTCCCTGAGGTGTGCCGGGTGAGCTCACAGTACAAATCATGGGGTGGTGAGGTTACAGCTAGTGTCATAGTTCACCCCATGGTACCCAACTTCTCCGAGGCGTGTCGGGTGAGCTCACAGTACAACTCATGGGATGGGGAGGTTACAGCTAGTGTCATAGTTCACCCCATGGTACCCAGCTTCCCTGAGGCGTGTCGGGTGAGCTCACAGTACAACTCGTGAGGTTACAGCTAGTGTGATAGTTCACCCCATGGTACATTGCTTCCCTGAGGCGTGTTGGGTGAGCTCACAGCTCATCGGGTGGTGAGGTTACAGCCGGTGTGATAGTTCACCCCATGATACCCTGCTTCCCTGAGGCGTGTCGGGTGAGCTCACAGTAGAAATCATGGGGTGGTGAGGTTACAGCTAGTGTCATAGTTCACCCCATGGTACCCAGCTTCCCTGAGGTGTGCCGGATGAGCTCACAGTAGAAATCATGGGGTGGTGAGGTTACAGCTAGTGTGATAGTTCACCCCATGGTACCCTGCTTCCCTGAGGCGTGTCGGGTGAGCTCACAGTAAAACTCATGGGGTGGTGAAGGTACAGCTAGTGTGATAGTTCACCCCATGGTACCCTGCCTCCCTGAGGCGTGTCGGGTGAGCTCACAGTACAACTCATGGGGCGGTGAGGTAACAGCTAGTGTCCTAGTTCACCCCATGGTACCCAGCTTCCCTGAGGCATGTCGGGTGAGCTCACAGTACAACTCATGGGGTGGTGAGGTTACAGCTCGTGTGATAGTTCACCCCATGGTACCCTGCTTCCCTGAGGCGTGTCGGGTGAACTCACAGTACAACTCATCGGGTGGTGAGGTTACAGCTAGTGTCATAGTTCACCCCATGGTACCCTGCTTCCCTGAGGCGTGTCGGGTGAGCTCACAGTACAACTCATGGGGAGGGGAGGTTACAGCTAGTGTCATAGTTCACCCCATGGTACCCAGCTTCCCGGAGGCGTGTCGGGTGAGCTCACAGTACAACTCATGGGGTGGTGAGGTTACAGCTAGTGTGATAGTTCACCCCATGGTACTCAGCTTCCCTGAGGCGTGTCGGGTGAGCTCACAGTACAACTCATGGGGTGGTGAGGTTACAGCTAGTGTCATAGTTCACCCCATGGTATCCAGCTTCCCTGAGGCGTGTCGGGTGAGCTCACAGTACAGCTCATGGGGTGGTGAGGTTACAGCTAATGTGATAGTTCACCCCATGGTACCCAGCTTCCCGGAGGCGTGTTGGGTGAGCTCACAGTACAACTCGTGAGGTTACAGCTAGTGTGATAGTTCACCCCATGGTACATTGCTTCCCTGAGGCGTGTCGGGTGAGCTCACAGCACAACTCATGGGGCGGTGAGGTTACAGCTAATGTCATAGTTCACCCCATGGTACCAGCTTCCCTGAGGTGTGCCGGGTGAGCTCACAGTACAAATCATGGGGTGGTGAGGTTACAGCTAGTGTGATAGTTCACCCCATGGTACCCAGCTTCCCTGAGGCGTGTTGGGTGAGCTCACAGTACAACTCATGGGGTGGTGAGGTTACAGCTCGTGTGATAGTTCACCCCATGGTACCCAGCTTACCTGAGGCATGTCGGGTGAGCTCACAGTACAACTCATGGGGTGGTGAGGTTACAGATAGTGTCATAGTTCACCCCATGGTACCCAGCTTCCCTGAGGCGTGTCGGGTGAGCTCACAGTACAACTCATGGGGTGGTGAGGTTACAGCTCGTGTAATAGTTCACCCCATGGTACCCAGCTTCCCTGAGGCGTGTCGGGTGAGCTCACAGTACAACTCATGGGGCGGTGAGGTTACAGCTAGTGTGATAGTTCACCCCATGGTACCCTGCTTCCCTGAGGCGTGTCGGGTGAGCTCACAGTACAACTCATGGGGCGGTGAGGTTACAGCTAGTGTGATAGTTCACCCCATGGTACCCTGCTTCCCTGAGGCGTGTCGGGTGAGCTCACAGTACAACTCGTGAGGTTACAGCTAGTGTGATAGTTCACCCCATGGTACATTGCTTCCCTGAGGCGTGTCGGGTGAGCTCACAGCACAACTCATGGGGCGGTGAGGTTACAGCTAGTGTCATAGTTCACCCCATGGTACCCAGCTTCCCTGAGGTGTGCCGGTTGAGCTCACAGTACAAATCATGGGGTGGAAAGGTTACAGCTAGTGTGATAGTTCACCCCATGGTACCCTGCTTCCCTGAGGCGTGTCGGGTGAGCTCACAGTACAACTCATGGGGTGGTGAGGTTACAGCCAGTGTGATAGTTCACCCCAAGGTATCCAGCTTCCCTGAGGCATGTCGGGTGAGCTCATAGCACAGCTCATGGGGTGGTGAGGTTGCAGCTGGTGTGATAGTTCACCCCAAGGTACCCAGCTTCCCTGAAGCGTGTCGGGTGAGCTCAAAGTACAACTCATGGGGCGGGGAGGTTACAGCTAGTGTGATAGTTCACCCCATGGTACCCTGCTTCCCTGAGGCGTGTCGGGTGAGCTCACAGTAAAACTCATGGGGTGGTGAAGGTACAGCTAGTGTGATAGTTCACCCCATGGTACCCTGCTTCCCTGAGGCGTGTCGGATGAGCTCACAGTACAACTCATTGGGTGGTGAGGTTACAGCTAGTGTGATAGTTCACCCCATGGTACCCTGCCTCCCTGAGGCGTGTCGGGTGAGCTCACAGTACAACTCATGGGGCGGTGAGGTAACAGCTAGTGTCCTAGTTCACCCCATGGTACCCAGCTTCCCTGAGGCGTGTCGGGTGAGCTCACAGTACAACTCATGGGGTGGTGAGGTTACAGCTAGTGTGATAGTTCACCCCATGGTACCCTGCTTCCCTGAGGCGTGCCGGGTGAACTCACAGTACAACTCATCGGGTGGTGAGGTTACAGCTAGTGTCATAGTTCACCCCATGGTACCCTGCTTCCCTGAGGCGTGTCGGGTGAGCTCACAGTAAAACTCATTGGGTGGTGAGGTTACAGCAAGTGTCATAGTTCACCCCATGGTACCCAACTTCTCCGAGGCGTGTCGGGTGAGCTCACAGTACAACTCATGGGGCGGTGAGGTAACAGCTAGTGTCCTAGTTCACCCCATGGTACCCAGCTTCCCGGAGGCGTGTCGGGTGAGCTCACAGTACAGCTCATGGGGTGGTGAGGTTACAGCTAGTGTGATAGTTCACCCCATGGTACTCAGCTTCCCTGAGGCGTGTTGGGTGAGCTCACAGTACAACTCATGGGGTGGTGAAGTTACAGCTAGTGTCATAGTTCACCCCATGGTACCCAGCTTCCCTGAGGCGTGTCGGGTGAGCTCACAGCACAACTCATAGGGCGGTGAGGTTACAGCTCGTGTGATAGTTCACCCCATGGTACAGGGCTTCTGTGAGGCGTGCTGGGAGAGATCACAGTACAGCTCATGAGATGGGAAGATTACAGGTAGTGTGAATGTTAACCCCATGATACACAGCTTCCCTGAGGCTTGTCAGGTGAGCTTACAGCACACAGCTTAAGAGATGGGGTGAGTACAGATACTGTGGAAGGTTACCCTCGATTGCCACCTCTTCAATGCAGGAATATTAGGTGACAAGGTTTAGGAACTCTGTAAACCATTCGCTGGGCGTCGATATGAGTGATAAATAAATGACATTCATTAGGTGTCTGTGTGCTGGATAAATCGGTTACTCATTGCAGATCACACTGCCTGGACTCTCACCCTTCAATCCCTTCCCAGCTCAGATAACACACGGACAGCGAGCAGTGATTAGACTCTCGTTTATTACACATCCAGGTACAATATTCATATAAGTTAATTCCTTGTGCATATGTATCTATGAACCGTGAGAGACACCCACTGCCATTGCAGTCCACACACTGGAGTGGAGAGCGAAGTTGGATGCCCACCACCATCTTAAATAAACTAAAATCTCCGACCATATCCAACAAAGTCCAAATGAGCCCTGACGCGGCACAATGAGTAGAGCACCCCCTTCAGGTCCGGTGCCGCCCCTACATGCCCACAGGTGCTCGCGCCAGAACGCGCGACTACCTCCGCTTGCCCGGACCGCTCTTGCTCACTTTGCTGGCACTGCTACTCGACTTGCTGGAGGACTTGGAAGTGAAGAGCTTGGTCATGAATTCAGACACATCCGGGAGTTCAGGGTTCGAATTCAACATGTTCATCGATTGCTCCATTTCCTAGAAAAGGTACAAGAAAAATCATTACAATATTGCACAAGAAGCCAAGAAAACAGTCCATTAGGAAGGACTAGCGGCTCATCCCAATTAAGGCACCTCGTTAAAGTCAAGTCGTACTCTCCACTTTAAGCGCACCCTTCAGAGTCCCCGAGCCACGATTAGTGGACTCGCTACAGCCACATCACACGTTTCAAGCCATGATGGACTCTTCCGTTGTCGGGCCCATCGAAGCTGCTCACGCCTTGCCACACAGACCCTACACGTTGCATGTGTGAGTCTTAGACAGTTACTTCACCATTTTTGTCCTGGGCCACTGAATTTATTCCCATTACATCCCCCCCCCACCCCCCAACATTCCTTGTGATGACATTCCATTCCATTGTAAATTATTGTAGTGTTACTCCTGAGCTTCTCCCCTTAGTAGTCTCTAGAAGTAGTAGCTGTGTAACAAAGAAACCCACAAGCTGCAGAGCTACAAAGAGAAGCAGATCTCCAAACACAAAACGCAGAACACTTGTCCCCTGAGTAAGAGTCTCCGTGTTGCATGAATGTGTTTATGTGACACACCGTTGAGTGCCCCCATGGCATGGTTAGGTGGTTGGTGGGTGCTCTCGTGGGGCAGTAGACAGTGTGACTCAACCGGTCTCTTTATTCAAACTGACGTCAGAGGCTCCATATGAAATTCTAGAACACAAATCCCCATGAGCTGCCTGTGCATTTCTTGCTCCTGCCTTCAACTATTTGTGAGTTCCCACCCTCATTCTCCAGGGATTGTGGGGTGTCTCCATGTTTATGGCAGCTCCTGGGAGGAGGAGGGATGTGAATTCTGACATGCTTTCTCCTTGGGACTGAAATTCTTATATTGCGCCCATACGTTGGTGTGTCAGTGCCCACTGGTGAGTGACTGGGCTTCCTGTGCACTGAGAGGAAATGGAGCATATCATATGGTGTGGTTGGCCGACCTCACTGTATAGTAAACTTACCAACCCCTTTAGGCCCAGTAAGTTTCTTCAGTAAAATCCTCAGTTCAACACTGGGCAGCTGACACTGAGAAGCCAGGTTTACACAGAGGAACAGGTGTAAAGTAATCAAACAGCACCAAAGCAACTGAAGAAGAAATCAACAGGATACCAAAGAAATCCGAAACCGATTTATAAAATAGACTGTTTCCATGTAGATGGAATACCTGATTCCTGCAGTGAAGCATTTAGGAGGTCAGTGATCACCGAGAGTGAAGAAGAGCTCAACTGTTTTAATACTGAAACGGGTAGTGGATCATTTGGAGATCCGGATTTAATATTGTTTAAAAGTATTAAGTAACGGCCAAGTCGCAAGAGTGGTCGGGGAGTGCAGATTTTCCTGCCTGAATTATGGGTGAATCAGCTAAACCGAGGGAAAGTTGCGATGGAGAGGTCGCGGAAGCATGTCTGGTCTATTAAAGGACAATGTCTTGGTAAATTTTATCAACGTTTTGAACGAAAAAAAGAGACCAAGGCCTCACAGTTCGGTTTAGTCAATGTGGGAGGCTTTGCTTGAGTTCTGGAGCCTGCAAGTTCCTTAACAGTATTACAAAGAGCCTTGGAGCAGTTAGCAGCTTCTTCAATGGTAGTAGAAACAAAATCTGCTCATGCTAGTTTACATAGTTTGTGGTAGTGTTTTAAAGCATTTTTATAAACAGATTTGGATACGAAGTGTAGTTCTTTCTCCACTTTCTCTCCAAGATTTTACAGTTAGCTTTTTTACTTTTCAAAGCTTGATTGAACCATGGGGCAGGTGGTCGATGATTATCATTTTTTTTTATTTCTGAGGGGTAGACAAGTGTTTATGGCGTCGAAAAAACAGTTTTGCACGGATGATGATAGCTGGTTTACTTGTTGGGAGGGAGAAGGTTTGTGGAAGTCCAGAAAGCTATTAAGGGCCATAAAATCTAATTTTTTTCAATTTCTAATTTGTGGCACCGGCATGTTGGTAATGGATGATAGATGTGCTGGGAATGTTACGTAGAATTTGATAAGATAATGATCGGACCAGCTTGTTGGGAGGGCCTGAGAGCAAGATATCTCTGCTAAGTTGGAAAAAAATGGGGTCTAAGAACTGCCCTGCTACATGTGTCGGACCAGAGTTTAGTAATTGAAGATTCAAGGAGGCCAGATCTGAGATAAGATTTAAGCTGTTTTTACATGCTGTATTTTCTAAATGGAGATATAAGTCTCCAATAAGGGAGAAGTTGGCTGTTTTTGTAGCATATGGAGCTATGAGTTCAGTAAAAGTTGAGATCCAAGCTGAGGAGGGGTTTGGGGGGCCGGTAAACGAGTATACCAGAATAGGAGAACTTAGGGCAAAGAGTTCATTTGAAAAGAGCGGCCTCACAGTTTGGGAAAGGGAGATGTTCAAAATCGAATTTAAAATCCTTCTTAAAAATAACCGCTATCCCAGCACCTGTTTTCGAGTCGCGATCCTTCCTCACTATGCCGTAATTACCAGGTGGTGCTGCTGCAACATCTGGACCTGAACTCTCATGGAGCCAGGTCTCTGTAAGAAAGATCGCATCAGGTTGGTTGTTCAATAGTAGGTCGAAAATGTCCGATTTATGTTTGGGTAAAGAACGACAATTAATACTGATGAAAGTAAGAGATTTATTTTGTGGCGTTGATGGGTTTGGACTAGGAAGTGGGTAAACAATCTTAGCTTCCAGACTGGGAGTAAAACGAGAACCATAGTTCACGCAGAATTTGTAATTTTCTATGCAGTGTACTCTAGTACAATTGTACCAGGTGTATGGAAAGTCCTTAGTTGCTCAGAGGTATATTTAAGTCTGCTAGCTAGTGCCATGGTTTCCAGTCACTGGTTGTGAGAAAGCCCTGGATGTCTGAAAAAGGGAGCAGGGTTTCTGGCCCTGGGCCCGGACCAGGCGCAGACTTTAGCCTCTTTAGCTGCTCAGGATTTCCAGTGACCGTTTCCGGATTTACACAGGGCTTGTCCTGCAGACAGCTTTCAGCTCTCTTGAGAAGATGTGCTAACTACTCATAGGAAAGGACACAACAGAGGCCAGTCTCTTGAGGAGGAGTTACCTCTCCCATGCAGGAAGCCACACAAGTCTCATCCCAAAAGGCGAGCTCCAAGCAAAGCAGACTTTGAGGAGCAAATGGAGAACACATGGGAGAGGGGCTGCTCTGGTTAGGTAGGAACACAAAAAGATGGACGGAATGCTGAACATTGCCAAACATTCACCCCAGTCATAGGTTAGGGTTAAATCCATTGTTCTTTAGCTCACTTCGCCACCCCAATTTGGACCTGGCCATATGCAAATCAGTCTTGAACCAGCTCCCCCATAGGATCGGTGCAGCCAAACGGCCAAGCCAGATCCTCCCTGGACCAGGCACCAGCCTCCTGGTACTGGTTTTGGGATATCACACCTCATCGGCCAGGCTAGCTTGGATTCAGTGACAGTGAGCACAAGACCCATGTCGGTTTCCATGAGCCGCAGGGTCAAGACTGATTTGCATATGGGTGGGTCCTAACTGGGGCAGTATACTGAGCAATAGAACGATGGATTCAACCCAGATCTCCTGACTGGGTGCGGGTGGATGAAAAGTTTCAGCACTCCGTCCATCTTGTTGTGTCTGCTACTGTTTAGGTAGACAGGCTGGCACTAGGGACAGGAGAGAAGCCAATTGTCAAACCAGCGATTCCAGGGGTGTGTAGCCCCTTGGTAGCCACACCTTTGGAGTAGACCAAGGAGCTCCGAGTGATGAGAAAGAGTGGTCTTGCCATCTTGGGAGTCGGCAGAATGGTGCATCCTGGATAGCCAGATGCCAAACTCCACAGGAAGTAGTCACCAGGTTGGAGGGGACTTGGTAGCCCATTTGTTAGAAACTGTATTCTGCCCAGGGGGCATTTTCCAAGTGTAATGGCCCTCCTGGCACCCTGATCTCACCAGACATGGAAGAGGGACTGAAGGAGGACTGCTCTGCTGCACCCAGGGACCAGCAAAGAGAGTGCACCTATTGCACTTTGTGGCTACCGGAGAAAGGGACTGTGCAGGCTGTGTACTGCTCAAGGAGAAGCCGCCTACAACAGCCCACTCAAGCCACGAGAACTCCAAGCGCCAGCTGAATGGCCTCCTGTTTGCAGCAAAGGGACAACAGTTGAAGAAGCCTGCTGGGGCAAGTTGGTGGCCCAAAGTCTTCAAGCTGCTTCCACCGCCGCCGTGCAGCACCAAGGTCCAAACACGATGCACCGAGCTGCACCTGAGCTCACTGAACTCGCAAGTCCTGCTGGAGTTCCTGGGACCCTCAGAAGGGAAGTTACCGGCCCAGAAAGGATTGGACTGTGACAACAGGCAAAAGGTAGTCCAGTGGTGACTGGACTTTGGCCAGACCGGAGAGGACTTGCGGGAAGACCCTTGTCAACTGCGTCCGATCCACAGCATCCTTAGAGCATCTTCAGCATCCTTCATCCCTTGCATCAGGACCACTCCATGGGAATCCACTGCAAGAAGACCCATCGACCGAGTCACATCCACAGCATCTTTAGAGCATCTTCAGCATCCTTCATCCCTTGCATCAGGACCACTCCATGGGAATTCATTGCAAGAAGACCCATCGACCGCGTCACATCCACAGCATCCTTGTCGTATCTTCATCATCCTTCCATCAATTGCATCAGGACCACTCCATGGGAATCCACTGAAAGAAGACCCATTGACCGCGTCACATCCACAGCATCCTTGTCGTATCTTCATCATCCTTCCATCAGTTGCATCAGGACCACTCCATGGGAATCCACTGAAAGAAGACCCATTGACCGCGTCACATCCACAGCATCCTTGTCGTATCTTCATCATCCTTCCATCAGTTGCATCAGGACCACTCCATGAGAATCCCTGCAAGAAGACCCTTGTGAACCGCGTCAGATCCACAGCATCCTTGTTGTATCTTCAGCATCCTTCATCCCTCGCATCAGGACCACTCCATGGAAATCCATAGCATCGCAGATAAAGAACCTTGAACTGCTTCTTCAGCAGAAGCAACTGTTCTCGAGGACCTTGTACTTCTAACCGACTGAATTGACACAACAGTTTTCTTTGAAAAAGTTTCCAAGTGTCCATTTAGTGTAATTTGCCCAGGCTCGTTTGCGGATAAGTGAAATTACTTTGATTTATTACGGTTTGTAAAACCTATACCTCCAGAACCCTCCAGTGGATCTTTCTGTTTTGAGTGTCTAAATTATTATAGAAATACAGTCTGTTTTTTAGACATTGGTGTCCGATTTGAGGGTTATGTTTATTTCTTCATTAATTGTTTTGGTGCCATTTAACCCCTTCGCAGCTGGGCAAATTCCCATGCTGTGCTGGGGGGTGTGCTGGGGGGTGCGCGGTGGGGGGGGCACAGGGTGGGGGGGGAGGGGTGTCTCGCACAGCGTCCCTTTGCACATGACAAGGTCAGCTCGTCATTAGCCACGGTGGTCGTGTGCTCATGACGCGCTGAGCTCGACATGACCACACCAGTTTCTTTAGAACGTTCGCACAGCAGGAGAATTAGCCCCGCGTACGAGCGTTCTAAAGGTCATGCCGAGCTCAGCTCGTCAAGAGCACACGAGCACCGTGGCTCATGACGAGCTGAGCTCGGCATAAGTTTCGAAGGTGTTAAATGTTTTACTTTTATTCCTCTGTGTAACCCTCGCTGCTCAGAGCCACAGCTGCCCAGGGTTGAGCGGAGGGTTTTACAGATGAAACCTACTGGGCCTTAAAGGGTTGGTAGGTGTACAACTTGGTGAAATCTCACACCAGCACCATATATAGTTGTAGGAAGGGGGAGTCTCTGGTTGGCGCAGTGCAACACTGGCGACAAGCAGGGCCTCTCTCTTCCTCGTCAGGGCTGAGGGTTACCTTCAAGACAACCTCTGCTTACCCTCTAGGTAGTGTGGCTTAAGCAGTCTTAGGCTAATCTCTGGGGCATGTAGGGTTAAACATTTGCAATATTATACCATCACAACCAACCCACCACACAATGACACCAAACGGTATTTGTAAAAATATATTTCTTTATATAAGTTTCAAGCAGGCTTGTAAATACAGTCTTGGTTACTCTCTTGTATGCTGGTTCCAGTTATCTTTATCAATAGTCACAGTTCTTAAACAAACGCACTCGTTCGGGCCTTCTGCCCAGCTTTAAGGAGGTTCAAGGGTCTTAGAGCGCTTCAAGGCGCTTTCCGCTGTCTCAGCTTCAGAAATGAGCTACCCGGCAGGGCTTGACTCGGGAAGAGGGGGCCGCGGGCCTCAGAGAGCGTCACTCGGGAAGAGGGGGCCGCGGGCCTCCGGGAGAGTCAGGCGGGGCCTCGGGGGCCAAGAGCAGAGCGAGCCTCTGCTTCAGGGGCGGCTCGCGCTGCCAGCAGCCAGCAGTTGCGAGGCTCCCGGGGTGCCGGAGATCAGTCAGCGCGGTGCGAGCTCGGGTTGCAGGACGCTCGCACCGCGAAGGGCAAAAGACAGTACCTTGAACTTCTTGGGGTGATCTTTGAAGAGGACGGCTGCAGGGGGGGGAGCTGTCCCACGTCGCGTTGCTTCCTTGGCGGGCGAGGCGAGCTGCGGCTCGAGGCAGCAGGTCACGGGTCACCCGGGGCGGCGGTGCTCGATGGGGTCTCAGGTCCTTCGCTCAGTCTCCTCTTCAGTCCTGACGGCGGCGGCTGGGTGTGGCGCAGTGGCAGTACGGTCCCCAAGTGCGGGACGTACCCAGCCAAAGTGCCGGTCGCGGTGATGCCCTTTCAGCGGGGCAGTCGGACAGGACGCTGATAGCGGGGGAGGACAGCAGGGCGGCAGTCCGTCTTTGCGGGGAAGTCTACGGCGCTTGCCCAGTAGACCTCGATGCTTGGACCGGACGGGTCCTCCGTTACTTTGTTCCCGTGGGGCGAAAGGCAGACGCCGTCGCGGTGCTCGGGCCAGCGGCGGCTGGACCTCACGATGCTAGGGCGGCTGGCTGAACTCACGGTCACGGTGTGCAGGGGGGTAGATGCCCTCGTCCTCCTCAATCAGCGCTGCAGCGATAAGCAGCACACACAGCAGATGCTTTGGTCAGGGGTTAGCGCTCACTGTTCCTGGAGCGCTGGTCAGGGGGCAAGTTCCACAGCAAGCCCTTGGAGATCTTTTCAGCAGAGTTTGGCACAAAGTTCAAAATAAAGCAAAAGTCTCTTGTAGTCTTTTTCTCTTCCTCTCCTTTGGCAGCAAGGCACCAGACACAGGCCAGAGTCAGCACTCCTCCTTGTAGTCCTTCCAGGTCCTTCTCTTCGGGCAGAGTTTCTCTTGTAGCACAAACAGGATCTAATTTACAAGGAGCAGGGCTCCTTCTTTTATACCCAGTTTCTTTTGTTCTAGCAAGCCAGGGGGGCCTCTGCATAACTGCTCCAGTCTCTGAGTACTTGTTGTGGGTACTTATGACTTCTGCATTCAGTGTGAGGGCAGGCCCATCAGCCGCTCCCCAGGGGGGCGGAGCCGGCATTGAGAGGGCAGGAGTGGCCTGAGTACTTTGTTGACAAGCTTCGGTCCTTCCTGGGCCAGGTGCAGGCTGAGTCATCAGTCGCTCCCCAGGAGGGCGGAGCCAGTATTGTGGTGGCAGAGCACAGCCTGATGCATCATTCAGGGGAAACTCCCACCACCCACTAAGGTGTCATCTGGCTATTCACTACCTGTCAACTCCCAGCCCTGTCACTCACACACACCAGACAGTCAGATCCATATCCAAGCAGAGGCGGGCTGAAATGGTTAGGCAAGCAAATGCTAACTTTCTAAAAGTAGCATTTGCAAACACAGGATATTAAAATAAACTTTACTAAAAGAAGTATTTTATTATTCTGAGTTCAGGCATACTAAACATGAATTTCTACCATGTTCCCTGAGCCTGCTGGGATTATAGAGTGTAATAATTCCAGCAGCCCATCTGGCCTAGAAGGGAACAGGTAGCCTTACAATAGTGAAAAACGAATTTGGCAGTAATTCACTATTAGAACATGCCACACACATCAGGGCATGTTCTACCTTATACTTACAATGCACCCTGCCCTCAGGCCCACCATAGGGGTGACTAATATGAAGTTTAAGGGAAGGTTTAGGGGCTGGCAAGTGTGTGCACTTGCCCAGCCAGGGTGACAGTACCAGACTGTACGCAGGTTCTGCAATGGCAGACCCTAGACACATTTTAAGGCTGCTTCTGTGGGTGGCGCAACCAGCGCTGCAGGCCCACTAGCAGTATTGGCATTCACAAGCCCTGGCACTCCTAGTGCACTTTACTAGGGACTAACAGTAAATCCAATGAACCAATCATGGACATCAATCACATGTACACTTTACAGTAGGGGGCACTTGCACTGCGGCACGGGTTGGCCGTGGCGCAGTGCCCTGAGTCGCAGACACCAGCAAAACATTTGAGGCACAACAGCAAAAAGTGGAAGGGAAACCCACGCCAAGGTGCCAGGTCTAACACGTGTCCCCTCCAGCTGAAATGTGGGGAGAACTACCCTTCCCCAGGGAGTTCCTCATCACTAAGGCGGAAAAATCTGGACAGACCATCAGCGTTGGCGTGATCTGTGCCAGGGCGGTGTTCCACCGTGAAGTCCATACCCTGTAGGGAGATGGACCACCTCAACAGTTTTGGGTTCTCACCCCTCATTTGCATTAACCATCTGAGGGGCCTGTGGTCCGTCTGCACCCGGAAGTGAGACCCAAACAAGTAGGGTCTTAGCTTCTTCAGCGCCCAGACCACAGCAAATGCTTCTCGCTCTATTGCACTCCACCTACTTTCCCGTGGAAGTAACCTCCTACTGATGAAGGCTACGGGTTGGTCCCAGCCCTCCTCAGTCATCTGTGAGAGAACAGCCCCTACACCATGCTCTGAAGCGTCTGTTTGCACTATGAATTCCTTGGAGAAATCAGGAGCCAGGAGCACGGGCGCCCCGTGCACATGGCAGTCTTCAGGGTGTCAAAAGCCTTCTGACAGGTGTCAGTCCAAATCACATTCCTGGGCTGCTTCTTAGAAGTCAGCTCTGTCAAGGGGGTCACAATAGTGCCATAGCCCTTGACAAACCTCCTGTAATACCCAGTGAGCCCCAGGAAGGCTCTCACTGCAGTCTGGGTCTTGGGGGGTTCCCAAGCCAGGATGGTCTCAATTTTGGGTTGCAAGGGTGCCACCTTGCCACTCCCCACTTGGTGTCCCAAGTACACCACGGAGCCCTGCCCAATCTGGCACTTGCTTGCCTTGATTGTGAGGCCTGCCTTGCGCAGCGCCATCAACACTTCCCAGAGGTGCTGCAGGTGTTCTGGCCAGGTGCCACTGAACACTGCGATGTCATCCAGGTAGGCGGCACTGAACTCATCCAGCCCGACCAACACCTGGTTGACCAACCTCTGAAAGGTGGCAGGGGCATTCTTCATCCCAAATGGCATCACCCGGAACTGGAAATGCCCATCTGGTGTGGAGAATGCTGACCTCTCCTTTGCCCCATCGGTTAAGGCGATCTGCCAGTACCCAGACGTTAAATCAAACGTGCTGAGGAACCGGGCAGCCCCTAGCCGATCAATGAGCTCATCAGCTCTGGGGATAGGGTGCGCGTCAGTCTTGGTGACTGAATTGAGTCCTCTGTAGTCCACACAGAACCGGAGTTCAGGTGTGGCTCCCGGCGCAGCAGCCTTTGGGACCAAGACCACGGGGCTGGACCAAGGACTGCTGGAAGACTCAACCACCCTAAGAGCAAGCATCTTGGAGACCTCCTCCTTGATGCAGGCCCGGACCCTGTCAGTTACCCTGTAGGCCTTATGCTTCACAGGTAAGCTGTCTCCTGTGTCCACATCATGGACGCACCAATCTGTGACACTAGGAACCAGGGAGAACAGGTCTGGAAACTGCCCCAGCAACTGGCGGCAGTCTTCCTGTTGCTCAGGGGTCAGGGTGGGTGAGAGGTTAACTCCATCCACTGACCCATCCTTCTCACAGGCCACTAAGAGGTCAGGAAGAGGCTCAGACTCCTCTTCCATTCCATCATCAGTGGCCAACAGCATGCCCACTTCGGACCTTTTCAAGTGGGGCTTGAGGCGGTTGACATGTAAGACCCTTAAAGGATTCCTGGGCGTCTTCATGTCCACCAAGTATGTCACTGAGCTCTTGCGCTCCACAACCTCAAATGGGCCTGTCCACTTATCCTGAAGTGCACAGGGTTCCACTGGGGCCAAGACATACACCTCTTGTCCAGGCTGAAGCTCTACCAGAGTGGCATTCTGGTCGTACCACCGCTTCATCTCCTCCTGGCTGGCTTCCAGATTTGCCTCAGCAAGTTGTCTGAAGCGCCTGGTTTGGTTTCTGAAGGCCAGCATGTAGCTATATACATTCTGGGGAGGTTTCCTGGGAGATTGCTCCCAGCCTTCCTTTACCAAACTCAGTGGTCCTCTCACGGGGTGACCATACAGCAGCTCAAAGGGGCTGAACCCTAGAGACTTCTGTGGCACCTCGCGGTATGCAAAGAGCAGGCATGGTAAGAGGACGTCCCACTTACGCCTCATTGGACCTTCCAGGCCCATGATCATGCCCTTCAGGGTTCGGTTGAATCTTTCAACCAACCCATTTCCTTGGGGATGGTAAGGTGTGGTGAACTTGTAGGTTACACCACACTCTTGCCAAAGGGACTTCATATACTTGGATATAAAGTTGGTCCCCCTGTCGCTCACCACCTCTAGAGGGAACCCCACTCTGGAGAAAATTCCCATTAGTGCACGCCCCACCACGGGGGCCGTCACTGTCCTCAGAGGGATGGCTTCAGGGTACCGGGTGGCATGATCCACCAAGACCAGGATGAACCTGTTGCCCATGGCTGTCTTGGGGTCCAGAGGCCCAACAATGTCAATACCCACTCGTTGGAATGGAGTACTGACCACAGGGAAGGGTTGGAGGGGAGCCTTGTTCTTCCCTCCGCTCTTCCCACTTGCCTGGCAAGTTGGACAGGTCCTACAATGAGCATCTGAGCTCTTGTGCATTTGGGGCCAGTAGAAGTGGGTGACAAGCCTGTCATAGGTCTTGTCCATCCCCAAATGTCCTGCTAAAGGCACATCATGAGCCAGTCCCAGTAGGAAGGCTCTGAACTTCTGGGGTACCACCAGCACACGGGCTGACCCAGGTTCAGCAGCCTTGGGCTCTGAGTACAGGAGGTCATTCTCCCAGTACACATAATGTGTTTTGGCCTGAACACCATTGGCCTGGTCTGCAGCCTGCTGCCGCATACCCATGAGAGAAGGGCATTCTTTCTGCTCCCTGCAGAATTCCTCCCTGGAGGGGCCTCCTTCTTGCTGCCAATGGGTCAGCTCAGGCAGGTCCCCCAGTTCGGCAATCTGTTCCCCAGTAGGATCCAGGGCATCCCCCTCAAGGTCTGCTTCCTCCTGGACCGTGGGAACTTCAGGGGCCGGTTTCCCGCGCACCCTGCGCCTTCTCCCTAAGGCCGGTTCCTGGGCCTCTCCATCAGGCCCCAGGACCTCTTGATCACCCCTACTGGCTGCCATTGACCGGGTGGTCACGCACGCCCAGTCAGGTAGACCCACCATCTTCAGGTGAGTCGTTTTCTCCACCTTTTCCCAAGGGGAGTCCTCCAAGTCATTCCCTAGCAAACAGTCAACAGGCATGGCTTTCCTCACACAGACCTGCAGAGTACCAGAGACCCCCCCCCCACTCGAAGGGAACTTGAGCCATCGGACACTGACTCTCTGAATTGTCAGCGTTGACAACCCTACAGTAGGCATGGGGTACAACCTGCTCTTGAGACACCAGGTGATGCCTCACTGCAGTCACACTGGCTCCTGTGTCTCTAAGAGCCTCAGCTTTCTTACCATTGATGGTAACCACCTGCCCATATTTTTTAGTATTAGAGGGCAGGTAGCTTGTAGGGACCATCTCACTGTCTCCTAGTGAGACTAGGGTCATCTGAACAGGATCTCCACCCCCCGGGACCATCACTTCTTCTCCTAAGTGAACACTGGTCACTTGTCGGGGCGGAGCACCAGTGGGTGCTGGTTTTCCAAACAGGCGACACTTGGGGTCACTGGCTATGTGCCCCGGGTCACCACATTTGTAACAATTGAAGGGCCCCTTTGGAACAGGTCGACCTGTCGGGGCCCCATTCTGCTTAGGGGGTGGGGGAGGCTGAGAACCTTTCTGCTGGTCCCCTTGGGGATTACTTTGGGGGCCTTTTTGGAACCCTTTCTGTTTTCCCTTGTCCCCCCCACTCTTCTGCTGGGGACCCTGCCCACCCTTGGCGGAGTCTCCCACTGGACCCTTGTGGACCCTGGTGCTGAGCCAGCGGTCCGCCTCCTCAGCAAGTTTCCTCGGGTTGGACAACCTGCTATCAATCAGGTGCTGGCGTAACTCAGGAAAACATTGATCAGACAAGTGCTCCCATGCAATTAAATCAAAGAGACCTTGAAAATCATTCACTTTGTTACCCTTCACCCAACCATCCAGTGCTCTGCAAAAAAAAGTCACAAACTCCACATACGTATTCCCAGGCCGCTTATTACACCCCCTAAACTTCTGTCTATACATTTCAGGGGTAAGCCCATACCTGGTCATTAAAGCTTCTTTCATAGGGGGATAGGATCTCTGGTCTTCAGTGGGCAAATCTAGCAGGGTGTCCCGCCCTTCGCTAAGGAACCTTCCCCATAACCCCGCTCCCCAATCCCTCTCAGGGACCCGGTGGGAAAGCATGGCTACCTCATATGCCCTAAACCACTGTCCTATGTCATCCCCCTTAAAGAACTCTTTAACTACATCTTTGGGGATGTGCACTCTTGACTCTACCTGCACCGGCGTTGTGCTGCCACCAGAGGGAGGATGATCCAAGGTTTTCTCTTTTAGACTCATCTCCCTCATTTTCACATCATACTCCAACTGGAGTTTTCGCTCTTCCAGGGCCATTCTTTTGCTTTCAAGCTCCATTTGGCCCTTTAAATTCAATTCTGCCATCTTTATCTCGTGATCCCTGGTTGCCTGTCTGTCTGCCAGCTCCTCTGGCGACAGGCCTCTGCCAAAGCTAAGAACGCTGTCTGGTTTTTCCAGACTCACAGGATCCACAGGTGCATTCTGATCCTCAGGTGCCTTCCTAGATTCAAGCCAGGCTCTCATGGCCTTGTAGAACTCAGGTTTGTTTCTGCATCCTGCGTGTGGAACCTTGAGTTTCCTGCAAAAATAACTCAACTGCTTCTTTGTGTAGTCATCCAGCTTTGATGCATCCCATTCTAGCCCCTGCGCACTAGAGGCTATGGACTCTCCTCCATCAATGCTGTTTGTGCCAGGCATGTTTGCAACACTAGGGATCTTCTTCTTTAGCAAAATTAAAAAATCAAAAAGTCTGTGGCTAAGTTACTGGACTGTAATCACTATGCAATGGTCAGTAGCTAAGGTAAAACACTGCAAATGTAAATTCGCGAATCATCACCGCTGCGTCCAATGTAGGAAGGGGGAGTCTCTGGTTGGCGCAGTGCAACACTGGCGACAAGCAGGGCCTCTCTCTTCCTCGTCAGGGCTGAGGGTTACCTTCAAGACAACCTCTGCTTACCCTCTAGGTAGTGTGGCTTAAGCAGTCTTAGGCTAATCTCTGGGGCATGTAGGGTTAAACATTTGCAATATTATACCATCACAACCAACCCACCACACAATGACACCAAACGGTATTTGTAAAAATATATTTCTTTATATAAGTTTCAAGCAGGCTTGTAAATACAGTCTTGGTTACTCTCTTGTATGCTGGTTCCAGTTATCTTTATCAATAGTCACAGTTCTTAAACAAACGCACTCGTTCGGGCCTTCTGCCCAGCTTTAAGGAGGTTCAAGGGTCTTAGAGCGCTTCAAGGCGCTTTCCGCTGTCTCAGCTTCAGAAATGAGCTACCCGGCAGGGCTTGACTCGGGAAGAGGGGGCCGCGGGCCTCAGAGAGCGTCACTCGGGAAGAGGGGGCCGCGGGCCTCCGGGAGAGTCAGGCGGGGCCTCGGGGGCCAAGAGCAGAGCGAGCCTCTGCTTCAGGGGCGGCTCGCGCTGCCAGCAGCCAGCAGTTGCGAGGCTCCCGGGGTGCCGGAGATCAGTCAGCGCGGTGCGAGCTCGGGTTGCAGGACGCTCGCACCGCGAAGGGCAAAAGACAGTACCTTGAACTTCTTGGGGTGATCTTTGAAGAGGACGGCTGCAGGGGGGGGAGCTGTCCCACGTCGCGTTGCTTCCTTGGCGGGCGAGGCGAGCTGCGGCTCGAGGCAGCAGGTCACGGGTCACCCGGGGCGGCGGTGCTCGATGGGGTCTCAGGTCCTTCGCTCAGTCTCCTCTTCAGTCCTGACGGCGGCGGCTGGGTGTGGCGCAGTGGCAGTACGGTCCCCAAGTGCGGGACGTACCCAGCCAAAGTGCCGGTCGCGGTGATGCCCTTTCAGCGGGGCAGTCGGACAGGACGCTGATAGCGGGGGAGGACAGCAGGGCGGCAGTCCGTCTTTGCGGGGAAGTCTACGGCGCTTGCCCAGTAGACCTCGATGCTTGGACCGGACGGGTCCTCCGTTACTTTGTTCCCGTGGGGCGAAAGGCAGACGCCGTCGCGGTGCTCGGGCCAGCGGCAGCTGGACCTCACGATGCTAGGGCGGCTGGCTGAACTCACGGTCACGGTGTGCAGGGGGGTAGATGCCCTCGTCCTCCTCAATCAGCGCTGCAGCGATAAGCAGCACACACAGCAGATGCTTTGGTCAGGGGTTAGCGCTCACTGTTCCTGGAGCGCTGGTCAGGGGGCAAGTTCCACAGCAAGCCCTTGGAGATCTTTTCAGCAGAGTTTGGCACAAAGTTCAAAATAAAGCAAAAGTCTCTTGTAGTCTTTTTCTCTTCCTCTCCTTTGGCAGCAAGGCACCAGACACAGGCCAGAGTCAGCACTCCTCCTTGTAGTCCTTCCAGGTCCTTCTCTTCGGGCAGAGTTTCTCTTGTAGCACAAACAGGATCTAATTTACAAGGAGCAGGGCTCCTTCTTTTATACCCAGTTTCTTTTGTTCTAGCAAGCCAGGGGGGCCTCTGCATAACTGCTCCAGTCTCTGAGTACTTGTTGTGGGTACTTATGACTTCTGCATTCAGTGTGAGGGCAGGCCCATCAGCCGCTCCCCAGGGGGGCGGAGCCGGCATTGAGAGGGCAGGAGTGGCCTGAGTACTTTGTTGACAAGCTTCGGTCCTTCCTGGGCCAGGTGCAGGCTGAGTCATCAGTCGCTCCCCAGGAGGGCGGAGCCAGTATTGTGGTGGCAGAGCACAGCCTGATGCATCATTCAGGGGAAACTCCCACCACCCACTAAGGTGTCATCTGGCTATTCACTACCGGTCAACTCCCAGCCCTGTCACTCACACACACCAGACAGTCAGATCCATATCCAAGCAGAGGCGGGCTGAAATGGTTAGGCAAGCAAATGCTAACTTTCTAAAAGTAGCATTTGCAAACACAGGATATTAAAATAAACTTTACTAAAAGAAGTATTTTATTATTCTGAGTTCAGGCATACTAAACATGAATTTCTACCATGTTCCCTGAGCCTGCTGGGATTATAGAGTGTAATAATTCCAGCAGCCCATCTGGCCTAGAAGGGAACAGGTAGCCTTACAATAGTGAAAAACGAATTTGGCAGTAATTCACTATTAGAACATGCCACACACATCAGGGCATGTTCTACCTTATACTTACAATGCACCCTGCCCTCAGGCCCACCATAGGGGTGACTAATATGAAGTTTAAGGGAAGGTTTAGGGGCTGGCAAGTGTGTGCACTTGCCCAGCCAGGGTGACAGTACCAGACTGTACGCAGGTTCTGCAATGGCAGACCCTAGACACATTTTAAGGCTGCTTCTGTGGGTGGCGCAACCAGCGCTGCAGGCCCACTAGCAGTATTGGCATTCACAAGCCCTGGCACTCCTAGTGCACTTTACTAGGGACTAACAGTAAATCCAATGAACCAATCATGGACATCAATCACATGTACACTTTACAGTAGGGAGCACTTGCACTGCGGCACGGGTTGGCCGTGGCGCAGTGCCCTGAGTCGCAGACACCAGCAAAACATTTGAGGCACAACAGCAAAAAGTGGAAGGGAAACCCACGCCAAGGTGCCAGGTCTAACAATAGTACAGCCCACTTCCTCACAGTGACCATCTGTCAATCTCATTCAACAGAAAGACCTCAGACTTCACATCTGAAGTACCCCTTTCATTGTCATGAGAGGGCTTCTTCAGGGATATGTATAAGCTTGGTATGTTCCCCCGACCCACTAAAAACTGCCTATGTACGACCCTTACTCTTAAAAGCAGACACAGACACCAGGCAAAGTATCTTAAACCCATAACTGCTTTATCCTTTCGAACAAAGATTCTTAAGGAATGTGTGGCTGTTCAACTTAACAAATTTATCAACAAACACCAACTTTTAGACCTTCCTAATCACGCATCCTTGGTGGGCATCGTACAGAAAGGAGCCTCTTCATGATTGTAGATGACTCTCCGCGACTGTAGAGGACTACCAGTTACCACTTTTACTCACCCTATCCACACATGCAACACCATCTACCCCGGCATTCTCCTTCTCCTAGAGTGCAAGGGCTAGGACCTCAGTGGCCTGAACTGGTTGCAGTTCCATTTCTCTAACTTCCTTTAACAAGGGAGCGTTGTTCAAACATGGAAGGGAGAGTTTAGATGAACCACTGACTCTATTCCAGCCCCCATACTGTGTATTCATCAGGTCGAACCACTAGGTGACCTTCAGCTGGAGCACAGTATGTTTGCTATTTCTATAAAGTAAACCGAGCAAAAAGGCAACAAAGCGCTCTACAGGGTCAAAGACAATGTCAACGAGTGATCGAAGAAACTGGTTTGTGTCCCGTTAATGCTCTTTAAAGAGGAGCGTCTTTAACCCTTTAGTAAATTGGAGCAGTGGTACTGTCCTGCTGGACAAGGAGATGTTCCTGGTTCTTAGGGGCACAGATGGACAACAGTGCATCTTTCCACCAATATGCAGATTAGCCCAGCTAATTGAAATGTTCAACTAGGCTCCAGGCGCTAGCCTCCCTCATCTCAGAAATCAAGTCCTGGGTTAACAACCCAAATCTCAAACTAGACTCACATCTAGAAACGTGGCATGGTTATACGCCTGCGCAAAACCGTACGTACCAAAATATCCGTTAATGCACAAGTTTTAGGTGCTCCAAGGAGTGAAGTTAGCCACCAAATCCTTAGTTTAGGTCGGAGACAAAGCTCTCTACAACAATTGCATAAGTTCCTCAGCACCTAAATTCAAGAAAAACTCCTCTTCAGTCTTGATAAGTACACAGTATTCTTTAATTCAGTTTATAAGTTTCTAAACAGGTCCAGAGAAATCACGGTAACAATGTAGCCAACATGTGTTTCGTCGTTGTGGTTTCAGACACCACTGACTTCTTCAGGGCTAGGAGTCTGCGAAGTAATTCATTAGTTCAAAATATATCTCAATCAATAATCATGCGTATAATGTAAATTTCAATCCGATTCTTGTTTCATAACCAGTTGTGTGCATGTGTGAATTATATTCAAAGGTGTACTCGCACTAAATATATAGTGTAGTGTTGGTAAGCACTCCGAACAACACATGGATCCGTCAGTGTCTGACGGACGACGTGTTATTGCTGACAGAGACACGTGTTGATCAGCGTACTCACAGATACTATACACTGTGATTACAGCTTTGAAAATACTTCACACATGTGACAAACTGGTTACATAACACAAACTGGATTCAAATGTATTTGCATGATTGATTACGATATATTTGGAACTGTTGAAACGCTACTCAGACTCCAAGCCCTGAAGAAGTCAGTGGTGACAGATCCATGAGGACGAAACACATGTTGCCTACGTTAATGGCTACATTGAGTTACAGTGATTTCTCTGGACCAGTTTGGATTCATATGAACGAATGAAAGAATACTGTGTACTATGGACTGATCAAGACTGAAAGGGAGTTTTTCTTGAACTTTGGTGTTCAGAAACTTATGCAACTCAAACTAGATTACCTTTAAATCCCAAACAAGCTACTAAATGAATAAACCAAGGATCTGAACAAAAAAGGTAACATCTGATTTAATGTCACTGATGAGTAATGAAACCTCAAAATAATCTCCATAGCAAAATATCCTCCAAAGGCTGCCACTCACCAACTAAGAATCCTAGGACACAACAGACACTTCCTCACCAGCTAAGAGGTAAAAAATAAAAACAATGGTCCAAGTCTCAGTCTATTATCTATCAAATCCGGCTCCCCTGCTGATCCCGGTCCTCCCTCCATTCTGGATATGGCTTCAGACAGGGTTAGCACGAATTTGGCCCAGCTCCTGAATAACATTCTTACGTCAGGTATCTTCCCCACTTCTTGTAAGAAAGCTTGTATATGGTCCATTAAAAAAAGCCCTCACTAGATCCATCCAAGGTCAAAAATCATAGGTCTAGATCTTGCTTACCCCTCCCGGGTAAAATTCTAGAAAGATCATCAGTAGCTGGCATACTACTTAGAATCCAATGACCTCTTTGACACCACCCAACATGGCTTCAGACCACACCGCTCCACAGAATCAGCCTCAGTCAAGGCCACCAAGGAGATACACGAACAGCTGGATGGTAGGGGAGGGCTGTCCTCATCTTACTGGACCTCTAGCAGCGTTTGATACTGTTAACCAACGGGTACTAACGCTGAGGCTGAAGTCAGTCGGAATTAAGGGGACGGCTCGAACCCTGCTCACCTCCTTTCTTAGCTCTAGGGAACAGAGGTTGTGCTGGGGTAACCTTACATCGGAGGCCTCTTCACTCCCTTGTGGAGTTCAGCACTGTAACCGACCCTGTCCAACATCTACGCCAATCCTCCGGCTAAGTTGATCAAAGCACATGGGTTCTCGTCGACAACACTCAAATAGTCTTATCTATATCTTCTAGTGCAGAAATAGTGGCTAGGATGTTTCACATCTGTCTGAAGCATATTATTGGGTGGATGCATCCGAATTATCTTAAATTGAACACAGATAAAATGATGGTGGTGGGGTTTGGAAAAGGATTATCACTATGGAATCCTCTGTGGTGGCCGGCAGAGGCAGGACGTTGTCCTGACCCCATTGCAAAGGTCAAAAATTTAGGAGACATGTTTGATGAGCAGCTTAATTTTGCAGGTCAGAACAATCTCCTGACCTCCTCCGTGCTTCTTCCTCCTAAAGATCCTTTGCAAAATTCTTCCATTCATTCCTCATGAACTCAGAAAAAAAGGCAATATAGTCGCCTTAATTCTTTCTAGAATTGATTATTGTGACGCTCTCTTTCTTGGCATTGACAAAACGCTAACTATGAAAACTTCAGTCTTTGCAGAAAAATGCAGCAAGGATGCTGCGCCACATCCCGAAATTCCCACCTATCTCCAACAGTATTCGGGACCTCTATTGGCTTCCGGTCCAGCAAAGAATTGAATTCAAGGCTCTGTGTCTGATGCATAAAGCACTATACGGTGGGGGGCCTCAGGACCCACAGAAACCTTTCCTGGCATGTCCCTCGGTGGAACCCAAGATCAGCCAGTAAAGGACTGTTTAGGTATCAAAAATTCAAAGGGTGCGATTGATGGGGGTAAGGGGTCGGGACCTGGGGGGAGGAGGGGAGGGTTTTCGGGGTGTGGAGAGAAGTCTCTCCCATTGGGGAGCCAAGCTCTTGAATACGCTGCTGGTTGTAACTAGGTTACAACCAAATATACTTCCGTTTAGGAAAATGCTTAAGACCTGGCTATTACTGTCCAAGAAAGAATGTAATACTTCCTTTTCTGGAGAAGCTCATCGCAACTTGTCACATTTAGCGCCAAGACACCTCGGCATTCGCGCACTTTACAAAGGTCTTACTTACCCTCGATTGAGAACGAGGATTGAAAGTAAAGTTTCTTTACCCACTGTGGGATATTCACCAAAGTTCATGAATAGTAAACAGAACAGCAAACTTCCATCCCAACGCTAGGAGAGTAAAGGAGCGCATGAGAGCGATTCTAGTGCGGTTTTAGGATGAGCAGAAAAGGAGGGCCAAAGGATTTGTAACACAAAATTAAGATCGTACTGAGGAGAGGAGGTGGATTTCTGTATCATTACAAATCCTTTACCAAGTCCCTCGATAACTAGTAAATCACTGTAGTCAGTAGAACAGTAAAGAAAAACACTTGTGTGGGGCTTTTCCTGTGTGACCAATGGAGGCTACAGGCTAAAACGGACCTGCAGGTAAGACTTACGGCAAATCCATTTTTTCTTCACACTTCGATGGAACTGAGGCAGAATATCTTGTTTGTTTGTTTGCAGAGTTTTATATAGCGCGAACTAGACCCGAACTGAATCAGGTATCAGAGCGCTTTACATATTTTTCCAGTTACGCTACATTTTACGTTTTCCAGTTACTTTCATTTTAGGCACGGGGAGATTAAGTGATTTGCCCAGAATCACAGGAGGTTTTGGCGTCGTTACCGAGCCTCGAACCCAGATCCCCAGGTCGAGCGCCCTAGCCGTTAGGCCAACTCCTCTCCCCTATATCTTGAAGGGAGAAACTCTAAAGGCGGTCTCTTCGATAGTTTGTGAAAGCCCACACCGTTCTGCTAGAAGCTTGAGTGTCCACTCCAAAGTAATTCAGGAGGCAGATAGTTCAATGATGAAACATTGCGGTGCAAGATCTTGCCCCACAGTTCCTGTGCGGATGTTCTAATAGGGAAAGCACATCCATATATGAACCGGCAAAGGCCAGTCTATTCCAAAGTAAGCAATATTGCTTGGGATATTTGAGCTATACAGTCGCTTTTGATCTTTGAGGCACCAAAGGGGAAACAATTAAAATGTCCCTAACCAATCAGGGTCTGTCCAACAAGACTGGCACATCGATGCAGAGTTTTGGAAGTGGATAGGTTCGATCACTGCAATTGGTTCTATTTTGTGTTTACCCCAAAGGTCAATTAACAGACGCCATCATTGAGGAAGTATCCCTCTCCCCCGAAAGGTGAGACGGTGTTCCTGTAGCAGAGAACATATGTTTACATCGGAAGGGTTACAGACCTCGGACTTCCTTTACTATTCAATTGTCCAACTGCAACCGTGCCCGCTTGTAAGGAAATGCCTCTTTTTGTATCGTTACTCCCCTATTTTTCGACTGATGATGCTGGCTTTTCGACTCCAAGACTGCACTGACGCCTACTATCTAGACCTCAGGCCCAGTGCCCTGACGTGCATGTTGAATTGGCTATACCCAATTGGAAACGACTAACTTATCTGTAAGTCCCAAGTGAATGGTACCCTCATACCGTGGGCATGTAAGATAGAGGGGTACACCCCCGGGCGTGCAGCACTCATAGTGCCAACCAGGAGGTGCCCCAGGTAAAACAAGTGCCCCAGGCCGCCAGTGCAGACTGGCAGTAAAATGTATATCATATTTGAAGCGAGAATAAAGGCTCATATGAGGCAGTGCAAACTCTCCCTCTGGAGCAGAACACCTTCCATACCCACTAGCCGAGCACAGCCATTTTAGCTACTTCTGCACACAGTGTAGGTCATACCTAGAGGACCGCTGACAGAAGGACACAAGGGCCCACTATTTTGCAAAGCCGCTACTTGACACTTGAGCACTACGGGTGACTCGATCCTCCCCTTGCAGGTGTGTTATTGGCGCACTTTATGACATTGACGCATAGAATTTACATAATGCAGATCTGAGGAATTGGAAAGTATCACTTATTGTGAGAAAGTGCCATCTTTCTTGCATGGTATGCCCCCTCTTTTTGCTGAATGGCTGATATACTTTGACTGAGTGTGCCCTGGGTTCCTGCCAACCAGGTACCCTGGGCCTGTGTTCCTGCCCTAAAACTGTGTTGAACCATAAACCCAATTGGCATCTCTGGCCACCTGTCAGCCCCTGGTAAATGGTACCACAGGTACCCAGGGCACTGTGACCAAAGAAGACCCCTAGGGGCTGCAGCACTTATTCTGCCACCCTTAGGGGCCCTGTACCTTAACACACACACACACTGCCTTAGCAGGCTGAGTGACTCTGTGCAGAACTAAACAGAAAGTCGACATGGCACACATCCCTGTGTGCCATGCCCACAGACCCACTGCTCTGGCATACCTCAGTCACCCCTCTAGCTGGGTGCCCTATGCCAGTGGTGTGGGCACAGGTGCATGAGCCCTGTGCCCCTACAGCACCCAGGGCCATTCCTGGGCACTGCAAGCGCAGTGATGCCATTAAGAGTATATGGTGCTGGGAGGTTGTCATTACGAACTCCTCAGCACCATCATAGCTTCAATGAACACTGACAAGTTTGATATCAAACTTCTCAGCACATTAAACCCACACTGATGCCAGTGTGGGATTTAATGTAAAATGCACTACTGAGGGCATCTTCGAGATGCCCCATGAAAACTAACCTACAATCCATGTCTGGGCTGAGTGGCTGCAGAGGCTGCCACACAGCAGACATGTTGCTGGACCTCTGGGTGGAGAGCCCCGCGCTCTCCTGGGCCTGCAACAAAGCACATCCTGGGACGAGGTGCCAAGCCTCATCCCCCAGGATGGGCAGAGGAAGCTTCCAAGGCATGCCGCCTTTGCGAGCTTCTCCAGGTCACTTGTTGTACTCAGCAACTGGCCCCCACCAGTTCTGACCCCTACTCTGGCAGGAAACCCTACGTGAGGAAAGGGGGTTGACAGCCTGTGCCAACTCCACCCCTCAGGTGGGAGAGGGGAGTTGAAGCACAACTCCGGGCTCCGGCCATCTTGAGGATGGGGAGCCCTGGCCAATCAGAGATAGGCTCCTGCCCCCCTCCCACAGGAGAGGAGCCGGATAGGGGGTGTACTCACGCCAGGACAGGGACCCATTGGTCCCCGCCCTTATCCTACCTGTAATGCCCCTAAATTTAGTATTTAGGGGCACCCTGAATATTCCTTCCTCAGATCCAGATTCGAAAACAAGAAAGAAGATCAAGAAGAAGACCCGCCGTGCAGATGCTAACAAGGACGACACCAACAGACTTGGCCCCAGCCCTACAGGCCTGTCGATCCTTGAACCTGCTCCTGCTAAATCCCAGCATCTAATGCGGACAGCAACATTGAAAACCCCGGAGGACCTGCCTGCCTTGAACCTCTTAAAGACTGGGACTCACATGAGCAGTGGTTCTGCTCAAACAGCAATACCTCTGGTGCCAGCCAGGAACCGCAAATCCAGCACACACTGCACCCGCCGAGCCCGGCCTGTTCCTGAGTGGACAAAGACCCGGAGGACATCCCCCTGGTGATTCTGATCTGGAATCCAGTGCCCAAGGACCCTCGACGACGACCCAGACAGCACCTACAGTCTCAACAGGAGACCCCTCCAACCGCAACCAGCAGAGGGAAAGATTTCCCCGACGTCAAAAGACACCCCTGCACGCAGCACCCCCCGTCCCCAACTCCTGGGTATCTACCTATCCTCCGAGATCCCAACTTACCCCTCAAAGTGTTGGTCGCTCCTTAAGAGTCGCCGTCGTCGAGCCTGCAGCCTTTGTTCACCGTCCAAGATCTCCATTCCGTAACATTGAGCGCTCGACGGCTCAAAAGCACCCTGCACCCAGCTGCCCGAGGGGCCCTGGCAGTGCAACCTTTGTCCTAATCCACTTCCCCATTCGCCCTGAGCAAGTGACCCGGAGCCCAGCTCCCACAGCCGCGTGGCCTGCTAGCCAGCAGCCACCAACCGCAGGCCCCCTGCCTCTCATAGGATAACCTTGGGCCTAACTACCTCTGCACCCAGCTGCCCCTGTGCCTCTGAGGGTGTAGCAACTGTACCAACCTGACCCTGGGAGACCCCCGAGTCTATGCCTGGAACCTTAACTCTGCCAGTCGAAAACTTACCCCAAAGCTGAGAACTCCCTTTCCTTCCATAGGGTAAGATTGACTGGTTTCACTTGGAAATTCTATTAAGTGTGGATTTCTGGAACTTTAAAATATTCACCTAAAATCAGCTGAACGACGAATTCCGATTTACTCACCGGTTATCAGAAGAGAACCCAGTGCTGCATCTTTTAGCCCAGCACGGACCCTGAAAAGTAATTTCAACCGTACTTATCTGATCAGTAACTTGTATTTCCTTCCATAGGAAACCATTGTCTGGTTTTCACCAGAAAAGTTTCCAAGTGTCGATTTTCACAAACTACAAATATTCCTTAACCATCGCCTGTATGATTTAAACGCATTCTTTCAACTGTTTACAGGAGATGCATTCAGGATCCAACTCAGAGTAAGAAAAAGTAACGATAACACTACTTACCTGCTAAGTGAATTTCCTCCCATAGGATAATATTGGTGATTCTATGTGAAAAAGTTTCTAAGTGTCAACTTTTAAAATACAATAATATTCCTTAACAATCACTACTGTAACCAAAACGCTTTTACTCAACTGTTTACAGGAGATGTCCCAGGACTGAATCTAGGATCCAGTCCTGTGGTTAGAATTGTAATCCATAAGGTAATTAATTGCATTTAACTAGCAATTCCCATTGAGCTCAATGTGGCATTGTGTTTCAAATTGTGTTGCCCATTGCAACAACTGTAACTACTGTACTTAAAAGTCTATTGCCTATTTGCAAAGTATTTAACTAAAGTAACTCATTCTGAGAAAGTATATTTTTGATACATTGTTGGTTCTAAAATAAAACAACTATATATTTTGATACAAAACAATTGGCCTAGAGTTCAGTTCTTGAGTGTGTGAGACCATTTGCTGACTGAGTGTACATCAAATGCTTTACACTGTCTTCTGATCAGGCGCGCAACACCCATTGGGCTCACGGGGCTTCAGCCCCCCCCGTCGTGTGTGTCAGCCCGGGCTGACACAGTTTCGCGGGTTGGGGCTGGCGAGCATCTAATTGCAGCCACACCCGAGTAGTTAACAGGTCTTTGAAAGACCATTTACTTGAAAATGAGGCTTTTGAGAAAGAAAACCCGACGCAGACCTGCTTACATATGGCAGCTCTCTTACAATTAGGAAATGACGTGGGTTAGGCACGCTCTGCCATAAAAGTGGACTTGTTCATTTGGTGAGCTAAACGCACAGTGACGATTTCCTCCTTGAATATGCAGCGCATCTTGGTAAATATTTGATGGCGCTTTGGTTTCACTACAGTAGAAGGGCTGACACAGTTTCCTTCGGCAACTGTTTTGTCTTTGGGGCATTTTAATTGGAAGACGCGGGGGATGAGGTGTAAATAAATGACAGTATAATCTGTGCTGTGCCTGCCAAAACATCACATGAGCGCAGGAATGTAAAACTTGCAATCTTAGTGGCTGTACTAGATGAGGCAAAGCCTTTGCATTCATATTATATGTGAAGTGTTTGAAGTGTTAACCGTGACGTAATATTGGGAGTAAGAATAGCTCTTGTTTGCAGTCAGAGTGCTGCCACATGGGAATTATGGACTGTATTTCTGTATTTATTTTTCAATTTGCTGCAGCATGAACCAGGCCCTGTTAGGCATCAGAGCTCTACTACCATTTACACAAGATGGCATCATTGTGCCTTGGGGCCTGTTTCTTGCTGTTGTTGTGCCCGGGCAGTTAAGTGCTCGAAAATAAAACTGCAACATCAAGGCCGCTGTTAGATGTCTGGGTCTAGACAGAACGTCACAGGGAGGAGCCGGTGCATTGCCATCAGCGTCACCATAAGTGACACAACATATCTGAGGAGTGTCTGTAGCAGTGAGACATTATTCACCGAGATGATGGGGGTCCATGTCCTGTGCCGCAGTCGTGCAGATCCAAGATCACGAGGAGTGGACACGCTAGCAGTGGATAGTAACATTTCTGAGTCTTCCGCGCAGTGCTCAAACATTTCCCGCTCTGACAACACGGAGGGAATGCTCTTCTATAGCACACACTGCATATTAAGTCACATCTCGGCCATTCTTATTTGTATAATAAAATAGTTAAGGAAACATTGGCTGAGAGAAGCGACGTATTGATCGGTTAAAGGGTTTCTAGTGCGCCCTAATGGGTTTGGGCTGGCTCGCTGACTGGTCTGTGTGATGTATTCACAAGGCCCCGTGGCAGCAGAAGGAGTCTCGTATGCCACCTGACATAATATAAGGACATTGAAAGAGATCTCTCCCTGTAGGAGAAATTGACAAGGTAGCGGGGCTCATACATTGGCCTGCTTCCTCTCCCTATTGCTACCACTATCTACAGCACTCCAATGCCTTACTAAATAAATGCACAAAACAGAAGAGCTTTAAAATGACTAAACAAGGATTTCGTGATATGGTGTTCTCCTTTCTCATAAGGGGTCAGGTCATTCCATATTGTGATTGAATGTGGTATCTCTCGCTGCTTGAATCCTGCCTGCCTATCAGGCCACTTCTCACACAAGCACTTCTACAAAGGGGACTCTTTGTGCGGGTCTTATGTGGGTCCGTAACACCAGAATATGTGTTTTTAGTGCCTTCTTAAAGCAAGTCAAGTTGGACGGATAGCTCAGCAATTCTCGGAGAGAGTCCAGATCTTACGGAGTTGATTGGCACGGTCACTCTCCTCAGAGCGTTGCAACACTGCTTACTGAAGTAGCTGTGAGCGCTTCATATATGGTCTCAATCAATCCATCAGATAGAAGGGCCTGGGGCAGAAAAAGCTCTGAAGCCTTAATGTTAAAGTTGACTTGTGGGACTTTCAAAAACAATTTATCCTGAGTTACTAGATTTTTTATGTTACAGTAGAGTGAGATTCTGATGGATAGATAGAGGAGGACCAAGTACATGTATTCATCCTACAGCAGTGTATACATGTATACATCCAGCAGTCCAGTTTGAATAGGATCCCATCTTATAACTGGTAACCAGTGAAGGGCTTTAGAGCTGCTGCTGTACCATGATCGCTTCTACCCAACGCTGAGACAGGTGAGACATTCTGGCCATCTGACACCGATTGCGCCGTGAAGCTGGAGGGCCATTGTAGATGCAGTTATATTAATACAGTCTGAAGTTAATAACAGCCCCCGCAACTTCAAGGCAGAAGAGAGTGAGTGCATGACGTGTCTCACCTTTGCTTGTTGGTGGCAGCAACTCTTAATTACAAGCCCTTGCTGACCTAGAGGCATGATTTGCGTCACATTTTGGCCTTAGATACTGTCTCTGTCTTTTGCACTCTGTCTGTTTGGGGAAGTTGCGAGGAGGGTGGCTCTCTCCTTGGTTCCAATTAGGATTATAAATGTCTGGGGATAGATGGAGTTCACAAAGACACACAATGCAGTAGCATACGAACCCATATTTCACAGGGATTGCCATTGAATATAGATTTCATCATCAAAATGATATCCCCCCCAAACCACTCTGCGGAGCTTTACATTGTGAAGAGTATTAAGAGTATGTGGCTTGGGGACCACATTATGCAGCAAGGTTATCTAATTTGTGTCTAAAAAATTGCAATTTAGGTGGCACATTATATATATATTTTTTAATTTTTAGAGTTTTATATAGCACAAACTAGACCCGAGACATCGAGTATCAGAGCGCTGTACATGAGCACCAGTTTCGTTACAGATGTACACATTCATGGTTAGGCACTGGGAGATAAGGTGATTTGCCCAGAATCACAGGATGTTTAGCATCGTTGCTGAGACTTGAACCCGGTTCCCCAGGTCCAAGGTCCACCGCTCTAGCCGCAAGGCTACATCATCATTAGCTAGAAGCAACATTCTTTGTTAATTCTAAAGAATAGGTAGTAAAATGATATGGCAACTGTGGTAAATCTATAATTATGTGGTAAACCCTGCAGCCATTGTATCACATAAATCCGAGGTCCCTCGCCATTGCCCACTGTTACATCAACAATTTATTCATGCAAGTACATAAAACCTAAACATTTTAAACAGGGTTTTCAAGCTAACTACCCAACACCAAGATGTAATATAAAACTACATAACACTAATGTGTAATATGTAGCCATCTCTGGGCTCTCTCCAGGCGGGCAACGCCCATTGGTCTCAAAGGGCTTCAGCCCCTCCCCCCTGTCGTGTGTGTCAGCCCGGCTGAGACAGCGTCCCGGGCACAAACACAGCCACACCCGAGTACTTCACAGGTCTTTAAAAGACCATTTGCTTGTTAATGAGGCTTTGTTGTTTTTTCACCCCTTTTTAGAGAGCCCCTGCATCTCCACTCTGCATACTGCTGGAAGAATTAGCCCCACCCGAAATTTTTTCTTAGCCCCCCCCGAAATTTGTCTCTAGTTGCGCCTCTGCTTCTGATAGTGCCTCACTGCTCGACCAAGCTACCACTTTAGAGAGTAAGGTCAGATTGGACTTTCGCCACTGCCAAACCTCTGGGGACTGCCAACTCTGTACACACTGTACCTTACTTTGGTCCAGTATATACAGAGCCACTTTCTTACACTTATTTTATGTTGTTTTTAGGTCTCGCCTACGCATTGCGCATGCGCTGCTTAGGAGACCTTTAGCCGTCGTGCAGCTCTTTTTCAAAGCACATACTCGTGCTTGTGGCGGCATACAGCTTGCGGGAGTGCGCAGCGGCACGCCACAAGCACGAGTAAGTGCTTTGAAAAAGAGCAAATTGCTCGCCCCAGCGTGCACGCACCACTTGGGGGTACACCCCTTCGCCTCCTCTCTCCCACTGCAGCCTGCACGCCTTTTTTGTAATCTTTCAGCGAAAGGCACACGCGCTTGTCTCTCTGAGCTTACGTTTCACCCCTCTCACTCTCGTCATCTTTCACTTTCCCTCTCTATTTCTTTCGTCTCTGCGTATGTCTTCTTCCTGTCTCTTTCTCTGTGTCTTTCCTCTTATCTGTCATTCTCTCCGCCTGTGTCTTTCACTTCCTTTTCTCTGCCTACTTTCCAATCTCTCTCTTTCTTTCTCTCTCTAGCTCTCTTTGCTCGCACTTCCTCTTTTCCTCTCAGGCACGCTCTACTGCAGTCAGTCACATAAGGTGCTCCTGGTACTGCTCGGTCACCTAGTGGTTTGTAGGTGGCCTCTGTCGTTTCTAAAGAATACAGTTTATGGGCTTAGACGCTCCTGTTTTATTCTCTCGACTGCTGCTGCGGATGGAAGAGGTCTCTGCTGTGGCCTCGGCGGATGGTGGCGGCTCGTACATGCTTTAGGTATTAGTCAATGTGCTTTAGTGAGAGTCTACTCCAACATTTCACTCTTGTGAAGACCACATGCAAATCTATCATAAAATGGTTTCTTTAGGCAAAGCACACCCTTGAATGTTAATGCAACCATTGTTGTGAGAAATTTAGAGTCAAGCTACTTCTTCATGCTTTCAATTCTACAAGAAGCAGAGGGTGCTGTAGGGAATAGTAAAAGAGCGGCTAAGTGCCTAACTTTTGGATGAATAGAAGTGCGGACCCCTGTTAGAATCCTTGGCTTGTTTCCATTCTGCAATCCTGACCTTAGCCACTTGTCATTGGTGTCACTGCCCCCCGGGTCCGGAGTGGGCACACCCCGCTCTCTCATCTGTTCTTTATGCCCATACTGCTAATAAAGGGTAAGCTCATTGCATGAACCCAAAGCTTGCACTAACGTCTCCCCTCCATCATAAGACAAATGCTTGATTTACTAAGAAGAGTCCTATGGGATTCAAAAGAATGTGATTTGTACTTGATCTGGTCAATGGAGACTCATTCCATTTACACTCTTATCCAAGTTATTGATGTCATCTCATGACCTAGAATCACTTTCTTAACTGAAACTATTCTTCAACCAAAAGGATCTAAGATGCCCACGGAAATAAATAAATAGCCTGTTCAATCATATAATCAAGATTATTACTCCTATCACCGTGATCCCTATACCTCCAATGCCCAACACCCAGCCCTAAATGAAAAATACCACGTCATCCTTCTTGCCCAGTCCTTATGCCACCGAGGCCTCCCTCCCTTTAAAAAGGCGCTTGGTTGTTTCATTATTGAAAGTAAATAGTAACCTTCAAGTCACTGAAGGAGAGCGCATCAGCAAAAGAGAGCTGTGGTTTGAAAATACAGCTCCGTCTTTTACTGTCAGCAGGTCTTGTGCTTACTTCTTAGCCTTGTGGCTGTGCCTTTGATACTGCATGGAAACAATGGCAACGTCTCGCTATCATGTGCATGGGGCCAGTCTCCCATGCAAATTAAACAAGCATTGGCATAGCAATAGATCTCGCCTTGGGGACCTTATAAGTATTTAGTTATGCAGCACAATATCCTTACTGCAACAACATTAACTGTTGCATGGCTAAAAACGTATAAGATCCCAAAGGCGAGAACTATTGGCTATGCCAATGCTTGTTTGGTAATGCAAACATAAGTGTAAAAGACCTGCTGTTTTAAAATACTTTTCTATTTTCTTTGTAAGTGTAATGGTTTTTATTTACTACGCACTTTAGTAATAAACTTGAATTTGAGCACAATGAGGGCATGAGAGCAGGCCAGGTGCTTCTTGGACGCGGGGTACTGATAGGAGAGGGTCAACGTCATGATCGCAGAGTTAAACTAAAGACAATTTAGTAAAATGTACAAACTATTGACCAAAGAGATCTTTAAATGGCCTCAAAGAAGAAGGGACCTGCCGCCAGTTGAACAAACAAAAGAAAAACCTGTCTAACACTTTGCTTAGACTGGATTTCAAGCGGACAATCCGTGTAATGGCTTCACGGGCATGAAGTAATGGGGGCTCAGATTAATACTTACAATCAGTTATTTAAACCTGAAATAACAGAAGCACTGTTCACTGAGCAAAACAGGAGTGAATCTGTTACTACCGAAGGATAGCTGGAGACCTCCGTGAAAGCCTGGACTCCTTCAAAAACAGTAAATAAAGCTGTTGAGCATTTGAAAAGGTCTGTAGCCAGGAAGAATCGTGCGTTCATAGCAGACCCTTTGGCGTAGAAGGACCATCTACAACACTGTTTACTAAGACACTCAGTAGATCAGTCACAGCACTCACCCGTCTCATCTCAGGATCACTCGTGTTCACCACTTTAGGCAGCAGCACGAAGATGAGCAGCGGAAGCACCATCATCATCACCTGTCGGGAGAGAAGGAGAGTTATTCCAGGCATCGCACAGGGGCCACACTTCTCATTCTACGGAGATAATACAACATGCAGGATAAAAAGGACCACAACTACAGCTCCAATGAGGAGAGACGGGGAGGAGCTTCTGGAGGCTGCACAGGCAGCAAAGAGCACGCTGGAAACAGCAGCACGCGCAGGGCAGACAAAGTATTCGTCTGTGAGCCAGGATGTAACAGCACCGCGTGATACAGACAGGACAGGCAGCAAAGAGCACGCTGGAAACAGCAGCACGCGCAGGGCAGACAAAGCATTCGTCTGTGAGCCGGAATACAACACCATCATGTGATATGGACAGGACAGGCAGCAAAGGGCACACGCTGGAAACAGCAGCACGCGCAGGGCAGACAAAGCATTCGGCTGTGAGCCAGGATGTAACAGCACCGCGTGATATGGACAGGACAGGCAGCAAAGAGCACGCTGGAAACAGCAGCACGCGCAGGGCAGACAAAGCATTCCGCTGCAAGTCGGGATACTACACCACCATGCAATATGTTGAGGACAGGCAGAACATAAGATTCAGCTGGGATACAATACAACCATGTAATATGTGCAGGACAGGTAAAACAAAGGATTCAAATACAACACAGCCATATGGCCAGGACAAGCAGAAGTATGGATTCAACGGCGAGTCTGGGATTCAACTCAGCCATCAACAATCCATTCAGGCAAAAGAAAGGATTCAATCGCAATTTAACTTTATTCGATTACTTGACCATTAAAGTACGTAGTAATAAATAAATAAAAGCATATAAAAAAATGATATTCATATTAGAAAGGATTCATGTAACATGGGCAGGAGAGGCAGCACTACGGATCAAGCTGTGGGTAGATCCCGTTATCAGCAGCCAGTCTCTGGTCGAGATATGGCTTGCAGTTGTGATTTAATTTAGGCGTTCGGAATTCAAGACCAGTAGTCTTGAGGCCAACACAAAGGATCCCAAAGGTTACCTTCTCTTGTAGAGACAGGCCATGTGAGGCTCAAATGGGCCCACATTGTGGCACGCTTTCTTGTCCTAGACTACTCTTGCTACTTCGCTCTTCATTTGTTTGCGGAACTCTTGCCAGAATCCCTACTTGTCTGCACTTGCTGCCTGGGGGGACCACGCCACGGGGATGTGCCTGCCCGCCTCCCGCCGCCTTACTCCTGATTCCACCGCGGAGTTTGGCAGCCGAGCGGAGAGTGGGCGGGGCAGAGGACCACAATCCCCAGCAGCCCTAGCGGCACCCTGACACAGCTTTGCGCGCCAGGAGGCGCTTAAAATCAACGCTATCCCCGTCTCGCGGGACGCCGGGCAAAGGGCGGGCCCTCTACGGCCCTCTGAGGCTGGGCTGGGCCACCCCCCTAACTTCACTCTTACACCCTAGTAGGTACTTCTTGACTGTTACTAACTTTTGCATGCACCGATTTCCCCTCATTTTATGCGAGTGGACTAATGCTAGAACCAGCTACGAATAGATACTTTCCAAGTGCCACCAATATTTTTCTGACTCGACGTAGCATGAGGAAGGGAACCAAAACCACTAGGATGCCCACCCTACGGTCAAATACCAAACAAAAGGTGGTTGCCCCTCAACCAGTTCCCACACTCACGGCAATTGATATAATGCTGCAACAGACCATAGGGGCAGTATCCACTGCAATAGCCAACACAGAAAGGAGGATGTCTTTACCACCGACAACACTTGAGCGTGATTCACAAGATGTAGTAGATGATCCCTCGGTAACAACCATAGACGTTACTGATGAGCTAGATCTAAGTCTCGGTGTTACTTCCTCCTTCGCTGAGCTCCCGTGTGCTCAGCCCCTCACTGAGTTAATAGGGGACATAGAAAATACCCAGCCTAATTCATGTTCTTCACAGGATGGTGGGAAGTTGAACCCAAGTAATACAGTGCCAAAAAAAGCTAGTGTAGCTTGTGCAAAAAAAAAGGCCCAACACAACACGCTAAATCACAATCTAGTGGCCCCAATTACCAATTCTACACCAGGCATACCTTGCTGGGTAGCAAATATGGTAGCTGACCTCAAGGCAGACCTTGAAGATATGATCATCGCCCATATTAAGCCACTTATGTCAAAAATTGACAGATTGACATCCCTAATAAACACTAAAGGGACGGGTCCCAATAGGCAAACGGGAAATGATGGCATACTACCTAAAGGGGGGCTAAAAGGGGGAATTACCAACAATCCATCAAAAGACAAGGCTATACAACTCACCCATTCCTCAGCTAATAAGTCTAAGGAAGCAACGCAACAACCCGTTCTGATTGGGAAGAAAGCCCCTGCAGCCCCGAATCCTAGTGTTGCTAGTACCATTCCGCAGGCCCAACCGAAGTCAGGAAATGGAAATCCCCCAGTCTCAAAAGATAAAACTGGCCAAAATTAAAAAAAAAGTACAAGCACAGCCACTCCTCAAATAAAAAACAAAGAGGAAAAGGAAAGGCTGGTACGCTTTAAGACAATCAATCTGCCGCCTGAAGCCTTGCCTTTTGTGGCTGTATTGACAGGAGTGCCACCCATGAAGGAGGGAAAAAAGGAAACCCAAATTGAGCTAAAAAATAAATGCGTACAATGGTTACAGCTAAATAGAACCCTACCTCCAAATATTTCTGGGGAAATACTCACGGTCAGAAGAGGGGAATGGATAGGCAGAAGCATAAAAATAATATCAGGGGACATCATAACTATCAACTTTAGAGACACAGCGGCAGTGAACTATATATGTAATGCACCCCCCAGTGGAACCAATACACAAATCCACCCTTTGCATCTTTCATGCTTCTACCCGTCCATACCCCAAAGGTAAAACCACAGAAATAGAATACCTATAAGCAGGGCCTATCAGCAAGTACCCCAGCAGAGTTTCCATCAATGGCAATCACCCTGGCAAGGCACCCTTGAGTTTGATCCTTTTCCATCTCAGATCGCACACTGGAATAGGTTCTGTGCTCTGGATGAGGTGGACTGACTCACATTTGAGAAAACTAACACCCTGTTATCGGACACGAGACTGGGGGAGGAAGGGTACAAGATGAAGGAAACTTCAATCTTGTGCCCCTACCCTACCTCTGCTCCAGTGTCCAGTAAAGTTCAGCCCATACCTCTAACTGCATCTTTGCTCTTAGTTGATTGTCTGGGCCCCCAAAATAATAATGGTCATGACTCCAAGGGTTTACTAAAGATTCTTAGCTGGAACCTAGCAGGTATTCATAGGAAACTGGGCTCACCCGAGTGGAATGATCTAGTGGAGGCGCACAAAATCTGCTTGTTCCAGGAGACCTGGAGCCTAGAACCACTCCATCTTGTGGGATACGTTACATACTTTGTGCCTGCAGTAAAAGCCAAAAACGGGAAGGGACGCCCTTCGGGGGGCCTGCTCATCTGGGTAAGCATTTCCCTCAATTTCCGTACAACACCTAAGCAGATTAACAGTCCAGATATCCTAGGAATTTCCTTGAGAGGTTCCCGTAGGGGGTTAACCCTCGATTTGTACAATATTTATGTTAGAGGTACTAAACATGGGTCCATGTCCCCGATAGTAACTACTCTTGAAGCAGAACTTAGAGAAAATGTTGAGGGTGCTGAAATTCTAGTTGCGGGAGATTTTAATTGTACTTATGAGCCACTCTCCACGGATGACATCATGGACCTGGGTGAGGATGACGCTAGATGGGGTATTCCAGCTCTAACCATTCCCCCGATTAAAAGATGGTCTCATAGTGCAATCCAGTTAAATGCTCTGACACTGGAGTTTGGCCTAAGAGCCACAAATGGCCATACAACTTCAGACCGCTTAGGTGCTGCCACATTCAACAGAGTTAATCACACTTCAAGGATCGATTATATTCTGTTGGATTTTAAATTATGGGGATTAGTGCAGGACATGGCAGTTCTACCTACTGTGGAAAGCGATCACAATTCGCTTTCTTTATCCCTAATAAATCCTTGGCCCAATAAATCAGCTGTATTGCCCCCTAAACAAGTCCACAAAATCTCTGTCTCCTCCTGTGGAAGACGCCTGAAGTGGAATAAAATCTCTACTGATGAAGCCAAACTTGATATTATTAATGAACTACTCATGGCCTCACAAACGGAACTGGATACTATCAATCCGGCCTTGCTAACTGGAAGGGCAACACCCATCTTTGAGGCAACGCTTAGGTCTATAGGGGACGTATTCCTGAAAAAGGGGTGTGCGGGGAGGAATATGGTACCCCGGAATCCTAGGGGTAAGCATGACTGGTATACATCTACATGTAGGCATGCAAAGTCTCTATTGATTAAGGCTGTTAAAGGCAAATCTCAAACCTTGATACAGGATGCCAGGAAAGTGCCCAAGCGAATACTGGCATGTGCAAAAAAGGAGTGGGAAGAAGAGTACTGGCGTATTCTAAAAAAGGCAAGCACAAAAAAAGACCCAAAGTGTTTCTGGGACACAATTAGAGCTAGAAATAGACCAGACAGTGACCTCATGACATGCAACATCACTAGCCAAGCGTGGGTTAACCATTTCTCTAAACTATACACTCGCCAATCAGGTCATAATACCATAGATACACCTAAGGACGACCAGGGATGGGAGATGGCCCCAATTATGACCCAAAAGGATCGGGAGGCACACTTAGTAGATTCAGACTTCTCAATAAAATAAGTAGAGTATGCCATTAGTACCATCATGCCCCAAAAGGCGGCCGGTCCGGATGGCATTCCAGGGGACCTGCTGCGTTCAGACATCCCGAAATGGGGGAAATTTATCGATTGCCTGCTTACTGCCATCTGCAGGGGTGCACCGATTCCCACATCTTGGAAAGGGGCGGAGGTCGTCCCTATTTTTAAAAAAGGTGCTAGGGACGACCCGTCCAACTATAGACCTATAAGCTTGTTGGACATAAACCAAAAAGTAGTCGGCAAGGTTCTGCTGGTTAGAATATTGGAATGGATTAACGATAATAATATCCTCTCTGACGAGTAGGCACTGGCACAATAGAACAAGCCTTCAGATTGATGCTAGTGTACTGGAAGGTGGTGGTTATAGGCAAAGGCAGTCTTTATCTCGCATTTATCGATTTAAAGACTGCCTTTGACCTTGTACCCAGGGAGACCCTCTGGAGAGTCCTTGCTGATATGGGGATACCACACTATATTCTATCGTTACTCGTAAGGCTTCACGAGAATAGTTTTGCCCAGATAAGATGGGGAACAGAGGGAGAGAAAACCAGCAGTATCCCGGTAGAGAGAGGGGTTCGCCAGGGATGTGTTCTAGCTCCCACCCTTTTTTCCCTGTATATCAACAGAGTGGTCGAGCACCTGCTGAAAGATCCTTCAGATGAACCATCCCTGGCGGGGGAACGTATACCTACTCTTCTCTTTGCCGATGATACGCTCTTGCTATCTTAATCCCCAATGGGTCTTCAAAAACTCCTTAACAACTTTCAGTCCTTTTGTACAGAACGGGGCCTGGTAATCAATACCGATAAAACAAAATATCTTGTGATGAATCCCCCCAAAAAACCTGCATGTCCCCCGAAGTTGAATGCTGTACCTTTGGGGAGGGTAGAAGTATTTGATTACCTAGGCATCCGCTTGTCGCACAATTTGCAGTGGGCCCCTCACTTCGATAAAATGCTGTTAGCCCACAAGAGGGTAACAGGGGCTCTCCTGAAGGAACAGCGCTCTTGTGCTATTAGACCGGATGTATGACGTTACAACGCATACTTTTACAACGACTACCATTACCACGCAATTTTTACAACGCAGGATCCATTACAACGAAATACCATTACAACGCATGTATTTACAACGCAGATACCTTTACAATGCATACAATTACAACGTAAGTATTGGTAAGTTTATAATATTTTTTTTAATGTAAATTAATTACAATTAATATAATTTATTTTAATTTAATTAATTTTATTTAATTAATTTATTTTAATTTAATTTATTTTAATGTAATTTAAATGTAATTGTACTTAATTTTTACCCTGTACCCCTTGGCCCAAAAACTAAAAACTGACCCTGAACCCTAAAAATACCCCTTTACCCAAAAACTAAAAACTGACCCTGAACCCTAAAAATACTCCTTCACCCAAAAACCCAAAACTGACCCTGAACCCTAAAAATACCCCTTTACCCAAAAACCCAAAACTGACCCTGAACCCTAAAAATACCCCTTTACCCAAAAACCCAAAACTGACCCTGAACCCTAAAAATACCCCTTTACCCAAAAACCCAAACTTATAATATTTTTAATAAAATTATATACTTACCAATACTTACGTTGTAATGGTATGCGTTGTAAAGGTACCTGCGTTGTAAATACATGCGTTGTAATGGTATTTCGTTGTAATGGATCCTGCGTTGTAAAAAATGCGTGGTAATGGTAGGTCGTTGTAAAAGTTGCGTGGTAATGTTTGTATACCTATTAGACCTATAGCCCCTGTTATTGAAAATCTACACAGCAAGGGGGGTTAGCTCTGCTCTTTATGGGGCAGAGCTATGGGGCTCATGTATCACCAATGAACTGTCAAGATCTGAGAGGAAGTTCTGTAGGGCCATCATGTCACTTCCCCAAGGCACTCCTATGGCCCCATTAATGCTTGATCTAGGATGTCGACCTATTGGAGATCTAGCTAAGTTCCGGCCCCTACTGGTATGGGCCCGGCTGTGGCGTGTCCCGGAGCTTGCTAAATATGCGCAAGGGCTCTCAGAAATTATGTCATCACCAGGGTGGCACAGAATCAAATGGCTAAGAGATATGAAATCCCTCTTGCGCAATTTGGGCCTAAGTGAAGCCTGGGTAAATAGATCTTCTCCCCCAAAGGCAACGCTCAAGAGTCTCTATTGGAATTGGATTCTGACCCAACGGAGTACCAACTGCACATTGGGTAGACTCACGAAGGATTTTTGGAAATTCAAGGACCTACCAATTCGGGAACTCTATTTAGACATTATTGAGAAACCATTTGATAGGGCCCTTTATTTTAAATTTATTTAGAACTGGAACTCTTCCTCTGTATGCTTTCACATCTCGGTGGAAACCGCCAGCACAAACCACAGAGTTCTGCCCAATATGCATATCTAGACAAGAGTCAGTGGCTCACTTTATGTTTGAGTGCTGGGAGTATGCCCTACCAAGAAGAAAATGGCTTAAGCATCTGTGCCGCCTGTTGGGGACCAGGCACCATGTGGAGGCACTACGCATTTTAATATAAGACTCTCGCCCGCTGTATGTTTGTACTCTCCCTAAATTTTTATCATGGGCCTGGTGTATTAGAAGTAAAAGGCTTAAAGCAATTGTTTAATTCCTTTTTAATTAATCACCTATGAAAAGCTTCTTTTATATGAAAATCAATATTTTTTAAAGCTGATTGTAATTAAATTGTTGTATGTTCCTTCTCTTTTTTAAATCAAATGAATTTATGTATTTTTACTGTGAAGCTTTTATGATAATTTTTATCGAAATAAAGCCTTTTTGACTTGACTTCGTGTTTCGACCAGTAGGGGCTGACAAACACTCCTTCCGGAGTCCTTTGTGTACATGTTACCAATAACTGAGGCAAGGCAGTACCAATGAGAGGACGAGGTGCACTACAATCCTAACCCTGTTGTGACTGGTAATCATATCATAGGGCGAGCGCTCCTGGTCACTTCGCTCACTTGGAGTGACCAAGAGCGTAGGATCAAAGAGGACTCGGAGGTTTGTTTGCCTGAGTACTGGGTCAGAGTATGGGGCAGCCGTGGAGGGAGTTGGCATGGATTTAGCTTTCACAGGAGAATAATCTCCGTTTAGAAAGGAGAGGTTGCTTTCCCTCATCCATTCCAATTCATCGGTGAGAGGTTGCGGAGCCCTCCTCGACGGATCATGGCCTGTGCATCAACTGTGCAGATCGGACTTGGCAACTTTAACTCCTCAACAGCATCCGGAAGAGGCTTGAAGTATGCATTCCTGGAAGACCCTGCACAGTATTTTGTGGGCTGCCAAAGTAAACTGATCCAGTCTTGCAGTGTACTATGTGGGAATAAATTAATCAACTCTAGCACAACACAAGCACTGCAACACGTGGTCTTGAAGTCAATGGAGTCCGACGCAGCAAGAGCTGAACTAACTTAAGGTGCTTTGATCGACAGGCGCCACTTTTGATACCCAATCGAAGATACTACGAGACAAGAGGTGCAGCAAACGCCATCCAGAGCAGCCTGTCTTAGTCACCATACTTAGTAACCATACTTAGTACATCATACCAGAAATCAAGAAGTCAGTTTGGCCCCATAAACAAGTTCACATGCAGACAGACTGGCTAGGACAAACAGCTGGTTTGGTTTTGTCCAAACCTCACCGTTGTGTGGCCACAAAATTCTTCAAAATCTTAAAAGACAAATCATCTGGCGATATAAAAATTGGAAAGATAAAGTGAGCCTATTTCTGAAGAGCAGCCGTTCCTATAGGAGAGGTTTAAGAGTGCGAACAGGAGAGGCAAAAGTTACAGTGAAGCCCTTCAGCGGCCAGGCCTGTGCAGGGCTGCTAGGAAGATCTGGGGGTCAAGGGGGCCACAATCGCCTCAGGGGTTTGGAGTGCAAGTTCTGAAAGAGAAAAACTTTTGATATTCTGAAGGTGATTGACGTTTATCAGTCACAACAATCTTTTGCTAATTTTCTCCAATCTAATCAATAAATAAGGTTTTGGAGTCATTACGGCGAAGTTGCGAAGACTGGGAGTAAGATTGAGAGCAGATGAGGGAATACTACAAGTTCTAAAGAGAATCTTGGATTTTTTTCTGTACTTTTGCTGCAGTAGCGTTGGACAGCCCTGGGAAGATTGGATATCTGGAGCACTCTACATGTGATTGGTTCACTGCTCAATCATACACAGATCACTGTGAAGTGTCCCTTAGTACTCAACTCCTGAGGCCTCTCCCATCTTTTAATGTTCAGAGTTCTCAGCGCCAATTGCAGAGTCTCAGTACTTTTAAACTTACTATTAAATGCAGTTTTGTGAATACTGAAAAAGCATAAACTTACACAAAGGTGTAAGTCTACCTTTGTGAATCCTGCTCTGAATGCGGTCCGCCTTGAACCGGAGAGACCATTATAAGATCTGATGCCAGACACACAGAAAACGCCCAAACCATTTGTCTGGCAAATTATTTTAGCGTTGCCATCAAATATCTGGAACGGTCAAGATCACACCACACCCAACATTAGGCAAAAGAAAGCCTATTCTACCTAAAAGGAGAAAAAAAAGAAATCTAAATTATGGGAAGAAAAATCCCGCTTCTCTGCTAGTTACAGGTCATCTTGGCCCAGGGCATACTGGCACCACTGCTCAGGAGGCTAAAACCCAGGGTACCCCGTTAAACTTAAACCTCTCCTTAATCAACACTTCTCTGCTGGTTAAATGTCCTCCTAGTCTAGGGCACACTGGCAGCACTGCCCAGGAACTTCAAACCCAGGGTACCCTCTTAATTTCAAACCACTGATTAGACAACATTGCTTCTCTTCTTGTTAAGTGTCCTTCTAGTACAGGGCACACTGGCACCACTGCTCAAAAAGTTAAACCCTGGCACCATCTTCAACTCAAACCTCTCATCGGCCCACACCACTTCTTCTCTAGTTAAATACCCTTCTGGTCTACGGGTAAGATTTGGACTGACTGGTCATGTTTGTTAGTGATTCACGAGCTGCATGCGACACTCTTCAAATAACGCTTCAACTGAAAACTGCGTTAAGCGTGCTTATTTACTGCAGAAACCCCACTGCTGTGGCCTGGCCTACCTTACCATTTATGGTGCACTGAAAGCAACATAAGATTCTTACAATTGAGTACCCACTGTACTCGCAGGACCGAGAGCTGCCTTAGCTCTGAAACAAAGAAGACCTTTGAGGACTGCCAAGGATGCCACTTGTGCCAACCTCTGGTATGCCTAGTCGGCGATGCTTGATGGAGCTAATATTTATAAACTTCAAGATACCAAAGAGGTCAACGATAGAAAGGATGCTCCACAGAACCACCTAATCGAGTGCACGCTTGAATACTGCATCGGTACGACCCAAGAAGGCGTATTATATATAGTCCAGACAGACAGAAAAAGTGAGCACGGAGCGTCATTTGCTGCTGCACTCTGAGCTTTCCAATGCGGTGCCCTCTTTCTTTTCCACACTAGACTTGTGCGTTATTGCCAAGCGTGAAATCTTTCAGCACACTACTTGTTTGGAGGCACGAGTGCCCGCAAGCATCATCAATGATATACTACATGAATACAAGAGGATTCAGCATCGGGATTGTGCTAAAGGATACAAGTGAAACCGATTAAAGCCCTGTGTCTTCCAACATTAAACGATGGTCCTGTTTCTGTATGAATGTGGAACACCAAGGGTTACCGCACTGATCAGAACCCCTAAGCCTCGAGCGAGAACATGTTAGAAAGTTCACATAAATTTATCAGCAAAATGTTAGAATGGGTACATTAAATAAGATTTATTTGCATGCTTTTGAAACATATATCAAAAGAAGAGAGGGGGGGACCAAGGAGCTAATGAAGGTCCAGGGTCCGTGCTCCTAATTTCAATGTTTAACCAACAAGGAGGACAAAGTTCCTGTGCCAGGGTGCAAAAAGTCACCCATGCATTGTGGTGCAAAAAGTCACCCATGCATTGTGGTGCAAAAAGTCACCCATGCATTGTGGTGCAAAAAGTCACCCATGCATTGTGGTGCAAAAAGTCACCCATGCATTGTGGTGCAAAAAGTCACCCATGCATTGTGGTGCAAAAAGTCACCCATACTTAAAAAAAATGGAAGGCAAGAAAAGGAAAAGGAGAACAAGGAATTCCTAGGTGTGAAGGACCCAAACTTATGAGAGGGAAAGACACTGTTTCCTCTGTTGCCCTCACACACACCGAAGAGTGTCATGCTTCATCATCGGGCGTTTGCTCCTCGTAGGGCCGGCGCTGCAATTCCCTACGGGTCCCCCGAAGGGTCACTTTATCGGAGATCTTTTAGAGGAATGCCGGATGTTGCATGCGGGTGTGCGGGTTATGGGTCAAGAGGAGGGTAATGAAAATACGTGCCAGTGTGATAGATTAAAATTAAAGCAAGGGTAAACATGCTGCGACATGTTTAATTTAAAATCCCGGCTGCTCAAAAACCTTGCATCATGTTCCTAAAGCCCCTTGCTTCCAACATCTTGCTAAATATCAACAGGGCGCCGATGCTCACTGCTCTGTTACTGTGCAACCATCATGTCACGGCTTCATTCAGGAGTGGCTTCCACCTATTTAGCTGTGACCATGATAAGGGTATACAGGTCCTACGCCGCCCTGATTGAGATAAGAGGGTAATTTTTACACTCACTATATCACGTGCACTTTATATATTTTTTACTTGACGGTCCTGACGAAGCGCTAACGACCTATGGGCAACGGAAAGCGCGAAACATGTTGACCTTGATAATTGACACCTAGGCAAAATATGCCTCGTGGGTCAATATTTTTCAGCAGTATTGACTGCCAAGGGTATACTTTTAAACCTATCGCTGCATGTTGACCCTTGCTTTCATTTTAATCTATCACAATGGCACGTATTTTCATTACCCTCCTCTTGACCCATAACCCGCACACCCGCATGCAACATCCGGCATTCCTCTAAAAGATCTCCGATAAAGTGACCCTTCGGGGGACCCGTAGGGAATTGCAGCGCCGGCACTACGAGGAGCAAACGCCCGATGATGAAGCATGACACTTCGGTGTGTGTGAGGGCAACAGAGGAAACACAGTGTCTTTCCCTCTCATAAGTTTGGGTCCTTCACACCTAGGAATTCCTTGTTCTCCTTTTCCTTTTCTTCCATTTTTTTTAAGTATGGGTGACTTTTTGCACCCTGGCACAGGAACTTTGTCCTCCTTGTTGGTTAAACATTGAAATTAGGAGCACGGACACTGGACCTTCATTAGCTCCTTGGCCCCCCCCCCCTCTCTTCTTTTGATATATGCTTTTGAAACAACCATCCTTTCTTCACAGAGCCCCAAATGAAACATTTCCGATTCTCTTATCTGCACCGAATGACTGCGGGATCCGTAGAAAAGCTTATTCCTGGAAGTGAATCGCAGAGTGACTTACTTCAAAAGCCAATTTAGACATTCATATCAGAGAAAAGCCAGCGTGGTCCCATTCTAGAGAACTTCGAACATGTGTCCTAATAAACGCCAATTCATTTATCACAAGAGTACGAAGGTCATATTCCGTTATCTCAATAGTATAGCAAATGAAGAAACACCAATGATTCCTTTGTGGACTCCGAGTTACAATGATTTTCCACTGTGACAGTTGTGCTACAAGTAACAGAGCCTGTGCACAGTGCTGTCCTTTCACGGCTATCATTTAACTCCCGGAACACCGGTTTGGGTTAAATATCTTTTGTTATATGTTTAACATGAAAGAGCAATCAGTGCACCACCACATGAACAATATAACAAATTGCAAGGTCGGCGTCCAAAGTTGTTCTTCAAATCCTCTTTTTTATTTAATCACAGTTTGATTTGAACAGATCATGCAACATGTAGAGACAACCAGCCTACGCGTTTCGTCCAATACCTTGGACTTCTTCAGGGCATATGCAAAGTATTCATACATATGGAGCCAGTGTATCTATGGCAAATGCAGAAGATCAGCGAATAATCATAAAACTGGAAACGGGTCCGATGAATCACTCTGTATATGATATAAAATAATCGTAAGCGGCTATGTCCTAGTATCAGATGCTGGAATTCCACGGTGCATCAAAAACTAATAAGCCGCCTGGTTACATGCAATGAAGGTGGCCCAAAGCAGATAAAGCCATCAGCTCAGCACAATGATACATGCTGAAAACGAGATGAAAGGGGAGTCTCCTCCTGGTACGTGATCGAAAAAAAATATCAATACTAATATAATAAAGAGAGAGCCCAAACCTTTGAGGCGGGTAATCTCAGGAACCACAGCACCAACCGGAGCACCGCATGCAGCATTGGAAAGGACAGTTGCAGCAGAAGGACATAGACTATACAAATGGCCACCATATACATTACAATGGTAAAACAACCTTAGGGGTAAAGTAGTCCCTTATGGGCGTGGGCGTTGTGCTGTCAGTGATGGGCACGGCAAACAAACCTTCACAGGACTCCCTTGTGGGCGTGGGCGTTGTGAGAGGGGCGTGGACAAACAGCAAACACCAATAGGCGCGGCATTCACGGGGAGCGGGGCGCGGCATTCACGCGGAGCAGGGCACGGCATTCCCCGTCATTACGGGTAAAAGCGAAAACGGCATTGTAAACAAAAATCTTCACATTACCCCGTTGTGGGCCTGGCCGTTGTCAGAGGTGCATGGCAAAACCTAAATGGGCGCCGCATTCACGGGGCGCGCCTCCTGGACGTTGTCAGAGGAGTGTGGCCAAACACCAATGTGCAAGGCTTCACGGGCCGCGGCATTGCTACGGTGCTCACGCAGGGGCTCAAGCCACTCAGCCTAACAGCGGGGATCACAAAGCTTTGCATGCTGCTCCGGTGCTCACGCGGGGGCTCAAGCCACTCAGCCTAACAGTGGGGATCACAAAGCTTTGCATGCTGCTCCGGTGCTCAGGCGGGGGCTCAAGCCACTCAGCCTAACAGCGGGGATCACAAAGCTTTGCATGCTGCTCCGGTGCTCACGCGGGGGCACAAGCCACTCAGCCTAACAGCGGGGATCACAAAGCTTTGCATGCTGCTCCGGTGCTCACGCGGGGGGCTCAAGCCACTCAGCCTAACAGCGGGGATCACAAAGCTTTGCATGCTGCTCCGGTGCTCAGGCGGGGGCTCAAGCCACTCAGCCTAACAGCGGGGATCACAAAGCTTTGCATGCTGCTCCGGTGCTCACGCGGGGGCTCAAGCCACTCAGCCTAACAGCGGGGATCACAAAGCTTTGCATGCTGCTCCGGTGCTCACGCGGGGGCTCAAGTCACTCATCCTAACAGCGGGGATCACAAAGCTTTGCATGCTGCTCCGGTGCTCACGCGGGGGGCTCAAGCCACTCAGCCTAACAGTGGGGATCACAAAGCTTTGCATGCTGCTCCGGTGCTCACGCGGGGGCTCAAGTCACTCATCCTAACAGCGGGGATCACAAAGCTTTGCATGCTGCTCCGGTGCTCACGCGGGGGCTCAAGCCACTCAGCCTAACAGCGGGGATCACAAAGCTTTGCATGCTGCTCCGGTGCTCAGGCGGGGGCTCAAGCCACTCAGCCTAACAGCGGGGATCACAAAGCTTTGCATGCTGCTCCGGTGCTCAGGCGGGGGCTCAAGCCACTCAGCCTAACAGCGGGGATCACAAAGCTTTGCATGCTGCTCCGGTGCTCACGCGGGGGCACAAGCCACTCAGCCTAACAGCGGGGATCACAAAGCTTTGCATGCTGCTCCGGTGCTCAGGCGGGGGCTCAAGCCACTCAGCCTAACAGCGGGGATCACAAAGCTTTGCATGCTGCTCCGGTGCTCACGCGGGGGCTCAAGCCACTCAGCCTAACAGCGGGGATCACAAAGCTTTGCATGCTGCTCCGGTGCTCACGCGGGGGCTCAAGCCACTCAGCCTAACAGCGGGGATCACAAAGCTTTGCATGCTGCTCTGGTGCTCAGGCGGGGGCTCAAGCCACTCAGCCTAACAGCGGGGATCACAAAGCTTTGCATGCTGCTCCGGTGCTCACGCGGGGGCTCAAGCTACTCAGCCTAACAGCGGGGATCACAAAGCTTTGCATGCTGCTCCGGTGCTCACGCGGGGGCTCAAGCCACTCAGCCTAACAGCGGGGATCACAAAGCTTTGCATGCTGCTCCGGTGCTCACGCGGGGGCTCAAGCCACTCAGCCCAACAGCGGGGATCACAAAGCTTTGCATGCTGCTCCGGTGCTCACGCGGGGGCTCAAGCCACTCAGCCCAACAGCGGGGATCACAAAGCTTTGCATGCTGCTCCGGTGCTCACGCGGGGGCTCAAGCCACCTCAGCCCAACAGCGGGGATCACAAAGCTTTGCATGCTGCTCCGGTTCTCAGGCGGGGGCTCAAGCACCAACTTCAATAAACAGGTACATAACGACGTGTAAGCTTAATGATAAATAACGGTCCGAAATAATCTTAAATTTTTTGATACTTACCTAATGCTGCTAACCTCACGGTTTACTTTTTTCCAATGACTACAATGAAAAGGCTTTCAGAGGCACAGTTGCTCCCACTTTCATTATAAATCACGTATGTCACAGGAGGCGGATTGTAAGTGATGTGCCACATTCTATTTCTGCCCCGGACAACGCAGGGACGGGCTGCTAGTATAATATAAAGAATAGGAAGACCTTTTATTCTTAGCCACAGAGCAAATGGGTGTTTCGTCGTTGAATGGGATACTCCTGCGACTTCCCCAGGGCTAAATAAATACACAGGTAATGGCCCCATATGTAATTATTACATTTCATAATATAGCTAGTATACCCTCACTCTAGTGACATTTATGAAAGTTTAATATATAATGGAATTATTCATGATTCGTGACCGTTCAGTGGGGACCAATGCAAAGTCATCAGTATTTCTAATACTAAATATTTCAACTGGGTTATTTCACAATTCCATTCCTTATATTATCATAGTGTAGAGAGGTCATAGAATGCGCACGTGTTCTATTACGTAGTGTTCTTTGTTAGAATTCTAAATCTATCAGTTGAAGAGCACTTGAAGAGGATGCTCTGTGCTGGAGATGTCACTTAATAAAATACAACTAAAAGAAACCTTGAAGGCTCTTCTTTTCATGGCGACGATTTTCCTGTGCAGTGATCAGGTACCGACATCTTCATCCCTGCAATGTTATGAGTGAAGATTTGGTTTTCATCTACTGTGAGTAACCTCCTTTCTCCGACCTGGGCAATTTATGACTTTGACAAGAAAGAAAAGAAGAATTCCGATGGTTTGGGGGCCAGCGCAATTAAATTTTTGTATAATTCATTGTTTTCATCAAATGACGCTGTGCGGCATAGAACGTTCATTTCTACCCGCGTGGTTTACATTTGACTGGTTGCCAAGGTAAATGCTTTGTCGAAATCCTGCACGCGTTGATTTGTTGCGAAGGCATCAGTTTTTTGAGCTTGTGCGTGCGATGTCTCGAGCTTCTGCTTCCTACATGGTCAGGTCATCAAAGCTTGTAATTTAGGGTGACCAGTCGTCCCCGTTTTGCCAGGACGGTCCCAGTTTTTCACCAGCTGTCCCATCAAATTTCAAGAAATTCAGCTCATGTCCCCGTTTTTTAGACAGGGTCGACTGAAAACGGTGGGAGGTGTTTTTTATGTTTTACAAAGCAGGGAAAGTTAGCAGTTGTTTCAAGAAAGCAATTTAATTATCAGGCAAGCTACTGGGCTTAAAAATTGCATTTTCTGTATGTTCTTACTGCCTGTTCTGTTATTCTCTGGTGAGGAGCGCTCTCATCGCTTGAAGTAACAAGCATTGGCATAACCAATAGGTCTCGCTTGTGGGACCTTATAAGTATTTAGTTACAAGGATATTGTGCTGCAAAACAAAATACTTATAAGGTCCCACAAGCGAGACCTATTGGCTTGAGCACTTTGGATTGAGCACTTATTGCAGGACTATACCTCAAATTATACTCTGTTTTCTCTTATAACTGCACACTTGTCACTTTCATTTCCTCTTGTGCACTTTTGACTACCTCATGTATTTTGGTTGCTCACAATTTTTACTCAAGTATTTTGTTTGCTCACGATTGTCACTATTACCTTTACTACCTCATGTATTTTGGTTGCTCACAATTTTTACTCAAGTATTTTGTTTGCTCACGATTGTCACTATTACCTTTACTACCTCATGTAATTTTGGTTGCTCACAGTTTTTACTACCTCATGTATTTTGGTTGCTCACAATTGTCACTATTACCTTATGTAAGTAACGTATGTTTTTGCAATCTGTTCTTTTGTAATGTTTCTCATTATGTTTCATTCCTGTTCCTAATGTGAAGCGCTCTGACGCCTTCGGGTAAAGTCCGCGCTATATAAAAATGCATAAATAAAATAAATAAATAAATGCCAATGCTTGTTTTTTAGTCCCAGCTCTCCCCGTTGAGCTGGAGGGCTTCGCCACCGTTTGGCTCCTCTGCCTAGAACTCGACTCCCCCTCCCCTCTGCAGCTCCAGCCTCAGCTTGCACCGATGCAGGATGCAATTCCAGCCGGTATATGCTGACTCTGCCGGATACAATTGAGGACCCCTGGAAGCCGTGCTGGGCAGCTGCGCGCCTATCCCGTCGCAACTGCAGAGCGGCAAGACAACACGGTGAGCCCGAGGCCCCCACCACACAAGCCCCGTGTATGACAGAGGGGCTGACGCAGAAGCCCACAAGAGAGCGAGTCACATTTCAGACACCAGAGAGGAGTTAGCTTGTGGCGACACACGGACAGTAAGACAGGGACAGGCATAGATAGGTGGGAAAAGGCAAACAAAAGGAGGAGTGCTGCTACGGGCTGGGGAGGGGGAGGAGAAATGAAAGGAAAGGCTGTGTTTGCGGGGAGAGAGAGGGGAGGTGCTGGTGTGGGAGGGGGGAGGTGCTGGTGTGGGAGGAGTGCTGCTACGGCAACTGCTACGGGCTGGGGAGGGGGAGGAGAAATGAAAGGAAAGGCTGTGTTTGCGGGGAGAGAGAGGGAAGGTGCTGGTGTGGGAGGGGGGAGGTGCTGGTGTGGGAGGAGTGCTGCTACGGCAAGGCTGTGTTTGCGGGGAGAGAGGGGAGGTGCTGGTGTGGGAGGGGGGAGTTGCTGGTGTGGGAGGGGGGAGTTGCTGGTGTGGGAGGAGTGCTGCTAGGGGAGGAGAAGCCCTGGCCGTGAATGCTCGTGCATGTTCACGTGAACTGCAAGAAAACGCCGGGCTGAAAGCCCTTAGTTTGAAGAGGATTTTGCCAACATGAATTCTCGCTCCGCTCGATGCGCATGCGCGCATCGATAGGTTGCGAGACCTAAAAATGTAGTCCTTCTATTTTTGTGAAATGTCCCGGTTTGTGGCTTTAAAAGTCTGGTCCCCCTATTGTAATTGCCCTGAGTCCCTGGTGTTTCCTGCTCAATCACTGCCCAGTAACTGTTCGACTACATTTCCTCATTCCTTTGACAACTGAGCTGGAAGATGGCAGTCTACTGCCACCTCGTGGATTTTAATTGAATTTCCTCAAGTTAAAATTCAACTAATAAATATTACTACCACCATTATACATAAGGAATATAAAGAAATATGTAAAGAATATAAGGGAAGAATATAAAGAACATAAGGAATATAAAGGTGAACATAGGAATATAAGAGAACATAAGGAATTTAAAAAAGTAAATGAGGAATATAAGAAGAATTACATACAAAGAGCACAAGAGAAGAATTGTTTAAAAATTGTATTTTGAATTATTATTTTAGATTTTTATTTTAGATTATTGTTTTAGATTATTATTTTGCAGGTATTATGTCTGATCAAGGTATGTCCTCTCCTCCTTTCTTGGCAACACCAGGTGACCCGCTAATTCAAGGGAAACATTGGAAAAAAATATTTAGAACTTATCTGTTGGCAACGGGTGGGGACAAATATGGCCCTGTGAGACGACAAGCAATACTTCTTCATCATCCTGGTGTTGAGGGAAGAAGGATATATGAAGACTTACCAGAAATATCTTTAGGAATGGGGGATGGAGAGCCTAACAATGTATATGATGTGTCAGTCAAGATTTTGGAACTGCATTTTACTCCGAAGACAAATGTTGTATTGGAACGTCACAAATTGTTTTGCAAAAGATCAGATGAAGACATTTCCTCATACGTGTCTTCTTTACGAGGTTTAGCATTAACATGCAATTTTGAACAATTTATTGATTATTTAATAAGAGATCAAATAGTTAGATGTACTAGTAACAAAAAGATAAAGGAAAAATTGTTAATGAAAGAATATACTTTAGACAAGGCTGTTCGAATAGCTAAAGGAATTAAACACTGTTATGGATTAAGGAGATGAAAATTCCAATCTTACGAAAAGTGAGAAGGTGGAAGTAGTTGAAAAAAACATTTGAGAATAAAAAGATAGATGTTAGATCTGGTAGTGATTCAAAAGGATCACAAATAAAAAGAAAACTTTTCAGGTAGAGATATTATTAAATGCTTCCGTTGTGGGTCACCGGGTCACATTGCATCAAGTTTAAGGTGTATGGTTAGAAGTACTCTGTGCAGAAATAGTGGAAAAAGAGGGCATTTTGCACCAAAATGCCAGAGAAAAACAAAATAGAAGAGGTAGATGATACTTGTGAAAACGTGGATGAAATTGTGTCCACAATTGATGATGTCATTAAATGTTATGAAAATAATACTGCAGAAACGATCACACTGGATTTGGGAGTAAGAATGGAGAGTCCAGATAAGTTAGAGAAACCCCACTGCAAAATTTATTTAGAAGAAAAGGAAATTAAAGTGCTAGCAGATTCTGGGAGTTTATACACTCTTATTTCCAATGCATCTTATGTTCAAAATTGCCCAAAAGGAGATTGTCCGCCTTTGTATAATTAAGATATTCGAGCTGTAGGTTATGCAGGTAAAAGGATTGAAATCAGAGGAATGTGTTGGATGATTATTAAGTTTAAGGGAGAAGCTGTCAGAGGGAGAGTTTAGATTACTCATTTCGGTTCTGACCTTTTAGGTTGGCGGCATCAGAAATATTTAAATATCATAATAGATCCTAATGCTAAAGTACCTGTAATACATCATTCCTGTGCATTGTGGGCTTTTTATACAACTGTATTTTGTGCAATAAAAACAACCAAGGACAATGTATGAAATATCCATCTATAACCCCAAGTAGATCCACAGATCTCGGCGCTTCTACGCAGCTTTCACGTATCAACATATGATGCTGAAGATAAAGCTACTTTAAAAGGCAAAACATGATTGGTCTCAACGCTCCCAACCTTCTCCACAGATTCTGAAAGCAATGCATTTAGGAGTAATCTGGGCTCCATGCCAGCAATGGGCACCGGGGGCCACACGCCTTAGAAGGGGCCCCGTACATACCATTGGGTTCATCAGAAAGTCGCTCCATCCCCAGGACTCCCTCTTGATGAAGTAGGACGGAGGACCAGAGGATTTCATTTGCAGAGGGTATGGGAGACGCACAACCTCCGAGGTCTTGATGTAATTCACAAACCGGGCCCTAGAAGGAGGAAGATAAAAGATCCATGATTGGAGCTGTGCAGGAGCCGGGAAGCAGAAGGAAGCGTGGAGTCAGGCTCTGGACACACAAACACAACACACAAACCCACCCACCCACCGCCTGATAACTTCCAGGACACATTGGAAGCTAAAGGAGCATTCTGCTTGTGGGTGGATGGAGCAATTACTGTCTCTTGGGGCTGCATGTCCCTGAGCCTTATCAAACTCTGCTCAGTCTTAGCAGGGATTAATGCCCTTACATGGACAATGGTTAATGGACTGCCCACCAATTATAGGCCTGAGTCCTCCAATTAGCCTGAGCCACGTACGAAACTATACACTAAAGGGAAGACATTTAAAAGCATTAACACCCAACAGTATATTGGCAAAAAGTCCATTAGCAGCCACCCACAAGCAGACATGGCACAAGGCCCTGCTTATTATAAGCACTTGTTTCACATCTGCTCTGTGAGTAAAACGCAAGCAAGCACCCTGCAGCAGTTGGTGTCGGCAGCTCAGCACTGCATCAAAGACACAGATAAGGACGTCAGCTTGACAGTCACATAGTTCAAGAAGCAGCATGAATAACGTTGCAGCATCTAAGCTCAAGGTGAGGTGTAGAGTGGACATGGACAGGCTCAGCACGTGGAAGGAGCGTCGCTCCTAAAGTAAAGCAAGTTAAATGCAGTGGCTATTCATGTGACAAACGCATTCCGGGGGCTACGATAAATGCATGGGTTACTCATGATGCCGAAAGAGGCACAGACGCCTACGGAAAATGTTCCTTACCGGTAAGCATCCGTTTGTGGCATGTGGTGCTGTAGATTCACATACTGTGCATACTTTCACAATCTAGGGTCGGGCTCTGATGTTACAGCTTACTTTTCTTCAAAGGACATATTTTTGGGTCACGGGATGTAGTGACTCCACCTATTGGTGGTATTGCGCATCGACTCCACTGTTAGATTCTTTTTCCCCGACATGGAGGGCACGACTCGAGATGGATCATAGATAATACATTAAAAGATAATAATGCAAGAAAAGGACGCAAAAAGAATAGAAACTGCAACAACCTCAGGCGACGAGGGTGGGCACGTGTGAATCTATAGCACTGCAGGTCACAAACAGATGCTTACAGGGTAAGTCACATTTTCCGTTCGTGGGATGTGTCGCTGTAGATAAACATGCTGTGCATCAGCTGTAAAGCAGTCCTCCTAAAAGCGATGTTGCAGAAGACTGGAAAAATGTATGTAGGACAGCTTGGCCAAGTCTAGTTTGCTGTCTGGCCAGAACGTCCACACAGTAGTGTTTAGTAAAGATATGTGGGTAGACCAGGTCGCTGCTTTACAGAGGTTCGCTACTGGTATGTTCCCCAAGTTCACCTTTAAAGCCCCTTTCTTTGGAGTGGAATGAGCTCAAGGAGAGGCAGGAAGTCTTCTTTTACCTTTGGTATAACAAGTTTGCATGCACTTGACTAACCAATGTGCTCGCCTGCTTTAGAAAGAGCACGACATTCGCAGCTTGGAGTGCGACAGTTGTTGGGTCTTACAAAATAGTTTTGTTCTATCAGTATAGTACAGCAGTGCTCTTTTGACATCAAGAGAATGCAGAGCGTGTTCTGCTACAGATTCCAGATGCCGAAAGAAGACTGGCAGTTAATCATCTGATTAAGGTGGAAACTGGAGGCCAATGTAGGAAGGAATTAGGAATTCGTTCTAAGGACCACCCTGTATGTCACCGACTCGTCTTAAGGAAAAGATGGCCACAAGGAAGGCCACCAGAAATGCAGTGGACAAGAATGAAGGGCTTTACAAGGACGACCCATGAGCCTGGTGAGAACAAAGTTTATGTTCCAAACCAGAGCAGGCGGTGTCCTGCGTAGAATACCTCTTTTAAGGCCTTCCAGTAGTGTTCTAATAACAGGTAATCTTTTTTAATTTTTCCTCCCCTTCTTTTGCTGCTTCTAGCTTCCAGTCGGTCCTTCTGTTTATCCGTGGTTGGATGAACGCAAATCATCTCAAACTCAACCCGGATAAGACAGAACTGATTTTGACTGGGGGCAGCGACAACCCTTGGACATCTTCCTTTTGGCCCGTTTCCTTTGGTCCCCCTCCAACCCCCTCCCACTCGGTTAAAATCCTTGGGATCATGCTTAATCATCAGCTGACACTTCACACTCATATTAGTTCTGTTTCTTCCTCCTTTTTTACTTTACGCATTATCAGGAAAGTTTCCCGGTTCTTTTCTCCCTCTGTCCTGAAATTGATCGTTATGGCCATGATTTTATCCAAAATCGATTATGGTAACATCATTTATAATGGCACACCGGCCTATGCACTCCACCGCCTCCAGCTGGTGCAGAACCAGGCAGCTCGCCTGGTACATGGCCTACCAAAATTCCATCACTCCTCCCCTTTGCTCATCGCCCTCCACTGGCTTCCAATAAAGCAAAGAGCCCTTTTTAAACTCGGCTGCCTCACCTTACAGGCCCGGGCTGGCACCGCTCCTGCTTTCATTAACGCAGCCATCACTAACTACATTCCCGCCAGAGACTTGCGCTCTTCTTCTAAATCTCTGCTAGTCATTCCTCGGTTTAAGAAGAAGCGCTCCAGTGGCCAGAAATTCTCGGTGCTCGCCCCCACTTTTTGGAACTCCCTTCCACCTTCCCTCAGATCCCTGTCTTCCTATACAGAATTCCGCAGTAACCTCAAGACTTTTCTGTTTCAGCAAGCATTTAGTTCATAACTTCCCCCCTTTTCTCAGTTTAATTCCTATAGCGCCATGAAACTGCCTAGTGAACGTGCGCTTACAAATAGCTCAAAAAATACTCTGAATAAGGAAACCTGTTCTTGTTCGTTCTATAGGTAGGCAGCTATGGGAGTCAAGTGTAATCGGATAGAGGTGTAGGCTAGGCCTGATTTCTGAAAGTGCTGAAAGGTAACAAACCAGATCCTGTATTGGTGCCATTAGAGCGTTAATGATTTTTGGGAGGCAGTAGTGCACAAACGTTTCCATTTGGCAGCGTAACAGGCTCTGGTGGCGGAGCTACGCGCCTCTTTGAGAATAGACACACTCATCTGGTAGGTTGAGGTTACCAAATTCTAAGACCTCGGGAGTCAGATCGCAGGCAGGCCTCGAAAAATCATAAAAATGCTGCACTCGCATATTCCGAGGTGTCTTATGAGTGATCATGAAGAAGGTGGCAGCTTAATAAAATATTTGCCTGGGATCCCACAATTTGAGACCGGTTTACGGGTCAAGTACATTACAGTTAGGTCGAGTAGATTATTGAAATTAGTAGACCTGCAAGTCTTAACATTTTTATGATTTTTCGAGGCCTGCCTGCGATCTGACTCCTGAGGTCTTAGAATTTGGTAACCTCAACCTTACTACTTCCCCCATTTTTTTTTTATAGGCTAAATGTTTGCTTCATGTATAATAAGAATCAGGCTTACGTATAGGGTAATTATGACTCCTGACTTGCCTCTTAGTTTACTAATCGCATTATCAGGGCGGGGCAGGAAGGTTGCTCATTGCATGTTTAAAAAATCCCTTTAATACGTATATCACTAAAGCATGATGTGGTAGTGCGCTGTAATTTACAGAACACACATTTGCCATTGAAGAGGCCACAAACCTTCCCACTATCGTGCAGTTTTACTGATAAAAGCGATATAGCGTGCGATGTTTCGGAAATTGGGTTTCAGCTAAAATATTTATCACTTGCACATCATCAATTAAAGTGCTCAGATTTGTTTTCATCCGATAAAAATACTATTTTCACCACACAAATACAAAAATATGCCTTCATAAGTACTGAAATATATTTTGAAAGGTTTGTACAGTTCACTTATTAGCTATTTCAATGTTCCGTTAATATAACAGCCTGCCATCTTTGACCAATGGGGAGATTCGAGATTTCTAGCAGCGTGACGTACCATGGTTGGAGTGCCCAGGCTGGTGCCACTACAATGAGCGTGAGGGATGTCTGGATCTCCTCACAACACACTGCAGGAGTGGGAGGCAGAAAAGTGGATGCAGATATCCCTGATCAATTCATACATAGCGCTTTCCTTGGCTTGTGGGTGTGGTAGCCTGGCAGCAAAACCTGGGCAATTTGAATTTTCTGCCGTGGCGAACAGATCTAGAAGTGGGAACCACCTGAGCTGGAAGTACTGGATTAGGACCTGGTGGTGCTACTTCCCATTCATGTACTTGTTGAAGCATCCTGCTGAGCAGGCCCGCTATTTCGTTGTCCACCCTGGGAATATGTTCTATGAGTAGGTGTAAACTGTGATGAACTCTCCGCCGCCAGATCATCTTGGCTACTCTGGACAGTTGCGGTGAATTAGAGGCAACAATTCTATAAGATCCACTTCAAAGTTTTTTAAGACAAAATTCCAACAGTCCGCATTTAGAAGTGTTTTCAGCTGACGTCATTTAAATACTATTTAATCGTGATTTCTTCATATAAAAAACAGTTAAGGCGTTTTGCTCACACAAGAGCTTCATCAGGGCTGGAACATAAAAAATTATCCAGAGCACAGTGGATGTTAGTGCTGAGATAATCTTCCCCTCTGCCATTAACTGTTGCCCCTTCTTGCGGTAGTGTTCCGAGAGATGCTCTACCAGATCTGCCATTTGATCTCATGTGCACGGTCATACCGGAGAGCATGCCAACTGAAATTGCAATTCCCCAATGGGTTGCAGACTGCGCCAGCACGCTTTGCCCTGCATCAATTTACGTGCCCTCTTGGTCGGGAGCGGGTCCATCACTTGTGTCCTGGGTGCTGGCGCATTTTCTGCATGTATGATGAACCACAAAGAGTCGGGGTAATTGGCCACGGACATTTAGAGCATCACTCCCTCATATGTGATACTTGGTCCCCGTGTAAAATAACTTTATAATGCCCACAAAGTGCACTGGTGACATCATAAACCAAGAGGTTCAGTAGTATGTAGGGGTCAAAAGGATGGAGAGATGGTAAAACAACACCATAGGTCATCAGTTATGTACTTTTTTAAATTACACGTGCTAAAGAGGTGCCTTTAACTCCGGAGCCGAAGCAGCGGCTGGAGCTTTGAGGCTTGTAGTGGCTTGGGCAATGGGTCAGTCTCCAAAAGGTCGGTGGCTATCATGGCCGGAAAGCAGTGGTGCACTGGTGGCCTCGTAAGCAACTTGGGAGCTACAAGCTTGTGCCTCTGGTTGGTGAGTTATGGGAACATCCATACTCAGTGGGACCTTCTGAGGGCACAGGATTGACAGAGGCTCTTCAGACTCTACGTCTGCTTTGAAACTGAGGTTTCCAGGTGAAAAAGGCGCCTCCATTGCGATGCCTGAAGCATCCACTTCCTCGACACTGGACTTCTCCTGTTCTCCAAAGATGTCGGAGTCTCCTTCACCTTCCATCTATGCATCGTGGCAGCGGAGGCAACAACGGGCGTATCTGTTCCAAAGAGTGTTCTTATTGCGGAACCCACGGCAGGCCAAACAAATGTCCTCGCGGTTGTCGGGAGAGAAAGAGGTTGCAGACCTCATGGAAGTCGGATTTCAGATACTTTGCCCGACCACTAGTACAGAATATGGACCATTTTCGACCTGAGTAGTTGGAAGTCAAGGGCGTTGGATCGACACAGAGTCAACACCGACGAGGTTGCAGGATTGCCTGTAGGTACGAACATGAGGATGGATTCGAGGGCCCCACAAGAACACTACGAGGAGTTGAACCAGAGCTTTAAATAACACGTCTGAACCTGATGGCAGAGGAAAACATCTAAACAGAGTCTATGCCCATGCGCAATACCACTAATTGGTGGAGCCACCAGACCCCGTGACTCAAGACTCCCTTCAAAGGAAACAAGTTGTACACGTCCGAGCCCTCCACTAGATGGCGAAAGCATGCATAGCATGTGAATCTGCAGCTGCACATGCCACAAACATATAGTCATGTGCTGCAGAAAATTATATGGAAATGATGGATACAGTCACATGTTAGAAGATGTCAGTCACATGTTACAGGATGGATGCTGCAATCACAGCCGTGTCGTGTAGGACATGAAGGATGAGGGGTGGATGCTCAACACCAACAGTGGTATCATGTTATGTGTACTTGCAGAATGAACTATCACCAGAGGGTATTCTGGCATGGAATGTCTGAGCTGCAGTCCCATGGTGCAGGGCAAATTAGTAATATTGTGACAAATTAAGAGGAGCATGATATGGCACAGATTTACTGGGCGCAGTCAGGTGGTTCAAGCGCCTGCCACATGGGTCAAGATGTGGAATGGATTCTATATTTAGAATGATGCAACAGTACTGATGCCATGTCTTCTCTTACATGTTGAAGTGCAGAGTATAAGACAAAGATCATCACCGCAGCCCCTTGGACGAAGCCTCAGCATTAATAATGCCATTATGTGGGTCGGAATCCAAGGCTTTAGTAGCCATGGAAGACGCAGCATCATTGTCAATTTACTGATACCTCGAACAGGAGGGGAAGTTTTATTTTCAACAACCCTCACAGAACACAACAAACAGTTATCAACACCAGGCAAATCATGTCTGCACCTCAGCAAGGGTCAACCAGGAAGGGACACCAGCACAACTTCACCTTCAACTCAGACCATCAATTATTTAACTTTAAAAGCACACCCCTGCTTCTTCGTCACAGAGATATCTTGCAATCGTATCAATAGAGGAGAGGGTACAACTTGACCTTGCTGGAACAAAGACATACTCCCACCGATCTGACCTGCTGGTCACTTACCTTTCCTCTTGTAACACCCTCATTTGTAAGCTCAGAGGTAGAGGGGAACTTGTTTTTCTGTTGTCGCTTGGGACACGAATGCCAACCTAATCCCCTGGACTCCTAGATATACAGGGCGGCCTGACGGGTCTTACCTCATTTTGCCTTTTGAAGTGATGTCCACACGAAGAGGCTCAAATCGGTACGCTGGGGACACAACTTCAACAACATAGGAGCCAGAAGGAACATCATGGACCACAAAGCTGCCATCGGTTCTTAAAAAGAAAATAGATTTCCGGTTTCAAAATTATGTCAGAAAACACAGGCTCATTTTCAAAGCAAAAAAGTGAAAGCGGAGGCAATGCTGTGGAATAAGGAATCAGTTCAGCTGCCTCAAAAACGCCTCCAGGAAGGGGAGCAACCAGCAGCTACTGTCTTTATAGAAGAGGAAAAGTTAATACCAGTTCTTAAACTATTGTCAGTAAAAAAAACTGTTACCATCTGCCAATCCTCATGTGTTCCATATAGAGGGATGCGTGTGATCAATGGACCATTGATAACATCCCCAAGGCACTCAATCTGGTGTTTTTCCTCCAAAAATTCAAATGAGAAATTGATATTTGGACATTCAAAATGTATTTATTTTCATACGTTGATTGTTTGTCAAATTAGTATGATTTACTAAATCAAGCCGAATATTTCATTCATATCGTTATAATTCATTTCTGACAAAACCATTCCTGGTCAGAGGTATATTTCTATTTCAAACGTTCGAAGACTTAGCTCCAATGCATTTCGGGCTATGGCCCTTCATCGGGGAGCATCTATGATAAAAAACAATGATAACGCTATTGTAATATTCATGTGTAACTCGGAAGTTGAACAACAATACAGTCACCTGAATCACGCAAATATAAACCATTTAAAAATAAAACAATTTAACTTGACTGTATGACGTACATTCATTAGCAGATATAAAATAAACGATATAACATATTTGCAGTTGAAGTCACCCTAAAGGACTGAAGTTAAATTCCTGGCCGCTAACAATGTTATGCCTGCGCGTTAAAAAACGATGCTGCATGTTTAACTTACATATCTCCGTGTTTCATGGAATTCCAATGTCGCGGCTCGACCAAATTCAACCGGAAGTATTCCGGCGGTTGTAAAACTACAGCCGGGTTAGGCTGGGTGATATCCTAGTATTAGAAGGACTGTGGTGTCCAGACACCTATGGAGCTAGAAGGCAGACTCCATGTGTGCGCACGGATCTGAAAACTATACTCAATAATGAAATGAATATGCAATAGTCAAATCTGATAGCCAAATTATACATGAATACGAAGCAAAAAAATAAAAATTAAAAATGAAATAAATATTACACATAATGAATTACATGCGTATGCAACAAGCAGAATTAGCGAACAGATAAGCACTAGGATAGTGCATTGTCTCAAATAACAGGCAAATTCCACCCGTTCATTGAGCCCAAAAGGCTTAATCGAATTCAGTTTGTAAATGCAATAATTTTCGCGTTGCAGTAACATCCTGTTATTGTCTCTGCCTTCAGCTTTGTGGATGATTTCTAGTGCCATAAATTTCAATTGAGATATATTGTGATTCATGTCCAAAAAGTGTGTTGCCACTGATGATTTGAGATTTTTTGTTCGTATACTAGATTTATGTTCATTTAAACGAACCTTAAGTTTCCGTTCAGTTTTACCTACATATACTTTTCCGCAAGGACATTTTAAAAGATATATGAGGTTGTTGGAATCACACGTAGCTGTAACATTAAGATGAATATTAAATCCTTTCATGGGGTGTGGAATTGTATTTCCTGTGATGACGTTATGACAATTGTTACAGTTATTGCAAGGTCTAGTCCCTTTAGCCGGGGGATGTTGTTCCATAGGCTGTTTGAGTATCTCTCCTAGATTCTTGCTCCTAGTGTGAGCAAAAATGGGCTTCTCTTTGAACATATCATGAAAGTCAGTTTCTAACTCTAGCATTGGCCAATGCTTTAAGATGATTTTTTTGTAGCTGTTGCTGACATTGGAAAATTTAGAAACAATGACCATCCGGTCACTAGACTGGTCTTTCTTTGACTGCTTTAGCAATTTTGATCGATCCATTTTGTCAACTTCTTTCTTGGCTGATGTCAGTATTTCCTCTGGATATTTTCTCTCTTGAATGAAATGATCAACAGATTTCAAGAGAGAAAATATCCAGAGGAAATACTGACATCAGCCAAGAAAGAAGTTGACAAAATGGATCGATCAAAATTGCTAAAGCAGTCAAAGAAAGACCAGTCTAGTGACCGGATGGTCATTGTTTCTAAATTTTCCAATGTCAGCAACAGCTACAAAAAAATCATCTTAAAGCATTGGCCAATGCTAGAGTTAGAAACTGACTTTCATGATATGTTCAAAGAGAAGCCCATTTTTGCTCACACTAGGAGCAAGAATCTAGGAGAGATACTCAAACAGCCTATGGAACAACATCCCCCGGCTAAAGGGACTAGACCTTGCAATAACTAACAATTGTCATAACGTCATCACAGGAAATACAATTCCACACCCCATGAAAGGATTTAATATTCATCTTAATGTTACAGCTACGTGTGATTCCAACAACCTCATATATCTTTTAAAATGTCCTTGCGGAAAAGTATATGTAGGTAAAACTGAACGGAAACTTAAGGTTCGTTTAAATGAACATAAATCTAGTATACGAACAAAAAATCTCAAATCATCAGTGGCAACACACTTTTTGGACATGAATCACAATATATCTCAATTGAAATTTATGGCACTAGAAATCATCCACAAAGCTGAAGGCAGAGACAATAACAGGATGTTACTGCAACGCGAAAATTATTGCATTTACAAACTGAATTCGATTAAGCCTTTTGGGCTCAATGAACGGGTGGAATTTGCCTGTTATTTATGAGACAATGCACTATCCTAGTGCTTATCTGTTCGCTAATTCTGCTTGTTGCATACGCATGTAATTCATTATGTGTAATATTTATTTCATTTTTAATTTTTATTTTTTTGCTTCGTATTCATGTATAATTTGGCTATCAGATTTGACTATTGCATATTCATTTCATTATTGAGTATAGTTTTCAGATCCGTGCGCACACATGGAGTCTGCCTTCTAGCTCCATAGGTGTCTGGACACCACAGTCCTTCTAATACTAGGATATCACCCAGCCTAACCCGGCTGTAGTTTTACAACCGCCGGAATACTTCCGGTTGAATTTGGTCGAGCCGCGACATTGGAATTCCATGAAACACGGAGATATGTAAGTTAAACATGCAGCATCGTTTTTTAACGCGCAGGCATAACATTGTTAGCGGCCAGGAATTTAACTTCAGTCCTTTAGGGTGACTTCAACTGCAAATATGTTATATCGTTTATTTTATATCTGCTAATGAATGTACGTCATACAGTCAAGTTAAATTGTTTTATTTTTAAATGGTTTATATTTGCGTGATTCAGGTGACTGTATTGTTGTTCAACTTCCGAGTTACACATGAATATTACAATAGCGTTATCATTGTTTTTTATCATAGATGCTCCCCGATGAAGGGCCATAGCCCGAAATGCATTGGAGCTAAGTCTTCGAACGTTTGAAATAGAAATATACCTCTGACCAGGAATGGTTTTGTCAGAAATGAATTATAACGATATGAATGAAATATTCGGCTTGATTTAGTAAATCATACTAATTTGACAAACAATCAACGTATGAAAATAAATAAATTTTGAATGTCCAAATATCAATTTCTCATTTGAATTTTTGGAGGAAAAACACCAGATTGAGTGCCTTGGGGATGTTATCAATGGTCCATTGATCACACGCATTTTTCTAAGTTTAGTCATTCGCCCGAGGGTGATGGGTGAAGCCTAAGAGCACCTACAAAATTTCTAACTTACTCAGAATATAAGTGTACATGCAGTGCGCAGCTCTTCAATCAATTATTCCATATAGAGGGACCAGAACCCTATTGCGGAAATAGTCTGGTAACGGCAAGATTCTAGGAATCTAGAATTATATTGTGTATCACACCTATGTATAAAGCTAAATCTTTTGGGTTTTCTAATATTTAGTTTGTTTTACAAAATGACAGCTGAGATAGCCGCAATAATTTACATTATTCTAATACATAGGGTTTATGTGATGACTGAACATAATAATCTCTTACTGTAAAATAAAAGCTGTGTGTGTCTGCTCCCAGAGGCCCGAGTGAGGTTCAAACATAAAACTATATTCTTCTATATAGAAAGTTTCTCTGGGAGGGGTGTGGGACTCACAACGCTCTCAATCTGGATGATCCCAACTCATCATAGAGAAGATTGAGAAACACCCATCTGTTCTTCTTTTCTCCTGGCGGGCATTCTTTACTCCCTTGAGACTAAGCAGATCTAACTTGGTGTCCCCTCAACAAAGTAGAAGGTTTAGGACAGATCTGCTTTTCTGCGTCAAATGCAACAAACCACTGAAGTTTGCTAGTTATGATAAGCAATGCACACAATACACGCCACAACTTGTGCCAACCGCAATGTTCCAAATACCAATTTACAAGAGGTACAAAAACTAAGAAAAGACCGAAGAGAGTAAGTAACATGGCAGGTGGCCCAAGCTATGACATGAGTGGCCACCATAACTAAAACTAGTAAATATCAGTGTTTTGTCATGTAGGAGCCAGAACCATAACTACACCTTATTTTTCCACTATATGTTTTTTTATTTATTTAGATTTATAGAGCGCCTCATCACCCAGGGGTCTCTAAGCGCTTGTCAGAGAGCATACACTGGTTCAGTGGAAGAACAAGGAGCTACTAGGACATACCCCAGGCATCCCGAAAAAGTGTGGTTTTTAGCTTCTTCCTGACGGGTAGACGGTTCGATTCCTTGCGCAAGTTCACTGGCAAATTATTCCAGGCCACAGGAATTGCATTGGAAAAGGATCGCCCTCCCATGGCAGCTAATTTAAAGCGAGGGCAGACCAAGAGGGTGGCATCTGCTGATCGAAGGGTCCTGCCAGGAACGTAGTGGACTAGGCATTCCTTGATATACTTGGGGCTTGTCCATGCAGGGCTTTATGATTGGTGCAGAGGGCCTTGAACATGATTCGCTGCCTAATTGGGAGCTAATGGAGCTCACATAGCAGTGGTGTAGCATGTGCTCGTCTAGGTTTTTTAAAAATTAATCTTGCCGCATCGTTCATGACTATTTGTAATCTGGCCAGCAGTTGTTGTGGGAGAGCAGCATACAACGAGTTGCCATAATCCAGGCGCGATAAGATCATAGCTGATACTGCCCGTCTAAGAGTAGCCGGGGTTAGAAGTTGTGATATTTTTCACAGTTGTCTTAGTAGACCTACGCAAGTACCGACAACTGAAGAGACTTGTTTTGCCATTGAAAGTTTGGCATCTATATGAATGCCCAACCTTTTCACAGCCGCCGCTGGTTCATGAGAGGGCCCTAACTCATTTGGCCAGAGAAGGTCATTCCAAGGCTGGACGCTGTCGTAATCGCCAGCAGCTCGGTTTTGTCCGGGTTTATCTTTAGTGAATTTGTTGACATCCAATTAACCGTAAATTTTACTATATTTTGTAGCCTAGTATATGCCGATGGTGAATTGTCAATTTGGATAATAATTGGAGAATCATCGGCATAGTTGTACAGCCGGCACTCCATCTGATTTAATGCTGAGATCAAAGGTTGCAAATAGGCATTAAAAAGAAGAGGTGAGAGTGCAGAGCCTTGAGGCACTCCACATGAAAGACCTGCTGGGTTGGAAACCAAGTTTGCCAGTTGGACTCTCAGAGCGGTTTTTAAGAAATGAAGTTAACCAGGCGTGCATGGTGCTCTGAATATGTTCACACGTCACGAGTCAGAGCAACACCAAGTCAGTCTTGTATTGCGACATAAATTATGGAAAACAAGAAGTAGAGATCTCTGGGCAATTCCCAAGTTTCAGGTGGAGAGCAGCTCCTTATTATAGTGCTCTCTACAACACCAGTGACATACTAATACTAACCACCTCAAACGTCTGCTTTTCTAGCAGAGCTTTTAGGAATAGGAGTATCAGGCCACACTAAGCTAGAAAAGTGACTAACTGTTTTGTAAAAAAAAATCTTTAAACATAGGATTAGCCAGTGTCATTCAAACCAAGCTGAAAAACGACAAAAGCGTTTCACCACCCCGGCGCAGTGTTCCAGCTTTGGATTGGTAAAATGCCATACAAGCCAAGGGGAATGAAAACAAGTAGTCTCTGACATGTTTCACTTTTGTTAGAACTCCTCCGAGAGACACAGTTGTTTCCAGACAAAGAGCATCAAAAGCAATCCTCTTTCAAGCTTAGAGTGCTGCATAATTATGCAATAAAGGAAGAAGGGAACCCTAGGTAATTCCTAAGATTTAGGTGGCAAGCAGCTCCTTCATATAGGGCACCTCAAACGTCTGTTTTGCGGACAGGTTTTAAGCACACGGTGAGTGTATGGTTATCCACATTCATTCAATTTGATGACCCATCCACGAAAACAGAAGAGTATGTACCGTTCTGACTCGAAAATACAATAGCTAATATGCCATACAACCATCCTCCACGTATACTGGATGCAAATCCTAGTTCACTTGGCAACTATTTGATATAATTTGGAAGGAAGATTTACTTAAAACATCACAAAGACCAAACCTTCAAATCACTTTATGGAACTTATCACTGGTAACATAGCTAAAGATATTTAGACACATACACTCCCCTACAAAACTGGTCAAACTCTCGGCCAAGGGACAGTTCACTCAAGATGGCAGAACTTCACGTGGAGAATTGAACATAGGTGTTCTTGCAGTCTGTCGTTTATCTCCAGCATACAATTTATAGCACAAGGAAACATCTTGTTTCTGCATATCAGGTGTCATACCTCAGCCCAAGATGTCTGCAACATGCAGATAAAGCAGCGGTTTAAGTCTTACAATTGTTTTAGATACTTACTTCATGTTAATTTAAGCACAACTTTGTCTCACTCACTTTATATTTATTCAGGTCGGAGATTCCCATGGACACTGCCACCAGACACCCTTTAAAGTATTGTGTGCCCCACATTACTGGTAGATTGTTTGCAGTTTCACGGGTAGGTTCAATACCCAGTTTTGCCAATAGAATACTATTGTTTTCACTTCTATGCAATGTATGGTTCTGACACTTACTATTTCTGTGACATGTTCATGTATTCCTCACCATGTGCTGACAATTCCTGGGCAACGTGTCTCCATAATGCTCATGGGCGAGAACGCTATTGAGACTGAAGTACAATACTTATCAAGTGTCCTCACACACATCCTTATAATAATAAGTTGCCACCACACACATTTGTTTACGTTGGGATGCCCCTGAACTATATAAACGGTAAACTGGCTGTTTTACCTTTAACCGAATTCAACCATTTTTTGGGACTAATTGATGACCCGAGGATCCTGATCCCGGATTCATCATTCACTTCACAGCAAGCATTCTCCCCTTCTACTTGGTCGAGTATTTATCCATTATATTTATTTATTAGTACCTATCACTTTTAGGGTAGTGTTCTAGTCTGAGTTATATTTATATCGGCCTTTCTTGGAGTTCATCTCCGATTACCCTTACTTATCATTTTGTTTGGGTACATACTGGAGGAACCAACGCTCTGAGGATCTCCTAATGCAGGATTTCTAACACTTCCTCATTTATCGCTATTAAGTATTTTAAGTCAGTGCTTTAGGTTTGATATTTTCATATGTTTCTGGCATGTGCATTCCCTGAAATGCAATGTTTGTGTGGCCCTCCCCTCAGGGGTCTCTCTGTGGGGCTGTCTCGGGGGAGTGTGTCTCTTCTGAGGGGTCTCAGTGTGGGGGTGTCAGAGGGGGGGAGGGCTCTCTTCTCAGGGGTCTCTGGGCTCTCAGTGTGGGGGTGTCAGAGGGAGGGAGGGCTCTCTTCTCAGGGGTCTCTGGGCTCTCAGTGTGGGGGTGTCAGAGGGAGGGAGGGCTCTCTTCTCAGGGGTCTCTCTGGGCTCTCAGTGTGGGGGTGTCAGGGGGGGGCTCTCTTCTCAGGGGTCTCGTAGGGCTCTCAGTGTGGGGGTGTCAGAGGGAGGGAGGGCTCTCTTCTCAGGGGTCTCTCTGGGCTCTCAGTGCGGGGGTGTCAGAGGGAGGGAGGGCTCTCTTCTCAGGGGTCTCTCTGGGCTCTCAGTGTGGGGGTGTCAGGGGGGGGCTCTCTTCTCAGGGGTCTCTGGGCTCTCAGTGTGGGGGTGTCAGAGGGGGGGGCTCTCTTCTCAGGGGTCTCGTAGGGCTCTCAGTGTGGGGGTGTCGGAGGGAGGGAGGGCTCTCTTCTCAGGGGTCTCTGGGCTCTCAGTGTGGGGGTGTCAGAGGGAGGGAGGGCTCTCTTCTCAGGGGTCTCTGGGCTCTCAGTGTGGGGGTGTCAGAGGGAGGGAGGGCTCTCTTCTCAGGGGTCTCGTAGGGGTCTCAGTGTGGGGGTGTCGGAGGGAGGGAGGGCTCTCTTCTCAGGGGTCTCTGGGCTCTCAGTGTGGGGGTGTCGGAGGGAGGGAGGGCTCTCTTCTCAGGGGTCTCTGGGCTCTCAGTGTGGGGGTGTCGGAGGGAGGGAGGGCTCTCTTCTCAGGGGTCTCTGGGCTCTCAGTGTGGGGGTGTCAGGGGGGGAGGGCTCTCAGGGGTCTCTGGGCTCTCAGTGTGGGGGTGTCAGAGGGAGGGAGGGCTCTCTTCTCAGGGGTCTCTGGGCTCTCAGTGTGGGGGTGTCAGAGGGAGGGAGGGCTCTCTTCTCAGGGGTCTCTGGGCTCTCAGTGTGGGGGTGTCAGAGGGAGGGAGGGCTCTCTTCTCAGGGGTCTCTGGGCTCTCAGTGTGGGGGTGTCAGAGGGAGGGAGGGCTCTCTTCTCAGGGGTCTCTCTGGGCTCTCAGTGTGGGGGTGTCAGAGGGAGGGAGGGCTCTCTTCTCAGGGGTCTCTGGGCTCTCAGTGTGGGGGTGTCAGAGGGAGGGAGGGCTCTCTTCTCAGGGGTCTCTCTGGGCTCTCAGTGTGGGGGTGTCAGAGGGGGGGCTCTCTTCTCAGGGGTCTCTCTGGGCTCTCAGTGTGGGGGTGTCAGAGGGGGGGAGGGCTCTCTTCTCAGGGGTCTCTGGGCTCTCAGTGTGGGGGTGTCAGAGGGAGGGAGGGCTCTCTTCTCAGGGGTCTCTGGGCTCTCAGTGTGGGGGTGTCAGAGGGAGGGAGGGCTCTCTTCTCAGGGGTCTCTGGGCTCTCAGTGTGGGGGTGTCAGAGGGAGGGAGGGCTCTCTTCTCAGGGGTCTCTGGGCTCTCAGTGTGGGGGTGTCAGAGGGAGGGAGGGCTCTCTTCTCAGGGGTCTCGTAGGGCTCTCAGTGTGGGGGTGTCAGAGGGAGGGCTCTCTTAGGGGTCTCTGGGCTCTCAGTGTGGGGGTGTCAGAGGGAGGGAGGGCTCTCTTCTCAGGGGTCTCTGGGCTCTCAGTGTGGGGGTGTCAGAGGGAGGGAGGGCTCTCTTCTCAGGGGTCTCTGGGCTCTCAGTGTGGGGGTGTCAGAGGGAGGGAGGGCTCTCTTCTCAGGGGTCTCTGGGCTCTCAGTGTGGGGGTGTCAGAGGGAGGGAGGGCTCTCTTCTCAGGGGTCTCTCTGGGCTCTCAGTGTGGGGGTGTCAGAGGGGGGGAGGGCTCTCTTCTCAGGGGTCTCTGGGCTCTCAGTGTGGGGGTGTCAGAGGGAGGGAGGGCTCTCTTCTCAGGGGTCTCTGGGCTCTCAGTGTGGGGGTGTCAAAGGGAGTCAGGGCTCTCTTCTCAGGGGTCTCTGGGCTCTCAGTGTGGGGGTGTCAGAGGGGGGGCTCTCTTCTCAGGGGTCTCTGGGCTCTCAGTGTGGGGGTGTCAGAGGGAGGGAGGGCTCTCTTCTCAGGGGTCTCTGGGCTCTCAGTGTGGGGGTGTCGGAGGGAGGGAGGGCTCTCTTCTCAGGGGTCTCTGGGCTCTCAGTGTGGGGGTGTCAGAGGGAGGGAGGGCTCTCTTCTCAGGGGTCTCTGGGCTCTCAGTGTGGGGGTGTCAGGGGGGGAGGGCTCTCAGGGGTCTCTGGGCTCTCAGTGTGGGGGTGTCAGAGGGAGGGAGGGCTCTCTTCTCAGGGGTCTCTGGGCTCTCAGTGTGGGGGTGTCAGAGGGGGGGAGGGCTCTCTTCTCAGGGGTCTCTGGGCTCTCAGTGCGGGGGTGTCGGAGGGAGGGAGGGCTCTTCTCAGGGGTCTCTGGGCTCTCAGTGTGGGGGTGTCGGAGGGGGGGAGGGCTCTCTTCTCAGGGGTCTCTGGGCTCAGTGTGGGGGTGTCGGAGGGAGGGAGGGCTCTCTTCTCAGGGGTCTCTCTGGGCTCTCAGTGTGGGGGTGTCAGAGGGAGGGAGGGCTCTCTTCTCAGGGGTCTCTGGGCTCTCAGTGTGGGGGTGTCAGAGGGAGGGAGGGCTCTCTTCTCAGGGGTCTCTCTGGGCTCTCAGTGTGGGGGTGTCAGAGGGAGGGAGGGCTCTTCTCAGGGGTCTCGTAGGGCTCTCAGTGTGGGGGTGTCAGAGGGAGGGAGGGCTCTCTTCTCAGGGGTCTCTCTGGGCTCTCAGTGTGGGGGTGTCAGAGGGAGGGAGGGCTCTCTTCTCAGGGGTCTCTCTGGGCTCTCAGTGTGGGGGTGTCAGAGGGAGGGAGGGCTCTTCTCAGGGGTCTCTCTGGGCTCTCAGTGTGGGGGTGTCAGAGGGAGGGAGGGCTCTCTTCTCAGGGGTCTCTCTGGGCTCTCAGTGTGGGGGTGTCAGAGGGGGGGCTCTCTTCTCAGGGGTCTCTGGGCTCTCAGTGTGGGGGTGTCAGAGGGAGGGGGGCTCTCTTAGGGGTCTCTCTGGGCTCTCAGTGTGGGGGTGTCAGAGGGGGGGAGGGCTCTCTTCTCAGGGGTCTCTGGGCTCTCAGTGTGGGGGTGTCAGAGGGAGGGAGGGCTCTCTTCTCAGGGGTCTCTGGGCTCTCAGTGTGGGGGTGTCAGAGGGAGGGAGGGCTCTCTTCTCAGGGGTCTCTCTGGGCTCTCAGTGTGGGGGTGTCAGAGGGGGGGCTCTCTTCTCAGGGGTCTCTCTGGGCTCTCAGTGTGGGGGTGTCAGAGGGGGGGAGGGCTCTCTTCTCAGGGGTCTCTGGGCTCTCAGTGTGGGGGTGTCAGAGGGAGGGAGGGCTCTCTTCTCAGGGGTCTCTGGGCTCTCAGTGTGGGGGTGTCAGAGGGAGGGAGGGCTCTCTTCTCAGGGGTCTCTGGGCTCTCAGTGTGGGGGTGTCAGAGGGAGGGAGGGCTCTCTTCTCAGGGGTCTCTGGGCTCTCAGTGTGGGGGTGTCAGAGGGAGGGAGGGCTCTCTTCTCAGGGGTCTCTCTGGGCTCTCAGTGTGGGGGTGTCAGAGGGAGGGAGGGCTCTCTTCTCAGGGGTCTCTGGGCTCTCAGTGTGGGGGTGTCAGGGGGGGAGGGCTCTCAGGGGTCTCTGGGCTCTCAGTGTGGGGGTGTCAGAGGGAGGGAGGGCTCTCTTGTCAGGGGTCTCTGGGCTCTCAGTGTGGGGGTGTCAGAGGGAGGGAGGGCTCTCTTCTCAGGGGTCTCTGGGCTCTCAGTGTGGGGGTGTCAGAGGGAGGGAGGGCTCTCTTCTCAGGGGTCTCTGGGCTCTCAGTGTGGGGGTGTCAGAGGGAGGGAGGGCTCTCTTCTCAGGGGTCTCTCTGGGCTCTCAGTGTGGGGGTGTCAGAGGGAGGGAGGGCTCTCTTCTCAGGGGTCTCTGGGCTCTCAGTGTGGGGGTGTCAGGGGGGGAGGGCTCTCAGGGGTCTCTGGGCTCTCAGTGTGGGGGTGTCAGAGGGAGGGAGGGCTCTCTTCTCAGGGGTCTCTGGGCTCTCAGTGTGGGGGTGTCAGAGGGAGGGAGGGCTCTCTTCTCAGGGGTCTCTGGGCTCTCAGTGTGGGGGTGTCAGAGGGAGGGAGGGCTCTCTTCTCAGGGGTCTCTCTGGGCTCTCAGTGTGGGGGTGTCAGAGGGAGGGAGGGCTCTCTTCTCAGGGGTCTCTGGGCTCTCAGTGTGGGGGTGTCAGAGGGAGGGAGGGCTCTCTTCTCAGGGGTGTCTCTGGGCTCTCAGTGTGGGGGTGTCAGAGGGAGGGAGGGCTCTCTTCTCAGGGGTCTCTGGGCTCTCAGTGTGGGGGTGTCAGGGGGGGAGGGCTCTCAGGGGTCTCTGGGCTCTCAGTGTGGGGGTGTCAGAGGGAGGGAGGGCTCTCTTCTCAGGGGTCTCTGGGCTCTCAGTGTGGGGGTGTCAGAGGGAGGGAGGGCTCTCTTCTCAGGGGTCTCTGGGCTCTCAGTGTGGGGGTGTCAGAGGGAGGGAGGGCTCTCTTCTCAGGGGTCTCTGGGCTCTCAGTGTGGGGGTGTCAGAGGGAGGGAGGGCTCTCTTCTCAGGGGTCTCTGGGCTCTCAGTGTGGGGGTGTCAGAGGGAGGGAGGGCTCTCTTCTCAGGGGTCTCTCTGGGCTCTCAGTGTGGGGGTGTCAGAGGGAGGGAGGGCTCTCTTCTCAGGGGTCTCTGGGCTCTCAGTGTGGGGGTGTCGGAGGGAGGGAGGGCTCTCTTCTCAGGGGTCTCTGGGCTCTCAGTGTGGGGGTGTCAGAGGGAGGGAGGGCTCTCTTCTCAGGGGTCTCTGGGCTCTCAGTGTGGGGGTGTCAGGGGGGGAGGGCTCTCAGGGGTCTCTGGGCTCTCAGTGTGGGGGTGTCAGAGGGAGGGAGGGCTCTCTTCTCAGGGGTCTCTCTGGGCTCTCAGTGTGGGGGTGTCAGAGGGAGGGAGGGCTCTTCTCAGGGGTCTCGTAGGGCTCTCAGTGTGGGGGTGTCAGAGGGAGGGAGGGCTCTCTTCTCAGGGGTCTCTCTGGGCTCTCAGTGTGGGGGTGTCAGAGGGAGGGAGGGCTCTCTTCTCAGGGGTCTCTCTGGGCTCTCAGTGTGGGGGTGTCAGAGGGAGGGAGGGCTCTTCTCAGGGGTCTCTCTGGGCTCTCAGTGTGGGGGTGTCAGAGGGAGGGAGGGCTCTCTTCTCAGGGGTCTCTCTGGGCTCTCAGTGTGGGGGTGTCAGAGGGGGGGCTCTCTTCTCAGGGGTCTCTGGGCTCTCAGTGTGGGGGTGTCAGAGGGAGGGGGGCTCTCTTAGGGGTCTCTCTGGGCTCTCAGTGTGGGGGTGTCAGAGGGGGGGAGGGCTCTCTTCTCAGGGGTCTCTGGGCTCTCAGTGTGGGGGTGTCAGAGGGAGGGAGGGCTCTCTTCTCAGGGGTCTCTGGGCTCTCAGTGTGGGGGTGTCAGAGGGAGGGAGGGCTCTCTTCTCAGGGGTCTCTCTGGGCTCTCAGTGTGGGGGTGTCAGAGGGGGGGCTCTCTTCTCAGGGGTCTCTCTGGGCTCTCAGTGTGGGGGTGTCAGAGGGGGGGAGGGCTCTCTTCTCAGGGGTCTCTGGGCTCTCAGTGTGGGGGTGTCAGAGGGAGGGAGGGCTCTCTTCTCAGGGGTCTCTGGGCTCTCAGTGTGGGGGTGTCAGAGGGAGGGAGGGCTCTCTTCTCAGGGGTCTCTGGGCTCTCAGTGTGGGGGTGTCAGAGGGAGGGAGGGCTCTCTTCTCAGGGGTCTCTGGGGTCTCAGTGTGGGGGTGTCAGAGGGAGGGAGGGCTCTCTTCTCAGGGGTCTCTGGGCTCTCAGTGCGGAGGTGTCAGAGGGAGGGAGGGCTCTCTTCTCAGGGGTCTCTCTGGGCTCTCAGTGTGGGGGTGTCAGAGGGGGGGAGGGCTCTCTTCTCAGGGGTCTCTCTGGGCTCTCAGTGTGGGGGTGTCAGAGGGGGGGAGGGCTCTCTTCTCAGGGGTCTCTGGGCTCTCAGTGTGGGGGTGTCAGAGGGAGGGAGGGCTCTCTTCTCAGGGGTCTCGTAGGGCTCTCAGTGTGGGGGTGTCAGGGAGGGCTCTCTTAGGGGTCTCTCTGGGCTCTCAGTGTGGGGGTGTCAGAGGGAGGGAGGGCTCTCTTCTCAGGGGTCTCTCTGGGCTCTCAGTGTGGGGGTGTCAGAGGGAGGGGGGGCTCTCTTCTCAGGGGTCTCTGGGCTCTCAGTGTGGGGGTGTCAGAGGGAGGGAGGGCTCTCTTCTCAGGGGTCTCTCTGGGCTCTCAGTGTGGGGGTGTCAGGGGGGGAGGGGGGGCTCTCTTCTCAGGGGTCTCTGGGCTCTCAGTGTGGGGGTGTCAGGGGGGGAGGGGGGGCTCTCTTCTCAGGGGTCTCTGGGCTCTCAGTGTGGGGGTGTCAGAGGGAGGGGGGGCTCTCTTCTCAGGGGTCTCTCTGGGCTCTCAGTGTGGGGGTGTCAGAGGGAGGGAGGGCTCTTCTCAGGGGTCTCTCTGGGCTCTCAGTGTGGGGGTGTCAGAGGGAGGGAGGGCTCTCTTAGGGGTCTCTCTCGGCTCTCAGTGTGGGGGTGTCAGAGGGAGGGAGGGCTCTCTTCTCAGGGGTCTCTGGGCTCTCAGTGTGGGGGTGTCAGAGGGAGGGAGGGCTCTCTTCTCAGGGGTCTCTCTGGGCTCTCAGTGTGGGGGTGTCAGAGGGAGGGAGGGCTCTCTTCTCAGGGGTCTCTGGGCTCTCAGTGTGGGGGTGTCGGAGGGAGGGAGGGCTCTCTTCTCAGGGGTCTCTGGGCTCTCAGTGTGGGGGTGTCAGAGGGAGGGAGGGCTCTCTTCTCAGGGGTCTCTGGGCTCTCAGTGTGGGGGTGTCAGGGGGGGAGGGCTCTCAGGGGTCTCTGGGCTCTCAGTGTGGGGGTGTCAGAGGGAGGGAGGGCTCTCTTCTCAGGGGTCTCTGGGCTCTCAGTGTGGGGGTGTCAGAGGGGGGGAGGGCTCTCTTCTCAGGGGTCTCTGGGCTCTCAGTGTGGGGGTGTCAGAGGGAGGGAGGGCTCTCTTCTCAGGGGTCTCTCTGGGCTCTCAGTGTGGGGGTGTCAGAGGGGGGGAGGGCTCTCTTCTCAGGGGTCTCTGGGCTCTCAGTGTGGGGGTGTCAGAGGGAGGGAGGGCTCTCTTCTCAGGGGTCTCTCTGGGCTCTCAGTGTGGGGGTGTCAGAGGGAGGGAGGGCTCTCTTCTCAGGGGTCTCTGGGCTCTCAGTGTGGGGGTGTCAGAGGGAGGGAGGGCTCTCTTCTCAGGGGTCTCTCTGGGCTCTCAGTGTGGGGGTGTCAGAGGGAGGGAGGGCTCTCTTCTCAGGGGTCTCTCTGGGCTCTCAGTGTGGGGGTGTCAGAGGGGGGGAGGGCTCTCTTCTCAGGGGTCTCTGGGCTCTCAGTGTGGGGGTGTCAGAGGGAGGGAGGGCTCTCTTCTCAGGGGTCTCTCTGGGCTCTCAGTGTGGGGGTGTCAGAGGGAGGGAGGGCTCTCTTCTCAGGGGTCTCTCTGGGCTCTCAGTGTGGGGGTGTCAGAGGGGGGGAGGGCTCTCTTCTCAGGGGTCTCTGGGCTCTCAGTGTGGGGGTGTCAGAGGGAGGGAGGGCTCTCTTCTCAGGGGTCTCTCTGGGCTCTCAGTGTGGGGGTGTCAGAGGGAGGGAGGGCTCTCTTCTCAGGGGTCTCTGGGCTCTCAGTGTGGGGGTGTCAGGGGGGGAGGGCTCTCAGGGGTCTCTGGGCTCTCAGTGTGGGGGTGTCAGAGGGAGGGAGGGCTCTCTTCTCAGGGGTCTCTCTGGGCTCTCAGTGTGGGGGTGTCAGAGGGAGGGAGGGCTCTCTTCTCAGGGGTCTCTCTGGGCTCTCAGTGTGGGGGTGTCAGAGGGGGGGAGGGCTCTCTTCTCAGGGGTCTCTGGGCTCTCAGTGTGGGGGTGTCAGAGGGAGGGAGGGCTCTCTTCTCAGGGGTCTCTGGGCTCTCAGTGTGGGGGTGTCAGAGGGAGGGAGGGCTCTCTTAGGGGTCTCTGGGCTCTCAGTGTGGGGGTGTCAGAGGGAGGGAGGGCTCTCTTCTCAGGGGTCTCTCTGGGCTCTCAGTGTGGGGGTGTCAGAGGGGGGGAGGGCTCTCTTCTCAGGGGTCTCTGGGCTCTCAGTGTGGGGGTGTCAGAGGGAGGGAGGGCTCTCTTCTCAGGGGTCTCTCTGGGCTCTCAGTGTGGGGGTGTCAGAGGGAGGGAGGGCTCTCTTCTCAGGGGTCTCTGGGCTCTCAGTGTGGGGGTGTCAGAGGGAGGGAGGGCTCTCTTCTCAGGGGTCTCTGGGCTCTCAGTGTGGGGGTGTCAGAGGGGGGGAGGGCTCTCTTCTCAGGGGTCTCTGGGCTCTCAGTGTGGGGGTGTCAGAGGGAGGGAGGGCTCTCTTCTCAGGGGTCTCTCTGGGCTCTCAGTGTGGGGGTGTCAGAGGGGGGGAGGGCTCTCTTCTCAGGGGTCTCTGGGCTCTCAGTGTGGGGGTGTCAGAGGGAGGGAGGGCTCTCTTCTCAGGGGTCTCTGGGCTCTCAGTGTGGGGGTGTCAGAGGGAGGGAGGGCTCTCTTCTCAGGGGTCTCTCTGGGCTCTCAGTGTGGGGGTGTCAGAGGGAGGGAGGGCTCTCTTCTCAGGGGTCTCTCTGGGCTCTCAGTGTGGGGGTGTCGGAGGGAGGGAGGGCTCTCTTCTCAGGGGTCTCTGGGCTCTCAGTGTGGGGGTGTCGGAGGGAGGGAGGGCTCTCTTCTCAGGGGTCTCTGGGCTCTCAGTGTGGGGGTGTCAGAGGGAGGGAGGGCTCTCTTCTCAGGGGTCTCTGGGCTCTCAGTGTGGGGGTGTCAGAGGGAGGGAGGGCTCTCTTCTCAGGGGTCTCAGTCTGGGGGTGTCAGAGGGAGGGCTCTCTTCTCTGGGCTCTCAGTGTGGGGGTGTCAGAGGGGGGGGGGGGGCTCTCTTAGGGGTCTCTCTGGGCTCTCAGTGCGGGGGTGTCAGGGGGGGCTCTCAGGGGTGGGGAGGGGGTGCGTCAAAGGGAGTCAGGGCTCTCTTAGGGGTCTCTCTGGGCTCTCAGTGTGGGGGTGTCAGAGGGAGGGAGGGCTCTCTTCTCAGGGGTCTCTGGGCTCTCAGTGTGGGGGTGTCAGAGGGAGGGAGGGCTCTCTTCTCAGGGGTCTCTCTGGGCTCTCAGTGTGGGGGTGTCGGAGGGAGGGAGGGCTCTCTTCTCAGGGGTCTCTGGGCTCTCAGTGTGGGGGTGTCGGAGGGAGGGAGGGCTCTCTTCTCAGGGGTCTCTGGGCTCTCAGTGTGGGGGTGTCAGAGGGGGGGGCTCTCTTCTCAGGGGTCTCTCTGGGCTCTCAGTGTGGGGGTGTCAGGGGGGCTCTCTTCTCAGGGGTCTCTGGGCTCTCAGTGTGGGGGTGTCAGAGGGAGGGAGGGCTCTCTTCTCAGGGGTCTCTGGGCTCTCAGTGTGGGGGTGTCAGAGGGAGGGAGGGCTCTCTTCTCAGGGGTCTCAGTCTGGGGGTGTCAGAGGGAGGGCTCTCTTCTCTGGGCTCTCAGTGTGGGGGTGTCAGAGGGGGGGGGGGGGCTCTCTTAGGGGTCTCTCTGGGCTCTCAGTGCGGGGGTGTCAGGGGGGGCTCTCAGGGGTGGGGAGGGGGTGCGTCAAAGGGAGTCAGGGCTCTCTTAGGGGTCTCTCTGGGCTCTCAGTGTGGGGGTGTCAGAGGGAGGGAGGGCTCTCTTCTCAGGGGTCTCTCTGGGCTCTCAGTGTGGGGGTGTCAGAGGGAGGGAGGGCTCTCTTAGGGGTCTCTCTGGGCTCTCAGTGTGGGGGTGTCAGAGGGGGGCTCTCTCCTCTCAGGGCCCTCCTAACATGTCTGGGGGCCTCTCTCAGGGGCTCTTCGCAGGGTTGTCTCGGAGGTCGTTTCTCGGGGGTACAGTCCCCCTCCTCCCCCTGTGCCCCCCCCCGGTGCCCCCTGTGGCCCCCCCGGTGGCCCCCGGGCCCCTCACCTGATGAAGCCCACGTGCTCCTCGCCCTCCACCAGCACGCGGGCGGCTCCGATCCAGTCCTGCGGCCGCGCCCCGGGCACCACGGCGCGGCCCTCGATGCGGAAGCGCTCGGGGCCCCCGGAGCCGGCGGTGAACTCCGGCTCGAAGGCGCGCGCGGCCCCGAGGAGCAGCAGCGGGAGGAGCGCGGCGAGGAGGAGGGCCATCGCGGCGGCGGCGGCGGGGGGGTCCGGGGGGGGCTCACGGGCTGAGGGGGGGCCGGAAGCTGAGGCTGACGGGAGGCTCCGTTCACGTCGCACCGGCTCTGTCAACACTCTCCCGTGACGTCAGCGCGCATCGGTCACCCTGGGGTCACTGTCGGCACAGGAAGTGCACAGCGCGCATGCGCGTTTATAACTTGTCCTGATGGCAGCCATCTGCAAGTCAGGCACAGTATATGGCGCGGAGCCTGTATGGATGTACGGAATACGAACGCGCATACGTTGGTCGTTATTAGCCCCAGTGACGACAGCACGCATAGTTCACTCCGCTGTCACTGTGGCACATGCGCAATCGGAACGTGTCCAGGCAGCAGCCATCTTTATATCAGGCACACATAGCTCCCATGGTTTCAATCATATTGCTTCTCTTATGTGTGACATTTCCATAATTTCAGTGTAATTATGAGTGACATTCTACGACTATGAGTGACATTTAACGACTATGAGTGACACTTTATCGCGAGCAAAATAAAAAATGATGGAAAGCGATAAATATTAGAAATGACAGCCTTTTGTCAATGGGAAGCAATAAAATGTCTTCAAGCTCCTTAAAATACACCAACATCACAGCCAGAAACGTAATAGTCAATAATGCTGAGTGTTTGCAAAGGGCTGCAGAGTGTGCAAGGGGAAGCTTGTCTGTAGAATAAAACTGTGGAGACCGCCGAGTGTTACCGCGCCCCCTGGCTATCCAGCTGTCTAGGGTCCCCCGAAGCCTCGCAGTTTTTAAGCCTCTGGGGCCCAATCGCTAACTCCCAGCGCTGATTCCTCTCCTCCTTATGGCCCTCGGCACCCACCAGCTCACAGACGACTGTTAACAGCAGAACTACCCAGTGCTTCAGTTCTACCTCTGTGGATCTCAGTAATGTATCAATGCAGCTGGTAGGGCTGGGACAGGGTACATAACTGACCTGGCTGTATTGTTGGTTTCCTCCTCTGATTGTTCTGTGCCAACAGTCCAATCAAATAACAGTCCAAGAGTGTATATATATCACAGATCCTGCTCTAGTCCTTATACGTGCTGGGCCTCATTCCGGCTTTGAATCTGAACCTCTGAGCATATGGGGAAAAACATTAATTCTTCCCAGTTGCTCATATCAACCATCAAGCATAGTATAACAGGTCCCAACGCCGCACATCAATCCGGCTGCGTCGTAGATTGGTTTAAAGTAGAACCTTTTGAAACTGGAGTCCGAGGACCAATCATCCGCATTCATGATATCCTAGAGTCTGCCTCCTACCTGGACAGCTTTGGAGGCCATTGCTCACCCTGGTGGAGTGAGGACCAATCATCCGCCTTCATGATATCCTAGAGTCTGCCTCCTACCTGGACAGCTTTGGAGGCCATTGCTCACCCTGGTGGAGTGAGCTCCAAACTCAGTGATATCAACACCAGCCTCTGACATGACCCATCTAACCCACCTGGCAATGGTCGCAGAGGACACGCCTTCTTTTGAGCCCCAGTGTGGGTATAAAAGGTTCATGCTCCTTCTGTTCAGTTTGCAACTTCATACATTACCGAAGGGTATTGTGTGAATGTAGTTCCACCTCATGAGGTTAATACATTTTGTATTTTATATTCCAGTTTCCATGCCCACTTCTATCTTATTGGTCTGAGGACTTGTGCAGAGATGGGCGAACCCCTAGCACTGGTAGGCCTTGCTGAGGCCCACCACCACATAAGGAGTTTACTTACCCATGGCTGTTCACCTACCAGAACATTGCTCACTGGACTATGACCCGATGAGATAGCTGATCTGAAGGAGTTGATAGTGCAGTATGCCAAAACCTCTGGAAGAGCTCTGCCAGGAAATTTACAATATCAGTAATGCTGGTGCCTGGGGATCCAGGTGTTTCTCCACACAGCAACAAACCCACCTTCTACAAGCCGATTTGACCCTCTTGGTAGTTCCTGGGGCACATGCCTGTTGGCCGAGGAATTCAGCTCCTGGTGACAGCCTGACAACTTGCCAGCATCGCCTGAAATCCGCCATGCCATGAGGTGAAGGCGGTCCTGGAGAAGCAGAGGATGTGGATGGCCCAGGGGATTCATCACAAAGGATGGTAGACATATCAACGAAGGCCATGCCCGCTCCAGAAGAGAATAGAACCATGCTTGTGAGTGTCAGATTGGAGTGATCATCACCAGAGAGGCCCGCTGACGTCTGACCTGAGCCGCCACTCGCACACAGGACGAGAGGGAAGGTATACGCCTGCTCCGTGGGCAAATCTTGCAGTAAGGCGTCCACCGCCTCCGAATCCAGTCTCTAACTGACATAGTGCAGAAGCTGGGCATTTCATCTGGAGGCAAAGAGATCCACCTGGCAAGGATCCCTGAGCGACACAAGAGTTTGAAATACTTCCGGGTAGAGTCTTCAATCCCTGAGGTACCTGGAATTCCAGTCTGCCACCAAATTCATTGCTCCTGGGAGGTATTCTGCCATCATCGAGATCTGCCGTTGGAGGCAACAGTGCCAGAAATTCTTGGCTAGCTCCACCAGAGCACGTGACGGGTACCGCAGAACTGGTTGATATATTGCACTGCCGTAGTGTTGTCCATCCTACAAGAGTACGCAGCACAAAATCTTGTCCCTCGTCAGGGATTGAATAGCAAACAAGCCCACCAGAAGCTCTAGACAATTGATCTGGAGGGTCTGTGTAGGAAAGTATGATCTGCTTCTATTGTTACCCCCACTTTTTGCTTGATATAATGCGGTTTATGACTAGTCTGACTGGGATCCTGCTAATTAGAACCTCACTCTCTGTGTTTTCTCCCCTAAATTGGTTTGGTAAGTACTAAGGTACATACCAGATTGGACACTGGTGCACACTTATCAGTCCCTAGTATATGGTACTAAGGTACCCAGGCCATAGGTACACCAGGGGCTGATGCATGTATTACGTCACCCCAGGGAGACCACTCAATATGTAACTACAAGCTTGCCATTACAGCATGTGTAAGCTGGTGCTAGCTCCACTTACGAAAGATATAGGTTTACATATATCTAAGGTCACTGCACTTAAAACCTAAAAGTCACCTCTACAGCAGGCCTAACAATCCTGAAGGCAGGGTGCTTGGTTTTAAGTCTGAGGGTGCCCCTGCATGAGCGGGACACCCCTACATCCCATGGAGTCCACTCTCCCGGGTTGTATGTGAGACAGCCCTTTGGCATATAGAGGGGCACCACGTCATTACGCGATGACCGTCTCAAAACGGTCTTGAAACTGGCTGTAACGAACCCTGTCGTGTTTGGCATCCCCCACACCATAAACTGTGTAGGAGGTATGATTCGATGCACTGTAAAGCTCCTTTGGGAGGCCCTCAGTGATACCGGTACATGTCTTCCAGACTCGGACAGCAAGCTAGGGCTGCTGCTGGCCAGAGACACGCTTCTGCCCTTCAAGCTCGGGCAAGGGAAGGCAGAACAATAGGTATCCTTTCAAAAGGAGGTGTGACCACCTCCCAGACATGCTTTAGTGCATTGGGGCAGGGCGGGGCGCTTGCCAATGCCATTCAGTCTGCATGTGGTGCACATTTGGTGCCTCCCTTGCATAGTCCAGCTCAAACCAGTTCTGGGAGCCGTTGGCTCCCACTCTGGTACGAAACTGGACAAAGGACATGGGAGTTTCCTCCCTACTGTCCCGCCCCTCCTCTGGGAGGTACCCCTGAATCATCCCAACCCTTTCTCTGGGGTACTTAAGGGCTTACCTGAGGGTCCCTTGATTCGTCGTAGGACAAGATTCAGTTAAAGACACCACTGCTTCTTCGACCGTCTGGGCACTCTGGACTTCGCTCTTGGCATCAAGGCTGCAACCGGAAAGACTCCTGCTGCGCCTGATCTCCTTGCCCTGCCCGTCTGCTGCAACATCCATGCCTGTGCACCATACAGGAACCTTCCAAGGCCTGTGGGCATCCAAGACACCTAAAGGAATCTCCCTTGAAGTGAAGGAGTCACTTACCTCATCCACAGGCACCACAACTAAACCGACAGGTCTGCTAAACCTGGGCTCCCATGGACTCCGAAAGGCTCAGCAACACAGGTCGTGGTTCTTCACATGCCTCGAGGTCTGACCTGTCCTCTCATCAAGTTTGAGGCCAGTATCCCTCGTCAGAGCCACAGGAATCAAACCCCTGTGCACTGCGTTGACTACAGTTGCAAAGGATTTTTGTCTGATTTAAACTTTCACCTAGACAATTCTGACTCTAAAGACTCCTTGGCCCTTCTGGACTCACTATCAGCATGTGATCTTGTGCAATTGGTCAAACATCCCACTCATCAGGTGGGTCATATACAGGATGCGGTATTCTCTAATGATGACAGACTTACAATAGATGTTCCCATCCCACTGGCCTGGACCGACCACTTTGCCGTCCCTCTGGAGCTTCAGACTGTCCCGCTGCCTGCAAAGACGGGTGCCCCTAGTCATATTAAATCTAGGAGGAACTTTAGAAAAATTATGAGCGCCTCGCTGGCTCCGCTGATGCAAAATTACAAAGCGGATCTCTCTGAGGATGTTAATCTTGCCGCTTCGGAACTGTCCAAAGCCATTAGTGCAGCAGGAGACGTGCTGGCTCCCCTGTCCTCTTGCTACTCTGCGAGGAAAAAACCTTTGGCACCCTGGTTCTCGGAGCCTCTTAGGCTCATGAGACAGGGTTGCAGAAAAAGAAAAGGGTTTGGCGGAAGAGCTGGATTATGAAGGAAAGGGACAAACACAAGAATCTCCTCAAGGAGTATAAGAGGGAGATCATCAGAGTGAAGCAAGAGTACTTTGCTAACCTGACTATGGCTCTTTCCTCTCCTAGGGAGCTTTTTAAAATAGTGGACACGCTCTGTACGTTACAGATGCCGGACCCTGTAGTAAGTTCCCAGGAATTCTGCGATAAAATCGCAGGATTCTTTCATTCAAAGATCGTGGACATCTACTCGGATCTTGAATCACAAAGATCCGCTACTTCTCTCCCACCCGTCCCCTTCGTGCTGCTCTCGAAGGAGGTTTTATCCACCAGCTCAATGACTCTGTCTGAGTTTCCGCCTCTAACGTATCAGGAGCTTGATCTGCTCTTAAATAAGATAAAGTCGGGGTCTCCACTTGACCCATGCCCCCTTAAAGTCCTGAAGGAGTGCAGATCTTCTTTACTGCCCTTATTGCTAGATATCATGAATAGGGCTATGAGAGAGGGCATTTTTCCATCTCAATGGAAGAGTGCGGTGGTCAAGCCCCTCCTAAAGAAGCCTACACTTGATCCCGAGGTGCTTAAGAATTATCGCCCCATCTCTTTGCTTCCAGCACCGGCAAAGATGATGGAGACTTATCTCAATCAACATCTGGCGGTTTTTCTGGACTCCTCGGGTATCTTGGATCAATCCCAACATGGTTTTAGGAGGCACCATAGTACAGAGTCAGCTCTCACGGTTGTTTTGAATAACATCCGTATGGAGGTAGACCAAGGACATACCATCGTCCTGGTCCTTTTGGACCTGACAGCCGCCTTCGATACCCTGTCCCCTTCGGTTTTAACATCTCGCCTGAGGGAGATAGGGGTGGAAGGGACGGCTCCGAGTCTGCTGGCCCCCTTTCTGGACCAGAGAGAGCAGAGGGTCAAGTTGAGTTCCTATCTCCATCCCTACCGGTGCAATGCGGGGTCCCACAGGGGTCGGCATTAAGTCCGACCCTGTTTAACATCTACGTGACCCCGCTTGCCGGGCTTGTTAGATCTTTTGGGATGGAGGTAGTCTCGTATGCGGACGACACACAGATCTTGGGGTCCCTTTCACATCTGGGTAACTTGGCGCCGTCCAGCTTTAGGAACTGCATGGAAGCAGTTTCCTTGTGGATGATTCACAATTCACTAAAGCTGAACGGTGAGAAGACTGAGATCTTGGTGTTTGGCCCTAACAAGAACATCTGGTCGCCTGATTGGTGGCCGCCCTCTCTGAGAGCCTGTCCTACGCCTACAGAGTCGGCACGGAACTTGGGAGTGCTGATCGACCCTGCTCTTTCCATGACTCTGCAGGTTAATAGAACGGTTGCTACTTGCTGGGGTATTATTAAAATACTCCGAAAAATAAAATATTATCTGTCTCCTCAGGCGCGGAAGCAAGTGGTGGCAGCACTTGCTGCTTCGCGACTCGATTACTGTAATGCCTTATACATCGGCATGAATAAGAGTGTTACAGCTTCTTCAGACTGCCCATAATGCGACCGCCAAATTTGTTCTGGACGCTCCCGGACTAGCAACAGCAGCCAGGAAGGCCTTACACTGGCTTCCTATTGAATCGAGGATTACCTTCAAAACCCTCTGCCTCACTTACAGTGCACTCTCTGGTAAGGGTGCGGGGGTGTCAAGGAGCTGTTGCTACCCTACGTATCAGGTAGAGACTTACACTCTTCTTCAAAGAACCTGCTGGTGATACCTCACTTCCGCAGGAATAAGTGGGGTGGTAGGGCTTTTTCTTCAATCGCCCCCAAATTATGGAATACTCTTCCTTGCAAAATTAAATCCCAGCCCTCCGCTCTGCTTTTTCGAAAAGCCTTGAAAACTTGGTTGTTTGCTAGGGCGTACCTGTAGTTACTGTTCATTTGCTCTTATGGTTTTGTTGTTAGGCGCCTTGATGCCTTCGGGCTTAGTCGCGCATTACAAGATTCCTTTCATTTAATTTCATTTCTTACTTTCACCAAGATCTTCGGGCTCCAAGTAACCCCAACCTCATGCATCTCCAGTGATGAAGATTTTCGTCCTCACCGCAACACTTGCATCGTGGGCCTACTTTTTTGGTGAGCAGCGCAAGGTCCTCTCTCTACTCCAGTGCCTCCGGCCTGTGGGTCCTATTGAGGGTCATCTTTGAATTCTTTGGGCTTCTTTGATTGCTCGGGCCTGCCCTGACTTCCCTACTCCTGGTGAGTCACCTGGAACTTGCTGGTCCCGACATTGGACCTTCTTCGCTTTCCACGTTGTTTGCATTTGCCAAGGCTTGTTGGTGCTCCCGACAGACACCAGCATCTCAACTCTCAATATCCGACGTGAGACAGGTTGTGAATGGCTCCTGGTCTTCCACAGCATCGCCTGGTCCTCACAGCTGCAGCTCCAAGATCACGTCAAACCTCCAGCAGGACCCGGCATCGGTGGGCATTCGTCGTGGTCACTCCTGAGGGGCATAGACTCTGTCCCCTTTGCTTTCAGGTACTTTTTTACTTTAATCCACTTTTGGGTTCCACCGGACACTTTCTCCTTCTCCAGCAGCTGCATCTTTACTGAAGTCCTCCATTGGGTTCGACAGCAGTTTCCGACACCACTTAACATCTATGCCCCCGGCTCCCCTGGGGCAGGTATCCTGGTTCCTAAGGTATCCATTGGTAGGGTGACTCTCCAACCTTCTGTCTTCCACGGGGTTTCTTCAGGGTCCACTGGGAAGGCTCCTTCTTCTTTGAAATTGCAACCACAACTTAACCCTTGACTTGCACTGATCCCGCAGTCCTGTTCCCACTCTGCACATGGCCTCCGTGGGGCTCCTGGTTACTTACCTTGGGTGGTTCCTTGGGTTCCCGGCACTTCTACGTCTTCTGGGCACAATCTTGACTCGAGTCGTGGTTCACATTCCACTAATTTAGTATATGGTTTGGTCTCCCCCTGGTGACCACTGTGTATTCGTGCTACTTACTGGTATTGTGTGCATTGTGTGTGTCTCTGGCTAGGAGATATCTGTATGAGTTAATGAGTGTCTTATAATAAATACATATTTTTATAAATACACTGTGTGGTTCTTTTTCACTTAAACTATACCAATAAGATCAGGCTCTGGTAAAACAAGCTGCTTTACACACCTTCTGGAGTAAGCCTGAAGGCTGCTCTCCACAGCTACCACTTAGAGAGCTTTCTAAGGTTGTCTAAGACCACAAAACTCACCATAAGGGTTGTCTGGATTAGTGCAGGGTGCTACATTTACATAAGTGTACACCATATACCAGGCCAGCTTCTCACAGTCAGTTCCTCCTCTGTCCACCTGCCTTCCATGGAGATTGAGCCGCATCTGGCTTCCCAACACAGACGGCTGGCATCAGATTCCATCACCAGGGCTGGAAGGGAGCCGAAGATTGTCCGCCCATTCCAGGCCTCCATGTTGTCTATACACCAATGCATCTCTGTCCTGGCCTCTGATGTCCGGTCACCAGCTCTGAATAAGGCTCCTCTGAAGGTGAGCTGCCTTCAGCCTCTGGAGGGCCCCATAATGAAGAGGTCCCGGGAAGATAGCTTGCCCGTTCCAGGCCTCCATGTGGTCTATCCACCGTTCCATCTCTGTCCTGACCTCTGACATCAAGGTCACCAGCTCCGAATAAGTAAGGCCCCTCCGAAGGTGAGCTGCCTTCAGCCTCTGGAGGGCTCCATAATGAAGAGGTCCCGGGAAGATGGCTTGCCCGTTCCATGCCTCCATGTGGTCTATCCACCGATCCATCTCTGTCTTGACCTCTGACGTCAAGGTCACCAGCTCCGATTAAGTAAGGCCCCTCCGAAGGTGAGCTTCCTTCAGCCTCTGGAGGGCTCTGTAGTATTGAAGTCCCAGGAAGATGGGTTGAATCACGGATGATAAGCCAACAACCCTGGCCAGTTGTCGCAGAGAAATCCTGTTCCTCCGAAGAACCTTCTTCAGTTCCTTTTTGATCTTGTTTATTTTCTGGCCCGGCAGGCTCAGGGTCTCCCCCATTGAGTCTATGCGGAAACCTAGAAAGTTCATGGTCTGTTGAGGCGTCAGATTGGACTTCTGCTGGTTTATGACAAACCTAAGATCTCAAAGGAGAGATATGGTAGTATTCAGATGGGCTACTAGGAGATTATGTGATTGGTCCATCAGCAGGATTTCGTCCAGGTATATGAATAACCTGATGCCCAGGGTCCGTAGGTATTACTCTACTAGTTTGAGGAGCTTCGTGAAGCACCAAGGTGCTGAAGATAGACCGAACAGGAGAGTCTGGAACTCAAAGGTCTGCCCTTTCCTTCGAATTGGAGGTGCCTGCAATGTGGCGGGAAGATGGGGACCGTCAGGTAGGCGTCCTTGAGATATAGAGGTGCTAACCAATCGTCCTGAAGAAGCATATCCCTGAGGATGTGAATACCCTCCATCTTGAAGTGGGGGTAAACCAGCCACTCGTTGAAGGACCGGAGGTTGACCGCCCACCAGAATCGTCTGTTGCTCTTCTAGATCAGAAACAGATTGCTGAGAAAACCTTTGGGGTGAAGATGTGATAAACATATTCTTTATCTTTATTTCGGCAATTATTTACCATAAAAGATTTCAACAATAATCATTTCATTTAAAAACAATCTGAAACATATTGCATTCTTGACCAGAAGGTCCTGTGTCTATTATGGACATCTCTTGGGTGGAAAAGGACAGAGGGCGGGGTCTCACTGTCTGTATCGGGGTGCCCTAGAACTCTATGTGGAACCCTTTGAAAGTCTTCAGTACCCATGGGTCTGCTGTTATCTCTGCCCATTTGTATGCGAATAGGCGCAACCTCCCTCCCCCCCCCAAACGGACAGATGATGACTGAACGGGGCTTACTGTTGTATCCATTGCTGTTGTTGGATCCTCTTTGGGCTCTTATATTTTCCTCCACCGCAACCGCGGGAGGGAGAGAAGGTTTCCCGACGGCCATCATGCCATCCATTGTTCCTGTTCGCTTGGGCTCCGTTAGGGCCTTGGTAGGTTTGACGGCCAGAGGAGCGATCACTGCCTCAAACGGCCCCTCCAAAAACCTTTCCCGGGAAGATATTTTTCATTGAGAATTGAGCTTTGTTGAGGGCTGAGAAAGTGGAGACAAAGTTTCCTTGTTCTTTGACTAAAGCTTCACCGAACCAGAGTGCCCTGCATTATCGGACCTGCCTCCGAGGTTGAAAGTTCCCCCAACTTTGTATCCATCTTGATCAACAGGGAGCGGCGACGTTCCGCAGAGAGGGCGCAGTTGGTGTTACCAAGGAGGCAGATCGCCCTCTGCGCCCAACCTGCGCCGAACAGGCACTGCCACATTTGTGAATACCAGAGGGGGACTTGGAAGGCTGAAGGAGAGCATGGAAAACTGAAAATGCTTCTAGGGCCACCTTGAACAGCAGGGAACACCTGTAAGACTGCAGAACGGGAAAGTAAAACTAGTCATCCTGCAGGTCCAGCACTACCATCCAGACTCAAGGATCCAGGACAGATAGAAGCCGGGGCAACATTAGCATCCTGAATTGTCCTTTTTCAGGAAGAATTTGAGAGGGCGATGATCTAAAATAGGACAAAGGCCCTATCCTTCTCCAGCACCAGAACAGAACAGGAACATCAACCAGTCCTTATTTCGGATGGCAAGAAACTTACGATGGCTGCTTTGGTCAAAAGAGGCTCAATCTTATTTTTGTAGAAACCACTGAGCTGGGTGGGTTACGCAGCAGGTCTGGCGGGGCTGGTAGGCCGAAGCCCAATAGAATGATTTTGAGCACCCACTGGTTGGATGGGATTCTCTGCGACCCCTGAAAGTAATATTTATTGATAAAGTTTTACATAGCGCAAACTTGACCTGTGAGGGTATCGGAGCGCTTTACAAATGATCAGAAATAAGAAAAAACAGGAAAGCAAACAATATAATCCAAGAGAGGTACCAACTGCGTAAGTTCACAAACTGGGGAAGGGAATATCTCTGGAATAAGTCGATGAAACAACAGACATGGTCCGACAGTAAAGTGAATCATGTGAGTAGATCTTGAGTCGAATTGTTGACGAAGGGCGGGAATGTGTTTAAAAAAAAAGAAGTTAAATCACTACTTATGAAGGATGCAGTTGAGAGACTCAGTCTGATTTCAGGCGGTAGGGAGTTCCCAATTCTCGGGGCAATAGCCGAGAAGGCTCTGTTACAAGTTTACTTTTTTGGCATTTCTGTGGTCTCAGTAACAAGGTGATGGTGTTTCTAGTGGATCTGCAATCACCAGACACTTCTAGCTTTTGTGACAAGAACCTAGGAGCGTTGTAATGAAGAGCTTTATGGGTCATGCAAGCAATTTTTAACTGTATCCTTGCTTCAAAGGGGATCCATTTTGGGGTTTTAGAGCCAGGGTGATGTGTTTATTTCTTTCTGTTCCTGAGAGGAGTCTGGCAGCCGCATTGAGAGATGCCCTTAGAGGTGCCAGCTTGGATCTGGGAAGGCCACAGAGAGTTGCACTTCCACAGCCCAATCTGGGAGTGACTAGCCCCTGGACCGCTAATTTGAAGTCGCCCCGAGGGAGGAAGGGTTTTAATTTCCACAAAATGCTAATTCGGTAGGTCGTTCTGTTGATGGTATTACTGATGCGCTCTGCATGGTCCGGTTATTGTGAAGAGTTATTAACAGACATCTTGTCGAGTCTATAATGCTTGGCGAGCAGCTAAGAGTGTTTAGAGGAATCAGCGATAGAACCATCGTGGATGAGTGATTGGGTGGGACGGTTAGAAGAATTCTGTTTTGATGGCATTAAGTTTGAGGTGGCTGAGGGTTAGCCAGTTTTGAGTTTCTAGTAGGGTTGTGTTGAGTGATATCTTCTGGGGAAGAGATTTATAGGTACAGTTGGGTGTCATCCGTGTACATGTGGAAGTGGGTGTTGGAGGTATTCAAGATTTCGGCTACAGGCTCCATGAAAAGGTGAAAAGCGTAGGTGAAAGACGACCCTTGTGTAACCTCTAACATGACCGGTGTGGCATTGGACAGCCACTGATTAACCTTAATTCTTTGAGTTCTTTTGTGAAGAAACAAGGTAAACCAGTTTAGAAGAGATCCTGAAAGTCCCATTTCTCAATCCAGTAAGTCTTTGAGACTCATGTTTAACCAAATCGAACGCAGATGACAAGTCTAGGAGAATTAGACAGCAGGATTCGTTCTGATCCAACATTTTTAGCAAGTCGTCCACTATGTGCGTGAGAGCCAATTCCGTGCTGGCCTTGATAGAAGCTGGACTGAGATTAGTCTAGGAGTTGGAAGTGATTTATGTATTGCAAAGTTGGACTAGAATACATTTTTTAATAAGCTTAGATAAAGATGTAATGTTGCAAATAGGGCAGAAGTTGGTTGGGTCCGAGAGATCTGTGGTGGGTTTTATCAGAATAGGAGTTACCTGTCTTACTATAAGGCAGTCTCGGATAATGCCTTGCTGAAGTGCGCAGTTTACCCTCTTCATCCAAAGTGGGAGTAAAGAAGATTTGATCTCCCTGAAGATATTTGACAGCAATGGTCGCAGAAGGGGTTTAAGTGCTGTAAAGATGTTGTGACTATCCTTTAAGTAGAAGGTTTTGAATATATTCCAAGAGTTGTTTTTGAGGGTGGGCCCTGTGAGACCAGGTGGCTCAGCCGTGTGGGATGGAGGCCGATGGGCCATACAACCGAGAGGAGCTCCCTTGCCGACCACAGGTCATTTCCAATTGTTTCCGTCTTTCCCAGTAAGGAGGAGTCAAATTCCTTCGAGTTTGGCAGCAGATTAGACTTATTTATGGGTGGGCTTGGTTGAATATTCGATTGATGTTTGACCAGGTCAAAGAGTGTTTTAGGTAGTTTTTTGTCTAGGTCTAGCTGGGTTTTAAAGACATTTGCTTCTGATGCATTTATTATGGGTGTTCCACACCGATCGTAAGCGTTTTAGGTATTCTATAGTCGGGAAGAACCTCCATGCTCGTTCAGCTAGTCTTCGATTGCGTCTTTCTGCATGCAGACGGTCATTGGACCATGGTTTGAAATCTTTGGTGGATATTCTTTAGAAACTTCAATTCAGAACAAGAGAGAAGAAACACAAAAGGGGAATAGAAGGGTAAAAAAGTACAAATCGTGACAAAGAATGATACCAGGCTTGAAAAAGAACGCTCAAGAGTGACATAAAGGAGTAGTGAGTGTCAGTGGACGATGAACAAGGCAGGAGTTGGAAAAGAACGCTCAAGAGTGACATCAATCAATCAATCAATCACTGACACTTATAGAGCGCGCTACATACCCATAGGGTCTCAAGGCGCTTAGGGGAGGGGGGGGGGGGTGGCTGCCGCTACTGCTCGAACAGCCAGGTCTTCAGCTTCTTCCTGAAGGAGAGGTGGTCTTGGGTCAGGCGCAGGTCGGTCGGGAGGGAGTTCCAGGTCTTGGCGGCCAGGTAGGAGAAGGACCTTCCTCCTGTGGTTGCTCTTCGGATGCGGGGGACGGCGGCGAGGGCGTGGTTGGCTGAGCGGAGGTGGCGTTTGGGAGCGTAGAAGTTGATCCGGCTGTTGAGGTAGCCCGGGCCTTGGTCGTGTAGGGCTTTGTGTGCGTGGGTGAGGAGGCGGAAGGTGATTCTTTTGTTGACGGGGAGCCAGTGAAGGTCTCTCAGATGTCCGGAGATGTGGCTGTGTCGTGGGATGTCGAGGATGAGTCTGGCTGAGGCGTTCTGGATCCGCTGGAGTCTCTTCTAAAGCTTGGCGGTGGTACCGGCGTAGAGGGCGTTGCCGTAGTCCAGTCGGCTAGTGACGAGGGCCTGGGTGACGGTCTTCCTGGTCTCGGTGGGGATCCACCAGAAGATCTTCCGTAGCATGCGTAGGATGTTGAAGCACGCTGAGGAGACGGCGTTGACTTGCCTGGTCATGGAGAGGGAGGAGTCCAGGATGAAGCCCAGGTTGCGTGCATGGTCTGTCGGTTTGGGTGCGGTGCCCAGGGCGGGAGGCCACCAGGAGTCGTCCCAGGCGGAGGGTGAAGAGCCCAGGATGAGGACCTCCGTCTTGTCCGAGTTCAGTTTCAGGCGGCTGGTCGTCATCCACTCGGCTACCTCTTTCATCCCTTCGTGTAGGTTGGCTCTGGCGGTGGCGGGGTCGGGGTCGTTGGTCAGGGAGAGGATCAGCTGGGTGTCGTCGGCGTAGGAGATTATGCTGAGGTTGTGTTGGCGTGCGATGGCCGCGAGGGGGCTCATGTAGACGTTGAAGAGGGTGGGGCTCAGAGAGGATCCTTGAGGGACGCCACAGATGACTTCGGAGGCCTCTGACTTGTACGGTGGTAGGCGGACTCTGTGTTCTTCCGTCGAGGAAGGAGATGATCCATTCCAGCGCCTTGTCCTGGATTCCGACGTTGCTGAGGCGCTGTACTAGGGTGCGGTGGCAGACCGTGTCGAATGCCGCGGAGAGGTCTAGGAGGATGAGGGCCGCTGTTTCTCCGTTGTCCATCAGGGCTCGGATGTCATCGGTGGCGGCGATGAGGGCGGTCTCGGTGCTGTGATTGGCTCGGAAGCCAGACTGAGAGGGGTCGAGGGATCCATTCGTCTCGAGGAAGGCGGCCAGCTGCTTGTTGACGGTCTTCTCGATGACTTTGGCTGGGAACGGGAGGAGCGAGATGGGGCGGTAGTTCTTGAGTTCGGTGGGGTCCGCTGTTGGTTTCTTGAGTAGAGCGCTGAGTTCGGCGTGCTTCCAGCTCTCAGGGAAGGTGGCGGTGTCGAAGGATGTGTTGATGATGTCTCGCAGGTGGGGTGCGATGACAGCGTCGGCCTTGTTGAAGACGTGGTGAGGGCAGGGGTCGGTCGGTGATCCGGAGTGGATGGAGTTCATCGTGCGGATGGTGTCTTCGGTGCTGATCGGGGTCCAGGCGTGGAGGGTGGAGGTTGTTCGGTCATGGTGTGCGTTGGTTGTTTGTTAAAGGAGTAGTGAGTGTCTGTGGACGATGAACAAGGCAGGAGTTGGAAAAGAACGCTCAAGAGTGACAAAGGAGTAGTGAGTGTCTGTGGACGATGAACAAGGCAGGAGTTGGAAAAGAACGCTCAAGAGTGACATAAAGGAGTAGTGAGTGTCTGTGGACGATGAACAAGGCAGGAGCTGGAAAAGAACGCTCAAGAGTGACATAAAGGAGTAGTGAGTGTCTGTGGACGATGAACAAGGCAGGAGTTGGAAAAGAAAGCCCAAGAGTGACACAAAGGAGTAGTGAGTGTCTGTGGACGATGAACAAGGCAGGAGTTGGAAAAGAAAGCCCAAGAGTGACACAAAGGAGTAGCGAGTGTCCGCTGACGATGAACAAGGCAGGAGGTGGAAAAGAACGCTCAAGAGTGACATAAAGGAGTAGTGAGTGTCTGTGGATGATGAACAAGGCAGGAGTTGGAAAAGAACGCTCAAGAGTGACAGAGTAGTGAGTGTCTGTGGACGATGAACAAGGCAGGAGTTGGAAAAGAACGCTCAAGAGTGACAAAGGAGTAGTGAGTGTCTGTGGACGATGAACAAGGCAGGAGTTGGAAAAGAACGCTCAAGAGTGACATAAAGGAGTAGTGAGTGTCTGTGGACGATGAACAAGGCAGGAGCTGGAAAAGAACGCTCAAGAGTGACATAAAGGAGTAGTGAGTGTCTGTGGACGATGAACAAGGCAGGAGTTGGAAAAGAAAGCCCAAGAGTGACACAAAGGAGTAGTGAGTGTCTGTGGACGATGAACAAGGCAGGAGTTGGAAAAGAAAGCCCAAGAGTGACACAAAGGAGTAGCGAGTGTCCGCTGACGATGAACAAGGCAGGAGGTGGAAAAGAACGCTCAAGAGTGACATAAAGGAGTAGTGAGTGTCTGTGGATGATGAACAAGGCAGGAGTTGGAAAAGAACGCTCAAGAGTGACATAAAGGAGTAGTGAGTGTCAGTGGACGATGAACAAGGCAGGAGTTGGAAAAGAATGCTCTAGAGTGACATAAAGAAGTAGTGAGTGTCAGTGGACGATGAACAAGGCAGGAGTTGGAAAAGAACGCTCAAGAGTGACATAAAGGAGTAGTGAGTGTCTGTGGACGATGAACAAGGCAGGAGTTGGAAAAGAACGCTCAAGAGTGACATAAAGGAGTAGTGAGTGTCTGTGGACGATGAACAAGGCAGGAGTTGGAAAAGAATGCTCAAGAGTGACATAAAGGAGTAGTGAGTGTCTGTGGACGATGAACAAGGCAGGAGTTGGAAAAGAATGCTCAAGAGTGACAAAGGAGTAGTGAGTGTCTGTGGACGATGAACAAGGCAGGAGTTGGAAAAGAACGCTCAAGAGTGACAGAGTAGTGAGTGTCTGTGGACGATGAACAAGGCAGGAGTGGAAAAGAACGCTCAAGAGTGACAAAGGAGTAGTGAGTGTCTGTGGACGATGAACAAGGCAGGAGCTGGAAAAGAACGCTCAAGAGTGACATAAAGGAGAGGCGAGTGTCTGTGGACGATGAACAAGGCAGGAGTTGGAAAAGAACGCTCAAGAGTGACAGAGTAGTGAGTGTCTGTGGACGATGAACAAGGCAGGAGTTGGAAAAGAACGCTCAAGAGTGACAAAGGAGTAGTGAGTGTCAGCTGACGATGAACAAGGCAGGAGTTGGAAAAGAACGCTCAAGAGTGACATAAAGGAGTAGTGAGTGTCTGTGGACGATGAACAAGGCAGGAGCTGGAAAAGAATGCTCAAGAGTGACAAAGGAGTAGTGAGTGTCTGTGGACGATGAACAAGGCAGGAGTTGGAAAAGAACGCTCAAGAGTGACAGAGTAGTGAGTGTCTGTGGACGATGAACAAGGCAGGAGCTGGAAAAGAACGCTCAAGAGTGACAAAGGAGTAGTGAGTGTCTGTGGACGATGAACAAGGCAGGTGTTGGAAAAGAACGCTCAAGAGTGACAAAGGAGTAGTGAGTGTCTGTGGACGATGAACAAGGCAGGAGTTGGAAAAGAACGCTCAAGAGTGACAAAGGAGTAGTGAGTGTCTGTGGACGATGAACAAGGCAGGAGTTGGAAAAGAATGCTCAAGAGTGACATAAAGGAGTAGTGAGTGTCTGTGGACGATGAACAAGGCAGGAGTTGGAAAAGAACGCTCAAGAGTGACAAAGGAGTAGTGAGTGTCTGTGGACGATGAACAAGGCAGGAGTTGGAAAAGAACGCTCAAGAGTGACATAAAGGAGTAGTGAGTGTCAGTGGATGATGAACAAGGCAGGAGTTGGAAAAGAACGCTCAAGAGTGACAAAGGAGTAGTGAGTGTCTGTGGACGATGAACAAGGCAGGAGTTGGAAAAGAACGCTCAAGAGTGACATAAAGGAGTAGTGAGTGTCTGTGGACGATGAACAAGGCAGGAGCTGGAAAAGAACGCTCAAGAGTGACATAAAGGAGTAGTGAGTGTCTGTGGACGATGAACAAGGCAGGAGTTGGAAAAGAAAGCCCAAGAGTGACACAAAGGAGTAGTGAGTGTCTGTGGACGATGAACAAGGCAGGAGTTGGAAAAGAAAGCCCAAGAGTGACACAAAGGAGTAGCGAGTGTCCGCTGACGATGAACAAGGCAGGAGGTGGAAAAGAACGCTCAAGAGTGACATAAAGGAGTAGTGAGTGTCTGTGGATGATGAACAAGGCAGGAGTTGGAAAAGAACGCTCAAGAGTGACATAAAGGAGTAGTGAGTGTCAGTGGACGATGAACAAGGCAGGAGTTGGAAAAGAATGCTCTAGAGTGACATAAAGAAGTAGTGAGTGTCTGTGGACGATGAACAAGGCAGGAGTTGGAAAAGAACGCTCAAGAGTGACATAAAGGAGTAGTGAGTGTCTGTGGACGATGAACAAGGCAGGAGTTGGAAAAGAATGCTCAAGAGTGACATAAAGAAGTAGTGAGTGTCTGTGGACGATGAACAAGGCAGGAGTTGGAAAAGAACGCTCAAGAGTGACATAAAGGAGTAGTGAGTGTCAGTGGACGATGAACAAGGCAGGAGTTGGAAAAGAAAGCCCAAGAGTGACACAAAGGAGTAGCGAGTGTCCGCTGACGATGAACAAGGCAGGAGGTGGAAAAGAACGCTCAAGAGTGACATAAAGGAGTAGTGAGTGTCTGTGGATGATGAACAAGGCAGGAGTTGGAAAAGAACGCTCAAGAGTGACATAAAGGAGTAGTGAGTGTCAGTGGACGATGAACAAGGCAGGAGTTGGAAAAGAATGCTCTAGAGTGACATAAAGAAGTAGTGAGTGTCTGTGGACGATGAACAAGGCAGGAGTTGGAAAAGAACGCTCAAGAGTGACATAAAGGAGTAGTGAGTGTCTGTGGACGATGAACAAGGCAGGAGTTGGAAAAGAATGCTCAAGAGAGACAAAGGAGTAGTGAGTGTCAGTGGACGATGAACAAGGCAGGAGTTGGAAAAGAACGCTCAAGAGTGACAGAGTAGTGAGTGTCTGTGGACGATGAACAAGGCAGGAGTTGGAAAAGAACGCTCAAGAGTGACAAAGGAGTAGTGAGTGTCTGTGGACGATGAACAAGGCAGGAGTTGGAAAAGAATGCTCAAGAGTGACAAAGGAGTAGTGAGTGTCTGTGGACGATGAACAAGGCAGGAGTTGGAAAAGAATGCTCTAGAGTGACATAAAGGAGTAGTGAGTGTCTGTGGACGATGAACAAGGCAGGAGTTGGAAAAGAACGCTCAAGAGTGACAGAGTAGTGAGTGTCTGTGGATGATGAACAAGGCAGGAGTTGGAAAAGAACGCTCAAGAGTGACATAAAGGAGTAGTGAGTGTCTGTGGACGATGAACAAGGCAGGAGTTGGAAAAGAATGCTCAAGAGTGACATAAAGGAGTAGTGAGTGTCTGTGGACGATGAACAAGGCAGGAGTTGGAAAAGAACGCTCAAGAGTGACAGAGTAGTGAGTGTCTGTGGACGATGAACAAGGCAGGAGTTGGAAAAGAACGCTCAAGAGTGACATAAAGGAGTAGTGAGTGTCAGCTGACGATGAACAAGGCAGGAGTTGGAAAAGAATGCTCAAGAGTGACATAAAGGAGTAGTGAGTGTCTGTGGATGATGAACAAGGCAGGAGTTGGAAAAGAATGCTCAAGAGTGACATAAAGGAGTAGTGAGTGTCTGTGGATGATGAACAAGGCAGGAGTTGGAAAAGAATGCTCAAGAGTGACAAAGGAGTAGTGAGTGTCAGCTGACGATGAACAAGGCAGGAGTTGGAAAAGAACGCTCAAGAGTGAGATAAAGGAGTGGTGAGTGTCGCTGGCGATGAACAAGGCAGGAGCTGGAAAAGAACGCTCAAGAGTGAGATAAAGGAGTGGTGAGTGTCGCTGACGATGAACAAGGCAGGAGTTGGAAAAGAATGCTCAAGAGTGACAAAGGAGTAGTGAGTGTCAGTGGATGATGAACAAGGCAGGAGTTGGAAAAGAATGCTCAAGAGTGACAAAGGAGTAGTGAGTGTCTGTGGACGATGAACAAGGCAGGAGCTGGAAAAGAATGCTCAAGAGTGACAAAGGAGTAGTGAGTGTCTGTGGACGATGAACAAGGCAGGAGCTGGAAAAGAATGCTCAAGAGTGACAAAGGAGTAGTGAGTGTCTGTGGACGATGAACAAGGCAGGAGTTGGAAAAGAATGCTCAAGAGTGACAGAGTAGTGAGTGTCAGTGGATGATGAAGAAGGCAGGAGTTGGAAAAGAATGCTCAAGAGTGACATAAAGGAGTAGTGAGTGTCTGTGGACGATGAACAAGGCAGGAGTTGGAAAAGAATGCTCAAGAGTGACAAAGGAGTAGTGAGTGTCTGCTGACGATGAACAAGGCAGGAGTTGGAAAAGAACGCTCAAGAGTGAGATAAAGGAGAGGCGAGTGTCTGCTGGCAAACAAGGCAGGAGTTGGAATCAAGACGAGTTAGTATTTGGCTCTCCCGATATCTGTAGAGCTCGCTGATGGCGGCAGAGCAAAACCTTGGCCTGGCACTTATTCTTTTTATAAAGAAGCACTGGCCCTGCGGCACACAATGTGCGCCTTAGGAAGGCCAGCACAGTATAAATATCGGCACACACATGCACAATGGCAGCTGGACCTTTCTACAACACTTGTGCTAGGCTGAACAGTACTTTCAAAATAATTAGTCTGTGGTGTTGCATTGGGGAGTTCATCGGGCTGCAGGTTAAGAAAGAAAACTCCCTTTAAAGAATTCATACAAAGGTAAAAAAGTTTGCGGCAAGAAATGTTCCTGCGTGCAGAGCGGGCATGGTTCCCGCTCCTTCCTGAGAGTCGCTAACATGAAGTAAGAGAAGCTACAAACGGAAGTAAAAACAGTGCAAACCATAGTGTCTTTAATATGATTAAGGTCTATCCCAAAAGATAATAATAAAATAAACTTTTGTTGAGTGTTCTCCATGATCAATAGCTGCAGTTCTTTCTCCAGAGCTCTCTCCCGAAGTGTGAGCGGAGGATTTGCATTTCACACGACGGAGGAGCTTGAAATGCGGACTGCACACAATCGTCTCAGATATGGACGACTAGGCTTGGAGTGGCATTAATGCCCGGCTCTCCGTACACGTGTCATCGCAGCCCGGAGTGCAGAAGGCTCCACTAGGGTTCATAATGAGCATTTCATCTACAAGAGCAGGGTCTTTCCACAAGGACACAACGCTACCAGAGTTTGTCGGGAAATCTGCATCTTCTGGAAGCAGGGCTTTCTGCAGCAACAGCACCGTTCCACCGAAGGTAGGATCTCCGGCGGGGACATCTCAGTAGTGGACTCGTGTCTCTTTAGTGGTGTAACAGCACACCCATGTGAAAAGGCCATCAGTCCGCTGCAAACATTATTCAACAATATCTTTCTGTTCCAGTGCAAAATCTCCCCACGTCTGAAGTCTGAGGGGCATCTCTGCCTCAAGCATCTCTCAGGGCAGCTGCAGTATATCCTCCTCGACATCCTGGGGAGACAAAGAAAACGTTTTAGCAGCGAGCAGAGCATTATCTCGTCACATATGTAGGTTACAATGCACAGGCATATTCACTCTCAGACTTAGGAGACAACATCAAGCTCTTAGACCTGCCCTTTGCCTGAAAGGGAAGATTCAGAGCTACACGAGGGCAGCATGGGGGCCCTCAGACACCCTACAAAGGAAGCGGATTCTGGTACATTAACTTCTACCGTTGCTTTGCACAGTTTTGATTCTTCCAATACTTAGTTTAGTTTTGAAACAATCACCCAACCCTAGCTAGGAGCTCATAATCCTCTAGAGGCAGGTAGTAAAACTATACACATTGATCGACCCATTTGTATTTCCCTCCTTGAATATTTAAAAAGGTGTGTGTAGTGGAGGTGTGTGTGTAGTGGAGGTGTGTGTGTGTGTAGTGGAGGTGTGTGTGTATAGTGGAGGTGTGTGTGTATAGTGGAGATGTGTGTGTATAGTGGAGATGTGTGTGTATAGTGGAGGTGTGTGTGTGTAGTGGAGGTGTGTGTGTGTAGTGGAGGTGTGTGTGTGTAGTGGAGGTGTGTGTGTGTAGTGGAGGTGTGTGTGTGTAGTGGAGGTGTGTGTGTGTAGTGGAGGTGTGTGTGTGTAGTGGAGGTGTGTGTGTGTAGTGGAGGTGTGTGTGTGTAGTGGAGGTGTGTGTGTGTAGTGGAGGTGTGTGTGTGTAGTGGAGGTGTGTGTGTGTAGTGGAGGTGTGTGTGTAGTGGAGGTGTGTGTGTAGTGGAGGTGTGTGTGTGTACTGGAGGTGTGTGTGTGTAGTGGAGGTGTGTGAGGAGGACCATGTTGCAGCCATGTAAATGTTCTTTAACGAGACACGGCCACACATGCTAGAGTCGCTCCTTTATCCTGCTAGACTGGTTTTCCTTGCCATTGAGCAACACTATTTGTGCTGCCATCTGACTACAGAAGCCTTTGACACCAGCTAGCCTTTAGACTCTGGCGCATGTGCCAAGTGTATATGCGTTGTATTCCATGGCCCTCCTGACATCACACGTGTATACATGTACGCGATGGCCCTCCTGACACAACATGTATACGTTGTACAAGGTGGCTCTCCAGACATCACTGCTCAGAAATGGAGATCAGTACAGAAGCACCATGGTGCTCTGCTGGGCCTAATCCACTTTTAGGAGGTGGTTGTGAGGAGGAGTAGTGAATGAGGAAAAGAAAGGCTATATAGCAATATCAACAAGGAAAAAGGGAGAGGTTTACAATGAGTGAAAAAAGAGAAAGGGGAGTTAGACACAGAAAAAAGAAAATCGATGCAGCAGGCAAAAGTAAGCAAGAAGGAAGCCAGATGCGGAAGGGAATGGAAGGGTGTACAGGAATAAAGATGAGTACAACGGTTAGGGAATCAGGGAAGGCAGGGAATGAGGAAAGGATGCATGAAGGAAAGCTCACTGTATGCAACACATTTCCACAGATTATATAAGGTATGCAACCAACACGCCAAGGAAGGTTGTGTGTTAGAATATTGCAATATTTAACATGCTTATATGAGCCGCAGCAATGCACCCCTAACCACTACGACCCTTCGACCTAGAAAGAGGATTGGTGTCCTACAACCGATGGCTCTGGGGCTTGGAACCATTAGCCCCATGTCAGCACAATGCCACAGCAAACAGGATGACTGGCAACCCTGTGCTACAGTGCTTGGCTTTACCCATGCTCCAGAACGTTACCACAAAGGACAATATAACACGCAAACACCCTCAGGCACTTGTAACCCCCTCAGGCACTTTAAACATGCTCATTTCAAAGTGGAATACTCTGTAAAAACAGTTTCTATTCAAATAAGGCTGAAAAGGAATGATTAAGAGTAACATAAAGTGCTGCAATAATGTTGTAAAATTTCCATTTTTTGACAAAATCTGCAAATCTGTGAGGAATATCCTGGGGATCTGGTCGAGTGTCTTCATGCACAGGATGCACTGAACATGAACGCACTTCACAGTCCAGCTACCACTCAAACTCTCTCACGGAGTCTAACAGCACAGAGGACAATACCTTGGCGAGGTCTCCCGTAAATCCTGGTAACAAACAGAGCGGACGTCCATGTTCCCAAACACCTTTCAGCTGTTTTCGCAAAAGAACAATAATTCTGCAAAAGAAAATATAGATAAGACAAACTTACTGATTTGTATAACTAAATGCTAAGGCTAGTATAAGCGAACAGCACAGCCCTCGGTGTGCGGTATTACAGCACGCCCCCTCGGTGAATGGTATCACAGCACGCCCCCTCGGTGCACGGTACCATAGCACGCGCCCTTGGTGCACGGTACCATAGCACGCCCCCTCGGTGCACAGTACCATAGCACGCCCCCTCGGTGTGCGGTATTACAGCACGCCCCCTCGGTGCATGGTATCACAGCACGCTCCCTCGGTGCACGGTACCACAGCACGCCCCCTCGGTGCACAGTACCACAGCACGCCCCCTGGGTGCACGGTACCACAGCACGCCCCCTGGGTGCACGGTACCACAGCACGCCCCCTGGGTGCACGGTACCACAGCACGCCCCCTGGGTGCACGGTACCACAGCACACCCCCTGGGTGCACGGTACCACAGCACGCCCCCTGGGTGCACGGTACCACAGCACGCCCCCTGGGTGCACGGTACCACAGCACGCCCCCTGGGTGCACGGTCCCACAGCACGCCCCCTGGGTGCACGGTCCCACAGCACGCCCCCTGGGTGCACGGTACCATAGCACCCCCCTGGGTGCATGGTACCATAGCACGCACCCTGGGTGAATGGTATCACAGCACGCCCCCTGGGTGAATGGTATCACAGCACGCCCCCTGGGTGCACGGTACCACAGCACCCGGTGCGCAGTATCACAGCATGACCCCTGGGTGTACGGTATCACAGCAGAGCCCTCTATGCACACCAACATTCCCTGGTATCCTGAGTCTGGTAGTGGTTAAGGCTTCAACGCTGCTCATGAACAGATCTGGTGAAGTCCTGTCCTAATGAGTGGCAGACCTCCACAGCACCGTCTTACACCCTGTGGGGCAGAGTCAGTGTGTAGACTTCATCCCAGTTTCACACCCCTTGCACCTTACCAAGTACATGTACTAGAGAACATGTCAAAATCATTAGGCCTTAAGAGTAACACATTAAATGTAACCTCCAAAAAAGGCAGAGTTCCATGAGTAAACGACCCAGAATAAGGGTAAATACCTCCTTTACTGGCTTAATCCTCACCTCTCGTTGTACAGCTTATTTGAACTGCTTTCATCTGAATTTGATGTTTTTCACTTCCAAGATAGCTCTTTAAATTTTGATCACCTCTTTACATCAGAAGCAACTTTGTTATCTCCATTACACTCTTGAAATGGTGCATTTAACTCTGATCACCACAGTATTTTACTTCGCATACTTTTCTCACATGACCTTCTCAGCACCCGTCGAGCACGATTCTCCTCAACCTCTTTCATCGCTGCCCGGTCACCCAGCACTCCTCTCGGTGTAGTCGAAGGCTGGTGTCCTGAAGCGTGTACTTTTCACACTATTTCCCAACTCCCTTTTCACCACAGCTTCTCCGATCACACGCAGACGAGGACACTTCTTTCCACACGTGTGCACAGATCTCTCAGTTCACGGCTTCACGAGGTGTGCAAGCTAAAGCTATACTTACTATTCCCATTGAGAACGGTATGTTCACCATAGGGGAAGGCGGTCTCTTTGCTTTACCATTACCTCTCTTGGAGTACAATGCAATGCTGTAGCATTTATGGAGTACAAAAATTCTTGCCAGAAAAGCCAAAAAAGAAGGAAATCTGGCAGACAAACTAGTCAACAAACAGTAAAATACCATTAGGGAGGCACTTGTAGTTTAATTTGCAAGTCACATCGATGCTAAGCCAATGGTATTTTATTATTTGTTAACTAGTTAAAGACTCTCGGTTTAAAAAGAAAAAAAGTGTACATGACTGCATTTAGTGGGATTTCCCTTTCACGCCCCTAATAGGTTAGGCCTCTGACATGGGGCGGTTTCCCTCTTAAGTGGGATGAATGTTCTAGAAGTGGCAAACAAGCAAAGTATTGAAAACAAATATACTATTAAATCTGCCAGGGTCTAGTGACCCCTGCTAGTTTAACTTTATTTAGATCCAATGGCAGAAGGTAATCGGTGAGATCATGAGTTGAAGGAGCTTGCTTGACACATGTTTTGAACCAACATTAAATACACCCCAATACTTAAACGAGTGTAGAGGACTACCGGAGAGAAACCCTCACCACGAGCGCCCGTTATTTACGCAAGGAAGAATCTCTTCTTCCACCACAAGTCCGATTCCAAGAAGTCTACGCCCCGTGGTTGTGGTTTCAATAGTTAACTGACATCACCAGTATGTTAGTGGCCTCTAGACCAGGGTCTTCAATCTGTGGGGCGCGCCCCCCAGGGGGGCGCGACACCATCTCAGGGGGGGGCGTGCACTCCACACTAAGATCTTCCCTGTCAGATTATTTTATTGTCCTGAGGCGTGCAGGTCTTCATTCCTTTCAAATGACAATCCGTTTATTGAGCTCCGGTAACTGAGGGCTGGAGGAGGGCGGGGGCGGGGAGGGGGGGATAGATAAGGCACCACTTGCACTTTTGTCTTGCAAAGAGCTACGTGTTGACCTTAACAGTAGCTTCAGCTGTAGTGGAAGGCAGGGTCTCCTCTGCTAAAAAAACAAAAGCAAATGAACAGACAGTCCTGTTCCTTTGCGTTCGATTTCATAGCAGAGGAGATTCCTTGCCTCCCACTGCAGCTGAAATTACGGTCTGTTCCTTGCTTTTAGTTTTAGCAAAGGAGACATCCTGCCTCCGACTGCAGCTGAAGCATTTCAGTTCTACCAGTTTAACCCCGTCCTGTGAGGAAGCTCTTAGAAAGAAGCCAAAGTTTGTTACATTTACACAGGCAGGCGCCACAACACTTTGAGTTACCAAAAGAAAAATGCCAGCCCCCCATGTGTTCTTTTAACCAGCCTGCAAATTGCTTGTCTTGACACCAAATATGCTTATAAATAAATATAAATACATTTGTAATGTGACTTTTCTGTCTTTGTTCCATTTTATATTTTATTATCAGTCATGGACCATTCAGGCAGCCTTGGAACACAATTAAAAGTGCTATTATTTATATTTGCTGTTCAAAGTATGCACAGTCAAGTGCTGACAATACAGCTTTAGGTGACTGTTTATGTGTGTACCAACTGGGCCATCAAAATAATGAGCTGGCAACCGTAATCATAAGACTGGAAGTTTGTTGCAAGATCAGCACATTTATTTCCTCCACCTTGATCTCTTGTTAATGCCATAACAGCAATAGTTTAACATATCTGAAACCCTACGCTGCCGTCAATAACCTGCTAGGTTAGTTCAAGTGTCTGGGAATGCACCCTGCATTCAGGCAACTCGCTCCCCATTCTCGCCCTTCACTTTCACACTCACCCTGCACTCACAGCGATCACCATGCACTCACGCCATTCACCATGCACTCACGCCATTCGCCCTGCACTCACGCCGATCGCCCTGCACTCACGCCGATCGCCCTGCACTCACGCCGATCGCCCTGCACTCACGCCGATCGCCCTGCACTCACGCCGATCGCCCTGCACTCACGCCGATCGCCCTGCACTCACGCCGATCGCCCTGCACTCACGCCGATCGCCCTGCACTCACGCCGATCGCCCTGCACTCACGCCGATCGCCCTGCACTCACGCCGATCGCCCTGCACTCACGCCGATCGCCCTGCACTCACGCCGATCGCCCTGCACTCACGCCGATCGCCCTGCACTCACGCCGATCGCCCTGCACTCACGCCGATCGCCCTGCACTCACGCCGATCGCCCTGCACTCACGCCGATCGCCCTGCACTCACGCCGATCGCCCTGCACTCACGCCGATCGCCCTGCACTCACGCCGATCGCCCTGCACTCACGCCGATCGCCCTGCACTCACGCCGATCACCCTGCACTCACGCCGATCACCCTGCACTCACGCCGATCACCCTGCACTCACGCCGATCACCCTGCACTCACGCCGATCACCATGCACTCACTCTGATCACTATGCACTCACTCTGATCACTATGCACTCACTCCGATCACTCGCTCATCCTGCACTCAGTAATCACTCTGCACTCAAAATGCACTTGTGCTGTTCACCCTGTACCTCACCCTGCTGTCACACAAGCACACTACTCACCCTGCACTCATGAAACACTTCACTCCCATGTCCCCCTTACTGCTCAATGTGTATACTCACTCAAATAAGACCACCACTAACCATACATTCATTTGTCCGACCCTGCACTTACATCCGCACCCAAATTCATATGGTCACCTCACTCACCCTGCAGTCACTCCTCTTACCCTACTCACACACTGTCGCATCGCTCAACGTGCACTCGCATGGGTACTCCTGACACCCACACAGCGCAGAGGTTTAATGTGCCTGCTACAAAGAACGTGTACCATGCAGATCAGAGTGTGGGTAAACTATGAGTAGCGCTATAAAAAAATGTGCATTGTTGATGAGTGGTAGTGAGGAAATTCATGGAGAAGGAGGAGATGGGGGGGGGGGGGAGGACAAAACAGACAGTTGCACTATGTGCAACCAGTGTTAGGTCTACCCCTGGATGGGAGTGTTAGCCCCACCGAAGTTCGGGTCTAGTTGCGCCCCAGTACACAAGTATGGGCATGTCGCGCCCCATCAAGGTTTTCGTCCTAAATTACAAAAGCACATATTTACATGTACTGCAATCCAGCCTTTCATTGGTTCTCTTGATAGAGGCAGCTCTGTTTTTGCCCTGATGGCCGGGAATAAATCCTAAACAGATTCTTGTAAATACTGTTTTGTTTCATTTCTTTTTAATGTGATTGATACGAGAGATTCTATTACTATTTGCAGAGAAATGTTTTTGTTTCATGCAATTTTAGATCAAAACGGATCCACAGATTTATGTTTGTGGTGTTGTTATTAATCTAGGTTGTGTGTTAAACAAAGCATTCTAGTAAAAAGAATTTGCGCACATTTTATCTTGGAAAATTGGGTTTTGAGCTGTGTAATAAGCCTCTGTCATTTCACCACACCCATTCACAAACCTGCAGTTTACTAAACACTCTAATTATGTAAAACATTATTTGCCGAATATGGCCTGTGATACGCACGTGGCAGTCGATTATGTAGTGTACCAGATTCCAGAAATTTCTGTCAGGTGGTGGGGGGGGGGGGGGGAGGGGGGGCAACATCTAAAAAAAATTCAGCTGGGGGGAGCTCAAACTACAAAAGTTTGAAGACCTCTGCTCTAGACGGACGTAAAAAGGATGCTGAATAAAAAACTGCAACAGTACGGAAAGCGGACTCCACGGTTGCCTCAGGTTATGAAAATATGATATTGAGGCAGCAAAACTGAAACTGCAATAACAGAGTAGAAGACAGAATAAGATTGAAATATTATTAAATATTTTTTTACCAGTTCCTAAATGCGTTCCCAGAGAAGCCTCTTCCCCTCTGCAGGAAAGGAGAGGGGCGCAGGCCTTGGATTGATCTTAATCGACCAGAATGGGTAATTTGAAACCTGACCAGAGCTGGTCAATGATGGGGTAGTGGCTAGTTTGTAGTGCGGAGTGAAAACCTTCCATACTCTCTCTCCAAGGCTAGGTCTGGAACCCTAATTTACCCGAACATCTCTCCTTAGAGAACTACAGTTTCTTCTCAGCAAACATTCCACCATGAGCTAAACATTTTCCAGAAGCGAGGACTGTCCATCGGGTGCCATTTTGTATCTGTAATATGGTGTTGAATTCTTAGTCTATATTTTATCTGGTAGCTATGAGTGTCGGAAAGCGCCCCTTTTTGACTTGGTCACCCACACTTTTTGCCTCGTATCTGATGCAATTTTGACTGAAGTGAACCGGGTCCCTGCACGCCAGGTCCCCCGTGCCAGCGCTCTTTCCCTAAAACAAGGCAACTGCTCAATCTCTTCCCAATTGGCAAGACCTTTAGTACCCCTGTAAGTCCCTTGTAAATGGTGCCCCTGATACCTTGGGCATGGGTACTAAAGAGGGTTCCTAAGGGCTGCAGCATGTATGGTGCCACCCTAAGGGAATCACCATGAAACTCCCGCCGGCTGCCACTGCAGGCTGTGACACTGTGCAGACAAAAGGGAAAACACAGAACGGCACACGCCCTGTGTGCCACGCCCACAGACCATGTGAGCAACATACATCAGTGATCCCTACAGCAGGCCTTATAGCCTTAAGGCAGGGTGCATTATACTCCATGGGAGGGCATACCTGTATGAACAGCTATGCCCCTGTGCGGTCTAGTTCAATTAGCAGATGTACAAGTGAACAGGGAAGCCATCTTAAGTATATGTCCTGGGCACTGGTCATTATGAGTTCCCCAGCTACACGATGGCTTCACTGAAACCTATTGTGTTTGGTATCAAACACCAGGTCTTAATAAACCCCTACTGGTGCCAGTAATGGATTTATGAACCCATGCACCCAGAGGGCACCTTAGAGGTGCCCCCTGAAACCCTACCAGCCTCTTAGTGTGCTGGATGTCTGGTATCGCCCAGCCTCCCACCACAGACATGTTCCTGACTCCTTTGCAGGTGAGCGCCTGCGCTCTCGGAGACCAGGACAATGCCGGTTCCAGAGGAAGGTGTCCACACCTCCTCCAGCAGGATGGCTAGAGAATCTGCACCCCAAGGGCAGGGACTTCAAAGGCTTGGATATGTGAGCCCGGCTTCCCCCAGACCTGGGAGATGCCACCGCCTGCTTGGAGGCCCATGTGGCACCAGGACAGGTGGGAAATTCGCTATGATAGGAGGCGTGGGGCACTACCGGGCCAGTCACATGCCAAAGGTGTGCACCACCATTCTGCACAACCATGTTGATTTTGTTGGAATTAATCTCGGACAGGGTTATGCCCTCTCCCAACAGGAAGTGGTCTTTAGGGGGGGGCGTAGTGACCCCAAGGGTAAGTAGCTCATTACCTACTACCCTTCAATCCCTGTATCACCCCATAATGCAGTATTTTGGTAGCACCACTGACACCAGGAACTTGGATTAGTCTGACTGAGGAAAGAAGAGCCGAAGAAGTGAGAAGTGTTGACTGCTGGTGGACTTTGGTGCCTAACCCTGCCTGCCTACATGCGACTGTCACAACACTTGCGACAACCAGACCTATTCTGCAGCTGTGCATCCTCCAAAAGGCTCAGAGGGCCCCCAGCACTTCACCGAGCCGACAGCATCACCCTGGAGTTGGAGGAGCCACTTCCCTGCGGCCTGCAAGCACCAAACGTAACGCTGTATTCACAGTTCTGTTCACCGAGTCCACCAACGCAGCGGCCTCTCAGGAGTTCACAGTGCTCCAGGAGGTCAGATCTGTCTCCCCAATAAATGTGAAGATGCCAGGACCAACTGAAGCCGGCCTATACCAATACCCAGGGTTCTGGACCAGTTGTAGCAACCAAAGCTTGTTCGAGTCCAATCCGGACTCAAACTCTGAAACAACCGACCAGTTGACGAGGGATGTTAGCATTGCAGAGGCCAGCACCGAGAGAGGCCCAGTGGTTCTGTTTTGTCCCCCTCCGCAGGTCTAACCGTGAGTGCCTTTGATGCACAGGCCCAGCCGACCAAAACCCTCTGCATCTGAGCTTTTCGACCCGGAACCACAGTACCCGACCAAGCCCCAACTGCTCCCAGGACCCTCATGAACAGAGCCCTCCCCACCCCCTGTTGGGAGCTCCCAAACTTGTCCCCAGGTCCCCCTCTACAGCGAGTTTCTAGGAGACCCCCTTTTTCCCCACGGTGTAGCTCGCAAGGTTACAAACCCGTCCAGCATCTCTGCAGCCGGACGCTCCAGTGCAGGTAAACAGCCAGGACCCTGCAGTTAAGTAAAAGGTACTTAAGTACTTGGCAGCCCCTAACTTACCCATCAGTTCATCAGCTCTGGGGATGGGGGTGTGCATCTGTCTTGGTGACAGCATTGAGGCCTCTATAGTCCACACAAAACCTAATTTCTCTCTTTCCACCCTGTGGATGAGGTTTGGGGACCTGGAGCACTGGGCAGGCCCAGGGACTCTCAGAAGGCTCAATGACCGCCAACTCCAGCCTCTTGCTGACTTTAGCTCTGATGCTTTCCTAGACATGGTCAGACTGGCAATAGATTTTGGCAGGCAAGGCGTCTCCAGCGTCCACATCAGGGGTGCAACAGGGGGTCTGACCAGGGGTCAAGGAAAAGAGCTCAGCATACTGCTACAGGACCTGCCTGCAACCAGCCTGCGGTTGGGCTGAGAGGGTGTCTGAGTACTGACCCACCTTGGGGGCTGTAAGACAGGCGGTCAGGTAGAGGTTCACTCTGTCTCCTCATCCTCATCTGTCACCATCAACATGGTCACTTCAGCCCTGTCACATGAGAGTTTTAGGCGATTCACAGGTATCGCCCTTTTGGGGACCTGCTAGTGCCCAGGTCTTGCAAGTAGGTGGCATCACTCTCTCTCTAGGACAGGGTAAGGACCACTCCATTTCTCTTGGACGAACCTTGGTGCCATTGGCTCCAAAACCCACACATGTTGCCCTGGTTGGAATTCTACCAGGGCAGCTTTTTGGTCATACCAGTGCTTCTGGAGCTCCTGGCTGGCCACAAGATTTTTGGATGCTTTCTGCATGTACTCGGCCATCCTGGAACAAAGGCCTGGTACATAGTCCACCACACCTTGCTTTGGTACATGATAGGGTTTCTCCCATTCTTCCGGCTCAAGCGAAAGTGGACCCCTTTCAGGGTGACCAAACAGAAGCTCGAAGGGTGAAAATGAATAGTTTTCTTACCTGTCGGTGTAGTTTTGCAGCTTGAAGATCTTTCTGGATTCACTATGCTGTGCATTATTCCGCGGTCTTGTGGTTGGGTCCGGATTCGTAGTCTTTTCTTTTTTTTCCCTTAGCCCAGGTGGGCGTCGGCGTCACACCCCCTTGGGTGTATTTCCGGTGACGTCGGCATGCTTCCTGCGGAAGCTCCCACTCTTGGGCGCCATCTTCGGGTTCTTTTTTTCCATGTTTCTTTCGTTTCCGAAGTAATGGCAATGTTCTATTTAGTTTGTATTTACCGCTTTGTACTTTCAAAGTCCATTCTTTAGTTAACCACCTCTTCTCTCTCCAGCCTCATCTTTCTGGCGGAGGTGGGTGGGTTCGCTAGTGAATCCAGAAAGATCTTCAAGCTGCAAAACTACACCGACAGGTAAGAAAACTATTCGTTTTGCAGCGTGAATCTTTCTGGATTCACTATGCTGTGCATAGATTTTGTAGCGGTTTCTCATCTCTGTGGCGGCTGGGTGGAAGATGAGCGTTGGGTGTTGAATATGTGCTGTAGCACCTTCTGTCCCACTTGAGCTTCCTTGTTCATTTGTATGTCCACACAGTAGTGCTTCGTGAACGTGTGCACCGAAGCCCATGTTGCCGCCAGGCATATGTCCTCTATGGGTGTGTTAGCCAGGAAGGCTATTGTAGCGCCCTTCTTCCTGGTGGAGTGGGCACGTGTCCCCTCAGCCAGTTCCTGTCCTGCACGTTTGTGGCAGAGTTGAATTGTCTGTGCGATCCACCGTGCAATGGTCTTTTTGGTTACTGCTTTGCCCATGAAGCTGTTTGCGAATGACACCAAAAACTGTTTTGTTTTCCAGTGTCCCTTTGTCCTTTCAATGTAGTGCATGACTGCCCTTCTGGCGTCCAGGGTGTGCAGAGCTCGCTCTGCGCTGGTTGTAGGTTTTTGGAAAAAAAATCGGTATCTGTATAGACTGGTTCATGTGAAATTTGGATACCACCTTCGGCATGAAGTGTGGGTCAGTCCTCATCACAACTCTATCGTTGTGTATTTGTATGTATGGTTCTTGTAGCGTCAGCGCTTGAAGTTCGCTTACTCTGCGTAAGGACGTTATTGCAACCAGGAAGGCTGTTTTCATAGTTAGCATCTTTAGGGGGGCCTTGTGAAGTGGTTCAAAGGGCTCTTTCATGAGTTCCGTTAGGACTGTGTTCAAGTTCCATGCAGGTGGCGGCACCCGCTTGGGTGGTGCGATCCTTTTCGCTCCTTCTAGGAATCTCTTCACCACTTGTGATGTGAAGAAACTCCTGCCAGTTTCTCCCCTTGTGTAGGCGACTATCGCTGCCAAGTGAACTCTTAAAGAGGATGAGCTAAGGTTCTTCTCCAGCAAGTGCGTCAGGTAGCTTAGCACTGTGGAGTCCCTCTTCATTCGATTGTGTAGTCTTTCCTGTCTGCACCATATTGTGAATCTTTTCCATTTCGCAACGTAGCACTTCCGAGTGCTGGGCCTTCGTGCCTCCCGAAGTACTCTCAGAGTGCTTTCTGGTAGTCTCAAATGTGCGAACTCTATGTCCTCAGGAGCCACGCCACTAGGCTCAGGCTCTCTGGCTCTGGATGTAGTACCTCTCCGTTCTGCATGGAGAGTAGGTCTTTCCTCCTGCTGAATCTGTGGGGTGCACACTGTGTCATCTCCATGATCTGCGAGTACCATGTCTGCCTCGCCCACTGTGGCGCGACCAGTATCAGGGTCATGTTGCTCGCTCTGCACTTGCTCAGCACTCTGTGCATCAGTGGTATCGGGGGAAAGGCGTAAGCGATTGTCCTTGACCAATCTATCCATAGGGCATTCCCCAGTGACCCCTCCTGGGGCTGCCTGGATGCGAAGTTTTGGCATTTTGCATTCTGGCGTGTGGCAAACAGGTCCACCGATGGTGTCCCCCACCTGTCGAACAGGCACCTTGTCTCCTGAGCATTGAGCTCCCACTCGTGGGATGCCGATGTCTGCCTGCTGAGCCAATCGGCTTGTATGTTGTCCTTCCCTGGTAGGTGTATGGCTAGCAGGTCTATCTTGAGAGGGATGGCCCATCTCCATATCTCCTGCGCCAGCGTTGAAAGCGGTGCTGACTGTGTGCCCCCCTGCTTGTTGATGTAGAACATCGCAGTGGTGTTGTCTGTTTGTATCAATACCTTGTGTTTGTACAGTCTTGTTTGAAAGGCTTTCAGTGCAAAGAAGATCGTCTTCAGTTCTAGGTAATTGATGTGCTTTGCCGCATCTGTTGTCGTCCACAGTCCCCTCACCTTGAGCTCCTCCATGTGAGCGCCCCATCCCTTCAGGGATGCGTCTGTGGTGATGGTCACTGTTGGCGTTGGGGGCGTTAGAGGCTTTCCCCTTGTTATGTTCTCCATGGTCCACCATGCCATCTCCTTCTGCACTGCGTGCGTTACAACCACTAGATCCTCCCAACCGCCTGTGGCTTGTGACCATTGCTCTTGCAGCCATTCTTGAATGGGTCTCATGTGGAGTCGTACATTTGGTACCAGGTGGATGCATGATGCCATCATGCCCATGATCTTGCTCGCAGTCCTCACTGTCCGAGCTTGTCCCTTCCGGTAGAGGCGAGTTTCCTTCACCAGCGCCCTCGCCCTCTTCTCGCTGGGGAACACCTTGCCCTGTAAGGTGTTGATCTGTGCTCCCAGGAAGATTTTGACCTGTTCCGGCTCCATTGATGATTTTTTCCAATGGATGGAGAACCCCAGGTTAATGAGCGTGCTCGTCACTGTATGTGCGTGCTGCTTGCATTTCTGGTATGAGTTTGCTTTCACCAGCCAGTCGTCCAGATAAGGGTATACGTGTATACCTTGCCTTCGTAGGTGCGCTGCGACTGCTGCGAGGCACTTTGTGAAAACTCTTGGTGCTGATTTTAGTCCGAAGGCCAGTGTCGTGAACTGGTAGTGGCTTTCTCCAATGGTGAACCTGAGCATGCGTTTGTGCTTTCTGTTCATTGGGATGTGCAGGTAGGCGTCTTTGAGGTCTATTGTGACCATGAAGTCCCCGGTCTGCAACTGTGGGAGCACCTCTTGCAGGGAGGTCATTTTGAATTTTTGCGTTCTTATGAATTTGTTCAGGAACCGTAAGTCTAGAATGGGCCTCATTGTCTCGTCTACCTTTGGTACCAGGAAGTACGTTGAGTATATTTAGGCTGTCCGGAATTCGGTTAAAACCGATTGTAAACGACAATACACTACTGAATGAAAATCAGCTGACTCGGTTGAAACCGAGTCTCACTGATTTTCATTGTTGTTGCGCCTCTTGGCCACTTGATGGAGCCAACGCTATACAAATCAGTGGCCTGCCTGTAGTGTCTGGCACGGAGGTGTCTGGGGAATACAATGCTTCTGCAAATGGGCAGCCGAGGTGTGAATGGCCCAAGGGCCAGAGTAACACCAGGCCCCCTGCCTGGCTCACTTGGGGGGGGGAGAGGAGCTGTTGTGGTCTGCATCTTACTGCAGCCTGCCGTGCACGAGTACTTTACAGGTCTTTCAAGAGACCATTTACATAACAAGGCTTTGTTAATTAAGTAGTGGGCGATGGGGGACGGGCACTGGAGAAAGAGGCGGCACGCTCAAGTTTCTTGCACGTTAGTTCTCACCTAGCGCAGCCCTCCAGGCGCCTACCACAATCCAGTCTATTACTGCCTTCCTTGATGGCGTTGAACCCGGACGTGTGTTACCAAGCTTTTCCGAAGTCTGGTCAGGATATTATTATGTTTAAAGTATTTTATTAGAAAGGTACAGTCGCATTGTAGAACAAACATACAGATATGCCCAATACGTAGCAGGAACAGTCCCATGAGTAGAGTGCAAATGTCCCAGCCCAGGGGGGCTGCCTCAATATCCTGCCACTGGCATGGGAACGTGCAAAAAAGGGAAAAAGAAGGAGCATCGCCCCCACATCCTATACCTCTCTTTAAGTAAACAACACCCCCCAACAAACTTCCCCCCTCCCACCACCCTCCCTGTCCAGTGCTGCGTATCGTGGAAGTAAATTGCCATCCGTATCATCCATCCCGAATCCCTTAGCTCCTGAATGGCCCTGTTCCTCCCCCCCGCAATGGAACAGTGCTTCAAAACGGGGGCGTAAGCCTCAGCAGTCTCAGGTACCTAGGGCATGTAATTTCCTTAAATTCAGTGGCCAATAGCGAGTGAAAGGGCTGCCACAGTTCCTCAAAACAGGTCACGTCTCCCGCCAGTGTGAGAGACAGCTTTTCCATCCCCAGAACATGCCACAATCTGTGCAGCCAACCTGTGTGTGAAGGAATGGTAGGCGTGCGCCAGTGTATCAGTATGTTTTGGACTGCCGAACCCAGCATGATAGCAATCTGCCGTCCCCTCCTAGATGTCAGTGGGTACATCAAGCTATTCGGGAGACCCAGCAAGGCATACGCTGGAAATCGGGGCAATTCAATCTCAAAGCATGCATCAATCTCATCAATCACCGCCGACCAGTAGGCTTGCAGTACGGGGCAGTCCCAGAGGATGTGTGTCAATGTACCAACCCGCCCACATTCCCGCCAGCATTTGTCACTAAGGAGCCCGTTCATTTCATGCAATCGCTCAGGGGTGTGATACCAATATGTGGAAATCTTGGTAAAGGTTTCCGTGAGGCCCACGTCATAAGCTGAGTGTCGCGCCCTATACGAAATATGGTCCCACTCCGTAGGGCTAAGCGTCCTCCCCAGCTCCCTGTTCCAGCGCTCCCGACCAGGAATGTGGAAGTGGGAAGAAGGGAGCTGGAGCATCCTGTACAGGTCAGTTATGAGTTTGGCGTCCGAGGTGCGGGTTATCAGCCACTTTTCATACGGCAGCAACTTCCTATTTGCGGACTCTCTAACGCTCGGCTGCAGGGCCCAGTGTCTTACCTGCCAATAACGCATGCGCTCTGACTCGGCCATCTGATATTCATCTTTAAAGCTCTGGAAGGGAATGACCCCCTCCGTAGTGTACATGTGGAAAAGTGCCCTACATCCCCGGTCCCTCCAGTGTGAGAAGGCCCCCTGCTCTGTCCCCGGCGCGAAATCAGGATTGTCCACAATAGGTGTGAATGGCGAGGGAAAGGTGGTGAGATCGAAAGTGCGACAGGTAGAGTCCCACACTTTCAACGGAACACGCGTGATATAAGACGCATAGAGATTCGGGTGGCGGTGTGGCCTGCCTAGGAACGGTATTTCCTGTAAAGGGCGCCCAGCCACAGCCTGGTCCTGGAAGAGCCAGTGTTTGTCGGACTCCCACCTACTCCACTCCACCAAGTAACGCAATTGGGACGCTTGGAAGTATTTGCGGAGGTCGGGGACTCCCAGCCCCCCAGCCTCCGGTGCCAGAGTCGTGAGGGCGCGGCGCATTCGGGGTTTACGGCCCTGCCACACAAAGCGGGACACTTCAGTTTGCATCCGTTGAATCCAACCCTTGGGGGGCTGTAATGGTAGTGCTCGGAATAGGTACAAAATTTGGGGTAAAACGGTCATTTTGACCGCCGCAACCCTGCCCAGCCAAGAGATCGTCCCTTTGCTCCATCTACCAAGTTCCTCCCTCACCTTCACACCCATGGCCTCATAGTTGATGGAGACCATTGCCTGCAGTGTCGGGGCCAGTGCAATCCCCAGGTATTGCACCTGATCCCGTGACCAACGCAGGGGAAAGAGCCTCTGCAGGTCGTTTCTTGTTGCCGGAGACAGGGAAATGTCCAAGGCTGTGGATTTCTCCACATTCATCCGAAAGCCAGCTACACTCTCAAAGGCCTTAAGTTCAGCCATACAAGCGGGTAGGGCGCGCCCCGGATTCTCCAACGTGAAAAGAACATCGTCCGCGTACAGGCTTACAGCATGGGAGAAGCCACCCATTCGTACCCCAGTGACGGCTACATTCTGCCGTACCCGCTGGGCGAAGGGCTCCATGTAGAGCGCGAAGAGGAGGGGGGAGAGCGGGCATCCCTGTCTTGTACCGCGTTCGATAACAAACCGTCGGGAACCACAGCCATTCACCCGTACAGTTGCAGAAGGGAATTTATAGCAGTTAAACACCATGTTCCGGAATTTCTCTCCCAATCCCAACCGCGCCATCACCCTTTCGAGGTAGGGCCAATGCACCCGGTCAAACGCCTTCTCGGCGTCAACCGAGAGCAGCATCCTCTCCCCGGGAATACGGGAGGCCTTCTCCAAGATGTGAGCTATTCTCTTAGTGTTATCCACAGTCTGCCTTCCGGGCACGAAGCCAGCCTGATCAGGGTTAATCAGGCCGGGAAGGTACTGTGCCAATCTCATCGCCAGGATCCCCGTGTAGAGTTTCAGGTCCACGTTCAGTAGGGAGATTGGTCTATAGGAGCCGCACTGTGTCCTGTCTTTCCCCGGTTTGGGAATGACCGATACCGTCGCCTGTAGGAGATCTGGAGGAATAGCCCCTGGGTCAGAGAAGGAGTTAAACAGCTTGGTCAAGATTGGGGCTAGCGTCGTGCAGAACGTCCTGTAGAAGAGGGCGGTATAACCGTCCGGACCCGGGGCCTTCCCTAATTTAAGCCTAGAAATCGCTGCTATAACCTCCTCTACCCTAATCTCTCTCTCTAGGTAGTCTGCTTGCTCGGGGGTTAGGGAGGACAGTGATACCGAGTCAAGGTAATCTTCCGGGTTCCCCATTTGTGCGGCCTCAGCTGCATATAGGTCGGCATAGAATCGACGGAAGACCTCGGCAATTTCAGCATCACCCGTAATCCCTTGTCCCGCGCTCCCCGCTAACTCCTTCACTTGGCGACTCTGGTGTGCTACTCTCAGTTTGGCCGCAAGGAGGCGGCCACAGCGGTCCCCTCCCGTGTAGTAAGCGTGTTTTAAGCGCAGCGCCGCGTATTCAGCCCTATCTAAGTCCAGTGAGGACAAGAGTTTCCTGGCCACCTTCAGCTGTGTCCAGACTCTCGGAGCCCCTGTGCGACGGTGTACGTGCTCAAGCTCCCTAACCCTCTGAGTGAGCTCGTCCCGCTTCATTTTCCTATCGCGGTTGTCTGCGGTCGAGATCGCAATGAATTCTCCCCGAATTACCGCCTTAAGAGCCCCCCATTGAGTCGATAGCGAGGTGTCAGGGTTAGAATTGTGTAGCTGAAAATCCCTAATAGAATCCACTATACTCTGCACTACCGCTTTTTTATGCAGAAGCGTGTCTCGGAGCCTCCAGACCCCCCTCCGGGGCGAGCCCGGCGGGAGAAGGAAGGTCCCCGAGACCGGTGCGTGGTCCGAAAGGGAAAGGACTCCCATATCCGAGGCGGTAGCTAAGGCACGAGCCGGTCCCGAGACCAGTAGGTAATCTAGCCTGGCATACGTCTTGTGTGCATGCGAGTAGTAGGAAAAGTCCCTGTCGGTCGGGTGGAGCTCGCGCCAGAGGTCGTGCAGGTCTGATTCAACTAGCTGCGCCTTCACCGCTTGCGAGAGTTCCCCAGTCTGCGGGTATCGCTGCGCTGATCTGTCTTTCGAGGAATCAAAGACTAAATTAATGTCCCCACCCAGTATTATATATATGTCCTGTGACGCTGTGACATCCTCCAAAGCCTTGCGTAAAAATCTATCTTGCTGCTCGTTCGGGCCATAAACTGTGCCCACCGTGAATACCAGGGTGCCCAATTTAAATCTGTAGGCTAGAAGTCTCCCCTTTTGTTCCACTAGTTTGTGCAGCACCTCCCCCTTGAATGATTTGGACAAAAGAATGGCCACCCCCGCCGTTTTGGCCGTGTTGGAGGAGAAGAACTGTGTAGGGAAGTGGCGGGACCTCAGCCTGTGACAGTCCCCGGCTAACAGGTGGGTTTCCTGGAGCAGACAGATGGCAGCCTGGGAGTTTTCCAATAACGAGAGGACAGCCCTCCTCTTCGTGGGATTATTCAGGCCCTTAACATTCAGGGTGACTATCTTTAACTCAGCCATGGACAGTCGGGACCACTGTTCCTATATGTGTGGACCATAGTGTGTGGCACCATGATGACTCCCAAGTGAGCATGCGTTCCTAGCGGGATATATGCAGACACCGAAGAAGCACTGGACAAGGCAAACCCCAACTCACCCCCATCAACTATCCCCTTCCCCAACCCCCAACCCCCATTCCCCTCCCTCCCTCTCAAGCCACCCCCCAACTCCCCCCCCCCCACCTCTCCCGCACAACCCCCAGCATCAGAACCCCAACCCCCCGCCCCAAACTACCCAAAACTTCCTGAAATAGTCCCAGACCGGCCCTAACGGACCAGTCCGTGGAATGTTACCTTAGTGGACGTCCAGCCACACGTGTCCAACCTTCGCCCCCCCCCCCCGCCCCCCTTCAGCCAGCTGTTGGAACAGTGCTGTAACGAACTCCCCCCGGAGCACGATTAAGCGGTCAATGCAACAACCTCCGGATCTCCAAGCTCCTCGGACGCTGTCCGAACAGCAGCCTCACGTTCCGCTCTAATAGTCGGAGACCCTGGCCTCCGGGTCCTCTCCGCCGTCCTTCTCCTGCGTGCAACCTGTTGCCAATCTCCCTCCGCTGTGCGCCGTCTTCTCGGTGTGCCGGTCTCTTCCCCCTCCGTGGTGATGCCCAGGATCTCGCAGGTGTCCTGGAGGTTCCGCAATTGGTGAGTCTGTCCCTGCCACTGAAAGATGATACGGAAGGGGTGCCCCCAGGAGTAAGGCGTGTCGTGTTGCTTGAGAAAATCCGTCACAATCTTAAATGATTTACGCTTCTGAAGCGTGAGGGTAGACAAGTCCTGATATAGCGCCACAGGGTGATCTCGGAAGGTGAGCGAGTGCGCTTTTCGTGCTTCCGCCATGATCCTTTCCTTCAGCGGGTAGTCCGGGAGGAACGCCAGGATGTCCGGGGCGGGGCCATTAGCCCTTCTGCGGGGTCCTACTCTGTGTGCTCTGTCAATTCTAATGAGGAAATCGTCCCCTTCTCCCAAGACCATGCGAAAGAGTTCCTGCAGGTACCTAACTATATCAGGGTTCTCTTCCGATGATGGCACACCCCGGACCCTAATGTTGTTCCTTCGTGACCTATTCTTCAAGTCCTCATTGTGCGATTGGAGATCCAAGTGCTGTTCCCTGAGAGTCAGTACTTCCTGCTGCAAAAGAGCGATCTCCTCATCCTGTCTGTGCGTGGAGTTCTCTACAGTGTCCACTCTCTCGCCCAAACCTTCCACTTCCCTGCGGACTTCTCTCACCTCACCCGCCACTTCCTGCTTCAAGGTTTGGAAGTCGTCCCTCAATGTGCTGAACAGAGACTCCAAAAAAGATCTGGTGACCGGGGGTTCCATCGCCGCACCCGAGTGCGAGCTCCCAGCTGCTCCAGGCGAAGAGGAGTTCTTGTCACCCTTGGCCGGCTGTCTGTTGAGCATCTCTGGAAGCGTGCGATCATTGCGTTTACCCCCTCGCTGACCAGCCATGATGTAAGCTCCTTCACCCGGCCTATCGCCCGTCTCGGTTCCTTAGCACGTCCACTCCCGTGCCCCTAGGGGTCCACCTCCAGGCCAGGGCGGGCGGCGGTCCACTGCAGCTCCAGAAACCACGGGGAGATTCGCGCTCGCTATTCACAGGGGGTCTCAGGCGCTGCGTTACCGGGGCGAACAGCGGCTCAGGGGCTCCGGTGTCTTCACCGACGTCCAGCCGGTACTCGTGGCCAAAGGGCTCACCACGTCAGCCCGGTTGTGCTCCTGCGTCACCCCGTGGATGACTGTAGACGTGGCAAACGTCGAGAGGGGAGGCCAGAACCCCCACGGCACCCCCCTGTATCTGGGGGACGTGAGCTCCGTCCAAGGCGTGACCGCAGTACCCCCACTCGCCTCAAACCTCTGCAGGCCTCGCTGGTGGCCTCATGCACAAGTGAATCAGCACCAGGGGCGTGGGGGCGCCACAAGTAGGCGAGGCGCTTGTGCCCATGCAGTCTCAATCTGGGCTCGATATGGCTGGTCCTGCCGGAAGCAGCGCCCGGCTCCTCGCAGAGGTCGGGGAGGCCTCCAAGCCGGGCGCTCGCGTAGGTCCGTCCCCGGTCACGTCTGTCCCTTGAGTGGGGAGATCACCCAGCACCGGCCGGAGGGACCGCTGTGTCCGGCGCCTCGTCCGCCTCGTTGCCAGGGAAGCCCCGCCTAGCAGCGGGGAGCAACCGCTCCTGCTAGCGCACTCACTTGGCAGTCCCAGGGCTGTCGTCCAGTCCGGGCGGGGATCTCCGGTCCTGGCGCGCCGCCATCTTGGGGCATAGAGGGGACAGCAGGGACGCCCCGGACACCGCGCTGCACCACACCGCTATAGGGGCTCCGAAGTCCGATGCCCTCCAGGTGCTCCGTACTCTCCAGCTGGGGAGATCAGCGCCCCTCCGCCTTCCCGATGCTACTGATCCGGCGGGACCCAGGTGCAGCGCCGTCACTGGTCCGCAGCTCGTCACCGCGAACTCGGTGAGTTTTTGCTCTGCGGGGCTCCGGCGGCGGCGACCAGGCGGTGACCAGCCCCTGGACAACACAGCCGCTCTGTATGGCTCTGGGGGGGAGTTCTTAGCAGCAATCAGGGCTTAGGGCCTAGGATGGGGTCGGGAGCTCCGGCAAACACGTCTTCCTACCCCGCCATCTTGGCCACGCCCCTCAGGATATTATTAAACCGCATTTTTGGAGCTCTGCTCTCGATGTCACCCCCACTCTCTCGTAGCTTGGCTCTCGTTGTGGCCATACTCACTCACAGCTCTGCTCTCAATATAGTAATTCCCTCTAGTTTCTGCCCTGGGATTAGCCAGTCTTTTTCAACAGCTAAACAATCATGGAAGAATTGCAATGCTTAACTGCAAAATCTGAAGAGGGGTTTTTGCTCTGTGCAGACCGTGGCCGCGCCGCCATAGCGGGAACCACACTGCAGCATTGCTTTTGCCATTTTGACCGCTCATGTCACACTGTGTGGGAGTCGGGGACATTTACCGAGCTCGGGCACATGTATTTCTAAGTCTTTGGCGCTGTTTTTCCTTTTCACTATTGCTGAGTTTTCTTTCACCTACTCAGACAACTGGGTCAGGGCTCTTGCTGGGAGGATCCCGTGTAAGTGGAGCTGCGCCAGACAGTGACTCACGGCGCGCATTAGATGCAATAAAAACAATATGCAAGCCCTTCCAATGAAGCTGTTCAGGGTGCTCATGAAAACACATGGCCTTTGTCCAGGGCAGGTCTGTTGTGCCTTCGCGGTATGTGCAGTACTTAGTACTTCTGTTTTCCAAAAGCAAGGTCTCTCCAGTCTAAAGGTCGGAAAATTTTTAAAGATGAATGTCTGTTAATATATTTCTATGAACGGTTTATTAAAATAGACTTTGATAGCAAAACCATGTAATTCTTGGAGGTCCCCGTGTTTCATAAATCCTAGATTGACTGATATTTGTGAGGAGGTAGCAGTCTTTTTAAGGCCCCTATTGTCCGTCATATAGATATTTTTGGGTGGCATGAGCAGGCATTGTTCAGCGCCATGAGGTATTCCAATCTCCTTTGAGTGCACTGCTTAGCTTGTTAAAAAACAGAAGTCCTCAGTTTCACAGTTTAAAAAAAAAAGACTTTCCTGTTCATCAGCAGCCAGATGTAAATTGACCCAGTGATAAGAACTTGGGGGCAGATTTACAAGCCCCTTGCGCCACTTGGACGATTCCCAGACGGGTTTCAGGGTGAACAACAGTACTGAAACAACACTTTTGGCGGTGACGGATAACATCAGGGCCCAGGTAGATCAAGGCAAGACAGTCGTCTTAATACTCCTTGATTTATCGGCGGCTTTTGATACCGTTCCACACGACCAATTACTGAACGCCCTGGAAGGGAAAGGTATACGAGATAAGGCATTGGGATGGCTAAAATCTTTTCTGGAGGAACGAACACAATCAGTGTGTTTGGGTGATTTCATCTCTCCCCCGCGAAACATTAAATATGGGGTTCCCCAAGGGGCCTCACTCAGTCCAACTTTGTTTAATGTTTTCGTGTCCTCATTGGCAGCCATTGGAAGAAGGTGGGGTGTTGAAATGTGTTCTTATGCTGACGACACCCAGTTAATGGTTACCATTGATGAAAAGAATGATCCTAAAACCCGACTGATAAACTGTCTGACTGAACTGGCCAACTGGATGCAAGAGCATTGTCTGAGATTGAATGCAGACAAATCAGAGATCCTCTTGTTTGGCAAAAATCCCCAGCTCTGGGATAACAGCTGGTGGCCAAGCAACCTGGGGTTGCCTCCGAATCCCACCCCAAAAGCAAAAAACCTGGGAGTGGTATTGGACAGTGCCCTGTCCATGAAATCACAGGTCTCCATTGTCTGTGGTAGAGGGTTTGCATTGCTGAAAATGCTCAGACGAGTTTTCCCCTGGATCCCGACTGAATGTAGGTAAACCTTGGTTCAGTCATTGCTGATGAGCAGATTGGACTATGGCAACTCACTGTTTGTCGGAATGGCAGACTCTCTCTTTTCTAAACTGCAGATAGTGCAAAATGCCGCGGCAAAGGCTGTCTGTAATAAAAAGAGATTTGATTCGGCTAAAAGCTGCATGCGAGAGCTTCATTGGCTCCCGATGCGACAAAGAGCCAATTTTAAATTACTGTGTATCACACACAAGGTGCTCTACAATGCAGGCCCTACCATTCTACATAATAAAGTTGAATTCCACAGACCACTGAGGAACCTTCGATCCAGTACTTTAGGAAGAGCTACCACCACCCGGGTGAAGACTGTCAGGATGGGAGAGCGGGCCTTTTCGCATCTGGCGGCCACTAAGTGGAATGAACTACCTCCCAGTCTTAGACTGACAGACGATCTTCTGTCTTTTAGGAAACAATTAAAGACACTACTCTTCCCTAAATCAGAATAAATCATTACTCAGTGTGGTTATTGTACCTCTCAGCATCCAACCTTAGCGCCGTGATATCCTACTCAGGATGATTGTTAGCGCTCTATAAATAAATTAAATACAAATACTTTTGCATAACTTTATCCATGTTAAAAATGACACAAAAGTGGCGCATGGACCTTGTAAATAAGCCCGTTGAAGTCTAGGGCTCAATTTCCAGATCTGTTTAACATTGAGATCATCTAGCTCCCGTGTTGTATCCCTGATTTGGAGCTTTAAAGGTTTGAGACCTTGCTTTTAAATAGAATTAAGAAATGCTTACATAAGGGCCAATGATGTTTTTGCCACGCCATTTGGGGATACATTCTGACACCTATTTACTTTATGCTCTTTTATTTCCAAGAACTGGGTGACCATGTGCCATCTCCCGCTGATACAATGACGTAGTGCACGTTTGCTGCTTAAATTAATAATGCGGGACAGGAAAGGTTCGTCATGTAAGATGGTTGCCTCGTCGGAATTGCCTTTGTAAGGGGTTCGCTGTAAAACTGTTTGTCTAAAACCATACATCGTGGCTAGCAGCATGCAGCACGATACCTGTAGCAGTCCTGGATTCTACATTTTCCCTGCTTAGGATATTTACCTCTATTCATCTGAGGAAACGCTTGCTCTGGAAATTTCGTGCCACACATGAATTTAACAGATTGCTGTCACTGAAATGCCAGCAGCGCAACATACTCTGTGTCAAAGTTTTTATTACGATTATATTTGTTAGCTAGGTGTGAAAGCACATTCAGGGGAAACTCGCAATTAATTTTTGACTAATGAAGTGTCCTAAAGGGTGTTGGTAACAAATAGCACTATTCCAACCATTAAAAGTCAGCTTTTTACTTTACTTGTGGTTGCGCAATAAAAAGGAAAACAAGACACAATACTCATATCAACTGGCTTCTTCCATTCTAAACTACGGGGGGAAAATCCATTCTAGAGTCAGAAATTAGCTGTACAAGCCCTCATTCTGTCACGCATGCATTATCGTAATAGTCTCTATCTTGGCATTTCAAATGCTGGGTTGTCCAAAATTCAGGTAGTACAGAATTCAGTCTTCCAGTTAATACTTGGTTTGAGGAGACAGGAGCATGTGTCTGTTTTCACTCATAGATCACATTGGCTCCCTACTGAGAAGGATTCATTTGAGTCAGCCGTGTTTCTTATGCAATACATGGAAGAAAGCCCCTTTCCCAACACACTTTCACCTGTAGCAACCCAATTGCCGACCCCGCTCATAACCATGTGCTCCTCAAGGTGAGGCCTATTGGCTATGCCAATGCTTGTTTTTTAAATGTGCACGATTCCCCGTCTTCATTGAACTGCAAACTCAAACTATACAACTGATGTTTACCAAGTCCTTAATCAGAGTTGGTAGGCTACCAGAAACACGCTTAAGAAGCAGACACTGCACTAGTCAGGTGACCATGTCCTTCGTGGAGTGCAACACTCTCTGAGCAGAAGAGGGGTAGTGACTCTGGAACACAGACTGTAACTTCCAACTTGCTGAGGGACCAATTCACGTTTTCATTTAAAACAGCATTTGCAATGCAATAGGTCTCAAATTTAGGCGAGTTTGAGCTATTGACATTGCACATAACAATGCCTTTTATTTTTGAATTTGTTTTTAAAACAAATATAAGGCTTTGTCATTTACAATGCAAATAGCTAAAACTCGCATAAATGCGAAACATATTGCATTGCAAATGCTTGTTAAATCTGAGCTGCTGCATCAAATGACAATGGAAAGTATTTCATGACTGTATTAAGCTTCTGAAATGTAGAGCAGTATACAATTTCTAAAGGAAAATGGAAAAAGCAATAATAAAAGCAAAGCGTTCCATAAACACCGGTAAAACACTGTTTCAATTGGTTTTTTATGGCGCGAAAATGAGTAACCACTGAAAATAACTGTTTTTTTGAGGTATTGAAATCACTGGAAAACACTGAGAAAACACCACCAGAATTTCCCAAAAATAGAAACTGAAAACAGGAAAGCCTAAGTATATTCCTGTGTTTCTTTCCTTGAAGGGTACCCGTTCTATGGCCTGTTTCCGCAGGAGTTCCTTCGCCTCCTCCTGAAGACACTGCAGCTGCTTGCGGCTTTCTTTTTGGTTTTCTGCTTGTTGGTCTCCCCTCCAATTCTATGCAGTATCCGAATTGGATAATGTTGAGGATCCATTTGTCTGATGTGATTTCTCTCCACTCTCGGAGGTAAAATCTTAATCTTCCTCCCACTGGTGTCATGTGGTCGTAGGTGTCTAGTTTGTCTTGACCCATCTGTACGTGCTGCCCCCTGGGACCTTTTTTGTGGGCGGGCACACGGAGTTTTTTGAAGTCACTTAGAGGTGGGCTGCTGCCCCCCTCTTCTATTTTGTCCCCGTCCATTTCTCCCTCGAAAGGACTGGCCTCTTTGTTGGTACTGCCAGGACTGCTTCTGCTGACCATGCTGAGCTTGCGGGTCTGACTGGTGAGTTTGCTGGAAAGCCTGGTGTGATGTACCTGGCTGGTTTCCGCCTCTCCCGCCGGGCCTCCGTGACGGGGTGCCCCTCTTGTTCCCTCTGAACTGCAATGCTCCCATGGATCTTGCTGTTTCGTTATCTTTCTTCAGTTGGCTGAGCGTTTCATCAACTGTTGTCCCGAAAAGCGTGCTGCCGTTGAACGGTGTGTTCAGGATGCTGTGTTGCACCTCCGGTTTGAAACCTGAAATCCTGAGCCAGGCGTGCCTCCTTTCCGTGACACTCATCATCATGAGCCTGCTGGCTGTGTCTGCCCCATCCAGGGCCGTCTTAAGGCAAGAATTAGCTGCGTTCTTTCCCTCTTCAACCAGCTTTTCGGCCTTCTGCCTGGCATCCTGGGGCAGGTCCTTCAACTGCCCCAGCCCCTCCATGATCTGGTACATGTGCCTGTTTATCAGGGCGTTGGAATTAGCCATACGCAAGTGGGTCGCGGCATTCCGTTCGATCCTTCTGCCCACCAGATCCATCCTTTTGCTCTCCTTATCCGGTGGCGGGCCCGAGGTAGTGGGTACGTTAGCCCTCCTCCTTGCTGTGGCCGTGATAATGGAGTCTGCGGAGACCGTGCCCTGAATGTAGGCCGGGTCCTTTGCGGCATGTTTGTACTTTTTCTCAGTTCTGGGAGTTACTGCTTTGCATGTTGCGGGCTCCCTGAATGCTTCCTTCCCCTGAGCCAAGACGCTTTCGAGCATTGGAAGGAACTGGCTCCTCGTTTGTGTTGGGAGCAATGTTTCTAGAAGGAAGTCTGCTTTCTGCTTCTCTTCGTCGAGCTTGAGCTTGAAAGCTGCTGCGGCAGATTGTATCACCGAGTTGTAGGCCCCGATGTCGTCCGGCGGCGAGGGCCTCGAGGGGTAAGTGTCGACCACCTCCTCCGGGCTGTCGGTGTCGACATCGATGTAATCTACCTCCTGAAGGTCCAAGGGTGCCGACTCTGTGTCTGTCCTGCCATCCTCTTCCTCCCCATAGTTGTAACTATCGTAGGGATTCTCGTACTCCTCCTGGTCGTCGATCACCTCGACGTCCTGGTCTTGTTCCTCGGTGACTTCGGCGATCTCCTCTTCCTCCTCGACCGCCTCCACCACCGGTGGCTTGGTCTTGTGAGGGATCGTGAAGGCTTTCATCTTTGCGTCAAAATCTTTCTTCCGCTGCATGATGTTCTCCATTTCTGCCTCGAGGCGCCTTCTTTTCTTCTCCATCTCGGCCGCGTGTTCCGCATCGGATGGGTCGGCCGCTCTCTTCGGCGGATGGCTCGTCGCCGTGCCTCTCGGAGTCGAAGTTTTCGACGTCGAACCGGATTTTGGGTCTCTGGTCGTCGTCGTCAGTTTTGGGTCTTTCTCCCTCGGCGTCGATCGATCCTTTTCGGGGACGATTTTCAACGTTTTCTGCTGATCAGCAGCTCTCGGCGCCGGGGACTCCTTCTCGGAGGATCCGCTGGGCCTGGGAGTAGTCGCGGACGCCGCCTTTTTTGGCGTCGGCGCTTTCGGGGTCTTGCCCTCGATTTTTCTAGACTCAAGAGTCTCTCGGGTTCTTGGGGGCCGAAGAGTCTCCTACCTTGTCAGAAGTCTTCGTGTAATCGGTCTCTACGACCGTGTAGCTGTCGTCTTCGGCGGCAGCGTTGTCTTCTTCCTCGGAGGACATCCCCAGCTCGTAGAGTGACGGAGTCGGGGCCTTCCCCTGCAGGGCGGCGTGTGCTACCCTCTGCCTCTCTCTCACACGAAGGGTCTTCGGGGTGAAGGCGGAACAGGCGTTGCAGTCTCCGCTTTCGTGGTCCACCGGTAGGCAAAGGTTGCATACCGGGTGCTGGTCCTTCTGCGCGTACTTGTGGTGGCAGTTACGGCAGAACTTGAACGGCGTATTGTCCATCATCGAGCGTCCAGGGCCTCTCTGGTCGCGTGTTCGTCGACGGTCGTCGAAGATCTCGATGGAAAACGCCTTATCCTTGCTGGTTTTTCGTCGATGAAGTCCCCTGGAGTCTTCAGATGACTTTTCCTCGTATTTTCTGTATTTTCTTTCTTCTTTCTCCAAAAATGTCTGGAGCCCAACGGGAACGATCCAGACCCGACCGCGGAAAAAAAGAATCTGAAGATGGCGCCCAAGAGTGGGAGCTTCCGCAGGAAGCATGCCGACGTCACCGGAAATACACCCAAGGGGGTGTGACGCCGACGCCCACCTGGGCTAAGGAAAAAAAAAAAAAAAACAAAGAAAAGACTACGAATCCGGACCCAACCACAAGACCGCGGAATAATGCACAGCATAGTGAATCCAGAAAGATTCACGCTGCAAAACTCTACGCCCTTCTGAGGCACCTCTCTGTAGGCAAAAAGCAGGCAAGGCAACAGAACATCCAGTATCCTTTTGAGCTTTTCAGGGAGTCCCATTATCATGCCTTTCAATGTTTTGTTGAATCCCTCAACAAGGCCATTAGTTTGTGGGTGGTAAGGAGTAAAATCACACCCCATGTGTTTTAAGTATGCAGACATTTAGTAGGAACCGTGGTCTGGTACTTCCTCCTTAGGAAACGCTACCCTGGTGAAGACACCAATGAGGACCTTGGCTACTGCAGGAGCTGTAAAAGTCCCGAGGGGAACAGCTGCAGGATACCTAGTAGCATGATCCACTAATACCAGTAAGAAGGTTTCCTGAGTCAGTGGGAGGTTCAAATGGACCCACTACTTCCACACCTACCCTCTCAAAGGGGACCCCAACCACTGGTAGTGGACTTAAGAGGGGCTTTGCATGTCCCCCTGTCTTGCCACTGGCTTGACAGGTAACACAAGAACTTACAAACTCCTTCACTTTTTGTGACATCTGGGGACAATAAAAGTGGATGACCAATCTTTACCAAGTTTTGGTCTGCCCTAGATTTCTAGCTAGGGGAACGTAATGTGCTAAAGTGAGTAGAAACTCCCAATACAGCTGAGGTACTACCACTCCTAGTGGCACCAGGTGTGGGGTCTCTGGCCTCAGGAGCCCTTCCTCCCAATAGACCTTGTGGGAGCCAGAGACATCTCCCTGCTCCTATGCAGCAGCATCAGGCCTTCAAGAGTGGGGCAGACCTGCTGCCCAAGGCACAGCTGGGGCAGACCTGCTGCCCAAGGCACAGCTCTTCCCTAGAGGGTCCCCTGGGCCCAAGAGATGTACCTCATAAGGTTCAAGCTCCATGGGCTCAGTTCTCTCTGGGGCGGACATGTCCTATCCCCGAGGAGAGGGGTCCTGATCTTTTTGCTGGGTGGAAGCTGTGTCACCAGTCTTCCTGTCTTCCTACCTTTCCTCTTGGGAGGTTGGGACATCAATTCAGGCTCCAACTCTCCCTCCTTTTACACCCTGTGCTAGGCACTGTGCTCTGGTTTTCACACACACTATCTCAGGGATTTGCAGCATGGCTGCATATGTCTTTCTCTCTACCTCCAAAGCAGACAGGCAGATGTGAGCTTTGGAGAGACCACTACCCTTTTCAGGCCAGCACCCCCCTCCCCCAACCCAACCTCCAGTTGAATATCACCATAGCCATGGCATGGTTAGTGGTGACACTGACCTGTCAGCATTGGTAACTGGATAGGGTTTTCCAGTTAGGTATTGCTCTGGGGAAACCAGTGTATCTCTCACCATGGTGACACTGGCACCTGTATCCCTCACGGCGTCTATCTTAGTCCCATTCACTAATGGGTACTGCAGAAATTTCTTTAAATGAGGGGGACAGACAGCCAAAGTGGTAAACACCCCCCCCCTTCAGAAACTAAAGCAGCTTCCGTATGAACCTTGATTTGCTCTAGGCACACTGTTTATGTCATTTGGAGATTTGCCACACCAGTAGAAACTGAAGGGAGGACTAGGAGCTGGTTTGTTGGGACAGGCAGGATCTCCAGTTCGGTGTCCCTTCTTGTAACAGTGGAAACACCACGCCTTTGCAGGAACAAATCTTTCCCCTTGTACCCACTCGTGGGTTGGGAAGATTTCTTGGGCCCACCGCCCTGACCAGGATTTTGGGGCCTTTAGAAGGCTCTATTTCATCTTTGGGTTTTTCACAGTCTTATGCTTGGGGAGGCTTTGTTTTGGTCACCCCAGTTGCTGTTTTGGTTACCCTTGTCTTGACCCAGTGGTCTGCCTTCTTTCCCAATTCTTGGGGAGAAATTGGAGCTAGGTCTACCAGACACTGATGCAACTTTTCACTGATTAAGTTACTTGAAATGTGTTCCTTCACAAACAAACAAACAAACAAACAAGTCCCTCTTAATTCTGCACTTTACATTCAGTCAATCAGCCACCTAGTGTCTATAAATTCCACCTCAGATTGATTCTGGGATTTCTGAGGCCCCCTGAATTTAATTCTGTAATCCTCAGTAGTGACTCATCTTCTCTTCCTGGTCAGGAGTCTTTCCCTGCACTTAACAAAGAACAGTTCCCAAAGTAGTGCTCCCCAGTGAGTCTCTCACTTTTCTGGCTTCAAAAGCTCCCTCAAGGGCTGTGAACCACTTGATGTCATCATCCTCCTCAAATTTAGGGACAATCCCTTTGGGGGTTTTAGGATCATAGGATCCTTCTCTCTTGATTCTTAATATTGCTGCCACTGTTGATGGGTCCAAGGCCCTTATCTGCGCTCTCTCTGAGTTTGAGCCTAGGCAGCGCACGCGCCGTCTCTCGACATGTGGTATCTCCTTCTCAATGCATTTACCACGCCCATCACTTTCACTGGCTCCTTCGGAAGCCTTTCGCAATTTTTTTGGTTTGGTAGGTAAAAGCTTTACTTTGCAGGGCGTGCACAAAGCAGCCAAAAGGCAGGGCAGACTGGACCTTCCATGAATTATTTCACCAGGGCCATATATAGTGTCGGTGCACTACTTTCTCTTTTACCTCGGTTTAGTTTTTTGCATTATTTTCAATAAATGTAACTTATTATTAGAAAACATGGGTCTCATAATAAATCTCAGAGGTCTTGTAAACACCCCAAACGTGCACCTCTCTGTTGTCACTAGTGCAATTGGTTCTTGTATGGAGCAGACTTTATTTTTACTGCTCCTAACATCGCTCATGGGGCATTCATCAAAATATACTTGTTTGAGTATCCGATTCGGACCAATGTTGGATTACATGAGAGGGACTTGGTTCAGTTGGTGTCGCAGTAAAAGTCCATCCACCCCTCACGACTCGCAAACATTCCCTGGAGGTGTCTGTTGTCCGTTTCTCCGGTAACAGTCTAGATATGTCGCCCTCTCGTGGGACAGTCAGTTGACTAACAGCAGCTAGAGAGTTCTCTTATACTACGCTGGTGCAGCGCCCAGAAGTAGACAAATCGTCGCTAAATACACATGTGCCTTGAGGGGCACCGTATTCACGGGAGAAGGTGTGGTTAATTTACAATGTTGTATACCTAGGCCAGATGCTATTGTGATCAATGTTTAGAAATCTACCACTATAAATAGACCAATAGGGCGGGCGGTTGCTCTTCTTGTACTGTCCCCTCCATGCCTCCCGTTTCCCAGTTCTGGACTCACTGTACACGTTGCAGAGGGCTGTGTACGTGTCAGCTTGCCCAAGTTAATTGTTTATCTGATTTTCCATTAATGTCTACAATTAGTCTGGGGATGGATGGGTGCTGTTGGATCTGAACACTTAAGTCTCTGGTGGGCTGTCGGTGGACAGTCTTCCATAAACCCATATGCCCTTCCTCCCAGAAACCCCACGAAACAAATGTTCCCCCTGGACCTCAGTCTAGAGTTCTTGGCAGTCACTATATATCACTATAGGAGAAGCTTTCCCGAGAGGTTTGACTGACATTGTGAGAACAAACGTAGGCGGCCTTCCGACTCCCAGTCGCCCTGCTGGGGGTGCACCTTTTATCATGGACAATGGCCCCATGACAAAAGTCACTCCCCTTCTCACTGTCAAACAGCAAAGGCCCAGAGTACAATGAATTCAGTCACAAACGCACGCAGCAACAACTCCCTGGAAACTCTGACCCGATAGAGCTAAACAGGTCCCCTTGAATAAACCTTTAAACACTGTATTAATCAGATCTGTTGCTATGCCGATGTGACCTAAGGATCCCCCACCACCATGACCTACGAGTTCCCCACCCACCATGAACCAAGAGTCCCACCATGACCCAAGAGTCCCCCCGCCACCATGACCCAAGAGTCCCCCCATGACCCAAGAGTCCCCCCCATGACCCAAGAGTCCCACCATGACCCAAGAGTTCCACCATGACCCAAGAGTTCCACCATGACCCAAGAGTCCCCCCGCCACCAGGACCCAAGAGTCCCCCCGCCACCGGGACCCAAGAGTCCCCCCGCCACCGGGACCCAAGAGTCCCCCCCCCGCCACCGGGACCCAAGAGTCCCCCCCCCCGCCACCGGGACCCAAGAGTCCCCCCCCCCGCCACCATGACCCAAGAGTCCCCCCCGCCACCATGACCCAAGAGTCCCCCCCGCCACCATGACCCAAGAGTCCCCCCCGCCACCATGACCCAAGAGTCCCCCCCGCCACCATGACCCAAGAGTTCCACCATGACCCAAGAGTCCCCCCGCCACCAGGACCCAAGAGTTTCCCCGCCACCAGGACCCAAGAGTCCCCCCGCCACCAGGACCCAAGAGTCCCCCCGCCACCAGGACCCAAGAGTCCCCCCCCCCGCCACCGGGACCCAAGAGTCCCCCCCCCCCGCCACCGGGACCCAAGAGTCCCCCCCCGCCACCGGGACCCAAGAGTCCCCCCCCCGCCACCGGGACCCAAGAGTCCCCCCCGCCACCGGGACCCAAGAGTCCCCCCCGCCACCAGGACCCAAGAGTCCCCCCCGCCACCAGGACCCAAGAGTCCCCCCGCCACCAGGACCCAAGAGTCCCCCCCGCCACCAGGACCCAAGAGTCCCCCCCGCCACCAGGACCCAAGAGTCCCCCCGCCACCAGGACCCAAGAGTCCCCCCGCCACCATGCCATTGTTCATGGTAGCGCCTTGAACAGTGTGGCAGTCAGTTACTGCCTTCTACGGTTTGCTGCACTTTGACCACGTTAATGGGTTGTGTCCTACTGGTCTCAACAACAAGTGTGTCCATGTTGTCCTTGGCGAATGGAGGGGTTATATGTTCAAGCTTGCAGAGCTGTACCGAGTACTTAGTTGGTATGGTAACTCACATTTCTTTGGGACTAGAAGTGGATGTGGCCCTCGGGCTGCACACAGGCCAAGCTGTCTGGGCGCGCCGCACTGGACATCCTATTTCAATTCCAGCTGCTTGATAACTGGCCGTCTTGCTGAGCGGTGGCTGTCATTTGATTTGTTGGGTTCCCGCGGTGGATGTTGTCTAGCTGCATAATACTGAACACAGGATGATTTGTCCACAGCCCCCAGCTGATCTGCCGAACTCTCGCCGGCTGGTATGAAGCTGCTAACCGAGCTGCTTCATGCCAACTGGAGCTTGCATGAAGTCTTTCAACCCACATATAGCCACCCACTGGTGCACGGACGGAGGAGTCTTGTGGGTTTAAAACCAGTAATCTGGCGGAATCTTGGTCATCTCAGGGAAACATCACGCTACACTTTACGTCAGTCTGTGCCGGCCACGCCAGTTAAATGATGGCTTTTAATTCAGCAATAGGGTTATTAGATCCCTCCTTAGTGCCGCCTTTTCTCCACCTGTGAGCTCCCACGAGAACTGCCCCCGTTACATGCGTCGTTGCTCGGCCCGTCTTATTTATGTTCTTAAGCACTATTTTCTTTTCTTAAATTACTTTCTCTTACCGAATGTCGCAGGCATAACACGCTCTCCTGCAATGTACCACATTTTTAGTAGCTGGTGCAATAGGTCTCGCATTACTGAAAGTTTGTGCTATTTATATTGCAAATGGCAATGCTTGTTAATTATTTTTTTGTTAAGAAATATTCCAGCAGTATAATAAGTAACACGAGAGACACGAAGCAAGTAAAAATTACAGTACCACAGTCGCTTACTAGGTGTCCCTGTGGAGTTGTGAAGGTACCTCTATTAGCCACAGAAGGTAAGACATCCTTAATGCAATTATAAAGAGAAAGATCGCAGTTCACTAGGTTTCCATTTGTTCTTATTGGGAGTGAGATTTTTGTTAGTTTGCATTTTAAAAATGCACCGTTGTTTATTCTAATAGTGCAATTTTTAAATGCAGGCTAACACAAATCTACCTTTAAATAAAAACAAATAGAAATGAATGCTCAGCTGCAATCTTTCACTTTATAATTGCATTAATGGTGCAGGACCTTATATAGCTAATAGAGGTCCTTTTTCAACTCAATAGGAACATCTAGTAACAGCCTATGGTACTGCACCCTTTTCTTTCCTTCATGGCTTCTCTTCAATGACTTATGCTACTGCTGGGATATTGATTTACAAAAAATTAAAATCTAAGAAACATTATTTGCAACACTAATAGCTCCAATTTCAGTAATGCGAGGCCTACTGCATTGCAAATGCTTGTTTTCTAGAGCTAGAAGCCTAATCTGCAGCTCTAATCTCTTGGGCAGCCTTGCTAAAAGCGTGTCCTCCTCAGTGAATGGTCTTGACTGTCTTGTACAGAGTCCAGCCTTCCTCTGGACGTTCCAGTCTCTACTCCCTGGGTTGGAGGCGGGGAGCTCAGAGTTAACTCTCCCCAAGTAGTTGAGGTGGAGGCACCCCCTCACTACCTTCCCCATCTCCCTGGGTGGTCCTTCTCCTACTCTGCCAGCAATTCCAGGAGTTCTATTCGGATAGGGTTGGACCCTGCACTTATTTTACCAGCTTTACAGGGACCCAGGGCATATCAAGTCACGTTGCATAAGATGTCGGGCAAAAAGTGAGGGGTAACCATGCAGAAAGGGGCACTTTCCTACAAGGACACTATGTTCTTTGCGAGGGCAGCACCGTAGAGTCCCTGGGCGCAAGGGAAAATAGGTATGGTTGAGGGGGGGTCACTCACCTCTGCGTGACGGTGAAACAAACTACAATCACCAGAAACTCTATTCAGGAGAGCGAGACACGATCATGAGCGGCAAGTACCCCGGTGGCCATTTTGAATCCGTGGGTATTTAAGCCAGGCACCTTGATCGTGTCCTCGCTTGCCAGACTTCCTGGCAGTCTTACGCTCTTTGCTCCAGCCGTTTCTGGCATGGCGCATTCCTTACACAGAGTATCCTGAAGTCCTTGTTGGGACCGGCCCCTACTTGTGCCGTAAGTGGAGTCTGTTGCGATTAGTAAACCACTGCGGGCTTCCTGCTATAATCGCCAGCATTCTCGGTTAGCTTGCCGTCACTCAGCGCCCTGCTAAGCTCTCATCTCCTGCGCATCAGCCGCCTGCACCTTGCTGCTGCTGGGCACACGTGGAGTTCGCGCACCACAGCGCCATGAACTGCTGTGGGTGCCACAGCGCCATGAACTGCTGTGGGTGCCACAGCTCTGAAGAGCTGCATTCGAAAACGCCTGGATAAGCGAAGTGTTCCGCCTGCTTGTGTGCGGCCATCTGTGATGTACTTTATCATGACATTCAGTGCTAAAGGAGTTATTTCCATTTTTCTGATGAGTATTCTGGTTACCAGAATAACTGCATCGATGTCTCTGAATAGGACGAGATTGATCATCCCCTCATACGCCATAAAAAAAAAAAAAAAAAAAAAAAAAAAAGGAGTGACCTGTATCAACTCCTTTCGATTAAGCTACACAGCCTTTCTAGTGCATGTAAGTGGTTCCGAGCTGCCTGGCTTTGTGTATGTGGTGTGTTTGGGAGGAAGGTTCAGTTAATCATCTCCCCCGTTTCTCCTTTGCTTTGCTGCAGATAGAACCACTTGCATAGGGTCTGTGTTTCTGCAATGTCTACACGCATTCAGCACAGGGCAGTAGGAGAGGCACAGGCGGACGTTTATTTTTAGATACACCCATTTCCTTGGGCGCACTTGCTAGGGGGAACAGTTCGTTTTGTACTCATGGTAGGGCACCACAGGGAGTGATTGGACTTTCTACAGATCATCGCTCCCGTCGGCTTGATTTGTAAGGTTAGGGTCATACATAGAATATATCCGCTTGTACTAACCGATCTGATAGAGGTGAAGGCAGAGCCTCAACACATTGTAGATGACAGGGTGAAGGTTGGCAGAGACTCAGTACAAAGAGCCCATTGGAATTAAATCTAAAAAGGGTAGAAATGAACATAAAAAGGAAGAAAGGCAGGGCTCAGACTGCTCTGTGTGTAGAGGAAAGTAAAACAGTTTTCAGGGAAGAGGAATCGTCGTCTTACTTCAGCCCACACTTTACACTCACCTGTCCTCCTGGCTCTCTGGACGGCCAGACAGCTCCAGCTGCCATCTTTTGAGAACTGCCTTAAGCCAGTTCAAGCCGACCACCCTGTACCTATGGGAAAAGTATTGAAACATGGCCCATGAGAGGTCAAGAAACAGTAAGAAAAGAAACAATGCATTAAAAAAGTGAGAAAATCAGTGACAAACTAGAAATAGTGAATGAGAAAATAAGAAAAAATACGAAAACCAGGAGCACTGTGCGTGAAGAAAGCAGACAGTGCGCCAGCAAGCCAGAAGCAGGGAGGCAGGGAGTGTTAGAAATAGAAAAAAATGGCACTAAAAGACAAAAATAGTAAATGTGCAAAAATAAGACCAGAAACTAGTAGCACATAGGTATGGGTGGATGACAAAGCAGACATCAATCGCTGACGGATACCAATGCCAACACCATATAAGCACATTAGATGAATAAAGAAATACACCTTCCCCCTTCGTGCAGCAGTGTCGCTTGGCTGTACTTTCAGGAGATGTTAGAAAAAAACAACAACAACAAAAACTTGATAACCGTTGCACCATGGTTTGCAGGGAAGGACTTAAGGACACTTATGGGACCAAAACGTTTTATACACGGCAAAAAAACCACCCTTAAACAACAATGGTAGAACCCACTTCCCTGGACTTTAGAAGAAAACCTCAGATAAGGAAAACCAGCTTCTGCCAATTGAACTGGAAGAAACCATCAGAAACCTATCCTTATCCCGGACACAGTGTGTTGGGTCTCAGCTGGAAAGGCGGGCACCAGATGCGGTCACCAGGGTCACAGGAGGATCGACATCAATCAGAAACCTCCATTTAAAGCGATGCTGTTAGCGGAGTCACAGCTGGATAGACATCCTTCAGAAACCTTAATTGACCCACAGATGAAGTCACCTGGGTCACAGCTGGCTCGACATCCTCCGGAAGAACAAGTTACTTACCTTCGGTAACGATGTATCTGGTGGAGACATATGTTAGTTGTAGATTCCTTACCTTAGTGTCAGTCTGGAGCCGGAGATTTTTTCTTCAGCAATACCCCTGCGCGATGGTAGGTGGAATCGATCAACTCCGCATCCATCGTCGGCATTGTGGTCGCCGGGATGACTTTGTGGTGCCTACTCAGACGCTGTCCCTGCGCGCTGATGTCAGTTCGAACAAGACTTTCCACGTAAGAAGCGCAGAGCCATGATAGACACCGACCAATGGTGCGCCACAACTAGGGCCCGGTTATGGAGTCCCTTTCCCTAGAGATCAGTTCACAGAGCGGGAAGGATGGGTGGGGCGGTAAGGAATCTACAACTAACAACTGTCTCTTACAGATACATCGTTACCGAATGTAAGTAACTTGTTCATCTGAAAGAGACAGTTAGTTGGAGATTCCTTACCTTAGTATAGATATCCCAGCAATACCATCACCGGAGGAGGGTCTGTGAACAAAGTTCACACAAGAATGTCTTGGTGGTCTGAACGGGCAAAATAGCAGTTCCTTCAGACTTGGCTGTACAGGCAATAGTGTCTGGTGAACATGTGCAGAGAAGCCCATGTCGCTGCCTGACCGATATCGAGGAGTGGGACTCCACGTGCTCATGCAGTGAACGCTGCCGTAGCACTAGTGGAATAAGCATGCAACCCCACTACAGGATCCTTCTTCGCTAAAGCATAGCAGATCTTTATGCCAAGGACAACCCATCGAGAGTTTAACAGCCCGGCCTTTCTTGGCACCCACACATCCAACAAAGAGATGATCATCCACCCGGAAGTCTTTGGAGCGGTCAAGATAGAATGAGTGCGCACGTCGAGTCCAGACGGTGGAGTCTCCCGTCCTCCTTGGAAGGGTGAGACGGTGGGAAAAAGGTGGGCAAAGTGATGGATTGTCCAACATGAAATGATGTAACCACTTTAGGAAGAAACAAAGGCCTTGTTCTAAGCAGCACTTTGTCCGGATGCACAGAGAAGAAAGGGGGCTTGGAAGATCGAGCCTGAAGCTCACTCTCTCTGAAAGCAGAGGTAATGGCAACAAGGAAGGCAGTCTTGAGGCTCGAGGGAAGCACGCAAGAAATGTGAGAACAAGATTCAACTCCCACTGGGGCATTATGAAGGGAGATGGAGGAAACAGAGGAGTAATGCCCTTAAAGAATCTCTTAACAATAGGAGATTTGAATAAGGATGGCTGATCTGGCAGCTAAGGAAAAGCTGCAAGATAACCTTTGAGAGTGCCCAGAGCAGAGGCCTGCTCTGCCACAGAAAGTATGAACAACAAGACCTCTGAAAGACGAGCAGAAAGGCAGTCAGCAGCCTTTGGTGTGCACGATGCCAAAAACTTGTTCCATCAACAGGCGTACACCGTTTTAGTGGAGGGACGCCTGGCTGCCACGATGACCGACTTCCGGCGGAAGGTTGAAAGCCGTCAACTGCTGTCGTTCAATCTCCACGCAAGCAGGTGGAGGCTGGACAGGTTGGGTGAAGAACCGACGCCTGCTGCTGCAACAGAAGATCCTCCCGAAGAGGTAGTCTGATCGGAGGATCGATGGCCACGCTCGGAAGACCAACTCTTAGTGCCCAGTCCGGAGCCACATGAATAACTCTGGCCCAGTCGCACTCAATCTTTTTGAGCACTCGTGGCAGAAGTGGTACAGGCTGAAAGGCATACTGGAGGCTGCAGTTCGACTCGCGACAAAAAGCGACACTGAGCAAGTGCCGCCTTGGAAACTCCAATGAGCAATACTGCTGACATTGTGCGTTCTCTTCGGGGGCGAACAGATCTAAACAAGGCTCTCCCCATCACTGAAAGAGACCTTACACCACCTCCCAGTGAAGACGCGATTCGTGATCCACCAAGCACCAACAGCTAAATTTGTCCGCCTTGGTGTTCAGAGAACCAGCCATGTGTTGAACCACCAGGGCTATGCCCTGATGTTCCAGCCACGTCCAGAGGCAAAGAGCCTCCTGACACAGGGTCCACGACCCCACCCTGCTCCCCTTGTTGCAGTACACATGGCGGTGGTGTTGTCTGTAAACACCTACACCACTTTAGTTTTGAGAGAGGGAAGGAGTGCCTTCAGTGCCAGTCTGCTCGCCCAGAGCTCCAGCAGGTTGATATGTAGACCAGGCCCCGCCGGAGACCAGACGCCTCTGATTTCTGCCTCTCTGATGGCCGCCCCATCCCAGGAGTGAGGCATCTGTCACTACTGTTAGATCACTGCAGTTGTTGTGGAGTTCCCTCCAAGATCTGAACGAAGTCGGAAACATTCCCCTGATGCTGCGCCCACTGGAACTTCAGGTCCCACAGCAGAGCCCACATACGCCACGATCTACCAGCAGGATGCAGGAGGCCACGAGTCTCAGCAGCCTCAAGATCATTCTCACCGAAAACCGGGATAGAGGCTGAAACATCAGTATCATAGCCTGAATATCCCAGACTCGCTGTTTGACGGGAGGATAGACCCGAAACGGCAGTGTGTCCAGGACAGCTCCGATGAAAGGGAGCATCTGAGAAGGAGTCAGGTGACACTTTGGTTCGTTTATAGTGAACCCCAGCGAATGCAGGAGGTCTGCCATAGTCTGAAGGTGGGAGACGACATCCTGGGGCGAGCCGACCTTCAACAGCCAGTTGTCGAGGTTGGGGAGGACTGGTACCCCTAATCTGCACAGATGAGCTGTGACTATCGCCGTCACCTTTATGAAACACCCGAGGGGCACTAGTAAGGCCAAAGGCGAGCAGGGAGAACTGAAAATGCTTGTGGCCTACCGTGAACCGAAGGTAACGCCTGTGGGCCAGCAGGACGGGTACATGGAAATAGGCAAGTCCAACTCCACCATTCAGTCTCCGGGGTCGAGGACAGACAGGACCTTGAGCTAACGTGAGCATTTTGAACTTCTTCTTCAGGAGGAAGCGGATGAGGGGCCATAGGTCTAGAATAGGACGCAGGCCTTTGTCCTCCTTAGGCACCAGAAAGTAGCTGGAATAGAAATCATGACCTACTTCTGGCACAGCGACCCCCTCTATAGCTCCCTTGCCCAAAAGAGCTGAGACTGGTAAATTACAACATGTGCGGCTGCCATTAGAAGTCACCCCTCCCCCCCATCGGCGCTCCTGCAACCTCACATAACGTTCAACCCCCTCCCTCCTTCTCTCATATACAGACGCACAAAGCCTGCCCTGTCCCACCCACTCTTCATCGCCAGCTACCCTGCACCTCTCAGCGGGAGGGTGTTGGGTCCGGAAAACTGGGTTGCCCGGGGCCAGGCAGTGGGGACAGGCAATTGCCCCTGTGCTGGGCTTGGACCAAGTGCTCAGGAGGACATCAGTAAGGGCTTAATTGAATGGCAATAGGGGTTCAGAGGAAGAAGCCGCAGGCTAAAGCAGCTGTCAGGAGGTTAGTCCTGACTGTCACCGAAAGGAGCTCAAGGCCAAGGACCTCGGTCGCCCTTCTTCTCACCACCACAGGATAGGACGCTCCCTCCTCTGTAGCTATGGTAGGAGGAGAAAGCAAACTAGTGTCTGGAGAGGTGTCAGACCACCGGCATCAACCAGATCGTCTCGCGAGTCCTGTTCTTCCAGCTGGTCAGTTAAAGGGTCAAGCGACCCCTCCCAGTTATCATCACCCTCTGGTTGATAGGGAACACCAGGGATGAACAGGGGAACAAAAGCACCCTCCGCATTGGTTACGACTTTAGTCTGGCTCTGTGTCCAACTCGGGAATGGATGGCGTTGGCCGGGGGCACAGCTGGCACCGAGGATGGTGTTGTCGGGATCGGCGCTGGGGAAGGCCGAGTGAGATCGACCGGAGTCGATCTGGATCCTTCGGGGCCCTTCAGCGCCAGGACCACCGGCATCGAAGGCCCAGGACCTACAACCTGCTCCGATTGCCCAAAGGCACACCAGTGGAGTCAGGCTGCCTAAAGACGAGGTGTAAGGCCTCGTAAAACTGAGTTGGGCAGGAGACGCTGCGACTCTTAGAATGGGTAGGAGGCGCGGAGTCCACCCTGAAGCAGGCACCGGCGAGGATGGTCCAAGTACCACGTCTAGTCAGCCGACTGACGGGGAGAAGGTGAAGAGCGCATATGCTTCTTCGCCTTCTTGTGCTTTGACTTACCGAGGACCTCGACAACTTGGAGTGCGTCGAGGAGTGGGGGCTTCGCAAATGACCTTGTGACCTTCCTCTCAAATGAGACTGGGAATGATGCAGAGCCGAAAGCCGGGCCTCCAACAACTTTCGGGACTGCTCCCGTAAAGTCTTAGGGTTCATTGCCCAGCACTTTGAGCATGACTTTGGGTTGTGGTCATGCTCCAGACACCACAACCATCTTGAGACAGGAGCTGCAGGGTTTGAAGCCAGTCCGACGTTGGGACATCCCCGCACACCAGGAGTCCAAGACTAATCTGCACTAGGCTAGCAAAGAAAAAGAAATAACGGACGTCAGCGCACAGGGGCGGCGTCTAAGTAGGTACTGCAATGTCATCCCAGCAGCCACGATGGACATGGAGACAACCGACGCCACCAATTGACGTGCAGGGGTATTCTGAAGAAAAAATCTCCGGATCCAGACAGACGCCTGGGGGGAAATTCTAAGGTAAGGAATCTACAACTAACAGTCTATCAGATACCTCCCTTTCCCCTGGATGCAGTCAGCTGGGTCACAGCTGGATCCACAGCCTGTTAATACTTTAAGGAGGCGGAGAATTCCGCGAAGGAACTGTTTAAAATCTATAAATCCATCTCGGTAGCTAAATCCTCCGTGGTACAGGGGGACTGCTCGTTGGACTCGTGCAACCGTATTGCGGATTACTTTGCAGAAAAAGTCGCAAATATCTACCTATCCTTCCCGGCCCAAACCATAACAGGGTCTGAGTTTGTTGAAGCTACGGGGGAAGCTAGGGGACAGTATGGCTTAGCTAACCTCACTACCCCCCCTCCGGAGGCGCTGATACAGATCGGTAAAATCTGGCTCCCCGAGGGACCCTGCACCACCTAAACGGCTCGTTGAAAGCTTGGTGATCTTGGAGCCCTATATTAGGCACCTGTTGGATGTATCTTTTAGGACCCACACGGTACCCATAGGGTGGAAACATGCGGTAGTACTCCCCTACAAAAGAAACCGAACATCAGTTTTGAGAAACTGGAGAACCTCCGTCCCATATCACTCCTACCCTATATGGCCAAAGTAGTGGAGAAGGTCGTGAATATCCAGCTGATGGAATTTGTGGAGGAGGCGGCCCTCCTTCACGCCACTCAGTTTGGATTCCGGCCTCGACATTCCACCGAGTCAGCCCTACTCATGGCAGTCTAGACCATTAGACAGGGGGTGGATGAGGGCCAAACCATGGCCCCGATTCTGCTGGACCTAAGTGCAGCGTTCGACACTGTAGCACATACCACCTTGCTACAGTGTCTGAATGAAGGCGGGATCTTAGGCGCTGCACTGAAATGGATCCAGTCCTTCCTGGTAGATAGGGGTTTTCAGGTGAGGCAGGGGGACTGCTACTCCAGAGTGATCAACTTGGGTCAGGGCGTTCCACAGGGTTCGTCCCTGAGCCCAACCCTATTTAACCTGTATGTGTCCCCGGTGGCTACCATCTTGGAGGCTCATGGGCTGCGTATAGTGTCCTATGCTGATGACACGCAGCTGGTCATCTCCCTATCGCGCGCGCCGGGTCTTGCTGCAGACAGTTTCAGAGCTTGCATGCAGGAGCTGGCAGCCTGGATGTCTTCCAACTGCCTGAGGCTGAACGGCAGCAAGACAGAGGTGCTGGGAGGGGGGCCATCTGTGTGGAATTCAGCATGGTGGCCACCCTGTTTGGGGTTGGCACCGATACCTTGTCAGGAAGCCAAAAATCTTGGTATCTGGCTTGATACTGACCTGACATTTAGGCCTCAGATCAACAGAGTGGTGGGGGTATGTTTTGGTGTCCTGAAGGGCCTGCGGAAGGTTCTTGAGCTCCTACCCACGGAGGCCCGAAGGACGCTGGTGCATGCCCTGGTAACAGCACGCTTGGACTATGGCAATCTCCTTTACCTGGGGGCCACAGAAAGGAGTCTCGACCGTCTCCAGGTGTTACAGAACGCCGCGGCCCGCCTGGTTTTGAGGCTGCCTAGGAGATCGGCCTCGAAGGCAGCGCTCCGAGCTCTTCACTGGTTGCCGGTGAGGAGTAGAATTGAGTTCAAGGCTCTGTGCACGTGCCACCGAATCATGGGCGGTAAGGCACCGGTGCCATTACAGGACCTTGTAACCCGCTATGAGCCGCCCGAGCATTGAGATCTGCTGGCTCTGGGTTATTGAAGGTCCCCAGAGTGAGAAAGGCTCGCATGGGGGGGGGGGGGCAAGTCTTTCAGGTTCTTGGCTGCGAAAAGCTGGACCAAACTCCCGCTGGAACTGCGCCTCGAACCCTCAGAGTCAAGATTCAGGGGCAGACTTAAAACCCATCTGTTAGTTCGGTAGACTGGTGCGATACCAAGCTGCGAGGGTTCTGTCATTACCACCCACCATAGCGCGGAGACACGCCGTTGAGCGTAATCGGGCGCTTTATAAACTTGCCTAACATTATTAAAAAGTCTGTTATTGTGAGAAATCATGCCTTTATATGCAAAAACGAAATTGCAGCTTTACTGACGAATTCACATGCTCTGAACTCCACATCAACGCCAAATAAAATATAAAGAGAAGACAGGACCAACAGTGGAACCTTCTTAAAGTTAGCACCTAATAAATAATAATCCCAAGTGGTAATAAGTACCCCTAGTGTTTGTGTGGGGGTCTGTGTGCACACTGGATAGCACTCACGGTAACAGTGCTTATTCCCTAGGGAACTTTGATTAACTAAACATAACAGCACAGGTGCACCACAACATTTAACATTCATATTTTTAATGAGTCAAGCAGAATAGGGTTCTTCACTTTAGTTCCTTTATTTTCAAAAAGATGAAGCACCATACAGCCAAAGCGTTTCGTCCCAAGGATGGGACTTCAGGGCTTCTGCTATAGAAGAAAGATTTCAAACGAAGAGTCTATGAGGTATGGATGCAAGTCACCGCTGAGGATGGACACATTTATGTCCCATAGAATTTAAAATAAAGCTTAGTATTGTCTCTAGTAGGTAAAGTCGTAGGTACATCTAGAGGTAATCATTAGCTTCCTTGAGGTCCAAAAACGAAGAGGACGAGTAGTCTATGTCTGTGTTCCAATCTATTATTTGTCCATAGAAGATCTAAAATTCAGGAACACGTGGATGATGGTCCCAAGTTGTAATGAAAAGGGCCCCAGTCGGTATCTGATCAGACCAAGCGAGACCAAGTGGCAGTATTCGTAAACCCTCGGGTCGTGACCGCAGCGTGTTCCCCAGCAGCTGCTTGACTTATTGAAAATATCAATGTTAAATGTTGTGGTGCACCTGTGCTGTTATGTTTAGCCGAATAAAAAATAGTTAAGCAGGCTCTGCGACCTATGCCCAAGGTCACTGATTGACAGATCACAAGTGGGGTAGCATGTAGCCAGCAGACAAATGCAGGAACAGAAAATCCCAGATCAAACCCACAATTAAGCACAGCAACACCACAATGGTCCAGGGAGATTGGCCCCATTAAAGCACACATGGCCGTAGGGGTTACACTCAACCAGAACATGCAAGGACCACGCGCTCCCTATGTTGGGACATCTGGGCCCGTTATCTACTGGCCGCTTTGTGTCCACGCAAGGCCGAGGCCTACCTAGATTCGTCAATTAAACATTAATTTATGGCACCAAAGACAGTGGTCCGCATTCCTTTCCAAAAATGGACTGGCGGAACCTTTTTACTTAACCCATTGCACTGAATAAAAGTCCACATTAGTCCAATTGCAAATGGAGACAGTCCTCAGACCCTATGCCTGTATCTGTTCTCCTGGCTGCACTGTTTAATTAAACACACTGTTCCTGTTTAGCCAAACGACTCGAGTCTCTTAATTCTTCTCGTTATTTTATGTTCAAACAACATTTTGACGAGCCAGATTAGGAGACTATGTATACCTTGAGCCCGACTGCAGCCAAATGTAGGGGATCCCGTCCAGACAGTCACTTTTGCACAGAAAGAAAGGTGAGCAGATACTGCAATCGATTGAAAGTTCTGCTGAATCCGTGGGGGAGGTCCGACCTGAAGCATCCGTCAGAGAGGGTAAGAGACTACATCGGAACCATAGTACAGCATGTGGCGTATGACAAACTAGGGAGAAGCGCAAAAAATTAACCTGAGTGCCCTGGCATTGACAGAAATCTGGCATATTACATATTTTATATGTCCTAGCTGAGCAGGCGCAAGGCGGCTTCACAGGCGATCCCACAAAAGTCACCTTTTTTTCCGATAGTCAACACAATAAATATTCACTTTCCTAGCGTGCTAATTGTCAGAGTGGACACCTCAATCTTATTTTTTAGTCTAAAAGGGTTTCCCAGTGCCCCCGGTTTACCGGTACCGTGGGTCTCTGAAAGAAGTGCGAGGTGTTCGTCGCTTGAACTGCTGGGCGTAATAGATGGTACACTTTTTCCACTGGGTGTGAAACAGATGGTATACTAGGACCGCTGGGTGTTACACAGACGTACCATCAGTCGCTGGTTTGGTACAGGGTGCGATTCGGACATTTAGGGTAAAGGATTTGGACCTGGGAGATGGAGTGAAGCTTGTGTTTGGCCAAGAGGGGCCTGTGGTTCTCAAGTTATTCCTTTATTCTGCAAATTGTTATTATCTTTGTCCCAGAACCGACAGTGACAAACTATCAGGCTCACTTAGCATTGTGTACCGTGCAGATCTTCCGTAGTCACAGGATAGCATGTGTGTTAGGACCCGGAGCTCTTAGGGCGTGTGTTGTACGGTATATTTTGCCTGGCAGGGACTACAAGTCCCAGAATGCCTTGGGGCGCCTTGCAGAAGACTATGATCCTCATGCTCCAATCAGAGGCCGACTGGGAGGTTCTTATGTCTCCTTTCCCCTATCGGCGGTGCTTGGTTTTCAATTGGATTCCTGCCCGAGACCCAACCCTTGGATCATCAGTTGCAGTACTTGCTCCGTTGAACTGGTTTGTGTCTTTTTTCCTCGTCCTTGCAGCTGAAGCCGCACGCGGCCGCGTCGGCTCAGGCAGTCTACTCATCTCTACTCTCCACGCGGCTTTGTGCAAGTTTTCCCCGCCGCGGTGAACACTGGATTGTTTGTGTCCTTCTTTCCTACCCGCTGCTGGTGGATCCACGAAGCAGCGTTCCTCGACGTCACCCTGTGAGCCTCCACTGGGCCCCTGCTCACTCTTCCCCGATACCGGGATAGCCGCAGAGGTTTCCCTGGCGTGTCAGTTACCTGACAGGACACTTGCCGAGGGATTTTGTTTTTCCTTTTCTTGTTTTTTGAAAGACGCCGAGTGTTAGCGTCCTGCATCTATTTCTTGGCGAGAAACGTCCGAGAAACAACTCCTCTGGAGAGGACTTTATTTTGTTTGCCTTGAGGATTCTGTGAGGAGTATCACGACCCTGGTGTACATTTCCTTCCTGACTCTTCCGTTTTGGGAAATATTCGTGACTGTGTTGTACACCTTCATTTCTTCAGTGGAATCATTCCATAAGAAAGAGAGACCTGAGTATCCACTCTCCTTTTTTTTTTTGGTTCGTATGTTTTGTTTTATGTGGATACCTTTTGGGTGCATTTCACACGTTGGGCAGGTAAGAGCCTTGCAGCACACTCAATGCAGAAAGCTGATACTAGAAGTTTATTATAGTATACTAAGCAGTGTGTTGTATGCTTGTGTTCTTCTCTCCCCTGCAGGCTGCGGCTTCCTATTTTGTGTACCACGTCCGAGTACCCTGTCTTCACACTAGGAGACCTAAGGGTTTTAGGTCTCTCTCTTTTCTGGCGTCACCGCCCTTCCTGTGTGTGCTTGCTAACCGCAGGGGGCGTTGTGTCGTAGGGACAGAGGGGGACACTGTCTACACTTCTGAGGAGCCGGTTTCTGCCCGGAATCTGTTGACCGTCCGACAATGTGCTAGGAGCAGGCTGAGGAACTTTGACAGTCATAATTTTTCCTCGGTCACTTTTTTGGTGTTGGTGGCTTGGATTGCTGGGTGTGATACAGATGGTATGCTTTGCCCCTCGGTGATATGCCAGTGCAACTGTGCTAGTAGATTGGACCGCTGGGTGTAATACAGATGGTACGCTCAGCCCCTGGGTGTGACAGGGTACAATTGTTGATGTGCAATGCTGTATTGCTGTTAATTTTGCAAACTGTTTTTGTTTTAAGTGTTGTGTTTTAGCCAATAATTTAATGTTCCATATGGAGGTGCTGCCATTTCGCAGAACCTGTATTTGACATCAAAGCAATATCGTTCAGAAACAGTTTTTATTAACAATTGCATTTCTTCACGGTTGTAGCCTTCCATATGCATTGCGGTTTGTGTTTATGAAGTATTCATTTTGATTGTGGATGCATCTGTACATAGCGCTGAGCTCATAGTACATACTTGAGAAGCAGTAAAACCCTGTTTGTATTTTCCCCACAATTTCAGATGGAAACCAGAGAGCCCCTAAAAACAAAGGCGCTAAGTTATCTTGTGCTATAAAACGATCAAACCGATCCTGGAGACACCATTCAAAGCAGGCGTCCCACACAGGCTCACAAAAGTAAGAAGGTTTGCCGGGAACGTCATGCACACCCGAAGGAACACACATTTACCCTCCTTTGGCGTGGGACTTTTGACACCAACATGCTTGAACACAAGAGAAAGATAAAAGGGAGGCAATATTAGAACTATGGGCCATCCTCGAGGAAGTCCAGATCGATAATCCTGCTCTACAGACAGTAAAGTCAGCACCTCTTGCCCGCTCTTCCTGCATTCTATTATTCCAAGCCACGGACAGAGGAAGCCAGCAGGCCTCCCACCGAACAAGGAGCGGTTAGGCCCAGGCCTGTAAGATTAGCTGGCCCAGGCAGTCACTGGGCAACCCCAGTCCGGTGCATGGTCTCCCAGAAGTTCGACCACCCCGTCCGTCGCACCCGACACACAGAACCCCAGCAGCACAGAGAGCACGCACTCCCACTGGTTCAGGCGAACACACACGAGTGACCGGGAGATTCATGGAGGCTCTTGACAGTAATACAGCTAGCAGGAGTGAGGAAGGGGACCCCTGTTCACCAGGAACCGATGGCAAGGGTGAGACACAGGACCTCGCCAGTCAAGCAAAGGAGAACGGGAGCCACTGCTCGAGGCAGGAGAGGCGCGCCGTGACACGCCTCATACGGTCAACCACTAACCGACCAGAGGAAGAGCTGTGGTCATGGCACTTGTGAATAATATACCATAGGACTCTGTAAAAGACGCATGAGCATCAGGGTCATGCCTAAGGGAAGGGATGGTCCACCTATAACAAAAAAAAAAAAATGCAGCAATCAAAAGGTTCTCGGATACAATGTCAAGAATCCCCTTCACTGAACCCCTCAACTAGAGATAGAAGTCATTTGCGTGAGAGGCCCATTATTACATTCTCCTTCATCCCCTACTTATGTATTATGATTTGATCTGCTATCCAATCCGAGAATGACCATCCAGGCTACTGATGATGGGACCAGGACCACCGCCTGCTCTTCCCCAGAGGCTCCCATCCTGGGATCCGCAGCATTAAAGCACCCCCTCAACGCAAGTATAACAGCAAAGACACCACCTACCAACGAGACCACCTTCACGAGGTGGTCGTGGCATACAGGGGAGGGCTATACGGTGTCAGTGAACTCGTTTGGCAGTTGACACATCACACACACACACACACTGACTCGTAGTTGAAGCAGCTAAAAGGACAACATATTTTGCAACTAGCAGGACAATTAAGGGGGGGGGGAAGAGTTTAGATTACACTTCACATGCATCCACTGGGCCCCATGGGACAAAGCAAGAAATGGGGGCAAAGCATATGAGGCAATGTCATAGTGGCTAGCTCCCATGCACCTTTTTGTAACACCAAGTTCAGGCCATGTCACTGCCACGGCACCACCGCCTGGGTGCGGCTGAGGCACGGCTGTCTGGCGCAAACTATACCCGAAGGCATAGAATGCTGCATGTAAGAGAGACAGAAACCCACTGCTAGGAAATGTCCCCACTAATCGCAGGGAAAAGAAGGTAGAGTATGAGACGGCGGCTCCTTTGCCCGACTGGGTCGAGGGCTTCACTAGGTCATGAATTCAGTGTAGTGCAAAGGAATACTGAACCCTACATCTTGTGGAGAGAGGCGGAGCTCTCCCCTGGGAGGTACCATTCCGGGGGGTGTCCCTATGTCATGAAGTCTGAGTAACTCAATAGCATGCAGAACCCTACATCTTGTGGAGGGATACAATGGTATCTCCGAGGGCACCATTCCAGGGGGCGTCAACAGGTCATGAAGTCAGTGTAACTCAATGGTATACTGACCCTACCTCTTGTGGAGCGATACAAGGCATGGGGGGTGGGGGGGGGGAGGGGTTTGCTATGTCATTAAGTCAGTGTAGCACTATGGAATACTGAACCCTATATCTTGTGGCGAGAGACAGCGAGCTTTAGCGAGGGGAGGGGGGGGGGGTGGCACCATTCCAGGAGGGCTTCACTACGTCATGAAGTCAGTGCAACTCTATGGTGTACTGAACCAATCATCTTGTGGAGAGCGGGGGGGGGGAGCACCATTCCAAGAGGGCGCCACTATGACATTCAAACAGTGCAGCGCAATGGCATCATGGTGACCTTTTCTTGAACATAGCCCAATTGTGTAAGCCGTGCCAGCTCAAGGGAACAAGTGCCGCTTTAGGAGTAAAGACTTCCAGTCAGTGAGGACAAGGAAAGCAAAGGACAGAGGCTCGAGGGCAGCCAAGAACTAGTGAGTAAAAACATATACTTACTGATCATAAGGACGCGCAATTAATTTTGATACCATGGGCATGAGATCAACACAGCACCCGGGCGAGACGCACGCCTTCTCTTCCTGTATGCTGAAAATACAGAGGGGAATTACACCCGGTTCACTCAAACAGCCACGCGAAGAACAAGAGACGTGTTCGCTTAGACATACCTGTTTGTGAGGCTCGGCAGGCAGTCTGCTAACACACCGAGGTCTTCGATCCTGCAGAAGCAAAAGAATAGGTAAAGAAACATGCTTTACTGAACACTGTTCCGAGCACCCCGGTCCACACATCCGACACCTCTTCATGCATCCCTCAGCTGACATGCAACGTTCGTGCAATCATGCCACACTGCTGACATCCTCGCCATCCACCCTTCTATCACACACTTCCAACATCAGACACAGAACACGTAACACTAGCACAAACCACAACACTGGGCAGGGTGGGATGCTTGGAGAAAAGCCAACACCAGACACTACTCCCCATCCTATACTCCCCGACTGTACAGCACAACAAACCGACACCTGCAAGCGCTGCTGCACGCTCCCTCCTGTCCCCTAAGTAGCATAGAAGACAATTTATTTTAAAAAAATGCTTCCTTTCCGTGTATCAACGCTGTACAGAAGAGTATAGATTAAAAAAATATACACATTGTGGATTATTGCAAGACATAAAATGTGTAATTTAGAAAGGAATGGCAAAGTGAAACCAAACAAGTCAGCGACTGCGCTCAAGATTTACAAGAAAAAAAAAGCATAAAGGGCACATTGAACCTCATTCTGTATCACGGGAGAGCTCCACAGCTGTAAATCTACACCTGGAAATTTAAATACGATGGACCGGTAATTCCTGCGATGTGAAATTACTGGAGCATTCAGAGTTTTTCGCTGTGGAATCGGAAATTACCTTTGAAATCTGTGTTTTCCGCACTCATGTCCACAGGGGATTATCAAATTCCGGGCAGTTTTCTGCTGACATATTTGCAAAATGTGTCCTCAGAACTACAGGGTGAATTAACACGGCTTCCTCAGAATACTGCTTTGGGTAGCAACACCAGTTTATGCCTCGATTGGGAGTTGATGGTTACTCCATGCGACTCATTCATCAACACTGAAAGATTCATATCCAAATGGGGCCCCTTAGACATTCATTCTTATCAAGTGCTTGTTTGACATAATCATAACCGCTACTGCTTACAGCTACAAGACACAATTTCCTTCTTTTTGTATTAGAACCGAAACCAAGTCACAAAGTTTAAGAACAAGCATCTGCTATGCAATTGGTCTCGCATTAGAAAGGTTTGAGCTATTGGTATTGTAATTGACACTTTTTTTATTTAAGTTTTGTTTTTGAAAATAGCGAAATTAATAGTTTCGTCATTTACAATACCAATAGTTATAACTTTCGCAAATGTGACACCTGTAGCATTTGTAATGCAATATGTGTTGTATTTACGTGACTTACATGTATTAGTATTACAATACTTAATTGCAAACGGCAGGTTTTTTTGGTACCAATTTTCCGTGAAGAGTGTAAGGCTATGTCAGCATTTTTTTTTTTCCTATGCTAAGGCTATAAATAGCACAGTTAGCTGGAGATCACTTTACAGTCTTTCAACTAGAAAAGTGATCTTAGCATACATTTATAGAAACCTGAAACTGAAAATGCATGGCCGGCGAATGGCTTTGTCCCAGCACGAGTTTAACAATGGGGAGAGGAGCTGGACTAACGGCTAAGGCGCTCGACCTCTGACCTGGGGATCTGGGTTCGAGTCTCGGTAACGACGCCAAAACCTCCTGTGATTCTGGGCAAATCACTTAATCTCCCCGTGCCTAAAAAAATGAAAGTGTGTCCTCATGTCAAAAAAACAAAACAAAAAAAAAAACGTAACTTGTGCTATGTAAAGCGCTCTGATACCTGATTCGGTTCGGGTCTAGTTCGCGCTATATAAAACTCCACAAAAAAAAAAAAAACCCTGGCTACAAACCAGTAATTCCGGATGCATAGTGGGAAGATTTGCCTGTGAGCTAGCGGGGCTCACGTGCTCGTGGGGAGCCCCTGCCTGCTGCCGAGGGAGAGAGGGACACGCCAAAATAGCCCGGTGAGTGGGGGGGGGGGGGGGGGGGGGGAGATGTGCGTGTGTGGGTGTGTGTGTGTGTGTGTGCACGTGTGTGTGTGCACACGTGTCTGTGTGTGCGTGTGTGTGTGTGTGTGTGTGTGTGCGGGTGTAATAATATTGGAAAAGCCTTTTCACGTAATAATAATGAGAAAGCCTTTCACAAGACCTGGTTGCTTAAAGACAAATTAAGATCACTACACTTGCTGTAAATAACTAAAAAAGCATCTTGCAAACTTCCCCCCTTGGGTGACTCTAAAGTGAAAGCATTTCATTCTAATTGAGCGCGTTAACCGAAAGCGAAAGCGCGCCCACACAGCAAGCAGCAACAAGCATTTACAATGCAATGGTTTTGCCTTTGTTAAAGTTAGAGCTATTGGCATTGCTCTTGACACTCTGAAGCTCCATTCTGAAGCTCCACTCTGCACTCTGAAGCTCCACTCTGCACTCTGAAGCTCCACTCTGCACTCTGAAGCTCCACTCTGCACTCTGAAGCTCCACTCTGCACTCTGAAGCTCCACTCTGCACTCTGAAGCTCCACTCTGCACTCTGAAGCTCCACTCTGCACTCTGAAGCTGCACTCTGAAGCTCCACTCTGAAGCTCCACTCTGAAGCTCCACTCTGAAGCTCCACTCTGAAGCTCCACTCTGAAGCTCCACTCTGAAGCTCCACTCTGATGCTCCACTCTGATGCTCCACTCTGATGCTCCACTCTGATGCTCCACTCTGATGCTCCACTCTGATGCTCCACTCTGATGCTCCACTCTGATGCTCCACTCTGATGCTCCACTCTGATGCTCCACTCTGATGCTCCACTCTGATGCTCCACTCTGATGCTCCACTCTGATGCTCCACTCTGATGCTCCACTCTGATGCTCCACTCTGATGCTCCACTCTGATGCTCCACTCTGATGCTCCACTCTGATGCTCCACTCTGATGCTCCACTCTGATGCTCCACTCTGATGCTCCACTCTGATGCTCCACTCTGATGCTCCACTCTGATGCTCCACTCTGATGCTCCACTCTGATGCTCCACTCTGAAGCTCCACTCTGAAGCTCCACTCTGAAGCTCCACTCTGAAGCTCCACTCTGAAGCTCCACTCTGCACTCTGAAGCTCCACTCTGAAGCTCCACTCTGCACTCTGAAGCTCCACTCTGCACTCTGAAGCTCCACTCTGAAGCTCCACTCTGCACTCTGAAGCTCCACTCTGAATCTGCACTCTGAAGCTCCACTCTGCACTCTGAAGCTCCACTCTGAATCTGCACTCTGAAGCTCCACTCTGCACTCTGAAGCTCCACTCTGAATCTGCACTCTGAAGCTCCACTCTGCACTCTGAAGCTCCACTCTGAATCTGCACTCTGAAGCTCCACTCTGCACTCTGAAGCTCCACTCTGAATCTGCACTCTGATGCTCCACTCTGAATCTGCACTCTGCAGCTCCACTCTGAATCTGCACTCTGAAGCTCCACTCTGCACTCTGAATCTGCAGCTCCACTCTGAATCTGCAGCTCCACTCTCCACTCTGAAGCTCCACTCTGAAGCTCCACTCTGAAGCTCCACTCTGAAGCTCCACTCTGAAGCTCCACTCTGAAGCTCCACTCTGAAGCTCCACTCTGAAGCTCCACTCTGAAGCTCCACTCTGAAGCTCCACTCTGAAGCTCCACTCTGAAGCTCCACTCTGAAGCTCCACTCTGAAGCTCCACTCTGCACTCTGAAGCTCCACTCTGAATCTGCACTGAAGCTCCACTCTGCACTCTGAAGCACCACTCTGAAGCTCCACTCTGAATCTGCACTCTGAATCTGCACTCTGAATCTGCACTCTGAAGCTCCACTCTGCACTCTGAATCTGCAGCTCCACTCTGCACTCTGAATCTGCAGCTCCACTCTGCACTCTGAATCTGCAGCTCCACTCTGCACTCTGAATCTCCACTCTGAAGCTCCACTCTGAAGCTCCACTCTGAAGCTCCACTCTGAAGCTCCACTCTGAAGCTCCACTCTGAAGCTCCACTCTGAAGCTCCACTCTGAAGCTCCACTCTGAAGCTCCACTCTGAAGCTCCACTCTGAAGCTCCACTCTGAAGCTCCACTCTGAAGCTCCACTCTGAAGCTCCACTCTGAAGCTCCACTCTGAAGCTCCACTCTGAAGCTCCACTCTGAAGCTCCACTCTGAAGCTCCACTCTGAAGCTCCACTCTGAAGCTCCACTCTGAAGCTCCACTCTGAAGCTCCACTCTGAATCTGCACTCTGAAGCTCCACTCTGAAGCTGCACTCTGAAGCTCCACTCTGCACTCTGAAGCTCCACTCTGCACTCTGAAGCTCCACTCTGAAGCTCCACTCTGAAGCTCCACTCTGAAGCTCCACTCTGAAGCTCCACTCTGAAGCTCCACTCTGAAGCTCCATTCTGCACTCTGAAGCTCCACTCTGCACTCTGAAGCTCCACTCTGCACTCTGAAGCTCCACTCTGAACTCTGAAGCTCCACTCTGAAGCTCCACTCGGAAGCTCCACTCGGAAGCTCCACTCGGAAGCTCCACTCGGAAGCTCCACTCGGAAGCTCCACTCGGAAGCTCCACTCGGAAGCTCCACTCGGAAGCTCCACTCGGAAGCTCCACTCGGAAGCTCCACTCGGAAGCTCCACTCGGAAGCTCCACTCGGAAGCTCCACTCTGAACTCTGAAGCTCCACTCTGAAGCTCCACTCGGAAGCTCCACTCGGAAGCTCCACTCTGAAGCTCCACTCTGAAGCTCCACTCTGAAGCTCCACTCTGAAGCTCCACTCTGAAGCTCCACTCTGAAGCTCCACTCTGAAGCTCCACTCTGAAGCTCCACTCTGAAGCTCCACTCTGAAGCTCCACTCTGAAGCTCCACTCTGAAGCTCCACTCTGAAGCTCCACTCTGAAGCTCCACTCTGATGCTCCACTCTGATGCTCCACTCTGATGCTCCACTCTGATGCTCCACTCTGATGCTCCACTCTGATGCTCCACTCTGATGCTCCACTCTGAAGCTCCACTCTGAAGCTCCACTCTGAAGCTCCACTCTGAAGCTCCACTCTCCACTCTGAAGCTCCACTCTGCACTCTGAAGCTCCACTCTGAAGCTCCACTCTGAAGCTCCACTCTGAAGCTCCACTCTGAAGCTCCACTCTGAAGCTCCACTCTGAAGCTCCACTCTGAAGCTCCACTCTGAAGCTCCACTCTGAAGCTCCACTCTGAAGCTCCACTCTGAAGCTCCACTCTGAAGCTCCACTCTGAAGCTCCACTCTGAAGCTCCACTCTGAAGCTCCACTCTGAAGCTCCACTCTGAAGCTCCACTCTGAAGCTCCACTCTGAAGCTCCACTCTGAAGCTCCACTCTGAAGCTCCACTCTGAAGCTCCACTCTGATGCTCCACTCTGATGCTCCACTCTGATGCTCCACTCTGATGCTCCACTCTGATGCTCCACTCTGATGCTCCACTCTGATGCTCCACTCTGATGCTCCACTCTGATGCTCCACTCTGATGCTCCACTCTGATGCTCCACTCTGATGCTCCACTCTGATGCTCCACTCTGATGCTCCACTCTGATGCTCCACTCTGATGCTCCACTCTGAAGCTCCACTCTGAAGCTCCACTCTGAAGCTCCACTCTGAAGCTCCACTCTGAAGCTCCACTCTGCACTCTGAAGCTCCACTCTGCACTCTGAAGCTCCACTCTGAAGCTCCACTCTGCACTCTGAAGCTCCACTCTGCACTCTGAAGCTCCACTCTGAAGCTCCACTCTGCACTCTGAAGCTCCACTCTGAATCTGCACTCTGAAGCTCCACTCTGCACTCTGAAGCTCCACTCTGAATCTGCACTCTGAAGCTCCACTCTGCACTCTGAAGCTCCACTCTGAATCTGCACTCTGAAGCTCCACTCTGCACTCTGAAGCTCCACTCTGCACTCTGAAGCTCCACTCTGAATCTGCACTCTGAAGCTCCACTCTGCACTCTGATGCTCCACTCTGAATCTGCACTCTGAAGCTCCACTCTGCACTCTGAATCTGCACTCTGCAGCTCCACTCTGAATCTGCACTCTGCAGCTCCACTCTGAAGCTCCACTCTGAAGCTCCACTCTGAAGCTCCACTCTGAAGCTCCACTCTGAAGCTCCACTCTGAAGCTCCACTCTGAAGCTCCACTCTGAAGCTCCACTCTGAAGCTCCACTCTGAAGCTCCACTCTGAAGCTCCACTCTGAAGCTCCACTCTGAAGCTCCACTCTGAAGCTCCACTCTGAAGCTCCACTCTGAATCTGCACTGAAGCTCCACTCTGCACTCTGAAGCTCCACTCTGAATCTGCACTGAAGCTCCACTCTGCACTCTGAAGCTCCACTCTGAATCTGCACTCTGAATCTGCACTCTGAAGCTCCACTCTGAAGCTCCACTCTGAATCTGCACTCTGAAGCTCCACTCTGAAGCTCCACTCTGAAGCTCCACTCTGAAGCTCCACTCTGAAGCTCCACTCTGAAGCTCCACTCTGAAGCTCCACTCTGAAGCTCCACTCTGAAGCTCCACTCTGAAGCTCCACTCTGAAGCTCCACTCTGAAGCTCCACTCTGAAGCTCCACTCTGCACTCTGAATCTGCACTCTGAAGCTCCACTCTGCACTCTGAATCTCCACTCTGAAGCTCCACTCTGAATCTCCACTCTGAATCTCCACTCTGAAGCTCCACTCTGAATCTCCACTCTGAATCTGCACTCTGAAGCTCCACTCTGCACTCTGAATCTGCACTCTGAAGCTCCACTCTGCACTCTGAATCTGCACTCTGAAGCTCCACTCTGCACTCTGAATCTGCAGCTCCACTCTGCACTCTGAATCTCCACTCTGAAGCTCCACTCTGAAGCTCCACTCTGAAGCTCCACTCTGAAGCTCCACTCTGAAGCTCCACTCTGAAGCTCCACTCTGAAGCTCCACTCTGAAGCTCCACTCTGAAGCTCCACTCTGAAGCTCCACTCTGAAGCTCCACTCTGAAGCTCCACTCTGAAGCTCCACTCTGAAGCTCCACTCTGAAGCTCCACTCTGAAGCTCCACTCTGAAGCTCCACTCTGAAGCTCCACTCTGCACTCTGAAGCTCCACTGAAGCTACACACCGCGCAGGGCAGCTCTGGATGCTGATGCGAGAGGCCAGCTGGGAGGCGCGCTGCTCGTCTTCCTGCTCGTGCTGACTCGGAGAGAAAACTTGTTTTCATTGGGAGAGCGGCCTTCAAAGACCCGGTCACTGCGCCTCTCCGAGTGTTTAGCTTGGGATAAAATGGGCGCAGTGTTGTGGTGATGACAGTAGAGCAAGGGAGGTGCCGGCAATGCCGGAACAGAATCGGGGGCGTTCCCGGCGTCGCGTGACGTCGGCAAAAGCCAAAGAATGTCGGGAACGCCCCCGTGTCTGGTCCGGCATTGACGGACAGGCCCCTCGTCCAATGGCAAGGCTCCATTTACGGAGCCAGCCAATGAATGAGGAGGGCCGACCCAAAGCACACTACAATTCTCATCAGGTTTTCGCCTGCGCGAAAAAGATGCGCAGAGCGCATCTTTTTGGCGAGGCAAAACCTAAAAATGCGCTCACAAGGACAAATCTGAGACACAAAAAGCGCGTGGCCGACTCGTGTCTCACATTCCCAGAAGTCGGCAACATAAGTCGTCGAGCTTGGATGCATGCTTCGCATGCTTTTCCAGCTCGACCTAAAAAGCCCATGAAAACGGGCACTAGCTAAGCAGCGCGGCGCCAGAGTACATTTTTCTTTTAAATGATAAAATGCTGGCACCGTGGTAGAATTTAAAGCTCGGAGCACAGGCAATATAACATGTGTATGGCGGCTCATAAACGGGCGCCATAGTTATAATAAAAAAAAATGTTTAGCTGGAGATTCACTGGTGCGGGAGCGTCCGAGGTTGCACAAGGCGCACAGTCATTAAAAAAAATATTCGCAATGCAGAAAGCAAAACACGTCGTGCCTGCAGCAAGAGAAACTCAAGAAAACACTGATCACAGTCTAAATAACACGTACAGTGTAACAACCGAAGTAAAGGGGCCAGTCGCCATGGGAGGTGACAAATGAAGAGGAGGTGGTACTAACAAGCCTGTTTATGAATCAGAAGCCAGCATTCAGGATGGACAATGACCAGCCAATGGCAAATATGGCGGAGAGTGGGCGGGGCTTCTATTACCTACTCCACTACAGCGGATCGCATGCGCACTGGCTCAGGCTCGACCTAAACAGACTATTTTTATTTGAATTTAGACACTAGAATGAAACAGATCCACCACAGGTTTTGCTTTTACAAGCAATAATAAATAACAAGCATTTGCAATGCAATAGGTCTCGCATTTACGAGAGTTTAAGCTATTGGCATTGTAAAGGACAATGCGTTTTATTTATCTGTTTTGATCATTAACACATAAATAAAAGGCGTCATTTACAATGCCAAAAGCTCAAACTCTTGTAAATACAAGACCTATTTCATTTCAAAGAAGCGGCCGCCATTGTACCGGGTTTGCTTGGAAAGTGAAAGCGTGCATGGTGAGCTGAACGTTGCAGGAAAGAATGTTGTGCCTGCAGTGGAAGAAACTCATTAAAGAAAATAGTGCTTACAGACTAGACTAAAGACGTACCGTGTAACAGAAGAAAAAGGGGCAGTTGCATGGGAGGTTACAAATGAAAACAAGGAGTTACTAAGGAGGGACTAACGAACAAGTTACTTTCCTTCGGTAACGATATTTCTATAAGAGACATTAGTTATGGATTCCTCACCTTAGAATCACCCCCAGACGTCAGACTGGATCCTCAGAATATTTTCCTCAGCAGTACCCCTGCGCGTCGGTAGGTGGCGTTGGTCGACTCCGCGTTAAGTCGTTGGCGTCGTGATCGACGGAATGATGTGGTGATATCTACTTAGACACCGCCCCTGCATGCTGACATCAGTTCTTTACACAACATTCCATGCCAGAAGCGCAGAGCCATCTAAGACACTGACCACAAAAACTACGGCCGGTCCGAAGAGATGACATCCGTGTGGCACCAGGCGTTTCGACGACTCGAGAAGAAGTCGACAAAAAGTTGCAAAAAGAGAGTCAAAAAGCGACTCAAGGTACTCCAGATCAGCACTGGCTGGCGTGAAAAAAGAAAGAACTGACCTTAGTGTGCAGGGGTGGCATCCAAGTAGATACCGCAATGTCATCCCAGCAATCAGAACGCCAACGACAAATGCGGAGTCGACCGATGCCACCTACCGACGCGCAGGAGGTACTGCTGAAAAAATAAATCTCTGGATCCAGTCTGACACCCGGGGGTAATTCTAAGGTGAGGAATCCATAACTAATAGTCTCTTTCAGGTAAGCCTATTAAAAGAATCAGAAGCCAGTATTTACAAAGGACAATGACACAAACCAATCAAAAATATGGACAGAGAGTAGGCGGAACTTCAAGTCCATACTCCAGTACAGCATGCCTCGACCTAAAAATGTAATACCATATATGGTAAGTAGGATATGTGGACAAACAGTTTGGAGGTAGTCAAGGTAGATTTATTGTCCTATGTAAACAGGCTGTCAACATGCAGAGCGGGAGTAACGCATTTACCCTGATGGAGCACCAATAATGTAGACGGGATGCAGGAGCTGCACTCCAGGTGATTGCACCCATTCTCCAAAACACGCAGCATAAATGCAGAAGGGACACAGGCGATGCATTTTGGGGGATAATAGCTTCCTAAAGGACAAGTGGCAAGAGGAAAAGAGACACAGGAGCTGCACTCCTAGGGGGAGGGGTGATTACACCTTCCTCCAGAACAAGCAGCAAAGATGGAGAAGGGGCGCAGGCCTTAAACTCCAGGGGATTACATCTCATTAAACATGCAACAGGAATGGGGAAGCAAAGCAAGTGCTGCGCACCAAGGGGTTACACCGTCCTCCAGAACATGCAGCAACAATGTAGAAGGGACGCAGGAGCTGCACTCCAGGGGATTACACTCCAAGAGTTACACCTTCCTTCCTTCCAAGGCTGCAAACTGGATCACCTCACACACTGGCAGAGGTAGGATAATGCAAAGAATGTGACACGGACTCCCACCAGAGGCAACGCAGTGCGGAGAGTACCACAGGGTCTCCAGCAGGCGCAGGATAATGTGAGGAGTGCCACACGGACTCCCACCAGAGGCAACGCAGTGCGAAGAGTACCACAGGGTCTCCAGCAGGCACAGGATAATGTGAGGAGTGCCACAGGGTCTCCAGCAGACGCAGGATAATGTGAGGAGTGCCACAGGGTCTCCAGCAGACGCAGGATAATGTGAGGAGTGCCACAGGGTCTCCAGCAGACGCAGGATACTGTGAGGAATGCCACACGGACTCCCACCAGAGGCAACGTAGTGTGAGGAGTGACTAAGGGTCTCCAGCAGACGCAGGATACTGTGAGGAATGCCACACGGACTCCCACCAGAGGCAACGTAGTGTGAGGAATGCCACACAGACTCCCACCAGAGGCAAAGCAGTGCGAAGAGTACCACAGGGTCTCCAGCAGGCGCAGGATGATGTGAGGAGTGCCACACGGACTCCCACCAGAGGCAACGCAGTGCGAAGAGTACCACAGGGTCTCCAGCAGGCGCAGGATAATGTGAGGAGTGCCACACGGACTCCCACCAGAGGCAACGCAGTGCGGAGAGTACCACAGGGTCTCCAGCAGGCGCTGGATAATGTGAGGAGTGTCGCACGGACTCCCACCAGAGGCAACGCAGTGCGAAGAGTACCACAGGGTCTCCACTAGGCGCAGGATAATGTGAGGAGTTCCGCACGGACTCCCACCAGAGGCAACGCAGTGCGAAGAGTGCCACACGGACTCCCACCAGAGGCAACGCAGTGCGGAGAGTACCACAGGGTCTCCAGCAGACGCAGGATAATGTGAGGAGTGCCACACAGACTCCCACCAGAGGCAACGCAGTGCGAAGAGTACCACAGGGTCTCCAGCAGGCACAGGATAATGTGAGGAGTGCCACACTGACTCCCACCAGAGGCAACGCAGTGCGAAGAGTACCACAGGGTCTCCAGCAGGCACAGGATAATGTGAGGAGTGCCACACTGACTCCCACCAGAGGCAACGCAGTGCGAAGAGTACCACAGGGTCTCCAGCAGACGCAGGATAATGTGAGGAGTGCCACCCGGACTCCCACCAGAGGCAACGCAGTGCGAAGAGTGCCACACGGACTCCCACCAGAGGCAACGCAGTGCGGAGAGTACCACAGGGTCTCCAGCAGGCACAGGATAATGTGAGGAGTGCCACACTGACTCCCACCAGAGGCAACGCAGTGCGAAGAGTACCACAGGGTCTCCAGCAGGCGCAGGATAATGTGAGGAGTTCCGCACAGACTCCCACCAGAGGCAACGTAGTGCGAAGAGTACCACAGGGTCTCCAGCAGGCGCAGGATAATGTGAGGAGTGCCACACGGACTCCCACCAGAGGCAACGCAGTGCGAAGAGTACCACAGGGTCTCCAGCAGGCACAGGATAATGTGAGGAGTGCCACACTGACTCCCACCAGAGGCAACGCAGTGCGAAGAGTACCACAGGGTCTCCAGCAGGCGCAGGATAATGTGAGGAGTGCCACACTGACTCCCACCAGAGGCAACGCAGTGCGAAGAGTACCACAGGGTCTCCAGCAGACGCAGGATACTGTGAGGAGTGCCACACGGACTCCCACCAGAGGCAAAGCAGTGCGAAGAGTACCACAGGGTCTCCAGCAGGCGCAGGATAATGTGAGGAGTGCCACACGGACTCCCACCAGAGGCAAAGCAGTGCGAAGAGTACCTCAGGGTCTCCAGCAGGCGCAGGATAATGTGAGGAGTGCCACACTGACTCCCACCAGAGGCAACGCAGTGCGAAGAGTACCACAGGGTCTCCAGCAGGCGCAGGATAATGTGAGGAGTGCCACACGGACTCCCACCAGAGGCAACGCAGTGCGGAGAGTACCACAGGGTCTCCAGCAGGCGCAGGATAATGTGAGCAGTGCCACACGGACTCCCACCAGAGGCAACGCAGTGCGGAGAGTACCACAGGGTCTCCAGCAGACGCAGGATAATGTGAGGAGTTCCGCACAGACTCCCACCAGAGGCAACGCAGTGCGAAGAGTACCACAGGGTCTCCATCAGGTGCAGGATAATGTGAGGAGTTCCGCACAGACTCCCACCAGAGGCAACGCAGTGCGAAGAGTACCACAGGGTCTCCAGCAGGCACAGGATAATGTGAGGAGTGCCACACGGACTCCCACCAGAGGCAACGCAGTGCGAAGAGTACCACAGGGTCTCCAGCAGGCGCAGGATGATGTGAGGAGTGCCACACGGACTCCCACCAGAGGCAACGCAGTGCGAAGAGTACCACAGGGTCTCCAGCAGGCGCAGGATACTGTGAGGAGTGCCACACGGACTCCCACCAGAGGCAACGCAGTGCGAAGAGTACCTCAGGGTCTCCAGCAGGCGCAGGATAATGTGAGGAGTGTCGCACGGACTCCCGCCAGAGGCAACGCAGTGCGAAGAGTACCACAGGGTCTCCAGCAGGCGCAGGATAATGTGAGGAGTGCCACGTGGACTCCCGCCAGAGGCAACGCAGTGCGAAAGGGACCACAGGGTCTCCAGCAGGCGCAGGATACTGTGAGGAGTGCCACACGGACTCCCACCAGAGGCAACGCAGTGCGAAGAGTACCACAGGGTCTCCAGCAGGCGCAGGATAATGTGAGGAATGCCACGTGGACTCCCGCCAGAGGCAACGCAGTGCGAAAGGGACCACAGGGTCTCCAGCAGGCGCAGGATACTGTGAGGAGTGCCACACGGACTCCCACCAGAGGCAACGCAGTGCGAAGAGTACCACAGGGTCTCCAGCAGGCGCAGGATAATGCGAGGAGTGCCACCCGGACTCCCACCAGAGGCAACGCAGTGCGAAGAGTACCACAGGGTCTCCAGCAGGCGCAGGATAATGTGAGGAGTGCCACGTGGACTCCCGCCAGAGGCAACGCAGTGCGAAAGGGACCACAGGGTCTCCAGCAGGCGCAGGATACTGTGAGGAGTGCCACACGGACTCCCACCAGAGGCAACGCAGTGCGAAGAGTACCACAGGGTCTCCAGCAGGCGCAGGATAATGTGAGGAATGCCACGTGGACTCCCGCCAGAGGCAACGCAGTGCGAAAGGGACCACAGGGTCTCCAGCAGGCGCAGGATACTGTGAGGAGTGCCACACGGACTCCCACCAGAGGCAACGCAGTGCGAAGAGTACCACAGGGTCTCCAGCAGGCGCAGGATAATGTGAGGAGTGCCACCCGGACTCCCACCAGAGGCAACGCAGTGCGAAGAGTACCACAGGGTCTCCAGCAGACGCAGGATAATGTGAGGAGTTCCGCACGGACTCCCACCAGAGGCAACGCAGTGCGAAGAGTGCCACACGGACTCCCACCAGAGGCAACGCAGTGCGGAGAGTACCACAGGGTCTCCAGCAGACGCAGGATAATGTGAGGAGTGCCACACAGACTCCCACCAGAGGCAACGCAGTGCGAAGAGTACCTCAGGGTCTCCAGCAGGCGCAGGATAATGTGAGGAGTGTCGCACGGACTCCCACCAGAGGCAACGCAGTGCGAAGAGTACCACAGGGTCTCCAGCAGACGCAGGATACTGTGAGGAATGCCACGTGGACTCCCGACAGAGGCAACGCAGTGCGAAAGGGACCACAGGGTCTCCAGCAGACGCAGGATACTGTGAGGAATGCCACACGGACTCCCACCAGAGGCAACGTAGTGTGAGGAATGCCACACAGACTCACACCAGAGGCAACGCAGTGCGAAAGGGACCACAGGGTCTCCAGCAGGCGCAGGATAATGTGAGGAGTGTCGCACGGACTCCCACCAGAGGCAACGCAGTGCGAAGAGTACCACAGGGTCTCCAGCAGACGCAGGATAATGTGAGGAGTGCCACGTGGACTCCCGCCAGAGGCAAGGTTATTTGGAGGGTGACGCAGGGGCACCAGCAGACGCAGGATAATGCAAGGAGTGCCACAGGGGCTCCTGCAGACACAGGATAACGCAAGGAGTGCCACAGGGGCTCCTGCAGACACAGGATAACGCAAGGAGTGCCACAGGGGCACCAGCAGACACAGGATAACACAAGGTCTGAAGCAAGGCAGCAGCAGAGGCAGAATAATGCTGCAGGGTTGGCTTCAGGCCCCAGAGGTCAACATGCACCGGTTACAGAACCCACATTCTTGGCAAGACTGGCAGGGTCAGGACCAGGTCCCCACATTACACACCGCTTGCCCACAAGAGAAGCCACTAACGGCAGACAAAACATTCATGGAAAACGAAAACATGCACAAGCAGATGACCACGGGGAGGAGACTCTGCTCTACAAACACAGGACGCAGTCCATTGTGAGACGGACAGATGCACACATCTTTCTAATCTGATAATAGGTGGGCGCCAGCATCAGTACCCAGCCATGTTGTGGCCACAATTGAAAAATACAGACACCGGAAAAGAAAACGTGGCACGCTGACAGGAAAGGTGTGTGGAGGTGCTGGAAAGCAATAAGAGGAAACGGGTCATGAAGTAAGAAAGGACGAGCAACGATCCAAGAAGCTACATAAAGGAGGAGGAGATACAACAGCATGAGCCGGGGGTTACCTCAGTAAATAGGCAATGAGCTCGCAAATGTTCTGCCGCTTCCAGAAGGTTAACGCCACGCTCAATCGGAGGCTCCTGCTGAAAAGAACCTGCGCCATCGTCTCATGGTGACTGGAAACCTGAAAACACAAATCAGAATTAACTCAACAGCCTTCACCTCATCAGATGCTGCAGGCCTAACCGGGATGGGAACCAAGCACCAAACCTTGGAAAGTACACTAGGTCAGAGTCGGATCAGCACTTGGCAACGGGAATTACAGCTACTGAGACCTAAAATCTGAGGGTCTCTCCAGGATCCTGCAAGGGGCATTATAGGATCCCAAAAATAGGCACCAGACAACAAGAAGAAGTCAAGAGACAAAGATAAGGACAAGAAGTTGAGAGCCAACTAAAACTGGGACAAAGACCAGTGCAAGGAAAGGTCAGGACACAGAGGGCCCAAGCCAAAAGGTCAGGACACAGAGGGCCAAACCTAAAAGGCCAAGACAAAGAGGGCCCAAGCCAAAAGGCCAGGACACAGAGGGCCCAAGCCAAAAGGTCAGGACACAGAGGGCCCAAGCCAAAAGGCCAGGACACAGAGGGCCCAAGCCAAAAGGCCAGGACACAGAGGGCCCAAGCCAAAAGGCCAGGACACAGAGGGCCCAAGCCAAAAGGCCAGGACACAGAGGGCCCAAGCCAAAAGGCCAGGACACAGAGGGCCCAAGCCAAAAGGCCAGGACACAGAGGGCCCAAGCCAAAAGGCCAGGACACAGAGGGCCCAAGCCAAAAGGCCAGGACACAGAGGGCCCAAGCCAAAAGGCCAGGACACAGAGGGCCCAAGCCAAAAGGCCAGGACACAGAGGGCCCAAGCCAAAGGCCAGGACACAGAGGGCCCAAGCCAAAGGCCAGGACACAGAGGGCCCAAGCCAAAGGCCAGGACACAGAGGGCCCAAGCCAAAGGTCAGGACACAGAGGGCCCAAGCCAAAGGTCAGGACACAGAGGGCCCAAGCCAAAGGTCAGGACACAGAGGGCCCAAGCCAAAGGTCAGGACAGGAAGTCTAGACCAAGAGCAAAGCACAGATTGGGACAAGGAGTGTAGACCACGCTGCAAGCAACGGTCGGGACAGAGAGCCTGGACCCAGTGCCAAGCTAAAGCCGGGAGAAGAGGTCTACACCCTGTGCCAAGCAAGGTTTGTGACAGGGAACCTAAACCCAAGAGCAGAATAAGGTCAGAACTGGAAATCTAGACCCAGTACAGGTACAGACTGGGTCAGGAAGCGTCAACCTTGCATGAAGGTCAGGACGGTGATAACAGTCCTAGGCTCAAGACAAGAGCCAGGGGCCAAGATCCAATGTGAAAGCCAGGAATCTGAGCATAGATCCAGCTTCAAGGCCAGGACAGGGAGCAAAGAACAAACATCGAGGCCAGGTCAGTGAGCTGAGATGCAGCTCCACTATGGGAACCCAACAAGAAAGTGCATGAATTATGTGCTGCTCCTCACTGCCCAGGGCAGGACTTTCACCATCGCTCAGAGACCGCAGACACATGAAGCCAAACTTGATGTTTTTAAAGACACCTCAAAAAATGGTCTTCAGCGTCAATGGGTCACCGGAACAGGAACCAAAGCATCTCATTCAGACGGCAGCCCCGGAAAAGGTCTCGAGTGCCTCAGAGCATTCACACTAAGGCACTCACAGAGTGCTTTTGGACGAGAGTCCCCCCCCCTTCTCGGAGCGGTTATAGACAAACAAAAAAGTGCCCCGTTCCCAAAGCAGCCTCAGGTTCGGATCAATGGTCTTGAGTAACCACAGAACAGAGCGTCTCATTCTTAAAAAGTTGCAGAAATTAAAGCATCACATTCTGAGAACAGTCACAAGGACCAGAGTGCTTCATTCTCAAAGCAACCTCAGGCCCAGATCAGGCCTAAAAGAATACACTAATGTTTAATAATGAGAGCAGTTGCAGTGACCAGAGTTCCAAACCAGGAGAGCAAGCAGCAACCAGCAGGTCTCATCCCCAAAGCAATCGCAGGGTTCAGCGAGTCTCATTTCAAGGAGCAGTGCACAGGGGGTTTGGTTTCTACAGATCTAAAACAACTGCTCAAGTGCTGCCCGTCCTATACGTGGGGAGCGCTGCAGGAGAACAAAGCCAGATTTAGATTCGGAGATGGAAGTAGTCTGTTAAATCACGTCCCTTTCAACACGAGTTTCCGAAGGATCAGCCACACAGTTATAATCCTCTCACACCAACCTCGCGGGTCAGATCCGTCTTACTTTGTCTGTATTCGGAAATAAAAGAAGCGGATGAGACATGGAAATGTTCCATACGCCGACTTCCATGTTCTGGCACAATAGGCTTTGCCCTAGCCCACACAGCCTTTGACACTGTCGGCTATAAGAGGAAAAGAGTCAGAAGTAGGACTCTGTGGCTGATACTTCAGTTACAAGAGAGCACAGAGAAGTAGGACAATCATGGCACAGAGGAGAGGACTCAGGGAGCTGAAGAGGATATTTCTGCCTCAATACTACGCACTTTGACACATCAAACAGACAAGCGAAGCCAAGTAAAAGACCCGGGGTCCGACCAGCACAGACTAACCTCTGTGATGAAGCTGCTGTACTTGGAGCCAGGCCCGTCGGTCTGGGAGGTGCCTGGATCACCAGGGTTGAGCAAGTACGTCCGGCTATCCTTCAGAAGTTTCCCCTGCAGGTTCCCAGGAAATGCTACCTCGTTTTCCTTATTATCCATGTCACGGTCCCCAGGGATGGGGAGAGTCTTCCTTCGGGAACAGGGGCTTGGGCTGATCGGGGCGGATCTTCTCCTGAAGTGTAGGATTTTATAAGACTTGCGTGGGCTACTCACAGCCCAATGGGTTGTTGTCCTGCAGGAAAACGAGAGGCACATCACAAAGTGTCTGTTGTACAAACCCGCCTGGACAGCGAGAAGAGCTGCCTTAAGAATGCATGTCTCCTACCTGAGCTTGTAGAGCACCGACGTCTCGTGCACAGGGATCTTATCCTGTCAACAAAAGGAAGATTCAAATGTTTAGATGAAATGAAGACTAAACACAACAAATCCATCCAAATTCCACTGCTAATAATGTACTGTCCCCAAAACGAAGAGCTGCCGGTGCATAAAACGAATATTGCGGCAGCTCTCCACAGCACCACCACCCATAATGCTCCACTCTACCTGTAACAGAACCTGCAAAAGCCCAACCATGGCCACCATAGAATCAGCAGAGCCACTCGTGGCACTCACCTCCCGCTCCATAAACATTAGGGATTCACTGAGAATCACCACATAGATTCCATGGCCAGCCCAAGCAAACATTCACACAGAGCAGAGTTGATTAGTAGCATAAGACTAGATACACTGCATCGGCACAACACAGACCAGTGACACCCGGAGCGGCACAACACAGACCAGTGACACCCGGAGCGGCACAACACAGACCAGTGACACCCGGAGCGGCACAACACAGACCAGTGACACCCGGAGGGGCACAACACAGACCAGTGACACCCGGAGCGGCACAACACAGACCAGTGACACCCGGAGCGGCACAACACAGACCAGTGACACCCGGAGCGGCACAACACAGACCAGTGACACCCGGAGCGGCACAACACAGACCAGTGACACCCGGAGCGGCACAACACAGACCAGTGACACCCGGAGCGGCACAACACAGACCAGTGACACCCGGAGCGGCACAACACAGACCAGTGACACCCGGAGCGGCACAACACAGACCAGTGACACCCGGAGCGGCACAACACAGACCAGTGACACCCGAAGCGGCACAACACAGACCAGTGACACCCGGAGCGGCACAACACAGACCAGTGACACCCGGAGCGGCACAACACAGACCAGTGACACCCGGAGCGGCACAACACAGACCAGTGACACCCGGAGCGGCACAACACAGACCAGTGACACCCGGAGCAGTACAACACAGACCAGTGACACCCGGAGCAGCACAACACAGACCAGTGACACCCGGAGCAGCAGGAGAGAACAGAAACTCATGGATGCAAAGAAAAGATCACACACCCACGGAAGCATAGAAGAGACCAGCCAGCCGGAGCGGCACAAACTCCACTTGTTCACAGACACGGCAGCAGGTCAAGAGACTAAGAGGCGCCCACGGCAGCAGGCAAGAGGCGCCCACGGCAGCAGGCCAAGAGAGCAAGAGGCGCCCACGGCAGCAGGCAAGAGGCGCCCACGGCAGCAGGCAAGAGGCGCCCACGGCAGCAGGCAAGAGGCGCCCACGGCAGCAGGCAAGAGAGCAAGAGGCGCCCACGGCAGCAGGCAAGAGAGCAAGAGGCGCCCACGGCAGCAGGCAAGAGAGCAAGAGGCGCCCACGGCAGCAGGCAAGAGAGCAAGAGGCGCCCACGGCAGCAGGCAAGAGAGCAAGAGGCGCCCACGGCAGCAGGCAAGAGAGCAAGAGGCACCCACGGCAGCAGGCAAGAGAGCAAGAGGCGCCCACGGCAGCAGGCAAGAGAGCAAGAGGCGCCCCCCGGCAGCAGGCAAGAGACCAAGAGGCGCCCACGGCAGCAGGCAAGAGACCAAGAGGCGCCCACGGCAGCAGGCAAGAGACCAAGAGGCGCCCACGGCAGCAGGCAAGAGACCAAGAGGCGCCCACGGCAGCAGATCAAGAGAGCAAGAGATGCCCACGGCAGCAGGTCAAGAGAGCAAGAGGCGCCCACGGCAGCAGGCAAGAGGCGCCCACGGCAGCAGGCAAGAGGCCAAGAGGCGCCCACGGCAGCAGGCAAGAGGCGCCCACGGCAGCAGGCCAAGAGAGCAAGAGGCGCCCACGGCAGCAGGCAAGAGGCGCCCACGGCAGCAGGCAAGAGGCGCCCACGGCAGCAGGCAAGAGGCGCCCACGGCAGCAGGCAAGAGGCGCCCACGGCAGCAGGCAAGAGAGCAAGAGGCGCCCACGGCAGCAGGCAAGAGAGCAAGAGGCGCCCACGGCAGCAGGCAAGAGAGCAAGAGGCGCCCACGGCAGCAGGCAAGAGAGCAAGAGGCGCCCACGGCAGCAGGCAAGAGAGCAAGAGGCGCCCACGGCAGCAGGCAAGAGAGCAAGAGGCACCCACGGCAGCAGGCAAGAGAGCAAGAGGCGCCCACGGCAGCAGGCAAGAGAGCAAGAGGCGCCCCCCGGCAGCAGGCAAGAGAGCAAGAGGCGCCCCCCGGCAGCAGGCAAGAGACCAAGAGGCGCCCACGGCAGCAGGCAAGAGACCAAGAGGCGCCCACGGCAGCAGGCAAGAGACCAAGAGGCGCCCACGGCAGCAGGCAAGAGACCAAGAGGCGCCCACGGCAGCAGATCAAGAGAGCAAGAGATGCCCACGGTAGCAGGTCAAGAGAGCAAGAGGCGCCCACGGCAGCAGGCAAGAGGCGCCCACGGCAGCAGGCAAGAGGCCAAGAGGCGCCCACGGCAGCAGGCAAGAGAGCAAGAGGCGCCCACGGCAGCAGGCAAGAGAGCAAGAGGCGCCCACGGCAGCAGGCAAGAGAGCAAGAGGCGCCCACGGCAGCAGGTCAAGAGAGCAAGAGGCGCCCACGGCAGCAGGTCAAGAGAGCAAGAGGCGCCCACGGCAGCAGGTCAAGAGAGCAAGAGGCGCCCACGGCAGCAGGCAAGAGAGCAAGAGGCGCCCCCGGCAGCAGGCAAGAGACCAAGAGGCGCCCACGGCAGCAGGTCAAGAGAGCAAGAGGCGCCCACGGCAGCAGGTCAAGAGAGCAAGAGGCGCCCACGGCAGCAGGCAAGAGAGCAAGAGGCGCCCACGGCAGCAGGCAAGAGAGCAAGAGGCGCCCACGGCAGCAGGCAAGAGAGCAAGAGGCGCCCACGGCAGCAGGCAAGAGGCGCCCCCGGCAGCAGGCAAGAGAGCAAGAGGCGCCCCCGGCAGCAGGCAAGAGAGCAAGAGGCGCCCCCGGCAGCAGGTCAAGAGAGCAAGAGGCGCCCACGGCAGCAGGTCAAGAGAGCAAGAGGCGCCCACGGCAGCAGGTCAAGAGAGCAAGAGGCGCCCGCGGCAGCAGGCAAGAGGCGCCCACGGCAGCAGGCAAGAGAGCAAGAGGCGCCCACGGCAGCAGGCAAGAGAGCAAGAGGCGCCCACGGCAGCAGGTCAAGAGACTAAGAGGCGCCCACTGCAGCAGGCAAGAGGCGCCCACAGCAGCAGGCAAGAGAGCAAGAGGCGCCCCCCGGCAGCAGGTCAAGAGAGCAAGAGGCGCCCCCCGGCAGCAGGCAAGAGAGCAAGAGGCGCCCCCCGGCAGCAGGCAAGAGAGCAAGAAGCGCCCGCGGCAGCAGGCAAGAGGCGGCAGCAGGCAAGAGAGCAAGAGACGCCCACGGCAGCAGGCAAGAGACCAAGAAGCGCCCACGGCAGCAGGCAAGAGATCAAGAAGCGCCCGCGGCAGCAGGTCAAGAGACCAAGAGGCGCCCACGGCAGCAGGTCAAGAGACCAAGAGGCGCCCACGGCAGCAGGTAAGAGAGCAAGAGGCGCACCCCGGCAGTGAGGCACCCATGGCAGCCCGCAAGAGACCAAGAGGGACCCACAGCAGCAGAGAAGAGACCAGAGACAGTCATAGCAGATACACAAAGGCCTGGGATACTGGCAGCAGAACAAAGAGTACACAGCAACAACAGTAGGGACCAGAGATATCAACAAGAGAAACACAGAACGCATAAACCAGAGCACAAACTCCACTTGTTCACAGACACAGAGGGCCGTAGGTGTTTCTCACCTTCCTCATGTTCTCTTTGGAGGAAGGAGAGATCCGCTTCTTGGGGACTTCAGGCAGGCATTCCTCCTCCACTGGCGAAAGGATCCGTTTTCGAACATCTTGGAATCTAGATGCCATAATCTCCCCAGGTCCTGTTGGTGCAAAAGAAGAACGAGAAACATCAAACTCTGGCTAAACATGAATGAAAACACAAACCGACTACCAAGCATTTACTAGTGATCAAAAAAAATGAATTTCCAATAATTTAATATTATGAGTACATCTCATTGAAGCAGGGAAACAGAAATGTGATCAGATTTATAAATCAACCAAGACAGACGTTGCCTTTGACATCCATAAAGAATCCAGAGCAGAGGATTGCAAGGAACTCCATCGGAAACAGAAGAGAAAACACATCTTGTAAAGGATATCGATTTTATCGGATTCTTCTTGAGGTTCTATTGCTCACCGAAGATCCCAGGGGGAAGGGATCATCAGCATCCTCTCACTGAGAGTCAGAGGTCCTCCCCCCCGCCCCAAGAGTCGGAGGTCCTCCCACCAAGAGTCGGAGGTCCTCCCACCAAGAGTCGGAGGTCCTCCCACCAAGAGTCGGAGGTCCTCCCACCAAGAGTCGGAGGTCCTCCCAGCCAGAGTCTGAGAGGTCCTCCCAGCCAGAGTCAGAGGTCCTCCCACCCAGAGTCCGAGGTCCTCCCACCCAAAGTCAGAGAGGTCCCCCACCCAGAGTCAGAGGTCCTCCCGCCCAGAGTCAGAGGTCCCCCCGCCCAGAGTCTGAGGTCCTCCCGCCCAGAGTCAGAGGTCCTCCCGCCCAGAGTCAGAGGTCCTCCCGCCCAGAGTCAGGGGTCCTCCCGCCCAGAGTCAGGGGTCCTCCCGCCCAGAGTCAGAGGTCCTCCCGCCCAGAGTCAGAGGTCCCCCCACCCAGAGTCAGAGAGGTCCCCCCACCCAGAGTCAGGGGTCCTCCCGCCCAGAGTCAGGGGTCCTCCCGCCCAGAGTCAGAGGTCCTCCCGCCCAGAGTCAGAGAGGTCCCCCCACCCAGAGTCAGAGAGGTCCCCCCACCCAGAGTCAGAGAGGTCCTCCCGCCCAGAGTCAGAGGTCCTCCCGCCCAGAGTCAGAGGTCCTCCCGCCCAGAGTCAGAGGTCCTCCCGCCCAGAGTCAGAGGTCCTCCCGCCCAGAGTCAGAGGTCCTCCCGCCCAGAGTCAGAGGTCCTCCCGCCCAGAGTCAGGGGTCCTCCCGCCCAGAGTCAGAGAGGTCCCCCCACCCAGAGTCAGAGAGGTCCCCCCACCCAGAGTCAGAGAGGTCCCCCCACCCAGAGTCAGGGGTCCTCCCGCCCAGAGTCAGAGGTCCTCCCGCCCAGAGTCAGAGGTCCTCCCGCCCAGAGTCAGAGGTCCTCCCGCCCAGAGTCAGGGGTCCTCCCGCCCAGAGTCTGGGGTCCTCCCGCCCAGAGTCAGAGAGGTCCTCCCGCCCAGAGTCAGAGGTCCTCCCGCCCAGAGTCAGAGGTCCTCCCGCCCAGAGTCAGAGGTCCTCCCGCCCAGAGTCAGAGGTCCTCCCGCCCAGAGTCAGAGGTCCTCCCGCCCAGAGTCAGAGGTCCTCCCGCCCAGAGTCAGAGGTCCTCCCGCCCAGAGTCAGGGGTCCTCCCGCCCAGAGTCAGAGGTCCTCCCGCCCAGAGTCAGGGGTCCTCCCGCCCAGAGTCAGAGAGGTCCCCCCACCCAGAGTCAGAGAGGTCCCCCCACCCAGAGTCAGAGAGGTCCCCCCACCCAGAGTCAGGGGTCCTCCCGCCCAGAGTCAGAGGTCCTCCCGCCCAGAGTCAGAGGTCCTCCCGCCCAGAGTCAGAGGTCCTCCCGCCCAGAGTCAGGGGTCCTCCCGCCCAGAGTCTGGGGTCCTCCCGCCCAGAGTCTGAGGGGTCCTCCCGCCCAGAGTCTGAGGGGTCCTCCCGCCCAGAGTCTGAGGGGTCCTCCCGCCCAGAGTCTGAGGGGTCCTCCCGCCCAGAGTCTGAGAGGTCCTCCCGCCCAGAGTCAGGGGTCCTCCCGCCCAGAGTCAGGGGTCCTCCCGCCCAGAGTCAGGGGTCCTCCCGCCCAGAGTCAGGGGTCCTCCCGCCCAGAGTCAGGGGTCCTCCCGCCCAGAGTCAGGGGTCCTCCCGCCCAGAGTCAGGGGTCCTCCCGCCCAGAGTCAGGGGTCCTCCCGCCCAGAGTCAGGGGTCCTCCCGCCCAGAGTCAGGGGTCCTCCCGCCCAGAGTCAGGGGTCCTCCCGCCCAGAGTCAGGGGTCCTCCCGCCCAGAGTCAGGGGTCCTCCCGCCCAGAGTCAGGGGTCCTCCCGCCCAGAGTCAGGGGTCCTCCCGCCCAGAGTCAGGGGTCCTCCCGCCCAGAGTCAGGGGTCCTCCCGCCCAGAGTCAGGGGTCCTCCCGCCCAGAGTCAGGGGTCCTCCCGCCCAGAGTCAGGGGTCCTCCCGCCCAGAGTCTGAGGTCCTCTCACCCAGAGTCTGAGGTCCTCCCGCCCAGAGTCTGAGGTCCTCCCGCCCAGAGTCTGAGGTCCTCCCGCCCAGAGTCTGAGGTCCTCCCGCCCAGAGTCAGGGGTCCTCCCGCCCAGAGTCAGGGGTCCTCCCGCCCAGAGTCAGGGGTCCTCCCGCCCAGAGTCAGGGGTCCTCCCGCCCAGAGTCTGAGGTCCTCCCGCCCAGAGTCTGAGGTCCTCCCGCCCAGAGTCTGAGGTCCTCCCGCCCAGAGTCAGGGGTCCTCCCGCCCAGAGTCTGAGGTCCTCCCGCCCAGAGTCTGAGGTCCTCCCGCCCAGAGTCTGAGGTCCTCCCGCCCAGAGTCTGAGGTCCTCCCGCCCAGAGTCAGGGGTCCTCCCGCCCAGAGTCAGGGGTCCTCCCGCCCAGAGTCTGGGGTCCTCCCGCCCAGAGTCTGGGGTCCTCCCGCTTAGAGTCTGGGGTCCTCCCGCTTAGAGTCTGGGGTCCTCCCGCCCAGAGTCTGGGGTCCTCCCGCCCAGAGTCAGGGGTCCTCCCGCCCAGAGTCAGAGGTCCTCCCGCCCAGAGTCAGAGGTCCTCCCGCCCAGAGTCAGGGGTCCTCCCGCCCAGAGTCAGAGGTCCTCCCGCCCAGAGTCAGGGGTCCTCCCGCCCAGAGTCAGGGGTCCTCCCGCCCAGAGTCAGAGGTCCTCCCGCCCAGAGTCAGGGGTCCTCCCGCCCAGAGTCAGGGGTCCTCCCGCCCAGAGTCAGGGGTCCTCCCGCCCAGAGTCTGAGGTCCTCCCGCCCAGAGTCTGAGGTCCTCCCGCCCAGAGTCAGGGGTCCTCCCGCCCAGAGTCAGGGGTCCTCCCGCCCAGAGTCAGGGGTCCTCCCGCCCAGAGTCTGAGGTCCTCCCGCCCAGAGTCTGAGGTCCTCCCGCCCAGAGTCTGAGGTCCTCCCGCCCAGAGTCTGAGGTCCTCCCGCCCAGAGTCAGGGGTCCTCCCGCCCAGAGTCAGGGGTCCTCCCGCCCAGAGTCAGGGGTCCTCCCGCCCAGAGTCAGAGGTCCTCCCGCCCAGAGTCAGAGGTCCTCCCGCCCAGAGTCAGAGGTCCTCCCGCCCAGAGTCAGGGGTCCTCCCGCCCAGAGTCAGAGGTCCTCCCGCCCAGAGTCAGAGGTCCTCCCGCCCAGAGTCAGGGGTCCTCCCGCCCAGAGTCAGGGGTCCTCCCGCCCAGAGTCAGAGGTCCTCCCGCCCAGAGTCTGAGGTCCTCCCGCCCAGAGTCAGAGGTCCTCCCGCCCAGAGTCAGAGGTCCTCCCGCCCAGAGTCAGAAGATCTGAATGACAACAGGAGAGCGTCTGGGGAAAAGAAACAAAAAAAAACCAAAAAAAAAAAACTAGAAGCATTTCCCAATCATGCTGATCAGCCTGCTACAGTCAGCACCACCTTCAGAAATGCGGGTCTTTTACACCACAAACTGTACCACACAACCTCGGAGTAGAGGTTGAAATAAACATAACAGAGCAGCAAATGAGTGCTATGTGCAACACTGCAGTCTCACATGATCAGTCACCCCTTCAACCAATCTAGCAGCTATGTCACAGGAACAAATGAGTCGCAATGGAAACGCACGCTTTCAGTGTTGCACATTCCACCGAGGGGTAGTAGAAGAATGCTTAACCTCCTGAAAGCACATTTTGAGTACTGACTTCGTACCATTACTTTCTCCGATTGAAGATAGTCTCCTGTAACCTTGCTTGTACACCCCTGAACTGTCCATAGCACTTCATTTCTTTTTCCTTCAAGGTTTAATCTCCCATCAATACTCATGCAATGCAACTATCAGAATTTCGCACTCAGTACTGCGCACTAATATACAAATGCTATGGGGCTGTAGCGTGGCGTAGCCGCCCCTCCAGTGGGCTCCTTGTTAGAGTAGGTGAAGTCTATGGGCTAGTTAGAGCATCCTTGAACTCAGCACCGCGAGCCTCAGATCTCTGCTCGAAAGCCATCAAAAAGCATCCGAGACCTGCACAGAGGTGTAGATTACAAAGGCTCAGGAGGTGGCTGAGAAGGGAAACAACCTTTACTACGCGGTCGCAACACCGCACTACCATCACAACGCAGATTTTACAACGAAAGTCGTTGCCACGACTTACACTGGAGGGCGCTCTAGACTAAGGAATAGTGTGATTTACTATTCCAACACCCTCCCTACTGTACGTAGGCTGAAGTTGGAATAGTAAATCATACTATTCCTAAGTCCAGCACCCTACAGCGCAAGTCGTGGTAACGACTTGCGTTGTAAAAGCTGCGTTGTGATGGTAGTGCGGTGTTTTGACTGCGTTGTAACGTCATACATCCGGCTGAGAAAGACCAAACTGAAACAGAATACCTCTAGTGACAAAGATGACTGATCTGCAAGGACGAAAAATATTTCAGAGAAATGTAATGCTTTGTAAATGTTGGTGGAAAACGGTAGGAATGATGGCCCCAGGACAGTGTGCAGCATAATCTTGAAAGACATTACATCGAGCCTAATAAAGTGAACAATGGTCACATGCCAAGGTGCATGGTATGAATGCACACTGGCACACCCGCAATGAAACTTCATTTAAAAACAGTGTTGGAAGCTCCACTGAAGACAATGGTGGCCCAGGGCCAATAATGGCTGCCAGACGCCTTCTGCTCCAACAGTCCAATGTCTGTCTGTTTCTCCCTTTTTACTTTGGAGCATTCTAAACTCAGTGGGTGGAATGCTCCAATAGCCTTCGACCCTTCATCTATCCAAATCCAGCTGCAGTCATTGTTGAACTGGATAATCATTCCATCAAAATGTCCTGGATGGCCGAAGACCCTTGGGCGGTCCAGAAAGTTGTGCCGAATTTCACATTTGACCTTCTCTAGCATCATCCTCCTGGAAACTTCTCCCCTCCCTGAGGACCGACCAACCCAGTCCACTCCTAAGGGCTAAACATGGTGGGGATGAACGGTCTTCTCACATTTACCCACTTAGCCCTCTCTAGAGAACCCGGCCTCTTCCAAACCTCCAGTCCAGGCCCCTAGGTTTTTGCCTCAGTTGTCGGACGACGACACGCTTGCTCTTCTTATCTCATACAATGGCTCTGGGTATGGCCCCTCGGACACTACAATCAACATCCAAACGATCTCCTCTGACCCTGGTAGAGAACCCAGTGTGAACCTAAGATCTGTGAGTAGGGATAACCTTCTTCAGATCTCCACTTCTCACAGTGAAGTAGTCACTACCAGCGCACACATCAAATCATTGCTTCTCAGCTGCAGATCTGCTGAGAAACATGCAGCAGATATTTCAGAACTCATCAGCTCACAAAACTTAGACCTCTTGATCCTTACTGAAACTCGGCTCAATGACTCCTCCTCTCCAGTTCGACATCTTAATCCCTTCCGATTATGACATCATCAGATGCGATCGACCTGTTAAAACAGGGTGGGGGGCATTGCTTGCACACATCGCTCCAATCTTGTGCTGAAACAAACTCAAAATTCTCTGATGTCTTCCTGTGAGAAACTAGTCACCGAAATCTGGAACAACGACAAGTTTGTCTGTCTAAGCCACACGATTTATCGTCCACCAGGTGACAATCTTCTCTTCATCTAGCAAAAGATGGAGTCCATAACCTCATGCTCAGACCGCCTCTGCCATATTTTCCTCACAGACTTCAACCTTCATTGGAACAACACTGATGATCCTTTAATATGCTCCTTTGAGCCCTTCCTCTCCTACCTCTATTTCACCCAGGTGTGCAAGGGACCATCCCACAACAAGGGCGCCGCCCTCGAACTTATCATAGCTAAAGACAACATCATTCAAGGTGAATACTTTTTACCCTGTGACTGGTCGGACCACCACCAAATATCCTTCTGCATACAGGAAAAGGTCCTGCGCAGACAGGGCCAACCATGTAAAACCAAATAATTGTCTTGTAACCTAAGAAACATCAACAATCTAACATCCATTTGCTAGAATATTCTCAATCCACCCCCTAACATGACCAACCTGGACGACCTTACTGATCACTAAATAAACTCTATGAAGAGTATTTGACTCTATAGCTCCAAAGCAACTCAAAAGGATTCCGATTAAATAATCCAAACCCTGGTTTAATAGCTCCCTAAATGATGAACGTCGCAAACTTAGGCTTTCAGAGAGACTTTGGAGAAACTCTCCTTCCACTACCAGCCTCAATCAGGTAAGGAAGATGAGAAGCGCATACAAGAAACGTATTCACAAAGCTAAAACCGATCACTTCAGGACTCAACCTGACAGCGCTAAAAACAGAAACAAGAAACTCTTCGAAATCATCAAACAGCAAGCTAACCACTCTACCAACCTAGCTCTGCACACATAACCTCCTTTCCTAGTGGGGAGGACTTCTCAGCACACAGCACAAAAAAAAGCTAGGAAAAATGAACTTGAGCTGCAACCTACTACTCCAAATCTTTCCATCTGAACTCCCCAACATCAGAGGAACCTATGGAATCTTCTGCAGCAAGTGCACCTTCCTTCCACATAATTTGCGCTCCCAAAAACAACGCATCATGGAATACTTTTCTTCTACCAGGAGACACGTAGCGGCTCCAATCTATGGTGTCCTGAAAACCTTCCAACCACTTCAGCGATCCACTACTGGGCAAGTTTTTTAAAAGACCTCAATTCAGCCATCCTCCCTCTGTGGTTTCAGATCCGCCGAGAACCGCTTTTACAGGAGAGGATTCCAGATTGCCCCCAAGTCAGTTCAAGTCAATCCCATCCCAGAGAAGCCCAATGCAGACTTAGCTGATCCCAATAACTTCCGTCCGATCACCAGCATCATGACTCAAGCTAAACTGCTTGAGAAATACGTACACGCACACTTCTGGAACCAGATTGAGAAATTTCCGCTCTTTGGCCTCTGTTTCAGAGCGGGACACAGTACTGATACAGGACTAACTTATATCGTTGATGACTCCTTGGGATCCCTCGATCAAACTGTCCCTTGTCTTGATTCTTCTTGGCCTGTCCTCAGCATTTGACACCATGAAACATGGAAAACTAATTGCTCTTCTCCAATATAGAATGGGATTTTCGGGCCCAGTCTTAAACTGGTTTGCCCCTTTCTAACAGAACCACAACCAAAGAATCAAAGTTAACCAATCCCTTGCAGATAGGACGCCTGGTTACCATAGGAGTACCTCAAGGCTCCGCACTTCGCCCACACTTTCCAACCTTTTTATGGGACCGCTCTCCGCTATTCTGAACTGCTCTAACCTCCAGCACCATATGTATGCAGACGACACACAACTATATTTGAAGATCTCCTCTCCAGATGACATAAAAACACAAAAAGATGCGCTCCTAAAAACACAACAATGGTTAACTTAACCATCTATTGTTAAATACCCTCCGATTGCCCCCACAACCACTCTGCACCTACCCTGGACTGGCTCAAACATCTTACTGCTCTTAACTGCATGCCACTTGTTGTTGACTCGGCTAAATCTTTAGGTATAACCTTGGACAAATACCTAAATTTGCAAGATCAGGGAAGGCAATCTTCAGCTCAACACCCTTAGGAAAATCAAGCCTTTCCTTCCACCTGAGGACATCCAGCCAGCGGTACAATCCATGGTTATCTTATGCTTTGAATATAGACTGGTGACCCTTGCTGGGCTACCTAAAACTAGTATCGTTCCACTTAGAGCCACCCTGAGCGCTTCGGCCAGACTCATCACTGGCTCCAGAAAACAAGATCACATCACACCAGACCCACTTCAACTAAACTGGCTGACCATTGAAGCGAAGATCAGGCTCAAAATAGCTTGCCAGACACACAAAGCTATTTATCACACCACCCCCGTTTACCTGGCAAAACAAGCATTTGCAATGCAATAGGTCTCGCATTAATTAAGTTTGAGCTATTGGCATTGCTAAATATTGCAACACTATTTGCAACAAAAGTCTATAAATTGTAGGCCCAAAAAATGTGTATGTGTGTGGTGGTGTGTGTGGTGGTCGGGTGTGTGGTGGTGGTGGTGGTGTGGTTGTGTGTGTGTGTGTTTGTGTGTGTGTGTGTGTGGTTGTGTGTGTGTGTGTGGTTGTGTGTGTGTGTGTGGTTGTGTGTGTGTGTGGTTGTGTGTGTGTGTGGTTGTGTGTGTGTGGTTGTGTGTGTGTGTGTGTGTGTGGTTGTGGTATGTGGTAGTCCGTAAAAGAACTTTGCTCACACTTGCTCCCGCCTGCTGCTCCGACATGGCTTAATGCTGTGCCAATCTCCTTATGTGCTTTCTAAATCGTTGATGCGGCGAAATGTTACTTCCGTTTTTTTCCAGGAAGCAGCACCACCCAACTACAGTTTTCAACCACTTGGGTGGTTTTATGGGTTGTTGAGGGGGAATTCTTTTCTCAATTGTTGCTGACCTGCATCGTCTAATATGGAGGTCACACACTAATGTTGTTATGCGCGGCTATCTAATTATCTCGCTGTGGAGCGAGGCCACCACATCGCTTTGCTGTACTGAGCCGGTCCAATCGCACTAAGGCTGGAGCCACTTTTCTTTCCACCCGTCACTGCGCACAGCCACCATGTATTGTACCTATTTAGCTCGCTTTGATTTGAGGCAGTGGGATCCCTCTGTTACACCGAGCCGGCCCAGCTCCTCTTTTTGGCGCACCACGACTTTCACATTTCACTGATTCTGCTTCAGACACACGCTGGGAAGCTCAGCGAGAATCTACATATTGCCAGGGCTTTAAGGTACAATAAATGGCAGCCTGAGGGTTATTGCAAAGTCGGGGACAAACAATTGAGAAAATCTAACTATCTTTTTGACGTGGCATTTCACAGATCTGTAAAGAGCAGGTTGTTCTTGAGTTATACAATTCTCTTACACACGTTGAAAGATGGAAGGCGGAGCCTCCCTAGAGAATATACACGAGTTTCCTTAATATAACACACTCCGCTCAACTATTGTGTCTCCGAGTACTTCTTCATACAGTCTGCACTACTGCTATTATTACTCAGATTGATGGCACTCATTTTATGGGAAATATGAGGCAGAGTAACCTCTGATATTTATGTAACTCCCAGGTGCACCGGCAGGTCTCTTAGAAAGGCAATATAGAAATTCATATTCAAAATGTCTTTATTCGGCACAGAAATTGACCATAAAAGATCAACAAATAAAAACATCACAAAAAACAGGTATAACATTAGAATGTGTTAATGTAGTAATACTATATCGTGGGGACAATGGTTATTTAATTCGATTTCGCTCATGTTGTCGGAATGATGAACAGCAAGACAACCCTGTCAGAGAACAAACAGCGCGTTTTTTTTTTTACTGCATTACAATGTTTACTGGCACCTTACTGTGTCTAGAAATGGGTGTTATTTATTATTTACCTCGACGGCAATAGACTAGTGTATGTAGGATAACAGTTGAATAGGACCTGCGAGGATTTCAAGACGTAATTTGAAGGTTGCACGTTCATATTCTTCGTTTTCCGTGTTTCGGTCCACTCACTGCATCTGTGAGGGTCTTGCTCACTCCCCCACCAGTCGGTCCCATTTGTAATAACCCCCCCCCCCCCCCCCCAACACCCCTAGCCACAGCTGCAGTCATAACGGGAGGGGACCGGTTGGAGTCTTGTGTTGCGAGATGGACAGGAACTTAATATCAGGACAGTAACACTTAAAGCTAGCATTATCAGCCTCAGACTGGCTCCAGCCTGGTTCAAATCTACTATAGGGTCACAGAACCTTAAATCGGGTAGTGAATATCTGGACTATCAAAAGTGGCTATATTCGGTCATCGTCGCATGAACTTTAGGAAATATCAAACGGGGATTTCAGTCTTTGAAATTCAATTTGAAGGGTAGGCTAAAAAAAGTGAGGTTTAACTGATGTTCGAACAGCTGGGTACTACTATGCCTTTTTGCACTTTTTCACACCTGCAACTTACATCTGTTTGCAAGGTCGTCTTCTAAAAGGCTCACAAGCTCGTCCAATTGAAAACCAACATTTTATAGTGCTGTTTATCGAGGAAGAAGGTCTAGAGATCGCTGCTTCTGGAATGGGAGTGTATTAATGTATTGAGGAGTATTTTAGAGTGCTACGCTTGACTTTCATTTACTTCTGAGCGATCAGCGACAATAAACCAAGTTTATGGAATACACATTCATCCTTCCGCAGAGCGCAATATCATGCAAGTAGATACTTACATGTAGATACTTCCAATAAAAAACATCTTATTTGCTAAACATTATAACAAGACGTGTGCGTGCACTTCCGAAACCTGTCGTGGGGCGGGACTTCCGTCTTCTGAAGCCCGCGCCCACGGAGTGGCTGGTCCAGAGGAGCATTGGTGACACGGGGCTCCCATGCCCGAGGGAGAGCCCCGCGGAGGCTGCAGAAGTCCGGAGTGGCGCCGATGCGGTGAGTGGGGCTTAATTGTATGGGGGGTGTCTCTGTATGTGTGCACTTGGGTGTGTGTGTGCGTATGTGTGTCTCTGAGTGGGCGCTTGTGTGTGTGTATGTTAGTGTGTGTGTGTGTGTGTGTGTCTCTCTCTCTCTGAGTGTGCGTGTGCGAAGCGAAAGCAGGGGGGGTGTGGCTGTGTGTGTTGGAGGCTTTCAAGGGAGACAGGAGGTGGTGAACACGCACGCGACCTGATCAGATTACGGCATGCTGCGCGTTCCCATCTCCCGTCTCCTTGAAAGCACGCTCGCCGACTATAGGTCTCGCTGCGACATCGCTTCGCGATGCGTTGCAGGTTCGAGACCTAAAAATCTGAGCGATCAGGCTTGAGTCAGAACTTAAGAAGCTCTAACACCCTATTATTGAAACCTCCCAAATTCAATAAGAAAATAACTTATAATCCTGCTTTCTCTGGTATGGCTCCAAAAATATGGAACACTCTTACCCCCTGAGATCGGAACCAACCCAGCAACTGCCTCTTTCACAAAAACATGCTAAAGGGCTACTCCTGAATGACCTTCAACAGCATTAACACGGATATTATCGCTATCTACTCACGTCTCTGTTTGGGATACTCTTTTTAACGTGCCGTTTCAAATAATTTTTTTTGTTTCTTCCCTGCTGAAACCTTACAGGACCCACTAGATTGGCTAACCCCCCTTTGACCTGGTGTCTCTCCCCCCCACCTTTGACCTTTTGCTAGTTGAGTTATCTCTTTTGATCCATTGTGTTGTTGTACTCTTACAGCACTCCGATACCCTTTTGGGTCTTGTTTGCGCTCTATAAAACTTTTCGAATAAAATAAAAATAAAAATATTCTGCTTTACTGGCATGAGGCAGAGTGGCTTCTCATCTCATCACACGAATAAAGAATCTCCACACAACCTTCCCCCATAAGTGTTCAGGCAACACTTGCACTCATCCCTTCAAATAGCAAACAGACTGACAGCAACTAATCATCACTCATTCTGTTCAGCAGTCATGAGTCGCTCCACAAAACCTCCAAATGATCTTCATAGAGACCTGGCTCTCCACCACGCCCAAACACATCAACGTCCTAGTACCCCCAAACTACAGCACTTCAACCAAACAGAACAGGAGGCGATGCCGTCATCCATCATTCTGGTACAGTAGCAGCAGTCTTTCAGTTCTAGTGTCAATCCTATGACTTCCACTTGAGCATAAAACTAAAACCTGTAAATAATCTTCAGAGATTTTAGCCTTCAAGGATGAAGCAGTCCATGAATTAATCTCGCCCGGTGAGGAACTTGGACACGTCACTACTCAAAGTTTCAGATTTCCTCTGTCTCCATCCTCAACTCACCTGCGAAACACTAGGACTCATGCATGAACCAAATGAATGAATGAATTTAGACTTTACAACTGACAGCACAGGACGCCCAGATCACAAAACTATCATCTTCATTTTTCTTAGAGCCAGACCCTGCCATCGAGATCAACAGTTTCACTCAATCAAGAGCTTCACTATTACCGCTCACACGAAATCTCTTGCAACATAATGATACACAAACCGCCTTCATCTGCACCCTCAACAACGATAGTTATACATGAACTCCAGGTAGACCCAACAGCTCAAGGATAGCAAACATTACATTAGAAGCAAGAGACCCTCAATGCCCTGAAGCTCCCCGCACATCTCTGAAGAAGCTCATCAGTGATTGATTGTGGGTTTCTAAAGCGCTAGAATCGACTCCCGAAGGAGTATCTCTGCGCTGTAGACCGCTGGGGAACCCGTCCTGGCTTTCCCTGTGAGATGGTGCCTTCTGGATATCTCCAAGGTGAAACCAGGCATCCCCGGCGTATGTGGGGGGCCGTTGTGGAGATGAGGCAAGCTAATGCCCAGAGTTGCCGAGTGTGTTCCCTGGTTAGAGGAAGCACCGAGGCGAGAATTATCAAGTCCATTGACCCCGGTCCAAGACCCTGCCGGGAATTGAACCCTGGTCCCGGGCCGTCCTCTGCTCCCGGGTCTGCCGCCTTTAACCAGTGAGCCACACCACTCGACTAGTGAGGTCGAGGGAGAGTGACAAACTGTCAGCAATAAAGTAGCCAAAAGAAGCAACGGCTACTCAAAGCTGCCAAGCAAAGCACAAATCCCTCTCCCAAGGTTCTTTCAGAACAATTAATGGAAAAACTAACAACCATCAATTTTCAAGAAAAAGATTGCTAAAATCAGACTGCACATCAACATATTCACCTCTCTAGTACACACCGTGTATCCACTGACAACCTTTCAAGACTCCTCTACTTGTTACAGGCAACATTCTACAAGACGGCCATGATCCCAGCATCTGTGGTACAAACCCATCACCGGTGAGGCTTTCGCAGCGCTGCTCAATGGAATGCATCTTCCCAGACTCTAAATTTCTGGCAGATCCAACCACAACTAAACATACCTAACCATGACCCTTATGTGCTAGCACACTACCTCCCCATCACCCAACTCACAAACCTGGGAATGGTTGTGTTTCCTCAAACAGTAGAATGAGATCAAGAGCACCGCTCTTGTACGGAGTATGAATGTTGACGCACGTCAAAGAGGAAAAATTCTTCAAGTGGGCGACAATGCAGCCAGATTAGAGGCAAAAGCAACCTGGTCTCCTTCTACTGGACAACCTCTCAGCCACTTTCAACAACTTACTTATGGTCCTGCACTCGATTGCAGGTTTCAACAATTATCATTCTTCAGTGCGTCACATCATACCAAGACTACAGTTAAGTTTGTCCAGGTGAGCGCTTCACAGTCCAGTCACATCTGCGAAACGAATAGCATCTTCAACGGTCTCATTCTATGCAGAGTGAGCTTGAATCTCTGCTCAGAGGCCAAGCGTTTGCCACACAAGGCGCTCAAGACTCAACCAGCACAAGGACAATACTTAACTTAACCTGAAGACCTCACCTGGAACCTTCACAGCCATGTGAAGAACTGCGGCGCCATAACATCAAGGTGTACTTCAAGCTACTTTCCTTGAAACCAGTGTGGTTTCTTGGAACTATGATTGTGGGGACATGCTGTGACTGACTGGAGCATTGGCACACTGTTTGCTTCTGGTGGACAACATTTGGGGGCAGCAGGCTTAAATAAGGTCCTGTATAACAGGGTGGAGTTTCCTTCCGATAAGGAGGCCCAGTTCTTCATTTTCACACTGGTGATGAGTGACCATGCACACAGCACAAATGCACAGGATTGAAAGAGTAGATCACATATGCAGACAGGAGCCACAGACAGTAGCAGCGACAGAAAGTGGTGGCGGTTGATGCACTGTAATAAGATGGAGGCCTTCACAGGACTCGTACAAGAGAAATGCTCTTCTGTAAAAAGCAAAAGAAAGGATAAGGGCTCAATCAAGCGACAAAGGGAAGTGTGGGACGTCACAAAAATGTGCCAGCATCAAAATGTGTGATGTTACTTCAAACTCAGCAACAGAGCACAAGCAGCGCCGGTGCAAGGGAGCTTGCGACACTCGAACAACTGGAGCGTAACATGGTCAGCCTCGGGACAGTGTGGTACCCCCACATCTACAGGAGCACCACACAGGAAGTACCCGTGGGTGCAGCATTTGAGGGGTGATATTTTGAGGTGTACATTGGCGCTGTCTTGGTGCTAAAGCCTAGGAGCCAGTACAGCAGTGCCAGTAATCACAGACCAGCCCTTAATCAGAGACCAGCTCTCTCTGGATCTGTTTGGGCGCGAGGCACAGATTTAATTTTTAGCAAAGCAGTGCAAGGTGTACTAAGTCGTTTGAAGACTGTGATGCTCATTCACATCGACAGCGACACCTTCATTTGAAAGATACACAGCCTGCGAGTGCTTTCTCGATTGGAGGCTGATGCCTATTGCCAGTGGAAAGACGCGTACGGTTAGAGAGACCCTGTTTCTTATTGGCAAACCACTGAAATCCTTGGATAAAGCAAGCATGGGACTAGTGGATTACACAGTGACTTATTCACCACCTGCCCTGTTCACGGGTTTGACATCGGGACAAGCCCGTAAGGGACATTCTACAGCTTGGGGAACTCGCAGTTTCGAGTTATCTGATGACCCAGAAAAGGTTGGTGCAGGTTTTAGGAGATCATTTGATCTAAAGTCCACAAGAGTTTGACTGACTTTTTTCTCAGGATTTTGGGTTACATTGGACAAGTCTGGTCAGAGTAAATAATAATTTAGTGCATCATTAACAATTATAGGCGCTTCTGAAGTGTGATTGGTTAATGGTGTTATCCTTTCAACTGAACCATGGAAAAAATAATTCCCGACTGTTTTTCACAAGTCATCCAAGGGAGCCATCCATTAAATGGGCAAATTGGAAGACTGTTTGAACCAAATCCGCCTATCTGCAGCGAATCAAGCCATCAAAAGAGAACTGCTGCTATTAATTCACTGTTTCGGTCCAGAAGGACAAGAAGCACTCAGTGTGCCAGTACGAGGCCAGAGGCATGAATGATTTCAACATCTGTATGAATAAAGTGTATTTACATTATCCCTCCAAGGGCAGGACAATACTCAAAAGGTATGATTGTGTAGAGAGAGTGCTCGGGGAGAGAAGACACTCTCTTAGTTGTCAAAAATTACAAACTGCATTTAGAAATGTGGCTGAGAGATGAGCCCTGATTCAGTACGGGGAATACTGCTGCAAAAAAAGAGTGGGACACACAAAGGTTTGTACTGGAGAAAAAGAAAGTTGGTAATCATAAAACAGATGTAAGTGCAGTGAAAAAAAGACATGCTGTGGCCAATAAGGAAAGGAGTTGAAATATAATGGGGTGATCTTTTGTTGTGGTAACAAGGCCACGTGGCGAGCTGGAGGGAAAACGCAGCACAATAGGCTGTCTGTGATAACGGTGGGGATAGGGGACTGAAACACTGCTGGCCTTTGAATTACAATCAGAAACGAGATAGTGTGAAGAAGTCTGGGATGAGGGAGTTGTGCAACGAGAATGATGGGAACCCATGGGCAGTGCGATGGAAACGAGGTTCGACTCCTGCTCGTCTGTTCATTATTTCTGTTTGGTGAAGCTGGAGGGTGTGGAGGGCAGGAGATAAAGATGAACGGGGTACTTTGTACGAACAACGGAGTTCAAGAGTAAGACCAATGCAGTCGAGGTATAGATGCGGTTCAATAAAAGGGAATCACATTCTGGATGCCGCAGCATAAGGAGTTAGGAGCATACCTTGACCCCAAAGCTGAACCACAGACACTGCTGTCTGAGGGGGGCATGGAAGCAAACTGTTCCCAGATGATTTTTTGCGAAGATTTGAAGCATTCTGCAGAAAGGGAGTTATTGCTCTTATTAAGACAACAGAATGGCTGGCTCCTATTGTCGAGGTCAATAAACCAGGCAGTCCGATACGTTATAGGAGCCGGGTCTGGTAGCTCAGTGGACTAATGCGTCCACTGTAGGGTCCTGTGTTTGACCTCATGGGCACAGGTTCAGTTCCACATGGGTCCACTCAGCATTTCATCCTTCTAATGTCGATAAAATGACTACCATAGAGTTTGGTAATAATAAACATCTATTAATCAGCGAAAAGATGCACTTCTGGCTGAACGAGCGCTTCACAAATACACATTAGGTTACGTCTCTGCATAGTTTTAAAACTATGAGGTTTTCATTGACAAATCTCTTGGAGATGGTGTCCCAAGCTGAGGGAGCCGAGATCTTCAATACTCTTGATCAGGCTTCTCCCAATCATCAGGTGTGCCTTCATGAGGAGTCACAAGAATAACAGCTATTATAACACATTGTTCTGAGTTGATCGCATGAGAGTGACACTGAGGGAGTGAACTGCTCCCAGGATGATGTGTTGGCGTATGGTAAGAATTGGGCAGAATATAGAGAGCAGGTGAGGAAAGTTTTGGAAACTCATGGAGGAAGGACGAACTTTGAGAGCAGAGAAGGGTAGATCTGGACTAACTGCTATTCAGGATATCTTCAACGAGTGCGAGACGAAAGAGATGGTGAAGCAATTAGGAGAGTCTCGTAAGAGTAATGGAGGAGCTATCTTTGCTGAGTATGATGGAACTTTACAGGGGTTTCTTGGTAAGACTTTCTAAAAACAGGATGCAAGTGAGAGGGTTACTGAAGAAAAAAAAGTTGTTTGGTGCAATGAATGTGAGAAAGAGTTTAGAATAATCAACCCAGATCTGAAGGTCACCCCAATCTCCAAGGATTCGTTCCTAGCAGGGAAGCTGGAGTTGTAAGAAGCTGCAAAAGACACAATTGATGGACGGAATGCAGACCAAATCAAAACATTCACCCCCATTCAAGAGATCTGGGTTAAACCCATCTTTCTTTTGCTCACCATGTCACCCCAGGTTAGACCTGGTGCCTCATGGGAACAGTCCAAGCCAGGTCCTCCCTGGACCTGGCTTGGCAGTTCGGGCTGGACTGTTCTCATGAGGCGCAGGGTCAAGACTGATTTTCATATGAACAGGTCTAAACTGGGGTGGCGCGGTGAGCAAAAGAACAATGGATTTAACCCAGACCTCTTGACTGGGGGTGAATGTTTTGATTTGTTCTGCAGTCCGTCCATCATACGTGTGTCTGTTGTAAGGAGCTGCGTCATTATCGAAGTCAGAGAGTGGAGAGACTATTACCGTTGTGTCCAGATCACTGAGGGATGCTGAGATCACCTACTCTGTGGCAGAGAAAGCAGCTTTACCTGTGGCGGAGGTCTTTGGAAAGTGGAGCGATGTCTTGTGGTGAGGTCTTCACTATCAGGACAGTTCGCAAACCCCAGAGGGAGAGGTTCCCGAGTCAGGGTCTAGTCTAGAATAAGACGGAGTGCTGATTTCCATAAATGTACCTTCCATGGAGAGAACATTTGTGAAATCCTGAATAAGGCTGCAGGTTGTTTATCAAAGGTGGCGTAAATGAATGAGGAGGAAGCACAGGTTCCGACGAGTAAGGCTGTGTCAGAGCACGTGCAATCTGTTATAAAATAAGAGTGGAAGAACAATTTGGCAAGTGACAATACCTTAGGGACCGATCTGGCTGTTGAGAGAGGGCTAGGGACTTAAGGGTGGTATAAAACAATTCTGGAGTTGAAGAGCTTAACCGAGTGGGAAGGACGGCTCCGTTTTCAGGGTTACTAAACGGCCTCAGATTGAATTGAGGAAGAAACTGCTGCTGTCGATGCCCTTTGGTCATACTGGGGTGGTCAAAACCAAGATATGGATTCAGCAAGATTTCTGCAGGCTGGGGTTATATTTAAAAGTAGAAAGCATAGTTTTTGAATGTACAGAGTGTTATAATAGGGAGATGATTTTAAAGCGGTTTAAGACCTATGCAGAAAAATGTTTTACCCAGTCTCATGGGAGGAAGAGGTGACTTATCTGGGGTGGAGTAACGTTCAATGGGGTAGAGCGTCAGAGTGGAGTATCGTGGAGACTAGTGTCGTAGAGTGGAGTGTCACAGAGTGGACTAGAGTGAAGTGGCATAGTGCAGAGGGGCAGAGTAGATTGGCGTAAGGAGCATTGGATTTGAGTAAAGTGCTATAGAATCCATTGGCACCGAGTGCAGTGACGTAGAGTAAGGTGATGCAGAGAAGACTGCAGTGGTGTGGAGTGGCGCAGAGTGGAGTGCCGAGGCATAGAGCAGATTGTTTCAGAGTAGAGTGAAGTGGCATAGGTAGAGTACAGAGGTGTAGTGTGGTGCTTGGTGCTGTGGCATGGAGAAGAATGATGAAGAGTGCAGTGGCGTGGAGAGCAGTGGTGTAGATTACATTAGAGTGGCGTAGAGTGTAGTGGCATACAGTAGTGTGGTGCAGAGTAAAAAGCAGTGGCATGGAGTTCAGGGTTGGAAAGTGAAGTCTCGCAGAGTAGTGGGTCAGAGTGCATTGGTGCACAAAGCAGAAGTGCAGTGGTGTATAGGAGAGTGGTTAAGAGTGAAGTGGAGCACAGTAGATTAGAGTGGCGTAGAGCGCATTAGCCTAGAGTGCAGTGTTGTAGAGTAGTGTTGTTGAGTGCAATGGTGTAAAATGTATTGGCATAGATTGGTACAGAATAAAGTGAAGTAGAGTGCAATGGTGTAGAGTGGTGTACAGAGCAGTAGCATAGAGTATAGTGGCGTACAGTGCAGTGTTGCAGAGTAGAATGCAGTGGAGTAGAGTGCATTAGTTTTTAGTAAAGTGATGTAGAGTGCATTGGCGTGGAGTGGGATGGTGTAAAGTGAAATAGAGTGGCTAGAGTAGATCGTTTCAGACTAGAGTGAAGGGTCAGAGTGCAGTCGTGCTTAGAAGTGGATTGGCATACAGTGCAGTGGCAAAAAGTGCAGCGATGCTTAGCTGAGAGGTGTGCACTGGCATAAAGTAGTGCAGAGTAAAGAGGCGTGGAGTAGATACAGGGCAGTGATGCAGTGTGGAGTTGTGCAGCGTAGAGAGCAGTGGGGTAAAGTGGAGTATGCAAGCTGTGGTAGTGCACGGACATTGCAGACAACATCTCTTCGTGTGAAATGCCCATTTGCACAGACGTACAGTTTTACTGATACAAGTACACAGTAAACAAACAACAACGTGTGGAAATGTCTATATTAAAGGCTTTGTTTCCACCTCACTTCAAAATTACCACAAAAAAACTCGCTTCATTTGTGCTTTCCATATTCTGGAATATCTGCACGTTTCATTTACCGACGTATATATTTGGTTGTGTGCTAGAAAAACATAACTTAGAGTCTTTCTATCTCACGTGGGTATCCAGCAGGATTGTTACTATATCCTCTCACTTTCAAGTCAGCGAAAGAAAAGTAAACACCAAGCTACCTGGAAAACGAGAGCCTGACATTTGACCTCTGTCTTTGATTGCACAGGAAATATGACCAGATAAGAACTAGATGTAAAGGATTTTTTTTACAAAAACCCAGTACTGGTGGAATACAGTAAACAGATTCTTGGGCAGTGGAAGGGACAAACTCAGCTGGACAGTCTAAAACAAAGCCAGCAAATAGAAAGCCAGAATATGTGAGTTACAAACCACAAAGCTAACACTAAACAACGGGTGGAATGCATTCCCAGGGAAGCTTTTCCAATGTCCCCAAGACGTCTTTAGGGAACCAGACAGCTTTGCCGCCTGGAAAGCTTGGACCTAAAAACATCAGTCTATATTGGGGATAGAAGTCCCCTTTCATCATGTTCACAGAAAGTTTGTGCTCAATGATCGTGACAGCAACAAAATGAGTGCAAGGTTGAATGCAATAAACCTCGATAGCTTCACCCCGGGACTTGGCAACTCCACCAAGTCACATGTGACTACATTGATGCCAGCATCTGCATTAAAATATATATTTTACACAAAAAAAAAAAAAAAAAAAAAAAAAAAAAAAAAATCACTCAGCAGGCAAGGTCTTTCCACGATTCTCTGAGTGAAGTTTTTCTTCTTTAGAAGTGTTGTCCAAGGCCTGGTACTGTCCTATTTCCATTGAGTCTATGCATATTTCACTGGCATCCCAGATATAACCTGACCTCTGGAGCCTTCCAAACAGTACCCCACGTGATCAAAACAATGAATAGGTTAATGAGAATCAACCCATTCTGAAACACACCCACTGAGTCCCCTCTCCACTGTAACAATACCATCAACGGTCTGCTTTTTTCTTGCAGAGTAATTACTGCAACCACTAGAACTGGCAAGAAAAATCAAAAGCTTCTGTGGGCCAGCCAACACCTGCAGCCGCCATTGCATCAGCCTAGAAACTAAAAAGGCAGAAAGCAATCTGCTGCACCCCGCTCCCACCTCCCAGCTGCTCCTCCCTCCCACTAAAGCTAAGGCTCTACCCACTCTCGGAAGGGCTGTGACCGTCCTGAATTACTCAGAAGCGGTCGCTCCTCACGCTGCTCCCTGAACTAAAATCGGTATCGTAGCACTACACTGCCAGACTGCTCATTAGCTAATCACTCTCGCATCGCTCGCACTGCTTACTGCAAGTATTTGGGCATATTGATTGATCGTAGCGCTGTACTGTTAGACTGCTCATTGTCGCTACTCATTTGTGCATTCATCGCTTTGCCTGCTTGAATTGTTGTGCCTGTTTGCACCGGTGCCACTGCTCATTACATTGCAATTGCCAGGTTGTGCTCCAGTCTAGTCGTGTTTCACTTTTGATTTCGCTGCCATTTTGTTCGACACTAACCACCTGAAGTGCATCCTGCTCAACACCCGCTCGGTCCACAGACACGCCATTGAACTCTGGAACCTATTCGACACCACATCGCCGGACGTCGCCTTTCTTACTGAAACCTGGATGAACGCCTCATCAACGCCCGACATCGCCATAGCCATCCCTGACGTTTACAAGATTATCCGTAAAGACCGCATCAACCAAACAGGAGGAGGCATCGCCATTGTCCATAAGAACACCATCCGCATCACGACCAGTTGCGACGATCACCTCGCAGCCGCCGAACACCTTCACTTCCAGATCCACACCGACCCCAAGACCACACTCAGAGGCACCCTCATCTACAGGCCACCAGGACCCCGCACCCAATTCAGCGAAGACATCACTGAATTCATCAGCCCACACGCCCTCCCCTCCGAGGACTACATTCTACTGGGAGACCTCAACTTCCACCTGGTAAAGAACAACGACAGCAACACCACCACCCTTCTGGACAACCTCGCCAATCTCGGACTCAAACAACTTGTTGACACCCCCACCCACTATGCCGGCCACACGCTCGACCCAATCTTCACCTCCAGCAAGCACATCTCCTTTAACCACACCACAGCTCTCCATTGGACAGACCACAGCTGCGTTCACTTCAACTACAAAAAGACTGCAACACACAACCACCCACAACCAATTACCCGCAGAAACTGGAACAAAATTACCACCGACCAGCTCTTCACATCGCTTCACCAAAACCCTCCTGCAAAATCATCGGACCCAATCCTTGCAGCCACCAACCTCACACAATGGATCACCCACAGCGCTGACGAATTAGCACCCTTGAAAAAACATCAAAGCAAGCAAGGCAGAAAATGATGACCTTAAGAAATCCAAGAAGATCTGTCGCACCTTCGAGAAAGCCTGGAGAAAAAACCCAGCCACTGACAACCTGGCCACCTTCGAGAACGCCACCCGCAAACACCACTAACTGATCCGATCCACCAAGAAATCAGCATTCAAGGATCGAATCGACAACACCCACAACAGCAAGGAACTATTCAACATCGTCAAAGAATTTACCAACCCCACCGCCGGCACCAACGACATTACTCCCTCCCAAGACCTCTGCGACTCCCTAGCCTCATTCTTCCACAACAAGATCACCGACATACATAACAGCTTTGAAAACCCATCCGGAGACCAGTCCACCCCACCCTCCTCCGAACTAAAACCCCCCTCCAACAACCTCTGCGCCTGTAGCCCAATCACCACTGAAGACACCGTCCGCCTGATGAACTCCTTCCACTCAGGATCGCCAACCAACCCATCTCCCCACCACATTTTCAACAAAGCAGACTCCATTATCGCACCCCATCTCCGAGACATCATCAACTGCTCCCTCAACTCCGCTACCTTCCCGGAAAGCTGGAAACATGCAGAACTCAGCGCCCTCCTGAAGAAACCCACAGCAGACCCCACTGAACTTAAGAACTACCGCCCCATCTCGCTCGCTCCTCCCATTCCCTGCCAAAGTCATTGAGAAAGCCGTCAACAGTCAGCTTGCCGCCTTCCTCGAATCCAACAAATCCCTCGACCCTTCACAGTCCGGCTTCCGAGCCAAACACAGCACCGAGTCCGCCCTCATCGCAGCAACAGGCGACATTCGAACACTACTGGACAACGGAGAAACAGCTGCCCTCATCCTACTCATCCTCTCCGCAGCCTTCGACACAGTTTGTCATAGCACCCTTATACAACGCCTCAACAACGTCGGAATACAAGGAAAAGCATTGGAGTGGATCATCTCATTCCTCGCCGGAAGAACCCAGAGAGTCCAGCTCCCCCCTTTTAGATCAGAAGCCACCGAAGTCATCTGCGGCGTACCACAAGGATCATCACTCAGTCCCACCCTCTTCAACGTATACATGAGTCCCCTCGCATCCATCGCGCGCCAACACAACCTCAACATCATATCCTACGCAGACGACACCCAGCTGATCCTCTACCTCACCAAAGACCCAAACACAGCCAAAACCAACCTACACGAAGGGATGAAAGAAGTAGCCGATTGGATGAAGAACAGCCGTTTAAAACTGAACTCGGACAAAACGGAAGTCCTCATCTTAGGATCATCCCCTTCCGCCTGGGACGAATCATGGTGGCCACCGGCCCTGGGAAACGCACCCATACCTACGGACCACGCATGTAACCTGGGCTTCATCCTGGACTCCTCCCTCTCGATGACCAGACAAGTCAACGCCGTCTCTTCATCATGCTTCAACATCCTACGTATGCTCAAAAAAAATCTTCCATTGGATCCCCACCGAAACAAGAAAGACGGTCACCCACGCACTTGTCACAAGCCGACTGGACTACGGAAACACCCTTTACGCCGGAACCACAGCCAAACTACAGTAAAAACTCCAACGCATCCAGAACGCCTCAGCCAGACTCATCCTAGACATCCCCCGCCAAGCTCACATTTCCGGTCATCTGAAAGACCTCCACTGGCTCTCCGTCAACAAGAGCATAACGTTCCGCCTTCTCACCCACGCACACAAAGCCCTTTACGACCTAGGACCCGAATGCCTCAACAAGCGCCTGTCCTTTTACACCCCGACCCGCCAACTACGATCGTCCAATCAAGCCCTCGCCGCAATTCCGCGCATCCAAAGATCCACCATGGGGGGGGGGGGGGGAAGATCCTTCTCCTACTTAGCGGCCAAGACCTGGAATTCTCTCCCCACCCACCTCCGCCTCACTCAGAACCACCTCTCCTTCAGAAAACAACTCAAAACTTGGATATTCGATAAGTAACGTACCCCCCCTCCCTCAAGCGCCTTGAGACCCTCTGGGTAATTAGTGCGCTATAGAAATGCTAAACTTGAACACCTATCTGGGGGGGCAGTGGTGGGCTGACACCTGTCTGAGGGAGGGGGGGGCAGTGGTGCGCTGACACCTGTCTGGGAGGGGGGGGGCAGTGGTGGGCTGACACCTGTCTGGGAGGGGGGGGGCAGTGGTGGGCTGACACCTGTCTGGGAGGGGGGGGGGCAGTGGTGGGCTGACACCTGTCGGGGAGGGGGGGGGGCAGTGGTGGGCTGACACCTATCTGGGGGGGCAGTGGTGGGCTGCCACCTGTCTGAGAGGGGGGGGCAGTGGTGGGCTGACACCTGTCTGGGGGGGCAGTGGTGGGCTGACACCTGTCTGGGGGGGCAGTGGTGGGCTGACACCTGTCTGGGGGGGCAGTGGTGGGCTGACACCTGTCTGAGGGGGGGGGGCAGTGGTGGGCTGACACCTGTCTGAGGGGGGGGGCAGTGGTGGGCTGACACCTGTCTGGGAGGGGAGGGAGCAGTGGTGGGCTGACACCTGTCTGGGAGGGGAGGGAGCAGTGGTGGGCTGACACCTGTCTGGGGGTGGGGGGGGCAGTGGTGGGCTGACACCTGTCTGGGGGGTCAGTGGTGGGCTGACACCTGTCTGGGGGGGCAGTGGTGGGCTGACACCTGTCTGAGAGGGGGGGGCAGTGGTGGGCTGACACCTGTCTGAGAGGGGGGGGCAGTGGTGGGCTGACACCTGTCTGAGAGGGAGGGGCAGTGGTGGGCTGACACCTGTCTGAGAGGGGGGGGCAGTGGTGGGCTGACACCTGTCTGAGAGGGGGGGGCAGTGGTGGGCTGACACCTGTCTGAGAGGGGGGGGCAGTGGTGGGCTGACACCTGTCTGAGAGGGGGGGGCGGTGGTGGGCTGACACCTGTCTGGGAGGGGGGGCAGTGGTGGGCTGACACCTGTCTGGGAGGGGGGGCAGTGGTGGGCTGACACCTGTCTGGGAGGGGGGGCAGTGGTGGGCTGACACCTGTCTGGGAGGGGGGGCGGTGGTGGGCTGACACCTGTCTGGGAGGGGGGGCGGTGGTGGACTGACACCTGTCTGGGAGAGGGGGCAGTGGTGGACTGACACCTGTCTGAGGGGGGGGGGGCAGTGGTGGACTGACACCTGTCTGAGGGGGGGGGCAGTGGTGGACTGACACCTGTCTGAGGGGGGGGGGCAGTGGTGGACTGACACCTGTCTGAGGGGGGGGGGGCAGTGGTGGGCTGACACCTGTCTGGGGGGGCGGTGGTGGACTGACACCTGTCTGGGAGGGGGGGGCAGTGGTGGGCTGACACCTGTCTGAGGGGGGGGCAGTGGTGGACTGACACCTGTCTGAGGGGGGGGCAGTGGTGGACTGACACCTGTCTGGAGGGGGGGGGGCAGTGGTGGGCTGACACCTGTCTAGGAGGGGGGGGGGCAGTGGTGGGCTGACACCTGTCTGGGAGGGGGGGCAGTGGTGGGCTGACACCTGTCTGGGAGGGGGGGGGGGCAGTGGTGGGCTGACACCTGTCTGGGGGGGCAGTGGTGGGCTGACACCTGTCTGGGAGGGGAGGGAGCAGTGGTGGGCTGACACCTGTCTGGGAGGGGAGGGAGCAGTGGTGGGCTGACACCTGTCTGGGAGGGGAGGGAGCAGTGGTGGGCTGACACCTGTCTGGGGGTGGGGGGGCAGTGGTGGGCTGACACCTGTCTGGGGGGTCAGTAGTGGGCTGACACCTGTCTGGGGGGTCAGTGGTGGGCTGACACCTGTCTGGGGGGTCAGTGGTGGGCTGACACCTGTCTGGGGGGTCAGTGGTGGGCTGACACCTGTCTGGGGGGTCAGTGGTGGGCTGACACCTGTCTGAGAGGGGGGGGGCAGTGGTGGGCTGACACCTGTCTGGGGGGTCAGTGGTGGGCTGACACCTGTCTGGGGGGTCAGTGGTGGGCTGACACCTGTCTGAGAGGGGGGGGCGGTGGTGGACTGACACCTGTCTGGGAGGGGGGGCGGTGGTGGACTGACACCTGTCTGGGAGGGGGGGCGGTGGTGGACTGACACCTGTCTGAGAGGGGGGGCAGTGGTGGGCTGACACCTGTCTGGGGGGGCAGTGGTGGGCTGACACCTGTCTGAGGGGGGGGCAGTGGTGGGCTGACACCTGTCTGAGGGGGGGGGTGGGCTGACACCTGTCTGGGAGGGGAGGGAGCAGTGGTGGGCTGACACCTGTCTGGGGGTGGGGGGGCAGTGGTGGGCTGACACCTATCTGGGGGGTCAGTGGTGGGCTGACACCTGTCTGGGGGGTCAGTGGTGGGCTGACACCTGTCTGGGGGTGGGGGGGTCAGTGGTGGGCTGACACCTGTCTGAGAGGGGGGGTCAGTGGTGGGCTGACACCTGTCTGAGAGGGGGGGCAGTGGTGGGCTGACACCTGTCTGAGAGGGGGGGCAGTGGTGGGCTGACACCTGTCTGAGAGGGGGGGCAGTGGTGGGCTGACACCTGTCTGAGGGGGGGGCGGTGGTGGGCTGACACCTGTCTGAGGGGGGGGCAGTGGTGGGCTGACACCTGTCTGAGGGGGGGGCAGTGGTGGGCTGACACCTGTCTGAGGGGGGGGGCGGTGGTGGGCTGACACCTGTCTGAGGGGGGGGCAGTGGTGGGCTGACACCTGTCTGAGGGGGGGGCAGTGGTGGGCTGACACCTGTCTGGGAGGGGGGGCAGTGGTGGGCTGACACCTGTCTGGGAGGGGGGGCAGTGGTGGGCTGACACCTGTCTGGGAGGGGGGGCAGTGGTGGGCTGACACCTGTCTGGGAGGGGGGGCAGTGGTGGGCTGACACCTGTCTGAGGGGGGGGGCAGTGGTGGGCTGACACCTGTCTGGGAGGGGGGGCAGTGGTGCGCTGACACCTGTCTGGGAGGGGGGCAGTGGTGGGCTGACACCTGTCTGAGGGGGGGGCAGTGGTGCGCTGACACCTGTCTGGGAGGGGGGGCAGTGGTGGGCTGACACCTGTCTGAGGGGGGGGGGGCAGTGGTGGGCTGACACCTGTCTGGGAGGGGGGGCAGTGGTGGGCTGACACCTGTCTGAGGGGGGGGGCAGTGGTGGGCTGACACCTGTCTGGGAGGGGGGGCAGTGGTGGGCTGACACCTGTCTGGGAGGGGGGGCAGTGGTGGGCTGACACCTGTCTGGGAGGGGGGGCAGTGGTGGGCTGACACCTGTCTGAGGGGGGGGGGCGGTGGTGGGCTGACACCTGTCTGAGGGGGGGGGCAGTGGTGGGCTGACACCTGTCTGAGGGGGGGGCAGTGGTGGGCTGACACCTGTCTGGGAGGGGGGGCAGTGGTGGGCTGACACCTGTCTGGGAGGGGGGGCAGTGGTGGGCTGACACCTGTCTGAGGGGGGGGGCAGTGGTGGGCTGACACCTGTCTGAGGGGGGGGGCAGTGGTGGGCTGACACCTGTCTGAGGGGGGGGGCAGTGGTGGGCTGACACCTGTCTGAGGGGGGGGGCAGTGGTGGGCTGACACCTGTCTGAGGGGGGGGGCAGTGGTGGGCTGACACCTGTCTGAGAGGGGGGGCAGTGGTGGGCTGACACCTGTCTGAGAGGGGGGGCAGTGGTGGGCTGACACCTGTCTGAGGGGGGGGGCAGTGGTGGGCTGACACCTGTCTGAGGGGGGGGGGCAGTGGTGGGCTGACACCTGTCTGAGGGGGGGGCAGTGGTGGGCTGACACCTGTCCTTGGGGGGGGGCAGTGGTGGGCTGACACCTGTCTGAGGGGGGGGGCAGTGGTGGGCTGACACCTGTCTGAGGGGGGGGGCAGTGGTGGGCTGACACCTGTCTGAGGGGGGGGGCAGTGGTGGGCTGACACCTGTCTGAGGGGGGGGGCAGTGGTGGGCTGACACCTGTCTGAGAGGGGGGGCAGTGGTGGGCTGACACCTGTCTGAGAGGGGGGGCAGTGGTGGGCTGACACCTGTCTGAGGGGGGGGGCAGTGGTGGGCTGACACCTGTCTGAGGGGGGGGGGCAGTGGTGGGCTGACACCTGTCTGAGGGGGGGGCAGTGGTGGGCTGACACCTGTCCTTGGGGGGGGGGCAGTGGTGGGCTGACACCTGTCTGAGGGGGGGGGCAGTGGTGGGCTGACACCTGTCTGAGGGGGGGGGCAGTGGTGGGCTGACACCTGTCTGAGGGGGGGGGGGGCAGTGGTGGGCTGACACCTGTCTGAGGGGGGGGGCAGTGGTGGGCTGACACCTGTCTGAGAGGGGGGGCAGTGGTGGGCTGACACCTGTCTGAGAGGGGGGGCAGTGGTGGGCTGACACCTGTCTGAGGGGGGGGGCAGTGGTGGGCTGACACCTGTCTGAGGGGGGGGGGCAGTGGTGGGCTGACACCTGTCCTTGGGGGGGGGCAGTGGTGGGCTGACACCTGTCTGAGGGGGGGGGGGGGCAGTGGTGGGCTGACACCTGTCTGAAGGGGGGGGCAGTGGTGGGCTGACACCTGTCTGAAGGGGGGGGCAGTGGTGGGCTGACACCTGTCTGGGGGGGGGGGGTTGTATTGGCAGAAAGGACAGGGTAGGAGGAGGGAGGTTCTTGTTGCCTTCACTTCCGGTCCCTGCCGTGGCCTCTCCCCGGTCCCCCTCCCGGCCCCTGGACCCCCTCTCCTGCTGGTTCTCGCCTCCAGCCGCCCCCTCCCCCTCCCCTCCCCCTCCCCTCCCCCTCCCCTCCCAGTCCTTACTCACCGGCTCATGGTCCCCGTAAGCCTGGTCCCCGGCCCCACTTCCGGTCCCTGCCCCGCACATCTGCTTCCGGTCACGTGAGCTGAGCCACGGCTCCCCCCTCCCCACGGCGCGTTCCAAGCCTCGCTCTGGATCTGAGCTGAGCTCTGGGTCCCGGGGTCCGAGCGGCGCTGAGAGGGACGCTCGACTCGGGTGCGGCCGCCGAGAGTCACAGAGAGAAGCGGGCCCTGCGGCCAGCTCCGAACAAAACAACAACACTCAATACTCGAGATTGTGCGTACCAAGCCTCGCTCTGGTTCCAGAGTTCCTGTCTGTCATATCTCCGACAGCGGTGCCTGTCAGCCCTCCTGTAAAGGTGTCTGCGTTTCAAGCCTCGTTCCGGACGCGTCCAGCATGCAATGCATGCGTCTCAAGAGCCTTTTAAGCAGCGAGAGAACGTCCCTTCTGTGGGCGGTGCGTGTCAAGCCTCGTTCCAGACACGTTCAGCATGTGACTCATACGTCTCAAGCCTCTTTTAAGCTACGTGCGTTTCAGGCCTCGTTTTGGAAATGTTCCAATCGCTCTCGGTGCCGTTGTGCGTTTCACGCCTCGTTCCGCACAGTGGACGCAGTGCCTCGTGCTTCCTGTGTAGCTGCCAAGCCATCAGATTGGCTATGTGTGACATTTTCACAATTTCAGTGTAATTGTGAGTGACATTCAGCCACTATGTGTGACATTTTCACAATTTCAGTGTAATTGTGAGTGACATTCAGCCACTATGTGTGACATTTTCACAATTTCAGTGTAATCATGAGTAACATTCAGCCACTATGTGTGACATTTTCACAATTTCAGTGTAATTATGAGTGACATTCAGCCACTATGAGTGACATTTTCCGGCAAACATAAATAAAGCAGTGAAGAGGCTGGAAACATATAAATATCAGAAATGACATCCATTTAAGCAACAAGAAATTCTAAGAAGGTGTACAACCTACTCACACTTCAGATGATTTTACACCTCTTTTGACCACTGCGGCTTGTAGTGTTCTGCGGGACACGTTCTAGTCGAACACCGTCGCAGAGGGGTGCCTGGTGACTCGCTGCCTCCCACCCCTTTGGCTCTGTTGGACAAGAGAGGACCCGCAGCCATCCAACACCAGGGTAAGCGAAAGCCCCGCCACGCGACCAGGGAGGGTACAATGAGCCTACTCCCGGGCTCAGCTTGACGCTGCAGCAGGGGATGAGGCAGGTGACCCCCCCCAACGACAACCCCTGCGTCTGTCCTGAGCACAAGGGCAGCCCAATGCGTCGGCTGGCGGGGAACACATCGCAACCCAGCAACAGGCCGCATGGTTAAGCTCCCGTGGTTCGACTCCGGAGGCACCCACGCATTTGGGAAGAGTGGGCCACCCTGCAGCAACCCCGCGGAGTGCACACCTGAAAAGCCCGAAGCAGGAGAGTGCCAAGCACCACCGATGCCTGAGAGCAGCTACAACGCCAGTGGTAGGGCAAGAATCGCCCCCGTATGAACGGTGCACCGCCACACAGAACTGCCACATATGCGCCGGGGAAGAGGCGAAAGTATAAGGAGCAGCGCCGAGAACTGGTCCATGCCCCCTTACCTGGTCGGGTGCCTGGAAGTATTCTCACCCGCCGTTTGCTGCTCCGCACAGAGGTGCCATCTTGGAGGCGCTGTCTTCCAGGTTCCGGCCCCAAGCTGCACCTGGCCTGCGGGGAAAGTCCCGAAAGTACTTCAGACTCCTGCACCCAGAGACAGCCCGCGAACGAAGAGGCCTGCCCGCATAACTCCGACATCACGCCCACGAACGGTGATCGGAGAGAAGGTTTTGGCGCCTCCTGGCGGTCGCCTGGGAACGTCGCAGCACCCCACAAGAAGCAGCACCCTGCAAACCGGCAGGCAGCAGACACGACAGGGCGAGAGAACAGCTAAGTGTAAACCTGCCCTGCGTAAGAAAGCCCGCAATACACACAATAACAGGCGGTACAAGCCTGCAGCATAAAGAAAATAGCCCAGGTCATCCCGCAACTTCAATGCAATGCACCAGAACTCACAAGTGCCATAAAAACAAGCGGCAAAAAGACACGTTTGAGACTCAGGCCAGCTCTGCCCCAAGCAACAAGAAACAGCGTATAGTGCCCCGCATACCTTTGAAGCCGTCAGAAAGGAGGGTGGTCTCTCTTCTCTGCACGGCGAGCGGCAAAAGCCAGCAGCTTCAGGAAAGGATACCGGAGCCTGCCGTAAACCCAAACGCGGCCCCGCTACCTGGTGGCCTACAGGGATACTCCACCCAACAAAGCAAACAAAGGAGAGTTTGGGCCTGTCGTGACCTGCAGAAGAGACAGCCAGTTCCCACAAGACAAGGTGGGCCGAGTTAAGCAGCCTGTTCAAGCTACAAGCTGGCCAAAGCAAAGCAGGCCCCTAGTAAAGTCCAGAGCAGCTGCCAAGTACCAGAGCAGCAAAGTAGAGCACGAAGTGACACACGACTGTGTACAGCACTGGACAAAGAAAAGGGAGAGCAGGTGCCCACACCTACTGCACAGATCACGGCGCAGCTCCACCACAAGAAGAGGAAGGAGTGGGAGACACTGAGCGCTGCCAAATGTTAGAGGAATAGATGGATCAAGACAGTGCTCCATGCCCCAGGGGATGTCTATCAGGTTGACAGAGAGAGACTGCTCACTCTACCGAGAGCCTACACAACACTGCACCTAAAACGACAAGCACCCACACCCACTGTACTGATCACTGCACAGCCGAAACACAAGGAGAGGACAGAGTGGGACACATTGAGCAATATCAAGACGTCACAGCAATAGACGGACCAGAATAGTACCACCTGCCCCATGGACTGCATGTCAGGTTGATATAGAGACACTGCTTACTCTACAGAAAGCCTGCCCAGGCGCCGCCACGTAACGTCCATCCAAACAAGAGAGGCTAAAAGTCCACAGCAGCCACGCCAACAAGAATCAGTCACAGCAAGGAGATCACTGATCAAGCAACAGCTCAAGGTAGGCTACCCCCTTCCAAAAGTGCAAGAAAAGACTGGGGCAGACAGTGAGCCATCGGCGGTGGCCCAAGGCCACCACATGTGAGAAGAGCGTCATATGCCCCTGGCGGTCAACAAGCACCACCGCAAAGACGAAGAGCAGGCACGACCGGTGCCAGAAGAGGGCGCCCTAGCAACGAGGTGCATGCAGTCCAAGGTGCGTGCCGCATGCACCCAGAAGCGAGCCAGCACAGGTGCACGCCCAGGAGGAAAATAAATCTCACCAAGAGAAGAGAAGCACTGCTGGAATCAGCAGGGAGATCCCATACATCTCCGCAACAGCAATGGAGCCCGGAATGAGCCAAACACAGCACAGTGTCCTCCCTCACACTGCCACAAGCAAGAGTCGTCAGTGACCCAAGGCCAATGAGAGGAGAGGCGCACACCACAAGTGGCCAGCCGCCACTACAGCGTACCACCCCACCCGTGGAAGCTACTCCTTGGAGAGGGAACACCCGGAGTAAGAGTGTCAAAAAAACTGCCTGGAGAAGGAGCATCCAAGGTGAGTGGCTGCCTGCCATGCAGCCGAGAAGAGCGACTGAAGGTTCGCCTGAATGGTCTCGAGACCATTGAAGTAAATAGGCCCGTTGGCCTTGTTAGAACATGTGGCATATCACTGCCCCAGAAGAAGAAGAAGAAGAAGGGAGGAAATTGTGTCACCCAGAAGAGCAGGAAACCCGCAGGTGCGTCAAAGACAACGAGAGGAGAAGCCCAAGGACTCGTAGCACCACAACCCAAGAACACGTCCAAAGACACCAGACAGACACCAAGGCGGACCGATGGCCCTGGCGACAGTAACAAGGAGAACCACACGTAAGCTGCAGCAAGTGCGAACCGAGTCTCATCCCACCATTTCCCCAGGCGAGCGTCAATCGGCGTCCCTGGACACAGCCTCAAGGGAGAACCAAGAGTAAGCCGCAGCGAGCGTAGACCGAGTATCATCCCAAAGTTTCCCCAGGTGAGTGTCAACCGGCGTCCCTGGATACAGCCTCCCGGGAGAGCCGAACATAATCCGCAGCAAGCGCACACTGTGTGTCAACCCAATGCTTCCCCAGGTGACAGTCCACCACTGAGTGTCAATAGTCTAAGTCAAACGGCATTCCTGCTACTGACTGCAGATGCCATGGGTGAAGATTGGTATTGAGTGTCTTTTCCTCACACCGCCTCAAGACGGAGTCAGCAGTAGCCCCAAGCCAGGCAAGCGAGAATCCACACACTACGTGTCACGCCATCACTTAAACTCAACCTCAGCAAGGCGGAGGCACAGGGCTGCCAAGTCCCTCCTGACATCCAACTCTCCCAGCAAGTCACCACCACCTGTCATCCTGAGTCACCACATGGCTGGCAACCGTCTTCACGCCAGCCATCAACACATGCGTCAAACACCACTCCAAGAGTACCGATGGACTGGAGTCACCTGCTGTTGACACATGAGCCGAGAAATGAGACCAGAGGCTACCTGTGAACCGGGCACACCCTAGAACCGCGGTAGCAAGAGCAAGCATCGACCAAGACATCTCTACCGTAGAGGGTTGTGCATGCAACCAAGTAACAGCTCCTCAGTGGTCCAGCAGCTGCTCTCAGTCGGCACACAAGCGGCCCCAGTGTAGCCATCCTGCAGTCCCGCAGCAACCACAGCAATGGGCCTCTCCAGGCGGGCGAGTGAAAAGAGACTTTGCCCCACCGACGGGTCATCGGTTGCAGCCAAAAGGGTCCACAGAGACAAGTGATCGGACAACACCTCCAGAAACCGTCTCCATGAACTCATACCATATCCATACGCAACCCACTATAAGAACTGTTCAAACACACCACAGACCATCACCGACGTCAACGAGATGAGAGCCACGCAAGACATGTCGTCATCAGTGAACTGACGTCATGCAGCGGACGTCTCCTAGCCGGCGGTCGTGTCCTGAACCCCTCAGGTTAAACTACGGGTGCCCGCCGAGAAGGTCCGGCTGCAGGCAGAGTCATCAGCCCACGTCTGGCGTATTCCTGCCACCTGTCTCAGAAGACTGATGGACCCTGTGGTATTCTAGTTAACTTTTTTGTCCCCACAGGTCGGACTAACATTTGGTTTGTTCATTAATAAAGTTGGAAAGGAATGTAGTGTTCTGCGGGACACGTTCTAGTGTCCCGCAGGATGCTGTAATCCCAACAACTCCCTCAAGGGCTGGACACATGCATCCCCACACCCATCCATCATGGGTGTTACGCGTGACGTGGCCCCGTCAATTAAAGGGCCCAGGTGCGCGTGCTCGTGGCCAGCTGAGTAGCCAGAACTACTGCGTCTGAGTCAATTATTCCGTAGTATGTGGGCCGAGGGCCCATGACACGACACGGCTGAGCTGACTCACAAAGGCGAAGCACACGATGAAGGATAAGTCTGGAGCTCAGTGGATAATCAGGCGGAAAGGCAGCTTAGTTCCTACCATCGCTAGCTACCTGTAGATCGCTGGCGAGATAACACATTACTTGCGCCTTCGTTTAAATACAATTATACCGATGTCTCTCCAACAACAAGGTGTTCTCTCTCAGTTTGTGCGCTTGTGTTCCTTTATATGGGTTTGTGATTACATCTGACTGGGACGACTGGTGTGACCCTGGCTCTAGGATATCGGCTCTATGGTGGCAGAGCTGGAGTCTCCACTGGAGGATTTCTGCATATGGTACATCGACCTGTCAGAAGAGAGGGAATCTGTTACCTTATTTACAGATTCTTGCTGTTCCCTCTTAAGTCACATATAAACATTAAAATCTCAAAGAACATAAGTTACTTGAACTGCTCAGCTTCTTTTACGTTGCAAAGTGAGCCTCCTAGCTATAGAGTTCTCTGGCTCCTACCAGAGTAACTATCTTTAGATATTGTTTCCTTACCCCTTCCCTGCTCTTATATTTCATGAACCCCGGGAAAATATCTCCACATCTGGCCGTCCCCATAATTGACCATAATTGACAGTGATAGTCCTTCAGACAGTCCTCTCCCCCTCTGACTGCGGTTTGAGACACACAAACCAGTCTGAGCCACTGGACCCAGTGTGTTTTTGACATTTCCCATTAGATGTTTGCTTAAAAGGTCTTATGCAGATCTCCCATAGTTCATTAGTAGTTTTAAGACAAAATCTCCAATTACAGCTCTGTGCTGCCCACTTAGATAGGAACTGAATTCATCTCCGACTTCTTCCCAAGAGGTCGCCAAGTCACATTCTAAAATGTATCCGGAAAAAGACGTGCAGAGCAAAAGAGGAGGGGAAGGGACGAAACGAGAAATGGAGGGATAGAAAAACAAATAAAAAGAAGAAAGGCAGTAAAAAAAAAGCAGGCCAGAAAGAGCAGGTGTTGGACTTGGGCCTTCTGGCAGGGTCACCCCTGAACTTTTTGCCTTGAAGTGTAGTGATTTCTGGTCTTTGCGCACTTTGACACTGTGGCGCAGTGTAAAGTGCGTGCGCTCCTTGAGTGCGTGTGTGAGATAGGCCTGCCCTCCCATAGGAATGCATGGGGAATGTGTGTGTCCCTGGTAGTTCCTGATGCGTGGGGAGTGCAGGCTCGAGTTTGGTATGTGTGAACTCGTGGGAGTGAATGCTGTGAGATGGTGTATGCGGCATGTATGTGTCTAGAAGGGAAGTGCTACTTCTGGACATTGAGATATGTGTGCAGTGAGGGTGCTGGAGCGTGATTGGCTGGAGCTGGCTGGCATGCCAGGCTCCAGGAAGTCTGGATGGGTCTGCCCGGTGGTGAGTGTGAGATTAGCATGAGTGATGTGTGGGAGGAGTGTACCTGTGTCCTGGATGGGCTGGGTTTTCCCCACACAATGCTGGCTCCGCCCCCCTGTGGTGTGACTGATGACCCTAGCCTCCCCAGTGAATGAAATGGGTGGTTGGGCCATCAAGAGTACTCCAGAACCAGCTGCAACTGGTTTCTCCCCCACCCTGCACCCTTAGACAAAGGATTTGTCTGTATAAAAAGAGGCTGTGACCTCTTAGAAAAGGTTCTTGTTTGCTGCTTGAATCTGCCAGGGGCTGCTGCTGCTTGGGCCCAGGGGGAAGGCTTGCCTCCCCTGGGCCCTGCCCAGCCCCTGGACTCCTGAAGGACTCTTTCTGCCTTGCCTTGATGCCCTGGAGAACTTTTTCTCTGCTGTGCTTGTCCCTGGACTTGTGGGGCCTCTTTGCCTTGCCCAGCTCCTGGATGCCAGAGGGACTGTTGCCTAGCGCAAGGAGCGCTTTGTTTGCCTTATAGCGCATGGGAGCGCTTTTATTCTGCCTCTAGCGCTTGAAAGCGCTGTGTTGTTCCCTAGCGCTCGGAGCGCTTTATTTTTACTTTTGCCCGTATTTTCGTCATGTTTTGATTTAGGGGTGCCACCCCGTTGGTCTGCCCCATTGGCGAGTGCCTACCTCGCTGCGACGTTGGTTTCTGCCTACGGAGGGTGCCACCCCTCATTTGCCGACCTGGAAATTACCGCCGCGGCCCGAGCGCCGCAAAACAGGAAGCCAGGCACTACGGTGCCTGACTCGGGGCGGGACTTCCGGTTTTGCGGGGAAGTCCCGCCCGCCGCTGCACGGTGATTGGCTGCCTGCTCCGCCGGCAGAGAAAGATGGCCGCCGGCTGCCCGGGCTCCCGTGAGCTGTTGGGAGCACCGGTGGGCAAGAAGACAGCCGGCCGAATCCCTGCGGCCCGGGGCTCCCAGAAGTGAGGGAGAGCCCCGGGGCCGCCAGCAACCAGAGCCGGTGTTGCGGGGCTCCCATGTAGAGGAGGGAGCCCCGGAGATAGAGAGACCAGCTGTCCGCCCCGGGAAGAGGAGCAGAGAAGCGGCGTCCCCAGAGACAGCGGCCCGGTGAGTGTCACGGGCTGGGGGGGAGCGTGCCTAAGAGAGGCACAGTGGTATCCTGAGTCCCCTGAGCGGGACTGCCATGCCCAAGGGCCTTTTCTGTCCGAGTCCCCAGGGGGGACTCCAACGATGGCCGCATCTTCGTCGAGCCTACGAGGCTCTTGGGGGCATTTATCTCATGAGCCCAGAGAGGCCCAGGGGGCACCCCAGTTCCTCGAGCCCACGAGGCCCCCCGCCAGCAGTGTTTCCCGAGCCCGAGAGGCTCTTTGACCAGTTTGGCCATATCGAGTCCCCAGAGGGGGGACTCCAGCGAAGGCCCCCACCGGGGGGACTCCAGCGAAGGCCCCCACCCTATTCACGAGCCCAGAGAGGCTCAGGGGGCATTCTTGTTTTACGAGCCCACAGAGGCTCAGGTGCCCAGTTCTTTCAAGAGCCAGATGGCTCAAGTGGGCGCAGTGTTCCTGAGGGGCTAGTGAGAGCCCCAGGCGAGAGTTGTTCCCCAGCTGCCCAGCAAGTAGTGGGCAGCTGCACCGTTTAGGTATTTTGCTTCTAGGGACATGTTCTGGACTTTAGGAGTGAGGCGCACTCCTTCATCCCTGGCCTTTCCCCAGCTGCGCAGCACTTAGTGCCAGCTGCAGCGTTTAGGTCCCCTGTTCTGTCCCTCAGCTGCCCAGAAAGTAGTGGGCAGCTGCTACGTTTAGGTTCTGGCGCAAGTGGCGCAACCTGGACCCTGGACTTTGATGTAAGTTCATGTTAATGTGATTTCTGCAAAGTGCTCTTTGCTGCACCTCTGAATGTGTTGTTGATGCATCATGTGCCTTGTTCCTTACACCGCTGAACGTGTGTTGATGCGTCATGTGTTCCTTACACCGCTGAATGTAGGTTCTGCATCATGTGTTTTGTCCCCAGGTCTGTGCCCCTACTTGTATTGTGATACTGAGGTGGTTGTTCTTGCTAGTGCAGGTGGTGCTAGTAAGGTCCTGGTTCCCTGCGTGACCTGTTCCTAGGGTGGTTAGGATTGCGTAGGGGGGACTTACCAGTTACCAGTGGGTACTGGTTGTGTGCTTTATGTCCTATTTGGTGTTACAGTGATGTTCTGTTATGTACTAAGTGATATTCCAAGGGCTTGATACTGAGCTTGCCCCCTGACCAGAGTCCCAGGACCAGTGGACTCTATGGTGCCTTCCCTGCCAAATTGCTGGGACTTGTCTGATCTCTCTGGGCCCCTGGGGCCTCGCTGAAGTGTGCCTCGCTCGTTCCCCTCGGCAGCTCGTGCCGGCCGCCCGTCCAAGCCTCGAGCCGCGCCGCTCTCCCCTGAGCCGCGCCGCTTCGCTGGGCCGCCCGCATCCTGCCTCCCCCTCCTCTTCTGAGCCGCACACATTACTCGCCCCAGAGAAACGCTTGTACCTTGCCGGCCGCCCGTCCAAGCCTCGAGCCGCACCACTCTCCCCTGAGTCGTGCCGCTTCGCTGGGCCGCCCGCTCAAGCTTACTAAGGAGGTCACTCGCATTATCCCGTGCAACCAGGACGGAAGGTACTGTCTGATAGGCTATATTCTAAGTTCTAGGCCTACAAGTATTGTATTGTTATTTCTGAAGGTGTTACTTCTGATTCCTGACAGTGGTCCAGGTGGCCCTGTCTTGTAAATATCCCCTGTAAATTCTGCCCGTGCCTCTGGCACATTGTAAAGTGTGTGTTTTATCTAATGTGTTTTGGTGTAATACAAAGGCTATTTTTATATAACCTTGTGTGGAGTTTCCTTTGTGGTGGGCCTTTGGGTGTTGTTGCTGGGGTGCGTGCGCAAATACTTAACTTACATCGCCTCCAAGTTTAGCCTTGCTGCTCGCGCCACGTTACCTAGAGGGTGAGCAGGGGTTATCTTGGCGTGTAACTCCCTTGCCCTGACTTGGGAGTGGTGGTCTCTGACTGACTTTGGCGAAAGCCCTGGCCAGCCAGGGATCCCATTTCCAACATTGGCAGCAGCGGAAGGATAAGGATTTGTGTTTGCGTTGTACCTTAGTAGCAGCTGGCTGCACCACAAAACTCTGCATTTTAGATAAAAACATTTTGGGGATATTGTTTAAGTTTGCTGAAAATGTCATTTCTGTGGAAATGTGTTTCTTGTGCACTTTGAGTTAGGTGTCCCTAGCTCGGGAGGGTAGATCATCCCCCTAAGTGCAGTGTGTTTTCTGGATTCACCAGAAGGGTGGGATCCAGTGGTGGCAGCATAAGTGTGTCCAGTGCATGTGTCCCCCGTCCCTGCCCTGGAGTAATGGTACCTGTGTCAAGTGTGGTCAGGTTGAGAAGTCAGGGGTGGTAGAAACTGCCTTACCAGTCTGGGGAGGGGTGTGTGTGGATGAATGGTGTGTGGCACTGGACGTGTTTGTGAGTTCTCTGGATGGGGAGCTTGCTGAATGCTTGTGTACTCTTGTTTTGCTCAGATACCTAAGTCCTGTGTGTTGAACTTTTCCCAAGAACGTCTGCAGATAGTGGAGCCTGCTTTTTGATTTCTGTGGTCTGTTGAGAGACAGAATTTTAGAGTTGGTAATGTTCTGGGAGGAGAGAGGCATAGGGGATGGAGTGATTCCAAAAGGAGTGTCTGAGGTGTCTTCCAGCCCAGCGTGGTGGAAGAGGTTCAGTGTAGCCCAGCTAGGTCTCGGTGTAGGGGCTCACGTCCTGTCTCAAGAGGAGAAGGAGTGGGTGGGACTGCATGTCTCCATGTGCCCGAAACCCAGTGTCAGGGCCTGGAATGTTTCTGAAGGGAACATCAGGTCGGGGGCCTAGGCTGTACCAATAGGTCATTTGAGGAGGATCTTCCAAAGTGTCTGGAGAACGTGGAACCTCTGTAACCAGGGTTCCGGTAGTTCTGGTGTCTGGCAGTACCGCTCCAGTTGGGAGGGTGCAGAAGTCCAGATGGAGGGGTGCGAGGGGGATAGGTTCCCCAGTGGAAGAACCAGTGGGTCAGGGGCCAGCCAGAAGGGTTGTGTTGCCAAGCAGTGACCATGGTGGTGCCACTTCTGTCCTGAGTGTCAGACAGACTTGTACACGACACATTAGTTATGTGTCACACTCAAGGAAGTCCTGGTGCGCCAGGCATCTGACCAAAGAGGTATGTCCCTTGGTTGGGGAGCCAGTAGCCGGTGTTTCCGGATCTGGACGTAAGGGCAACTGTATGTAGTGTCCTGAAGTTACAAGAGGGAACTCCTGCCTGAAGAGAAGGAACCAGGTAAGCTGTATTGGGTATTGACCTGCAGTGGTTGCCTTGCTGCTGAAGGAGGAGAGAAAGTCTTAGATTTTTGTTTCCAAATTGTGGAAGTCCTGGTGCGCCAGGCATCTAACCAAAGGGTAGCGTCCCTAGGTTGGGGAGCCAGGGTCAGGTGTTGCCTGTCCTGGACGGCAGGGCGACTGTAGCCAGTGTCCTGGCCGGTTTGTCTTCTAGGTGTACCCCTGTGAACACAGGTGGGGCTCATCTTAAGTGAAGAGACCCTGTGTTTCCCAGAAGGGGTGGTACAGGCCTAGCAGGGATCTTTAGGGTTCTTGGCTGAGTGTTGTGGTACTACTCTGAGAGCAGGTGGGGCCTACCTTAAGTGGAGGGACCCTGTTCTACAGTGGGAGGGTGCAGAACTCTGGAAGGGGGTCAGAGGAAGTCTGACCCCTGTGCATCCGGTGAATTTGAATCCCAGGTGGTAAACCAGTTAAGGGAGCTGTGACTCTGTCATGACCAGCCTGGTGTCCTGTAGGCACCGCACTGAGCCGCGTCTGCCTTCGGCCGCGCAGCCTATGCCGCTCGCCGTTCCCGTCTCGATGCGGTCCGCGAGCCGCCGCCTGCGCCGCATCTGGCAACCCGCAAAGTGCAACGCCTTACTACACCGTTCTTGTGCTGGTCTGACAGTGGTCACTGCTGCTGAGGAAGTCAGGTCCTAAACTGGTGGGAGAGTTGTGTTCTGGAGGGTGCTTCAGAAGTAGAGGTAGGGTGGGGCATTATTGCCCGTGACCTCTGGTCAGCCTGAGGGTGCGGACCCTAGGTTGAAGGATCAGTGGTAGTTTGGAACTACACTGAGAAAGGGAGTGGAGAATGGCTAGTGTAGTCCAGGGGTTACTACCCCCCACTCTGTGGATGGGCATGGACCAGTGGTATCTGGGTGGCCTAGGGCCTGGTCCTAGCCGTGGACAACTAAGGAGTACCAGTGGGGTAGCCTAGTTGGGCCTGTTTTTTTTTTAAGTATGTGCTTGGCTTATGGATCAACGTGGCGTAGAACCGGAGGGTGTCCCTGCAGTGCGGGCCCGCGTCCGTGTTCTATCGCCCCAAGCAGGGAAGTCCATCACGGTGGTGATTGGCCTACCCTGCGTTTTGGCTGGAAGGGGGTTGTGTTGGACTTGGGCCTTCTGGCAGGGTCACCCCTGAACTTTTTGCCTTGAAGTGTAGTGATTTCTGGTCTTTGCGCACTTGGACACTGTGGCGCAGTGTAAAGTGCGTGCGCTCCTTGAGTGCGTGTGTGAGATAGGCCTGCCCTCCCATAGGAATGCATGGGGAATGTATGGGTCCCTGGTAGTTCCTGATGCGTGGGGAGTGCAGGCTCGAGTTTAGTATGTGTGAACTCGTGAGAATGAATGCTGCGAGATGGTGTATGCGGCATGTATGTGTCTAGAAGGGAAGTGCTACTTCTGGACATTGAGATATGTGTGCAGTGAGGGTGCTGGAGCGTGATTGGCTGGAGCTGGCTGGCATGCAGGCTCCAGGAAGTCTGGATGGGTCTGCCCGGTGGTGAGTGTGAGATTAGCATGAGTGATGTGTGGGAGGAGTGTACCTGTGTCCTGGATGGGCTGGGTTTTCCCCACACAATGCTGGCTCCGCCCCCCTGTGGTGTGACTGATGACCCTAGCCTCCCCAGTGAATGAAATGGGTGGTTGGGCCATCAAGAGTACTCCAGAACCAGCTGCGACTGGTTTCTCCCCCACCCTGCACCCTTAGACAAAGGATTTGTCTGTATAAAAAGAGGCTGTGACCTCTTAGAAAAGGTTCTTGTTTGCTGCTTGAATCTGCCAGGGGCTGCTGCTGCTTGGGCCCAGGGGGAAGGCTTGCCTCCCCTGGGCCCTGCCCAGCCCCTGGACTCCTGAAGGACTCTTTCTGCCTTGCCTTGATGCCCTGGAGGACTTTTTCTCTGCTGTGCTTGTCCATGGACTTGTGGGGCCTCTTTGCCTTGCCCAGCTCCTGGATGCCAGAGGGACTGTTGCCTAGCGCAAGGAGCGCTTTGTTTGCCTTATAGCGCATGGGAGCGCTTTTATTCTGCCTCTAGCGCTTGAAAGCGCTGTGTTGTTCCCTAGCGCTCGGAGCGCTTTATTTTTACTTTTGCCCGTATTTTCGTCATGTTTTGATTTAGGGGTGCCACCCCGTTGGTCTGCCCCATTGGCGAGTGCCTACCTCGCTGCGACGTTGGTTCTGCCTACGGAGGGTGCCACCCCTCATTTGCCGACCTGGAAATCACCGCCGCGGCCCGAGCGCCGCAAAACAGGAAGCCAGGCACTACGGTGCCTGACTCGGGGCGGGACTTCCGGTTTTGCGGCGAAGTCCCTCCCGCCGCTGCACGGTGATTGGCTGCCTGCTCCGCCGGCAGAGAAAGATGGCCGCCGGCTGCCCGGGCTCCCGTGAGCTGTTGGGAGCACCGGTGGGCAAGAAGACAGCCGGCCGAATCCCTGCGGCCCGGGGCTCCCAGAAGTGAGGGAGAGCCCCGGGGCCGCCAGCAACCAGAGCCGGTGTTGCGGGGCTCCCATGTAGAGGAGGGAGCCCCGGAGATAGAGAGCCCAGCTGTCCGCCCCGGGAAGAGGAGCAGAGAAGCGGCGTCCCCAGAGACAGCGGCCCGGTGAGTGTCACGGGCTGGGGGGGAGCGTGCCTAAGAGAGGCACAGTGGTATCCTGAGTCCCCTGAGCGGGACTGCCATGCCCAAGGGCCTTTTCTGTCCGAGTCCCCAGGGGGGACTCCAACGATGGCCGCATCTTCGTCGAGCCTACGAGGCTCTTGGGGGCATTTATCTCACGAGCCCAGAGAGGCTCAGGGGGCACCCCAGTTCCTCGAGCCCACGAGGCCCCCCGCCAGCAGTGTTTCCCGAGCCCCAAGAGGCTCTTTGACCAGTTTGGCCATATCGAGTCCCCAGAGGGGGGACTCCAGCGAAGGCCCCCACCGGGGGGACTCCAGCGAAGGCCCCCACCCTATTCACGAGCCCAGAGAGGCTCAGGGGGCATTCTTGTTTTACGAGCCCACAGAGGCTCAGGTGCCCAGTTCTTTCAAGAGCCAGATGGCTCAAGTGGGCGCAGTGTTCCTGAGGGGCTAGTGAGAGCCCCAGGCGAGAGTTGTTCCCCAGCTGCCCAGCAAGTAGTGGGCAGCTGCACCGTTTAGGTATTTTGCTTCTAGGGACATGTTCTGGACTTTAGGAGTGAGGCGCACTCCTTCATCCCTGGCCTTTCCCCAGCTGCGCAGCACTTAGTGCCAGCTGCAGCGTTTAGGTCCCCTGTTCTGTCCCTCAGCTGCCCAGAAAGTAGTGGGCAGCTGCTACGTTTAGGTTCTGGCGCAAGTGGCGCAACCTGGACCCTGGACTTTGATGTAAGTTCATGTTAATGTGATTTCTGCAAAGTGCTCTTTGCTGCACCTCTGAATGTGTTGTTGATACATTATGTGCCCTGTTCCTTACACCGCTGAACGTGTGTTGATGCGTCATGTGTTCCTTACACCGCTGAATGTAGGTTCTGCATCATGTGTTTTGTCCCCAGGTCTGTGCCCCTACTTGTATTGTGATACTGAGGTGGTTGTTCTTGCTAGTGCAGGTGGTGCTAGTAAGGTCCTGGTTCCCTGCGTGACCTGTTCCTAGGGTGGTTAGGATTGCGTAGGGGGGACTTACCAGTTACCAGTGGGTACTGGTTGTGTGCTTTATGTCCTATTTGGTGTTACAGTGATGTTCTGTTATGTACTAAGTGATATTCCAAGGGCTTGATACTGAGGACCAGTGGACTCTATGGTGCCTTCCCTGCCAAATTGCTGGGACTTGTCTGATCTCCCTGGGCCCCTGGGGCCTCGCTGAAGTGTGCCTCGCTCGTTCCCCTCGGCAGCTCGTGCCGGCCGCCCGTCCAAGCCTCGAGCCGCGCCGCTCTCCCCTGAGCCGCGCCGCTTCGCTGGGCCGCCCGCATCCTGCCTCCCCCTCCTCTACTGAGCCGCACACATTGGTCGCCCCAGAGAAACGCTTGTACCTTGCCGGCCGCCCGTCCAAGCCTCGAGCCGCACCACTCTCCCCTGAGTCGTGCCGCTTCGCTGGGCCGCCTGCTCAAGCTTACTAAGGAGGTCACTCGCATTATCCCGTGCAACCAGGACGGAAGGTACTGTCTGATAGGCTATGTTCTAAGTTCTAGGCCTACAAGTATTGTATTGTTATTTCTGAAGGTGTTACTTCTGATTCCTGACAGTGGTCCAGGTGGCCCTGTCTTGTAAATATCCCCTGTAAATTCTGCCCGTGCCTCTGGCACATTGTAAAGTGTGTGTTGTATCTAATGTGTTTTGGTGTAATACAAAGGCTATTTTTATATAACCTTGTGTGGAGTTTCCTTTGTGGTGGGCCTTTGGGTGTTGTTGCTGGGGTGCGTGCGCAAATACTTAACTTACATCGCCTCCAAGTTTAGCCTTGCTACTCGCGCCACGTTACCTAGAGGATGAGCAGGGGTTATCTTGGCGTGTAACTCCCTTGCCCTGACTTGGGAGTGGTGGTCTCTGACTGACTTTGGCTAAAGCCCTGGCCAGCCGGGGATCCCACTTCCAACAGCAGGAATGATAGCAATAAAGTACCATTGAATGAATTGAGTTCTGGCTGAGGAGTGTGAGAGAGTCAGACTTAAGACAGGCAGAAAGGGGAATGCCAGGCAGAGAGAAGAAGAACAGTCATGGTCTTGCAGTTTCGCTATTAACGTTGCATGTGTGGGTTTAGTGGCATGACTGTCTTGTCCATCAGTGCATACTTGATGGTATGAAAGGATGCATTCGCTTTCGCTGTCCATTCCTAGGGTGCCCCACTTTTCGCGAGCGCTTGCCGAGGTTCTGACAGCGACGTGAGGTTTGGGATGAAGAGACCACAGTAAATGGCCATCCTCAGGAAACTCCGGACCTCCGCAGCGGTGGTGGGGACTTGCGCGGTTCGGATGGTGATGGGTTTCTTCGGATCGACCTGGAGTCTGTCATGGGAGAAGATGTATCCGAAGAAGTCGACAGACTCTTGGTGGAAGGAACATTTTGTTTTGTTGAGAGTGAGGCCAGTGTTTGCTAGGCACTGGAGCGTGTTTCTCAAGTGTTCATGATGTTCCTCGAAGCCAGAGGTTTGCAATCTGTGGAGTCCTTGGAAGGGGGTCGCAGATTCTGTCAGAGGGTGCAGTTCCTGACATCGGGCTGATCGAGGGTGCTTATGGCGGAGGCCTAATTCACACCGAGGTGTGAAAAACATCAAAGCCTCATTAACAAGTAAAAGGTCTTTTAAAGACCTGTGAAGTACTCGGGTGTGGCTGTGTGTGTCCCTGAAGCTGTTTCAGCCGAGCTCACATACACGAGCTGGGGGGGGGGGCTGGGGGAGCAGGCTGTAGCCCTTTGAGTTTAATGGACGTTGCGCGCCTGGATCTGTGGGTCCTGCGACATGTCCCATAAATCATTGGTTCAACTCCCAGGAGCCCTCATACCTGGCGCCTGTGTGGGAGAAATGTGCCTGAGAGTCTGTTCTTCATGGTGAGATTTTTGTCACAGCCTGTCTGCCCCCTCCCCCCCCCCCTGCCCCCAGCAGGGAGGCACAGAGATACCCTCCCATGAGCGGGAAAGAAGAAGGAAGAAGACGCAGAGAGATACTGACCCCTCCCCTGAGAGAGGCACAGAAAAGGTGGGTGGATGAATGATGGGTGGATGGATGGATGAAAGGGTGGATGGATGAAGGATGGATGGAAGGATTAAAGGGTAGATGGATGAAGGATGGATGTATGGATGGATTAAAGGTTGCGTGGATGAATGATGGATGGATGTGTGAAAAGATGGGTGGATGAATGATGGGTGAATGGATGGATGAAAGGGTGGATGGATGAAGGATGGATGTATGGATGGATAAAAGGTTGCATGGATGAATGATGGATGGATAGATGGATGTGTGAAAAGATGGGTGGATGAATGATGGGTGAATGGATGGACGAAAGGGTGGATGGATGAAGGATGGATGTATGGATGTAAGGATGAAAGGGTGGATAGATGAAGGATAGATGTATGGATGGAAGGACGAAGGATGGATGGATGAAAGGGTGGATGGATGAAGGATGGATGTATGGATGATAAAAGGTTGCATAGATGAATGATGGATGGATGTGTGAAAATGTGGGTGGATGAATGATGGGTGGATGGATGGAATGGTGGATGGATAAAGGATGGATGGATGGATGGATGGATGTGTGAAAGTGTGGGTGGATGGATGAATGATGGATGGATGGATGTGATGAGGTCTAACAGGCGCATTTATGGTTGTCAAAAGTTGATGATGAGGAGTACCAGTTTCTAGAAACTTTTGTCGCAAGGGGGTCCTTACGCCTAAAAAGGTTTTACAAGGGGGTCTTGGCATCAAAAAGTTTGAAGACCTCTGCTCTAAGCTGTTTGAGAATATCAATATGTCGTCGCTCCGATTTATGACTCCTGGCAGGCCTGATAAGGTCTCTCAGATTGCTTTCTGGAATACTTCGGCAGCTGACGACACCCCGAAGCTCAGCCAGTTCTACCTTCTCAGGCCTATGTGAGTTGAGATGGTGATGATGTACCTGCTCTCTGGTGCCAGTTCAAGCTGATGGTATCCTGCATTTAGAGCCAGCTTGGAAAATCATTTTGCCCCATTGAGGTCTGCCATGATGTCTTCCATGGTGTCAGATGGTGCTCCCTTTTTACCTGTAAGTGTGAGGACCTGCAGACATCCGATCCTACTCAGTGCACAGCTGGGTCCTTACGGTTTCATATATTTATGACTGGTTTCTTACATTTCTCATAAATACAATACAATATACCAAATCTTTAGAATCCTGTATTTCTTATTTTACTGTTATGTAATTGTGTTGAAAACATCAACCAAACATTGAGTAACAAAACATGAAATCAAATAGCTAAATGCCAAGACTTGTTTAACAAGAAACAAACTTTGTACTTCAAACGTTGTTTAACATAAAAAGTTCAAAATGCAACCCAATGCATTTCGGGTTTGAAAAACCCTTCCTCAGGGATACAAGCAATGAAAGTACTGGCGATATGACAATTAGACAGCAACTTCAGGCAGCCTCCATTAGGAACACGTCTTAATAAGAGAGCACGATCTTCTCTCGTACTATGGCAAATCACAGTGCTTTATCCTGTTACTTTCGCCGAGCGACGGTGCAACAAACGAGTCCTTGCAGCTCCCTTTTTACCGCCTGATCAGGGAGGCGCATGTCAACGCACAGTCTGAAGGCTCCCGGCTGCTTCGGTTTAGGGGCGATGACGAAAGGTGACACTCACAGGGTCGGGCCTGTGACCTTCTCAACGACGCCCAACGCTTCATGTTTCCTTAACTCCTCCTCCACCTGCAGGCTCAGGTGGAAGGGCACCCTTCAGTGCCTCAGCACTGTCAGCTGGACAGAGGAGTCAATGTGCACCTTAACTTGTCTGTTTTTGAGCTTCACGACACCCTCAAACAACTTCGGAAATTCACACAGGATGGCGTCCGCGTGGAAGTCATGAACTTGGTTGGTGGTGGAGTTGAGCTCCAAGTAATCGGCCTTGTGGCAACTGAGGAGGGTGCCTTTCTTTTCATCGGTCACGTGGAACTTGGCTTGAATAATGTGCTTCTCACTGGCCACTTCTACCTCATTCAATACCCACAGTGGGAGTGGCTCTGTCCCACTGTAGGTGTAGATCTTTGTCTTCGTGGGGAAGAGGGAGGGGTGAGGCTTGAGACGCTCGTACTGTGCAGAGTCCATGACGTTCACGGACGCTCCTGTGTCTCTGAGCACCCTCACTGTGAAAACTACTACCTATATTGAACATATGAGGTGTTGTTACCAGCGCTGATCAGTGCGGCTGGCGAAATACATTATAAATACATTGTCGTCCTCCCCTTCCGTGTCGAAACCTGAACCTGTTGGGGTGACGTCCTCCTGCCCCAGCGGGTCGTCAAACAACAGCTGTTTGATGTTGGTTGGCATTTTGCATGGCCTGTTGAAAGTGGCTCGAGACCTCCCACTCCTGCAGACTTTCGTGAAGTGGTTCTGTTTGCCACACCATAAGCATGTTTTTCCTTTTGCATATCAGAGGCCGGTTGGTGGATGCTCGGCACCACAGTTTTCACAGGGTCCACTCACGGGTATCTTCGGGCATCATGGGATAGTTTTGGGCGCTGCTGGATGACATCCACCCTCTCCTCTTTAATTTGTGGTGGTCGAAGGGCCCTGGTGTGGTCAGGTGCCCATTAAGGGCCCCTTCCATCTTGTTGGCTGGTGTGTTTGAGAGCTCATGTGACCTCGCTAGTATGCCGTCAAGCGACATCCCCGGCTGTCTAAGGAACAGCCAATGTAGCAGCACAGACCGGCAACCCTGAATGAGCTGGGCTCATATTTATTCCTGTTGATCGTGAAACAAGCATGTGCTAACGAGTTTCCTCAGGTGGGCAAAGAAAACGTTGACCGACTCAGTTTCAGATTGTTTGGCCTGGTGTAGCTTGAAACGTTCGAAATACAGATCGATTTGAGGGTCGAAATGCAGATTCAGTGCCGACACAACAGCGTTGTAGTTATCGGTCTCCCCCCGCATTTGGTAGGGTTTTGAATAGATCATACTGCTCCTGTTAGACCTGTCTGTCCTTTGAGTAGCCCTTCTGTTAATTATTTATTTTGTCCCCTTTTTGCCCCTCAAAACCTTTTCAATCTTTTTGTGTCCACTGGATTTTTGTGGTGTTGGCAGGGGTTAGATGCTCTTTTGCCCTCATAGTTTTTACCTGAGGCCTAGGTGCCTTTTCTGACTAGAGAGTATGGGACCCACTGTTGGAAATGGGATCCCCGGCTGGCCAGGGCTTTCGCCAAAGTCAGTCAGAGACCACCACTCCCAAGTCAGGGCAAGGGAGTTACACGCCAAGATAACCCCTACTCACCCTCTAGGTAACGTGGCGCGAGCAGCAAGGCTAAACTTGGAGGCGATGCAAGTTAAGTATTTGCGCACGCACCCCAGCAACAACAACCAAAGGCCCACCACAAAGGAAACTCCACACAAGGTTTATATAAAAATAGCCTTTGTATTACACCAAAACACATTAGATAAAACACACTTTACAATGTGCCAGAGGCACGGGCAGAATTTACAGGGGGATATTTACAAGACAGGGCCACCTGGACCACTGTCAGGAATCAGAAGTAGCATTTTCAGAAATAATACTTTCAGAAATAAAGCAATACCTTCAGTAATAAAGCAATACTTTCAGTAATAGCACTTTAGCAATACCTTCAGTAATAAAGCCATACTTTCAGTAATAGCATACAACCAGTCATTACTGGTAACAGGGCCTCACTAGCACCACCTGTACTAGGGAGAAAACAACCACCTACACGTCACACTACCTGTAGGGGTGCAAAAGCAACACACATGATGTCGTAACATTCAGAGGTGTAAAAGGACAAAGAGAACACATGATGAATAATCTACCCATTCAGAGGTGTAAGCCAACACATGATGCCGTAACATTCAGAGGTGTAAAGGCACATGACGCATAATCAATACATTCAGAGGTGCAGAACAAATACCAATTTCCCCAAACTCACCAGTCACCACCTGTGACTGTCCCGGTGTCCCAATGTCAGGGCCTAAACGTGGCAGTTGCCCACAAAGTGCTGGGCAACTGGAGCAGGGAAAGTTTAGCGCAAAGTTGGAGCCTCTCAGGCTCTGAACAAACCAACTGGCCCCTTTGAGCCTCGCTGGGCTCTTTGCACAAAAAGAATGTCCCTCTGAGCCTCTCTCAGGCTCTCCAACAGGAATTCCGCCTCACTAGGCAGGGGGGTCCCTCACGGGGGACCCAGGAACACTTAGGGCGCCTGGTGCCCCTCTCAGGATTCAATAAACAAATGTGGGCACGTTGGAGTCCCTCTCGGGGGACTCGGGACAACAGGCAGAGTCCCTCTCGGGGGACTCGGAGCAGTTATGGGGCCCAAGAGCCTCTCGGGCTCAGAACCCAGGCGGAGTCCCTCTCGGGGGACTCGGCATTAGGTGAGGCCCCACGGGCCTCTGCACACAACGAGCCTCGCTCTGGAGGGGAGGGGCGGGCACCGGCAAAGTGCCCCGACGCCCCCTCCCTTCCGCACGCACTCACCGGGTCTCTGGTGCTCGGCGGCGCTCTCCTCCCACCGGGGCTCCCTCCTGGTCCTGGGAGCCCCTCGACATCCGGCGACTGCTTCCTGGCTGCCCCGGGGCTCTCTCCACATCATGGGAGCCCCGGGCGGCCATTGCTCAGCCCCATTCTCTTTCCGGTTGGTCGGCAGGCAGCCAGCCAATCGTGGTGCGGTGGCGGGCGGGACTTCCCTCCAAAACCGGAAGTCCCGCCCCGCGTCAGGCACCGAAGTGCCTGGCTTCCTGTTTTGCGGCGCTCGGGCCGCGGCGGTGAATCTTGGGGGCATTTACGAGGGGTGGCACCCTCGAGAAGCATTCAAAAGGTACCAGCGAGGTGGGCACTCGCTCAGGACCAGATAAACGGGGTGGCACCCGCAATTTAAGAATAAAGTGCAACGAAGCACTCTGGGGCACCAAAAAGGGCAGGAGCGCTTCCCTCCGAGGGAAAACGACAGCGCTCTGCCCAGGAATGCAAAGTAAAGCGCTCACGGGGCGCTAAGGGCAGCCACAGCCCTGGGGCAATAATCCAGCGCTCCCAGCGCTCTCTGAGAGAAGGAAGCGCTTCCAGGCGCTAGGGCAACAGCCAACAATCAGGTCCTGGTAGAGTCCAGGACAGCAGAAGTCCAGGGGCTGGGCAGGGCTCAGGGAGGCAAGCCATCCCTGAGCCCAAGCAGCAGCACGCCCCTGGTAGATTCAAGCAGCAAACAAGAACCTTTTCATGGGGTCATAGCCCCTCTTTTATACACCTTTTCCCTTTGTCTTTAGGTGCAGGGTGGGGGCAGAACCAGTCGCAGCTGGTTCTGGAGCACTCTTGATGGCCCAACCACCCATTCTATTCACTGGCAGGGCTTGGGTCATCAGTCACACCACAGGGGGGCGGAGCCAGCATTGTGTGGGGAAAACCCAGCCCATCCAGGACACAGGTACACTCCTCCCACACATCACTCATGCTAATCTCCCACTCACCACCGGGCAGACCCATCCAGACTTCCTGGAGCCTGGCATGCCAGCCAGCTCCAGCCAATCATGCGTCAGCACCCTCACAGCACACGTACAGCCATGTCTAGAAATGGCGCTTCGCTACTAGACACATACATGCTGCATACACCATCTCGCAGCATTCACTCTCACGAGTTCACACATACCAGACTCAAGCCTGTACACCCCACGCATCAGGAACTACCAGGGACACATACATTCCCCATGCATTCCTATGGGCGGGCAGGCCTAGCTCAGCACATGCACTCAGAGTGCGCACGCACTTTCCACTGGGACACAGTGAAAGTGCGCAGTATCCAAAAATCACCATCTCCAGGTCACCATTTCAAGCAAAAAGTCTAGGGGTGAACCTGCCCTAAGGGCCAAAGTCCAACACCCACAAAATGGTCGCCCTTAACTGCCATAACGGTCATCCCTAGACAGGACCCATAGACTAGAATAGGGACCTTCCAGAACCTTCTGGTTCCTTCTGAGGCCAGCCTATAAAAGGTCAGCTGCGGAGCAGCCATTTTGTCTTACCAGAGAGAGTCAGCTGGAGTACAGGCTGTAGCACAAGGTGGGGGTAGGATATCCAGAGGGTTGATCTCCCAGTGTAGGGACGCTTCCTTACTGCTTCACCACCCCTCTCCCCTTGTAGTTACTGACTTGACCCTGCCACGAGGTATTCCTGGAGACCCTGGGCGCCTGACCGATCCATAGCCTAGACGAAAGGGTTAGGAGTGGTTGAGGGTGACTGGACTACTGAGGAGCTCAGTCCATTGCCCAGTAGGAAAGCCCTCGCTAAGATTCTGGAAGTGTGATACCAGGAAGAAGGAAAGTTTGAGACTGAGGAGTTAATTCCTGAGACCTTCCCTTTTTGGACCTCCACGTGAGCTGGGTAATTGATTGCCCCCCCCCCCCTTTTCCAACTTTCCAACCGGACCCCCCCTGTACCTGTGATAACTGACTGCCGTAGTAAGAGTAGCAGCACACCAGGAGGGAAGGTAGGGTCCGAGTGTCTGGGACAGGGCTCACAGGTGAAGTGGCTGTGTGGAGAAGGCAGCCTTATTCTTCCTTGGGCCGGCGAGGACGATCGGAGGCTTGTGAGGGAAAGCCTCTCTCCAATCTGCGCAGGCCCGGTAGAGTGAACACTGGCCTAGGAGCGAGGGCGGAGCAAAGGAAGAAGTATTGCCGTAGCTGAGCGAGCTCGGTCTTGGAGCCGCTAATCCCTCGCGCCTGCTCAGTCGGGCCGTTTCCCTCAGGAAAGGCGGAGTCAGCGTCCAACGAGGAAGCGGGCGCGAGGCGAACATCGGCTCCCTTCAGCCCGTGTGGCCCTCTTCACCCCGCGCCAGCTCTGTCCTCGAGCGGCTGGTTTGGCGGGTGAGGCGGGTGAGGTGAGAATCGGCTCCCGTCAGCCCGTGTGACCCTCTTCACCCCGCGCCAGCTCTGTCCTCAAGCGGCTGGTCTGGTGGGTGAGGCGAGACGAACAGCGGGCAGATACTGACAGAGACCACTGGTGTGGTCTTTCCCTCCCCCGGCGTTCCGAGACTATGGCCCCGAGGGCCCATCTCTAAAAAGTAAGGAGTGTGTGTTGGGGGAAATCTAAAGATCGGAGTACTACCGACCAAGGGGCTGAAGAGCGGTTTCTTTCTATGGGTCTAAGTAAGAGTGGCTAATTCAAGCCAGAAGCCTTCAAGACTTCCACTAGTGACCTGATCACCCTAATGCAGATATTGGAAGCTGATTATTGATGTGTTGGTAAATAATCCTCTTTGTTCAGGATTAGAGGAGAGCTTTCATGGAACAGTGAGGTGGGGGTTAGTAGCCATTGTCCCTTGGTGCTGCAGGGGAATAGCCAGTAGTCCCCACTCGTGGAAACCAAAGGTTACCTGAATTCACAAAGTGAACCACTGATACTCACTTAGAGACCTTGTATTGAACTCTTTTACTTGTAAAATGGAGTTGTGAGAACTCATCTCCAACATTTAGTAAATTATAGAAACAATGTTGAAATGTGTATTTCTGTACTGACAAAGGTTATATAGTGAAAAGAGAGCAAAGTATTATTTTTTATAAAGCAGCACGTATTTTTCCACAAGTTTTGGTGTAGTGTCGTTTTTGTGTGGAAGTACATTGAGTTACTGCTGGGTGGAGCGCAACCTTTACACTTGTGCTTCTAGGAACTGACTGTCTTACCTTAGGCCGGGCTACCCTATGTGACTTGGTAACACTAGGTCCAACAGCTCCCCACCGCCATAGCACATGAGCAGCGACCTCTTGACAGTTCCATCTGTTTCTCTCCTCCCCCTGAAATAGTGGTCCAGACGTCCAATCCACTACTTCCAATGAGGGGCCGTCGTTGCCGGGTCTGCAATCTCACTGAACGGTGGGAGGGGCGTCACACCTGCATGGCCGTGATGCTGCAGTGGGGGTGGAGGTGGGGTGCATCTGCAGGCAGCCCGGCAGCGTCTGCTTGAGCTGGCCTGGTCATGCTTGAGTTTAGTGCTTGCTATGGATGTTTGTGGCTTAGCAGCATGAGGGGTTGTGCCTTGTCCTGCCTTCAACTCTATTTGCCGAACCAGTTGTTCCATTTGTGTGGTGTGAGCTTTAACTGTGGCCTGTTGAAAGACGGAACTCTCTTTTTCCCATTTCTTTCTTTCTTTGTTGTTTTTTTTTTTTCGGTACGGCTTCCCCTCTCTGTTGACTTCCTTTCCCTTGTGTTTGATGGTGGCAGTTCGTTTTCTCTCTGAGAAGGTTGTTTTGATACACGGTGCAATATTGTCGTGTGAGGACGGGCGGCTCACTCACTACATTAGCCAGGCTTAGCATCCTGTCCATCCTGTGTACCTTAGCAGTGCTGTTTTAGTAATAGTTTTGTTAATTATATTATACAGGGACACAACTAGACCTGAAATATGACGTTGGATACTATATATGACTAACATTAGGGGTAGAACATTTAGAATGTAATATTTCTTATTAGAATCTCTTCTTAGCTGTCTACCAGAATCTTGTGATAACAAATTCATTAATGCATACATTAATATATATATATATATATATATGAATAAATATGCATATAGAAACATAGAGAGCCTTTGGGTCATCTTTGTTCTGCCACTGGCCTGTCTGGGTCATCTTTACACTCTGCTTCTATCCATGACAGCGAACTATATGATGTAATGGTTCAGTCCGCATCAGTCATTGGCTCTCTTGCCCTGTGAATGATGGTATTTTCTGATCTCATACAAACATCTACCAGAAAATGAGTGCTCTTGTGTGTCACGGCTGAAGGGCCAGTCCTTTAGATTTTAATCTCCTCCTTTTATAGTTCCCCTTTCTTTGCTTGTCCTCATTCTATTTTAATGTTTCTAAAGAGGATATAAGAGTCCTCCAGACGGTGCTAACGTGTCACTTGTTTGCTGCTCATGTCTTATGTAAGTTGCTGCTTCCTGAGTGGCCACTTCCTCTAAACCAGGAGACCATTATGGAATGCTGTTGTCCATAGTGCGTCATTGTGTTACCATTCCAAGATGGCCGACATGCTTCCATTCATAGTGTGCCATTGTGTTACCATTCCAAGATGGCCAACATGCTGCCGTTCATTGTGTTACCATTCCAAGATGGCCAACATGCTTCCATTCATAGTGTGTCATTGTGTTACCATTCCAAGATGGCCAACATGCTTCCATTCATAGTGTGTCATTGTGTTACCATTCCAAGATGGCCAACATGCTGCCATCAATAGTGTGTCATTGTTTTGCCATTCCAAGACGGAAGATAATCACTACAATGGTACGTCACCACACTTAGATATACCGTAGCAGGACCCAGAAAAACATGAAGCAGCACAGACTGTCGTGGAGCTGATGGCTTCTGTTGGGTGCAAGTGATTCATGGTGACTTGGTCTCTGAAAAGTGGGCGTCGATCGAGTGACTTCCACAATGCCTTGTACCGGGGTTTCTTCAAAGAGACGTTATCAGCACCCCTGAGATGAATTATCCAATTTTTTTCATTCCTTAAAGGAAGCTTTTGCAGAGTCTTTTGAATTTTTTAAAACTGATTTGCAAGCGGCAGTCAGGAGTGGGTCCAATGGGGCTCCATCGTTTTCATTTTTAATGTTTGGGCCTACAAGCCCGGAATGATGTAGGCAAATCCTTCTTTCGGATGGAAACCCAGAACCGATGTGAAAACATGAATATCTTGGTCCAAGAGAGTTTAACTGACCTGCAGCCAGATACCCCTTCCACACTCCAACAAAGCTGGCCCTCTTTTACTTTCATTTTGTGTAGACATCAGGGGCCTCATTTATGAGAAATGACGCATCGCTGCGTGCAAGCAGCGATGCGTCCCTTCTCAGTGCGCACTCCTTGCGACATGATTGATACGTCATATTTATAACATGTCGCAAGGAGTTACAGATACGTCAGTATTTCTGACGTATCTGTAGGCGCAAAAGTGACGCAACTCCAGCAATGTGTCCTTTCACATGGGCAAGTCCCATGTTGTTAGTGTCTGTGTCAGTCTTACGCCTGTCATGAAGTAGGCGTAAGATTTTGACGCATTTGCGGCCAAGAAATGGCGCAGTGAAATCTTATAGATTTCACTGCGTCACTTCCATGACTCTTTCTTGTGTCAAAACGCCCCCCTTGCATACATTATACCTGCCTTCCGCAGGTATAATGTGGCGCAGGGGTTTACAAAGTGACGCATTTACCTACATGTGTCACTTTGTAAATATGGCGCAACAAGGTGTATTTTTTACGCCACTGGTGCGTCACAAAAAGTGACGCACCGGCGGACTAAAAGTGACGCACAGCCTCATAAATGAGGCCCCAGGTGTCCAGGACCCTCCATGAAGGAGGGAGCACTTGGCTTATAAAGAACTGGAGCTAACCTATGAGTGTCCAAACTTTATCGCGGGGGATGGGGGAATAACTAAATAATACAAGGTGGGCATTTTTCCATTTGGACATTGGGGGCCAGAAGTAGGAACCTTAATACCCGTCGGTAACGGCCGAAATTACCGAATTTCGGCTGTTACCGACCGGTATTAGGCATTTGGGATGTAGGTGGCTACATTTCAGATTCGGTAAATTACCGAATTCTTAAATACCGATACAAGTTGTTGGTAAATTACGAAAACCCTAAAAAAAACAATTTTTTGCATTTAATAACAGTGCCACTTGGCGCAGTGAAATCTTTTAGATTTCACTGCGTCACTTATAGGACCTTTTCTTGCGTCAGAACACCCCCCTTGCATACATTATACCTGGCGCAAGTATAATGTGGCGCTGGGGTTTACAAAGTGACGCATCTACCTAGATGCGTCACTTTGTAAATATGGTGCAACAAGGCAAATTTTTTACGCCACTGGTGCGCACCGGCGGCGTAAAAGTGACGCACGGCCTCATAAATGAGGCCCCAGGATGTTTTCATTTTTTTTCTTGCATTCTTTTAAATGTTGTTGGTTTTGCCTGTGCTTTATCACTGGTGCGCCTGAGGGAGAATCTTGGAATAAATAACTCAGTGCATAAGTGAATGCATCCGTGCAAGGAGGAGTGACCAGGCGCACATGTGAAGGCTTGTTGACTATCTGAAGCGCTCTGACACCTTCGGTTAAATTCCGCGCTATATAAAAATGCATAAATAAATAAATAAATAAATAAACCCATCAGTGGCACAAACATCACTTCCCTTCATTAGCCAGTGCTTGTTTGGTTGATGCCGTAAGGTCAGGCCCCCCTCGCGCGACAGCCAGAACCTTCAAGAACACATTTTAATGAAAGGCGAAGCTACTCGTGGGTCAGCGGCGCCACCCGGTGGTGCTGAGAGGTAATGCCATCATTTCTGGTTACTGCTCTGGTGGCCGAGTCCAGCAGCCATGAGGAGGAGAGTAGACGACCCCCCCAACTTCACTCTACAACACCCCCCACTCCCCCCACTCCACTCCTCCCCCACTCCACTTTTATTTATTCATGTATTTAATTATTTAATGCAATTTCATATAGCGCAGACTTTACCCAAAGGTGTCAGAGCGGCGCTTCACAATAGTTACATGAGGAAATGTACATACTTACACATTACGGCCCCTCGCGGCGGGATGCCTGGCTTTCACCTTGTGGACACCCTGCCGGGGTTTCTCACAGGGGAATACCAGGACGGGTTCCCTAAGCAAGCGCCGGGACGCTTACAGGCAGCTGTGCGCTTTACAAGTCCAACACATTTACATTTACATTTACAAATACAAACGAGATAAATGAAAAAGTCAAATAAAACTATAGATGGAGCCCCCACTCCACACCTCCCCACCCCCAGGGCCGGCACAGAAATTCAAACTATGGGGCATATTTACAATGTATGGCGCATCTCTGCATATCATCAGAGATGCACCACAACAGATGCGTCATGCAATCCCCCCGTGTGCCACCACGGATCATAAAACTGACTCAGTGAAATCTTGTAGATTTCACTGCGTCAATTTTACAGGGCTTCCTGCGAGGGAACACCCACCCTGCGACAGAACGCCCACATGAAACTTGACGCAGGTTTCATGTGGCGCAGTGATTTACAAAGTGACGCATCTGCCTAGATGCGTCACGTTGTAAATAAGTTGCAACGTGGCGCATGATTTACGCTGCCGCTGCGTCACAAAAGTGACGCAATGTCGGCGCAAATGTGTCACAAGGGGGTTGTAAATCTGCCCCTATATGGTTAAGCTACGCCCTTAATTACATAGTCCACACCCCTTTTAGAGATCTACCCCTTTTTTTCGGCCTACTTAAAGCCCTGGGCTGGCGGAAAGGGAGACGGAGGGAAGAGGAGAGACAGATGTAATGTTATGTTATGTTATGTTATACTGCATTTCTAAAGCGCGCAGCTACTCAGAGTGTCCCGGCACTGCTACCCTGAAATCCCCACCCACCAGCTGAGCAGGAAGAGCCTCAAAAAGAATGGGCTCAGAACAATAGTGTTTTTAAGTTCTTTTTGAAGACAGCCGGATCAGAAACCCTCCTGAGAGCAAGAGGAAGCTCATTCCAGGCTAGGCCGGCTTTATGGGTGAAGGAGCAGCCACCTAACCTATGGCGCAAAAAGCGCGGGTTCTGGAAAAGGAGTTGGTCCGAAGACCGCAGAATCCTGGAAGGGATATAGAAAGCGCAACGCTTCAGCAGGTGGAGTGGGCCCAATCCATACAAGGCCCGTTGGACAATAGCCAGCATTTTAAATTTCAAGCGGGCCTCCACTGGGAGCCAATGGAGCTGGCGGAGATGGACCCGCACGCTCTGCCTGGAAGAGAGACCCAGAAGGAGACGAGCAGCCGCGTTTTGGACTACCTGTAGCTTTTTTATCAGATAGCCTGGGCATCCAACTAAAAGCTCGTTGGAGTAGTCCAGCCGAGAAAAGATCAATGCCCGGACTACTGTTTCTTTGGCCTCCGCAGGCAGAAGGGGGAGGAATTTTCGCAGGGTTTTTAGTATGCCAAAACAAGTCCCTGTAAGTTTTTTGACATGCGTCGCAAAATTCAAATTTTCCTCAAACCAGACCCCCAAGTTTTTTGCAATGCCCTTGTCTGATTGAGGGGGTGGAAAGTCCGGAGGCCACAGTCTGGCTCTAAAACCAGCAGGAAACGCTCCAAACAGGAGCACCACCGACTTCTCCTCGTTGCACTTAAGTTGTGCATTGGCCAACCAGCGAAACACCGCAGAAAGACAGCGCTGAGCCGTGTTGACCGAGTCCTCACCCCTTCTCCAGGTAAACAGTAACTGCGTGTCATCCGCGTAGGCCATCACCTTAGCCCCCAATGACTCCGCCAGGTAAACCAGGGGAGTCACAAAGATGTTAAACAAAAGGGGGCTAAGGGAAGAGCCCTGCGGGGCACCAGTGGAGAGAGGGGAGGGTAACGAGGCAAACGGGGGAAGCCAGACTTGCTGTGACCTATCCTCTAAAAAGGATTGCAGCCAGATCCACGCAGTGCCCGCAATGCCGATGTCGGCAAGTCGCTCGAGGAGGAGAGAGTGGGGAACCGTATCGAATGCCGCAGAGAGATCCAGCATCACCAAAGCTGCTCTCCCGCCGGCATCCAAACAGTCCCTGATGGCCTCAGCCACCTCCAGCAGTGCCGACTCTGTGCTATGTGCGGGCCGGAACCCCGATTGCGCAGGATGTAGCGCGCCCAACTTCGCCACATAGTTAGTTAACTGCAAAGTGACCGCCTTTTCGCAAACCTTGGCCAAACTAGGCAGAAGCGAGATGGGTCTGTAATTGCCAGGAAGCGAGGGGTCGAGGGTGAACTTCTTAAGTAACGGAAGTAAGAGGGCCTGCTTCCAGGCGAGCGGAACATGCGCCTCGCGAAATGACTGGTTAATCAGATTGTTAACTTCCGGGTTGACCGTGTCGGCTAGATCAGCCAGCAACCGAGCCGCGCAAGGATCATTGGGGGAACCAGATTTCAACGCCCCAAGGATTTTGCGGGAGGCCAAGCGGTCGATGGGGTTAAAGGCCGAGAGGGAATAATCTGGGTCCTTCGCCGCACTAAACCCCCGCTGAGGCCGGGGAGGCGTCAGGTTTTTGGGAAAGAATCTTGAATATCCCTGATTTTCTCCCTAAAGTAATTAGACAAGGTGTTCGCCCAAATGACTGAGGGAGTAGCAACTACCTCCTGTGCACAGGGCACCACAAAACTCTGCACAATGGCAAAGATTTCCTTTGCATTATTGTTCGCCCTGTCAATGCGTGTGGCAAAATGGGTGCTTTTAGCCGAGGAGATGGCTGAATAGTACAGTTTCTGTTTGTCCCTGAGAGCCTGTTTGGCCATAGGGCCATATCCGCTGGCCCTCCATAATCTCTCCAAAAGCTTAAAAGAGTGTTTGAGATCCCTCAACTCTGCGGTGAACCAAGGCTTGGAGGGGGTTTCTCTCCCCAACTTACAGGGGCCACAGGCCAAAAGGCCCATGACGGCATCACTAATCCAGCTCGAAAACGTAGTAACATTCTCCGATAGAGTACTCCCAAGGGTCGGGCGCGAGACCACCAGCTTAGCGCTCAGAAGCGCAGTATCAATCTTCCTGGCCTTCAGGGCGCGGTGGCAGGATGGTGGTTGACGTTCTCGCAGGGCTGTCCACGAAAAGAATACTGGGAAGTGATCTGTCCAGGTGACCTGGAGGGGTTTTTTGACCAAAAACTGGAAGTTGGAACAGATGAGGTCCAGAGTATGGCCCCCCTTATGGGATCGATCACTCACCCATTGGGAGAGCATAGCTAACTGGAGAATATCCCGGTAATCAGCGGCGTCAGACGACTCAGCCGAGTCTAAATGTAGATTAAGGTCGCCCAGCAGAAGGAAGTTGGAAAACCTTAGGACTCCCTCCGCTATAGTGTCCCCACAAGTGTCCAAAGGAGGGCGGTATAGTAAAGAGCCAGCCAAGGTGAAATGGGGCGACAGTTGCAGGTTGAAATCCAAAGCCTCACAGCCTACCCAATTATTAGATACTTCCCCCTGAAGGACCCAACATTCTCTATGCAATATGGCAACACCCCCCCTCTCCCCAATGGGCGGTCAAACCGATGTATTTTGTACCCAGAGGGGGTGGCCAGGGCGACTATAGGATTAGAGAATGCATCTAACCAGGTCTCCGTAACAAATAGGAGATCAAGGTCAGTATCCAAGACCAAATCGAAAATGTCAACATGATGCCATTTGAGAGATCTGAAATTAACGAGGCAGGCTTTAAAACTGGCCGGAAGTCCAGAATCGATGCACCGTGCCTCCGACCGAAGCTGCATGGAAGGAAGAAAGCCACAATCTGGACAAGCCAGAACACTCACCGGGTCCACGGTAAACGTGGGATAGGTGGCAGAGCATGGGCCTCGCAGGGACCTTAGTACCGAGCTGGAATACCGGAGACGCGAACCAATATGGTGAGTGGAATCCAAACCGGCAGCATGGCTCTCCCTGAGCCCTGCCTTAGCGCTGACGGGCGCAGACGGGCTTGCGCCATCGGCGCGCCCGCTGCGCCCGCCCGCTGCCCATGCGGCCAAGGCACATTAAAATAGGGAGTGGCCAGTGCCGGGAGAATCGAGCAACAACTGGACCGCTGACCGCGGATAGCGTGAGTCAGGTCCAAGATGGCCGCTACCCGGCCGGAATTGGTGTCCGGAGCGGTGCGAGGCAAAAGGGAGACGAGCCCCGAGCAGAATCAGGCAACACAAGGTGAATACAGTCTATACAATATTAATAATAGCCCTCACAACGCCGCAAAGAAAAATAAGAGCAAAATTCAGGCACTCCCCCCCAAATTCCCTCAAGCACACAGAAAAAATAAAACAAACAACGATGGGCAGGTTTAAAAGTAAATCAGGCACTAGCACTAGAGGTAAGGAGCTCACAATGTGCACAATCAATGCAAACAAGGTGGTGCAGAGATGAGGGGAGGGCATTGCATGCAAAAAACAACAATGCAAGAGGAACAGAATCCACACAAACAAGGTAAGAGGTAGGGAGACTGGTGAACTAAGAAATGCAGAGGTCCCTAATAAAACATACAATAATTTGTGTTGTGCCAGGTGACCTTTACCCTTCCCAGTGATTTGGGGGGTTCACCCTCCCCAAGAATACTTTGAAAAGTGGCAGAAGATAGTATTTGTGGCTCAGTTTCCATTAAAAGTTGCCATGAAGCCACTTGTGTGATCTATTCTAACCAGTCCTGTCTTTCCCCTTCTTCCATCTGTGATCCCCCCTTTCCCATGTGCTCCGTTTCACTCTTTCATTCAACACACTTTCCTGTCTGCAACATTCTCCCCCAGTAACCAGTAATGTAGTGTTCTCTAGTGCACAACATTCTGCTCTCTAAGGGCCATATATACCAAGGTACCCATTTGCGATTCTGAAATAGAGATTTTTAAGAAATCGCTATTTCAGAATCGCAAATTGGTATGTATGTACAAATTCACATTTTTTTTGCGAATTCTTAGTATTCCTTAATTGCGATTCGCAAATTGTGAATTGCAATTAAGGAATACTTTCCCATTTATTTATATGGGCCAGGAGGCCCATAGGAATGAACAGGAAGTTATTCTCAATTTGCGATTTGCAATTTGAAAATCGCAAATTGAGAATAATTTCAAGGGTGCAGGGGTGTCCAAAGGACACCCTGTTGTACCTCTGAAATATGCATGGGTGCACATGTGGTGCACATACATGCCCTAAGGGCATGTATGTGCTTAGGGCATGTATGTGCGTCACATGGCACTTTGAAAAATGCAAAAATGGGCATTTTTCAAGGAATTCGCAAATTACCACCAACTTGAAGTTGGTGGTAATTTGCGATTCCTTAGGGACAATTTGCAATTTTTTTTTTCTTCATTCATTGCATTTAAGGAATCGCAAATTTTGCGATTCCTTATTTTGTACCATATTTTCCTTTATACATACCATTTGGCAAATTCGCGAATTACGGCGTTTGCGAATGTGAATTTGCTTCGTAGATATGGCCCTAAGCTCCGTTCTCTTTGGTGCACCTTTATACCCCCAGGTGTCCCCTACCTGAATTGTCTCCTGTTTTCTTAGAGGACAAAACAGGAGCGAGAGCAGGTGCCTGTGGGCCCTCATGTAAACATTACTGCTAAATCGGGTAAAAATTTGTTTGCAACTATTCCTGCCGTACTTGGGTCAAAATGACTCTGACCAAAGAGGAAGATAAAAGGTATCTCCGTCTGGGCTCAAGGTATATTTTCTAAGTTCGACAGTGGAAACACTGCAGCACAGGAGGTGCGTGGGGGGATAGTGCCAACACACCGCCCCGATCCACTGTCCTAGCTCTTAAAATGAACTCAATGTACAATCATGGTGACTACTTAGAGAAGACATCTTTATTTTCACCTGCAATAAGACTGTTATTGGACAATCAAAAAGCTAACATGCTGTGACAGTCGTCTCAGGAATGTGACACCGTAGGATCCCAGGATCAAAGATTTCTCACGCAGTGTGATCGGCGGCTAAGAAAGCTGATAGAATGTGTGACCTCTTGCACAGCATGAGTGGAAACAACAGCCTGGCAGGAGATACCTGGAGCAGTGGGCTGCCAGACTTACCACCTGGTGCGGAGTGAGTGTGGGGGCGGAGTCCAAGCCTGGCTAAATAAGCAAAATAATCTATAACTTTTTTCGGTCTTTCACGACATACAAAAAAACACACCTCAAATGAAAAATAACTTACTTGCAAATCAAGTTAATTAGTGGGAAATGCATCATTGGACATTATGAAACATTTATTAGTTAATGCACTGCAGAGGTGAGTGAAGTAACATCAGCCCCCGCTGTGCTGGGGCCCCTGAGATCCAGCGGGCCCCCGCCGGCACTGTGCACAGGCACTGGCCTGAGAGCTCCTGACTGGCCCCGGAGTGTGGGGGCCCTCTCCATGTACTTTGTAGGGGGGCCTCAAGTTTCATCACACCACTGGCAGAGGTCTGTGTCTGTAACCAGAGGGCCACAGAATTGAACATTGGTTGAGAATAGTGACTTGTGTATTATTAGTGCTACGAGGTCCAGTCTGTGACAGAAAGCACGGTGAATGTGAAAGTCTTTATTTTTAACTTGCATTATACTAAGAATAAGATAGTGAAGAACCGGGTTTTTTTAGAACCCAGCGGTGCCAGGGACACACCCGAAGTCTTAGGATTCTCCTGTCTTGGAATACAGAGACACGGAATACTTCTGGATGGCGTCAAAGATCAAATGTATTAGCTGCAGCTAGTAACAGTAATCTCAGCAATACAACACGGTGTACAACTCAAGAAACTGTTCAATTTCATAGAGCAAGACATCGCTTTTTATACACCATATTCTCATTATAAATGTACACCCACTGCGCAAAATTCTGACCAATAGGACACATTTTCTAACTGAGTATCACATTAACAAAAACCCAATTTACAGTAACCCAACCCAAAAGTTAATTATTAGGAATGTCCCAAATTCAATCTTTGCAAGCCGGACAAATTTATAATTGAAAAGCACAACCCATGTAATGTCAGAACATAAAGGAAACAGTAATAGATGCTGAACAAGATAAAACATGTGCAAGGAAACTAAAGGTTAACGAGGTTCTGAACATTAAGTGGCAATCTTAGACAAGGATCAAACCAAGGGAAATTGGCTTTGCGAGGTCAGTTTCAGGTGAAGAGGTCAGTTTCTCTGCAGTTCTTTCAGAGTCAAAAGAAACCTAATTAATGTTCACATGAACTCAGAAGGCCAGGCCACTTGTTCGCCGGGCCTCTTTCACAGGCCTACGGGAGGGCAACACAAAATGGAGTCAGGCTCGAGAATTACAGAACCTCAGACCCTCCTTTTGCCATTACGTAGGCAATAACCTAAACTCACGTCAATCTGAATCCAGGTCTATATCTATTCTCATCAGGTCATCAAGGTGTTGCTGTAACATCATCTTATTATCCTTCGAATCTCTCGGGACGGGTCTTCTCACACAGATCATAGCACAAAGACTACAAATGGCGGGACCACACTGGATGCATAAGCAACACGAGAAAAGGATTGCTAAAGCCATGCCAAGAAACATCAGAATCTTCCATCCCCATTTGGACAGCAGTTCCCAAAACCATTCTATCAATGACCAGTTCCCTTCGTCTACATGTATAGACTCAGCGGACTTATGTAACCTCAAGATGGCTTGGTACACTGTCGGGGCGTTATCTGGAATGAAAACACAGCAACTAGACCCGATCAATTTACATACCCCACCTCTATCTGCAAGTATAATATCTAAAACAAAGCGGTTCTGTAATGTCATAAGGCGATCCGCTTGAAGCTCAGCTGTAATATTGCTAAGGGCACCTGCAGTCTCATTTATAGTGGCCTCGACTACTCTCGTAAGCTGATGAATATTTCTACTATTAGCCAAAGGACCCCAAAAGGGCAGAAACCCCTTAAAGAAGTCCCCAACTTCTTGTGCGACAGTATCTTTCACATCGATAACACCTCTACCACATCTTGTCTTATGGTAATTGAAAGCAGCTGTGTATGCAGGGGGAAGCAAAAATGCCACATAACATGTGCCTGAAAAATCAGAAGGCAACCATGTATATGCTCTATCATACCAAACAAAATACGTGCCTTTAGCTGGCACGAACGGTGGAGATTTCTGGGATGTATAGACATAGGTGTGAACACACACACTCTTACCAAGCTGAGCTCTCGGATTCTGACCATTACCTTGCAGACAAAAACGACCTCGGTGGGGTACAATCCAAACAGGGGGAGACCTTTTTCGTCTCTCCTTCTCTGTCAGACTAATACTATATCCAGTCTTGTTCCAACCAACATATGCTCGTACCTCATCTTTAGGGATAGCATTATACGCATCAATATCTCTGATCATATCTACTATTCCCTGTATCAAGGCATTATTACTCGCATTATCTTTGACGGAACGTACAGGAGATGCTTCATTCGCATAGATAAACATTGCTTGGAGTGCCCATACTGACCCATTAGGCGAAAAAGGCAAAACCAAATATGGCATTCCCTTATCTGTTGTATGTGGCATAAGACCACAAACCCAGCAGTTCATGGTATTTACTACTAACTGATGCTGATGCAACATCTGTATAAACGAATTGTTCACAAATTCTGATCTTCGTGTCTGTTCATGTTCAGGCAACGTATGAAACTCATGTGGGGAGACAGTAGGAAAAGAAAGAGTAGGTTGGGATGTAGATGCAACCGTCTGTTGTGTAACATAGACAATCCAATCCACACAAGCCAACGTAATATTCAAAAGCATTAGAAAACACAGTATTAAAAAACATTTGCTACGGACCAATATACATATCTTCACTTTAGAATTAATTCTCTTAACACCCTCATCAGACTAAAAAGACTCCATCCTCTAACGTGCTGCTCACGGCTATTACCTTCTTCACTTAAGTGTGCGTCAAGATCTTACTAACGACCATGAACCACAGACCTTATGTCAATACGCGGCTCACCCCTTAAGGCTGTACCGCGACCCTGCAGCTGGGTCTGGATGGTGACTCGAAAAAGGAAAAAAAAGGTAAAAAACAAGTCTCTTGATCTGACGAGGTGTAATTCACTATATAAAAATTAAATTTTTATTTGTCCATTGATTCATCCCTTCTCGGTCTTAGATTGTAGCGCTCTTTATCAGGCACAGTTTGCTCTTACAAAAGGATTTCCGGATTCGTTGTGTCGAGTTTCAGATGGGAAGGCACAGCAGCTTGCAGAATGTCATCATCCTCGCGTTCTGACTGAGTCCATGTCAAATGTGCATCACTAAAAGGTACAAATCTAGGAATCCTTTCACATTCAGAGTCGGCTATACCATCCCTCACCCACTTATCATACGGTAGGGGCAAAGGAACTTTTTTACAATGGGTGGCATGCACCCAGTTTTTTTTACCAGCTACCCTAACTGCAGTCCTAGTGCCCAAAAGGACCAAATGTGGTCCAGTCCATCTCGGTTCCAAGTTCTTAGTTCGTTGAAAATTCTTCGTAAGCACGTAGTTTCCAGGTTGAATCGTATGGCCTGGATCTGCAGTAGCTGTCGGAAAATTGTCATAGACCTGTTGGTGGAGAACACGTAATTTAGCAGTCAAGTCATGTAAGTAATCCACCAACATAGGGTACTCGATGTCACTATACTTCTTAGGCCTTGGCACACCCCAAACATTGGACGGACGACCAAAGACGATTTCGTATGGGCTAAGTCCCACACGAGAATGCATTGTCGTCCTTGTTGACAAAAGAGCCAACGGCAAGGCATCTGGCCTTGTAAGACCAGACCTCACTTGTATTTTAGCCAATTTCAATTTGAGAGTGCCATTATAGCACTCGACAAGTCCAGCAGACTGGGGGTGATTCGCAGCATGGAATTTCTGATTGATACCCAAACCCGCACACATTTTCTTCTTGATTTGATCCACAAATTCACTCCCATTGTCGCTCCATACAATTCTCGGCAAACCATATCTAGTGAAATACTCCTTGAGCAAAACCTTGGCTGTAGACAAGGCAGTATTATCCTTTATGGGGTAAGCCTCTCTCCATCTGGAAAGGGCACAAACAACCACAAGGACATACTTCAGGTTGTTACATCTTTCCATGTGAATGTAATCTAGCTGTATCACTTCAAACGGATAAGTTGGAGGAGCAACATGACCAGCTGGAGTTGGAGTTCCCTTTCCAGGATTGTACTTCAAACAAATAACACAATGTTTCACCACATTCTCAGCACATTTTGGAATTCCAGCATTCTGCCATACTGTTGGACTTGGCCCTTAGGGCAGGTTCACCCCTAGACTTTTTGCTTTAAATGGTGACCTGGCAATGGTGATTTTTGGGGTTCTGCGCACTTTCACTGTGTCCCAGTGGAAAGTGCGTGCGCACTTTGAGTGCATGTGCTGAGCTAGGCCTACCCGCCCATAGGAATGCATGGGGAATGTATGTGTCCCTGGCAGTTCCTGATGCGTGGGGTGTACAGGCTCGAGTCTGGTATGTGTGAACTCGTGAGAATGAATGCTGCGCAACGGTATGTGTGGCTTGTATGTGTCTAGTGGGGAAGTGTCATTCCTAGACATGGCTGTACGTGTGCAGTGAGGGTGCTGGAGCGTGATTGGCTGGAGCTGGCTGGCATGCCAGGCTCCAGGAAGTCTGGATGGGTCTGCCCGGTGGTGAGTGGGAGATTAGCATGAGTGATGTGTGGGAGGAGTGTACCTGTGTCCTGGATGGGCTGGGTTTTCCCCACACAATGCTGGCTCCGCCCCCCTGTGGTGCGTCTAATGACCCAAGCCCTGCCAGTGAATAGAGAGGGTGGTTGAGGTAAACAGAGTACTCAAGAACCAGCTGCGACTGGTTCTGCCCCCACCCTGCCCTCAGACAAAGGATTATGGTGTATAAAAATGGGGCTGTGTCCCCACAGAAGTTGTTCTCTTCCAGGATCCTGAGGGGGGCTGCTGCTGCTGTCGCTGGGCCAGAGGACCGCCACTTGGAGTGTCTCCCTGCCTGGAGACCCAGTGTGCTGGCTCTGGGCCCAGCCTTGCCCCCCCTACATTCCACAAGGAACTTTCCTGGTGACCCTGCCCTGCTGAGGGCACCTGGAAGTGCTGGGATTATTGCTAGCGCTAGGAGCGCTGTGGATTTCCCTCCGAGCGCCTGGGAGCGCTTCCCTTGATTTGCGGCGCTAGATTTGCCCCCTAGCGCTGAGAGCGCGCTCTATTTCCTGCAAGCGCCTCGGGGCGCTTTCTTGTTCAGAGCCGGTGCCCACCCGGCATTTGCCCCGATCGCTACTTCATTCGCGAGTGCCCACCTCGCTTATTTGGAATTTATTTGTCCCCTGGCAGGTGCCCACCCTGCCCGGGACATAGCCGCTGTTTTCTGCCCAGGATCGAGTGCCCACCTCGACTTTGTGCCGGGGAGAATCACCGCCGCAGCCCAGGAGGGTTTGTAACGTTGCCGGGCCGCTGCCTAGTGCGACCCGGAAGTGCCCGCCTCCATAACCCCGGGCCGCGCTGCGATTGGGTCCTGCAGCCGCGACCCGGAAGTGCCCGCCTCACCGCCCGACAGAGGAGCTCCAGCCCCAGGGAGAAGGGCGCCTGCCTTCACGGGGCTCCCGGCACCGAGGGAGAGCCCCGGAGTGCCGCCAGGAGTCAGAGGCAGAGAGCTCTGCAGCCGCCGACGAGACGCGGTGAGTGTTTCCCGGGAGGAGGGGGGCGTCCGGGCACATTGCCGGTGCCCGCCCCGCCCCTCCAGTGCGAGGCCTCTGTGAGTCCGAGTCCCCCAGGGAGAGACTCCGCCGGCCCCCGAGTCCACGAGGGACTCCAGCTAAAGGGGCGTCTGCCCAGTTCAGAGCCCGGTGGGGCTGAAGTGCTGAGCTCCAAGTGCCCATGTGTTGAGGAGCCGAGAGAGGCTCAAGGCGACCCCTGCTTGGTTCCAGAGTTCCCCGAGAGGAACTCCACCGCCCGCATCAGTTGATTTAGAGCCCAGCGAGGCTCTTGGCAGGCATTGTCACTTTGAGTCCCCAGAGAGGGGACTCCCATAGAAAGGCGCTGCATTTTGTTTTCAGAGCCTGAGAGGCTCAAGGGGCGCATCTTGCCTTCAGAGCCCAGAGGAGGCTCCCAGCCCACAGCGTCTTTTAGAGCCCAGAAAGGCTCTGGAGTGCCTTGCATTTGTTTAGAGCCCAGCGAGGCTCACAGCCAACATTGTTCCAGAGCCCTGAGAGGCTCTCCCTTGTTGGCCACATTGTTCTGGCCAGAGCCTGCGAGGCTCCAGCAGTGGCCCAACAGTGTTTCCAGCTGCCCAGCACTTTGTGGGCAGTTGCCCCGTTTAGGCCCTGACATTGGGACACAGGGACTGTCACAGGTGGTGACTTATCTGAGTTTTGCGCAACTGTGTTTTATTGCTACACCTCTGAATGTATTGTTGATGCATCATGTGTTTTCCTCCCTTACACCTCTGAATGAATGTTATGCATTGCATCATGTGTTATGTTCTTACACCCCTACAGGTAGTGTGATATGTAGGTGGTTGTTTTCTCCCTAGTACAGGTGGTGCTAGTGCGGTCCTGTTACCAGTGATTACTGGTTGTGTGCTCTATTTTTATATTTTTGTGCTACAGTGATTTACATTCTAAGTGCTATTTTTACTAAGTGTTACTTCTGATTCCTGACAGTGGTCCAAGTGGCCCTGTCTTGTAAATATCCCCTGTAAATTCTGCCCGTGCCTCTGGCACATTGTAAAGTGTGTGTTTTATCTAATGTGTTTTGGTGTAATACAAAGGCTATTTTTATATAACCTTGTGTGGAGTTTCCTTTGTGGTGGGCCTTTGGGTGTTGTTGCTGGGGTGCGTGCGCAAATACTTAACTCACATCGCCTCCGAGTTTGGCCTTGCTGCTCGCGCCACGTTACCTAGAGGGTGAGCAGGGGTTATCTTGGCGTGTAACTCCCTTGCCCTGACCTGGGAGTGGTGGTCTCTGACTGACTTTGGCGAAAGCCCTGGCCAGCCAGGGATCCCATTTCCAACACATACTGGGGCCAACAACTTGCATATCCCTTTCGAGCTAATGTGAGCCATTCCATGAGCCATAGTGACCGCTGGGAACACATACACATCTGGCAACAACCATCGCTGGTGTTCTGACAACTCAACCCAACAACCCATCGGATCCAACATACTTGCAGTTTCTCTCCACACACTCACTTCTTTTTCCGTAGCTTCAGCCTGAATCATCTTCACACTTTCTATTGTGTCTTCACACATTCCACCAGCCATAACCCAATTAGCAGGGCCTGCAACATACATACGGCTCATCATGTCTTTCGCCGTTTCCATCGCAACTTCATCCGCAAATGCATTTCCTCGACCTACATCATCCACAACCTTCTTATGCGCACTACACTTCACAATTGCAATCTGCTTTGGGAGAGTAAGTGATTCCAGAAGTTCATTCACTAATTGCCCATGCTGAATTTTCGTACCATGGGAAGTAAGAAATCCTCTCTCTCTCCACAAACGTCCGAAACTATGGGCAACACCAAACGCATACTGGCTATCAGTATAAACATTCACTCGCTTTCCCTCTGACAACACACACGCTCTAGTCAATGCAATCAACTCTGCTGCTTGCGCAGAATTCTGTGCTATACGTGCTGTCTCAACAACTGTATATAAAGTTGTGACGGCATATGCCGCAGTCGTCTCACCATTCGGAAGCTTGAAACACGAACCATCTACCCATAGGGTACCATCAACATTCGTAAGAGGAGTATCTTTCAAATCAACTCTAGCCTTCGTTTCTTCCTCTGTCCGAAGAAAGCAATCATGCTGTCCTTGAACATCTGTCTCTACAGAAATTGGCAACAACGTAGCTGGATTCAACACATTACATCTCTTAATATGAACATGGCTAGCCAAAAGAGTCAGCTCATAACCTGACAGACGTGCACTAGTAAGGTGCTGAGTCTTAGTCCTATTCAATAAGGTATCCACTGCATGTGGGACCATCACAATCAACATATTATCCAATACCAAACCAGCAGACTGTCGGATAGAAACACCTGCTGCCGCTGTAGCTCTCAAACAGCTCGGCAACGCTTTAGCTACCGGATCTAACGTCGCTGAAAAATACGCACATGGGCGCTGCTTGTCTCCAAATTGTTGCGTCAACACTGACAATGCACAACCTTCTCTCTCGTGAACATACAATGTGAAAGGTTTACTGTAGTCCGGAGTACCCAATACCGGAGCCGAACACAATGCATCACGTAATTCAGAAAAACTTTTCTGACAATCATCAGACCAAGGGAGAGGATACGGAGTATCTTTAAGAGTCAATGCCAACAGAGGTTTTGCTAGCAGGGAAAAATTGGGGATCCATTGCCTACAATACGAGGTGATACCTAAAAAGGCACGCACTTCTCTCTGTGTGGATGGTACAGTCTTTTGCGCAATCGCTTGAATTCGTTCTGGGGTCAACCTTCTTCCCTCCTTCGACAAGAGATGACCTAAGTAGGTTACTTCTTGTCGGCAATACTGTAACTTTGAAGGTGACACTTTATGATAAAGGTTAGACAACTGTCGTAACAAAGAAAGAGTAGCTTCTTTACAAATCTCTTCGTCATCAGCAGCAACCAGTAGATCATCAACATACTGGATAAGAGTAGCACCAGTAGGCAACACAAAACCATCAAGCTGAGTTTTCAACGCCTGACTATAGATGGAGGGACTTTCACAATAACCTTGAGGAGCTTTCTTAAACTGGAAGCTGCGGCCTCCTAAAGAGAAGCAGAAAATATCTCTACTTTCCTCGGCAATTGGAATACTGAAGAAAGCATTCTTCAAGTCGATAACAGAAAACCAGGCTGCCGAAGCAGGAATCAGAGTCAACAAAGCAGTGATATCAGGGACAACAGGAAACTGTGGCGCCACAATCTTATTCACTTCTCGAAGATCGATCACAAACCGATACACAGGTGGCTGAGAAGCATCAGTACGCTTAAGGGAAGGCAGAACAGGATTGTTACACACATTACCTCTCGTTTCTTCAATTACACCCTTCTCAACCAGATCATAAATGATCACCAAAAGAGCTCTCTCGCCATCACTAGATATTTTATATTGCGGAATACGAGGTAGCCTAGCATTTGTCCTAAGGGTAACAACATAGGGTGGAATCTGCAAAAGACCAACATCATTGGGACCTGTAGCCCAAAGTGTATCAGGAAGAGAACGCAATTCCAGTGGAAGACAATCTTTAGACAAATACATCGGAGAAATCACTTTCTTACCCAAGGTAAGATGTACTCCCGAAGGAGAGCAATGTAATGTCGCATGCAGTCTTTTCAGCAAGTCCAAACCCAGCAGATTCTCACCACAACCAGTCGTTAGAATAAGTGGAGCTTCCAATTCACAAGGACCAATAGAAAGGGACAAAGGACTAGAAACCGGATTACGAACTGGGGCGCCTGAAATTTCTACGGAAACATTGGTCAAGCCAGACAAAGGTGCGCCAGGAAGTTTAGAGTGCATAATAGAACTCTTCGTCGCACCAGTATCCAAAAGAAAAGGTTCTGCCACACCTGATGTAATCACTTCAACATAAGGTCCACTCTGGTCTACTGGAACTGACACTACTCCCTCACTTTGCCCATGGCTGTCCTAACTATCATTATAACCAGCACTCTCACTCTCGACATAATAATCATCAACATAGTACTGTGCAGACTGACCACTCGGAACATTCTGTCTGTCAAAATAATTTGCAGAATTCTGAAGGGAAGAGGAACGCTCATTCTGGGGAAACACACCACGTCCCCTACCCCTAGGAGAACCACCACGACCTCTCTGACCAGATACACCATTCGCACGCTGTAGCAAAATTGGACAACTACTCTTGAAGTGACCTTCTTCTCTGCAATAAGCACACTGATTAGGTCCTAGCGGCAATCGCGGAGCGAAATACTCTGGTTTCTGTAATAATCTCTGAAACTGTGGAGGTTGCTGAAACTGAGGTTGATTCGGACGAGGCGGATAAGCTTGCTGCAAAAGAACTTTCGTCTTTAGATCTTTAGTTTTCTTCTCTACTTTATCCTTCTCATCTTTATCCCTATTCTCATTATATTGTGCAGTAGCCAATATCTGGGCCGACGAAGAAACAGCCCATGAACTCTCAGAGTCCTTTAACTTATTAGAAAGTTCGGGAAGCAAATTAAAGACAAATTTGTCCACGAACAACCTTTGACCACCTTCAGTGCTCATGTCCTGACCACTGTGATCAATAAATGTTTCTTCAAACCTCGTGAAGAAATCAGACACACTCTCATCTTTCTTTTGCTTGCATGCTGCTAACTTATCCCAATTCACTCGTAAAGGAGGCATCATAGTCTTCATTAAATTAATAATCCTACCTGGTAATTCTGCAACTAAGGGCTCAGGTTTGGCACCTCCTACTTGCCGGCCATCTGCAGCAACAATATTCGCCCACGTATCTCCTAATTCTTGCGCATGATTCTCATGACGAATCTTCGCCCACAAAGGTTGGGGGACTACATTACCCATCAACATATCTATGTCATCTAAATTCATAATACACGCATCAACTGTCTGGGACAACTCCTTGTAATAACCGGCAGGATTCTTACGGGGGTCAGGTAAGGTCTGCTTAAGAGCCAAGACCTCTGCTCTTTTCCAAGGGACATGTACCCACACTCGCTGAAAATGAGCCGGTACACCCTGAATACCCTGATTAACATTAGCAACAACTTCCTCTCTCCATACAGGGGGAACCTCTCTCATGGGATACTGCTTCACTTTCCTTCTAACAGAAGAATCAGTTTCGTACAATGTCTGAGGGGGTAATCTAGACCTAAAAACAAGATCGTCTCCACGGCATCTGTAACATCAGATTCCACTATCGTCCCTTTAGCAAATTCGGACTGAACATCAAGCACTTCCTGCGGAATCGGACCCAACTCATTATCTTCCCATTCCTGACGGAGAAAAGTACACATTACATCAAAGACATACCTTTGCTTGGGCGGCTCCCACTGAAAGAAAACATCCATAACCGCTGGCAAATTATACCTGGAAGCATTTAAAATCCATCTACGAGCCAATAAATCCAACACTGCCCGTTCTTCGGAACTAGGAAGCTGACTACGACTCTGCTTTCGTTCCGAAACAGGGGTCATATTCAGTGACCCAAACAATGGAGACAACAGATTAACATCAGTCTCGGTCATTCGTTTTCGAGCAGAAGGAGAAGAAGCAGACATAAGAACAGGAGAATAAGTATTTTGAGGCAAAAGAGGTGTAGGGACAAGAACAGTAGGAGTCGAAGATACAGAAGTAGAAGGCAAAGGAGTTTGAGGCAAAGCTGGTAGAAAAGCTGGCGACCCTAGAGTGGGTTGCGCAGGAGGAGGCAAAACCATCTGTGGAGCACCGGGTGTCTGAACAACAGCAGGAGGTTGAACAACAAAGGGTGGAACAACCGGGGGTAATAGAGGTGCAGTAGCACCCTGCACATAAGGGGGTGGCAATCTCAGTAAATGAGAGTTCAAAGGATCTTTTTCAAGATCTTCAATTACTTTCGGAGGAGAAGGCGGCAAGGCCGGATAACATTTATCAATGGCCATACAACGTTGTCTATCTGAGACTTCACTCGCACGCTCTTCTCCATCTTCCCTAAACTGCCTAGCAGCTTGTAATACTGACATATTCTTATCTTTCCTATCTCTTTTTGCTTGCTTAATTTCTCACTGTTTGGCTTCCTTTTGCCAAAGGCGGAAAGAATCAAACATTGCCGGCCGGGTTTTCTTCCTAAATAGCGCAACTTCCAGATTATTTAAAATTTCAAAACTACCATGTTGGGGCCATCGTAAAACACCATCTTTCTTTGTATAGCGAACCCACACTTCATTATAAGTAATAGGACCCACTCCATGTTTTGAATAGAGTTTATAAGTCGGAGTTCCAACCGGAGGTATCGGACACGAATCCTCCAATCGGGAATCCCTGTTGCAACCACAACTAAACCACTTCCTAATTTTGCTAAGACCAGGCATCTTATAGCTCACTAATCTAGCTTCAAACTTCAAGGGGTTATCAACTATCGATACACTCGTAAATATACGAGCCCCTCGGCTTCGACTATTGCAATAACCGAATCAAAACCAAGAATCGAAACAAAGGTCATGGGAGCGACCCACTAATACTTAACCAAAGTATCTGTCACGCCACCAGAAGACCACCGTCTATCGGCTCGCTTTACAAACAAAGTATCAATCAAGGGTCCAAGACAGGGCAACAGTCAGCGCAGCAGTCCTTCGTAGCCGTTGGAAAGCGGGAAGCCTCGCAGTAAAAACTTTCGGTCCACGTCGACATACAGGGTTCGATGAAGTGGTTGGCCTTCCTCCAGAATTTCTTCACGGGGCTCCTCACGATCCTCGGGCTTGGACCGGTACCGCTGAAGTCACCCCCCTGTTGGGCGCCAACGGAAGAACCGGGTTTTCTTAGAAACCAGCGGTGCCAGGGACACACCCGAAGTCTTCGGATTCTCCTGTCTTGGAATACAGAGACACGGAATACTTCTGGATGGCGTCAAAGATCAAATTTATTAGCTGCAGCTAGTAACAGTAAACTGAAGGACTGGACTTTTTAACAGTACCAGCGGTGCCAGGGAACAACACCTATAACCTTCATGGGATACCTGTTTCGGCGCACAAACTACAGAGACACGGGACACTTCCTTCGGCGTCAAAGATTCAAGGTTTAATTACTGCAGGGAACACAGAAGTCACAACAAGTACAACACGTGCAACTTGGGGAGACTGCTTCAAATTGGTTCTGTGGAGCGCTCCTTTTATACAGAATTTACTCATAGGACAACATGGTACGCAAAAGTTTACAACCTGGTTCCCATAATTATCCCCCAGAGGGGTCGCTTTGGTCACTTTGGTACACATAAAGTCCGGAACATAAGTGCGGAAACATTTGGCGGTTCCCAACTGTAAAAACCCATCTTCCCAACATTAGTGAATTCCAATCGGCAGTAAAACAGATCGAAATAGGGACAAAGACAGGTGCAGAGGAAGATGGAGACAGTGGGAGATCGAAAAGGGTGTAAAAGGGGAGGTATCGGGAAACACGAGATACAGGCATCAAAGGGACGTGCCTAATGAGATGCACGGCTGAGACAATAAACCGGCACGGCAGAAGCGCCTCAAGCGGGGCCATCTGCCTTACAGTATCATCCCCCTCATCGTAAAAGATATTTACAAAGAACATGTGTCTTCCACAAATATCTTGAGAGTCCCAGGGTAACGAAGCGGACAGTGTCCGTTCGCTGGCTACTTGAGGGCAAGAGACAAAATGGATGCCGTATCTAAGATGGAACCCGTGGGTACAGATGAAAAACCCACATATCAAACGAACGGTTTAAGTTAGCACAGCGAAACTGCGCATACTTACTAAACTCGTCATTTGCGGTTCTTAGATACCAGACTCGACCATATTCGTGCGAGTCGAAAACATCACTTACAATTGTCACGGAACCTCAGACGCTCCTTTTGCCCTCATGTAGGCAAGCACTAGTCGGAATCATATTCGATATTCATCAGACCCTCGAGATGTTGCTGTAGCATAGCTCTGTCCAACCGAGACCCTTTGGTAACAGGTGGCTGTCTCATACACGTTGTAGCACAGAGGCCACATAAGGCAGGACCGCACTGCACGCAAAGGCAACACGTGAACAGGAACGCTACAACGACTCCAATGATCATCAGAATCTTCCAACCCCAAGTCGACATCAGGCCCCAAAACCATCCAAGTAGCGTCCAATCCCCTACATCCACGAGTATGGATTCGGAGATCTTATGCAACTTCGAGATGGCTTGATAGACAGTCGGAGCGTTATCAGGAATGAAAATACAGCAGCTCGAATGGATCACCTTACATACCCCACCTCGATCTGCTAAGATCACGTCTAAAACCATACGGTTTTGTAACGTCATAAGTCTATCCGCCTGAAGTTCTGTGGTGATATTACCAAGGGCACTGGCAGTAATATTAGCTGTCGATTCTACCACTCGAGTCAACTGTCTCAGGTTCCTACTATTAACCATAGGTCCCCAAAATGGGAGGAAACCCTTGAAAAAGTCTCCTGCCTCTTGACCGGCAGTATCCTCTTCGCTAATTACGCCTCTCACAACTCTAGTTTTGTGATAATCTGCATCTACAGTAAACGTCGGAGGCAACAAGTTTGCGATAAAACATGAGCCCATGAAGTCAGAGGGCAACCATGCATACGCACGATCATGACAAATAAAGTATGTACCCTTGGCAGCCAAAAACACAGGGGACGAGACCATTGGCAAAATATAATTTTCAGTGCAAGCACTCTCTCCAAGTCGGGCTTTCGATCTACGGCCGCGACCTATTAAACAAAAATTACCAATGTGGGGTACGACCCATATCGGAGGCGAGCTTTTAAGCTGTTTTTCACCAGTGAACACACTATATTCGCCTCTACTTAGGACCCTATAGGCTTGTACCTCTTCTTCAGGGATAAGCGAGGGATTATAGATATCGCTATCTAAATCCTCTATTGCTATAGACAAAGATTTTTGGTACGAAGTAGGACCAGAGTAGGGGGAACGTGGTTCTCGAATGGGGTGGAAACCCAGTGCGCTTTGAAACATTGTTTGAAATGCTCGAGCAGACCCTTGGGAGCTATACGGTAACACCAGATATGGAATTCCCTTATCCGTAGTATGCGGCATCAACCCACACACCCAACAATTAGTAGTGTTAACCACTAACTGATGCTGATGAAGGAGCTGAATAAAGGAATTGTTGCGGAATTCTGCTCGTCAAGCCTGCTCGTGTTCAGGTAAGATGTGAAAAGAATGAGGAGAAACAGTGGAGGTGAGTTTAAGGTCAGGGGTAGGAGTAGGTATGATAGAAGGCAAGAAGTAAGACATCGTGTAATATACTCCACCCACCAATAACGCAGAAACAGTCACAAATAGTACGAATATTTGGAACACAAAACATTTGGTACGACTGAGTTGCTGCAGCTTGAATCTTTGTGCTTGAGCTCTTTCCAAGTCCATCAGCTTTGAAAATGCCATTCCCTATGACCGTCCGCAACGTTTCTTGACGCACTTCGTTCTGTGTAGCAATAGTCAATTCCTAGGAGTTCCCAGGAACCGACGGTCTTTAACCTAGCGTCAAGACCTACTAACCAGGAGGAAGTACACGCGCGGCCCTACGGTCTTTATTTCACAAATATATATATATATATATGAAAACAATGTCTCTCAGCTGTGGAAACAAAAAGTGTAAGGAACGAAGCTCAATGAATATGTACAAAATAATTACAATAGTATGAGTGTTCAAAACTGATCATGGAAAACGGGATAATGCACTTGTCAAGGGACAGAACGGTTTTTTATTAGTCTTTAGTGCTGGATCGCAAAAAATATCGGGTTTTCCCAGGACGTGTCTGTTCGTTAAACAAAAGATCCGTCGAAGGGACAACGCCCTGTTGATCAGCTGAATGTTCTGGTCTTGAGTCTTCTGATGACAAGTGTTCAACAATGCCTCTTTGCTGCACTGAGGATTCTCCGACAGGTTGTGCGTCGCTGAAAGGTACAAACGCCGGCAATCCTTCGGTTTCAGTTGATGCAATGCCTTTCCTCACCCACGAGTCTGCTGGCAACGGGATGGGGACTTTCTTGGTATGGGTGGCATGCACCCAATTCTTCCGCCCCTCGAGACGAACTGCAGTTCTCGTGGCAAGGAGGACCTGATAGGGTCCAGTGAACCTGGGATCCAAATTGTTCTTGCGCGAAAAGTTTCGTGTTACCACCCAATCTCCGGGCTGGAGCGGGTGGCCTGGACCCTCCGTCTGCGTCGGCAATGCTTCGTGAACCTGTTGGTGAATTAACCTCAGTTTAGCAGTCAAGTCATAAAGATAATCGATCAACATTGGATACTCAAGATCACAAAAGGCACCCGGTCTAGGGACCCCCCAAACATTGGCAGGACGACCGAACACTATTTCATAGGGGCTGAGCCCTACTCGGGAGTGTACAGTTGCCCTTGTTGACAGCAATGCTAAGGGTAAAGCGTCAGGCCATGAAAGACCTGTCGTAGCCTGAATCTTTGCTAGTTTTAGTTTAAGGGTGCCATTGTACCCTTCAACCAAACCAGCTGACTGAGGATGATTGGCACTATGGAATTTCTGATTAATTCCAAGGCCCTTGCACACACTCTTCATCACACTCCCCACAAACTCACTTCCGTTGTCTGACCACACAATTCTAGGCATTCCATACCGAGGAAAGTATTCCTTCAGTAGGATTTTCGCAGTGGATAAAGCAGTATTGTCTTTGAGAGGATAGGCCTCAATCCATCGGGAGAATGCGCAAACAACAACTAAAACGTATTTCAAGTTATTGCATCGCTCCATATGGATGAAGTCCAATTGGATCACCTCAAAGGGACATGAAGGGGGAGCAAAACTACCAGGAGGAGTTGGGGTTCCCTTACCAGGATTGTACAACATACATACCATACAATTCTTAACCAAGCGTTCAGCACATTTCGTAATACCATCATTCTTCCACACAGGAAACAGCAATTTACAGATACCTTTCGCGCTAATATGTGCTAACCCATGTGCCATAGTCACAACAGCCAGCACATACGCATCAGGCAACATCCATCTTTTCTGTTCCGATAAGTCAATCCAACAACCATTCGCATCCAACTTTCCCGTACTTTCTTTCCACTTCGCCTTTTCAGTCTCGGTGGCCTTATTCTGAATTGCTTTCACACTCTCGATAGTGTTTTCACACATACTTGATTCTGCAGGCCACCTAACCGAACTCGTCACATACATTCGAGTGCTAAGGTTCCGGGCAGTCTCCTTAGCAGTCTCATCTGCAAACGCATTACCACGACCAACATCATCCATCACCTTACGATGCGCACTACATTTAACAATCGCCACTTGCTTAGGCAACGTAAGTGCATCCAAAAGATCATTTACAAGCTGGCCATGTTGAATCTTCGTACCATGTGACGTAAGGAATCCTCTCTCTCTCCACAGTCGTCCAAAACTATGTGCCACACCAAACGCATACTGGCTATCTGTAAACACATTCACCCGTTTATCTTTAGACAACACACACGCTCTCGTCAAAGCAATTAACTCAGCAGCCTGAGCCGAATTCTGATTTAACCTTGCGTTTTCCACAATCGTTCTCAATGTAACTACAGCATACGCAGTTGTCACATCACCGTTCGGCAACTTGAAACAAGAACCATCCACATATAAAGTACCATCGGGATCTGTCAATGGAGTATCTTTTAGGTCAATGCGACCCTTGGTTTCCTCTTCAGTTCTGAGATAGCAGTCATGTACTGCTTCATCACTTGATTCTGTGTCGATCGGCAGCAATGTTGCTGGATTCAACACATTACATCGTCTTATCCGTATATGACTGGCCAGCAACGTCAATTCATAACCAGACAATCTTGCACTTGTCAGATGTTGAGTTTTCGTTCGGTTCAATATAGTGTCGACTGCATGCGGAACCATTACCGTGAGCATATTATCCATGACTAGACCTGCGGACTGTCGAATGGACGCCGCAGCTGCCGCTGTTGCCCTTAAGCAACTTGGCAAGGCTCTTGCTACTGGGTCTAAAGTCGAAGAAAAGTAGGCACATGGGCGTTGCTTACCACCAAAAGGTTGTGTCAAAACACTCAACGCGCAACCATCCCTCTCATGAACGTATAGTGTAAACGGCTTACTGTAGTCAGGAGTGCCCAACACAGGAGCCGAACACAACGCATCACGCAATTCAGAAAAACTTTTCTGACATTCTTCAGACCAAGGTACTGGGGATGAAACATCTTTGCATGTAAGGGCTATCAATGGTTTCGCCAACAATGAAAAATTTGGAATCCATTGTCTGCAGTAGGACGTAATACCTAAAAAGGCGCGAACATCTCTTTGGGTTTTTGGCACAGTCATTCGGGAAATCGCTGCAATTCTCTCTGGGGTCAACCTTCTCCCTTCTTTTGACAATAAGTGACCTAGATAGGTAACTTCTTGACAACAATACTGTAGCTTTGAAGGCGATACCTTGTGGTGTAAGTTATGTAGATAGTGCAATAATGATACTGTAGCCGTTTTGCAAATAGCTTCTGTATCAGCTGCCACTAAAAGATCGTCTACGTATTGAATCAAAGCTGCACCTTTAGGTAATACAAAGGCATCAAGCTGTCCTGTAAGTGCTTGGCTGTAGATTGACGGACTCTCACAGTAGCCCTGTGGAGCGCGTTTTAGCCTAAAACTGCGACCACCTAATGAGAATCCGAATAGGTCTCTGCTTTCCTCCGCAATTGGGATGCTAAAGAAAGCATTCTTTAGATCGATCACTGTGAACCAAGAGGCAGATGCCGGAATCATTGTTAATAAAGCCGTAATGTCAGGGACCACAGGAAATTGTGGAACCACTATTTTATTTACCTCTCTCAAATCTATAACGAAACGGTACACAGGAGGTTTAGTTGGGTCAGTTCGTTTCAGAATTGGCAATACAGGGCTATTACATACATTTCCACGAGTTTCTTCAACAACACCCTTTCCAATGAGATCATACACAATTTCTAACAGCGCTCGTTCACCCTCAAGAGAAATACGATATTGAGGTAAACGCGGTAATCGCGCATTTGGTTTCAATTGAATCACATAGGGTGGAATGTCTAACAGGCCCACGTCATTGGGACCTGTGGCCCATAAGGACGCAGGGAGGGAACTCAATTCCGGTGGGAATTTATCAACCGATAAATACATGGGAGAGATCACTCTCCGTCCCAATGTAAGTTCCACTCCTTCGGGGGAACAATACAATGTTGCATATAATCGTTTCAACAAATCCAGGCCCAAAAGATTTTCACCACAACCTGTAGAGAGAATCAGTGGAGCCGTTAGCTCACGAGGTCCAATCATAAGAGGCAAAGGGTTAGAGACTGGGTTACTAACAGGGGCGCCAGAGAATCCGACGGAAACATTTGTTAAGCCAGACAAAGGTGCGCCAGGGAGTTTTGAATGCATGATGGAACTTTTCATCGCACCAGTGTCTAACAGAAAAGGCTCAACTACACCTGATGTAGCCACTGCAACGTAAGGCCCACTCTGATCGACCGGAACTGACACTACTCCCTCTCTTTGTCGTTGGCTGTCCTAGTAATGGTCATTTACAACAGTTTCATGCTCTACATAATAATCATCAACATTATACTGTGCAGATCGAACTGACCCCGCATTTCGCTGGTCAAAACAATTATTTGCGTCTGATTGATTTTGATAACGATCACTCTGATTGTGGAATGAACCACGACCTCTACCACGAGGTGCCTGTTGAGGACCACCACCACGGTTTCCACGTATCGACACACCATTCAGACGGTCCCGTAAGGCAAGACAATCATATTTTAGATGTCCCTCTCTCCTACAATATGCGCACTGATTATACCCAAGTGAAGATCTATAATCAAAGTTGTCAGAGCGCGGCTGTGTCCTATCGGGCTGTGCTCGTGGTCGATACTGCTGTTGCGAATCATTTTGGTTTGATCGTGGAGGGTATGCTTGCTGCAACAAAACCTTCGTTTTGAGCTCCTTAGTTTTCTTTTCTACACGATCACTTTCTTCCTTTTCCCTATTCTCATAATACTGAGCCGTTGCTAGTATTTGCGCAGGGGTTGAAACTGCCCACGCACTTTCTGAATTCTTTAATTTGTTGCTTAGTTCAGGCAACAAATTCGACACAAATTTGTCAACGAATAACCGCTGGCCTCCCTCAGCGCCCATGTCCTGGCCGCTGTGGTCGACAAACGCTTCCTCAAACCTTGTAAAGAAATCTGAGACACTCTCGTCTTTCTTTTGCTTACAAGCTGATAACTTATCCCAGTTCACCTTCATCGCTGGCATGAGAGTTTTCATGAGCGTAATGATTTTCTGAGGCAAATCCAAAATCAGCTGTTCAGGCTTGGCCCCACCAACTTGTAATGCATCAGCTGCTAGCAGTGCAGCCCAATCACCCCCTAATTCAACTGCGTGATTGGCTTGACGAATTTTAGCCCAAACTGGTTGCGGTACCACATTGCCAAACAACATGTCGATGTCGGCAATATTCATAATAGTAGCTTCCACCAGTTGTGATAACTCCTTATAATAACCAGCCGGATTTTTACGCGGATCAGGTAAGGATTGCTTCACTTGCAAAACTTCTGATCGTTTCCATGGAAGATGTATCCACACCCTTCGAAAATGCGGTAGCACCACAGGGTTTGCATTAGGATCACCAGGCACCCACAGTGGCGGAACCTCTCTCATAGGATACTGACCAGGAACCGCTTTCCAGTTCTCAGTGGTATCATCTAATGATATCCGAGAATGTGCTGTGGGTCTGAATGCTAATAAGCGTTCCACGGCACGTCGTACATCGTCTCCTATAATCATACCGTTCGAAAAGTGACTCTGAAGTTCAATTATGTCGGACGGTACATTATCTACATCATCATTATAACATTCTTCCCTCAAAAAGTTACACATCTCCTCAAATACGAATCTCTGCGTAGGCTCATTAAACTGGGAAAACGTATCAAAGACTACACGTGGAGTGTAATTAGCAGGATGTCTTATCCACCTATGTGCCATTGTTACTAACGTCTCTTTCTCCCTACCACTAGGGATCTGACTCCGTCTCTGAGGAGTTTCAGATGAATCAGACGAAAATAACGGACCAGAAAGAGGTGAATAAAGAGTAGCAACAGAGTTAGGAACACGCTTACGGACAGAAGGGGAAAGAAAAACAGGGGCAACAACACTGGAGGTGAAGGAAGGCATAGTAGGAACGGACAAGATAGTTGGAGTAGCAGAAACAACAGTCTGCGAAGGTACAGGTACAGGAGCAGTAGGAACTAGAACAGGTGGTGAAACAAACGTAGGGTTAACAGCGGGCTGGCCCGCAGCCGCTGGAGCAACAAAAGGAACAACAGGAGGTACTACAGGAGCAACTACAGGAGCAGTAGCACCCTGTACATAAGGAGGTGGTGATTTCATCAAGTATGACAGCAAGGAATCCTCCTTCAAATCTTCTTTTTTCTTTTCTAGATTATTCGGTAAAACTGGGTAACATTTATCTATTTTCATGTGATGCAATCTAGTAGCGATTTCCATGTCTTTTTCTTCTTTGTCTTGTCTACATTCTTTTATAGCTTGCATTACAGGAACGAACTCTTGTTTTTGATCCTTTTTAAGTTGTTTGATTTCTTTCTGCTTGGCCTCTTTACGCCATATCCGAAAGGAATCAAACATAGCTGGCCTAGCTTTCTTTGAAAATAATTTAGCCTCAAGATTATCTAAAATCGAAAGTTCAAAAGTTCCGTGTGGTGGCCATCTAAGATCACCGTCTTTCTTTGTATAGCGGACCCAGTAATCATTATAGATTATAGGACCCACCCCATGTCGACTATAAAGATCATGTATCGGAGTTCCAACTGGAGGTATCGGACACGAGTCCTCCAACCGGGAATCCATTGCGCAACATTTGAAAATACGAAACAAATCACTATGGCTAGGCATCGTGCACACTAACCTAGTATCAAACTTCAAGGATTACCGAAGCAATAAAACCTCGTGTAAGTCAAAACCCTCGGTTTTTGGCAATTGCAACTGTCAAATAATACTAAGGACCAATACTAAGAACCACAAATGCAATGGAACCATGCAATACAACAAAGCCTTAAGGCTATTACAAAGCTCGGAGAGCTAACCACAAAGCCTGAGGAGGCTATTACAAAGCTCAGTGAGCTATTACCACAAAGCCTTAAACAGACCCCCCAGGATATAGCGGCATGGATTAGCAAATTTAGCGGCACAAAAATGGAAATTTAGCAGCACAAATATGGAAATTTAGCGGCAATTTAGCGGCATTTTATTTGGCAGTTTTTCCTACAACAAACACAGATTTCTTCGTTTTTCTAGTTGTTTAACAACATGAAGCTATGTATTTTTGGTTTATTTACAATGTAGACACTTTGTTTGGCTTCAAGGCTGCATATAGGACATAAACTAATGAATAAATGCCCCAAAAGCAATCCGCCCAGGGCCCGCCGCAGAAAAGGGCCCTCTCTCAGTATAATGTTAGGTTTGTGAATAGGGGAAAAACAAACCATCAAACAAATATATACATTCATGCTTAACCTATCTATTTAATGAAGGTAGTCAATCCACAACGAGCACTGACCCAACTAAAGCATTTTAATTGCTTGTTAATAAATCTAAAATTTTATAGTTTTTTTTTTTTTATACATTGTGCTTTAAAAACAATCCAACTTTACTTATCTATACACCCCAAAACTGGTTCATTTAGAGAAAACAACTGCGATCATGAATACAGAATGATCCAACAACCACCCCATTTTCACTGACCCTCATTCATACAGGTCACCTCCTCTTATGCTCGTTCAAAACAAACATAACTCAGGGTCAACCTAAAAGAAAATCTTGGCCTTCTGCCACCCACCGTCAACACCCTCTGTGTCTCATGTCCTCCTTCCTTCCCAAAGCTGTGCTCTCTGCTCTCTTCGGGGCAGAGGGTCAATGCTGCACTGACAGGCTCTCAGAGAGTCCTATCTGAGCAGCCTGGAATTCCTTTGACAAAGCAACAGTGGGAAGCAGCCTTTGTTTACCTCTATTGCTATGTCAAGGCAGCGACTAACTTGATTTGGAATCTGTTATTCACGCCAGTGGCTATCAGTGATGGCCATGCTAAAACCCCTTAATGACAACGACCCAGCTATAATGCTGTGTGCTCTGTATTTCCCTTCTCCCCCCCCCCCAAAAAAAAATCCCAGTCTCGCCCCCTCCTTGAAGAATTTTTATGGGCCTGCCAGAAATAAAATCGCATATCTGGTGTCTCCATTATCCATCTCTCCCACTAATGCTGTTTTTTGGGGATGTAGGATAGGTCTGTGATGTTCTGTATTGGCCCTCCTCCCTTCCCTAAACAGGTTCCTGGGCCTGGCTGCAGGTTCTGGCAGCAGTGCTGTCTTTCTCACACATGCTGTTGGCTCTTAGAGCCAGAGGTGGCGATGAAGGCGCTGTGGCATCAAGCCAGGGCATTATCAACTTATTAGACAACTTGTGTCACATTGTCATCAGCCATAAGCCTTTATCTTCTAAGGTGGCATCTGTGAAAGCCATATGCAACAGAATAATGTGCAGACTTGAACCGCACAGTCCTTGATGGGCTGACTTTTAAACCAAATGCTTTGAGTTACAACATCTGCTCATCTTTCACCAGCGGGGGTCAAGGGGTCAGAGCTGGTCAGGTTATATTGTTGCCATAACCGAGACCTTGTAAAACTCAATGGACTGATGCATCAGCAACAACTCAGAACTTTCCACACGTGAACTCTCAGGCCAAGCACAAGATGACAGCTAAATGCTCGCACTTTGACATCTCCCGTTATCAGTACGGCGCAGGGTTGAGTCTCAGCAGGGCAACTGGGTAATAGCACCTGATAATTATAGCGCTTAGAAACAGCATGCGCTTGCTGAGTGACACCCTTCAGAGAGACACAATTTTTCTTTTAGTCCGCTGTCACATTGGATGCACAGCTTGCCCTCTCTAGGCTCCCACGTTTATGAGTGTCAACCTGTTGTGAGACTGTCGCTGGTGAGAACTTGTGGCCTGTGGTACATATGCAGCGCTACACCCAGTTCAGCCAGATGTTTACCTCTGGGTGCCCCTTAGCATGAGGCATGAACGGGGATTAAAGGGGTTCATACTGATGCATGATTCCCCCATCGCAGTGTCCACCCGAGATGGTTTCAGTGTAGCCCACGCATGCGACGTGTGCCCCAGGCCTGTGAGGTCCGGTGTGACATGTGCCCCAGCATGTGGTATGGAATCCTGCACTTGACCAATGCATCAATAACTTTACTGGCCAAAGAACGAAAACAGCTGCCAGTTCACTATTTAGTGGTTTATAGAAGACAATTGCCCCAGGGCAGATGCGGTAATACTATAATATTCATTTGAAAGAAACTGTATCCGAGACCCGAGTACATCAAGGGTGAACGGCAGTATCCATAGTGTTGTATCGTGCACTTGATAGTAATGTGAAATCACGGCGCAACTAGTATAGTGGAACCCCATGTCACATCTTATGCTTGTGAATTCAATAACCTAGATGTTATGGTCAGGGACATTTTAAGGATTTGTGGGCCCTGTTCGGATGAACTTAAAATTATGATCTGGTTTCAGTTCTTTTATACCTCCTTTGGCCTGGTCACTCACATTTGTCTACATTCTAAACGTGTTTTATCTAATATTCAGGGATAGTGCTGTGTGCTTTCAATATTTCAATATATAATATCTCCTCGTGTCCGCTGCCGCTTCTCTCTCCCCCTGGTCTCCTTCCTGCTCTCCGCTCTCCTCCTCTCGTCGCCCCTCGCCGCTGCTTGGTGCTGGATCTTGTGAATGGGATTGATTGGCGGGTCACGGAAACGGGAAACGGCGGATTTCGCGGGCGTTTGTGTAAATATCGCGGCATTTGCACGGATCGGCCGATTTCGCAATTTTTTTGCAAATCGCGAAATCGCGATAAGCTGGAGGGTCTGCTTAAAGGCTAACAACAAAGCTTTCAAAAGCTAGAACAACCACTAAGGACTGGGAGCGACCCACAAATACTTAACTCAGAACTTCAATGGCGTCACCAGGAAGGCCCGTCTATCGTCTCGCTTGTACATAAGGTCTACGCCGGGCGTCGAAAACAGGTCGACAGTCAGGGCATCGGTCCGTCGCAGCCGTCAGGAGGCGGGAATCTTCGCAGGGAAAAACTTCGGGCCACTTATTTCGACAACAGGATCGATGAAGCGGGGTGCACCTTCCCTCGGAGATTTCACACGAAGTTCCTCACGATCATCAGGCTTTGGACCGGTACCGCTGAAGTCGCCCCACGTTGGGCGCCAACTGAAGGACTGGACTTTTTAACAGTACCAGCGGTGCCAGGGAACAACACCTATAACCTTCATGGGATACCTGTTTCGGCGCACAAACTACAGAGACACGGGACACTTCCTTCGGCGTCAAAGATTCAAGGTTTAATTACTGCAGGGAACACAGAAGTCACAACAAGTACAACACGTGCAACTTGGGGAGACTGCTTCAAATTGGTTCTGTGGAGCGCTCCTTTTATACAGAATTTACTCATAGGACAACATGGTACGCAAAAGTTTACAACCTGGTTCCCATAATTATCCCCCAGAGGGGTCGCTTTGGTCACTTTGGTACACATAAAGTCCGGAACATAAGTGCGGAAACATTTGGCGGTTCCCAACTGTAAAAACCCATCTTCCCAACATTAGTGAATTCCAATCGGCAGTAAAACAGATCGAAATAGGGACAAAGACAGGTGCAGAGGAAGATGGAGACAGTGGGAGATCGAAAAGGGTGTAAAAGGGGAGGTATCGGGAAACACGAGATACAGGCATCAAAGGGACGTGCCTAATGAGATGCACGGCTGAGACAATAAACCGGCACGGCAGAAGCGCCTCAAGCGGGGCCATCTGCCTTACAGTATCATCCCCCTCATCGTAAAAGATATTTACAAAGAACATGTGTCTTCCACAAATATCTTGAGAGTCCCAGGGTAACGAAGCGGACAGTGTCCGTTCGCTGGCTACTTGAGGGCAAGAGACAAAATGGATGCCGTATCTAAGATGGAACCCGTGGGTACAGATGAAAAACCCACATATCAAACGAACGGTTTAAGTTAGCACAGCGAAACTGCGCATACTTACTAAACTCGTCATTTGCGGTTCTTAGATACCAGACTCGACCATATTCGTGCGAGTCGAAAACATCACTTACAATTGTCACGGAACCTCAAAACCAAGCAATACAACACGGTGTACAACTCAGGAAACTGCTCAATTTCATAGAGCAAGACATCGCTTTTTATACACCATATTCTCATTATAAATGTACACCCACTGCGCAAAATTCTGACCAATAGGACACATTTTCTAACTGAGTATCACATTAACAAAAACCCAATTTACAGTAACCCAACCCAAAAGTTAATTATTAGGAATGTCCCAAATTCAATCTTTGCAAGCCGGACAAATTTATAATTGAAAAGCACAACCCATGTAATGTCAGAACATAAAGGAAACAGTAATAGATGCTGAACAAGATAAAACATGTGCAAGGAAACTAAAGGTTAACGAGGTCCTGAACATTAAGTGGCAATTTTAGACAAGGATCAAACCAAGGGAAATTGGCTTTGCGAGGTCAGTTTCAGGTGAAGAGGTCAGTTTCTCTGCAGTTCTTTCAGAGTCGAAAGAAACCTAATTAATGTTCACATGAACTCAGAAGGCCAGGCCACTTGTTCGCCGGGCCTCTTTCACAAGCCTACGTGAGGGCAACACAAAATGGAGTCAGGCTCGAGAATTACAGAACCTCAATAGGCTGCTACAAAATGCGCAAAAAGTTTAAGATAAAATGCTTCCAAAATATAGATTTTAATAATACCCAGACTGTACGTAGTGCCATTTATTTTATAACTGGCCTTGCACTACCACTCAAAAAGAATACATTTGTTTCATCAGGAGACTTTGAGTGATTCAAGCATCCTTTACACGGGCAGGTTAACCAGTTGTGCACATCTACATTTCTTTCAAGCAGCAGCCACTCTGACAAGAAGGCTTGTTTAGCTGTCTGTCCCTCCCTAGGTTTCTCAGCAGAGGAGACTCCCTGCCTTCAGAGTTGGGTTGGAGCCAAAAATTGGCCCAGGCACCTAAACCAAAAAATAAAGTGACCCACGTTTGCGGATTACAACCTTTCATGAAGATTTGCATGTTTAGTATCATGGGGCCAACTTTCGAATAACTTTGTGGTAGACAAAGTTGCCATAGCTTCTAGGGCGAGTAACAATGGTCGGGACTGAAAACTTAATTATTCCACCGCATCTTACCCGCTGGCCTCTGGGCATTCATCTTCAGGTCCATGAATCTCTCTTCATTGATGTGCCCCCCCTTCCGCCTCCTCTCAGGTCCATGACTCCTTCCTGGCCATTAGGTACTAAAGCTACTATTTGTTTGTATGGATCCTCTCTTTCCACTAATCAACAGGTCACCAGAAGGTCATGCTCAGCCTTGGGTCGGTTCACTTTTGAGGAGCTGATGCCCTGATCACTTGAAGACAGTGGGGCTCTTGTTCATCATCAGATTGTCCACTCGCCATCAGGAACCTTAAGCTCATTTCTACCCTATGGGCCCAGCTGCTCCTGCTCAGCCTCTCATCCCTCCGACTCCTGCTCACACTAAGATGACAAGAGTCTTCTGCACACTTCCACATGCCCTTGCAATCCTGCTCACCCTTAGGTCCGCTTTTATCCCCCTTCAACCGTAGGCTCTCTATCTCTTGCTTACTCTTACCAGAACCTCTTGCAAACTCCCATGTCAGTGAACACCTTGCTCACCATGAAATTAGTACACAGCATGGACCCCTGGCCACGGCATAGTACACGGTGTGGACCCCTGGCCATAGCATTTTACATAGCGTGGTCCCCTGGCCACAGCATAGTACACTGCGTTGTCTCCTGGCCCCGGCATAGTACACAGCGTGGTCCCCTGGCCCCGGCATAGTACACAGCGTGGTCCCCTGGCCACAGCATAGTACACAGCGTGGTCCCCTGGCCCCGGCATAGTACACAGCGTGGTCCCCTGGCCCCGGCATAGTACACAGCGTGGTCCCCTGGCCACAGCATAGTACACTGCGTGGTCCCCTGGCCCCGGCATAGTACACAGCGTGGTCCCCTGGCCCCGGCATAGTACACAGCATGGTCCCCTGGCCACAGCATAGTACACAGCGTGGTCCCCTGTCCCCGGCATAGTACACAGCGTGGTCCCCTGGCCACAGCATAGTACACAGCGTGGTCCCCTGGCCCCGGCATAGTACACAGCGTGGTCCCCTGGCCACAGCATAGTACACTGCGTGGTCCCCTGGCCACAGCATAGTACACAGCGTGGTCCCCTGGCCCCGGCATAGTACACAGCGTGGTCCCCTGGCCCCGGCATAGTACACTGCGTGGTCCCCTGGCCACAGCATAGTATACAGCGTGGTCCCCTGGCCCCGGCATAGTACACAGCGTGGTCCCCTGGCCACAGCATAGTACACTGCGTGGTCCCCTGGCCACAGCATAGTACACAGCGTGGTCCCCTGGCCCCGGCATAGTACACAGCGTGGTCCCCTGGCCACAGCATAGTACACAGCGTGGTCCCCTGGCCCCGGCATAGTACACGGCGTGGTCCCCTGGCCACAGCATAGTACACTGCATGGTCCCCTGGCCCCGGCATAGTACACAGCGTGGTCCCCTGGCCACAGCATAGTACACGGCGTGGTCCACTGGCCACAGCATAGTACACAGCGTGGTCCCCTGGCCCCGGCATAGTACACAGCGTGGTCCCCTGGCCACAGCATAGTACACTGCGTGGTCCCCTGGCCCCGGCATAGTACACAGCGTGGTCCCCTGGCCACAGCATAGTACACTGCGTGGTCCCCTGGCACCGGCATAGTACACAGCGTGGTCCCCTGGCCACAGCATAGTACACAGCATGGTCCCATGGCCCCGGCATAGTACACAGCGTGGTCCCCTGGCCCCGGCATAGTACACAGCGTGGTCCCCTGGCCACAGCATAGTACACTGCGTGGTCCCCTGGCCCCGGCATAGTACACAGCGTGGTCCCCTGGCCACAGCATAGTACACGGCGTGGTCCACTGGCCACAGCATAGTACACAGCATGGTCCCCTGGCCCCGGCATAGTACACAGCGTGGTCCCCTGGCCACAGCATAGTACACTGCGTGGTCCCCTGGCCCCGGCATAGTATACAGCGTGGTCCCCTGGCCCCGGCATAGTACACAGCGTGGTCCCCTGGCCACAGCATAGTACACTGCGTGGTCCCCTGGCCACAGCATAGTACACAGCGTGGTCCCCTGGCCCCGGCATAGTACACAGCGTGGTCCCCTGGCCACAGCATAGTACACAGCGTGGTCCCCTGGCCCCGGCATAGTACACAGCGTGGTCCCCTGGCCACAGCATAGTACACTGCGTGGTCCCCTGGCCCCGGCATAGTACACAGCGTGGTCCCCTGGCCACAGCATAGTACACGGCGTGGTCCACTGGCCACAGCATAGTACACAGCGTGGTCCCCTGGCCCCGGCATAGTACACAGCGTGGTCCCCTGGCCACAGCATAGTACACTGCGTGGTCCCCTGGCCCCGGCATAGTACACAGCGTGGTCCCCTGGCCACAGCATAGTACACTGCGTGGTCCCCTGGCACCGGCATAGTACACAGCGTGGTCCCCTGGCCACAGCATAGTACACAGCGTGGTCCCATGGCCCCGGCATAGTACACAGCGTGGTCCCCTGGCCCCGGCATAGTACACAGCGTGGTCCCCTGGCCACAGCATAGTACACTGCGTGGTCCCCTGGCCCCGGCATAGTACACAGCGTGGTCCCCTGGCCACAGCATAGTACACGGCGTGGTCCACTGGCCACAGCATAGTACACAGCATGGTCCCCTGGCCCCGGCATAGTACACAGCGTGGTCCCCTGGCCACAGCATAGTACACTGCGTGGTCCCCTGGCCCCGGCATAGTACACAGCGTGGTCCCCTGGCCCCGGCATAGTACACAGCGTGGTCCCCTGGCCACAGCATAGTACACTGCGTGGTCCCCTGGCCCCGGCATAGTACACAGCGTGGTCCCCTGGCCCCGGCATAGTACACAGCGTGGTCCCCTGGCCACAGCATAGTACACTGCGTGGTCCCCTGGCCCCGGCATAGTACACAGCGTGGTCCCCTGGCCACAGCATAGTACACGGCGTGGTCCACTGGCCACAGCATAGTGTACGCCATGGTCCACTGGCCATGGCATAGTACACGGCTTGGTTCCCTAACCACGGGATAGTACACGGCGTGGTCCCCTGGCCATGGCATTTTACATAGCATGGTCCCCTGGCAATGGCATAGTACACAGCGTGGTCCCCTGCCCCCAGCATAGTGCACGGCGTTGTCCCCCGGCCACAGCATAGTACACTGCGTGGTCCCCTGGCTATGGCATAGTACACAGCGTGGTCCCCTGCCCCCAGCATAGTACACTGCGTGGTCCCCTGGCTACGGCATAGTATATGGCTTGGTCCCCTGGCCACGGCATAGTACGCGGGATGGTTCCCTGGACCCGGCATAGTACACAGCGTGGTCCCCTGGCCACAGCATAGTACACGGCGTGGTCCACTGGCCACAGCATAGTACACAGCGTGGTCCCCTGGCCCCGGCATAGTACACAGCGTGGTCCCCTGGCCACAGCATAGTACACTGCGTGGTCCCCTGGCCCCGGCATAGTACACAGCGTGGTCCCCTGGCCCCGGCATAGTACACAGCGTGGTCCCCTGGCCACAGCATAGTACACTGCGTGGTCCCCTGGCCCCGGCATAGTACACAGCGTGGTCCCCTGGCCCCGGCATAGTACACAGCGTGGTCCCCTGGCCACAGCATAGTACACTGCGTGGTCCCCTGGCCCCGGCATAGTACACAGCGTGGTCCCCTGGCCACAGCATAGTACACGGCGTGGTCCACTGGCCACAGCATAGTGTACGCCATGGTCCACTGGCCATGGCATAGTACACGGCTTGGTTCCCTAACCACGGGATAGTACACGGCGTGGTCACCTGGCCACGGCATTTTACATAGCGTGGTCCCCTGGCAACGGCATAGTACACAGCGTGGTCCCCTGCCCCCAGCATAGTGCACGGCGTTGTCCCCCGGCCACAGCATAGTACACTGCGTGGTCCCCTGGCTATGGCATAGTACACAGCGTGGTCCCCTGCCCCCAGCATAGTACACTGCGTGGTCCCCTGGCTACGGCATAGTATACGGCTTGGTCCCCTGGCCACGGCATAGTACGCGGCATGGTTCCCTGGACCCGGCATAGTACACAGCGTGGTCCCCTGGCCACAGCATAGTACACAGCGTGGTCCCCTGGCCACGTCATAGTACACAGCGTGGTCCCCTGGCCCCGGCATAGTACACGGCTTGGTCAGATGTCAAGTTTATTATGATATGGAACTCCTACAGATAAAACAAGAAATGCATTCATTCAATAAAGAGTCCTTCCTTCGTAGGAGGCGGCCCTCTTAAAATCGATCGTCACACATATTGTGCAGAATGTAGAGGACGATAAAACAGTCAAATGAAGCAACAAAATATCTGTTGGACTTGGGCCTTTTTACAGGTTCACCCCTAAACCTTTTGCTTTTATATGTCACCTGGTGTTAGTGCTTTTTGGCTTCTGCGCACTTTAACACTGTGTCCCAGTGTAAAGTGCGTGCGCTCTCTGAGTGCGTGTTGTAAGATTGGCCTGCCTCCCTTAGGAAGGCATGAGGAATGTATGTGTCCATGGTAGTTACTGATGTGTGGGGAGTGCAGGGGCGAGTTTGGTATGTGCGGACTCGTGACATTCAATGCTGCGTGATGATGTGCGCAGATTTAATGTGTCTAGTGTGGAAGTGCCACTTCTAGAAGTTGGCATGTCTGTGTAGTAAATGTGAATTGGCTGTCTGGCTTGTGATTGGCTGGAGCTGGCTGATGTGCTTGGCTCCAGGAGTCAGGATGGGTCTGCCCCGGTGGTGAATGAAGAGATCTGCATGTTGATGGGAGGGAGGGGTGCACCTGGGACCTGAATAGGGCTGGGCCTTCCCTACACAATGCTGGCTCCGCCCCCTGTGGTGCGACTGATGTCCCTAGCCTGTCCTCTGAATGGAGAGAGGGGCTGAGTACAACAAAGTGCTCCAGAACCAGCTGCGTCCGGTTTTCCCCCTACCCTGCACCCTTGAAGACAAAGGGAAAATGTGTATAAAAAGGGGCTGTGACCCCATGTAAAATGTTCTCTGGATCCTAACTTGAGGGGGTCCTGTTGCTGCTGCTGGGCGCCAGGAGGAACCGCCACTGGGACTGCCTCCCTGCTGGAGTGCACTGTGAGCTGGCCCCTGGGCCCAGCCTTTGCCCCCCACACCTTCTAAAGACTTTCCCTGGACTTTGCCTTGTAGCGCCTGGGAGCGCATTATTTTTCCCTCTGAGAAAGCGCTAGACCTTGGTGTTTTGAAGCACTGCGTTTCTGCCTCCCAGGAGGATGGTTGTGGGGCCTGCAGTGAGGCGCTGTACCGTGGAGCTCCTCCTACCTTTGTATTCTCTAGGCGGGAGCCTACCCCGCCTACTTGCTGTTTTTTATATATCCCTAGCGGGTGCCCACCCCGCCAGGGACTTTGCGCTGTTAACTATCCCTAGCGGGTGCCCACCCGGCCAGGAACTTTGTGCTTGACCACAGGAGCCTACCCCGCATTGCGCCCACATGAAGAATTCACCACTGCAGCCCGGGGAGACAGAGCGCAGCAGCCGCGACCCGGAAGTAAATCGGCTTCTACCTGGTTGGGGGCGGAGTTACGGCCGGAAGTGGATGCAGAGCTCCCCGGTGGGAGGAGAGCCCCGCAAGGGCCGCAGCGGCCGAGGAAGTGAGGCGGTGAGGGGCCCAAGGCACATGGTCAGTGCCTGGCCCTGCCGCCCACCAGCCCGCTCAGTCCGCAATGAAGAGCGGAGACTGCAGGTCGAGGAGTCCTGTGACCGGCGCTGGAGACGGAGGCGTTGGAGTCCCACAGTGCTCCCAGTGAGTGGGGAGGGGGGCTGCTTCAGAACCCGACCAGCGCCGCAACTGGGACCAGGAGAGCCCCGTGGGTCTCATGCGCACATGGTTGGCGAACCCTTCAGGGCACATCGCCATTGCTCCCCGCTCACAGCTGCCCTGCTTGTCAGAGAGCAGCTGCTGCATCTTGGCTGTCCTGTTAGATTATCTCCGGGTCCCAGAGGGGACTCCAACGCGTGGCATTATTTCTCCTCAGAGCCCCGGGGCCCCAACATGATTCAAGGGCATTGCTTGGCAATTCCGAGCCCCGTGGCTCTAACGTGATTTGGGGCACATTGGTTTCAGAGCCCCCGAGGCTCCAAAGTGTGGGGGTATTTTGTGTTTAGAGCCAACGTGGCTTCCACGTCATGTTTGGCCGCATTTTGTGTTTAGAGCGTACGTGACTCCCACGTCGTGTTTGGCCGCATTTAGTATTTAAAGCCCCACAGGAGAGCCAGGGTGCACGCTGGTGCCCAGGATCAGTTCCCCAGCTGCCCAGCACTTAGTGGGGAGCTGCATCGTTTGGGCCCTGAAAACCCTTGTGCATTCTTTTTTGGCTGCCTGCGCATCCCAGCACTGACATTTTGGACAAAGGGCGTTTGCGCACCTGAGAGGCCAAGTTGGTCTGGGGGTCAGCATCTAATGTAATTCTACGCAAGGTGATGGTATTTGTGTTCATTTTGGTAATGACCTGATGCCTAATGCGATTTATGCGTAATGTGCAATGCCATTATGCTTGTGATACCTCTAACTGTGTTTATATGCTTAGGAGGTTGTTCTGCCCAGTATAGGTATACTAGTGAGTTCAAGGTTCCCTGCGTGATATATGCCTAAGGTGGTTAGGATTGCGTAGAGTTTACCTACCTGTTACCAGTGGTTACTGGTTGTGTTCTACAAGTGTTATTTTGTGCTACAACTATTCTATATTCTAAGTACTATTCCTGCAAAGTGCTATTTCTAAAAAGTGCTGATTCTGACAGGGGTCCACGTGGCCCTGTCCTGTATATATAATCCCCTGTAAATACTGCCCAGTGCCAGTTGGCACAGTGTAATTCTGTGATTATGATCTAATGTGTTTATGGTAATACAAAGGCTATTTTTTATATATAACCTTGTGTGGAGTTCCCTTTTGTGGTGTGCCTAGTGTGTTGCTGCTGTGTGTGTGTTGCGCAAACGCTTTACACCTTGCCTCCGAGATAAGCCTGATTGCTCGTGCCACGCTACCAAGGGGGTGAGCAGGGGTTATCTCGGCGTGTAACTCCCTTGCCCTGACTAGAGTGGTGGTCTCTGCCTGACTTTGGCGCAAGCCTTAGCCAACCGGAAATCCCATTTCTAACAGTATCACATACCAGGGGCGAAATAGAACAAAGCAGTCCCATAAAGCAAGAGAATAAATATTAAGACACAAATACAACCAAATAAACAACCCTAAAAATATTACAGCGTAAGAAATAGAATTAGAATGACCTAATAAAAGCTAAGAAAGTTTTTAAAAATTGATAAACCCTATGACAGACCATTTCATTTGGTGGGGACGAGACAGATCGATGGGCCTCGTGGGCGGAACGAATGTTGAATTTGATGTACGAAGGTCTTAAAAAAATAGGCCTAGCCTTTTGGAACTCCAGACACACAAATAACACGTGATTAAAATCTTGAACTTGTAAACAACACATTTCACAAATTCTCTTCTCTTTCGGTAGTTCATCCCAAATGCCGGTAAGTTCTCTTCGGGGCACCAAATGGAGTCTCAATAAGAGCATTATCCTTCTGATCCTGTGAGGTAGGTCCAAGTGAAATAGGGCCGAGGTTTGTTGCCCGGTGCGCTCCCACAAACCGCCTCGTTATGCGACTTGGGCTGACTTAAAGCACGACTAATGGAGGTCACAGACTTCTTTATAAACAGCTTCAATGCAGACTTTGGCACGCGGGAGCCAGTGTTCCAGCTGAGCCCAAATGAATCGTTTGCTCGCTCAAAGGTCCTAAAGAATGTCGATTGTTCTTTCGCTTAGCAAAGATTCCCTCTCTCAAGGCGGCCCTCAATGTACCCTCTTCCCCCCAGAGGAGGGAATTGCCCCCCTCAAAAACTTCTGCCAGGGATAAAATATATGAGGCAAGTAAGCCACATTCAAGGTGTAAAGCATGGGGGGGCTTGGTTCCCTGGCCACGGCATAGTACACGGGGGCCCCTGGCCAAGGCATAGTACACGGGGCCACAGGCCACGGCATAGTACACGGGGGCCCCTGACCAAGGCATGGTACACAGGGGCCCCTGGCCAAGGCATGGTACACAGGGGCCCCTGGCCAAGGCATGGTACACCGCGTGCTCCCCTAGGCCCGGTTCAGACAGTGGCTGTCACTGACTGTGATGTCCTGGACCAGTCCTGTGACCCGAGGGTCGCACCAAGCGTGACCTCAGCGTGGGCACGGCACTACTGTCCCCTGACGTAGGTATAGTACATGAAGCGATGATGCCAACGTGCCGAGGAGCGCGTGTATCAGAGGCTTGCATCGTGTTTGCACCACGCACACCTCTAGGTTAGATTCTTGAAGGCACGCTGGAGTAAGAGTTGGCTTCGCAAACCCCTTCGTTGCGTCACTCTGCCTTGGGAAGGTGTTCCATGTGCGTTGCAGTGGGTGTTCCCACACAACTCCCACGGACTTTGACGCATTCTCACATTTACAAGAACTTGTAATCCTGGGAATAGGCCAAAATCTTTCGTGTCCCCAAGTGAGGAGTAACGAAGAGAAATATCTTTATTTCTCCTAGTTTCCTCCTATCTGTGCTGTATTGTGCACCACACGAAGAAAGAGTAATATGAGTCCAAAGGTTGTTTTAGAGCAGGAACGTGTCCCTTCCTGCACAAAAGCAATCCTGTGTGCAATACAGGCACCCTAGCACCATGGGGCAAGGGGGCCTGCGTTGGCGCTAGGCTCATGGGAAAGGACAGGCATGTGCTGTATTGACTTAAATATGGTGCATTCGGGCCCTTTTCCTGTCACGCAGATCAGTGCCACACGGTGCCCTGTGGCTCTGTCATAAATGCACCCGCTGTGTTTTTAGATCAAATCGGTGTTGTGACCAGGACTCTCTGCCGGTGCCACCGGGGCTGGACGCCGACCGCTCCTTCTGCGTGAAGGTCTGCTGTTACGTGTATGTTCATAACCTTGTCATGACATTCTGCGTGTGTCAAGTTTGTATGCATGTGTAACACATGCATGGTGATGAGCTGTGTGTATGAGCGAGCCTGAGTAGCCGAGACCGGTGGGATCCGGTTTCGATGCTGCGGGCCTGGTGTAGCACTAGACGGAGAGTGAGGATCGTTTCAGCAGACGTGGAAGTGGTCGACCTGCCGTCTTGTGGCTGGAGGGAGCAGATCCAGACGCTTTAGAGATTCACTGGCATATTTACAAGAAAGTGATGGAGCGCGTCGTTAAGCCAAGAAGGCTAACAATGTGCTCTGTCACTTTAAAAACGCAGGGCTTCAACATATGTACAAGAATATGGTGCAGCCCTGCATTCCCCCCTGCACCGGTGCTAAATTTAGCTGCTTAGAACCAATGCAGGCCCCCTTGCACCACAGTGCAAGGGTGTCTGCGTGCAGGAGAAGTTTGTTAATGTGCAGGAAGGTGTCCCCTGCAGCAGACATAGAAGTTGCAAAACTTCATTTTTTAAATGATTTTTTATGTAGAGAAAGGGACACCGTCCTGCACATAAACAATCTTGCATGGCCTTTTGCTGTTGCCAACAAAGCGCTGCACACATGGAAGCAGCAACAGCGAGGAGAAACGAAACATTTATCCTCATTGCGCTTGTTGAAGACCCGGTTTTCCATCGTCTTAATATTGGCGCTGCCCCATACTTACGCTGCCCTTGTAAATAGGGGTCAGCTTCAAAATCAGTGGGGGTTGCGGTAGAACGCCCATCGCCTCGCCCATTGCCCTCCCCTTTCACGCTAAGTGTAGCATGAAAGGGGGCCTTGTAACGCTGCCTTGTAAATGTAAATGTAAATTGATACTTGTATAGCGCACTACTCACCCGCAAGGGTCTCAAGGCGCTTGTACGAATACCGCTGTGGAACCCATCCTGGCTTTCCCTGTGAGGTGTCCACTCCTGGGCACCCCCAAGGTGGAGGCCAGGCATCCTTAGCGTTGTGGGGGCCGTTGTGGAGATTAAGCAAGCTATTGCCCAGAGTCGCAGAGTGGGACTCCATGATTGGAATAGGCACCGAGGGGATAATTATCGGGTCCGTGGAATTTTGAGCCCAAGAGCCGCCGAGGCGGGGAATTGAACCCTGGTCCCGGGCTAGACCTCTGCATCAGGGTCTGCCGCTCTAACCATTGAGCCACACTTCTCCACTCCATTGAGCCACACTTCTCCACTCCATTGAGCCACACTTCTCCTTGTAAATATGGCAAAGCCCCTATCGCCACCACAACGTCCTGAAAAATGACATTGTGGTGGCGATAGGGGCTTGTAAATATGCCCCTCAAGGAGGCCTTTTGTTAGCGAGGTGTTGCTGGTTGGACCTCCTGGGCGCTGCCATTTTGCGAGTGTCAGGGGTGAGGGGTGAGACAGCAGATTGTTTTGAGAGGTGAGACTGTCTCTCAGAAATGTTTACCCTTTTGTCTGTCCCTGATCACTTCTTCAGCGACCGACGACAGCCGGGTGCAGAGACCTCACGCCTCGTCGTGCCTCCGTTGTAGGTGCAGAGACCTCACGCCTCGTCGTGCCTCCATTGTAGGTGCAGAGACCTCACACCTCGTCGTGCCTCCGTTGTAGGTGCAGAGACCTCACGCCTCTTCCTGCCTCCGTTGTAGGTGCAGAGACCTCACGCCTCTTCCTGCCTCCGTTGTAGGTGCAGAGACCTCACACCTCTTCGTGCCTCCGTTGTAGGTGCAGAGACCTCACACCTCTTCGTGCCTCCGTTGTAGGTGCAGAGACCTCACACCTCTTCGTGCCTCCGTTGTAGGTGCAGAGACCTCACACCTCTTCGTGCCTCCGTTGTAGGTGCAGAGACCTCACACCTCTTCCTGCCTCCGTTGTAGGTGCAGAGACCTCACACCTCTTCGTGCCTCCGTTGTAGGTGCAGAGACCTCACGCCTCGTCGTGCCTCCATTGTAGGTGCAGAGACCTCACACCTCGTCGTGCCTCCGTTGTAGGTGCAGAGACCTCACGCCTCTTCCTGCCTCCGTTGTAGGTGCAGAGACCTCACGCCTCTTCCTGCCTCCGTTGTAGGTGCAGAGACCTCACACCTCTTCGTGCCTCCGTTGTAGGTGCAGAGACCTCACACCTCTTCGTGCCTCCGTTGTAGGTGCAGAGACCTCACACCTCTTCGTGCCTCCGTTGTAGGTGCAGAGACCTCACACCTCTTCGTGCCTCCGTTGTAGGTGCAGAGACCTCACACCTCTTCCTGCCTCCGTTGTAGGTGCAGAGACCTCACACCTCTTCGTGCCTCCGTTGTAGGTGCAGAGACCTCACGCCTCGTCGTGCCTCCATTGTAGGTGCAGAGACCTCACACCTCGTCGTGCCTCCGTTGTAGGTGCAGAGACCTCACGCCTCTTCCTGCCTCCGTTGTAGGTGCAGAGACCTCACGCCTCTTCCTGCCTCCGTTGTAGGTGCAGAGACCTCACACCTCTTCGTGCCTCCGTTGTAGGTGCAGAGACCTCACACCTCTTCGTGCCTCCGTTGTAGGTGCAGAGACCTCACACCTCTTCGTGCCTCCGTTGTAGGTGCAGAGACCTCACGCCTCTTCCTGCCTCCGTTGTAGGTGCAGAGACCTCACACCTCTTCGTGCCTCCGTTGTAGGTGCAGAGACCTCACACCTCGTCGTGCCTCCGTTGTAGGTGCAGAGACCTCAAGCCTCTTCGTGCCTCCGTTGTAGGTGCAGAGACCTCACACCTCGTCGTGCCTCCGTTGTAGGTGCAGAGACCTCACACCTCTTCGTGCCTCCATTGTAGGTGCAGAGACCTCACGCCTCGTTGTGCCTCCGTTGTAGGTGCAGAGACCTCACACCTCTTCCTGCCTCCGTTGTAGGTGCAGAGACCTCACGCCTCTTCCTGCCTCCGTTGTAGGTGCAGAGACCTCACACCTCTTCGTGCCTCCATTGTAGGTGCAGAGACCTCACACCTCTTCGTGCCTCCATTGTAGGTGCAGAGACCTCACGCCTCTTCCTGCCTCCGTTGTAGGTGCAGAGACCTCACACCTCTTCGTGCCTCCATTGTAGGTGCAGAGACCTCACGCCTCTTCCTGCCTCCGTTGTAGGTGCAGAGAACTCACACCTCTTCGTGCCTCCATTGTAGGTGCAGAGACCTCACGCCTCTTCCTGCCTCCGTTGTAGGTGCAGAGACCTCACACCTCTTCGTGCCTCCATTGTAGGTGCAGAGACCTCACACCTCTTCGTGCCTCCGTTGTAGGTGCAGAGACCTCACACCTCTTCGTGCCTCCGTTGTAGGTGCAGAGACCTCACACCTCTTCGTGCCTCCGTTGTAGGTGCAGAGACCTCACACCTCTTCGTGCCTCCGTTGTAGGTGCAGAGACCTCACACCTCTTCGTGCCTCCATTGTAGGTGCAGAGACCTCACACCTCTTCGTGCCTCCATTGTAGGTGCAGAGACCTCACGCCTCGTCGTGCCTCCGTTGTAGGTGCAGAGACCTCACGCCTCTTCCTGCCTCCGTTGTAGGTGCAGAGACCTCACACCTCTTCGTGCCTCCGTTGTAGGTGCAGAGACCTCACACCTCTTCGTGCCTCCGTTGTAGGTGCAGAGACCTCACACCTCTTCGTGCCTCCGTTGTAGGTGCAGAGACCTCACGCCTCTTCGTGCCTCCGTTGTAGGTGCAGAGACCTCATGCCTCTTTGTGCCTCCGTTGTAGGTGCAGAGACCTCACACCTCTTCGTGCCTCCGTTGTAGGTGCAGAGACCTCACACCTCTTCGTGCCTCCGTTGTAGGTGCAGAGACCTCACACCTCTTCGTGCCTCCGTTGTAGGTGCAGAGACCTCACGCCTCTTCCTGCCTCCGTTGTAGGTGCAGAGACCTCACACCTCTTCGTGCCTCCGTTGTAGGTGCAGAGACCTCATGCCTCTTTGTGCCTCCGTTGTAGGTGCAGAGACCTCACACCTCTTCGTGCCTCCGTTGTAGGTGCAGAGACCTCATACCTCTTCGTGCCTCCGTTGTAGGTGCAGAGACCTCACACCTCTTCGTGCCTCCGTTGTAGGTGCAGAGACCTCATGCCTCTTTGTGCCTCCGTTGTAGGTGCAGAGACCTCACACCTCTTCGTGCCTCCGTTGTAGGTGCAGAGACCTCACACCTCTTCGTGCCTCCGTTGTAGGTGCAGAGACCTCACGCCTCTTCCTGCCTCCGTTGTAGGTGCAGAGACCTCACACCTCTTCGTGCCTCCATTGTAGGTGCAGAGACCTCACACCTCTTCGTGCCTCCGTTGTAGGTGCAGAGACCTCACGCCTCTTCCTGCCTCCGTTGTAGGTGCAGAGACCTCACGCCTCTTCCTGCCTCCGTTGTAGGTGCAGAGACCTCACGCCTCTTCCTGCCTCCGTTGTAGGTGCAGAGACCTCACACCTCTTCGTGCCTCCGTTGTAGGTGCAGAGACCTCACACCTCTTCGTGCCTCCGTTGTAGGTGCAGAGACCTCACACCTCTTCCTGCCTCCGTTGTAGGTGCAGAGACCTCACACCTCTTCGTGCCTCCGTTGTAGGTGCAGAGACCTCACACCTCTTCGTGCCTCCATTGTAGGTGCAGAGACCTCACACCTCTTCGTGCCTCCATTGTAGGTGCAGAGACCTCACACCTCTTCGTGCCTCCATTGTAGGTGCAGAGACCTCACGCCTCTTCCTGCCTCCGTTGTAGGTGCAGAGACCTCACGCCTCTTCCTGCCTCCGTTGTAGGTGCAGAGACCTCACGCCTCTTCCTGCCTCCGTTGTAGGTGCAGAGACCTCACACCTCTTCGTGCCTCCATTGTAGGTGCAGAGACCTCACACCTCTTCGTGCCTCCGTTGTAGGTGCAGAGACCTCACACCTCTTCGTGCCTCCGTTGTAGGTGCAGAGACCTCACGCCTCTTCCTGCCTCCGTTGTAGGTGCAGAGACCTCACGCCTCTTCCTGCCTCCGTTGTAGGTGCAGAGACCTCACGCCTCTTCCTGCCTCCGTTGTAGGTGCAGAGACCTCACACCTCTTCGTGCCTCCATTGTAGGTGCAGAGACCTCACGCCTCTTCCTGCCTCCGTTGTAGGTGCAGAGACCTCACGCCTCGTTGTTCCTCCGTTGTAGGTGCAGAGACCTCACACCTCTTCGTGCCTCCGTTGTAGGTGCAGAGACCTCACGCCTCTTCCTGCCTCCGTTGTAGGTGCAGAGACCTCACGCCTCTTCCTGCCTCCGTTGTAGGTGCAGAGACCTCACGCCTCTTCCTGCCTCCGTTGTAGGTGCAGAGACCTCACACCTCTTCGTGCCTCCATTGTAGGTGCAGAGACCTCACACCTCTTCGTGCCTCCATTGTAGGTGCAGAGACCTCACACCTCTTCGTGCCTCCGTTGTAGGTGCAGAGACCTCACACCTCTTCGTGCCTCCGTTGTAGGTGCAGAGACCTCACACCTCTTCCTGCCTCCGTTGTAGGTGCAGAGACCTCACACCTCTTCGTGCCTCCATTGTAGGTGCAGAGACCTCACGCCTCTTCGTGCCTCCGTTGTAGGTGCAGAGACCTCACGCCTCTTCCTGCCTCCGTTGTAGGTGCAGAGACCTCACGCCTCTTCCTGCCTCCGTTGTAGGTGCAGAGACCTCACGCCTCTTCCTGCCTCCGTTGTAGGTGCAGAGACCTCACGCCTCTTCCTGCCTCCGTTGTAGGTGCAGAGACCTCACGCCTCTTCGTGCCTCCGTTGTAGGTGCAGAGACCTCACGCCTCGTCGTGCCTCCGTTGTAGGTGCAGAGACCTCACACCTCTTCCTGCCTCCGTTGTAGGTGCAGAGACCTCACACCTCTTCGTGCCTCCATTGTAGGTGCAGAGACCTCACACCTCTTCGTGCCTCCATTGTAGGTGCAGAGACCTCACACCTCTTCGTGCCTCCATTGTAGGTGCAGAGACCTCACACCTCTTCGTGCCTCCATTGTAGGTGCAGAGACCTCACACCTCTTCGTGCCTCCGTTGTAGGTGCAGAGACCTCACGCCTCGTCGTGCCTCCGTTGTAGGTGCAGAGACCTCACGCCTCTTCCTGCCTCCGTTGTAGGTGCAGAGACCTCACACCTCTTCGTGCCTCCGTTGTAGGTGCAGAGACCTCACACCTCTTCGTGCCTCCGTTGTAGGTGCAGAGACCTCACACCTCTTCGTGCCTCCATTGTAGGTGCAGAGACCTCACACCTCTTCGTGCCTCCGTTGTAGGTGCAGAGACCTCACGCCTCTTCCTGCCTCCGTTGTAGGTGCAGAGACCTCACGCCTCTTCCTGCCTCCGTTGTAGGTGCAGAGACCTCACACCTCTTCGTGCCTCCATTGTAGGTGCAGAGACCTCACACCTCTTCGTGCCTCCATTGTAGGTGCAGAGACCTCACGCCTCTTCCTGCCTCCGTTGTAGGTGCAGAGACCTCACACCTCTTCGTGCCTCCGTTGTAGGTGCAGAGACCTCACGCCTCTTCCTGCCTCCGTTGTAGGTGCAGAGACCTCACACCTCTTCGTGCCTCCATTGTAGGTGCAGAGACCTCACGCCTCTTCCTGCCTCCGTTGTAGGTGCAGAGACCTCACGCCTCTTCCTGCCTCCATTGTAGGTGCAGAGACCTCACACCTCTTCGTGCCTCCATTGTAGGTGCAGAGACCTCACACCTCTTCGTGCCTCCGTTGTAGGTGCAGAGACCTCACGCCTCTTCCTGCCTCCGTTGTAGGTGCAGAGACCTCACGCCTCTTCCTGCCTCCATTGTAGGTGCAGAGACCTCACACCTCTTCGTGCCTCCGTTGTAGGTGCAGAGACCTCACGCCTCTTCCTGCCTCCGTTGTAGGTGCAGAGACCTCACACCTCTTCCTGCCTCCGTTGTAGGTGCAGAGACCTCACACCTCTTCGTGCCTCCGTTGTAGGTGCAGAGACCTCACACCTCTTCGTGCCTCCATTGTAGGTGCAGAGACCTCACACCTCTTCGTGCCTCCGTTGTAGGTGCAGAGACCTCACGCCTCTTCGTGCCTCCGTTGTAGGTGCAGAGACCTCACGCCTCTTCGTGCCTCCATTGTAGGTGCAGAGACCTCACACCTCTTCGTGCCTCCATTGTAGGTGCAGAGACCTCACACCTCTTCGTGCCTCCATTGTAGGTGCAGAGACCTCACACCTCTTCGTGCCTCCGTTGTAGGTGCAGAGACCTCACACCTCTTCGTGCCTCCGTTGTAGGTGCAGAGACCTCACACCTCTTCGTGCCTCCATTGTAGGTGCAGAGACCTCACACCTCTTCGTGCCTCCATTGTAGGTGCAGAGACCTCACACCTCTTCGTGCCTCCATTGTAGGTGCAGAGACCTCACGCCTCTTCCTGCCTCCGTTGTAGGTGCAGAGACCTCATGCCTCTTCGTGCCTCCGTTGTAGGTGCAGAGACCTCACACCTCTTCGTGCCTCCGTTGTAGGTGCAGAGACCTCACACCTCTTCGTGCCTCCGTTGTAGGTGCAGAGACCTCACACCTCTTCGTGCCTCCATTGTAGGTGCAGAGACCTCACACCTCTTCGTGCCTCCGTTGTAGGTGCAGAGACCTCACACCTCTTCGTGCCTCCGTTGTAGGTGCAGAGACCTCACACCTCTTCGTGCCTCCATTGTAGGTGCAGAGACCTCACACCTCTTCGTGCCTCCGTTGTAGGTGCAGAGACCTCACACCTCTTCGTGCCTCCGTTGTAGGTGCAGAGACCTCACACCTCTTCGTGCCTCCGTTGTAGGTGCAGAGACCTCACACCTCTTCGTGCCTCCGTTGTAGGTGCAGAGACCTCACACCTCTTCGTGCCTCCGTTGTAGGTGCAGAGACCTCACACCTCTTCGTGCCTCCATTGTAGGTGCAGAGACCTCACACCTCTTCGTGCCTCCGTTGTAGGTGCAGAGACCTCACACCTCTTCGTGCCTCCGTTGTAGGTGCAGAGACCTCACACCTCTTCGTGCCTCTGTTGTAGGTGCAGAGACCTCACACCTCTTCGTGCCTCCGTTGTAGGTGCAGAGACCTCACGCCTCTTCCTGCCTCCATTGTAGGTGCAGAGACCTCACACCTCTTCGTGCCTCCGTTGTAGGTGCAGAGACCTCACACCTCTTCGTGCCTCCGTTGTAGGTGCAGAGACCTCACGCCTCTTCCTGCCTCCATTGTAGGTGCAGAGACCTCACGCCTCTTCCTGCCTCCATTGTAGGTGCAGAGACCTCACGCCTCTTCCTGCCTCCATTGTAGGTGCAGAGACCTCACACCTCTTCCTGCCTCCGTTGTAGGTGCAGAGACCTCACGCCTCTTCCTGCCTCCGTTGTAGGTGCAGAGACCTCACGCCTCTTCCTGCCTCCGTTGTAGGTGCAGAGACCTCACGCCTCTTCCTGCCTCCGTTGTAGGTGCAGAGACCTCACGCCTCTTCCTGCCTCCGTTGTAGGTGCAGAGACCTCACACCTCTTCGTGCCTCCATTGTAGGTGCAGAGACCTCACGCCTCTTCCTGCCTCCGTTGTAGGTGCAGAGACCTCACGCCTCTTCCTGCCTCCGTTGTAGGTGCAGAGACCTCACGCCTCTTCCTGCCTCCGTTGTAGGTGCAGAGACCTCACACCTCTTCGTGCCTCCATTGTAGGTGCAGAGACCTCACGCCTCTTCCTGCCTCCGTTGTAGGTGCAGAGACCTCACACCTCTTCGTGCCTCCATTGTAGGTGCAGAGACCTCACACCTCTTCGTGCCTCCATTGTAGGTGCAGAGACCTCACACCTCTTCGTGCCTCCGTTGTAGGTGCAGAGACCTCACACCTCTTCGTGCCTCCGTTGTAGGTGCAGAGACCTCACACCTCTTCGTGCCTCCGTTGTAGGTGCAGAGACCTCACACCTCTTCGTGCCTCCATTGTAGGTGCAGAGACCTCACACCTCTTCGTGCCTCCATTGTAGGTGCAGAGACCTCACACCTCTTCGTGCCTCCATTGTAGGTGCAGAGACCTCACACCTCTTCGTGCCTCCATTGTAGGTGCAGAGACCTCACGCCTCTTCCTGCCTCTGTTGTAGGTGCAGAGACCTCACACCTCTTCGTGCCTCCGTTGTAGGTGCAGAGACCTCACACCTCTTCGTGCCTCCATTGTAGGTGCAGAGACCTCACACCTCTTCGTGCCTCCGTTGTAGGTGCAGAGACCTCACACCTCTTCGTGCCTCCGTTGTAGGTGCAGAGACCTCACACCTCTTCGTGCCTCCGTTGTAGGTGCAGAGACCTCACACCTCTTCGTGCCTCCATTGTAGGTGCAGAGACCTCACACCTCTTCGTGCCTCCATTGTAGGTGCAGAGACCTCACACCTCTTCGTGCCTCCGTTGTAGGTGCAGAGACCTCACACCTCTTCGTGCCTCCATTGTAGGTGCAGAGACCTCACACCTCTTCGTGCCTCCGTTGTAGGTGCAGAGACCTCACACCTCTTCGTGCCTCCGTTGTAGGTGCAGAGACCTCACACCTCTTCGTGCCTCCATTGTAGGTGCAGAGACCTCACACCTCTTCGTGCCTCCGTTGTAGGTGCAGAGACCTCACACCTCTTCGTGCCTCCGTTGTAGGTGCAGAGACCTCACACCTCTTCGTGCCTCCGTTGTAGGTGCAGAGACCTCACACCTCTTCGTGCCTCCATTGTAGGTGCAGAGACCTCACACCTCTTCGTGCCTCCGTTGTAGGTGCAGAGACCTCACACCTCTTCGTGCCTCCATTGTAGGTGCAGAGACCTCACACCTCTTCGTGCCTCCATTGTAGGTGCAGAGACCTCACACCTCTTCGTGCCTCCATTGTAGGTGCAGAGACCTCACACCTCTTCCTGCCTCCGTTGTAGGTGCAGAGACCTCACACCTCTTCGTGCCTCCATTGTAGGTGCAGAGACCTCACGCCTCTTCCTGCCTCCGTTGTAGGTGCAGAGACCTCACACCTCTTCGTGCCTCCATTGTAGGTGCAGAGACCTCACACCTCTTCGTGCCTCCATTGTAGGTGCAGAGACCTCACACCTCTTCGTGCCTCCGTTGTAGGTGCAGAGACCTCACACCTCTTCGTGCCTCCGTTGTAGGTGCAGAGACCTCACACCTCTTCGTGCCTCCGTTGTAGGTGCAGAGACCTCACACCTCTTCGTGCCTCCATTGTAGGTGCAGAGACCTCACACCTCTTCGTGCCTCCATTGTAGGTGCAGAGACCTCACACCTCTTCGTGCCTCCGTTGTAGGTGCAGAGACCTCACACCTCTTCGTGCCTCCATTGTAGGTGCAGAGACCTCACACCTCTTCGTGCCTCCGTTGTAGGTGCAGAGACCTCACACCTCTTCGTGCCTCCATTGTAGGTGCAGAGACCTCACACCTCTTCGTGCCTCCGTTGTAGGTGCAGAGACCTCACACCTCTTCGTGCCTCCATTGTAGGTGCAGAGACCTCACACCTCTTCGTGCCTCCATTGTAGGTGCAGAGACCTCACACCTCTTCGTGCCTCCGTTGTAGGTGCAGAGACCTCACACCTCTTCGTGCCTCCATTGTAGGTGCAGAGACCTCACACCTCTTCGTGCCTCCGTTGTAGGTGCAGAGACCTCACACCTCTTCGTGCCTCCGTTGTAGGTGCAGAGACCTCACGCCTCTTCGTGCCTCCATTGTAGGTGCAGAGACCTCACGCCTCTTCCTGCCTCCATTGTAGGTGCAGAGACCTCACGCCTCTTCCTGCCTCCATTGTAGGTGCAGAGACCTCACACCTCTTCGTGCCTCCATTGTAGGTGCAGAGACCTCACACCTCTTCGTGCCTCCATTGTAGGTGCAGAGACCTCACACCTCTTCGTGCCTCCATTGTAGGTGCAGAGACCTCACGCCTCTTCCTGCCTCCGTTGTAGGTGCAGAGACCTCACGCCTCTTCCTGCCTCCGTTGTAGGTGCAGAGACCTCACGCCTCTTCCTGCCTCCGTTGTAGGTGCAGAGACCTCACACCTCTTCGTGCCTCCATTGTAGGTGCAGAGACCTCACGCCTCTTCCTGCCTCCGTTGTAGGTGCAGAGACCTCACACCTCTTCGTGCCTCCATTGTAGGTGCAGAGACCTCACACCTCTTCGTGCCTCCATTGTAGGTGCAGAGACCTCACGCCTCTTCCTGCCTCCGTTGTAGGTGCAGAGACCTCACACCTCTTCGTGCCTCCATTGTAGGTGCAGAGACCTCACACCTCTTCGTGCCTCCATTGTAGGTGCAGAGACCTCACACCTCTTCGTGCCTCCGTTGTAGGTGCAGAGACCTCACACCTCTTCGTGCCTCCGTTGTAGGTGCAGAGACCTCACACCTCTTCGTGCCTCCATTGTAGGTGCAGAGACCTCACACCTCTTCGTGCCTCCATTGTAGGTGCAGAGACCTCACACCTCTTCGTGCCTCCATTGTAGGTGCAGAGACCTCACGCCTCTTCCTGCCTCCGTTGTAGGTGCAGAGACCTCACGCCTCTTTGTGCCTCCGTTGTAGGTGCAGAGACCTCACACCTCTTCGTGCCTCCGTTGTAGGTGCAGAGACCTCACACCTCTTCGTGCCTCCGTTGTAGGTGCAGAGACCTCACACCTCTTCGTGCCTCCGTTGTAGGTGCAGAGACCTCACACCTCTTCGTGCCTCCGTTGTAGGTGCAGAGACCTCACACCTCTTCGTGCCTCCGTTGTAGGTGCAGAGACCTCACACCTCTTCGTGCCTCCGTTGTAGGTGCAGAGACCTCACACCTCTTCGTGCCTCCGTTGTAGGTGCAGAGACCTCACACCTCTTCGTGCCTCCATTGTAGGTGCAGAGACCTCACACCTCTTCGTGCCTCCGTTGTAGGTGCAGAGACCTCACACCTCTTCGTGCCTCCATTGTAGGTGCAGAGACCTCACACCTCTTCGTGCCTCCATTGTAGGTGCAGAGACCTCACGCCTCTTCCTGCCTCCGTTGTAGGTGCAGAGACCTCACACCTCTTCGTGCCTCCGTTGTAGGTGCAGAGACCTCACGCCTCTTCCTGCCTCCGTTGTAGGTGCAGAGACCTCACGCCTCTTCGTGCCTCCATTGTAGGTGCAGAGACCTCACGCCTCGTTGTGCCTCCGTTGTAGGTGCAGAGACCTCACACCTCTTCGTGCCTCCGTTGTAGGTGCAGAGACCTCACACCTCTTCGTGCCTCCGTTGTAGGTGCAGAGACCTCACGCCTCTTCCTGCCTCCGTTGTAGGTGCAGAGACCTCACACCTCTTCGTGCCTCCGTTGTAGGTGCAGAGACCTCACGCCTCTTCCTGCCTCCGTTGTAGGTGCAGAGACCTCACGCCTCGTTGTGCCTCCGTTGTAGGTGCAGAGACCTCACACCTCTTCGTGCCTCCATTGTAGGTGCAGAGACCTCACACCTCTTCGTGCCTCCGTTGTAGGTGCAGAGACCTCACACCTCTTCGTGCCTCCATTGTAGGTGCAGAGACCTCACACCTCTTCGTGCCTCCATTGTAGGTGCAGAGACCTCACACCTCTTCGTGCCTCCGTTGTAGGTGCAGAGACCTCACACCTCTTCGTGCCTCCATTGTAGGTGCAGAGACCTCACACCTCTTCGTGCCTCCGTTGTAGGTGCAGAGACCTCACACCTCTTCGTGCCTCCGTTGTAGGTGCAGAGACCTCACACCTCTTCGTGCCTCCATTGTAGGTGCAGAGACCTCACACCTCTTCGTGCCTCCATTGTAGGTGCAGAGACCTCACGCCTCTTCCTGCCTCCGTTGTAGGTGCAGAGACCTCACGCCTCTTCCTGCCTCCGTTGTAGGTGCAGAGACCTCACGCCTCTTCCTGCCTCCGTTGTAGGTGCAGAGACCTCACACCTCTTCGTGCCTCCATTGTAGGTGCAGAGACCTCACGCCTCTTCCTGCCTCCGTTGTAGGTGCAGAGACCTCACACCTCTTCGTGCCTCCATTGTAGGTGCAGAGACCTCACACCTCTTCGTGCCTCCGTTGTAGGTGCAGAGACCTCACACCTCTTCGTGCCTCCGTTGTAGGTGCAGAGACCTCACACCTCTTCGTGCCTCCATTGTAGGTGCAGAGACCTCACACCTCTTCGTGCCTCCATTGTAGGTGCAGAGACCTCACGCCTCTTCCTGCCTCCGTTGTAGGTGCAGAGACCTCACGCCTCTTCCTGCCTCCGTTGTAGGTGCAGAGACCTCACGCCTCTTCCTGCCTCCGTTGTAGGTGCAGAGACCTCACGCCTCTTCCTGCCTCCGTTGTAGGTGCAGAGACCTCACGCCTCTTCCTGCCTCCGTTGTAGGTGCAGAGACCTCACACCTCTTCGTGCCTCCATTGTAGGTGCAGAGACCTCACGCCTCTTCCTGCCTCCGTTGTAGGTGCAGAGACCTCACGCCTCTTCCTGCCTCCGTTGTAGGTGCAGAGACCTCACACCTCTTCGTGCCTCCGTTGTAGGTGCAGAGACCTCACGCCTCTTCCTGCCTCCGTTGTAGGTGCAGAGACCTCACACCTCTTCGTGCCTCCGTTGTAGGTGCAGAGACCTCACGCCTCTTCCTGCCTCCGTTGTAGGTGCAGAGACCTCACGCCTCTTCCTGCCTCCGTTGTAGGTGCAGAGACCTCACACCTCTTCGTGCCTCCATTGTAGGTGCAGAGACCTCACACCTCTTCGTGCCTCCATTGTAGGTGCAGAGACCTCACGCCTCTTCCTGCCTCCGTTGTAGGTGCAGAGACCTCACACCTCTTCGTGCCTCCGTTGTAGGTGCAGAGACCTCATGCCTCTTTGTGCCTCCGTTGTAGGTGCAGAGACCTCACACCTCTTCGTGCCTCCGTTGTAGGTGCAGAGACCTCACACCTCTTCGTGCCTCCGTTGTAGGTGCAGAGACCTCACACCTCTTCGTGCCTCCATTGTAGGTGCAGAGACCTCACACCTCTTCGTGCCTCCGTTGTAGGTGCAGAGACCTCACACCTCTTCCTGCCTCCGTTGTAGGTGCAGAGACCTCACACCTCTTCGTGCCTCCGTTGTAGGTGCAGAGACCTCATGCCTCTTTGTGCCTCCGTTGTAGGTGCAGAGACCTCACACCTCTTCGTGCCTCCGTTGTAGGTGCAGAGACCTCACACCTCTTCGTGCCTCCGTTGTAGGTGCAGAGACCTCACACCTCTTCGTGCCTCCATTGTAGGTGCAGAGACCTCACGCCTCTTCCTGCCTCCGTTGTAGGTGCAGAGACCTCACGCCTCTTCCTGCCTCCGTTGTAGGTGCAGAGACCTCACACCTCTTCGTGCCTCCGTTGTAGGTGCAGAGACCTCATGCCTCTTTGTGCCTCCGTTGTAGGTGCAGAGACCTCACACCTCTTCGTGCCTCCGTTGTAGGTGCAGAGACCTCACACCTCTTCGTGCCTCCGTTGTAGGTGCAGAGACCTCACACCTCTTCGTGCCTCCATTGTAGGTGCAGAGACCTCACACCTCTTCGTGCCTCCGTTGTAGGTGCAGAGACCTCACACCTCTTCGTGCCTCCATTGTAGGTGCAGAGACCTCACACCTCTTCGTGCCTCCGTTGTAGGTGCAGAGACCTCACACCTCTTCGTGCCTCCATTGTAGGTGCAGAGACCTCACACCTCTTCGTGCCTCCGTTGTAGGTGCAGAGACCTCACACCTCTTCGTGCCTCCGTTGTAGGTGCAGAGACCTCACACCTCTTCGTGCCTCCGTTGTAGGTGCAGAGACCTCACACCTCTTCGTGCCTCCGTTGTAGGTGCAGAGACCTCACGCCTCGTTGTGCCTCCGTTGTAGGTGCAGAGACCTCACACCTCTTCGTGCCTCCGTTGTAGGTGCAGAGACCTCACACCTCTTCGTGCCTCCATTGTAGGTGCAGAGACCTCACACCTCTTCGTGCCTCCGTTGTAGGTGCAGAGACCTCACACCTCTTCGTGCCTCCGTTGTAGGTGCAGAGACCTCACACCTCTTCCTGCCTCCGTTGTAGGTGCAGAGACCTCACACCTCTTCGTGCCTCCATTGTAGGTGCAGAGACCTCACACCTCTTCGTGCCTCCATTGTAGGTGCAGAGACCTCACGCCTCTTCGTGCCTCCGTTGTAGGTGCAGAGACCTCACACCTCTTCGTGCCTCCGTTGTAGGTGCAGAGACCTCACACCTCTTCGTGCCTCCGTTGTAGGTGCAGAGACCTCACACCTCTTCGTGCCTCCGTTGTAGGTGCAGAGACCTCACACCTCTTCGTGCCTCCGTTGTAGGTGCAGAGACCTCACGCCTCGTTGTGCCTCCGTTGTAGGTGCAGAGACCTCACACCTCTTCGTGCCTCCGTTGTAGGTGCAGAGACCTCACACCTCTTCCTGCCTCCGTTGTAGGTGCAGAGACCTCACACCTCTTCGTGCCTCCGTTGTAGGTGCAGAGACCTCACACCTCTTCGTGCCTCCGTTGTAGGTGCTGTAGATTGGAGACAGACCCTACCTGCTGTGAGAAGCATCACTCTATGCAAAGGTGGTGTCTGGGAGCAGACTGAGGATGTAACTTGGAAAAAGAACCTCCCCAAATCGGATTCACAGCCTCTGTCTTGACATTGTGAATGAAAATGAGACTCAAACCATATCAATTCCTTCAAGTTCTGTTATATCTGAGGAAGGGAGCTGTTAGAAATGGGATCCCTGGCTGGCCAGGGCTTGCGCCAAAGTCAGTCAGGGACACCACTTCCACGTCAGGGCAAGGGAGTTACACGCCAAGATAACCCCTGCTCACCCCCTTGGTAACGTGACACGAGCAGTAAGGCTTACCCCGGAGGCGATGTGAGTTAAGTATTTGCGCACGCACCCAGTAACAACACCCAAGGCCCACCACAAAGGAAACTCCACACAAGGTTATGTATAAAAATAGCCTTTGTATTACACCAGAACACATTAGATGAAAACACACTTTACAATGTGCCAACAGGCACGGGCAGAATTTACAGGGGATATGTACAAGACAGGGCCACCTGGACCACTGTCAGGAATCAGCACTTGTAGATTTTAGAATAATAATCACTGTAGGACAAAAATGAAACATAGAGCACACAGCCAGTAACTACTGGTAAGAGGTAAGTATCACCTACGCAACCCTAACCACCTTAGGAAAATATTACGCAGGGAACCAGGACCTCACTAGCAACACCTGTACTAGGAAGAACAACCACCTAAGTATCACAATACATTTAGGGGTATAAGCGTGAGAACATTACACATGATGCATCACAACATTCAGAGGTGTAAGGAAGGAAAACACATGATGCATAAACATACATTCAGCGATGTAAGGAAAGCAACTTTGTACATGATGCATAAAAACGCATTCAGAGGTACCAGAACACAGGGTGCGCCAAACATACAACACACAGTACATTTCCTAACACCCTAAGAAGCACATAACTCACAACAAAGTCCAGGTTGCGCCACTGCGCCAAAAACCTAAACGTAGCAGCTGCCCACTACTTGCTGGGCAGCTGAGGACAGGGACAGAACAGGGCCTAAACGCTGCAGCTGACACTAAGTGCTGCGCAGCTGGGGAAGGCCACGAAGGGGTGAAGGAGTCCAAAAGAAAATGTCCCTAGGAAGCAAACTACCTAAACGGTGCAGCTGCCCACTAATTGCTGGGCAGCTGGGAAGCAAACTGCGCCAGGGGTTCTCACTAGCCCTCTGGAACCAAAACTGCGCAAACTGGGAGCCCTCTAGGCTCTAGGACAACACATGGTGCACATGGGAGCACTCTGGCTCCTCAGCTCCTTGAATATGCCCCCATAGGTTGGAGCGGCCCACTGTCATCAGGGCCGCTCTGAAAACGGGCCCTGCAGGTATGGGCATGGGGGGCGGGTACCGGCAACGTGCCCCGACACCACCACCCCTAAACAACAAAGTGTGGGCCCCTCTGGGCCCGAGCAACCACTTGTGCCGAACGTTGGAACTCTCAGGCTCTAAAACAACCAAGCCCCCACGGAGCCTCGTGGGCTCGTGAAACAAAAGATGGCCCATCGTTGGAGTCCCGCTCGGGGGACTCGAAAATAGCAAATCATGCCCCCTGGAGCCCCTCGGGGACTCAGAGGCAGAGGGGGCACAGAGGAAGGACTCGCGGGGATGCCTGTACTCACCTGCTGGTTGGGAGGTGGCGTCTACTCTCCTGCGGCGTCTCCTCCTTTACCCGGTGTGGCGGTAGCGCTTTGTGGGGCTCTATCTCCATATGAGAGCCCCGCCTTCACAGAGCGCCCGGCCCGCTACCCTGGTCTTCACCCGGTCCCCATCTCGGGACCGGGACTTCTTCAAATGGAGCCCGCAAGGCTCCGGGTATTACTGCGGCCACTCGGGGAGGCGGGGTAGGCTCCCGGCCTCCCCAGGCCACGCCAGCGTCCATCCTCGGCAGCGCGGGCATCTCCGGTCTCCCTCTCCCTACGGGAGACCGGCAAAAGCGGACATGGCTTCCCCCAGGCAGGGGGAAATGGAAGTGAGTCCATCCCGGCCCCGCCCACAGTCAGTCGGGCGCGGGCCGGACTTCCGGTTTTGCCGCGGCAGCGGCTTCTCTTGTCGGGGGCTAAAATGAGGGGTAGGCTCCCTCGGTAGAGAAAGTAACGTGGAAAAGGGGTGGCACCCTTAAATAACAATAATAAAGCGAGGTGGGCACTCGCTGGGGGTCAAAAACGGCAACAGGTCAAGTCGCAGGGTGGGTACCTGCGCAAGGTCAAAAGAAAGCGCTTCCAAGTGCTAGGGGGATGATTGCAGCGCTCCCCAGTGCTACACGGACTGGGAGGATAAAAGAAAAGCGCTCCCAAGCGCTAGTGTAAAATAAAGCGCTCTCCAGCGCTAGGGACAACCAGAAAGCAACAAAGTCCTTCAGGAGTCCAGGACAAGCAGTCAAGGGGCTGGGAATGGCCCTGGGAGGCAAGCCTTCCCCTGGGCCCCAGCAGCAGCACGTCCCTGGTAGATTCGAGTTGGAAACAGGAACATTTTGTAAGGGGACACAGCCCCTTTTTATACAGTGAATTCCTTTGTCTCAGGGTGTGGGGTGGGGGGAAAACCAGTCGCAGCTTGTTTTGGAGCACTGTGATGTGCTCAACCACCCTTTCCTTTCACTGGCCAGGCTAGGGACATTAGACGCACCACAGGGGGTGGAGCCAGCATTGTGTGGGGGAAGCCCAGCCCTATTCAGGTCCCAGGTGCACCCATCCCTCACATCACACATGCTAATCTCAACACTCGCCACCGGGCAGACTCATCATGACTCATGGAGCCTGGCACCCCAGCCAGCTCCAGCCAATCACAAGCCAGCACATTCACTGCACAGACAGGCACACTTCTAGAAGTGGCACTTCCACACTAGACACACACATGCCGCATACATCATTTCGCAGCATTCAATCACACGAGTCCGCACATACCAGACTCGAGCCTGCACACCCCACGCATCAGGAACTAACAGGGACACTGTTAGACGGGGACCTGGAGGGTCGGCCGAGCACAGTGATCGCACAGACAGGTAACTTCCCCCCCACAGATGGACACCACACAAAGCTTATGGTAACACCTTTTATAGGCACTTCGGGTAGTAGAGTGGTACGATACAGGGCGATCAGGACACGATGATCCTCTGAATTCTAGTCTCTAGTAAGGGAAGGGGGTAGCGGGACAGTCTTGGTACCCACGGGTACGGGTGTGTAACGGTGATAGCTCACAATCCTCGAGCTCGGTGTTCGGATGGGTCAGACCGCGGCAGCGCCGGCAGGTCCCGAAGAGGTCGTAGGTGGCACGGGCCGCGGCAGCGCCAGCAGGTCCCAACGAGGATGAAGGTTACAACGGGCCGCGGCAGCGCCAGCAGGTCCCACGAGAATGCAGGTTGCAACGGGCCGCGGCAGCGCCAGCAGGTCCCACGAGGATGAAGGTTACAACGGGCCGCGGCAGCGCCAGCAGGTCCCACGAGAATGCAGGTTGCAGAGGGCCGCGGCAGCGCCAGCAGGTCCCACGAGGATGAAGGTTGCAGAGGGCCGCGGCAGCGCCAGCAGGCAGGACAATAGTTCACAAGGCAGGGCTGTGGCAGCGCCAACAGTCCGTCAAGGATGAGTTCGTCGCGGTGTCTCTCGACTCCAGGATACAACTGCCTTCCTGTCCTGGGGCTGCCTCAGTTATAGGTCTGGCGCCCTTTGATGTCCGGACCCTCGCTCTTGGAGGTCGGGAGGTCTGGGATGAGGGAGTCCAGACACCCAGCAGGGGGGTGGAGCCAGCGCCCGAGGAGGCTGGGGGTGCTCGGCACCTGGCGGGGGAGAGCCGTCGACACTTCGTACTCCCATTGACCTGCCAAGTGGGCCGTTCACCTCCTGGGTGGAGGGTGGTGCCGGGATGTCGGGGCCTGGCCAGACCCAGGGTTGGGGTCGGGCTGAGGCCGCGCGGCCGCGTGGTGCCGTGTCCAAGATGGCGGCTGGGCCGGGCAATGGTGCTGACGGTGGCCCGGGCCCTGTCCTGCGGGGAGGGAGCGAGCCCTTCATGTGGCCTGTCCAACATGCGTCCCCACCAGCTGAAGGCGGGGAGAGTCACCCATCTTCTTGGGGACTCTCCTCGTCGAGGCGGAAAAAGCGGGACAGGCCATCCGCGTTGGCGTGGTCTTGGCCGGGTCGATGTTCCACAGTGAAGTCCATCCCCTGCAGGGAGATGGACCAACGTAGTAGTTTCGGGTTTTCCCCCCGCATCTGCATGAGCCATTGCAGGGGTCGATGATCGGTCTGGACCCGGAAATGGGTGCCGAAGAGATAAGGCCGGAGCTTTTTGAGGGCCCACACCACGGCGAAGGCCTCCCTCTCGATGGTGCTCCAGCGTCGTTCTCGGGCCAGGAGCCGTCTGCTGATGAAAGCCACTGGCTGGTCAAGTCCTTCGGCGTTCAGCTGGGAAAGGACTGCCCCAACGCCATGGTCGGAGGCATCTGTTTGGACGATAAATTCCCGACTGTAGTCGGGGGCCTGGAGCACCGGGGCGGAGCACATGGCGGCCTTCAGCTTCTCGAAGGCCGCTTGACAGTCTGGGGTCCAGTTGACCTTCTTTGGTTGGTTTTTGGAGGTGAGTTCCGTGAGGGGCCCTACGATGCTGCCATAGTCCCTCACGAACCGTCGGTAGTAGCCCGTGAGTCCCAAGAAGGCGCGGACCTCGGTCTGGGTGATGGGGGACTGCCACGACTGGATGGCCGCGATCTTGAGTTGCAGAGGGGCCACCAGACCGCTTCCCACCTGGTGCCCGAGATAGGTCACGGACCCCTGGCCAATTTGGCATTTGCTGGCCTTGATCGTGAGGCCAGCTCGTTGGAGGGCCTGTAGCACCTCTCGGAGGTGGTGGAGGTGGTCGGACCAGTGGTGGCTGTACACAGCGATATCGTCCAGGTAGGCGGCGCTGAATCCTTCGAGTCCTGCCAGGACCTGGTTTACTAGCCGCTGAAAGGTTGCTGGGGCATTCTTCATGCCGAATGGCATGACCTTGAAGTGATAGTGGCCATCCGGGGTAGAGAATGCAGATCGTTCTTGGGCCCGGGGTGTGAGACCGATCTGCCAGTAGCCCGCTGTCAGGTCGAAGATGCTGAGATAGCGGGCAGCTCCCATGCGGTCGATTAGTTCATCTGCTCGGGGGATGGGGTGTGCGTCTGTTCTGGTGACCGCATTCAAGCCCCGGTAGTCGACGCAGAACCGGAGCTCCGGTGTGGCGCCGGGGGCGGCCGCTTTGGGGACCAGTACCACTGGGCTGGCCCAGGGGCTGTCTGAGGGCTCGATGATCCCGAGGGTGAGCATCTTGGCCACCTCCTCTTGGATGCAGGCCCGTACCCGATCTGGTACGCGGTAGGCCCGATGGCGGATAGGGGGACTGTCTCCCGTGTCCACGTCGTGTAAGCACCAGGGGGTGACCCCTGGGGTGAGGGAGAACAGGGTGGAGAACTGTAGCAGGAGGACTCGGCAGCCTTGGCGCTGTTCCAGGGTGAGGGCTTCCGAGAGTCGGACCCCGTCCACGGAGCCGTCCTTCTCCCGTGACCGTAGGAGGTCAGGGAGGGGCTCGGAGTCCTCCTCGGTTCCATTGTCGGTTGCCATCAGGAGGCTGAGTTCGGAGCGTACAAAGTGGGGTTTCAGTCTATTAGCGTGGAGGACCCGGAGAGGGTTTCGGGAAGATTCCATATCGATGAGATAGGTGACAGGGCTCTTGCGCTCGATTACTTTGAAGGGCCCCGTCCATTTGTCTTGCAGGGCGCATGGTTCGGTGGGAGACATTACCCACACTTGTTGACCGGGTTCAAATTCGATGGAGGATGCATTTCTATCGTACCACCTTTTCATGTCCTCCTGACTGGCCTCCAGGTTTGCTTTTGCCATCTCTCTGAACCTTCCGGTCTGGTTGCGGAGGGTTAGGAGGTACTTGAAAACATCTGGAGGGTTCTTTAGAGGGGGCATTTCCCAGCCTTCTTTGACTAGGCTGAGCGGGCCTCGCACCGGGTGTCCATACAAGAGTTCGAAAGGGCTGAAGCCGAGGGACTTCTGGGGGACTTCTCGGTAGGCAAAGAGAAGGCACGGTAGTAGCACATCCCACTGCCGACGGAGGGGCTCTTCCAACCCCCCAATCATCCCTTTGAGCGTGCGGTTGAACCGCTCAACCAGTCCGTTCCCTTGAGGGTGATAGGGGGTCGTGAATCGGTAGGTGACCCCACACTGTTGCCAGAGGGACTTCATGTATTTTGAGATAAAGTTCGTACCCCTGTCGCTGACGACTTCTCGGGGGAAGCCCACTCGAGAGAAGATCCCCATCAAGGCTCGACCCACTACTGGGGCTGTTATCGTACGAAGGGGGACCGCCTCAGGATAGCGGGTAGCGTGATCCACCAGGACCAGGATGAAGCGATGTCCCTGTGCTGTTCGGGGGTCCAGGGGCCCCACAATGTCTATTCCCACCCTTTCGAACGGGGTGGTCACCACGGGGAATGGTTGTAGGGGTGCCTTGAGTTTGCGGCCGCTCTTCCCACTGGCCTGGCAGGTCGGGCAGGACCGGCAATGGTTGGATACGTCGTTCCTCATTTTGGGCCAAAAAAAGTGAGTCACCAGGCGGTGGTAGGTCTTGTCTTGGCCCAGGTGCCCGGCCAGGGGGACATCGTGGGCTAGGTTCAACAGGAAGTCTCTGAAGTGGAGGGGCACCACCAGCACTCGCCCGGCCCCCAGTTCTGCGATTTTCTGTTCGCTGTACCAGAGATCATTGTCCCAATAAACCCAGTGGGCCCCGGTGGTGTCTCCTTGGCTCTGGGCGAGCGCTTGCTGTCGCAATCCCTCGAGGGAGGGGCAGGTCTTTTGCTCCTGCCGGAATTGTTCCTGGGTGGGCCCCCCTTCTTGACGCCACTGAGCCAGGTCGGGAAGCTCGGGGGGCTGTGTGGACCCCTCTGGGGTGGGGTCCGGGTGGTCGGTCTGGAGGAAGTCTTCTTCTGGAGTGATCGAGGGCGGAGGCGCTGCCCATTCTGGTTCTTCTGGTCTAGGGATGGTGCGGGTGGCCATGGACCGGGTTGTTACGCATGCCCAGTCCGGGAGACCCAACATCCCCAGATGCTCTCTTCTTTCCACAGCGGCCCACGGGGAGCTCTCGAGATCGTTCCCCAGGAGGCAGTCTACGGGGGCATCGTCACGGACAGTTACTTTCAGCATGCCGGACACTCCTCCCCATTCGAAGGGGACGCAGGCCATCCGACACAGGCTCTCCGAGTTGTCTGCCGATCGGACGGGGCAAAGTACGTTTGGTAGGATTTGTTCTGGGGTCACCAGGTGACAGCGGACGGCCGTCACACTGGCCCCGGTGTCACGCAGGGCCTCGGCCTTGCGCCCATTGATGCTCACCCATTGGCTGTACTTCCGAGTGTTGGCGGGCAGGGGAGTCCGCGGGACCATGTCTCTTCCTCCCAGGCATGCCAGGGTCATGGCGGCGGGTTCCCACTCGAACTGCTCCGACTCATAGGTCTCCGTGTCTTCGGAGATTTGTTCTTCTCCCAGGGCGGCGGCCGCCATCTGGCGGGGCCCGGGGACCTGGTTCTTCGGGCAGGTCGGGTCACTGGCATAGTGGCCGACTCGCTGGCATCGATGACACGTCACGTTAGCTCGGAACCCCGGGCGCATCGGGGGGTTTCCCCGGCCTGCTGGAGCCGGGGTGGCGTTAGTGGGTGCGGCCGGGGCGGCGTCTCTGCCCCGGCCCGGGCCTCCTCCTCCTCCTCGGGGACGATGGTGACCTTGGTTGGTTCTGTTCTGCTCATTCGGCCCACTCCGGGCCACTCGGGTGCTCTCCCACCGGTCAGCCTCGGTGGCGAGCTGCCGGGGTTCAGTCAATTTACTGTCGAGGAGGTGCTGCCTGAGCTCGACAAAGCAGTTGTTGGAGAGGTGCTCCCATACAATGAGATTGAAGAGTTGTTCGTAAGTGGTTACGTTGTTACCCTTGATCCACCCCTCGAAGGCTCGGCTGAAATAGTTCACGTATTCCAACCACGTCGTACCTGGGATCCGGGTGCAGTTGCGGAACCTCTGGCGGTACATTTCGGGTGTAAGTCCATATCGACTGAGGAGGGCGGCCTTCATATGGTCATAGGACGTCATTTGATGGTCCGGAAGCTGCAGCAGGGCATCACGACCCTCGTTGACGAATCTCCCCCATAGACCGGCTCCCCAGTCACTTCGAGCGACCCGGTGGGCGGTCATGGCAATCTCATAGGCTTTGAACCACTGCTGTATGTCGTCGTTCCGGTGATATTCTCGGACCACATCCTTGGGGATGTGGACCTTCTGCTCGGTAGGACCCGGGGAGTGCGGTTGCTCGGGCACCCCTAGGTTTTTGTTCAGTTTGCGTATTTCTATCTCCGCTAGTTTGCACTCGTGCTCGTATGCCAGTCTTTTTTCTTCGAGGTCTCTCTGTCTCTGTTTTTCCTCTCGCTCTTCTCTGAGCCGTAAGTGTTCTAAGTTTATTTTTTGTTCCGCCAGTTTCAATTCTCCGTCTAATCTGAGTCGTGCCAAGTCTAACTCGTGTAATCTATTTTTTTCCCGCTCCTGGATCTCTTCATGGGAGGGGCCTGGTCTCCGTTCCTCCGACCGGGTGGTGTTGACTTCCGGGGCTGCGGGGTCCCGGGGGGTTGCGGTATTTGTCTCTGTCCAGGCCTCTAGGGCGTTTTTGAAGTCTTCTTTTGTGCTTAGCCCGGTGGTAGCAATGCCTAAGTCCATGCAAAATTGTTTGAGCTCTCGGTGGTTGTATTCTTCCAGCTTTTCCATCTGGAACTTCTCCGCCGATCCGCTCTCTTTGGTCGTCATTGTGGTTTTAGTCGTAGGGTGAGTTACTGTCTGTACGGTACGCGTTGGTTCGGATCGCGCCGCTAGCCACCAATGTTAGACGGGGACCTGGAGGGTCGGCCGAGCACAGTGATCGCACAGACAGGTAACTTCCCCCCCACAGATGGACACCACACAAAGCTTATGGTAACACCTTTTATAGGCACTTCGGGTAGTAGAGTGGTACGATACAGGGCGATCAGGACACGATGATCCTCTCAATTCTAGTCTCTAGTAAGGGAAGGGGGTAGCGGGACAGTCTTGGTACCCACGGGTACGGGTGTGTAACGGTGATAGCTCACAATCCTCGAGCTCGGTGTTCGGATGGGTCAGACCGCGGCAGCGCCGGCAGGTCCCGAAGAGGTCGTAGGTGGCACGGGCCGCGGCAGCGCCAGCAGGTCCCAACGAGGATGAAGGTTACAACGGGCCGCGGCAGCGCCAGCAGGTCCCACGAGAATGCAGGTTGCAACGGGCCGCGGCAGCGCCAGCAGGTCCCACGAGGATGAAGGTTACAACGGGCCGCGGCAGCGCCAGCAGGTCCCACGAGAATGCAGGTTGCAGAGGGCCGCGGCAGCGCCAGCAGGTCCCACGAGGATGAAGGTTGCAGAGGGCCGCGGCAGCGCCAGCAGGCAGGACAATAGTTCACAAGGCAGGGCTGTGGCAGCGCCAACAGTCCGTCAAGGATGAGTTCGTCGCGGTGTCTCTCGACTCCAGGATACAACTGCCTTCCTGTCCTGGGGCTGCCTCAGTTATAGGTCTGGCGCCCTTTGATGTCCGGACCCTCGCTCTTGGAGGTCGGGAGGTCTGGGATGAGGGAGTCCAGACACCCAGCAGGGGGGTGGAGCCAGCGCCCGAGGAGGCTGGGGGTGCTCGGCACCTGGCGGGGGAGAGCCGTCGACACTTCGTACTCCCATTGACCTGCCAAGTGGGCCGTTCACCTCCTGGGTGGAGGGTGGTGCCGGGATGTCGGGCCTGGCCAGACCCAGGGTTGGGGTCGGGCTGAGGCCGCGCGGCCGCGTGGTGCCGTGTCCAAGATGGCGGCTGGGCCGGGCAATGGTGCTGACGGTGGCCCGGGCCCTGTCCTGCGGGGAGGGAGCGAGCCCTTCATGTGGCCTGTCCAACAGACACATACATTCCCTATGCATTCCTATGGGAGGGCAGGCCTATCTCACCACACGCACTCAGAGTGCGCACACACTTTCCCCTGGGACACAGTGAAAGTGCGCAGAAACCAAGAATCACCATCCCCAGGTCACAAACAAGAAGCAAAAAGTTCAGGGGGGAACCTGCCAGAAGGGCCAAGTCCAACAGAAGCGCTCCGCAGGGATCGCGCAGGACTGCGACACATTCAGGCCTGGTGTCTGCCTGACAGAGAGTTTCTCAGAGGTGATGAGATCAGCTGAAAGCTGTACTTTCTACCGGAAGAGCTGTGTATCTGCCCTGAGCACTTAGATTTCCTGCCAGTAGAAGGAGGAAAGACATCAGCCTGGCCCTGCAAGAGGAGAGGTTGTGATAGGCTTTCTGCAGTGCTGAGGACCGCTGCAGCCTGGACAATGCTCCCCGCATGTATGAGGACCGCTGCAGTCTGGGCTGTGCTCCCTGCATGCATGAGGACCGCTGCAGCCTGGGCTGTGCTCCCTGCATGAATGAAGACCGCTGCAGCCTGGGCTGTGCTCCCTGCATGAATGAGGACCGCTGCAGCCTGGGCTGTGCTCCCTGCATGAATGAAGACCGCTGCAGCCTGGGCAATGCTCCCCGCATGCATGAGGACCGCTGCAGCCTGGGCAGTGCTCCCCGCATGCATGAGGCCTGCTGCGGCCTGGCCTGTGCTCCCCGCATGAATGAGGACCGCTGCAGCCTGCGCTACCTGCATGCATGAGGACTGCTGCAACCTGGGCTGTGCTCCCTGCATGAATGAGGACTGCTGCAACCTGGGCTGTGCTCCCTGCATGAATGAAGACCGCTGCAGCCTCGAAAGTGCTCTCCGCATGCATGAGGACCGCTGCAGCCTGGGCAATGCTCCCTGCATGAATGAAGACCGCTGCAGCCTGGGCTGTGCTCCCTGCATGAATGAGGACCGCTGCAGCCTGGGCTGTGCTCCCCGCATGAATGAAGACCGCTGCAGCCTGGGCAATGCTCCCTACATGAAAGAAGACTGCTGCAGCCTGGGCAATGCTCCCTGCATGAATGAAGACCGCTGCAGCCTGGGCAATGCTCCCCGCATGAATGAAGACCGCTGCAGCCTGGGCAATGCTCCCTACATGCATGAGGACCGCTGCAGCCTGGGCTGTGCTCCCCGCATGCATGAGGACCGCTGCAGCCTGGGCTGTGCTCCCTGCATGAATGAGGACCGCTGCAGCCTGGGCTGTGCTCCCTGCATGAATGAAGACCGCTGCAGCCTGGGCAATGCTCCCCGCATGCATGAGGACCGCTGCAGCCTGGGCAGTGCTCCCCGCATGCATGAGGACTGCTGCAACCTGGGCTGTGCTCCCTGCATGAATGAGGACCGCTGCAGCCTGGGCAATGCTCCCTGCATGCATGAGGACCGCTGCAGCCTGGGCTGTGCTCCCCGCATGCATGTATGAGGACCGCTGCAGCCTGGGCTGTGCTCCCTGCATGAATGAAGACCGCTGCAGCATGGGCAATGCTCCCTGCATGAATGAGGACCGCTGCAGCCTGGGCAATGCTCCCTGCATGCATGAGGACCGCTGCAGCCTGGGCAATGCTCCCTGCATGAAAGAAGACTGCTGCAGCCTGGGCAATGCTCCCTGCATGAATGAAGACCGCTGCAGCCTGGGCAATGCTCCCCGCATGAATGAAGACCGCTGCAGCCTGGGCAATGCTCCCTACACGCATGAGGACCGCTGCAGCCTGGGCTGTGCTCCCCGCATGCATGAGGACCGCTGCAGCCTGGGCTGTGCTCCCTGCATGCATGAGGACCGCTGCAGCCTGGGCTGTGCTCCCTGCATGAATGAGGACCGCTGCAGCCTGGGCTGTGCTCCCTGCATGAATGAAGACCGCTGCAGCCTGGGCAATGCTCCCCGCATGCATGAGGACCGCTGCAGCCTGGGCAGTGCTCCCTGCATGAATGAAGACCGCTGCAGCCTCGAAAGTGCTCTCCGCATGCATGAGGACCGCTGCAGCCTGGGCAATGCTCCCTGCATGAATGAGGACCGCTGCAGCCTGGGCAATGCTCCCTGCATGAATGAAGACCGCTGCAGCCTGGGCTGTGCTCCCTGCATGAATGAAGACCGCTGCAGCCTGGGCAATGCTCCCCGCATGCATGAGGACCGCTGCAGCCTGGGCAATGCTCCCTGCATGAATGAGGACCGCTGCAGCCTGGGCAATGCTCCCTGCATGCATGAGGACCGCTGCAGCCTGGGCAATGCTCCCCGCATGAATGAAGACCGCTGCAGTCTGGGCTGTGCTCCCTGCATGAATGAAGACCGCTGCAGCCTGGGCAATGCTCCCTACATGCATGAGGACCGCTGCAGCCTGGGCTGTGCTCCCTGCATGAATGAAGACCGCTGCAGCCTGGGCAATGCTCCCTACATGCATGAGGACCGCTGCAGCCTGGGCAATGCTCCCCGCATGAATGAAGACCGCTGCAGCCTGGGCAATGCTCCCCGCATGAATGAAGACCGCTGCAGCCTGGGCAATGCTCCCTACATGCATGAGGACCGCTGCAGCCTGGGCAATGCTCCCCGCATGAATGAAGACCGCTGCAGCCTGGGCAATGCTCCCCGCATGCATGAGGACCGCTGCAGCCTGGGCAATGCTCCCTGCATGAATGAGGACCGCTGCAGCCTGAGCAATGCTCCCTGCATGAATGAAGACCGCTGCAGCCTGGGCTGTGCTCCCTGCATGAATGAAGACCGCTGCAGCCTGGGCACTGCTCCTTACATGCATGAGGACCGCTGCAGCCTGGGCTGTGCTCGCTGTATGAATGAAGACCGCTGCAGCATGGGCAATGCTCCCTGCATGCATGAGGACCGCTGCAGCCTGGGCAATGCTCCCCACATGCATGAGGACCACTGCAGCCTGGGCAATGCTCCCTGCATGAATGAAGACCGCTGCAGCCTGGGCTGTGCTCCCTGCATGAATGAGGACCGCTGCAGCCTGGGCTGTGCTCCCCGCATGAATGAAGACCGCTGCAGCCTGGGCAATGCTCCCTACATGCATGAGGACCGCTGCAGCCTGGGCTGTGCTCCCCGCATGAATGAAGACCGCTGCAGCCTGGGCAATGCTTCCTGCATGAATGAAGACCGCTGCAGCCTGGGCAATGCTCCCTGCATGAATGAAGACCACTGCAGCCTGGGCACTGCTCCTTACATGCATGAGGACCGCTGCAGCCTGGGCTGTGCTCCCTGTATGAATGAAGACCGCTGCAGCATGGGCAATGCTTCCTGCATGAATGAAGACCGCTGCAGCCTGGGCAATGCTCCCTACATGCATGAGGACCGCTGCAGCCTGGGCAATGCTCCCTGCATGAATGAGGACTGCTGTGGCCTGGCCTGTGCTCCCTGCATGCATGAGGACCGCTGCAGCCTGGGCAATGCTCCCTGCATGAATGAAGACCGCTGCAGCCTGGGAAATGCTCCCCGCATGCATGAGGACCGCTGCAGCCTGGGCTGTGCTCCCCACATGCATGAGGACCGCTGCAGCCTGGGCTGTGCTCCCCGCATGAATGAAGACCGCTGCAGCCTGGCCTGTGCTCCCTGCATGCATGAGGACCGCTGCAGCCTGGGCAATGCTCCCCCCATTGCATGAGGACTGGTGCAGCCTGGGCAATGCTCCCTGCATGAATGAAGACCGCTGCAGCCTGGGCTGTGCTCCCTGTATGAATGAAGACCGCTGCAGCATGGGCAATGCTTCCTGCATGAATGAAGACCGCTGCAGCCTGGGCAATGCTCCCCCCATTGCATGAGGACTGGTGCAGCCTGGGCTGTGCTCCCCACATGCATGAGGACCGCTGCAGCCTGGGCAATGCTCCCTGCATGAAAGAAGACTGCTGCAGCCTGGGCAATGCTCCCTGCATGAATGAGGACCGCTGCAGCCTGGGCTGTGCTCCCTACATGCATGAGGACCGCTGCAGCCTGGGCAATGCTCCCTACATGCATGAGGACCGCTGCAGCCTGGGCAATGGTCCCCACATGCATGAGGACCGCTGCGGCCTGGGCTATGCTCCCTGCATGAATGAGGACTGCTGTGGCCTGGCCTGTGCTCCCTGCATGCATGAGGACCGCTGCAGCCTGGGCTGTGCTCCCTACATGTATGAGGACCGCTGCAGCCTGGGCAATGCTCCCCACATGCATGAGGACCACTGCAGCCTGGGCAATGCTCCCTGCATGAATGAAGACCGCTGCAGCCTGGGCTGTGCTCCCCGCATGAATGAAGACCGCTGCAGCCTGGGCAATGCTCCCTACATGCATGAGGACCGCTGCAGCCTGGGCTGTGCTCCCCGCATGAATGAAGACCGCTGCAGCCTGGGCAATGCTCCCCGCATGCATGAGGACCGCTGCAGCCTGAGCACTGCTCCCTACATGCATGAGGACCGCTGCAGCCTGGGCTGTGCTCCCTGCATGAATGAAGACCGCTGCAGCATGGGCAATGCTTCCTGCATGAATGAAGACCGCTGCAGCCTGGGCAATGCTCCCTACATGCATGAGGACCGCTGCAGCCTGGGCAATGCTCCCTGCATGAATGAAGACCGCTGCAGCCTGGGCAATGCTCCCTACATGCATGAGGACCGCTGCGGCCTGGGCTGTGCTCCCTGCATGAATGAGGACCGCTGCAGCCTGGGCTGTGCTCCCTACATGCATGAGGACCGCTGCAGCCTGGGCAATGCTCCCTACATGCATGAGGACCGCTGCGGCCTGGGCTGTGCTCCCTGTATGCATGAGGACCGCTGCAGCCTGGGCAATGCTCCCTACATGCATGAGGACCGCTGCAGCCTGGGCAATGCTCCCTGCATGAATGAAGACCGCTGCAGCCTGGGCTGTGCTCCCTGCATGAATGAGGACCGCTGCAGCCTGGGCTGTGCTCCCTGCATGCATGAGGACCGCTGCAGCCTGGGCAATGCTCCCTGCATGAATGAAGACCGCTGCAGCCTGGGCTGTGCTCCCTGCATGCATGAGAACCGCTGCAGCCTGGGCAATGTTCTCCCATGCATGAGGACCGCTGCAGCCTGGGCAATGCTCCCTGCATGAATGAAGACCGCTGCGGCCTGGGCTGTGCTCCCTGCATGAATGAGGACCGCTGCAGCCTGGGCTGTGCTCCCTGCATGCATGAGGACCGCTGCAGCCTGGGCAATGCTCCCTGCATGAATGAGAACCGCTGCAGCCTGGGCAATGCTCCCCGCATGCATGAGGACTGCTGCAGCCTGGGCAATGCTCCCCCCATGCATGAGGACCGCTGCGGCCTGGGCTGTGCTCCCCCATGCATGAGGACCGCTGCAGCCTGGGCTGTGCTCCCTGCATGCATGAGGACCGCTGCAGCCTGGGCAATGCTCCCCACATGCATGAGGACCGCTGCAGCCTGGGCTGTGCTCCCTGCATGCATGAGGACCGCTGCGGCCTGGGCTGTGCTCCCTGCATGCATGAGGACCGCTGCAGCCTGGGCTGTGCTCCCCACATGCATGAGGACCGCTGCAGCCTGGGCAATGTTCTCCCATGCATGAGGACCGCTGCAGCCTGGGCAATGCTCCCTGCATGAATGAAGACCGCTGCAGCCTGGACAATGCTCCCTGCATGCATGAGGACCGCTGCGGCCTGGGCTGTGCTCCCTGCATGCATGAGGACTGCTGTGGCCTGGCCTGGGCTCCCTGCATGCATGAGGACCGCTGCAGCCTGGGCACTGCTCCCTACATGCATGAGGACCGCTGCAGCCTGGGCAATGCTCCCTGCATGCATGAGGACCGCTGCAGCCTGGGCAATGCTCCCTGCATGAATGAAGACCGCTGCAGCCTGGGCTGTGCTCCCTGCATGCATGAGGACCGCTGCAGCCTGGGCAATGCTCCCCGCATGCATGAGGACTGCTGCAGCCTGGGCAATGCTCCCCACATGCATGAATGAAGACCGCTGCAGCCTGGGCAATGATCCCCACATGCATGTATGAGGACCGCTGCAGCCTGGGCTGTGCTCCCTGCATGCATGAGGACCGCTGCAGCCTGGGCTGTGCTCCCTGCATGCATGAGGACCGCTGCAGCCTGGGCAATGCTCCCCCCATGCATGAGGACCGCTGCAACCTGGGCTGTGCTCCCTGCATGCATGAGGACCGCTGCGGCCTGGGCTGTGCTCCCTGCATGCATGAGGACCGCTGCAGCCTGGGCAATGCTCCCCCCATGCATGAGAACCGCTGCAGCCTGGGCTGTGCTCCCTGCATGAATGAAGACCGCTGCAGCCTGGGCTGTGCTCCCTACATGCATGAGGACTGCTGCAGCCTGGGCAATGCTCCCCCATGCATGAGGACCGCTGCAGCCTGGGCAATGCTCCCCCCATGCATGAGGACCACTGCAGCCTGGGCTGTGCTCCCTGCATGCATGAGGACCGCTGCAGCCTGGGCAATGCTCCCCCCATGCATGAGGACCGCTGCAACCTGGGCTGTGCTCCCTGCATGCATGAGGACCGCTGCGGCCTGGGCTGTGCTCCCTGCATGCATGAGGACCGCTGCAGCCTGGGCTGTGCTCCCCACATGCATGAGGACCGCTGCAGCCTGGGCAATGTTCTCCCATGCATGAGGACCGCTGCAGCCTGGGCAATGCTCCCTGCATGCATGAGGACCGCTGCGGCCTGGGCTATGCTCCCTGCATGAATGAAGACCGCTGCAGCCTGGACAATGCTCCCTGCATGCATGAGGACCGCTGTGGCCTGGCCTGTGCTCCCTGCATGCATGAGGACTGCTGTGGCCTGGCCTGTGCTCCCTGCATGCATGAGGACTGCTGCAGCCTGGGCTGTGCTCCCCGCATGCATGAGGACCGCTGCAGCCTGGGCTGTGCTCCCTGCATGAATGAGGACCGCTGCAGCCTGGGCTGTGCTCTCCACATGCATGAGGACCGCTGCAGCCTGGGCAATGCTCCCCGCATGCATGAGGACTGCTGCGGCCTGTGCTTCCTGCATGCATGAGTACCATTGCGGCCTGTGCTCCCTGCATGCATGAGGACTGCTGCGACCTGGCCTGTGATCACTGGATGTACGAGGACCGCTGCAGCCTCGGCTGTGGTCTCCGCATGCATGAGAGCCACTGTGGCCTGTGCCTCCTGCATGCATGAGTACCATTGCGGCCTGTGCTCCCTGCATGCATGAGGACCGCTGCAGCCTGGGAAATGCTCCCCGCTGTTAGACCCGGCCTCGTGGCGTGGTCCTCCCTGACCCGTGCACCACACCAGGCCCCTGATTATCACGGCTTACCCGACCATTCCCTCCATGATCCACACACACGACACTGGACTTCCCCGTTCTCCCCCTCCATCTTCCCGGTACCGGACGCACCCAAACCCTCTAGGCCCCAAAAGGCCCCCGGTGCCCATTCCCCTGCAGCTAAGATGGCCGCCCCCGGCTCCAGCACGACCTCGGCCCTAGACGCGCCATACCCGGCTGGTGGGTAGAGCGCCCCGTGAGCGAGAGAGGGAGGAGCAGTTCGATCACACCTCCCACCTCCCCTCGAGAGATGAGTTTCGATCGCCCATCCGGCCTCCCTGAGGGCTGGCTCCACGCCTGCTGTGTGTCTGGGATCCCTCCAGACCCAACTTGAAAGGATGAAAGGGGCCGCGTGGGAGGAAGCCCCAACAAGCGGCTCCCAGGTGCTAAGACCTCTGCCTGCGAGGACTCCGGAAATCAAAGGGAAACAGTCCTATATCAAGGGATGCTCTGGGACGATCAAGTGAGTTGAATCCTAGAACTACGAGAGCCCTGCTGACATCGTTGCGGCTCCTACCGGGCAGAGAAGGACTTCTGCCCGAAACCACCTGAGCCCTGCTGACATCGTCGCGGCTCCTACCCGGCAGAGACGTACTTCTGCCCGAAACCACCTGAGCCCTGCTGACAATGTCGCGGCTTCTACCCGGCAGAGAAGGACTTCTGCCCGAAACCATCTGAGCCCTGCTGACCTCGTCGTGGCTCCTACCCGGCAGAGAAGGACTTCTGCCCGGAACCATCTGAGCCCTGCAGACATGGTCGCGGTTCCCTCGCAACCTTGAGAACCCCTGAGCCCTGCTGATTCGATCGCGGCTCTTTCAAGACCGTAAGAACTGCCACATCCTTGCTCGAGCCCTGCGGACGTAGTCGCGGCTCAGAGACTATCCTGGTCCGGCTGGACCCAAGATCTACTCGTATCCCCCGGCTCGAGGATTGAGAGCTGTGCGCCGGATTCGCTCCTGCATCTATTTTGAACATTAACACTGTCCCGCTACCCAAACCCTCACCGAGACTCTTTGAGCTCTTGCTCTACTTGTACATACGAATCTTGTGGATCATAAAGATCCTTTTACTTGAAATATAAAGAATACGTTCTCCTGAAAACCTACAGTGTGGTGTCCCTTTGTCGAGTGGGGCTAGCTCAGCGCGTGCGATCCTAGATTCGAGACTCTTTCCCTGAAGGGTCTCCCGCCAGTGCTCGGCAGCGTTCCTAGGAGAGTTGGGTCACAGGGTGGTCGAATACATATTCTGGCCTCCCCTGGGATGCCCCTTCTAACACCCGCATATGTGAGGACCGCTGCGGCCTGTGAGCCCCACCCAACCTCCTAAGAAGCCAGTGACTCCTCGCCCCAGGAGCCTGAGAGTTCAGAGCCCAGAGCACAGCAGCCCCCAGGGTGAAGCCAGAAGCCCCAGCCCTCCTCTAGGCACCTCCCAAAGGCCTGGCAGGAAACACTCACCCCTAGCTGTAACCAGACGAAGGCAGGGGACGGATCTCAGCCAGAAGGGCACAGGCCCTGCGGTAGGTTTGTTTCTGAGCTTGGAGGAAGCAGACACCTTGTCAGAAGCTGCTGCTGTGGCAGTTTTACCTCTGTTACTTTGAGAATTCCATTTTCAGATGTACAGATGTCCACCTGCATATCTGTGCATCTTTAAATCAATGAAAAAGGGCTCATTTGTATCTTTTACTGGCGAGTGATAGTGGCGGCTCCTCAGCTAAGGCAGCGGAGCGCAGCAGTGAAGTAAAGGAAACATAAAATGATAATAACTCGAGGTTATTATAATTGTATGTTTTCCTGCTGCTGCTGCTGCATGGGGGCGGGCGGGGGTGCTCTGCTAACATTTCAGGGGGGGAAGGGGCGGGCACTTAAGTGCGCATGAATGTTGGGCCGGGCGCCTCGGGCCGGCCAAACCGTCATGCAGAGTTTGCATGTTCCTCACGCAGACTGAACCACAGCTCTCAGACCAATCACAACGCTGCATTGAAACTTCGCTCTGCTTGCAGCATTTGCAGAGTGAAACGTTGAGCGTGAGCGAGGATAATCTTGCTCCAGAACCCCTCGTGGTGAGATTTCTCAGCGTAGGCGGTCGCGGATGGCCGTTACCGCTCGCGTTAAGAAACTTTCGGTTTGCGCTGAGGAAGCTGCCGCTCAAGTAGAACATCTACGGGAGCGGCAGAAAGAAGCAGGGCCCTCTTGCGCTGCGCATGGTGACAGTTGCGCTGATTTCCCACCACGGGAGAAACACCCGGCGCTAAAAATCCTCGTGAATGACGCAACCTAATACGCTCTGCTGCGTTCGGTACTGCGCATAATGCCGCAGAGGTTTTTGGTCACGTGGAATCCCGCACACTCCTCCCAAGTCTGCTTTTTAAAACTTTACAAAGAGCCCTAGATGTGACCCTCTCATCTGTTTATTATGTTGTTCGCGGGGGATGGGGCAGGGAGTGTTTGCTGAGAGGGATCCAGCTTTTGGTTATTGTAACACAGCCCCGTGAAGGATAACAGCTCACGTGTGCCCTCCTGGCATTGTTTTACTTCCCTAAAATAAAACAAATCGCTTGCTGCTGGCTGCGATCCGCCATCTGCATCTGGTTTCAGTGGCGTTCGCAGAAAACACTTTGTAAAACTCAAAGTAAACTCTTCATGGAGGGAGCCCTGGAAGGAGCAGCCAGGGGTCATTCCCTGTTGTTGTGGCTGAGCTGGGCTGAAGAGGGCTCTGTTCCCACAGATGTGCTGAGGACAGACCTCCTGGGACATCCTGAGGAGGTGAACCTCTGCCCTTCTCCGCCCCTGGCTGTGGCCCCTGCTCTGGCCCCGGGCTCTTGGACCCGTGTGGGACCCTCCAAGGTGACCGTGAGGGCCTGCTGCTGAGCAGGAGCTTTCAACTATGCAGGAGATGCACCTGGGGGGAGGGGGGGGACATATTCACTGGCCTCCAGTGGTTGCTCAAAAATGGATTACCTTAAAGAAATGAAAAGACAAGAGGCGTTTGGCAAAACAGGAAGAAGTTGGTATAATTAAACGCAGAGTCTGGGTGAGTCTCGACATTATGCGTCTGAGGAAAGTATCTCCGTGTACAATGTTTTGACTGACATTATATACATCTCACGAGGTACAATAAAGTAATTTCTGCAACCCCGAAAAAGTATCTCAGTCATAAACTAACAAGTTTGGGCATCTGATAAGGACACAGATGTCTCTCTTGACCTTGAGGAGAGCTGTTGTGGGCCAGTGTGCATGTGTCCAGATGTCCTGCATGAGGTGCGCATGATCACTACGTGTGGTGTGCATGTCGTGTCCTGATTGGCTGAGTGTTCAAGGCCACATCTGGTATCTAGCTTTGTGGTATTTTTGGGGAATGCGAGCCTTTGGTCAAACGTGTATTATTGGGGCCAATTTCCTCGGACCTGTTTGTGGTCTAACCATCTATCTGTGGGATCAATCAGGGTTTTCCCTGGACACGCGTTTGTCTTTAGGTTAAGCGCGACCCCACGTGTGGCCTGTCTTTCGATAGGTGTGGGTATGGGTTGCAGGACCTGTCTGACCACATATCTCTGGCTCAGGGTTGAGGGGGACATCACCTTGGGTGAATCTGACAGCAATGATACAAGTTTATTGGAACGCCTGAAAATAATATGTCATTCACAGGCATCATTTTTACCGAAATTCTCAACATCGTGCATGCAGTTGTCACAGCGTACATCAATATTGTCTTTATTGATATTGACATAGTTATGTGGGTACAGGGTATGGCATACATGGACATTGCATTTATCGGTATTGCTGATGTCGGGCCTGCACATACCATGGAATTCAGCCACAATATGAGCAGTAGCCGTGTGGGTCATTTAGGGGTGGGCGGACAACTCTGTTCCGCCCACGGAATGTGCTGAATTTTGCCTGTTCCGCGTTCCGCAAAGTAGGCGGAGCAGGCAAATCTGCACACTCGCGGGGGAGCGGAGTTGGTCTACCACCCGCCTCCCGCCCACACTATTAAAATGTTAAAAAAGATCAATTTGAAACACCTTACCTTATCAGCGGTGTCCCCGGGCTTCCCTCTTCCTCCATCGTGATTTATTCTTGAAAACTGTACATGTGTGGGTGCCCGCGCATGTGCATTTCTCACGAGGAATACGCATGCGTGGGTGCGCGCGCATGCGCAGTTTTCAAGAAGAAGGCGTGATGGAGGAAGAGGAATGCCCGGGGACGCCGCCGATAAGGTAAGGTGTTTTAAATTGTTCTTTTTTAATGTTTTAATAGTGCAGGCGGGAGGCGGGTGGCGCATAGCGGAGCTATGCGGAGATTGGTTCCGTCTCCGTAGCACTCTGCGTAGCCTCGCTACGCCCACTACGCCCATCCCTGGTCATTAGATGTTGCACTAGAGTATAATTGTAGTCATTATCTATTATCTCTATGCTCTACTTTTTGTGACCTCACTGCTTCGAAGTGGCAAATAATCCAAACACCGATAATCACTAATGAAAAGGAGCATACAATTACTTAATCTATATTGCTTAATTCAAAGCATTAGGACACAAATACAAATAACATTCAATGATATTCTTCTGGAGTCTTGCATGTGAATTTCAGATCCACTTTATTGAAGTTTTTTACATTTGCACATCAGCTCAGCCAACGCGTTTCGTCCATGCGGACTTCATCAGGGTTAGGTATTTTTTCAGAGATTAATGTCTCATGATTTGGGAGAAATTAAGATAGCAGAAGTTTAACCGAGGTTCCAGTTCTAATATGTAGAAAGGTAAAATACCCTCCTGTTCCATCTCACCCGCCCGTGTCTGTATTACGAATGACGAGCAAGCGGCCTGTATCCCTAGCTATGTGCGTACTACCTACTTTGAGGACTGCGTTTTTACAGCAGGAAGCCCCCACTTGTATGAAACCACATAACAGAAATACAACAATGAAAAACGGCATTAGTGATGTGAATAGTTTGGACACCCATAGAGGGATCCATGAAAAGATACTATGCAACCAGTCCTGCTCTGGGGCACCTCCCTCTTTCATGTCGGCTTGCAGACAATGCAGGTCTCAGATGGCACGAGCTAATGTCCCATTGTCCATATCATTTCTGGTAATAAAAGTACAACAGGAAGCCCCAATCTTGGCACACACCCCACCCTTCATCGCGGTCCTCAAGTCCAACACCTACTGATGTTACATGACCATAAGGCAGATGGCTCTCGATTCTTACTTGATAGCGTTTAACCGATTCAGTATGGTTGACCATCTTCATCATCTCCCACCTGGTTATTTGTGACCAGCGGGCGTTCGCTTTTGTTTGCACAGTGAAAATTGGTGTTGACCAATGTTCCCTCTAATTTTTTTCTTCTGTGTGCGAGAGTGGAGGGTCTCTGTGCGCTGCAACCATGACTACGTGCGCCAGGAACTAAACCGCGCGTGTCTGCGGCGCCAAATGGCACTCAAAACGTATACTTTAAAAAGTGAAAAGATAGTGCATTTTCACACATACAGCGAAACAATAAGGGTCTTAAGGGCAGTTTGCAAATTTATTGTATTGCCTGTATTTTCATTGTTGTGCCTGTGACTGCTGTTGTCTGTCTTCCCCCGCTGCCTGTACGTGGTCCGTGCCCCTTTTTCTTCCCTCTGTTCCCCTCGCTGTCCCTGTGCTCTCTCTGCCCGGTCTTTCCTTCTGTACCCCTTGCTGCCCGTGTCTCTGCCCAGTTTTCCCTTCTGTTCCCCTCTGTTCCCCTCGCTGCCCCCGTGCCTCTCTGCCCGTTCTGCCTTTTGTTCTTAGCTGTCCCTATATTTCTGTATTTTGCCTCTGTGCCATTAGTTTTTTTTGCCTGCTGCCCTCTGTGCCACTCGTTTTTGTGCCCCTTTTGCCTTCTGTTCCACTCGTTTTTTGTGCCTTTATGCCCTCTGTCTCTGTCCCACTCGTTTTTTGTCCCTTTTGCTCTCGGTCCCAGGCCCCCCGCCTCCTTACCTGCAATCCTCAGCACCTGTATTGTTGTTATGTTGTGCTGTGCCTTACCTTGGAATACATCGCCTCATTAAATTGAGGATTAACACTGGTTCCAATCTGGGCCCATGGTTAAGGTGTCTTTAATGGTGCCCACACCACTAACACACAATGTCCTGTATTCAGAATAGAAATAAGCGCAGGGTCACACAAATGACCATCCACAAGAGCAAATGTAGTGCATTCCTAGTTTTTTTTTTTTTATCTATGGATCATTACACAGCAAATTGTTGACACTGAAGGGCTGAGCAACCATACTCCCCGGATGAGAAGTACCCCAATTTAGACATCAGGTCATCAAGAAAAGTAAATAGGATTATGGTTCACTCTTTCCCTGACTACATATGGGCCTGATTGTTGGTCCACGAACATCCAAAACGTTTGAAATGTAGGAATTTGCGCAGTGAATGGTAAAGGGAAACTATCTTTGCTGCTACTGCTTTTGTTTAAATGGAATGGATGCATCACGTGCCACGTGCCACAATGGATGCAATTGGTCTCTTCTGAAATATTTCCACGAATAAGACACAAAGGGTGCACTTTTGGAACATAGAAACGGTGGATATGCTTTCACAGTGCTGATAACTATTGTGTATGATGACTCTGGCTTTTGCTCGTAAACACTGCACTGAACATGTCACAGTGCGGGACTCCCTCCACATCAAGTACGCGAGCTGGCCGTTCCCTCCACTTCCGACTTTATAGAGGGTCTAGACTAGAAATAATCAGACTGCCACTTTACATTATTAAAATGATTACCAGCACCTTTACTGTGATTGTGGGAAACCTCGCCTCAATTAAAAGATTGCGCGCGTCTGGAAAAATAGCCTAAATTCAAAAGCACTCAGCTGAGAAATTAATTGGGCTCCTTTAAAAAGGCGAGTGTTCCTTTCTAGGCGTCGTCCCTCTTCCAAAGGAGTACATTGGTGCCTCGGTGGGCTGAATAAATCTGCAGCGCATTGTGAAGCATCGGCCGCATAAATAAAAGTTATCTGCACTGCTGCGCTGCTCTGTGGAACCGAGGTCAGCGAGCACAGCTCGCCAAACTCCAAAATAAACACTGAAAGCAGCCGGCTGAAGCCGTCCCTGCACGGGGAGAGTGGGGAATGTGTGGGTTGACAGGTTAGAGAACAGCACTGATATGTCTGTTTAAATTTTTATTCGTATAATAATCTTAAGGCCACAAGCCCCACCAGCCCCCTCCCCCCGCCCGCCTCCTTACCTGCAATCCTCAGCGCGCACACTAGACGGCGCGGGAGAGAGTCGCGCTTTAAAGAAGCGAGCCTGCCGACTCTCTCCCGCGACGTCCTGTGTGCGCGCTCCATGCGAGGCAGTGCGCGGGGATATCAGGGCAGGTGCGCGCGCGCGCGCGCGCGCCCTAGAGGGAACGTAGGTGTTGACCCTTCGGCATTAGAGTCTCTGTGAACAGTCTGAATTCTTCTGGAATGTGTTTTACTGAGCCCTGCCAAAATATGCAGCACCTCTTCCCCTTTGAGCCGATGCAACAGAGTTGTTTTCTTCTGTATCGGATGTTGAGACAAGTCAGACAGATCTTCTCCAGGAATGGCCAAGGTTGGGGTGTGTGTGGTCAAGAGGGTGCAGAGGCCTCATCATCCGGGATGAGCTGGATGTAGGAAAGGTCGCCACATTGCCAGTGGAAATCCACCAATGTGGAGGTGCTTGTATGTCCAGTATCATGCAGCAGTTGCCGCCTCTGAAATGCAAAGAGTACAGTGTAGCTTCCATGCCATTAAGGGTTGCCCCTTCTCTTCAAACCATGTGTAAGTATTAATCTCGCTATCCCAGATTACCTGGCACGGGGCGTCTTTACTGGCGTTTGACGCCCTCCCATGAAACTCATTCCCCCCACGTGATTAAGATGAGCGGCCGCCACACATCGATTATTAAGCAATTGAGACGTAACATTTCTCTGTTGCTCTGTGTGTTGAGCTGCAAGCGCCTAGACGCCCTCGGGTAGTAGTGCGCTATATAAATATATAAATAAAAAATAAAAAAATATATGGGTCCATTGACACTTAAAAAAGTGGTCCCATAGATGGTAAGGGCTGCCCTGGGCCAGCAGACAGAGGCAGGAATTAATGTGTTTGTGCACTGGTGCGCTGGTCTTGCTACCTCCAAAAAACCTTTTCTCTACAAAGTCCAGGTGCCAAGCATTGTCCTCCCCTCTGGTGCCCCTTCTGCGCATCCTGCCTGCCTCAGATTGGATGGCGCCAGGCTTGGTGAAGAGACACAGTGCGGTGGGGTTGGTTTCATGCCGGGTGATGTTTACTATTGCCCTGCGGGTTCTACTCCATTGGGTTGTATCTAAGCCCTGATCCTACATAAGTACAGACGGACGAGTCATTTTGCTTTCTCAGGAGCTCGCTCCTGGGATAGGTAGTGCCTGTCTGTGCCTACGGCGTGGGGTATCAGTGAACATGTATAACATGACCTGCTCGTAGTGTGTGTGTCTACGGCGGTCATGTGTTGCTACCAGGTGTTGTCTAGGCGTGACTAGCATTGGCTTCAGTATAGGTTTACTTGAGGTGAGAGAGGTCTCTGCGCTTGCGTTGCAAGAATGTAGAAGTAGAGGTTATAAGATTAGGCATACGACTAGCTCCGGTGGGGCTCGAGAGCACTCTGGCTAAATAGAGGGCCTACAGAAATACAAAAAGATGTAACTTAAAAAACATTCGTAGGCTGTAGGATCGTCTTCAGGTGAGGTGTCTGTCATCTGGGTGCTCAGAGGTGTCTTGTCTTGGTGCAGTGCAAAACAATTCTCTCCAAGAGTTGTTGCAAAAGGCAGTTTGTTTTCTGTGTTACTTGAGCGATTGGCCTTGTGAGAGAAAGTCCTTTTGAGAGCTTTGATCGAAGCAATGGTGGGCCGCGGCAGTGTTGGTGCACTCTCAGCTCGATCAAGGATCTATAGGATAAGAGCTGCGGTTTATAGGTTAGCTTGGAAAAAACACATCGTTGGGCAGTTGTCTGAGAAATACCTGCGTTTACATTTTAACAATGCGCTCAATGGTTTAGCTGTGAGCACATTTTTCCTAATGGGGTTCTGAAAGGAAAGTGCTAAGGTTTTAGGAAGATGGTGAGTTTTAGACTATTTTAAGAGGTGCTAGGATTTCAGGGGAACAGTGTGTTTCTAAACTGTTTTAATATTCTTTGTATTTTGGTTTCCCACTCTCCTATGGCAGGGAAAGCACTCTTTTCCCGTGGGCCGCTCAGTTTAAAGGTGCCATGTTTTCACCAGGCTAGGGGTGTCCTTTTGACCTGCATGTGCTGTGTGCAATTGTGAGGCAAGGTGGATGTTTGAATTTGAGGCTAATGTTTCCGTGGACATGTCCCGGGGAATGAGGCTTTCCTCTGATTAGGCTGAGTTACCGAGTTACGCACTTCTTCTGGAAGGATCGAGAATCGTTGGGCTGTTTTTAGGTTGTTTTGTGCAGGTCCCAGTGGGCGGTTACCTGTATTTTTGGCCGTTGCTAATTTTAACACAGGATACTAGAGGTGGTTGGATGGCTGTGTGTCGACCCCATAAGAACCTGCAGGGACGTGGCTGCAGCTGTGTTTGTATGTAGTGTGGTTGTATGTCATTACAACGCAGGCTTTTACCCCGCATGCCATTACAACGTGGGGATTACAACGAAAGTCGTTACAACGACTTTCGCTGGAGGGCGCTGGATAGTGGGATAGTTTAATTTTCTATTCCAACTCCAGCCCACGTTTACAGTAGGGAAGGTGTTGGATAGAAAATTAAACTATTCCCTATCCAACAGCGCCCTCCAGCGAAAGTCGTTGTAACGACTTTCGTTGTAATCCCCGCATTGTAATGGTAGTTCGGGGTAATCCCCGCGTTGTAATGGCTGTTCTCCATGTAGTGTTTTGCTGGGAGGAGTCCGGGATCTCGATGGGACTTTATGTGCTCGGCCTGATGGAGGTGACGCTAATGAATTCAATGGGTTTTTCTATGGACTTGGGTCATGTGATCGCCGGGAAGCTGTTCTGTGGCCCCTGTGACCTGGATGTGACCATGACTGGGGTGGGGCCTCTCGCTTCCATGGACGGGGGTCCCTGAAGTCTTGTGAATATCAATCGACCAGCGGAAGAGGGGCTGGGATTGGGGCAGGGATAAAGGCTGGGATAGGAGCTGTGATAGGGGCAGAAATAGGGGCTGTAACAGGGGCAGGAATATGAGCTGCAATGGGGGCAGGGATAGGGGCTGTGATGGTGCTGGAATAAGGGCGGGGACAGGGGCAGAGAGAAGGACAGATGTTGGGGCAGGAATAGCGGTGGAATAGGGGGAATAGTGGTGGAATAGAGGTGGAATGGGGGCTGGGATTGGGACAGGGCCAGGATAGGTCGGGATGACCGGCTTCTGAAGAGGTTTCACTTCTGCTCTTCGGGTCTGAAAACATCCCCCAGAGCTCTGACCTGGCACTGTGGCAGAGAGGAGACTGCAGTGACCCCGCCCCTCCCACTCTTTGATCCCGGTGTCATTGCACCAGCTGCACCCCTGATGGCTAGGTAGGTATTTTTGTGTTTTTCTATAGCGCATACTCGACCCGAAGGTATTAGAACGCTTCACACGAGCACCAGTAACATTACGCAAGGACACATTTGTTTTTTGGTTGGCATGGGGAGATTAAGGGGCATATTATCAAGGGCCGGCGATAAATATCGCAAAGCACGCTAAGCGCTTGCATGTTTATCACCGGTTTTCTCTGGAATTTATCGCCCGGTTAGCGCGTTATCAACAACGCGCATTGCTGAGGTGATAAAAATTCCAGAGATAGTGGGGATATCGCTGTTTTCCATGGTGGAAAACGGAGAGATCCTAGATGATAGGGCCTGTGGTCTTGGGCACACAATCCACCCCCCCATGTTAAGTATGCCTTAGTCAGGATATTTTCCCAAGGGAGTCTGGTCAGGCACGCCTCCTTTGCATCTCATTAGCGATGCGATGCGCACTGACAAGGGACGCTATTGCAAGGAAACACGCGCTAGTGTGTCTTTGTTGATTATGTGATAATATTATCGCTGCTTTTCGTCCGAACACGGGCTCTAAAGTGGCAATAATATTATCGCCGCCCCTTGTTGATACTCCCAGAATCACAGGATGTTGAGGCAACGCCAAGACTCGAACCTGGTTCTTCCTCTTTGAAGTCGGTACCTCTGGCTGTTAGGCCACATCCTCTCCGCACAAAAAGAAGAAAGGGGAGAGTGTCTGTCTGTCTGTCTGTCTGTCTGTCTGTCGGAGGAGGCTCTGTCTTCCCAGCTGAGTTACTTCTGTTCTTTGACTGCAGTCCCACTCCTGGCCGGCGGGTGTCGCCCTAAGAGCAGATGTTGAGTTGTTTTCTCCCCTTCAGTTCCCTCTGGCAGTCCTTGGCCTTTGGCCTGGCAGTGAGGTGCTGGGCTTGGGGGGGGGGGGGGGGGGGTGGGGGGGGTGGGGTTGTTTTCCTTTCCTGCCTCAGTTTCTGCTCCAGGATCTTTTAACCCATTGTTTGCCGGGGACATTTGCTGCTTTCACTGGGAGAGTCTGTCCTAACCTCTGTCCCAGTGACCGACTTTACAGGGTCATTTCACCGGCATTTATTATTTCTCAGGACACTTTTGCGCTTCTTGTGGCACTTTTACCCGTTCTCAGGGTACGTTTATCATTTCCTACAACACTGTCACGTGTCAGGGCACTTTAACCCTTCTCAGGCAGGGCAGGCATCAGGACACCTTGCAGGTGCGGGGGCATTAGAAGGCGTTTGTTGGGGTGCAGGGGGGGGGGAGGGGTTTCTGAGCTCCATAGCGCCTTGTTGGGGTCAGATACCCGCTCCCCGTCCTCTAAATCTGCCCTGATCTTTTAAGAGACAGCTCTGCTAGGGATAGGGTGACCAGCTGGCATTGGTGCAAATTCAGGACGGTGAGTGTAAAAATTCAGGACAAAGGGTCAAAATTCAGGACACAAATTCAGGACAGGAGGTCAAAATTCAGGACAAAACTTCAGGACAATTGGATAAGTTTTACAGACACATCAGAGGTCGCGCAATTGTATATAAGTAAGCCCAGCGATATCGAGACATATTCAGCCATTTGCAAACCTATCCATCATGTATCCTTCCATCTATCATTTCCCTCATCCATCCTTTCACTCATCCATCCATTATCCATCCGCCCTTTCACCCTATCCATCTATACACTCCTCCATCCACTCTTCTAACCATCCATCCATTCACTCATCCATCCAGCCATTTACCCTTTCACTCATCCATCCACCCAGTCACTCATCCTTCCACCCATCCACCCTTTCAGCCATCCATCATCCTCCCTTTCTCTCTCCATCGACTCTTTCACTTAGCAATCCTTCCTTCCATCCATCCACCCATCCATCCATCTACTCATCCGCTCATGAATCCATCATTGACCCTATCACTCATCCATGCGTTCTCCCATCCATTTATCCTTTCACTCCTTTACTCATCTATTCATCATTTTCTCCATCTACCTTCCCTTTCACTCACCCATCCTTACATCCACCCTTTCACTCAACCATCCATCCATTCACCCTTGCACTTATCAATTCATCAATCCATCCACCTTTTCACTCATCCATCCTTTCACTCACTCATCAATCCATCCATCATCTCCCATTATCCATCTATTCAATCTTTCATTCATCCATTCACCCTTTCACTAATTCATCCAGCCATCCTTTCACTTCCTCACTGAGACAGGAGCCACCCGGGACGGAGACAGGATCCAACACAGGGGGGGACAGGAGCCATCACAGGCCGGGGTGGGGGGGACAGGAGCCATCACTGAGGGGGAACAGGATCCACCAGGGTGGGAATGCAGTATTCTAGTATCATCTTGGTCTCTTCCAGGGTGGGGTAGGGCTCCTCACCCCCTCCTGGACAAGACAAGGAGAAGACAAGCTCTGTTTCCGAAATGTTAGTTTTGCCCCCCTCCCCCCCCACACTGATGTACAGTACTGAAAGGAGATACTCCAAGAGAACTGAATTAACTGATTGTCCTCCATACTTTGTTAATCAGTGTGGGTGCGATTGTGCCATTTCTTTATTTTATTACAATATAGACTGCATGTTTGAAGAATCAAGGTTTGCTTACAATTTAGTGACAGTAATTGAGCTCGGTGAAAAGAACCACGTGCTGCCTCGATGTAATCAGGGCCGGTTCTCGTATGTTTGGGGCCCTGGGCAGAAAGGGAATGTCTCACACCAATTGCAGATACAAGACGCATTCAGTGTTGTTTGCATCTGAATAGAGCCCCTGCTCCCTGAAGCTGCAGCCCCTCCCTCTGTCACCTTCAAGCACCTCTTAACAGCTCATCAAGGGCTGAAGGTGTGAGGGTTGCTACCATCACGCTGTGCCTCCAATGCTGCTGATCGGAGTCTGTTACACACGACCTCAACAGCATTGGGTCAAGAAGGGAGGTGGGGGCCAGCTGTGCGACCAGTTAAAATTACGGACAAATGGCGTCCGTTAAAGAATCCTTCACGGACAACGGACAGACGGCCGAAATTACGGACTGTCCGTGAAATTTACGGACGGTTGGTCACCCTAGCTAGGGAGTGAGTTTATCTTTTACTTGTCATACTTTATTGGAGTTCTGTCCCCTTCGCCACCTCCTGGACTCCGCCTCGACTGCTCATTGTTGCAACTTTTGGAGATAAGTTTAGAAAATGACCAAATCTGGATCCAGATGGAATGAAACAGTCTTAGGCATCGAAGCACCGACGGTGAGCATCGGCGTAAACCGCGCGTGGTGAGCATCGGCGTAAACCGCGCGCGCCCAGTGACCCCCTCCAGCGCCGGGCCGGGTCCAGGGGGTATGTTTGGATCCCCGACACCTAATCTCACCGCTATCACTTCCCTTGATGACGCTGCTAACAAACACTGGGGCATATTACCAACAACTAGTGGTAATTATCCCTAAGTTGGCTTAGCGGGAATATTTCTATCGCCGCCCTTCACCTGTTTCTATCGCTGAGATACCTTGCTCTTAGCAAGGTTTATCTCAGGAGCGATAAAAAACAGGCGAAATGCGTGAATATCGCTGTCAATAAAGCGATATTCACGCATTACTGTGACAATGCTCTTAGCCATGTTATCCACCTCCCATTGGATAACATGGCTAAGAACTGCTCTGGGCAGGTATTAGCTTTTGGAGATATTCGCGCTTAGCGCGAATATTTCCAAAACTACGCCTGTGTTGATCATAGGCGATAGCGATTGAAGCGACTGTTTTCAGTCGCTAACATCTTGGTACGCTCATTTTGCATGTCATTAGCGATAATTATTACTGACATGCAAAGCGGGCCTCAAAATGCCCGCTATCGCCTACAAGCTGTCGCTAACTGGTGTTAGCGACAGCTTGGTAATAGGGCGATAAAATTATCGCCACTTCAGCGGGAAAAAGTCATGCAAAAGCGGCGATAATGGCCCTTGGTAATATGCTCCACTGAGCGGCTTATTTACAAGAAGCCTGCGCGTCCAGAGCTTCACTCTTTCCGACGCTCCGGCGGCGCAAACCTCTCAACCATATCTATGAGACCGCGCAACGCCTCCCTGCGTGGCTTAGAATGGCCGCAAAGATATGGAGTGAGACAAGACAGCGCACATCGCTGCGTTGTCTTACTCCATATCTATGAGACCGCGCAGTGCCTCCCTGCGTGGCTTAGAATGGCCGCAAAGATATGGAGTGAGACAAGACAGCGCACATCGCTGCGTTGTCTTACTCCATATCTATGAGACCGTGCAACGCCTCCCTGCATGGCTTTGAATGGCCGCAAAGATACGGAGTGAGACAAGACAGCGCACATCGCTGCGCTGTCTTTCTCTGCGCCAAGAAGGCATTCGACGGGCGTTGCGGTGGGTGTTTCCACGCACCTCCCATGGTTCTTGAAGCTGCCCCAGATGTTTTTATATCAACAAAATATACAGTGATGAAGGAATACTTTTCGAAGATGTGCCGCACACATAGAGAGAGGAACACTCCTCGCTGGGTTGTGTTTGTGCCGGAAGGCGGCCCTTCCTGCCAACCACATCGCCCCCTTGCACCGTGGTCGAAGGCCGCTCGCGTTGGAGCTAGGCTGCCAAATCGGCACCAGTGCGAGGGGGACGGACAGGGATGCGCTGTATGGATAAATACAGCGCATTGCTGCCCTCTCACTTTGAGGTAGGGCAGTGCAGCACATGCCTTGCTGCGCTGCGCGGCTCTACGCCAAAATGGCATTAATGAGGACCTGAATCATAAGGCTGGGCCCGGAGCACAACGCCATGATACTTCCCTGAAAAGGGCAGCTCCTTGAGAGTGTAGTTAGAATCCTTGAGTCAGACTCTAGGCGCTATGTCAAATGCACCCAGGTACCCTTCCGTTGGTTCTTTGAAACGGCCTCTAGGCGCTATGTCAAATGAGGCCAGATACCCTTCCGTTGGATTGTTGAAACGGCCTCTAGCTGCTATGTCACAAGTGCACAGATACCCTTCCGGGCTCTTTGAAACGGTTTCTAGGCTCTATATCACATGAGCACACACACCCTTCCGGGCTCGTTGAGACGGCTGTGAGAAGTTGGCCTGGAATATGCTGTCCACTAGTTATATTGGGCACCTTGGTCAGTCGAAATGACCCTTATTGATTGTAGGTTTAGACAACCTTTATAGAAAGCTATCCTAGTGGTAGCTGTGGAGAGCAGCCTTCATGCTAAGTCTTGGAGGAATGTAAAGCAGCTTGTTTTACCAGTCTATAATCTCGTGAATGACCAATGAAAGGAGAACCACACAAGGTATATATAAAATATATGTATTTATTCTAAACACATCCCTCTAGTCCCTTTATGAGGCTAGAGGTCAAAACACATGTTACACTTAATAACACACAGTAAATTAGCGCAATATACATTGAGA